>NC_137583.1:7096200-8296200 GCF_963210335.1 Falco punctatus | reverse complement strand
ACTGCGAGAGGTGGTGGGGAAGTCTTGGACAGAGCTGGAGAAGACCCACCAGAGGTGGCCCTCCAGTACCCTTCCCCTGGCATTCCCTGAGGTTAACTGTTGGGGGACATCAGGCCCTTGAGGCTGAAGGCTGGTGGACATGGGGAGGGAGCATGACTCCCTCTGGATTCGATGGTGCCATGCTGAAGTTACCAGGGATGCTCATGGCTCAGGTTTCCCGAGCAGTGTGAGTGCAGTGGTGCCAGCTTTTAGCAGCTTGGGCTTCATCTGTCCCAGCCTGTTGCCCCTTCAGAGCGACAGGGAATATTAAAAGTAAAATTTAAATTTTAAATAATAATAATAATTAAAAAGAAGGATGGCAGAGTCTCCTTTTGTTAGGGAGAGAAGGGAGATGAGCTGGCATGGAGCAGGAGGTGCTGTGGTCAGGCTGCTTTCGCAGAATTTATTCTCACCCGTCTGGCTCTCATGGGGCTCAGGATGTGGAATTTCCGTAACTCTTTGGATGTAGCCCATGGCTTTTGGGAACTGTGGAGAAATGGCTTCAGCCGTCCCTGGCAGGTAAGAGGACATCCTTCCCCTGGGATGGTAGGCTGGCAGCAGCAGTGACTTGCTGGCTAGAATCGCCTTTGGAGAAGCCCAGGAGAGCCTGCTGGCTTGTTGCTCTGAGCACAGTTATTTAAGGCATAGGCTGGCGTTATTTAGTGTCCCTCAAAAGCGTTTCTTCCCTAATAGCTCCTGCCAATGCCTCTCCCTGCTGCCAGGCAGGTATGTCCCGCTTTCCTGGGGCATACGCTCCTGCCCCATGGCACAGCTGCTGGCCAGACGCAGCAGCCCTGTCTCCTGGGTGCAAAGGAGAGCTTCTGCTAAGCTCTTCACTGGTGGAGACCCTTTCTGACAGCTCTGGGAGCAGGTCATTCCCCTGTAACCTCCTGCCATTTCAAGGAGGATTTATTCTGGCTTGGGTGTAACAAGCTTTCCACAGTGGGCTGCATGTGCCTGCATCTCTGGGCATCTGTGCTGGTGTCTAGCAGGCACTGCCAGGCGGGTGGGCTTGGATCTCCCAATCCCTGGGCTCTTCTGGCAGATATATCCAAGGCAGAGCTGGCAGGTGTCTCCCACTGCAGCCCTAGAAGCAATTGACTCAACTTGGTCTCTTTCCACGGGGTTTTGGGTCAGTTTTGTGCTCTCTTCAGCCATGGATGATGTGCAAGTGGAGGGATGAAGGAAGAGAGTGATGCTGGCATCGTCCTGGCTGCCTTGCACCCTGCTCTGAACCTGAGCACAAGCTGGCTGGCTCCAAATTCTGACTCTGCCTAACTTGGAAAACTGGAATTTAATCCCTTTAGCTGGTCTTGAAAAGGCATCCTCCAACTTTCAGCAAAAACCCAGCTCTTTCACCTCCCCTGGGCTCTGTACTAGGATGTTCCCCACCTCCGTGAGCTTGTGAATCACTGCTTTATAGTGTGCATCTCAAGCAGCAGTGGCTGGCATGGGCTCTGTGATACCAGGAAGGATTTTGGAGGATATCAGGTTGGCTCCCGCCTGGCATGTCTACAGGGAGCTGAGGCAGGGTGCTTGATAAGGTGCTAGAAAGACATGGCTTGCTCCCGTTTACAGCCCAGGAAATGTAGTATTCCTTTGGCTGGTAGCTTGGAGTGAGCTTTGCTCCTTGTTTCGGCTATGGTACCTTAGTCACCTCTTGCTCCTTTTTGATAAGCTAAATATACAGAGCTTGTAAAGTCTTCCACTGGCATATTTTCCAATAGTGTCTGTATTTTCCAATCTTGATTCCTGGGTGCTTTTTGGCGTGTTTTTTTGGACCTGTTTTCAGCTTAGAAAGCTCTCTGACTTGCCAGTAGCACAAAGGGATGCTTTATTTCGGCAATGGTCTTATCGCTGTGGTGCACAGATCTCTGGTGGAGATCTTGTCCCCTGCCACAGACCCCCCGGTCATGGGTTTATTCTGAGCCAGCTAACAGTGACTTCAAACATGTGCCACTGTCCTTTGATGGAGTTGTAGTTTCTTGTTTAAAAACGGGAAATGGTACCAAATCCTGCGTCTTCTCAGAGTTTGAATGAATGGCACGAGTGCTGGTTCATTTATCAGTCAGGCCTACAATCCCCACAAAAATAAATCACATTTGCCAACAGGATCTAGCAGCTGTGAATGTGTGTTTGTTGACATTAATTATGCTGGTCTCCTTTGCTTTCTGGTGATCTGGTCCAGTTGCAGCCATACATTTTTTTTTTTTTTTTTTTTTTTTTTTGCCTTGGCTCAGTCTTCGCCTGACCAGCCTGTGCTTGCCTGAGTCAGCTATTTACCCATTGGAATATTGGCAGGTACAGGCTGTTGTCTCTCCTGGGACTTTCTAGCATGTCCAGCTGGCTAGAGATAACCCTTTGACATGTGGACAGCTTGCCAGCTGAGACTTCAGCATGGTTTAAATGTATGTAATCTGGGTTTAGATGTATGTTATCTGTACCTGCGAGCTGTGCGTTATATCTTCCCATGGAAGAGCAAGTAATTTCACCTTCATCCTCTGCCCATGTTGTTTGGCTTTGTCCTAAATGCATTGCAGAAGTACTTGCTGAATGCTCCTCCCTTCTCTGTGGCACCACTGAGGTTTCCCCCAGCTGACGTGTCCAGGATCTGTGCTATCCTTCAGACTCCTCTCCCCTACGCAGCACCCCAAATGGCTTGTTAATGTGAGTGGCTTTCTGTCTGTACGGGACTGGGAACCTACGCGTGGTCATTTGTGGCAACTAAGTCTCGGTACCCACTGCCCTTGTGAGTATGGCTGCACCTTGTCTTGCCTTTCCTGCTCCTCTGACCACACTGCCGTAGCTGCTGGCTTTACTCAGATCTGTTGATGCTGGTTTTCTCCCGGTTGTCATAAATGAAGATCTGTGGAGCTGTCTTCCCATCCCAGATGGTTTGTGTTCTAAAGGTGAAACCATGGAGTGACCTTTTTGCTTGGCTGTATTGGGGGCCTGGGGTCAGGGGTTGGCAGCTGGTAAAATGTTTGCAAAGGGGGCTTAATTATTGGGGTATTGGCTGATCCTGGCTGATTTAGTTTAGTTTGGGCTCTGTGAATGAAGCCTTTTTAAATACCAGCTTGCTATGTGCAAGTGGTCTGGGCTGCAGTCTGTGTGTACGTGAGACCTGATCTCAGCAGCAGCTCCAGTCGGTCAGCTCCCACCCAAGGTTTTCCTCCGGGTCTCTAGGAAGTAGTGCAGGTGCCCAGCCAGTGCTGTTCCTCAGCTATAGCTTTGCTTATCCTCATGAACTCCTTTGGTCTTCTGCGAGCTCTGGGGACCATGGGCTGAAGACCACTGCCCAAGGTGGAGCCCTTACTGAGCCAAGGCCACTCAAAGTTGCATATCCATCTCCCCAGAGAGGATGAGGAGTGGGATACCTTTAATCCAGAACTTACCACTACCAACCTAGGACTTTGCTGCCCTCACTGTCTCATGATGTGGGTCTAGAAGGGCTCTTTCAGATAACCTTCTGCATCCCTGCATCAGTGGGTCACCCTGCAGAATATGGCTGTGGCTTTCTGGGAGGTGGAGCTCTCCATCCTCCTCCTTCCCTTTTCCCATGCCCAGGGTGACTGTGGGTATCAGTTTGCAGATACCTTGAGCGAGGTTTGGGGTGCTGGGGAGAGAAGTGGTGCCTCAGCCGTCTGGCTAGGTGGGATGACCTTCAGTTTAAGCCCACATGCACTTGAATATAGGTCTGTAGAGTTCCCAGGAAGACAGGAGGTTATTTGATGCTGCTGTTAAGCGATCCTCACACATCAAATAAAAGTGAGGGGGGGAAAGAAATCCTTGAGAGTCGTACAGGATTTGACGTGTCTTACTCATATTGATGGCAGAGATGAGGCCAGAGCTGACAGTGTGACAGGCTGCTGGGCACTGGGCTGGCAGAGGCTTGGAGTAAGGATACAGAGTCTGGGGGAAGTGTTTTGGGAGCCCTTGCGTGTGTCTGCATCAGTCCCAGGCTGGGCTGTAGGTCAGGTCACACGTGGCTTGTGCACTGCAGACAGATGTCGCTAGCAACCACTGCCCACCAGTTGTGTACCTCGGGGCTGCAGCAGCAGGTTGGGGCTGTCCCCAGCAGTTGTCGCTCAGATACCTCCAGTGTGAGTGTAGCTGCAGACCAGTGCATCTCCAGTGGGTGGTACATGGTTAGGGTGGGGGGATGGCCCATGATGGGAAACCCCAGGGAAGTGTGGATGCTCAGGGTGGATGGTGCAGACAAGCTGACAAGCCACCTCCCTGGTTTTGCCCCACTGATGATAGCCAGCCAGCAGTGGGGTTTGGAAATGAGGGGAAGAAACTACCCATCCTACTTACTTTCCCCTCTTAGAAACAAACTCCAACTCAAATGCTGTTCTGGCTTGGTTTATCCTATTACTAAGGAAGCCCTCAATGGTGTTATCTTCATTGCCTGTCACTCATATCCACAAGTGCTACATAGTGGATTGAGTCTCTCTTCTCCTTTAGGAACGCCATTAGGCTTGGGGATGTGTTGGGTGTTTGCAGTCTGCTCCTGCAAAGGGCAGTGGAACACAGCCTGATGCTTGCAGCATCTCCCTGCAGCCAGGGAAACAGAGACACGGGGGATGCTGCATCCAACCTACCACGTGCTACTAAGGTCTACCACTGCTCATGGCCACAGGAGGAGAAGGGAGAGCAGAAGAGGGCAATGTCAGAGATGGCTTTGGGTGAGTGTTTCTGGTTACCTGGGGACTGCTGGGTGTTGGGGTGTGTGGTGGTGCACAATGAGTCCATCACGTTCCCTCCTCTCACCTAGGCATTATGCACCCTGTTTGCTGCTGGCAAAAGAGGTGATGTATAGATGAGATTTTGGCCTTATTTTAGGTGATGACAGTTTAAGGATGGGAGTCCTGGTGAGCTAAGAGTCTCTCCCTACCCACCCCTGGTTCCCCACCAGCCTAGCTGATGCTGAGGATGAGTGCCGGAGCAGCTGGGCCACGAGTGCTGGAGGACACCCTTGGCTGATATGTGCTCTGTGCCAGGAGCCAGTGAAGCTCTTGATCTTGGACTGGGCAAGCGGAGCAGGTGAGGGGTGGGCACTGCAATTCTACAGTCACGTGCAACTGCAGGCACCAGAGAGGGACCCCGAGGTGACTCTGCACAGGCTTGGTGCCTGCACGGGCACATTCATCTCCCACTGACTTGCACTGACAGCTGGTTTTCAGTGGTCTCTCTCCAGCGAGGCTGCCTGCTCGTTGCTGGTTGGCAACCCCCAGCTGCACGTCACATCACATCAGTTTGTGCGTTCGCTGTGACTTTTTATTAAATATTTTTTGTGACAAAACCCTCCGAAAAAGTTTTAGTCGTGTAAGTGACCTAACCTTCAGCTCTGTGTGGGGGAGCAGGTAGGGGAGGGCGGGATGCCCACGAGGTCAGGCTGGGAGCTGAGCCAGGTGGCAGGGATATTTGGTGGGCAATGTCATTTAACACTGTAGGAACCTTTGGACTGGGGTCAGCTCGCGCAGTGGAGCGGGTTCGTTTAACCTGTGTCTGCAGGGAAACGTGCTCCTCCTGCGTCGATAATGGAACATATGGGGATCCGGGGCTCTGCGTCACGTCTCCTGCCACTCGCAGCAGGCATCCCTGCTTTCCCACTTCTCCAGAGGAATTTGGCAGCCCCAGGCCTCTACTCATCTGCTGTCAGTTTTTCCCTGGTCCTTGCAGGCAGGCGAGCAGTGACTTAGCACTGGCCGTGCTTCATGTTCAGTGCCAACTTGTGCCAGGCACGCCAGTGTGTGCCGGTTGGTGTGTGTGCTGATTGCCCAGCGCGTGCTCATGCCATACCTGCTGCTTCGCTGCTTTGTGCTCGCAAGTGCCATTCTTCTTACAAGTGCATGGCTTCTATTTCAGCTCTGCTCTTCAGTTGCATGGGGGCAGGTGTAAAACCACAGCTCTGGCAGCACCACTCCTTTGAGCAGAAAAGAGGTTTTCTGACCAGCTTTGAGCTTCAGTAGTTACAAAGGCTCCTTCCCTGCCTCTGCAGCTTGTCTCATGTGTGGAATCACCTGGTTTTTCCTCAGCTGCTTGTTGACTTTGTACAAGCTTCTGCCCCAGCAGCAGGCAGAGGAGTCCTGGTCTCAGGGAAGCAGCTGACGTGGGACACAGGCTCCCGGCCACTGTGGCCTTCCCAGTTCTGATAGATTACAGAATGGGAACGGCCCAGTTTGGAAGGGTCCTGGAAAGGTGGTCTGATCCAGTCTTTTATCGAAAAGGGAGCCTGGATGAGTTATATAGCACCTGATTGCATCTTGAAAGATTCTGCCAACGGGGACTCTACCACATCCCTGGGGAAATTGTTCTAGCTGACAGCTCAGCTCCAGGTCTCTGCCACCATGGGTGCTTTCCTGTGACATCCAGCATTTTGATCCTATTACTGTCCCAGCTCCTCTCCCAGGAGCATTTCTAAAGGCAGCTCCCAGGAGGAGAGCAAACTTCAAGTGCCTGCCTTGCCATGCATGCCAAACTGTGTGGACATCCCTGATTATCTGACAGCCAAAAGCCTGGCCCAGTGCTGCCTGTCAGCTGGTGGTCCTGCTGGGGGGCATTTTCATCCTGGGGGGAGCGGGAAGCCACCTTGCTCTGCCAGCACTGCTTGGGAAAGCTGGGGCTCGCAGCCTCATAACTATTTACCCAGCCTTGCAGAATTGTCACAGGGATGCATCTGCTCAGACAAAGATTTGCTTCCCCCCTTGCCTTTGCAGCAACGACTAATGATCATGGAGGAAGCTGGGGATATTTCATATGGCTGTCCAAGGGAGAGAGGAACTGAAATGGTTTGCCTTGGGCAAGGAGGGAGAGTTAAATACTACAGTGCTTTTCTGTCAGATCTCTTTATCGGCTCAATCTGTACATGTGCTCTCCCCAGATATATTTATAGAGAATCCCAGAGGATGCAGTTGGTTCAAAAGGTTTTCTTTGTCAGGCATTGGAGATGGGTCTAGCTCTCAAGCAGCGACACAGTCCCAAACCTTAGGGTCTTCCCTCCTTGCCAGCTAGTCGATTAATTTGAGGATAAGATTGATCTGCCTTTCTGCAGTTATTTTAGCAGGGTCCTAATGATTTTTTTTCCGGGCTTGTTCTTCCCTGTAGCCCTTCAAGCCAGACCTTGCCAGCTGTGCCAGGCTTGAGAAATGGCAAAATGAACCTGATCAAATGCGAAACAGCTTCTTAAAAATGCGGCTCTTTTCCAGCAAACGCTGTTGGCCCAGTTTCCCTGGCTGTGAAGCTCCCGCTTTGAAACCTGTAGAGCAGGGAGATAATACATTTGAAAGCAGTGGCATTTTTACCTTCAGAAAAGGGACCATTGTGCTATGACTAACTTGCACTTTTCTGATTCTAGTTAGGTATAAAATGGTAGGAAAGGTGCTGCTTTGCGGAGGGCAGGAGAATGAAAACATTTCTCTTCTGCACTGAATCAAAACATGGATGGATGAGTTGCAAGGTTGGGTGGTGATCAGATCACAGGGATGAAACAACAAAATCAGTTCTTGCTCCTTCCTGTGCTGAGAGCTTATGTGCCGTAGGCGAGGGATGGGCTTTGGGGCTGCATCTGTGGCTGGAGCACTGGCGAGGCAGCCAAACCCAGCTGTTTGCTCCAAAGCAGAGAGTCACGCTGAAAGTCTCTTGGGGTCTTGCCTTTTGACAGGGATATATATATATATATACACACACACAGATAGAGAGATATATGTACACAAAACCCCTGTTGTCCCTGCCTGCAGCAGCCACTGCCCTTCAAATGCTGTTTGAGTTGATGCTGGTGGCCTTGGGCAGAGGCAGCAGGCTGGGGGTGTCCTGAGCTGCTAGTCCTCATGACCATGGTAGGTATGGATGTCTGTGGAGCCCCTCACATCTTGGGGAGTCTTTCACAGGCTCATCAAGTGCTTTTCCTCTGTTTATGCTGTTGCCTGGTGGCCATCACTCTGCCTGCATCCATAGGGACCCACAGCCTTTGCGGGGTGGGTGCAGGGTACAGAAAGATGCAATGATTTGTTGCAGACCTATGTACGACCAGTACATCCTGTCCTGCTTTGATGAGCAAACACACAGTGCTGAATTCTGGTTGTCCTGACAAGGCTGCGGAAAATCATGCTGCCAAATCCTGGCCCTTTTGAACTCCTCCAGATTTGCAAGGACCAAGTTCATCTTTGTGGTCTCCAGCTGCCTCTGCCATGGCAGGGCTCCGGAGCAGCTTGCAGCCTGGTCTGTGAGCTCCTTGAAAGAGGAAGGTCAAACTGTGCTTAATTCTTGGCTTGCAGGCTTTTGAGAGTATCTGGGAGCCCTCAGCTCCAGGGTTCCTTTTGTCTCATTCCTTTTCCAGCATGTGGCAGCTTATTTGAGCGTCTCTGCTTCAGCCAAATGGGAGAAAATTGGAGCCTTCAATAGAAATACTGGTAGTTTGTAACTCCAGCAGCTGTGCCTGGAGCTGGCAGGGATGACTCCGGGTTAAAACTGCCCCAAGGCAGCTGATGGAGGTTTGCAGCCTGGCAGGGATGTCCAGGCTTCCTGCGCCGCTTCCTCCAGCTCCATCCTGGGCTAGCAGCAAGCTGTGGTGAGCCTCTTCACCTTTGTGGCCAGCGGGCTGAGTGGGTAGTCATCTGGCACCTCTCCTCTTTGTCCAGGCACATAGGAGCAAGAAAAAGCGTTCGTTGCCCTGCTGTCAGACCGCAGCAGGCAGAGGAGGCAGCGGCTCCCTGGGGACTGGCTCAAGGGTGAGTCAGTACTTGTCCTCTGCCACCCTTGAGCTGACTTCTGCCAGGATCTGGTGCAGTGCCTGGCATTGGTAAGTGACCGAAGGTGCCTGTTACCATCAGGAGTGGGTCGGGGCCTGGTGGACCAGTGGGTGTGCTGAGGCAGCATCCCCTTTCCTTGTCCCCAGTCCACCCGACGTTTGCCTTTCCTGGCATCCTTGATGTTCTGGTGAGTGTGAGGACGTGGAGGCTCATGCTTGCCTTGAGCTGATGCATTTCTGCTGCGTTTGTTTGAGATCTTTTCTCCCTTAGATAGGGTGCCTCTGCCCTGCCAGGGCTGGTAGGAGGGCTGGGGCTGGTAATGCAAAAAAGGATGTGCTTCCAGCACAGAGGAGAGGAACAAACCTGCCTAAGAGGGGAGGTGATGATGGAGAGTCACCTCTCCTCCTGGGTAGCAGAGAGAAACTAGGAAGAGGTTTCTGTGCTGACTTGGAGCAGAGCCTAGGTGCAGCTTTTGGGACAGGATCAAATTCCCGTGGCCACCATGTCCACTTTCTCTAAAGCTTACCTAGTAGGGAGGTTCAAAATATGGATCCCATAGCCTGTGTGCAGAGAGGGAACTGTGGAATGCTTTCAGAGGCTTTCAGGATTGTGAAAGCAGCTCAGCTGCAGCAGAGAGCCTGAGCTCTACTCCAGCTTGCACCAAGGCAGCATGTGAGGAGTGCTGGCTGCTAGCTGCTCCGAGAGCCAGGAGTCCTGAGCCAGCGCTGAGAGGGGAAGGACTCGCAGCCAGCCACCTCTGGCACTGGGATGGCAAAACGGAGAGGCTGGGGCCACGAAATGGAGTCATTGGTGGGGCTTGGAGTGTGCTTGTCTTCCAGACCACTGACATCTGGATTTTGCACGTCTGCATTTTGCATGGCTGCGTTCCTCCTAAAGCTCAGCGAGGCTCTGTCTGTCTGAGGCTGAGCTCTAAATTAAATGACAGAGTGGTGCAGCTTTACATTTCAAAGTGTCTGAGGGAGTGGAAGGATGCCTGGGAGTTTCTGGCACTATGGAATAATTGGGGTGTTTTTTTGGTGTTTTTTTTTTTTTTTGGCTGCTTGTCCGATGACTGCTGGGTGCTCACTCCACAGATGGATTGCTTTACCTGTTCATCTTCTGCTAATATGAGGAATTATAACAACCCTGCAGGGATGAAGGGGGGTGAGGGAACTAAGTGCAGCAGGGAGAGCAGGTTAGTAACGGCTCTGCATCCGTGACTCTGGCTGCTTCTCACAGTGGTAGCTTGTGCATGCGCTCATGTTTGTGTTGCAGGACCCCTGGAAACTTTTGCTGCTGTTCCCCCCTTCCACATACTACCAACCAGAAGATCTCCTGGTGTATTTAAAGCTGTTACAGTGTCCATTTCCCTTACCTTTGCAGCTCTGCAGGGTGGATTCTGAGGCAGGAGTGCTGTTTGAAGGTCAAGGACAGACCTTTAAGGCAGCAGGGAGAGCGGTTGGTCTGGGAGTCCCTGTCCCAGCACGGCTCAGGGCTGTTGCCTTTCAGATGAAACCTGAAGGGTTGTCCTGGCTCAGTGGAGATGAAGAGGATGCACTGTGGCTGTTCACAGAGTGGGCCTGTCCGCAGCTGCCTGCCAGCTTCATGCTTTTGCTGACAGGCTCTGTCCCCGCTCCATGGGGTTGTAAGGCAGCCCAGGAAGGCTGGAGGGACGGAAACTGTGGCCTTGTTCCCACTGTGGACACTGGTGTCTTCTCACTGCTACTGGATGGCCAGTACTCTCAGATGCTCCTCTAAGTTTTATTTCTGCCGGGAGCTGATGGCAGCTCCTTGACATGCAGAAAGGTAGATATCTATCATCTGCTGTGGCCAGCTGCTTTTCTTTTCACGCTGTGCGGATTCACAGCTTGGGGTAACGTCCGCCCAGCGGTACAGCAACCAGACCGTGAGTTGGCAAAAGCTTATCGAGAGGTCAGTGTCAGAGAACGACTTGCGCTGGTACTTCTCTGCTGAGCAGTTCAGGGGATGAGCAAAGCAGAAGCTGCTGCTATGGCTGCAGGAGCTGCCTGATGCAGTGGGCTCACAGTGGAGGAGCACAGCCATCGGCTCCTGTTCTTGCATCCTCCTCCTCTCGCATGCATCTCTAGGTGCCGTGTTCACTTGTCCCTCCCTTGCTCAGTTCCTGCCTTCCCGAGAGGCCCTTGCCTGCCTCTCCCACCAGTTCCCCTGCAAACCTGTGTCTCCTGGCAGGAGCTACTATGGCACCCGTAGCATTGGCTCAGCTCGGGCTTTATGCTGTGCCATGGGGCACAGGACCAGCGTCCCAGCCCCTCCTCTCTTGCTAAGCGAGGCCTAGCAGCCTTCCTGGGACAGGGCTGCAGCGGCGCAGAGCAGTCTGCTCCCTGCCCGTGATGAGCTGCAGCTGCCTGGGAAGGGCAGATGGGGTTGGAGGTGCAGAAGTGCTTCCCTGAAATCCTCCCCATCCTCCACATACCCAGAGCTTGAGGGAGGAACACCACGGTGCTGGGAAGAAGCAGAGTGTCCTCTGGGTCTCAGGGGGCACTGGGGCAGCTCTGGTAGCTGCAGTGTTGGCTGATATGCTGCTGTTGATAACATTATGCAGGGCTGTTTGTGATTTGGGGTATCCAGGGGAGCAGAGCAGTGGTGAAGACAGAGAGGTGGCTCCCTGGCAGGGAAAGACCTGGAAAGCTGAGTGGCATGGTGCATATCTGGAGCGTTCCTGGCTCATGCAGCACCTCTGGTAGCGTACAGGACCTGGAAAGCTGCAGGCTCGTGGAAGGGCAGAGGCAGGCTGGGCTCTGTCCTCGCCTAACTTGCTTCAATTTTATCTTGTGATTGATCTGCGTGGTCAAACTCACAATCCTGTGCTGGTGGAGGAGCAGTTGCCAGACTGCAAAGGTCACTGAAAGCAGCTGCTCCCTTTTCCTGCTGCCTCTGTTACCAGCAGAAGAACCTGGCTTTGGAGGTGCTCAGCTTGCATCCCGGCTGGCACTTCCAGCCATTGCCTCCCCGCACACCCCAGCACACTGCGGCAGTGTGCTCAGCAGGCGCTTTCCTCTCTAGACTGAGGTAATGAGCCTCCTGGGACTCTGCACCAGGGTCTGGGGTGGGCCGAGGAGGAGGTGAGAGTTGCAGAGAAAAGGCAGGGACCCAGACCCACCTGGCCTCCCCATGCCCACTCTGAGCAGGGCAGCTGGAGAGGTCGGTCAGCACATGCAGCTGCCAAAACATCATGTCCTGGCTCGAGGATGTCCGGAGCTGTCCTAAGGGCCCTGATGAATATGCCTGGTGCCGCTTGTTTGCCTCCCTTACCCCCTCCTTGCCTCTGCCTGCGTTTCTATCTCTCCTGCATTGCAGGCAGCCTGCCGGCTTTTTGCCTTTTGCTTTCTGCCCGCCAGCGCTGTTTGTTTGCACTGGGGATTTCCTCAGGCGAATCGTTACCGCTGGCAGCGTGTGGTGGCTGGAGGCTCTGGGGGCTTCGTTAGCTGAGCTCACTGGTGGGAGCCATCATCACACTGGGGCTCGCCAGCATTGCTGGCTCTTTGCCCTTTGCCTCGCAGGATTGCCAGCTTTTTGGGGTAGAGGTGCAAGCTCTTGGACGTGGAGGTTTGAAGGTGGCTTTCCTGGAAGCCTGCAGGGAAATGTTTCTTGTTCATTTCTAAAAAATCAGAAAGGCGCTTGTCCTGGACTCTGACTGGCTTTTAAAACATGGGGATGTCTTTCCCCAGTGCAAGGGAAGGAGAAGCAGGAACAGGAGGAGCAGTGAACCAACAGGGAGCTGTGGCCCATGGGTGAGTGTCCTGCAGTGGAGAGCCCGAGAGGGATCTCTGTCACTGGAGGCAAGCCTGGGCCTCCCTGAGCAGGTCAGACAGTATTTCTCCACTGTTGATTGCACTTAGCTGATAGCTTGGAAGATCATCGTGTCCTGCAAACTGACTTTCTGCCATCAGATTTGCCAATGTGCTGTACTGGTGATACGCTGATGGATGTTGTGATCATCTTACCCCTTCCTCATCAGTGAACCAGGCTGAAACCCACTCGATCTTCCACTTTGGTGGCCTTCCTTGCCTTCTATGTGAGGCCAATGAGCCTGACATTAAGTCCCTGTTAGTGGGGAGGGAAGGACTATTTTGCTGGGGAATCAGGTGGTTGCATCCGGATTTTGCTTCAGGCTGCTGGTGGCTTTATCTGTGCAAGTTCAGCAAGGTTAGGTTCTTCAGCTTCCCTTTTCAGCTTTCAGCTGTGAAGGGATGGTGTGAGGCTGAGCTTAGCTCATCATGAAATACATTCCATGAAGCCTGGGAGCCGGGGGCGTTGCAGAAAGACAAGGTTGTTCAAGGAGGTAGGAAGTGATGGGGGGGCATTTATTCCACTGCGCCACTTTCTTCCTGGGGGCATTACTGTGACACATGTCCTGAGTTTGTCCTGGTAAAACAAGCTGTGGAAGAGCAGCTGGAGGTGCCCGTGATCCCAGGAAGATGGCTTGGGGAGCCAAGGAACAAGAGGAAAGGACTCAGATTTGGTGGTGGTGGTGGGGTGCTCTTAGGAGACTCAAGAGCTCCCATGTGCTATGGGCACCAGGCACTCCTCCGTCTCTGTTGCTTTGGTTTTGCTGCGCAAGGGTTTCATCACGGGACCTATTACAGGTGAGGACATGTGTGGGAAGGCTGGGAATGACAAGCCTCCACTGGACATCCCTGTTGCAGAAGGGCAAGTACAGAAGCAAGTGGTGGCCCAGGAGATAAAAGTCATCAAGGTGTGTTGGGAATGTCCACCTGGATGAGGAGCCCTCCAGTCTCTCAGCTATGAGTTTGCCATGGAAGAAGATCTCTCGCCACAAGGAACAACCTGTTGTTGGGTATCTCAGGGCAGGGGGGTTGTACTGTAGATTAGAGCTTACTCTCCCTGTGAGCAGCCTAAAAAATATCCGTGTTTCAAAAAGGCTCTTTTTACCTGCATGATACCCCAAGCAGGGTGGGAGGCTGCAGTGTGGTGGGCCGCCTGGCCAAGGCGGGATGGGCAGGAGAACTTCTTGGGTGGTGATTTCTTTCCTGAAAGGCCCTACCTTAACAAGAGGCAGAGAAATTGCCACAGCTGCTGCTCCTGGCAGCCTTGCCGAGGCAACAGAGCAGGCAAAGCAATTTAGCATCACTCCAGTCATCCGTGATGGCAGAGATCATTGCATCAACCTCTTCAGCTTTGTGATTAATGCTGAAGAAGCATCCTCTGAGGGCTGGAAGGAAAGCGTTGGTCCCCAGAGACCCACACTCTGAAGCAGAGGCAGCCCTCTCCAGCTGTGGTCCTCCTCTCCCGTAGTCTCGTCTTCCTCCTTTTGTGTGTGGCTGTTGACCCACATATTCCCATAGTGATGGAGTTCCTAGGGACAGGAGCAAGAATCCGTGACTGGTTCCTCAGGGGAGGAGAGATTATGTGGATTTATGTGGATTTCTTGTCTTATAATGGAAATCCAGGGTTTGAGCTTTCAGAGTGGCTAAAGCCAAAGTCTGCTTCAGAGAGCTTGTGTGTGGCAGTGTTGGGGAAGGAGGAGCAGAGGAAGGGGTGCAGTTGGGGTCAGGTAGGAGGAAGATGTGATAACATATAGTGGAGTTCTAGGAAGCTGGTGAGAACAGTGTCCCCAGCTGGCTTCTCTTACCGATGGCGAGTACAGGAGCAAGGCAAAACCTGGGAACTTGGAAAGCACTGAGTTTTCAGGAAGATTAATTTTTTTTAATGCAAAAGTTTGCTTCACTTCTGAAACTCTTTGCTCAAGGACTAATTCCTACCAAATAACCATGACACCAGGGGGGACCCAAGCCCTGTGAATTGTTTGCACCATCTGCTCCTTATTTTGCAGGTGACGTTCCTGTAGTTGGGGCAGTAAAGTAAGTCCCTGGAAACACATGGCTTAACATACCTGAGTGTCTCCAGGCTGGCAGCCGTGTCCAGGGCTTGTTATTCCCCCACACTGGGGGTTCTGGCTGCCAGTGGCTGCTTTCTGAAAGTAAATCTCACTGGGGCTTGCTGCCCGGCTCATCTCTGAAGATGGGGGATGCGCCTGGATGTGCTGCAGGATTTCTCTTGCAGCTCAAATGGGTGCTGGAAGGGGAGGAGGTCCGGAGTGTGCCTGTACTTGCAGCAAGGCAGGGATGGAGCTTACTCCCTTTTGCTGAGGGATGGGAGGGAATCTCCATCCCAGAGAGGAGAGTCGCGTTTGTGACTTGCAGCAGCCTCCTGCAGTGACCTAGGAGCCTGTGCCTGGTCCCCATCAGCCCCCCGCAGGGTGCTGGGACTTCCCGTACCCACCAACCCACCCAGGCTCGTTCCCCCGCCTCTCAGTTTGGCTGTGCCTGACAGCTGCTGCTTTGCAGCTCCCGCGGCTCCGCTGGGGTGGGAGCAGCCGGGTGATTCGGCCCTGGGAAGCGCAGGCAGGCAGGCAAGGTGTAAATTGCATGGCGGGCTGCCTTCAGCAAGGTGAAAATGAAAAACTCTCCCAGTTATCGAGCCTGGCGTTTTGCAGCTCCCACAGTCCAAATGCTCTCCCTCTTGCTGCTGCGGAGAGGATCTCGGGGGCTGGTTTTCACCCACCCGTCCTGAAGCTGTGCGCTGCCTGTACCGGCAGGGCCATATCCCGGTGGCGGGCAGGACTGGGGCTTGCTGTGGGAAGTGGGGGGAAGCGTGCTGGTGTGGAGGGCAGGGAGGGGTGCTGGTGGGCACGGCAGGTGCTGATTGCCAGGTACTGTATTTTGCTAGCTGGAGGATTTGCCATCCTTTGGTGAGACTTTGTTTTCCACCGCTGTAGTGCTGCTGATGCCACTCTTTTTTTCCTGCTGGCTGATGGAAACGGCCTTTTCTTGATTGCAGTAATATCACCTTCTGTTTCTGAAACACCTCGCAGCCCAGAGGATTTGAAAGTAAAGTGCACATGTGTGGGAGCAGTCTCACCACCTCTGAAATGTGAGTTTCTCCAGGCTGGGAAGCAGCAGCTGGTTCGCAGCCCAGCAGCCTGGTGTTTGCAGCTGTGCCGTGTGCTGGAGCTGGCTCTGGGTGCTGGCCATGCTGGGAGGCAGGACCTGCTGGCTCCACGTGCACCCTGCTGGAGCTGCAAGCCGAGATGTTGGGGTTTCCTTGATGCTTGAGGTATTACTGATGTGAAGTATGTCTGGCTGCCTCTTCCTCCAGCAACTTGTCCTCCCTTCTGCCCAAACCATCTCTTGGGCCAATGGTTCCTCCCCAGTCCCCTGCCTGACTCCTGCCCCTCAGCAGGCAGCCCCAGGCACCCAGGCTTCATCCCCGTCTCTTGTGGTCAGACTGCAGCTTGGCAGGGAGGACCAGAATCATGGAAGGGTTTGGGTTGGAAGGGAGCTTCAAAGGTCGTACAGTCTGACACCTTCCCCTAGACCTAGGTCACTCCCAGCCCCATCCAGACTGACCGGGGATGGGGCATCCACAGCTGCTCTGAGCACCCTGTGCCAGTGTCTCACCACCCTCATCACAAGGTGTTTCTTCCTTATGCCTGACCTAAACCTGCCTGCTTTCAGTTTAAATCCATTGTCCCTTGTCCTGTCACTACAGGCCCTGGTAAAAAGTCTTTCTCCATCTTTCTTACAAGCCCTCTTTATACATTGAGGCTGTGATAAGGTCTCCCTGGATCCTTTTCTTCTCCAGGCTGAACAGCCCCAGCTCTCTCACCCTTTCTCCATAGCAGAGGTGTTCCAGCCCTTACACTGTTTCCATGGCCTTTTCTGGACCCGCTCTGACAGGTCCATGACTGTCTTGTGCTGGGGACCCCAGAGCTGGAGGCAATGCTCCAGATGGGGTCTCACAAGAGCAGAGCAGAGGTGCAGTGTCCTCTCCTACAACCTGCTGGCCACGCTGCTTGTAGTGCAGTCCAGAAGATGCTTGGCTTTCTGGGCTGCAACGGTACATTGAAGTCAAGTTTGAAGCCCAGGGAGGAAGGGGTGCTTTTGGGTTTTTTTTTTTCTCTCGTCAGCTTAGACTTGGAACTGAAGTGGTGTTTAACTTCAAGCTGCTGTCTGGGCAAGGAGAAACAGAAACAAGGGATATTCCCAGTCTGGGTCTGGGACAGTGGGATGGCCCAGCAAGGAATCTGTCCCCCCGACTGAACTGGGAGAGCGCCAAAGGGTGCTGGGTGCTGTGCAAACTGAATTGCAAAGCCTTTCTGCACTACCTAGTGCCCATAGTGTCTAAGATAAGCGGGGATGACACACTGAGTGTGGAGCGTGTGTGGAAGTGAGGAGGATGTGGCACACAGTGCGCTCCCTTCAGTCCTAGCTGGTGGCTCAGTTTCAGCTCTTAATTTTAGCGACTGATTTTAGGGCCCTTTGGCTCCATTTGGTTTTGTTTGTTGTTTCTTTAAAATCCCTGGGACCGAAGCGTCCGATCGCTTCACCAGGAGGAGAAGATGGATGCCTCTGGATGGAAGCAAGACATGGGGGAGGGACTTGTGTTGCCTGAGCAGGCAGGAGGTGCTGGCATGCAGGGACAGGGCTGGTGGGTCCCCTGGGGGTCCCCTGCACTCTGCCAGGTGCTAGCTGACCTACTGGCACTAACTGGAGCGGCCCAGTCACCAGCAGCATGGGTGAGGGGAAGCTGATGGCAGTGAGGGTGTTGATGATGCTCTGGCTGGAATGTGGTTTGGTGCATAATCCTTGTCTGTCTTTTCTGATGCATGAGGCTGGGGGATGCTCCATTCCTAGAGGGACAAGGCCAACCTGGAGAAAGTCCTACAGGGAGTCAGAGGGTGGTGGGTCATTTGGAAGCAGCCCAGGGGTAAAGATTGGGTGAGATGCTATTTCACCTGGGAAAAAGGAGTGCAAGAGTCTTCCCCTACAAAAAACTTTGTTCCCAGGAGGATGGTGAGCAACACCCCACCATGGCCCTCAGATGAGTTGGCCTCATGGGAAGCAGTGGGTCTTGACATAGGAGGAGCATGCCAGAGCTGCCGTGCATGTCGGGACTGAACTGGAGGGCTCTGGATGCATCGGTCTTTGCTGTGTATATGCAGCTTGGCTGTATGGATCCCGTACTTCAGGTGCCCAGTAGAGCCTTGCACGCTGTGCTAATGCCTCCATCTTTGCTGGTTGTAGGAAGGGCGAGCTCCTGGCAGAGGCTGAGAAGGGAGGTGGCACAGCGTGACCTTGTGAAGGGATGAGTCCCTTTCCCTGCCCTAGTTACTGGGTCCTGCTGTCCTAGCCAGAAGCCTGGCCCTGACACTGTCAGCGTCCCACTGTTCACCTCTTGCTGAGCTCCTCCGCCCATGTGAGACTGCATTTGATTTGACTGGAGGGCTCTGCCTTGCAAGCTCCACGTCCGCCTTGCTGCTCCATCTGTTGGCTTAGCTGCAGTTAGCAAGGGGCTTCCTCCTCAGCTGCAGAGTGTATTATTGCCTGTTGAGTGTCTCTGTTGTTTTGCCATGTTGTTGAGCTTTTGCTAATCTGCTCTCTGCTTATGCCTTTGCATTTGGACTCTGCTCTCCAATCTCTCAGGGTTCTTTCCCTTGCAGCAGTGTTACAACCTTCCTCTTTGCTGCGATAATCCTAAGCCACTCTGTCCTGTGCTGAAACCCACCTCTTGGTTGCACTTTGCTGCACCTCTGCTTGTGCTTGCCTGGCATCTGCCAGGCTCCTGATCTTCTTTGGGATGATTACGAGGGCGATCTCCTTTGCATCCCTTTGGATGATCCCCTTATCCATTTTTTTTGGATCATCCCCTCATCCATTTCTGTTGTTGTGGCTTCCCACCTCATTGCCTCTGCCCTTTCCTCAAGTCTTTATGCAGCCTCATCCCTTTGGTCCCAGCCTGGATAGGACAGAATTTCCAGCTGCCACCTCCCTGCACCTTCTTGGGGATGTTGTCCTCTCCTGAGCCTGGCTGCTGGTGCTGAGCTCTGCAGCAGCCCTGCCAGGAGCTGGGTTGCTCCAGGAAGAAGCACAGAAGCAGAGGCCTAGCTCCCACCTTGATTTGTACAGGCATAAATTAGGACCACCAGGCTCTGTTTCCCTCCATTGGCTTTTGGGGAAAACCCTGGAAGAATTGGAAGGAAGTATTAAGCATCCTTGTAGCTGTCCATAGCGAGGCAGGTGTTGGCATTGGCAGTGAGTGTCCAGCCACTTCAGCACTGACGCACCAACCTGGTCCACAGCCATGGGCTTTGACTGCAGGGCACCTGGGTGCTCCTGGCTTCAGGGAGACAAAACTGCCTCCCACCCTGGCAGGGTGCAACATCCTCCTCTCTCTTATAGGATGATCCTTGAGTCTGAAGCAGCATGTGGCTCATGAGACAGTCCTGGACCTTGTTCTTCATACAAATGTGTGGGTTTATTCCTTAAAAAGCCATAATTCACCCTTTTTGTGTGTGTGCAGGGGGTGTTGTTTGTACTTTGGGGGAGTCACTATGATGTCTGTGTAGTTGGAAGGGGAGTTGTAGCAACCTAGATAAATTGTAGGGAGAGGGTACATCTCCGATCCACTCTTTATGAATCCCAGAGTCAGTTTTGGGAAGTCAGCTTGGAATGTCTTGGAGACCAGATCAGAGCCCTGATGTTTTAAGACTGTTTAGATGCCTTGTATAAATTTAGTGAAGGTCTCTTTGATTTAAGATCCTCTGAGTTGTCCCCATCTGCATTAAGTGGTGGAGGGCCAGCTGGATGCATCCAAAAAACCTGTGAATTTTGGAGATACCCGTCTCTGGTATGTGTTGCAGTAACCTAAAATAACAAACCAAGCTGAAGATTGGCTGATAGGCTTGTGGTTGGTAGAGCAAGGGGCAGAGCGGTGGGGAGGGTTCTTGTCTGTGCTGTTGCTGAAAAAGCAGAAGTGATATGAGCCGCCTCTGCTCTGCTGCTAAAAACAGCCTGGCTTGTTTTTATTTAATACGGTTTTGATCTGCGTGTGTTAGTGTTTCACCTGCCTGTGAGTGGGAACTCCGGGCTCCAAGCGCCTTAGGAGCCCACCTGCGTCCCTGCATGTCCATGTGACACTGGGCTCATGAATGTGGTTCCTTCTCAGTTGGAGGAGGGACTCTGCCAAAATTCAGGCTTGAAGGTGTTGGGATGGGACAGGTAAAGCTGGGGTTCGTGTTTCTGCCACTGTGGTGCCACTGGGTAAATTGAGGCTCTCAGAACCAGCTCCTGCAGGCTTCCCCAGGAAAATAGACCTGGAAACAGCTTACATGAGGTTTTCTCTCTGTCTTGCTTGTGCAGCATCCTGACAGCACGGAGGTGGCTCTCCAGGTGGCCTTGCTGCCAGCGCCAGGGAGAGGGTCAGTGTTATCTCCTGTCGGTTGTGGATTCTGCCTAGTGCTGGCATTTCGCTGGGAAATAAATGATATGAAATCAGCTTGGTCCATCCTCAGGGGTGAAGGGGGTCAGGAATGAATTTTGTAAGGTCAGAATTGATGTGTCCATAGAGCTTGTCCTTGGAGAGGGGCCAGCCCTGGCTTTGGAGAGCCCTGGAGGAGTACAGACCCTGTCAGAGGATGTCCAGGCAAGCCATGCCAAGAGCAATGTGGCAGGGAGGAGAATGAGGATAGTTGAGGCAGGGAGGAAAAGGAGGATCAGTGGGTCAGGGAGGAAAAGGAGAATAGTCAGGGCAAGGAGGAGGAGGATAACTGGGGTGGTTGTGGAATTAAATAAAAGCTGACAGTGATTTGAAAAGGGGAAAGAAAAAAGAAAACCTGCTAAAGAGACGCTCTCCCTTCTCACCCAGATTGTAATCAGCCGCCCCCTCTGCCAGCAAGCAGCTGGTGGGCAGGCGAGGAGGGGGTGGCAAGAGGGGTCCAGCCGCTCCTCGGCCTGGCCCCTGACACCCCGAGGATCCCTGCAGCCCTGGCTTGGCATGGACCACGCAGCTCGGGGGGGATGTACCCCCATCATGGGCCCATGGCAGCTGAGGGCTGAGGTCCTGAAGTGTGCTGCCGGGGGGAGGTGAGGCGAGGAGGAGGAGGAGTTGCCTGAAATGCCAGGGATTCATCTCCCACTCCCCCTGCCCTTGCCATTCTGAAAGGAGCTGCTTGAGCTGTCAGCTCTGGATTATATTAATTAGCAGAGAAGTGCTACGCCTGCTTGTGGGGCCATGCTGCCAGGAGGGACTGGAGACTTGGCAAGTGTGTTCAAAGCAGCTGCTGGGCTCCCTGAAACCCCTTGCTCCAGCCCAAAATGAGCTCACCAAAACCGAGGTTGAGCTGGGGTAGCTGAGCCTCGGGACCTTCTCCTTGAGCCCCGCCAGCTGTGATCCCTGGGGCCGCAACTGCCAGCCCTGGCATGTGGGGGCTGTTGTGACAGGGGAAGCAGCATGGCGGTTTCGGGAGGGGACCCCCTGCTCCACTGTGTCTGTGGGCAAAGTGGGTCAGTCTGTGATGCTGTCAGGCTGGCAGGTCCATGGGTGGAGGCGGGGTGCGCTGCCAGGGCGGGAGGCAGGGGCTTATAGGCCATATATCCCTGACCTGTGGTCGTCTTCTGCTTTTCAGGAAAGGAAGCTGTGTGCCCATCCCCGGATCGAGATCTACAAGGAGGATCGCATCTACTTTGTGTGTCCTCTCGCCCGCCAAGGGGACTTCTACGTGCCTGAAATGAAAGAATTGGAGAGGAAGAGCAGGGCTGCTGCAGCTGAGGCTGAGGATGCCCAGACAGACATCACAGGTATCCATGGCTTGCACATGGGCTCCATCTTTGATTGTCATCAGCCCTCCCAAAGGTGGGGGTCCTGGTGTCTCCAGTGCTGCCACCCGGGCAGGCAGAGGGGGGCTGACCTGCGTCCACCTGGTGCTCAGCCACTGAGTATCAGCACACCTCTTCCTCTCACGTCAGGCTAAGATAGAATCTTGTCCCTGGGGTGTCACACTGCACCTTGGGGAGAACCAGGACACCTCTGTGTCATCGGGGCAAGGGCCAAGCTGCCACTGAGTCACTGGTCCACTGTTGTCAAAGCAGAGCTGAATCTCACAGCTTTTGGTTGCATCTGGGCTTGTTTTTCTCCTTGTCATATACATCTTTCTTGATCTCATCTTCATCTGTTACATATTGGGATTGCAAAGAGCTTAAATACCAGGTTGCGGTAGCTGGTGGTGGAGTTGCCCAATAGCATCTGCTCAGCAAGATCTGTTGGAGCCTGGATGTATTCATACAGGAAAGGACCACAATGGCTGTAGGCGCAGAACAGCAGTGCTATAGTAACCCAAAATGCTAGTTGCTGTCACCGGCCCACGTGCTCACATGTCTGTGAGATGTGGGAGCCGGCTAGCCAAGCATTCCCGGGCACTGGATGGTGTGCCCGAGGCAGCTGCTGGCCGGGGCAGCTGCCTTCTCCTGCCCTGTGGGTTGCCCATGCTTGTGTAACGGGCATGAAAAAACCATGACGGCTCTCCTCACCTCCTGGGGCGCTTGGTCATTTGTTTTAACACGTCTTCAGGTTTGGGTTGCTTTAATTCTTAATCGTGTGTGGCGTAAAAACAAGCCTGGGAATTGCTTTCTGGGAGCTCTGTCCATTTAGCGCTGCAATGAAGAGTCTAATTGGGGCAGTTTCCCAGTGCTTTGAGGTCCCGTGTCTTCACAGTGCTCACTCAGCTTTTTGCCTTTTTGACTGCCTTGTGGTGGGGTGGCTGCTTTGGGCACTGGCCCAGGGTGGCCAGAGGCACCCCACAGCCCTCTTGCTCTGGCACCTTCCCGTGGTTGCTGCTTGGTTTCAGAAAGGGACAGCAGGACCCATGTGAGTGAAAGCTGCTTCAGGTCAGTGGCTTCAGCAGCTGTGTGTGCTCCTTTCTGCACCGCTCAGGGGGTGCACAGTCCCGTAGCACAGCCAGGGGATGCTCAGTGCAGCCGCTGCCCTGTGCCCCGGCTGTCTCAGCGTCTTCCCTGCGATGCCACTGCCAGCTGGGGAAGTCCCCTCCCCTGCTGGAAGAAGGGTTGGGAAGGTCTTCCCAATTTTAAACAGCACTCAGACTGTCTCTTGTGGGAGACCCCAGGCCTGGCTCCCTGGCAGCAGCTCTGGGCCAGCTCCTCCACCATCCTTCCCCACCCAGTCACACAGATGAGCTTCTGTTGGCACAATCTGATGTGGTGTCATCTGCTGAGTCTGCACAACACCATCTTAAAATAATAATAGCTGTAAGAGGTTGGCCTTGCCTTGGAGACTGGAGAGTTGAGCTTGGATGTTGCGCTGTGATCGCTGTCACTGCTGGGCACAGGAGCTGAACCAGGTCTGCCGGGGTGTCGCACTCTCGCTTCAGCTGTCAGAGAGGACCAAGAATGTGGCGAGCCTTCAGGTTCCTTGTGCTGCTCCTGCCTGAGGGTCTTGGAGGTCCCTGTGATCTCCTGTGTCCCTGTGATGTTGCAGTGTCCTGGGCTGGCACACCTGCTGTCAGCTGGGGAGGGTGGTACCGCGTGATGAGGTCCTGGGCTTGTGCAGAGGAAAACAGTGCCCAGTGAGCATCCTGGTCACACCACCGATGGCCTGCTGACACCAGGGACTCGGGGGCTGTTTGTTGGCAGTGGTGCTGCCCCAGCCACTGGCTGGCCATCAGGCTGCCCCTGGTTCAGCAGTGGGGTCAAAGTCAGGAGGCAAGGTGGGAGGGGGCAGCTGGTCTCATTTGCTGAAGTCCTGCGTGGCTTTTCTGAGCTGGTGTGAGAGGAGATCCCACTGGGGCGGGGGCAGCTGGCAGATCTCGCCTCTGCCCAGCTGCTCACTGGAGGTGCCTTGAAAGAGACACCTTAACGGATTCAGACTGGTCCTCCCTTCCCAAGTGTTTTCTGTGGTGGGATCTGTGCAACCGCCTCTGAGTTGGAGGATGAGAAAGCCCCAGTCTCTTTTCCCATCTTTTTTACTCCTTTATTCCTGGGGGAGCCACTCAAAGACCAAGTTCAGCTTAGCCACAGGCCCTTCAACAAGCATGATGGCCAAAAGGTCTTCATGACCCAGCAGATCCCAGGGTCTCTGTGACAACTTTCAGGCTTTCCTCTGCTGGCTGGAGGGTGGGCACAACAATGTCCCCATTTGCTTTTAAGCGCAGTCTCCTCTTGGGTTGTTTCTTGATCCACCTCAGCTCTGCCAGTGCTTCAAGTGGTCCTGCCCCGATGGAGGCTCAGGTCGTGCTGGGATGCTCCTGGGAGGGGTGGTGGTCCTTGCCAGTGGCGCTCGGCTCCTCTGGCTGTGCCTGAGCTGCTGCCTCATCAGGTGAGTGGGGGACTGGGGAGGTGCTGAGCCACATTTCCTCTCCCTGAGGCAGCTGAGGATGTTGTACGCATGGCAGCCTTGGGCTGTCAGTCCTGATGTGGCAGCAGATGAAGCCCGCTCTTCCCCCTCGTCACAAAATACTGAAATAACAGCACTGAGCGTGCGATTTCAGAGCGAGCATCATATTTAGTAATGCTCTGTGTGGATGCAGAACATTTCAGTCACAGCTCACAAAACTCCCTGCCAGCAGCTGTATTACGCTTTCCTCAAATTAAAGACTTCAGGAGTTCCCAGCGGAAGGCACTGCTGTTTCTCCTTGCCTGTTGTTGTGGCTGGTGCCAGGCAGTGCCAAGCAACTTGCATGTGTAAGAAAAGACTGGATTTGTTTTCTTGAGCCTCCTGACCTTGGAGTGCATCTCTCCATTTAGGCTGTCATCTGCTGTCCTTACTCCTGAGCTCACCCTGCAAGGTGCTGGGTACCTGCAGCTCAAAACGAAGCCAGCGGCCACAAAGGCTGCAGGACATGGTCCAGGGTCTCTACTTGCTGCTGCTGCTCTGTACAGAGCAGGGTACTGGCAGCTCTGCTGAGGACGGACACACTTGGCACGCAAGGAAGGGGCCGGGGGCTGCAGCTGCCTCCGCACCAATTCTGTCCTTTCTTCGCCATCATCAGGGTCATCAGAAAGACGGGAAACATTTTTGGAAGGCAGCTGACGGGTCTCTAGGGGGCCAATGTCAATCACGATTAGTTGCTTTGTACTTAATTATTTTCCGGGGCTTTGGCAACAGCACGGTGCTCAGCAGGCCCTTGCTCCCGGCTTGCGCTCAGCGGCGTGCTCTCCAGCATGACCCTGCTGTGGCGCATGGAAGGTGAAAGCAAACAAAAGCAGCCTCTTGACATGGGCTTACTGGCATGAACACAGATGGTTTCTAAGCATGTGGCCCTGCCTAGAGTCTCAGGTGTTCATTTTCCTGGAGCTGAGTCTGTCCAGCAGCGTCTGGGTGCGACTGATGGCATCCCCTGCTGAGCCCCAGTGCCACAGTGCACTTTCCCTGATGTGCTCTGCCACATCCCCACTTGTTTCCATCCTCTGAAGAGCCATGTCTGTACATCCCGAGAAGGGTGTCAGTGTTCAGCTCCTCCATGCCTTCCTGCTGGTCTGCCTGAGTGCCAGCACCCAGGGTGGCACAGGGCTGAGCTTCCCTGGGGGGGCTGGCTCCCCACCAGGCTCGTTAGCAGCGTGGGGCGAGTGGTTCCCGTCGCACCCATCCCCGGCTGCTCTCTTGGTGTTGGCTGCTTGGCTTCCCTTCTTCCTAGGTGGCCCTGGCCTTTGGGGGGCACCTCAACACCCTGGTGGGGCTTCATCCCAAGCTGTGCCCCTTTTTCCCATTAAAACTTCCTGGGTTCTGTGTTCCTGCTGAGTGAAGGTGCGGTGGGATGGCTACACAATCCTTGGGGGAGCAGAGGGAGAGGTGGGGCTCCACAGGATGGCTGGCACCTCACTGCATGCCAGAGGAAAAGCTGTGCTGGATCCAGGTGCTGGGCTGGCTCCTGGTGCAGGGAAGTGGGATGCAGGGGATGGGTAGCGGCTTGCTGGGGGACCAAGCAAGGTGCCTGGGGCAGGACGGAGAGGTGGGTGTGAGGGCTGCTGGAAACCTCTGTGCCCACAAGGTGAGAGCTGAACCCCTGCTCTCCCACAAGGCACCTTCCGATGAGGCTTTGGTTACCCTCTTGGACTCCTGCCACACTCCCTGCCTGGCCTCTCCAGGCTGTACTGGGACAGCTGGGGGTTCCAGCCACATACCCTGCCAGAGCTGGCCCTGCACTGTCCCCAGCAGCAGCCACCTTCGTCCCTTCCTGGTCTGGCTGGGTGGCCACACCAGAGCCAGCCTTGTCCTGTGCAGAGGAGAGTGAGGCTGCTGAAATGGGCACATTTGCCAGCTGTGGCTGCTCAAACACGATCAGAAGTGACAGAGCAGTGAAAAAGTGCCTGACCGGAAGGAAACAGGCCTCTATTGTGGCCCTTGGAGCAAGGGAGGGGGGGGTGGCTGCAGCGGTGAGACAGCGGTGCTTTCCCACTGTGGCAGCTCAGAACAGCGTGTAGGTCAACTTCATCCCTGTCTTCCCTTCCTGAGCTGCTGCTGCTCCTCTCCTCAGGAGCTCCTTTGCTTTGTGGCGTGGGGTTATGTGATGGCTCCTGGGGTGATACAGGAGGGGTGCTGCAGGGCAGGGCATGGGTTGGGGGTCAGCAGCACTCTTGTCTTGGTTTCAGAGGGACATGAGTGACCATGAATGATATGAGCTGTCATGAAGCCATGGTGGGAACGTGTCATGTCACCTCGGGCCAACAATTTGGCCAAACTGAATTTTTATTTTTTTTTTAGATGTTTGCTAGAGACCTTGCAAACCCTTAGCTGGTTTCAGGGGTTGGGGGCCATGCACTCCCTTCCATCCCCCACAGTTCTCCATCTTCCCAGAGGCTCCCTGCTGACCCACTGCCCTGCCAAGGTCCTCCCAGGTAGGACAGTATCTCCCATTTTTCTGCCACCCGCTCAGTGGCCGCTGTCCCCTTCAGCAAGTGCCTTGCTGGCAGTGTGCAGAACATCCTTTTTAACTTAGAGTAAATGTAGTTTCCATGTCGAGGTGCTCCCTGATGCTATGGCAAAAGCAATGCGTGTCGGCAGGCGATGGTTCTTTTCTCCTTTTCATGGGTGGGTCACCAGGCATTGCTTGGGTGGTGGCCCAGGGCTTGGCTAGTGCCAGCCAAAGGGTTTACATGCCATGGCCGAGGCAGGAGGGTGGAGGCTCAGGCTCCTCCCCAGGTGCCTGCTGGGCAGGATGAAGCCAATGCACTATCCAGGTGGGATGAAGTGGTGGGTACGCTGTATCTGTGGGTCTTTCCCGGCTGCTCCTCATCCTGCTGCTGCTGCTCGGTCCTCATTGAACAGCCGTCACTCAGCCGGCAGGACCGTGGGATGGTGCCGCTCAAAGGCAGAGGACTGCCATTTACAAGCAGTTCTGCTGGCAGCTGCCCAGGCCAGGAAGAAAAACAACAAAAAAAAGGGATTTTAAGTGTGTTTGGAAGGAAAGTTCCTTCCCTGGCAGATCTCCTCCAGGAGCTCAGTGGCTGCCATGCAGCAGGAGCAGGGTGAGCAGCCCAGCCCTGGGCACCCGGGGCTGCAGGAGCCCAGATAGGCTGGAGATGTCTGCAGGAGCCCGGGGCAGCCCTGTGCTGCGCGCTGGGCATGGAGCCGCACCGGCAGGAGCCAGCATGGAGGAGAGGGCTCTCCTCGCCTGCCTGGGAGCCCCTCTGTGGTCACCACCATTCTCTCTGCCGCTTCCCAGCCCTGCTGGGAGCGAGCTGTGGTCCTCCGCCAGTGGTGCTGCCAAGCAGGGCTCCTCTTGGTCTCCCTCCTGGTGCAGGGCATGATCCTTGGCAGGGGCATCCAGCCCGGCATGGATGGAGCCTGCGGGGGAGTGAAGGTGCTGGGAATTGGCCAAGCTGGCACGCGCTTCCCACCGTGCGAGGCAGGTGGGAAGGGGCTGGAGTGGGGAGGGCTGTGATGGAGAAACGTGCCCAGTGTTGGCCGCTGGTGTTGTAATTAACAATGTGGATCTGCGATGTCATAATCGGTGATGTGGATCTGTGATGTCATAATTAACCTTGTGGATCTGTGATGTCATAATTAACAATGATTAATGTTTTACAGGAGGGTTTTAGTCTCCTGGCTGGTTGCTCCGGCAACAGCACCAAGCTGCTGGTCTCAATCTGACATGTTCAGCTCGTTGTTGACTCTTAATTGTGTTGTCGACCGAGCTAATGAGGCAGGGATCCAGGGAGGGGGCGGTGGGCCGAGGGGTCTGCCTGGGCAGGAAGGGGCAGCCCCTGGTGGGGCTTGGCTGTGAGAGAGGATGTGGGCTGGCAGCCAGCTCACGTGGAGAAGTGATGAATGAGCTGGGAAGGCTCCCACCGTCCTCTGGCACCCCGACTCCCGTCTGCCGCTGCCCTCCTTTGCCTTTGCACTGCTGCTGGCTGCAGGGGAGCCATGCGGGGAGCGGGAGCAGGTTGCCGGGGGTGCTGAAGGCAGCGTTAGGATGCCCTGGCATGAGGGTGGATGTACACCTGCTTCTGACGGCAGTGCATCCAAGGACCTGCCTGTGTGCCGCTGTCCCCTTGGGTGCTCAGGCAATGCTGCAGCTCCCCATCATCCTTGCAGCACGGCCTCCCACTCCTTGCCTCGTTCCTGGTGCCATGCTGTGGGCAGGTTTGTCCCCTAGCTCCCAGGCTAGGTATTCTCCCTAAGGAAGAGCTTGCCAGGTCCTTGGTGTGTGCACAGAGAGTGCCGTGGGGCCGGGGCACAGCCAGGAGGAAAGGGCATGGCTAGAAAGCCAGGGGTCGGCTGTGATAGCTTAGAGTGCGCTGATTTCAGGGAGCTACATCAGTCCAGCTCATGCTTGTCTTGGCCGAGTCACTTCTCAAAGGCACAGGAGGTGACAAGAGGTAGGAGCTGGTCTCCGCTGTGGCCTGACATCTCTGAGGTTTGGGACCTCATCCCCATTGCCTTCCTTCCCACAGCATTCACTCCCTCTCCTTCTCTCTCCATCTCAGGGGCCGACACCATGAGTGAGACGAGCTCCATCAGCATGGAGGCTACAACCGACAGCAGAGACACCTCGGTGGCCACCTCCATTCTGCTGCCCTTCCCAGCCAGCCGTGGCCGGGAGGAGGCAGACAACCGCAGCGAGCACAGCTACAGTGAGTCGGGAGCCAGCGGCTCCTCCTTCGAGGAGCTGGACCTGGAGGTCACTGGGGATGGGGAGGGAGCCCCAGGCCTGCTGCATGACATGGGCTACGCGGGCAACCCAGAGGTCACAGACAAGTGGACCAAGGAGCCCATTGCTGCTGAGAGAGGAGAAGAGTGAAGCAGAGACCTGGCTGCCTCACCTGCTCCCAGGGCTTGAGTTACTGGGAACCAGCTGCCTTTCCCACCTCCTTCCTCTCCAGCCAAGAGATACGAGTTGCTGATGCCCCCGGGACCCACTCTCCCTCTCTGCAGAAAGGGTGTTTGACCATTTTGGGCATGCTGGGAGGCAGGAGCGTCTCCTGCAGCGCTCAGCGGTGTGGGGTAGGTGCAGGCTGGGGGGGGCAGTGAAATGCAGTTGACGTTTGTGTGTCTCTAGATGCGTCGCAAATTCCTCGCAGGCGTCGCGGAACGAGGGGGTGGGTGGTGGTGGATAGCAGAGGTGTCCCCCCTCGGCTCTGCCAGTGCCCCTCTGACCCACAGCTTCTCTCCACTGCACCACCACGTGTTTTCTAGCACCAAAGAGCCGTGTTGGATTTGTTCCCTTCTTCTCTTCCCCTTGTTGAAAAATGGAAAGATCCCGTGTAAACCTGGTCCTCCTGGCACTGCCACGGGTGCTTTTGGGGTCTGTAATAAAGTGGATGCTTTTCCTCACTGGTGGCTGGTGGCATTGCTGACTGCCTCTGGGCCGATCGTGCTGTCCTGCCCCATGGTGGGGTACGGGCTGTGGGTGGAGGCTGCTGCTGGGTGCCCTCCGTGCCCCCTGACCGAGCTCAGTGGCTCTGCATCCCCGCTGCTCATGCTTGCTCACTGCCTGGGCAAGCCAGCAGGGCCATGGGGGGACGGTCCCTGGCTCCTGCCAGCTGCGAGGGCACAGGGAAGGGTCCCAGCCACCGGGCTGGGCTGGGCTGGGCTGGAGGGAGGTGGCGTCCGGCATCTTGGGAACCTGCATAAAGTAAAACCAGTAAAGCCAGGTCCCTGGGCTACTGGTGGGCCTGGTACTGCTGTGCTCCTCCTGTGTCAGGGAGGACCAGCCTGCCTGCACAGTGCCTCCCCGGCATCCCGTCTGCCTGGTCCTGCAGCTGTGGGGTGCAGGCAGGGAGGGCTCTCCGTGCTGGTCCCAGTTCCTTATCCTGCAGCTGGGGATGAGGGGGCAGCCTGGACATCACCACCACGGTGCCCTGGGGCAGTGCCAGGTGCCTGAGCACCTCACCCAGCTGTCAGCTCTCAACCCCTGGTGCCCCCAGCAGCCAAGGGCTTGTTCCCCAGCAGTCAGACGTGGTGACCCAGAGCTGGAGCTTGGGGTGGAGGTGCAAGTGGCAGGGGAGGCCTGGCTGTTCCTCTGTGGTGGGGACATGTCCTCCATGGCTAGGAAAGGTCATGATTAGTCCTCAGCCAGTGATTGACATGAGATTGTTCATAAATATTTTGTGCTCTGAGTGATAAAATATTAAACTCCTCCAGCCCACATGGAAAAATATTGCTCTTCCTGGTGTTTATCTTTGTTGCTGGTTATTACAAAACTGCCAAGCCCCCTGAAATATTTATGCCTGGCTGAGGCTCCAGTGGGGGTGGAGCCAGGCAGTGGATCCTAATGCTGCTTGTCCCCTAACCCCACCAAAGATGGGGGCTGGGGAGGCTTTGCCATCGTCCTGCTGCTGCCAATAGCACCAAAGCAGAAGCCAGGAGGATGCAGCCGGTGCCGGGGCGCGTGCAAGTTTTGTGCCAGGTCCTGTCTGCCAGAGGAGGAAGTGGGACCGTGGTGTTGCCAGCATCCTTCGGCACAGCGTGTCTCCAGCCCTCTCCGGCTCACTGTCCCTGCCCTGGCCAGCAGTGGCAAGGTGCCCTAGCCCAAGCACCCCCCTCTCCCCAGTGCCCTGCTCTGTGTGTGGTAACAGTCTTGAAAGGAGATAGGCTGCTGGGGTCTGAGGTCCTGGTGTCGTGGGACCCCAGGGTGGACCTTGCCATGGAAGTCCCGGGTTATCCCTCCACCAAATCAGGAGTGCTGGGTGGGGGGAGACACACAGAGCGGGTCAGAGAGGGTCTGACTCTTGTCGCACTGCCCTAACCCACAGCCTGAAAGCACAGCAGCTGGCAGCGGGGAAACTGAGGCACGCGTCGGTGAGATGGTTACTCAGGATGGTATCCCAGAGACACCCCTGGCCCCTGCCCATCCCTGCGGGTCCTATGTCATTCCCTGTCCCGTTCTTGTCCCTGAGTCATGGAGGTCTCCAGGACAGCTGAGCTGCCAGCGTGATGGGGATGAGCATGGCAGGATCCTTGGCAGCCAAATGGCTCCAGAAAGGATTTGGGCAAGTGGTGGAGATGTGGGACGCTAAATCCAGCCACTGTCTGGTCTTTGGATGGTCCAGAGCTTTCCCCCAGCTTGGTGCTTGGGCTGACGGTGAGGGCCAGGCCTGTGTGGAGTGCAAGGGGACAGAGAGGGGGTGATGCTGGGCCCCTGGGCTGCTCCAAGGGCTTGGGGAGCAGGGGGCAGGTGGGTGGGGGGCTGTGCTGGGCACGGGGGGAACAGCCCCAGGGGCACTAGGCTGGGGCTGTGGAGCTGGGGCTGGGACCCCTCTTTTTGGACTGGGATGGAGCTGGGGGCTGTGGGGCTGGGGGAGCAGGCACTGAGCTGTGCCCTGTCAGGTCTCCAGGGTGCTGAGCAGGTCCTGCCTCTGCCCAGCCTGGATCTGGCCATCCCCTACCTGGACCTGCTGTGCCTTGCCTGTGTCCTGCCTGTGCCCCGGCTCGGTCTGACCATGCCTCGCCTGGATCTGCCCGCGTCCTGCCCGCGTCCTGCCCGGATCTGGTGGTGTCCCGCTTGGATCAGGCCGTGTCTTCCCTGGATTTGGTGGTGCCCTGCCCGGACCCGGCCGTGTCCCCCCGGCTTTGCCCGTGCCCTGCCAGCCCCGGCCCGGGGCGGCGGGGCGGGGGGCGGGCGGGGCGGCCCCGGGGGTGCCGCTGCCCGCCGTGCCGTGCCGTGCCGTGGCCGTGCCGGGGCGGGGATCGGGCCGGGCCGGGCCGGGCTGGGGGCGGAGCGGCTCCGCTCGACTGGGGCTGGCGGAGTGTCAGAGGCGGCGGCGAGAGGCGGCGGCAGCCGCAGCTCCGAGGCAGCGGCTGCACCGGCACCGGCACCGGCTCCCGGCACAGCCGCCGGGCCCAGGTAAGGGCTGCGGTCCCGCCCGGCGCTGCCGCCCCCGTGCCCCGGCGTCCCCAGAGCCCCGCTGCCCCGCGGCGGAGTGGCACGGCCACCGGCGGTCCCCGCAGCCGTCGGGGCCGCGGCACGGCGGGGCTCGGCGGCCGGTGCGCGGAGCCGGTGCCGGGGCTGCAGGAGGGGAGCCGAGCCCGGGCACCGGCAGCGGCAGCAGCTGGGCCGGGGGTGCGGGCGGGGCGGGGGGGCACCGGGGCCGGTCCCACCGGCTCCCCCCGGCACGAAACGCGGGGCCGCGGGGCTCCGGGAGAACGGCTCGGGGGGGGGGTCCCCATCCCCCCGGCGCCCCGGCAGCGCCGACCCCCGCACTGGGCACCCTGCGGGACCCCGCCGCCGCTGCCCCTGGTCCCGGGCACGGGCTGCCCGCCGTCCGCGGGGCCGCGAGGCGGGGGTGACCGCCCGCCACGGCGGGGACAGCCCCCCCTCGCCCCTGCCGCCGCCCCCCGGCCGAGGAGAGCAGTGGCTTCGGGCGGGGGGAGCCGCTGGGGCAGCCGGACCCCGGGTCGGGACGGGACAGGACGGGATCTGGGGTGGATGAGCCGAGCCCGTGAGCTCAGCCCCCCAGGGGCTGCGGTGGGGCAGGCAGCCTCCCCCTCCCCTCACTGCTGGGGCGCACGGGCCAGGCTGCGCCAGCTCCTCTCCCCTTTGACCCCCCGGCCCCCCCACGCTCCCACCAGGCTGGGCAAGAGCAGCCCAATGGCCACAGTGACCGGGGGCACTGGGCGAGCACCCCAGGGAAGGCGCTTTGACCCCACAGGGCACTGGGGCTCGCAGGCCATGGGGCAGAATGGAGGTGTGGGGGTCCCGGCAGAGCTCAGTGGCAGTGGGGACCCCCGGGGGAGGTGGCGATGGTGGCTCGCGAGAGCCAGGCTCGCCCTGTGCCCTCCCAGCAGCGCTGCTCTCCCACAGGCTTCATGCCACCCCTAAGGGTGCTGGTGTCAGAGGGTGCAGTTGTCCTGGGGCTGGGTGGGAAGTGCTGGGGGCTCACAGGAGCAATGGCACCTTCCCACCCATCCTACTCGCTGATGCTTTCAGGAAGGGATGTTGCCAACAGCCAGCAGGAGCCTTCCCGCCACACTGTGGCCATCGGGCTGGACTTGACTCTGCTCTGCCAGGTGTTTCACATCCCCAGATGTTCTCCAGATGTTCCTGCAGGGCTGTTCTCCCCCCGGCACCATGCCAACCCAGCAGAGCAGCTGTGGGGATGGCCGCAGCCCTGCTCACAGCATCCCCCAGGGCTCACTGCAGGGTGGGTGATGGTTTGTCCTTTCAGGAGAGCTTTGCCTGAAGGTGCCTTTTGTCTGGCGGGTCCTGCCAGCCGCCCTGGGAGAGCTGGACCACAAGGAGCAGGGCTCCCAGTGCTGCCAGACCCTTGTGCTGGGCTCAGCCTGTCACCGATGGGCTCCATCAATAATCCATATGCCTGCGGCCTCTTTCTTGCTTGAGGAAAACCTGGGTCCCTCTAAAGCATTGAGTGCCTGAAATAAGGCAGGGACCCTTCTTCAGCCTCTTCCTCAGACTCCTTCAAATTGGGGAGCCAGGTAGGAGATGCCCTGAGGTGGCTGGGGGGTTGTCACAGGCAGGCAGCACCTGGGGACAGGCACTTTGGGGCATGGAGGAGGTCCACATACATCTCACCACCCCACACGAGTGCGCCCTGTGCCACACTGCTGCCCGCATCCCCCTGGGCATCACTGGCTGCTTGCCAGGGGACTCCTCTGGCCACAGACATCACCTGTCCAGGAGCACCGTGGGGGCATTGGGGGTGCCCTGCTCCTGCCTGGGGAGATCAGCCTTGCTTTCGGCTGGGGGGGGGGGGGGGGGGGGGCTGCAGGGGGGGCAGCACTCTCCAGTATCACTCTCCCTCCCCATGTGCCCCTATGAGCACCCCGCTCTGCCAGGCTGCGGGTGAGCCCCGGGACCTGCTGCAGCACCGGCAGCTTCCCATGCTGGAGCAGCCTGAGGTTTCTGGGCTGTCAGGGGGTCTCTTTCTCCCACAGACCCCAAAACACCCGCCTTGAGGGATTTCAGCAGTCAGCTTAAATGGGAAACAAATCTCTCCTGTGGTTTGGGAAAAGGCAACTGATCTCTGAGGGGACTGCATCTCCTGCCAAAAAAAGGCCTGCCTGCTGCAAAAGCCTTTGATTCCCCCGCGCCTCCGTGCTTTCTGCAGAGGGAGTCAGCAAACCTGGCTCTTACTTTTACTGAAATCTCTGAATTTAGTATATGGGGAAGGAAGGGGCGGTGGTGAGAGAACAGACTCTAAAGCACCGCGGCTGCCGGAGCCACCCCGTGCATCACTGCAGGAGGATGAAGCCAGTGTTGTGTCCCTGCTCCAGGCCCCGGTGCCATGGACAGCACTGGGGGCAGTGGCAGGGCGGGTGGGCTCCGGGGGTGTGGGATGGGGATTAAAATACAGTGGTGGCCGGGTGCTGCAGGCACAGTGGGCTCACAGCCCGCTGCTTCTGGCAGCGCTCTTGGCTGGAGGCTGGGAGCTGTAAGTGCCCCCGATGCTGCTGCATGGGTTGGGGTCTCGGCTCAGAGCCAGTGGTGGCTCTGCCTGCCCAGCCTGGGGTCCCTGCCCCAGGGAACATCCCTGCCCCGGGTCACCTCCCTGGCTCCTTCTCCCCCCCCACCCCGATGTTTTAGGGGCCGACAGACTGCTCCTGGGCAGGCTGCTCTGCCCGGTGCTGCCACAGGAGCCAGCTCTGTGCCCACCCTGCCCATGCTGGTGCATCCTGGGAGGTGCTGTGGGGGTACCAGTCCCTGTTCCCCTGCTTGTCTCCTGGGGTCTGTGCCACTTGTGGGGGTCCTGGGTCACTGTGGGAGCTGTTGCATCCCCTCAGCCTGCCCTTGTGTGGAGAGCTCCTTCCTAAGGGCATCCTGGGTGGAGGGGTGCTGGGGTAGGGGGCACTGGCAGGCTCATGCCCTTGCTCTCCTGTGCAGCACTGGCACTGCCCCTGTGGACACTCACTGTCTCTCCTTGCAGCTCACAGACCCAGCAGCTTTTCTTTTTGCTTTTGCAGGTGCCAAGGGCTCTGCCAGGCTGGCACAACCCCCCTTACACTGACACCACGCTGCGCCATCCCCCCCCACCCGATGCCTGGGGACTGCCTGCCCTCGCCTTGACGAGTGGCAGTGGGTGACTCGGGGTGGTGCAGGTCCCCCAGCCAGCGCCACCACACCCCATGGCTGTCCCCTTCGCCGCCTGGCTGTGGCTGATGTGCCTGGCCACCTGTCTGGCCGCCGGGCATGGCATGGCTGGCAAGAAGGAGATCAGCATGGATGGGGACCTGGTGATTGGGGGCCTTTTCCCTGTCCATGAGAAAGGAGTGGGGAGTGAAGACTGCGGCAAGATCAACGAGCACCGGGGCATCCAGCGCCTGGAGGCCATGCTCTTTGCCCTGGACGAGATCAACAAGGATGGGAGCATCCTGCCAGGGGTGCGGCTGGGCGCCCACATCCTCGACACCTGCTCCAAGGACACCTACGCCCTCGAGCAGTCCCTCGACTTTGTCCGCGCCTCCCTCACCAGGGTGGATGGCTCTGAGCACATCTGCCCTGACGGTTCCTATGCTGTCCACGATGATGTGCCCACCGCCATCACTGGTGTCATCGGGGGCTCCTACAGCGACGTTTCCATCCAGGTACCCTCACTAGACAAAAGGGGCTTGGATTACCAGAAACAGTGGGGAGGGAGGTAAAGCCCCAGTAGCAGCTCAGCGATGCTGCTGCCAGTGCGCACAGGGAAGCTCTCACATCCCTTGCAGTGATGCTGTGCTACTTTCTGCAGCGGGGATGGAATGCTGTCCTGGCACCTGAGAGAGCCGTCTCTCCGCTACCATGGGGAGGCTGCAGCCCTGATGGTGGCTGGGCTCCCATCAGGGGCTGCGGGGAGCCCCCACACCTGCCATAAGCCATGGGAGCCAAGTCAGTGGATCCATCCCACGTGGGGACAGGGGGCTTATTCCCCTCCCAGGGTCATGGCAGCAAGCACATCTCCTCAGCCCAGGACAGCCTCAATGCTCAGATCCATACTGTCCTCGGTGCCACCGTGCTGCTGCATCCCTCACTGCCACCAGTGCGGGTGTGATGCTGTGAGCTGTCTCCCAGTAGCGCCAGTCCCAGTCCCTGGCCTGCCATGTCCTGGCATGGGCCCGGAAAAGGGCACTGGCCCCCTCCCACCTGACATATGCTGCCAGCGCCTGCAGGCACCGCTCCTGCTGCCAGTGGGTGACAGTGCAATGCCACCAGGAGTGGATGCAGCAGGTGCTGCAGGTGGTCACCTCCATCTGTCCCCACCAGCAGCCCTGGATGTCCATGGCCGTGCCATGGCTGTCCTGGCCCCCCCGGCCGGCATAGTGCTGGGGGGAGCGGCTGCTGCAGTGCCCTGGCACTCAGTGGGTGCCTGTCCCCAGGGGCTGCTGTGGGGTGGGAGCAGGGTTCAGCTCACCTCCAGCCCTGTGGGTCCTGTCCCTCATGGGATGGGTGGGCAGCCAGGGCATCGGCCTCTGAGGGCTTCAGCTATGGGGCTGCCTGCCTGGGCCAGGGGCGGGGTGCAGGAAGCCACCACTCCCGTATCCCCAATGACCCCCGAGCCTCGGACCCAGCTGTTACCCTCGGTGGGGTGCAGCTCAGACCCCAAAACTGTGGCTCTGTGGACCCAGCAGCCAGCATCAGCAGGGGGAAGAGCATCCCCTGAGGATGCAGGCAGCTGACCACACACTCGCTAAGATTTAATGAGTCCCCAGGGCATGCCAAGTCATGTCTGCTGGTCCCCAGGGTCCCCACATACCCCCAGCCATGGGACAGAGAAAGCCAGGGCCAGGTGATGGAGGCAGCGCCCCAGTCTAGCCCAGGCAGGTGCTTGTCCTTTCTCTCGCTGGAGGACCTGATATGTCCCCACAGCCGGCAGCACCACCCTGACCTCGGGCAGCATGAGCAGCGCTGGGGCGGCACAGCGGGCTGCAGCTCCTGCCGTGCAGTGAGGCCAGGCAGCAGCATTGCTGCGCTCAGGAGGAGCCTTCTTGCCGTTAGGGGACATTGTCATCGAGATCGTTTGTCCACGTTAATTAAGCCATGTCTCTCGCCTGGGGATGCAGTAAGATCTGGGCAGCTTCACCGTCCCCGCTGGCATACCCGAGCCCCAACCCCCCGCTTGCTGCTCCAAGAGCCTGGGTTTTTAACAGCCTCATTAGCAGGGCTTTTTTCCCCTTTGAAGCTAACGAGGGCTTCTGCTGAGTGGCTGGAAGGTGCCAGTCCTGCTGGGGCTCCCAGTGTGAGATGCACAGGCGCCGGTCCCCAGGCCCAGCTCTGCAGCCCCACTGGGATAGGTGGGGGGCTCTGCCCCAGCTCCCAGCCCCCAGCGCCCTTTCCCCCTGTGCTGTGGGCGTGGCAGGTGCCCCAGCTTTCTCCTTGCCCATGGGCATCTCCCACAGGTCACCTGCAGGGGAGTTTCTGCTTTTGCCACGAATCCATTTATCCCTGAATTTCAGAGGGCAGTACATGAAATACTAAAAACCCCAAAGAAACGAGCATGTCTGAGGGCTCAGACAACCTGGTGAACGTGCCATCCATCCATCCACCCATCCGTCTGCCAACCAGGACCCTCCAGGTGGGGGGGATTGCTTATCTGCCCCATGGTCATGCTTGAGAGCACCGTGCAACACTGGGTGTTGGGCAGGGGTCCTCTAGTGGGAATGTCCCTCGCTGTGCCACGTTTCCAGGTGCTCACCACTCCTCTTCCATGCAGGTGGCCAACCTGCTGCGGCTCTTCCAGATCCCACAGATCAGCTATGCCTCCACCAGTGCCAAGCTTAGCGACAAGTCCCGCTATGACTACTTCGCCCGCACCGTCCCACCAGACTTCTACCAAGCCAAAGCCATGGCAGAGATCCTCCGCTTTTTCAACTGGACCTATGTCTCCACCGTGGCCTCGGAGGGTGACTACGGGGAGACAGGGATCGAGGCCTTTGAGCAAGAAGCCCGCATGCGTAACATCTGCATCGCAACCTCAGAGAAGGTGGGGCGCTCCATGAACAAGAAGACCTATGATGGGGTGGTCCGGGCTCTGCTGCAGAAGCCCAATGCCAGAGTGGTTGTGCTGTTCACTCGAAGCGAGGATGCCCGGGAGCTACTTGCAGCTGCCCAGAGAGCCAATGTGTCCTTCACGTGGGTGGCCAGTGATGGCTGGGGAGCCCTGGAGAGCGTGGTGGCTGGGAGCGAAGCAGTGGCAGAGGGAGCCATCACCATTGAGCTGGCAGCCTACCCCATTAAGGAGTTTGCTGCCTACTTCCGTAACCTCAACCCCTACAATAACAGCCGAAATCCCTGGTTTCGGGAATTTTGGGAGCAGAAGTTCAAGTGCAGCTTCCATACGCAGGACTGTAGCTGGTACTCCCTCAAGACAGGCAAGTTTGAGCCGGAGTCCAAGATCACGTTTGTGGTCAATGCCGTCTATGCCATGGCTCACTCTCTCCACAACATGCACCAGGCACTGTGCCCCAACGCCACCAAGCTCTGCGATGCCATGAAGCCTGTCAATGGCAAGAGGTTCTACAAGGACTTTATGCTCAATGTTAATTTTGATGGTGAGTCCAGAGATGGAGATGGGGTTTGGCTGCCTAACTGGAAAAGGATGGGTGGAGGGGCAGAAAAGAGGCAGGACATCCAAATTTGACCCAACACCTTCCAGTTCCTCTGGTCTGCCTGCACCTGGGGACCCCTGTGCTTTAGGCTGCGGTTGTCCCAAGATGCCAACAGTCCACCATCACCCTTGGGAGGCAACCCAGGCCTTCTGTCCCCAGTGTGGAGAAGCTGGTGACCACCTCCATTCTGCTACAGCTGGGTGGGACCAGCCCCCAAGGACCTTCCAAGAACATGGGTCCTTGGAGACCTCACTTGCGAGCATCATGACTTATTCACATTTCAGGGATTAAACTGGAGGGATGCCCTTAATTAGGGGACCTGTGTAGTTTGGGGTGAATTAGAAGCGTGTCCTCTGAGACTTGGGTGGAGCCTGGCTCCACAGGTGTTACTGGGAGCCATGGAGGCTGCAAAACCCCCAGCTTTGCCCCTGCAGAGCTGGCTGGGGCTGCCGAGCTCTTAGGCACGTGGGGAGGTAGTTCTCCACCTTTGCTTTCCTACTCTTAATGTGTGCGTAGGCAGCTAGTGTGAGAGTGAAGGCAAGGAACAGGTTGGACATTTCCCTGTGGCCATGGTGGGATGTGACCTTTTGAAGGAGCTCCGCCTCCATGCCCAGAGCAAGCGTGCTTCTGCCCCATGGCAGTGACCATCTCCCCTTCTCCCTCCAGCTCCATTCAGGCCAGCAGACACCAAGAGCGTTGTTCGATTTGACCGCTATGGCGATGGCATCGGGCGCTACAACATCTTCAACTATCACCACATGGACGGGCGGTATCGGTATCAGAAGGTGGGCTACTGGGCTGAGGGGCTCATCCTCAACACCAGCCTCATTCCATGGGCTGAGACCTCCATCCCTGTGTCCCAGTGCAGCGACCCCTGCAAGAAGAATGAGATAAAGAGCATGCAGCCCGGAGACATATGCTGTTGGATCTGCATTCCCTGCCAGCCCTACGAGTACTTACTGGATGAGTTCACCTGCATGGATTGTGGTCTTGGTTACTGGCCCAACGAGACTCTGAATGGCTGCTATGAGTTGCCCCAGGAATACATCCGCTGGCAAGATGTCTGGGCCATTGGTCCTGTCACTATATCTTGCCTGGGTTTTATCTCCACCCTCTTCGTTTTCGGAGTCTTCATGAAGAATAATGACACTCCTATTGTGAAGGCCTCTGGCCGGGAGCTCTGCTACATTCTCCTGACTGGAGTCCTCATGTGCTACAGCATGACCTTCATCTTCATCGCAAAGCCCTCCACGGAGGTGTGCACGCTTCGGCGCCTGGGGCTGGGCACGTCCTTCGCCGTCTGCTATTCGGCCCTCTTGACTAAGACAAATCGCATCGCCAGGATCTTCAGCGGGGTGAAAGAGGGGGTCCAGCGCCCCCGGTTTATAAGCCCCACATCACAGGTGGTCATCTGCATGGCCCTCATCTCTTGCCAGCTGATCATTGTCATCATCTGGCTGCTAGTGGAGACCCCCGGCACAGGCAAGGAGACTGAGCCTGACAAGAGGTACATTGTCACCCTCAAATGCAACAACCGTGACTCCAACATGCTCATTTCACTCACCTACAATGTCCTCTTGATTGTCCTCTGCACGGTCTATGCCTTCAAGACAAGGAAATGCCCCGAAAACTTCAACGAGGCCAAGTTCATCGGGTTCACCATGTACACAACCTGCATCATCTGGCTGGCCTTCCTGCCCATCTTCTATGTGACCTCCAGTGACTACCGTGTAAGAGCCTGAATTTTGGGAGGGGGGGTGGTGGTCCTGGAAATTTGGGCCCTGCAGGGTTTGGGGCTAGGAAATGCATGGGCCTGGGAAAGGGTCATGGCCAATGGACCTGGTGATGGTCACCTCAGCATTGGGGCATTTGGGACAAGGTGCAGGGTGCCTGAAGGGCTGTGGCTGAAGGGGAAATGAGTCCTGGTGAGAAGACCCTCCCCCTTTGACAGATTGTTTGCTAGGGTGAGGATGGGAAACAGCTCTGACACCTTCAGAGACCCCCTGACCCAACCACAGAGGAGTGATTGCCATCCTTCAGCCTCGCAACGCGAAGGCATGAGACAGCCCTTGACCCTTCCAACCTTGACCCGCCACAACCAGGCCATGAATGCCAACCCCCAGGGCCAGCATGGTCCCTGGGGAGCCAAGCAGTGCCAGGGACTGGGGAGCATGGGGTGCACCCTGCAATACCTCAACCCCCCTGAACCTGGCAAGGGTGCCCAGACACATTCTTGCTGGGCCTAGAGGACTTGGTGGGGGCACGAGTTCTTGGGGGCTTCCAGAGAGGACCAGCATCCTCTGGGAATGGGCACAGGGGTGGGGGGCTCTGGTCCGGGCACTGCCCCAAAGCAGCAAGTTGGTAAGGCTGGGGGTGTTGCTTGGGGTGTACCCACGTTGCCCACACTCCACCCTTGGGTCTCCAGTGGGTCCACCCTGACAGAGGGAGCTAGGGTGGGTGGGATGTGCTTGTGGGGTGCAGGCAGCAATCTCTGCCTAGTGGGGCTGGCTGGTGCCACAGTGAAGGCAGAGGGCTGGTGGCAGGAGTGCCTGATGCCCACCCCTGTCTCCAGGTCCAGACCACCACAATGTGCATCTCGGTGAGCCTCAGCGGCACTGTGGTCCTTGGCTGCCTCTTCACCCCCAAGCTCCACATCATACTCTTCCAGCCGCAGAAGAACGTGGCCAGCCACCGCGTGGGCACCGCACGGTTCAGCGTGGCAGCTGCTGGCTCCAGCCAGTCCCACGGTGAGGCTGGGGGCAGCACCCCCTTCCTGGTGTGTGGGGGGCTGGGTGGGAGCAACACAGTACAGCCCCCTGAAGGAAAGGGGGGTACAGGGTAGGGCATAGCTGGAAATGAGGGAGATCAAGGATGCTGTGTCCCCTATGGCTCATCTCGGTCCCAATCCTTCATCTCCCATGGCCACAAGCCCCAAGGCTGCAGCATGGCCTGCCAGGGGGGTGCTGCTCCCAGGGGCCTGTCATTGCCCCCAGGGGACGCAGCCAACCCCAGTGCTCTCCACCCCAGCCCCAGGGGGACATGGCTGCTCTGGGCACTCTCCACCCTAACCCTGGGGGATTCAGCTGCTCCAGGTGCCTGTCATGGCCCTGGGGGAACACGGCCACCCCTGCCCTGGGGGATGTGGTCACCCTGGGCACCTGCAATCGCTCTGCGGGGCATGTGGCCACCCTGGACACGCTCCACCCCAGCCCTGGGGGATGCAGCTCCCTGAGCACTCATTGCCCATCACAGTGGGATGCTCTGGGTGGGGGATGCTGCTGCTGGACCAGAACCTACTCCTGACTGCTGCCTTCCCGGCCAGGCTCAGCCTCACAGTATGTGCCCACGGTGTGCAACGGCCGCGAGGTGGTGGACTCCACGACATCATCCTTGTGAAGGATGGAGGGGCGGGTCAGGCCAAGGTGCTGCCCCTCCAGCCCATGGCCACACTGCACCCCAGCTCCCTCCCTGGGGATTGCAGTGCCCACGGCATGGACTGCTCGGGTGCCAGAGGCAGCCAGGAGGCTCATACTCTGCCCCAGCGCAAGCTACGCATCCCATACGTTGGGTCATGGTACGTGTCACTGTCATCCTTCCCTTGCACTGAGTCACATTACACATCCCCTGCACTGAGCCATAGTGAGCATCTCCCCCATCTCTCTCTCTGAGCCATAGTGTACGTCCCCTGTCCCTGCACCTGCACTGAGCCACGGTCCATGTCCCTCTAAGTGCACCCTGCACATCCCCTGCACTAAACCATGCTGAACGTCCCCGCCGCCGTCACTGGCACTGAGCTGCAGTGCACATCGCACGTCCCCCATTCCCTGCACTGTACAGTGCAAGACCCCCGCTTTGTCCCCGGTGTACAACCCACTGTCCTCTTGCCAAGTCAACCTGCAACTCACGCTTTGCTTGCAGCGAGCTGTGCTGCACCTCCTGCTCCCACCGTGCTGCCACAGGCTGCCCTCACCCCAGTGCCCACCCCACTTTCCTGGTGCGGGGCCTTTCCCATTGCCCCCCAGCCCTGCACGCCCGCCCCCCCCCCCCCCCAAGCCATGCCCTGTGGCACCCTCTCCCCTGGCGTTTTGCAGTTTCATCTCTTCCTTGTTTTCAGCCCCAGGAAAGCCGCTGAGCACTGCCGGGCTGGACCCAAGCCCCTCCGTCCCTCCCCTGGCTGAGCTCAGCACTCCTTGCCCCTTTGTGGGAGACAGGGCAGGGGCAAACGCTCACTGCCCTCCTGGCCCTGCAGAGCCCGGGGGTGCAGCAGGGGCAGGGGGCGAGTAACAGGATCCAGGTATTTGAGCCCAACCAAGTTTTTAAGAATAGATTTTTTTCTGTGAGCAAGTGTGATTATTTTTTTTTGTAATTTATGTAAATAAAGTGTTTTTTTTTTTTAAAAAATATTTAAAAAATTGACTCTTCCAGAGCTCAGGTCTAGCCAAACCTGAGGGAAGGGGACAGACCCTCGCAGAGGGCAGAGGCCAGCAGGGTCAGGAGGCCATGCAACATCCCCTGCCCACGTCCTGCTGGCCCCGAGGGTGGCTGCATGGAGGACGCGGGGCACAGCTTCAGGGACAGTTTAATGACCTGCCTCCGAGGCCAGGGGGCCAGGAGCTGGTGGGGCCTGCGGGGCTGCAGCCCCCTGCTTCAGGGGGATGATGCAGATGCTGTTTTTGGCTTCTTTGATTCTCCACCACCGGCCGAGCCTGTAGATGAGAGAGATGGGGGTCACCCTCTGCCAAGCACTGGAAGAAGGGGGCTGTGCCCCAGGGCAGCACCAGGGAGGGGGTACAGTACCGGTGCTCCTGCCCGAGGCCGGCCACCAGGAAGTCACCAGCTGCCGAGAACTTCAGGCTGTTGACAAAACCCACCTGGAGGGAGAGGGAAAGGGTGAGGGGCTCCCGTAGCCGCTTCCTGCGACCCAGAGAGGGGAATCCCTGCCAAGACACCCCTCACCAGCCCAGCTCCAGCATCCCCAACTTCCCTATCCATACCAAGGGGATGTCCAAGAGGGGCTCCAGCTTCCGAAATCCCTCACCACACTTCCAGAGCTTCACACTGTTGCTGTGGGAGCCTGGGGCAGAGAGAGGAGACTGCCATGCACCCCAAACCAGGAAATGGAGCCAGATACAGCCCCCTGCACTCCCAAACCCCCTGCTCCAAAGTGGCTGCCACACACCTGTAGCCAGGAGGTCACTGTTGCGCAGGGCAGCCACCGCTGAGATCCAGTAAGGCTGCTGCAAGCCCTGGGTGTCCTGCATGCCGTGTGCCTGCTGGGCCAGTGCCAGTGGCTTCTTCTTCGTCATGCCCCAGAGGGCTACAGAGCTGCCAGGGAGGGAAGGGGTGAGGGGGCTGAGGGGACACCACCTGCCACCCTGGGCATCACCCTGAGCCTGTGCTCACCCGTCATCGGCGCCGGACACCATGTGCTCCTCATTGATGAGCTGGATACAGTCAATGGAGCCCCTGTGAAGAGAAGGAGGAACTGCCTTCAGTTACGAGTGTGCTTCGGGGTTCTATTTAGGAGACAAAAGGTCACTGGAGCATCAATAATCCCCAGGGTGCTGGCAGGCTCCCTGGTGAGGCTTGGCACATGCACGCCACTGCCCCAGCTGGATGCACCTGCCTGCAGCCCCCTCTCCCACCCTGGACCTACTGGTGCCCATAAAACACAAGCTGCGACTCCTCGGGGATCTTCCAGAGCCGCACAGTGCCGTCCCGTCCCCCCGCCGTCACACAGCACTCCCGGCTTAGGCTGTCCAGCCCTGTGATGACATCCTGGTGCCCGAAGCTGCAGGAGGAGATGGCAAAGAGCTGCTGCAAGCATGGCCTTCTGCTGTCTTGCCTCCCCCGGAGCCACCAAGCACATCCCATGGTGGCAGGGTCAGTGGGATCCCCCCCAGGTCTTACAGTGTCTCCACGTATGCATTCTCTGCCACATCCCAGACCTTGACGCAGCGGTCGTGGGAGGCGCTGTAAAGCTGGTGCGTGCCCTTCCGGAAGGACAAACCCTGCAGAGAAATGGACAGACATGGGCACCACAATGAGGGTCACTGAAGAGGACGCAGCTGCCTGGCCTTGCAGGCGTCGCAACTAATGCCTCTGACTCACCGAGATGGCATCATGGTGCCCAGTGTAGATGTGCAGGCGCTTGCAGGTGGCTGCATCCCAGATCATGATGAGCTTGTTCCGGTCTCCCGTGGCCTGGCAGAAAGCAGAGGATGCCCAAAGCCTGCCCCTCAGGAGACTCACAGCCCACCCCAGCCCCCACTCCCACCTCATGTGCTCTGGGGTATCCTAGGGACCCATTCTTGATTCCAATGGGCGTAGGGGCTGCCTTAATCCAGCAAGATATATCTGGGCATGAGACACTGCCCTGCAGGACCCTGGGAGGAGAGGCACTCCTCATAACCACCTCTCTGCTTCATGCAACAGCGCCAGTCCCCTCTCCCCATACCAGGTACTTGCCATCTGACGAGATGGCCATGCAGAGGACGTGGGATGCATGCCCCATGTGTTGCTCCTCGGTGCCCTTCTTCCCCCCGGGCACCACACACAGCCTTCTCCCACTCTCGACCTCCCCTGCAGGAAAGGCATCACCGTTACCCACTGGGAGCCTCCCATCACTCCAGAAAGTGCCAACAAGCCTCCCACAGATCCCAAAACAATGCATGAGCGCATCCCTGGAGAGGCCAAGGGCCAAGCCAATTCCGTGGGCATCCCCAATTCTGCTGCTGCAGAGTCCCCAGAGGGTTCAGGCTCAGGGAACAGCCAGTCACAGCCCCAAGGGAACACTTGCATTTGATGAGGGAGCCATCCTTGGAAGCAGAAAAGATGAACCTGTCATCTGGAGAGATGACCAGGCAGGTGACGGGCAGCTGGTGCCCCCGCAGCACACGGATGCTGGCTGGATCTGGAGGCTGCACCTGCAGGGAGAGCAGGATGCGAGCTGGGCTGCCCTGGCCCCTTCCCCAGGCACAGGCATACTCAAGCACAGTGCCCTCCCTTCTCCAGGTGTCAGCAACCGGCACCCAGGGCAGGAGAAGGGCCCTGGACCCGCAGCTGGCACTGCAACTTTGCCTGTGTTGAAGCATCTGCCAGCACTGGTGCCTAGAGCCCAGCAACCCCCCGGCACAGGGCACTTACGTCCTTGGCGAGCAGGCGCTGCAGCCGGCCCCTCTGCTCAAGCTGGGGGAGAAAGGGGAGGCTCAGTGGAGGCGGCCCCAGCCCCGCGGTGGGGGGGCAGAGCCCGCCGACACCGGGACCGAGGGGCCGTGCCCGTCCCCCCCACTCACCACGTCCTCCTTCAGCCGGTCGCCGATGAGATCTGCCGGCTGCGCCTCCTCCTCCTCCTCCTCTTCTGCCGCCCGCTCCTCCTCTGCGGCAGACACGGAGCGTGAAGGACAGGCTCAGCGCCCGGGGCTGCTCCGCCGGGGGCCGGGTGGGACTCACCGTACTGACGGAGCTGCTCCAGGTACAGCTTGGCCAGACGCAGCTTCTTCTCCTGCGGCGTCTCCTCCACCTCCTCCTCCGCCACCTCCCAGCGCCGCCGCCGCACCGACGGACTGTGGGGACACGCGTGAGCGCCGCCACCGGCACCGGGACCGGCACCCCCTTGGCGCAGCGCTTACCTCTCTGGCTCGGAGTCGCTGGACACCTCCTCGTCGACGGGCCGCCGGGCCGGTACCCGCGGCTTCCTCTCGGCGCCCGGCGCCTGCGGGATAAACCGGGGTGATCGACGGGGCGGGACCGGGTACGGGACCGAGACGGGGACCAAGACCGGAGACGGGGACCGGGACCGGAGACGGGGACCGGGACCGGAGACGGGGACCGGGACCGGAGACGGGGACCGGGACCGGAGACGGGACACCTCCGCGAAGACGCCCGACCGGGGCAGCCCGCCCCTTCCTCCACGCCCGGCCCGGCTCTCACCACCGCCCGCAGCCGCCGCCGTCCCGCCGCCCCACGCGGAGCCTTGCCCCTCCTGCCGCCCGCCGCCGCCGCCGCCGCCGCCATGCTGCCGCCCACGTGCTGCCCGCCCTTCCTGCGGCCGGGCCACGCCTCCCCCCCCTATTGGCTACAGGCAGACGAGTCCCGCCTCCCGCTGCCGCCCTGACGACCGTTCCCCGGAACCGTCCTCCTGTCTCGCCCCGCTTCCTAGTGGCGGCCCGCGCTGTCACTCCGGCGGCGGCTACCGTCACTGTGCGCCGGCGCCGGCCCGCCCTGGCACCGCCCCCGCCCCGTCAGTGGAGCGCCTGCGCCCCCGCCCCGTCATTACAGCCAGTGCCCGCACTGGGACCCTCCAGGGGTGTGGGGCGGGGCCTCCCCGGCCACCCCTTGCCGGGCATCCGCACCCCCGACCCCCTGCGTCCCCCCTGGAGACACTGCCCAGCTGGCGGAGCCACCGGGCCCGCGGCGCGGCCGGGTGCAGAAGCGGTGCAGGGGAAGGCCCCCACAGCCAGCTCCACCCAGCCCCGCGGGGACCCTTGGCCAGCGCCAGCCGCCTGTGGGGCATGACCCCTGGTCCAGGCCCACGGCCCCTGGGGGTCCCAGGAACCCGTCCTTGGCCCTGCAGGGGACAGGGGCTGAATGGCAGGGTGGGCGCGGGACACAGCTGCCAGCGCGGCCACAGGCAGACGCACCTGCCTGGGGACACTCTGAAGAACTAATTCCTGCTCTTGTGGCAGAAAGTCATTTTGTGCCATCAGTCTCTTTTCTGGGGACCTGGGCAGACCTAGAGGGACAGCATGAGTGCCCTTCAGCCGGCCACTGTGCCACCGCAGACGGTGCCATCACCTGCGACTGCGGCATAAGCCAGGCCAAGCAGAGCAGCGATATGTGTTCCTTAGCTGCCTCCCGAGATGAGTCCCAGAAGGCCAACCGCCTCCAGGCTGTGCATGGCGGCGGTGGATCCTCTTGCACCCCTCCCGGGAGACCTGTGTGCTCGGTCGCCTCTCTGCAATGCCCATACACCAGCACACGCGGCACAGGGGATCACCAGGAAGAATGAAAGATCTGTGTGCGGTCGCAGGGCCATGAGCTCATTGCAGTTACGGAGACATGGCGGGATAGCCTCCACGGCTGGGAGGCTGTCGTGGGTGGCTGTGTGCTTTTTAGAAAAGAGGCCAGCAGGGAGAGGTGGTGGAGTTGCTCTTTGTGTGAGGGAGCAACGGGAAGGTCGCGAGCTCTCCCTTGGGGTGGGTGCAGGACGAGTCCAGAGGTTACGGGTAAAGATGAAGGGGCCCGCCAACACGCGGGATGCCGTTGTAGGTGTTTGCTACGGGCCACCTGATGAGGGAGGGGAAGCCAATGAGGCCTTCTACAGACAATGGCAGGCAGCCTCACGATGCCAGGCCCTGGTTCTCACGGGGGACTTCAGCCTCCCTGCTACCTGCTGGAAAGCCAACCCAGCTAGGCTCACACAGTCCAGGAGGTTCCTGCAGAGCACCGACGGTAACTTTTTGACGCAGGTGGTGGAGGAGCCAACGAGGCAAGCTGTGCTCTCAGACCCGTTCTTCGCAAGCAGGGGGCTGGTTGGGGATGTGAAAGTTGAAGGCAGCCTTGGCCGCAATGACCATGAGATGGCGGAGTTCAGGGTCCTGTGCTGAGGAAGCGAGCCGACAAGTAGGATTGCCGCCCTGGCCTACAGGAGAGCTAACGCTGGCTTCTTCAAGGACCTCCTTGGAGGAATGCCATGGTTGAGGGCTCCAGAAGGTACTTCCCAGTCCAAGAGAGACAAGGAACTACTGGAGAGGGGCCAGCAGAGGGCTACAAAGATGGTGAGGGGACTGGAGCATCTCCCTTAGGAGGACAGGCTGAGAGGGCTGGGCCTGTTCAGCCTGCAGGAGAGAAGACTCAGGGGGGATCTGTCGCATCCCAGCTATGAGGAGGGAGAGAGCGACTGAGACTCGCAAATGCCCTTGCTGTGGGTTGCGCTGAGGTAACACCCGAGGTCCGTACCTAAACATCAACTTTAATGGAACAAACACCCAGTAAACATTGACCCTTTCACAATTATATCCAACCAAGCTATGTGGCTTTAGGAGAAGCTGGGGTAGGCCTTGTATTACTTTAGGAGAAAAAGCTGAGACGGCGGGGGCGGGACATGGGGCAAGACAGCTAGAGAGAGGGGGAGATCACCACTCCTGGATCCAGCGCCGCAGCTGCCAGCAGGGCTGTTGGACAAAGAGTCCCAGAGGCTTCTAGGTGTGCCTAGTTGGGAGCCCCAGTCCCTGGGCTCCTGGAGCCTTCTCTCGCCCCAGCTGCAGGAGTGGCTGAGGCCAGGCGGCCAGGGGAAGGGCCACCAGCCCCCGTGCCTGGCCAGGCGGCCAGGGGAAGGGCCACCAGCCCCCGTGCCTGGCTAGGCGGTCAGGGGAAGGGCCACCAGCCCCCGTGCCTGTCACTGCCTCCGGCACCTTCCCTCAGGGCGCTGCCTGGGCACTGGGCACCGCACCTGGGCCTCGGCCCAACGGGATCTTATCAATGGGACAAGGGGCAACGGGCACAAACGGCCACACAGGGAGCTCCTTCCCTTCCGAGCAGGAGGAGATGGGCTGTGCTGTGGGGGTGTCACGGCCTGGGGTGGGCTGCCCCGGGGCTGGGCAGTCTCTGGAGGCTCTCAAACCCCGCCTGGCCGTGACCCTGAGCGGCCGGCTCCTGGGGGAGCTGCTTTCGCAGGGCCTTGGGCTCGATGGCCTCCAGAGGTCCCTGCCAGCCCTGACCCGTCTGATTCTGCCGCTCTGTGCGGAGGCGCGGGGCCGGCCCGCGGCGCTGAGGGGCGGTGGGGCCGCAGGGGCAGCGGGGTCGGGAAGGCGGTGGCGTGGGCTCTGAGGGGCCGGTGTGCGGGACAGCCGGGAGCGGGCAGCCCGGCGGGCAGCGGGAGCGCCCTTCGGCCGGCCTCTGTGCCGCCACAGGCTCACCGCCCCGGCCATAGGTGGCCAAAGACTGTTGCCGTGCATGCCCGGGGCATCGTGGAGGGGCTGCTGGCTGCCCGCAGGTGGTCTCCCCTTTGGAGACTGGTCAAAGGCTTGGGCTTTGTTTGTTGGGCTTTGTTGATGGCTCCACAGAGGGCTTGGTTTTGCAGTGTGCCCCCTTACTGCTGCTCTGGTGACGTGCTGGGCAGCAGTGGCTGCAGGGCAGGTGGGGACAAGTGGCATGGGCAGGAGACAGAGCTGCCCATCCTGCTGGGGACATGGAGGGGCCTGTGCTGCTGGAGCCAGAGCATCAGCGGCTTGGTAGCCCCTGGGCTCGGCCACGTCAGCCCCAGGCAGTGCAGGCTGCTCAGACAGTGGGTGGCAGAAAAAGTCATTTATTGCGGCAGCGTGGCCCTGGAGAGGGGAAGGAAGGCATTGCTTTCAAGTTCTGCTTCGGCTCCACCTTGGGCTTCTCCCCTCTGCTTCACAGCCCAGTGGAGCAGCTGGCACTTTATGGCAAAGGCGAAGCATGAGGGCACGTCTTTGCCCTGGACCACTGGAAAGAGCAGTTGTCCTGCTGCTCTCCAGAGGACGCCAGCTCCTCTGGGGCTGAGGTGTCTTCTTCCCTGTTAGCCTTCAGGAAGAGAAGCCTGCAGAGCATCCTCGGGCTGGGGCTGCTGCTTCGTCTCTGCCTGAGCAGAGCCCTCGCTGGGGGTCGAGTGCCACCTCCCCCATGTCCTTGGCAGCCATAAGCGCAGTAATCATAGGTTAAACCACCCCTTACAGCCTTCGTCGTCCAAGGATGAGGAATGTCTGAGTTGCCAGGGAGGAGACCAGGGGGCTGGTGTCTTTCCTTGCGCCTTTAAGCACTGTGGGGACAAAGCAGCAGAGGTGAGGTGACAGCCCTGTGTCCCCTCCAGGCAGGGCACACTGCACCCTGTGATTGCCAGGGCCAGGAAGCAGCCAGGGGACAGGTGGCTCGGCTGGAAGCTGCTTCTCAGGAATAGCCCCCTGCAGAAACACCCCGTCCCCCCTAGGCACGCTGGGAGCAGATCCCCCCTTGCCCAGGTTGCGGGGGGGAGCTCCGTGCTAGCTCCTTCCTCCTCCCCACTGCCCTCGCTCACCATGTCGGATGTACTCCATGTGCTGCTGCTCACGCACGCCCCGCCCAACGAGCCCTGGAGCAACACAGTGTGTCAAGGATGCTGCTGCCGCTCAGAGACCCTTGCAGCCAGCCCACCTGGCTGCACGGTCCCCCCGGGAGGGCTGACCCCGGAGTGCAGCATCAGGGAGGGGATGGATGAGCCTCCTGCCAGCCCCACCTGTGCAGGCAGGGGCAGGAGGGGGTGAAGGGGTGCCCCATAGGTCCTGTGCTGGGACACAGGGACCCTGGGAGTCATGGCTCACCGATGAACCTGACAGCCTCCCATCGCAGGGGCTCCTGCGAGCTGTGCAGGTAATGCAGGCTCTGGTGCAGGTAGGCCATGGCCCTGCTCCTCTTCTTGGCCAGCTGGAGAGAGGAGAAGGGTGCAGGGTGGGCGCAGAGGTGCCCCCGCGTTTGGCCATCCCTCCACCCAGGGCCATCCCCCTTCCCCCCAGCAGGACATCCCCAGCTCCCCACTGTGTGGCACCGGGGTTCAGAGGGAGCATCAGGCTCCCAGGGATGCAGGGGTGCCACCCTAGTGGCAGGGTCCCCTTGGGGACCCCAGGGGCAAAGACAATGTGGAGCTGAGCCTGCTCCAGGAGGGTGTGTGCAGCCAAGGGGGCACAGCCCTCCATCCCCCCTCCCTCCCCGCAGGGCACAGGGCAGGGCTTGCCCGGGGAAGATCCCAGGGGTGTTGGGGCTCTGCTTACCAGGCACTCGCTGATCCTCCATGCCTGCCCGGTCTCAGCCATGTGCGCCAGCTGCCTCCACTTCAGGAACAGGCCAGCACTGCGGAGGGCTTCCTGGGAGGCCTGGTGAGCAACAGAGATGCCACCACCACCATTGAGGGCGCAGGACCCTGTGTCCTCCCTCTTGGCGGGGCTCAGAACCTCTTCTATCCCATGCCAGGAAGACACTCCAGCTGGGAATTGGTGCTGTCACCATGCTCAGCACCCCGGGGAAGAGAAGGACAATCACCCTCTCTGACTGGAAGGCCGTCAGGGCTTCAGTGCTTTGGCCCTGGTGGCCCCAGGCTGTTGTGGAGCTGTAGCTCAGTCTCTGGGGCTGCAGGACCCATGGCAGGGGCTGTGCGGAGGGAGCTGGGTGGGAAAGGGACCCACCTCCCCGTCCATCTGGGCAGCAGCAGGAGAAGGGCAGCAGTGGGCAGGGAGGGGGTCTCTGCCTGGCCCTAGGGACTCAGCAAGCTAGACCTCCCAGTGGCACACATTTGAAGGGTCCAGTGTCAGCATTGCCGGGCCCAAAGGACCGGTCAGGCTAAGAATCCCACCTTGGCCACACTTTTGTTCTGATCGTGCAGGTGCAAGAGCAGTGGCAGCAGGCTGCTCCACACCTTCTTCTTCATCTTCTTCTTTTCAGCGCCCACCACGAGCCACATCACGCTTTGGAAGAGGTGGATGGATTTCTCCCGCACAGTGTCCAAATGCTGGGGAAGGAGGGGAGGAGGACCTCAGCCCCAAGCGCAAGCCCGTGGCAAGCGAGGGGCTGACGTGGAGGTGAACTTCCCCCAGATGGCTGCAGGCAGCCCTGCTCCATAAGGGAGTGCATGAGCCGTGGCATGCAGAATGTCTGTGCAGAGGGGCTGGGGGCCGGAGAGGGAGACCCTGTGGAGGACTGGGGGATGCTGCCAGGGCAGGGTGCACATTGGTGTTGCTCAGCACACCGGCTGCTGTCCTGCCACCCCCGTCCGCCCTGCGGCAAGCAGGCCGAGCCAGGGTGAGTCCACGCTGGGGGTTTGGGGTGCAGCACGGAGTCACCGAGGGCAGCGACAGTGGCTGGGGGCTGCAGGGCAAAGCATCCTCCTGCAGAGCATGGGGGCTGCGGTGGGAGACGCGAACGAGGTGCTCAATGAGGGGAGCATGGGGCTCTCCGCCAGCCTTACGTTGTCAAAGAGTGGCTGGAGCTTGTCAGCCAGCGCCGGGGCAATGAGGCTGGGCTTCTTCCCCGCCGGAAGCTGGAGCATGTTGTCAAGCACGGAGAGGGCCACGGCGCTGCCGTCACTGTCATCAGCCTGCAGCCGCTCCATGACGTACGGCAGCAGGACAAGGGTTTTCCATACCTGTGTGAGACACGCCACCTCATTTTTGTGAAGCGGCAAGCGACCGCAGGGCTGAAAACCCTCCCCGTGAGCACTGGCCTCCCCGCTGGCTTCTCAGCAGGCAGCATGGGTTACGAGGGCAAGCGCCTGGCAGACAGGGCTCCCTGGCACGGCCATGGGAAGAGCAGGGTGCGCAGGGGGAGGACAGACAGCTCTGGCTCCTTGCCAGACCCTCGGCTGCCCCCTTTTGCAACAGACCCCCTGAGCAGCCTGGTGGGTGACCAGCGCTGCTTGGAAAGCTGCGCGAGCTGCCAGCAGGCCCTGCGTTTCATCGCGGGGCTCATCACCCCACGGCCACGCTCTGCAGACCCCACACTCGGGCTGGTGGCTCTGCTGCCATCATCCCTGCTGGGACGTGCTGGCAGTGGGACCCTGTTCCCCTCGGCACTGCTGCCTCTCCCCTTGCCATGGGGCAGTGGGCCAGGGACGCGGGAGAGCTGGCTGCAGCTGGCTCAGCTCCCCATGCCCACAAAAGCCCAAGCCGCCACGTTACCTACCACCCACAGCTCTGCCATGGGCTGTTGTCGTGGCTGCCCCAGCTGCCCCCTACTCACTGTGTCAGGCCTCTCGGTGAGCCTGAGGATGGCCCTGAGCACCAGGGTGGGCATCCCCAGGCACTGGCTCTGCAGATACGTGGGGAAGATTGCCAGGGCACAGTCCAGCTCTTCACTGAGATCAGTGCAGCCCACCATCTGAAACACACGCAACGGGAGCTGGAGAGGTGCAGCGCTGGCTCCAGCCATCAGCTCAGGCAGGGCAAGGACACCGGGGCAAGGCCAAGCCTGAATGGAGGCAGCAGGGACTGCGGAGAGCCCCCGTGCCCCACACCGCACTGGTTGCTCGCCTGGCTCCTCCATGGTACCAGCCAGAGCCCACCTGCTGCCCCAGCTCCCGCTGCAGCAGCGGGCATGGGAGAACTGAGCATCGGAGGGAGCTTGGAGCAGTGCCATCAGGCTCACCTCAACAAAGAAGACCATGGCGACCATCTCCCAGGAGGGGTTCTCCACAGAGAGGAGCTCTGCCAGATGGCGGAAGATGGTGGAGCGCAGGGATCTTGGGGTCTTCATCATCTCCCTGGAAGGGGGAAGGAAGCACTGTCAGGCCTGAGCCAGGCGGGCACATCTCTGGGGGTCGCACCAGTCTGGTCATCACTGGACTGCAGCACTTCCTCCAAGCAGTGGGGACCCCCTGCCATCAGCCCCAAGGGAGGGGGTGGTGTGGGGTGCACAGTCCCCCAGGAGTGTGGAGAAGGGGCTCTCACCTGGCCACGATGCGCACTCCCAGGAGGTGGGTCTGGGCACTGAGCAGCATGTCCCAGCCACCCTGCGCCTCGATGGCCAGCATGTGGCTCTCAAGGCCCATCCTGCAGAGCAGCACCGTCATGGCCTGCACCACAGACCTGCACGAGGAGAAATGCTCAGCTCCCACCGGGACCCCTGGCTTGGCTCCAGGTGGCTGGCAGGGACGAGCGGACAGGGATGGCGCACCTGATAGGAGTAATCAGACCCTGTTGGTGGCCCGTCCAGAAGATTAGCACCTCCTCTGGCGTCAGCTCTGTGGTGAATGACACTTGGAAAAGCAGTGCCAGGAAAAGCCGGGGGAAAATGTCTTCCACGTCCCGTGGGCAGCTGGACTGCAGGAGGATCTTGCTTATGGTGCTGGCTGCCTGCAGAAGACACCAGACACGGACATCTCGCTGACCCCTGGGGAGGCCAAGGCTTGGGGCGGGCATGGAAGGGAAGGGGTGGCCCCAGACAGCTGAGAGCAGCCCCGGAGGTCAGTGAGGCCTCATCCAGCAACTCACAGCCAGGGAGAGGATGCGCGGGTTGTCCTTGGTAGAGGCGGAGGTCTTGTGCAGCGACTGGTTCATCATGACGTTGATGAGCTCCTGCAGCACCTTCTTGGCAGCCTGGGGCTCAAAGAGCATCACCGCCCACATGGTCATGGCGACACTGTGGAGAACCAGGGCTCTGTCAGTGGGGACACCCAGGAGTAAGGCCAGCCTGAAGTCCCTTGGGAGGGTATTGGGACCCCTCTGCCAGGGTGAGAGCAGCCCTAAAGTCTGGTGAGCCCCGTACTAGGTGCATGTTGGGGAGCAGTGCAGCAGGCCGGCCACCACCTCGCTGGGGTGTTTGTCTGCCAGCACGCGCAGGGCCCTGTCCAGGCTGTTGACGGCTACCAGCATCCTGATGGAGGGCAGGTTTGTGTAGATGGCGCGCACGATCTTCAAGACCTGGAGAGGAGACACAGGAGGGAGTGGGGATGTCAGTAGGGTGAGCGCGGCTGTTTCCCCAGCTCCCTCTGGGAGCTGCTTCTGTTCCCGTTGTGGTATGCCAGCTGGAGATGGTGTCAGCGCTGGCCAGGTGCAGAGCCGGGGGAGGAACGGTGCCCCGGGGGGCTGGAGCATCAGCTGTGCCACCCCTGGGCGACTCACCTGCCCCGGCTGGAAGGCAGGGCCCAACACAAGGACATCCACCATGTGGGCAGCCACGCGGATGCTGTAGGTGCTTGGGTCTGTCATGTTCTTGATGGCTAGGACGATGATGTCTGCCCGGTCAGAGGGACGGAGGTATTTCGTGAACTTCTGCGGCATGAAGGAGAGGAAGGGAGATTTGTCACCTAGAGCATCCCCCAGAGCATCTTGGCTGTGCAGGGAGTGGGACGCAGAGCCAGGCTGCACTGGGCAGATGGACGGTGGGGGTCAGGGTGCCATGGGGAATCAGAGCTCACTGGAGGCCTTTGCCTCGCCCCTGCTCGGGATCGGCGCAAGCCCCCGCTATCGCCATGCATCAGGTGTCCCTTCGCTCATGCTGATCCCGCCAGCCAGGAGCTGAAGGCCCTTCTTACCAAGAAGATTTCTCTGGCGCCGCTGGTTTGCAAAAGCTGCTGGGGCTGCCTCGCTTGCCAGACCTCCTGGTGCTCCAGCTGCCCTCTGTCATGCGGCCAGGGCTGCCTGCCTGGGGAGGAGAAAAACCGGGGTGCTGAGAGAGAGGGTGCAGAGCTGGAGGTGCAGTCTGAGTGCTGGGCAGAAAAGTCACTGGCAAAGGACTGGGACGCCCTGACAGGTCTGGGGAGCAGATACGCAGGGAGGGTCCGGGGCTGTTGTGAGCAGGGCTGAGAGGAAATGGCTCTTCAGACTGCAGGCAGGCAGGCAGGTTGTATGCGGCTTTCTCTGGCCAAGGAGGGTGGCCACTGGCTGCCCATGCTGGGGGGGACCAAGCCCGACACGGCCTCTCTTACTTCTCTGCTTCAGGATGAAGGTGTGCAGGTGATGGAGAGCTTCTGCAGCCTTGTGGCGGGTCCTCTCACGCTTGCAGGTGCAGCAGAGAATGAGGTGCCCCACCAGCAGCCCCAGTATCGCAAACTGATGACTCTTGGAGCACTGGTGTCTGAGGACTACAGTTTGTGCAAAGCAGGAGCAGACCTGGGGGAAGAGAGGCAGTGCAGGCACAAGGTGAGGCCGGTCACAAGGTGAGCCCCAGCTGCTCCCAGAGCAGCCGGGCACCAGGCCGGAGCAGGGAAGCCAAGTTCCTGCCTGTGCCTGCGGCAGCCCTGCCCTGCCCTGCCCTGGGAGAGAGCGTGGACAGGGCAGGGACAGGGCAAAGACTCCTGCTCCCAGCCTCCTGCTGACTGGGTGCCCAACTTCCCCAGGAGGTGCCAGGGCTCCGGGCTGCAGGGACAGGGCAGTGGGACTGCCCAGACCAGGAGCTCGGTACCTGTGGCATGGAGCAGGTGGTGAACTCGATCAGACTGGCAATCTGCGCCATGGCCCTCTCCTGCACTGCTTCCCTCTGGGACCTGGTGAAGGGCAGCAGGACCTGGGAGGAGAAAAGCTGCTGGTGTGCCAGGGAGGTGGCATGGCGCAGCACGGCACAGGCAGGCTTGCTCCGGGGCAATGCCTGGCATGGGGCATGTGTCCTTCTTGCCTCTCGCAGCAACGTGCTGCGGCCAGGCAGGTCGCCGCATCCTGCTCCTGCTGCTGCCTCTGCTGCCTTCCACTCCTCCCCCCTCAAACAACGTCCCTGCACCCCCCACCCAGGGACCCCAAGGCTTTATGGTGACCAGCTCCCTGGGGAACGGTGGTGGGGGCTCTGGGATATGTGCCGTGGTAAAGCTGGAGGGGGAAAGCCCCAGGGCGGGGCTCCCCTTGCCAAGCCAGACAGGCAGGTCTGTCTGGGCGGGAGTGTTGGGCAGGATGGGCAGCAAGCACGGCTGCAGAGGTGGGGTGAGCTGTGGCAGGAGAAGAAGGGGCTCTGGCAGCAGCCAGGGGGCAAGGGGCTAGTGGGAGGGGCATGGCGGGGAAGGAGGGACATTGCCTGCCCCATTCCTTGCACCAGGCGCTGGGAGCGCCACCGCTCGAGCCGGGGGTCACTGCCCATAGGGACCCTGTGCCAAGGCCAGACCTGCAAGATGTTCTGCAGCTCCAGGATGCCAAGCATGCCAGCACTGCATACCAGCACCTTCAGCATGCTGTCCATCACGGCCATGGTCTGCGAGGGAGACAGAGTCTTGGGGGCAGCCCTGGAAGCCAGGGAGGGACGGCCATGGCCCTGCGGTGCCCAGGAAGGGACCCTGGGGCAGGGGATCTCCCCGTGGTTCACCCTGTGGCATACCTTGGAGTAGAGGGAAGCCTCGGGGTCCTGGGTGTCCTCCTGTGGGTGCTGGTAGAAGATGCTGCGGAAGCAGGCTTGGAGGAGGCTGCTTGTCTTCTCCTCCAGACGCAGTCCCACTCTGCTGCAGGGACAAAGGGGTGCTCTTGGGGCCCAGCAAGGGAGAGGCAGACTCTGGGGCTGGAGACTGGCTCGGCTCCCACGCCACAGGGGTCATGTCAACCCCCACGCTACTGACACTCAAGTTGAGGGGGAAAACCCTGTACCGCCCCCTGCCCCTCCCTCTCAGACCCAGCACGGGGGATGCCCCCCATATGGGACGAGTGCTGTCGGGGCCACCTGGCACCGAGGAGGCCAAGCTGGGGGCCGGGGCAGGTACCTCATAGAGGTGATGGCCAACATGGCTTGCTGCCACACCGTGGTGCCCAGGTCGTCAGTGGGCTCCTCTTGCAGCAGCACCTGGGGAGCACAGCAGGGTGAGTCACGTCAGGATGGGGCAGTCTCCTTCAGCCAGCAAGAGCCTGCGGGGCTGGCAGAGCCCCGGCTGCCCCCATCCTGGCACCCCCTCCCAACCCAGCACTCAGTGGTCCCAGGCCCCGTGGTGGCAAGTTCTGTGCCCATCACGGAGCCACAGGCTGGCCAAGGGACCTGCAAACATCATTGGGTCCAACCCCCAGCTCCAGTCGGGCCACGCGAGTGGTTTTAGAACATCTCCAAGGAGAGAAACCTGGAGCAGCGCTCCTTCACACCCCCCTACCCGGCCAAGCCCTCTCCTGCCCCCAGGGCTGTGCCACTGCCCACTGCCCCTGGGCCTGCCTCTTGAGGCCTGACTGCTTGTCCCCTCACCTGGATGGTGTCCACCACCTCCCACTGAAAGTCGTAAAGCTCGTCCCACACGCTGGAGTCCATGGTGGCGGTGCCGCAGGCGGTGCAGATGGCGGCCAGAAACTTCAGCTTCTGGTCTGCTTGCTGCCAGCCGAGGAGGGGACAGAGGGACAGACAGCGCTGATGTCTAGCTATGCATTCAATCCCCATTATCACATTGTAGTCACCATGAAGGGATTCACTTCTGCTCGTGAAGTTAGGGTCGCCGTACGTCTGTAACTTTGTCCTAATGACAAGTGCCCCTGAAGGAGAACTCCAAGCCTGATAAGGGGAACACCTCACCCCAGGAGGTGCCAACAGCCCGTTACTTGCAACAAAGGCAAGAAGCCAGCGGAACGAGACTGAAACTAGGGGCAAGGTAAAGGCAGCGGGGGGAGAGCGCAACCACCGACTCCAGTCAGGACTAAAGGACTCACCCTCACCCCTCCCTCAGACATGCAGTAAATGAAAAACACACTGTAACTTGAAATCAAAGCGAGAGATCTATAGACCAACGGAAAGCTACCGCGCGTACTAATTACCAATAGCATCTTTTAGGTAGAGTTTGGAAAATACGTATGTATAACTAGACTGCATAAATGTTAATCTTGTTCTTCTGAGCTTTGCGCTTGCTTCGTGGAGCATCATCAGCTAAGCCCCAGCTTTGCGCGAATCCGTAATAAAGAAATGCCTGGACTCCGTGCGTCGGATGGCTCTTGCCCAACGGGCGAAGGCGTACACTTTTTGGATAACAGTGTCAGTGGGGAGAGACAGCTGGGAGGGGGCATAGCCCCCGGCACCTTGTGAGCAGGGCATGTGGGCAGAAAGACTGGCCGGGAGGTAGGGGCACAGCCTCGTAGAAGTGGCCACGCATACCTTTGGTCTGATCCTGAGGAAGCCTCGGATGATGTCCAGGGTATTCTCTTCCTCTGTGGGCGCAGCCAAGTCAGAGTGGCAGGAATCTGGCGGACACAGAGCAGGCAGGGCTGGGGTCAGGCCGTGGGCAAAGCGCGAGCCCTCCGCCCAGCTCCTGGGGATGTCCCCAGCCCCAGCTCAAGGCTGGGACACTGGTGTCCCCTGCGCGCCCCAGGGGTGAGGGTGCGATGCTGGAGGGCAGCACCAGGAGGGGGGCCCGGTGTGCCTGGGTGAAGGATGCACTGGTACCAGGGGCAGGGAGGGTCCCTGCCCCAGGGATGCTGTGGCAGGGCTGGGTCTTTGGCCGCTGCCCCATGGGAGCCTGGCTGCCATCCTGGCCGGGGGCTGCGAGTCTGGGGCAGGGCAGGGCAGGGTGAGCAGAGTGGGCAGCCCCCTGCCCACGATGCCCTCACACTCACGCGCATGCAGCAGCGGGAACTTACAATTGTTGGGCTTCAGCCGCGAGCTGGGAGCTGGGGCAGCTCTGTCCTTTTCCTGCCAGGACTGCCTGGGGTGGCTGGCGGGTATCCCCGCCATCCTGCGGCAGGGAGAGAGGAAAGGGGTGAAGGGAAGCCTGCAGCACCCGGGGCTGCCCTGCCAGGGGCGGTGGGGCAGAAGTAGCTCTGTTCAGGGGGCTCCTTGCCACCAGCCTGCCCCGACACCTTCCTCCCAGACACTGTGGGGGCAGCACCGGGTGACACGGCATGTCACAAAGTGCCCCACTGTGACCCTTCCTGATGCCCCAGGGCCCCACTGACCGCTCCTTGCCCTAGGGGGTTGGGACTGACTCCCTCTTCCTCCTTCTCCCTCTATGGGGCTGGGGTTCATCTAGACTGGGGGCATGCCACTTGTCGTAGGGACCCCTCTGTCACCTCGCTCCTGGGGCCGCACCCGCTTGTGGCCAGGCTGAGCTGGGGCTCAGCCCCCACACCGTCAGGCACGCTGAGGCTCTTCTCTCTTCCACCTGGGGCTCGGGACAAGGCCTGCGCGGCTCCCCTTGCTCCAAGGCTGGTGGGCACACAGGGACGACAGACGCCCTCCCGTGCGCTCAGCCGCAGCCGCACAGACTGGCACTGCTGGGGTCACTCGGGTTACCCCGGGCACTGTTGCCATGGTGCAGGGCACTGTTCCATCATCCCTTGGCTGGAACCCGGGCGGGGGCGGGGGGAGTCCCCCTGCTCCTCACCCCAGCCCCACTGGGCCCAGCCCAGGCCTGCTGGGCCAACCTGGCGAGGCGAGCTTTAAAGCGAAGGATGCAGGGGGAGGGCTGCAGTGCGGCAATGCTCGTGCCATCACCTGCGACTGGGGCATAAGCCAGGCCAAGCAGAGCAGCGATATGTGTTCCTTAGCTGCCTCCCGAGATGAGTCCCAGAAGGCCAACCGCCTCCAGGCTGTGCATGGCGGCGGTGGATCCTCTTGCACCCCTCCCGGGAGACCTGTGTGCTCGGTCGCCTCTCTGCAATGCCCATACACCAGCACACGCGGCACAGGGGATCACCAGGAAGAATGAAAGATCTGTGTGCGGTCGCAGGGCCATGAGCTCATTGCAGTTACGGAGACATGGCGGGATAGCCTCCACGGCTGGGAGGCTGTCGTGGGTGGCTGTGTGCTTTTTAGAAAAGAGGCCAGCAGGGAGAGGTGGTGGAGTTGCTCTTTGTGTGAGGGAGCAACGGGAAGGTCGCGAGCTCTCCCTTGGGGTGGGTGCAGGACGAGTCCAGAGGTTACGGGTAAAGATGAAGGGGCCCGCCAACACGCGGGATGCCGTTGTAGGTGTTTGCTACGGGCCACCTGATGAGGGAGGGGAAGCCAATGAGGCCTTCTACAGACAATGGCAGGCAGCCTCACGATGCCAGGCCCTGGTTCTCACGGGGGACTTCAGCCTCCCTGACACTTGCTGGAAAGACAACCCAGCTAGGCTCACACAGTCCAGGAGGTTCCTGCAGAGCACCGACGGTAACTTTTTGACACAGGTGGTGGAGGAGCCAACGAGGCAAGCTGTGCTCTCAGACCCGTTCTTCGCAAGCAGGGGGCTGGTTGGGGATGTGAAAGTTGAAGGCAGCCTTGGCCGCAATGACCATGAGATGGCGGAGTTCAGGGTCCTGTGCTGAGGAAGCGAGCCGACAAGTAGGATTGCCGCCCTGGCCTACAGGAGAGCTAACGCTGTCTTCTTCAAGGACCTCCTTGGAGGAATGCCATGGTTGAGGGCTCCAGAAGGTACTTCCCAGTCCAAGAGAGACAAGGAACTACTGGAGAGGGGCCAGCAGAGGGCTACAAAGATGGTGAGGGGACTGGAGCATCTCCCTTAGGAGGACAGGCTGAGAGGGCTGGGCCTGTTCAGCCTGCAGGAGAGAAGACTCAGGGGGGATCTGTCGCATCCCAGCTATGAGGAGGGAGAGAGCGACTGAGACTCGCAAATGCCCTTGCTGTGGGTTGCGCTGAGGTAACACCCGAGGTCCGTACCTAAACATCAACTTTAATGGAACAAACACCCAGTAAACATTGACCCTTTCACAATTATATCCAACCAAGCTATGTGGCTTTAGGAGAAGCTGGGGTAGGCCTTGTATTACTTTAGGAGAAAAAGCTGAGGCGGCGGGGGCGGGACATGGGGCAAGACAGCTAGAGAGAGGGGGAGATCACCACTCCTGGATCCAGCGCCGCAGCTGCCAGCAGGGCTGTTGGACAAAGAGTCCCAGAGGCTTCTAGGTGTGCCTAGTTGGGAGCCCCAGTCCCTGGGCTCCTGGAGCCTTCTCTCGCCCCAGCTGCAGGAGTGGCTGAGGCCAGGCGGCCAGGGGAAGGGCCACCAGCCCCCGTGCCTGGCCAGGCGGCCAGGGGAAGGGCCACCAGCCCCCGTGCCTGTCACTGCCTCCGGCACCTTCCCTCAGGGCGCTGCCTGGGCTCTGGGCACCGCACCTGGGCCTCGGCCCGACGGGATCTTATCAACGGGACAAGGGGCAACGGGCACAAACGGCCACACAGGGAGCTCCTTCCCTTCCGAGCAGGAGGAGATGGGCTGTGCTGTGGGGGTGTCACGGCCTGGGGTGGGCTGCCCCGGGGCTGGGCAGTCTCTGGAGGCTCTCAAACCCCGCCTGGCCGTGACCCTGAGCGGCCGGCTCCTGGGGGAGCTGCTTTCGCAGGGCCTTGGGCTGGATGGTCTCCAGAGGTCCCTGCCAGCCCTGACCCGTCTGATTCTGCCGCTCTGTGCGGAGGCGCGGGGCCGGCCCGCGGCGCTGAGGGGCGGTGGGGCCGCAGGGGCAGCGGGGTCGGGAAGGCGGTGGCGTGGGCTCTGAGGGGCCGGTGTGCGGGACAGCCGGGAGCGGGCAGCCCGGCGGGCAGCGGGAGCGCCCTTCGGCCGGCCTCTGTGCCGCCACAGGCTCACCGCCCCGGCCATAGGTGGCCAAAGACTGTTGCCGTGCATGCCCGGGGCATCGTGGAGGGGCTGCTGGCTGCCCGCAGGTGGTCTCCCCTTTGGAGACTGGTCAAAGGCTTGGGCTTTGTTTGTTGGGCTTTGTTGATGGCTCCACAGAGGGCTTGGTTTTGCAGTGTGCCCCCTTACTGCTGCTCTGGTGACGTGCTGGGCAGCAGTGGCTGCAGGGCAGGTGGGGACAAGTGGCATGGGCAGGAGGCAGAGCTGCCCATCCTGCTGGGGACATGGAGGGGCCTGTGCTGCTGGAGCCAGAGCATCGGCGGCTTGGTAGCCCCTGGGCTCGGCCACGTCAGCCCCAGGCAGTGCAGGCTGCTCAGACAGTGGGTGGCAGAAAAAGTCATTTATTGCGGCAGCGTGGCCCTGGAGAGGGGAAGGAAGGCATTGCTTTCAAGTTCTGCTTCGGCTCCACCTTGGGCTTCTCCCCTCTGCTTCACAGCCCAGTGGAGCAGCTGGCACTTTATGGCAAAGGCGAAGCATGAGGGCACGTCTTTGCCCTGGACCACTGGAAAGAGCAGTTGTCCTGCTGCTCTCCAGAGGACGCCAGCTCCTCTGGGGCTGAGGTGTCTTCTTCTCTGTTAGCCTTCAGGAAGAGAAGCCTGCAGAGCATCCTCGGGCTGGGGCTGCTGCTTCGTCTCTGCCTGAGCAGAGCCCTCGCTGGGGGTCGAGTGCCACCTCCCCCATGTCCTTGGCAGCCATAAGCGCAGTAGTCGTAGGTTAAACCACCCCTTACAGCCTTCGTCGTCCAAGGATGAGGAATGTCTGAGTTGCCAGGGAGGAGACCAGGGGGCTGGTGTCTTTCCTTGCGCCTTTAAGCACTGTGGGGACAAAGCAGCAGAGGTGAGGTGACAGCCCTGTGTCCCCTCCAGGCAGGGCACACTGCACCCTGTGATTGCCAGGGCCAGGAAGCAGCCAGGGGACAGGTGGCTCGGCTGGAAGCTGCTTCTCAGGAATAGCCCCCTGCAGAAACACCCCGTCCCCCCTAGGCACGCTGGGAGCAGATCCCCCCTTGCCCAGGTTGCGGGGGGGAGCTCCGTGCTAGCTCCTTCCTCCTCCCCACTGCCCTCGCTCACCATGTCGGATGTACTCCATGTGCTGCTGCTCACGCACGCACCGCCCAACGAGCCCTGGAGCAACACAGTGTGTCAAGGATGCTGCTGCCGCTCAGAGACCCTTGCAGCCAGCCCACCTGGCTGCGCGGTCCCCCCGGGAGGGCTGACCCCGGAGTGCAGCATCAGGGAGGGGATGGATGAGCCTCCTGCCAGCCCCACCTGTGCAGGCAGGGGCAGGAGGGGGTGAAGGGGTGCCCCATAGGTCCTGTGCTGGGACACAGGGACCCTGGGAGTCATGGCTCACCGATGAACCTGACAGCCTCCCATCGCAGGGGCTCCTGCGAGCTGTGCAGGTAATGCAGGCTCTGGTGCAGGTAGGCCATGGCCCTGCTCCTCTTCTTGGCCAGCTGGAGAGAGGAGAAGGGTGCAGGGTGGGCGCAGAGGTGCCCCCGCGTTTGGCCATCCCTCCACCCAGGGCCATCCCCCTTCCCCCCAGCAGGACATCCCCAGCTCCCCACTGTGTGGCACCGGGGTTCAGAGGGAGCATCAGGCTCCCAGGGATGCAGGGCTGCCACCCTAGTGGCAGGGTCCCCTTGGGGACCCCAGGGGCAAAGACAATGTGGAGCTGAGCCTGCTCCAGGAGGGTGTGTGCAGCCAAGGGGGCACAGCCCTCCATCCCCCCTCCCTCCCCGCAGGGCACAGGGCAGGGCTTGCCCGGGGAAGATCCCAGGGGTGTTGGGGCTCTGCTTACCAGGCACTCGCTGATCCTCCATGCCTGCCCGGTCTCAGCCATGTGCGCCAGCTGCCTCCACTTCAGGAACAGGCCAGCACTGCGGAGGGCTTCCTGGGAGGCCTGGTGAGCAACAGATATGCCACCACCACCATCGAGGGCACAGGACCCTGTGTCCTCCCTCTTGGCGGGGCTCAGAACCTCTTCTATCCCATGCCAGGAAGACACTCCAGCTGGGAATTGGTGCTGTCACCATGTTCAGCACCCCGGGGAAGAGAAGGACAATCACCCTCTCTGACTGGAAGGCCGTTAGGGCTTCAGTGCTTTGGCCCTGGTGGCCCCAGGCTGTTGTGGAGCTGTAGCTCAGTCTCTGGGGCTGCAGGACCCATGGCAGGGGCTGTGCGGAGGGAGCTGGGTGGGAAAGGGACCCACCTCCCCGTCCATCTGGGCAGCAGCAGGAGAAGGGCAGCAGTGGGCAGGGAGGGGGTCTCTGCCTGGCCCTAGGGACTCAGCAAGCTAGACCTCCCAGTGGCACACATTTGAAGGGTCCAGTGTCAGCATTGCCGGGCCCAAAGGACCGGTCAGGCTAAGAATCCCACCTTGGCCACACTTTTGTTCTGATCGTGCAGGTGCAAGAGCAGTGGCAGCAGGCTGCTCCACACCTTCTTCTTCATCTTCTTCTTTTCAGCGCCCACCACGAGCCACATCAAGCTTTGGAAGAGGTGGATGGATTGCTCCCGCACAGTGTCCAAATGCTGGAGAAGGAGGGGAGGAGGACCTCAGCCCCAAGCGCAAGCCCGTGGCAAGCGAGGGGCTGACGTGGAGGTGAACTTCCCCCAGATGGCTGCAGGCAGCCCTGCTCCATAAGGGAGTGCATGAGCCGTGGCATGCAGAATGTCTGTGCAGAGGGGCTGGGGGCCGGAGAGGGAGACCCTGTGGAGGACTGGGGGATGCTGCCAGGGCAGGGTGCACATTGGTGTTGCTCAGCACACCGGCTGCTGTCCTGCCACCCCCGTCTGCCCTGCGGCAAGCAGGCCGAGCCAGGGTGAGTCCACGCTGGGGGTTTGGGGTGCAGCACGGAGTCACCGAGGGCAGCGACAGTGGCTGGGGGCTGCAGGGCAAAGCATCCTCCTGCAGAGCATGGGGGCTGCGGTGGGAGACGCGAACGAGGTGCTCAATGAGGGGAGCATGGGGCTCTCCGCCAGCCTTACGTTGTCAAAGAGTGGCTGGAGCTTGTCAGCCAGCGCCGGGGCAATGAGGCTGGGCTTCTTCCCCGCCGGAAGCTGGAGCATGTTGTCAAGCACGGAGAGGGCCACGGCGCTGCCGTCACTGTCATCAGCCTGCAGCCGCTCCATGACGTACGGCAGCAGGACAAGGGTTTTCCATACCTGTGTGAGACACGCCACCTCATTTTTGTGAAGCGGCAAGCGACCGCAGGGCTGAAAACCCTCCCCGTGAGCACTGGCCTCCCCGCTGGCTTCTCAGCAGGCAGCATGGGTTACGAGGGCAAGCGCCTGGCAGACAGGGCTCCCTGGCACGGCCATGGGAAGAGCAGGGTGCGCAGGGGGAGGACAGACAGCTCTGGCTCCTTGCCAGACCCTCGGCTGCCCCCTTTTGCAACAGACCCCCTGAGCAGCCTGGTGGGTGACCAGCGCTGCTTGGAAAGCTGCGCGAGCTGCCAGCAGGCCCTGCGTTTCATCGCGGGGCTCATCACCCCACGGCCACGCTCTGCAGACCCCACACTCGGGCTGGTGGCTCTGCTGCCATCATCCCTGCTGGGACGTGCTGGCAGTGGGACCCTGTTCCCCTCGGCACTGCTGCCTCTCCCCTTGCCATGGGGCAGTGGGCCAGGGACGCGGGAGAGCTGGCTGCAGCTGGCTCAGCTCCCCATGCCCACAAAAGCCCAAGCCACCACGTTACCTACCACCCACAGCTCTGCCATGGGCTGTTGTCCTGGCTGCCCCAGCTGCCCCCTACTCACTGTGTCAGGCCTCTCGGTGAGCCTGAGGATGGCCCTGAGCACCAGGGTGGGCATCCCCAGGCACTGGCTCTGCAGGTACGTGGGGAAGATTGCCAGGGCACAGTCCAGCTCTTCACTGAGGCCAATGCAGCCCACCATCTGAAACACACGCAACAGGAGCTGGAGAGGTGCAGCACTGGCTCCAGCCATCAGCTCAGGCAGGGCAAGGACACCGGGGCAAGGCCAAGCCTGAATGGAGGCAGCAGGGACTGCGGAGAGCCCCCGTGCCCCACACCGCACTGGTTGCTCGCCTGGCTCCTCCATGGTACCAGCCAGAGCCCACCTGCTTCCCCAGCTCCCGCTGCAGCAGCGGGCATGGGAGAACTGAGCATCGGAGGGAGCTTGGAGCAGTGCCATCAGGCTCACCTCAACAAAGAAGACCATGGCGACCATCTCCCAGGAGGGGTTTGCCACACAGAGGAGCTCTGCCAGATGGCAGAAGATGGTGGAGCGCAGGGATCTTGGGGTCTTCCTCATCTCCCTGGAAGGGGGAAGGAAGCACTGTCAGGCCTGAGCCAGGCGGGCACATCTCTGGGGGTCGCACCAGTCTGGTCATCACTGGACTGCAGCACTTTCTGCAAGCAGTGGGGACCCCCTGCCATCAGCCCCAAGGGAGGGGGTGGTGTGGGGTGCACAGTCCCCCAGGAGTGTGGAGAAGGGGCTCTCACCTGGCCACGATGCGCACTCCCAGGAGGTGGGTCTGGGCACTGAGCAGCATGTCCCAGCCACCCTGCGCCTCGATGGCCAGCATGTGGCTCTCAAGGCCCATCCTGCAGAGCAGCACCGTCATGGCCCGCACCACAGACCTGCACGAGGAGAAATGCTCAGCTCCCACCGGGGCCCCTGGCTTGGCTCCAGGTGGCTGGCAGGGACGAGCGGACAGGGATGGCGCACCTGATAGGAGTAATCAGACCCTGTTGGTGGCCCTTCCAGAAGATTTGCACCTCCTTTGGCGTCAGCTCTGTGGTGAATGACACTTGGAAAAGCAGTGCCAGGAAAAGCCGGGGGAAAATGTCTTCCACGTCCCGTGGGCAGCTGGACTGCAGGAGGATCTTGCTTATGGTCCTGGCTGCCTGCAGAAGACACCAGACACGGACATCTCGCTGACCCCTGGGGAGGCCAAGGCTTGGGGCGGGCATGGAAGGGAAGGGGTGGCCCCAGACAGCTGAGAGCAGCCCCGGAGGTCAGTGAGGCCTCATCCAGCAACTCACAGCCAGGGAGAGGATGCGCGGGTTGTCCTTGGTAGAGGCGGAGGTCTTGTGCAGCGACTGGTTCATCATGACGTTGATGAGCTCCTGCAGCACTTTCTGGGCAGCCTGGGGCTCAAAGAGCATCACCGTCCACATGGTCATGGCGGCACTGTGGAGAACCAGGGCTCTGTCAGTGGGGACACCCAGGAGTAAGGCCGGCCTGAAGTCCCTTGGGAGGGTGTTGGGGCCCCTCTGCCAGGGTGAGAGCAGCCCTAAAGTCTGGTGAGCCCCGTACTAGGTGCATGTTGGGGAGCAGTGCAGCAGGCCGGCCACCACCTCGCTGGGGTGTTTGTCTGCCAGCACGCGCAGGGCCCTGTCCAGGCTGTTGACGGCTACCAGCATCCTGATGGAGGGCAGGTTTGTGTAGATGGCGCGCACGATCTTCAAGACCTGGAGAGGAGACACAGGAGGGAGTGGGGATGTCAGTAGGGTGAGCGCGGCTGTTTCCCCAGCTCCCTCTGGGAGCTGCTTCTGTTCCCGTTGTGGTATGCCAGCTGGAGATGGTGTCAGCGCTGGCCAGGTGCAGAGCCGGGGGAGGAACGGTGCCCCGGGGGGCTGGAGCATCAGCTGTGCCACCCCTGGGCGACTCACCTGCCCCGGCTGGAAGGCAGGGCCCACCACAAGGATGCCCACTATGTGGGCAGCCACGCGGATGCTGTAGGTGCTTGGGTCTCTCATGTTGTTGATGGCTAGGAGGATGATGTCTGCCCGGTCAGAGGGACGGAGGTATTTCGTGAACTTCTGCGGCATGAAGGAGAGGAAGGGAGATTTGTCACCTAGAGCATCCCCCAGAGCATCTTGGCTGTGCAGGGAGTGGGACGCAGAGCCAGGCTGCACTGGGCAGATGGACGGTGGGGGTCAGGGTGCCATGGGGAACCAGAGCTCACTGGAGGCCTTTGCCTCGCTCCTGCTCGGGATCGGCGCAAGCCCCCGCTATCGCCATGCATCAGGTGTCCCTTCGCTCATGCTGATCCCGCCAGCCAGGAGCTGAAGGCCCTTCTTACCAAGAAGATTTCTCTGGTGCTGCTGGTTTGCAAAAGCTGCTGGGGCTGCCTCGCTTGCCAGACCTCCTGGTGCTCCAGCTGCCCTCTGTCATGCGGCCAGGGCTGCCTGCCTGGGGAGGAGAAAAAACGGGGTGCTGAGAGAGAGGGTGCAGAGCTGGAGGTGCAGTCTGAGTGCTGGGCAGAAAAGTCACTGGCAAAGGACTGGGACGCCCTGACAGGTCTGGGGAGCAGATACGCAGGGAGGGTCCGGGGCTGTTGTGAGCAGGGCTGAGAGGAAATGGCTCTTCAGACTGCAGGCAGGCAGGCAGGTTGTATGCGGCTTTCTCTGGCCAAGGAGGGTGGCCACTGGCTGCCCATGCTGGGGGGGACCAAGCCCGACACGGCCTCTCTTACTTCTCTGCTTCAGGATGAAGGTGTGCAGGTGATGGAGAGCTTCTGCAGCCTTGTGGCGGGTCCTCTCACGCTTGCAGGTGCAGCAGAGAATGAGGTGCCCCACCAGCAGCCCCAGTATCGCAAACTGATGACTCTTGGAGCACTGGTGTCTGAGGACTATAGTTTGTGCAAAGCAGGAGCAGACCTGGGGGAAGAGAGGCAGTGCAGGCACAAGGTGAGGCCGGTCACAAGGTGAGCCCCAGCTGCTCCCAGAGCAGCCGGGCACCAGGCCGGAGCAGGGAAGCCAAGTTCCTGCCTGTGCCTGCGGCAGCCCTGCCCTGCCCTGCCCTGGGAGAGAGCGTGGACAGGGCAGGGACAGGGCAAAGACTCCTGCTCCCAGCCTCCTGCTGACTGGGTGCCCAACTTCCCCAGGAGGTGCCAGGGCTCCGGGCTGCAGGGACAGGGCAGTGGGACTGCCCAGACCAGGAGCTCGGTACCTGTGGCATGGAGCAGGTGGTGAACTCGATCAGACTGGCAATCTGCGCCACGGCCCTCTCCTGCACTGCTTCCCTCTGGGACCTGGTGAAGGGCAGCAGGACCTGGGAGGAGAAAAGCTGCTGGTGTGCCAGGGAGGTGGCATGGCGCAGCACGGCACAGGCAGGCTTGCTCCGGGGCAATGCCTGGCATGGGGCATGTGTCCTTCTTGCCTCTCGCAGCAGCCTGCTGCGGCCAGGCAGGTCGCCGCATCCTGCTCCTGCTGCTGCCTCTGCTGCCTTCCACTCCTCCCCCCTCAAACAACGTCCCTGCACCCCCCACCCAGGGACCCCAAGGCTTTGTGGTGACCAGCTCCCTGGGGAACGGTGGTGGGGGCTCTGGGATATGTGCCGTGGTAAAGCTGGAGGGGGAAAGCCCCAGGGCTGGGCTCCCCTTGCCAAGCCAGACAGGCAGGTCTGTCTGGGCGGGAGTGTTGGGCAGGATGGGCAGCAAGCACGGCTGCAGAGGTGGGGTGAGCTGTGGCAGGAGAAGAAGGGGCTCTGGCAGCAGCCAGGGGGCAAGGGGCTAGTGGGAGGGGCATGGCGGGGAAGGAGGGACATTGCCTGCCCCATTCCTTGCACCAGGCGCTGGGAGGGCCACCGCTCGAGCCGGGGGTCACTGCCCATAGGGACCCTGTGCCAAGGCCAGACCTGCAAGATGTTCTGCAGCTCCAGGATGCCAAGCGTGCCAGCACTGCATACCAGCACCTTCAGCATGCTGTCCATCACGGCCATGGTCTGCGAGGGAGACAGAGTCTTGGGGGCAGCCCTGGAAGCCAGGGGGGGACGGCCATGGCCCTGCGGTGCCCAGGAAGGGACCCTGGGGCAGGGGATCTCCCCGTGGTTCACCCTGTGGCATACCTTGGAGTAGAGGGAAGCCTCGGGGTCCTGGGTGTCCTCCTGTGGGTGCTGGTAGAAGATGCTGCGGAAGCAGGCTTGGAGGAGGCTGCTTGTCTTCTCCTCCAGAAGCAGTCCCACTCTGCTGCAGGGACAACGGGGTGCTCTTGGGGCCCAGCAAGGGAGAGGCAGACTCTGGGGCTGGAGACCTGGCTCGGCTCCCACGCCACAGGGGTCATGTCAACCCCCACGCTACTGACACTCAAGTTGAGGGGGAAAACCCTGTACCGCCCCCTGCCCCTCCCTCTCAGACCCAGCACGGGGGATGCCCCCCATATGGGACGAGTGCTGTCGGGGCCACCTGGCACCGAGGAGGCCAAGCTGTGGGGGCCGGGGCAGGTACCTCATGGAGGTGATGGCCAACATGGCTTGCTGCCACACCGTGGTGCCCAGGTCGTCAGTGGGCTCCTCTTGCAGCAGCACCTGGGGAGCACAGCAGGGTGAGTCACGTCAGGATGGGGCAGTCTCCTTCAGCCAGCAAGAGCCTGCGGGGCTGGCAGAGCCCCGGCTGCCCCCATCCTGGCACCCCCTCCCAACCCAGCACTCAGTGGTCCCAGGCCCCGTGGTGGCAAGTTCTGTGCCCATCACGGAGCCACAGGCTGGCCAAGGGACCTGCAAACATCATTGGGTCCAACCCCCAGCTCCAGTCGGGCCACGCGAGTGGTTTTAGAACACCTCCAAGGAGAGAAACCTGGAGCAGCGCTCCTTCACACCCCCCTACCCGGCCAAGCCCTCTCCTGCCCCCAGGGCTGTGCCACTGCCCACTGCCCCCGGACCTGCCTCTTGAGGCCTGACTGCTTGTCCCCTCACCTGGATGGTGTCCACCACCTCCCACTGAAAGTCGTAAAGCTCGTCCCACACGCTGGAATCCATGGTGGCGGTGCCGCAGGCGGTGCAGATGGCGGCCAGAAACTTCAGCTTCTGGTCTGCTTGCTGCCAGCCGAGGAGGGGACAGAGGGACAGACAGCGCTGATGTCTAGCTATGCATTCGATCCCCATTATCACATTGTAGTCACCATGAAGTGATTCACTTCTGCTCGTGAAGTTAGGGTCGCCGTACGTCTGTAACTTTGTCCTAATGACAAGTGCCCCTGAAGGAGAACTCCAAGCCTGATAAGGGGAACACCTCACCCCAGGAGGTGCCAACAGCCCGTTACTTGCAACAAAGGCAAGAAGCCAGCGGAACGAGACTGAAACTAGGGGCAAGGTAAAGGCAGCGGGGGAGATCGCAACCACCGACTCCATTCAGGACTAAAGGACTCACCCTCACCCCTCCCTCAGACATGCAGTAAATGAAAAACACACTGTAACTTGAAATCAAAGCGAGAGATCTATAGACCAACGGAAAGCTACCGCGCGTACTAATTACCAATAGCATCTTTTAGGTAGAGTTTGGAAAATACGTATGTATAACTAGACTGCATAAATGTTAATCTTGTTCTTCTGAGCTTTGCGCTTGCTTCGTGGAGCATCATCAGCTAAGCCCCAGCTTTGCGCGAATCCGTAATAAAGAAATGCCTGGACTCCGTGCGTCGGATGGCTCTTGCCCAACGGGCGAAGGCGTACACTTTTTGGATAACAGTGTCAGTGGGGAGAGACAGCTGGGAGGGGGCATAGCCCCCGGCACCTTGTGAGCAGGGCATGTGGGCAGAAAGACTGGCCGGGAGGTAGGGGCACAGCCTCGTAGAAGTGGCCACGCATACCTTTGGTCTGATCCTGAGGAAGCCTTGGATGATGTCCAGGGTATTCTCTTCCTCCGTGGGTGCAGCCAAGTCAGAGTGGCAGGAATCTGGCGGACACAGAGCAGGCAGGGCTGGGGTCAGGCCGTGGGCAAAGCGCGAGCCCTCTGCCCAGCTCCTGGGGATGTCCCCAGCCCCAGCTCAAGGCTGGGACACTGGTGTCCCCTGCGCGCCCCAGGGGTGAGGGTGCGATGCTGGAGGGCAGCACCAGGAGGGGGGCCCGGTGTGCCTGGGTGAAGGATGCACTGGTACCAGGGGCAGGGAGGGTCCCTGCCCCAGGGATGCTGTGGCAGGGCTGGGTCTTTGGCCGCTGCCCCATGGGAGCCTGGCTGCCATCCTGGCCGGGGGCTGCGAGTCTGGGGCAGGGCAGGGCAGGGTGAGCAGAGTGGGCAGCCCCCAGCCCACGATGCCCTCACACTCACGCGTATGCAGCAGCGGGAACTTGCAGAGATTTTGGGGCTTCAGCCGCGATCTGGGAGCTGGGGCAGCTCTGTCCTTTTCCTGCCAGGACTGCCTGGGGTGGCTGGCGGGTATCCCCGCCATCCTGCGGCAGGGAGAGAGGAAGGGGGTGAAGGGAAGCCTGCAGCACCCAGGGCTGCCCTGCCAGGGGCGGTGGGGCAGAAGTAGCTCTGTTCAGGGGGCTCTTTGCCACCAGCCTGCCCCAACACCTTCCTCCCAGACACTGTGGGGGCAGCACCGGGTGACACGGCATGTCACAAAGTGCCCCACTGTGACCCTTCCTGATGCCCCAGGGCCCCACTGACCGCTCCTTGCCCTAGGGGGTTGGGACTGACTCCCTCTTCCTCCTTCTCCCTCTATGGGGCTGGGGTTCATCTAGACTGGGGGCATGCCACTTGTCGTAGGGACCCCTCTGTCACCTCGCTCCTGGGGCCGCACCCGCTTGTGGCCAGGCTGAGCTGGGGCTCAGCCCCCACACCGTCAGGCACGCCGAGGCTCTTCTCTCTTCCACCTGGGGCTCGGGACAAGGCCTGCGCGGCTCCCCTTGCTCCAAGGCTGGTGGGCACACAGGGACGACAGACGCCCTCCCGTGCGCTCAGCCGCAGCCGCACAGACTGGCACTGCTGGGGTCACTCGGGTTACCCCGGGCACTGTTGCCATGGTGCAGGGCACTGTTCCATCATCCCTTGGCTGGAACCCGGGCGGGGGCGGGGGGAGTCCCCCTGCTCCTCACCCCAGCCCCACTGGGCCCAGCCCAGGCCTGCTGGGCCAACCTGGCGAGGCGAGCTTTAAAGCAAAGGATGCAGGGGGAGGGCTGCAGTGCGGCAATGCTCGTGCCATCACCTGCGACTGGGGCATAAGCCAGGCCAAGCAGAGCAGCGATATGTGTTCCTTAGCTGCCTCCCGAGATGAGTCCCAGAAGGCCAACCGCCTCCAGGCTGTGCATGGCGGCGGTGGATCCTCTTGCACCCCTCCCGGGAGACCTGTGTGCTCGGTCGCCTCTCTGCAATGCCCATACACCAGCACACGCGGCACAGGGGATCACCAGGAAGAATGAAAGATCTGTGTGCGGTCGCAGGGCCATGAGCTCATTGCAGTTACGGAGACATGGCGGGATAGCCTCCACGGCTGGGAGGCTGTCGTGGGTGGCTGTGTGCTTTTTAGAAAAGAGGCCAGCAGGGAGAGGTGGTGGAGTTGCTCTTTGTGTGAGGGAGCAACGGGAAGGTCGCGAGCTCTCCCTTGGGGTGGGTGCAGGACGAGTCCAGAGGTTACGGGTAAAGATGAAGGGGCCCGCCAACACGCGGGATGCCGTTGTAGGTGTTTGCTACGGGCCACCTGATGAGGGAGGGGAAGCCAATGAGGCCTTCTACAGACAATGGCAGGCAGCCTCATGATGCCAGGCCCTGGTTCTCACGGGGGACTTCAGCCTCCCTGACACCTGCTGGAAAGACAACCCAGCTAGGCTCACACAGTCCAGGAGGTTCCTGCAGAGCACCGACGGTAACTTTTTGACACAGGTGGTGGAGGAGCCAACGAGGCAAGCTGTGCTCTCAGACCCGTTCTTCGCAAGCAGGGGGCTGGTTGGGGATGTGAAAGTTGAAGGCAGCCTTGGCCGCAATGACCATGAGATGGCGGAGTTCAGGGTCCTGTGCTGAGGAAGCGAGCCGACAAGTAGGATTGCCGCCCTGGCCTACAGGAGAGCTAACGCTGTCTTCTTCAAGGACCTCCTTGGAGGAATGCCATGGTTGAGGGCTCCAGAAGGTACTTCCCAGTCCAAGAGAGACAAGGAACTACTGGAGAGGGGCCAGCAGAGGGCTACAAAGATGGTGAGGGGACTGGAGCATCTCCCTTAGGAGGACAGGCTGAGAGGGCTGGGCCTGTTCAGCCTGCAGGAGAGAAGACTCAGGGGGGATCTGTCGCATCCCAGCTATGAGGAGGGAGAGAGCGACTGAGACTCGCAAATGCCCTTGCTGTGGGTTGCGCTGAGGTAACACCCGAGGTCCGTACCTAAACATCAACTTTAATGGAACAAACACCCAGTAAACATTGACCCTTTCACAATTATATCCAACCAAGCTATGTGGCTTTAGGAGAAGCTGGGGTAGGCCTTGTATTACTTTAGGAGAAAAAGCTGAGGCGGCGGGGGCGGGACATGGGGCAAGACAGCTAGAGAGAGGGGGAGATCACCACTCCTGGATCCAGCGCCGCAGCTGCCAGCAGGGCTGTTGGACAAAGAGTCCCAGAGGCTTCTAGGTGTGCCTAGTTGGGAGCCCCAGTCCCTGGGCTCCTGGAGCCTTCTCTCGCCCCAGCTGCAGGAGTGGCTGAGGCCAGGCGGCCAGGGGAAGGGCCACCAGCCCCCGTGCCTGGCCAGGCGGCCAGGGGAAGGGCCACCAGCCCCCGTGCCTGTCACTGCCTCCGGCACCTTCCCTCAGGGTGCTGCCTGGGCACTGGGCACCACACCTGGGCCTCGGCCCGACGGGATCTTATCAACGGGACAAGGGGCAACGGGCACAAACGGCCACACAGGGAGCTCCTTCCCTTCCGAGCAGGAGGAGATGGGCTGTGCTGTGGGGGTGTCACGGCCTGGGGTGGGCTGCCCCGGGGCTGGGCAGTCTCTGGAGGCTCTCAAACCCCGCCTGGCCGTGACCCTGAGCGGCCGGCTCCTGGGGGAGCTGCTTTCGCAGGGCCTTGGGCTCGATGGCCTCCAGAGGTCCCTGCCAGCCCTGACCAGTCTGATTCTGCCGCTCTGTGCGGAGGCGCGGGGCCGGCCCGCGGCGCTGAGGGGCGGTGGGGCCGCAGGGGCAGCGGGGTCGGGAAGGCGGTGGCGTGGGCTCTGAGGGGCCGGTGTGCGGGACAGCCGGGAGCGGGCAGCCCGGCGGGCAGCGGGAGCGCCCTTCGGCCGGCCTCTGTGCCGCCACAGGCTCACCGCCCCGGCCATAGGTGGCCAAAGACTGTTGCCGTGCATGCCCGGGGCATCGTGGAGGGGCTGCTGGCTGCCCGCAGGTGGTCTCCCCTTTGGAGACTGGTCAAAGGCTTGGGCTTTGTTTGTTGGGCTTTGTTGATGGCTCCACAGAGGGCTTGGTTTTGCAGTGTGCCCCCTTACTGCTGCTCTGGTGACGTGCTGGGCAGCAGTGGCTGCAGGGCAGGTGGGGACAAGTGGCATGGGCAGGAGACAGAGCTGCCCATCCTGCTGGGGACATGGAGGGGCCTGTGCTGCTGGAGCCAGAGCATCGGCGGCTTGGTAGCCCCTGGGCTCGGCCACGTCAGCCCCAGGCAGTGCAGGCTGCTCAGACAGTGGGTGGCAGAAAAAGTCATTTATTGCGGCAGCGTGGCCCTGGAGAGGGGAAGGAAGGCATTGCTTTCAAGTTCTGCTTCGGCTCCACCTTGGGCTTCTCCCCTCTGCTTCACAGCCCAGTGGAGCAGCTGGCACTTTATGGCAAAGGCGAAGCATGAGGGCACGTCTTTGCCCTGGACCACTGGAAAGAGCAGTTGTCCTGCTGCTCTCCAGAGGACGCCAGCTCCTCTGGGGCTGAGGTGTCTTCTTCCCTGTTAGCCTTCAGGAAGAGAAGCCTGCAGAGCATCCTCGGGCTGGGGCTGCTGCTTCGTCTCTGCCTGAGCAGAGCCCTCACTGGGGGTCGAGTGCCACCTCCCCCATGTCCTTGGCAGCCATAAGCGCAGTAGTCGTAGGTTAAACCACCCCTTACAGCCTTCGTCGTCCAAGGATGAGGAATGTCTGAGTTGCCAGGGAGGAGACCAGGGGGCTGGTGTCTTTCATTGCGCCTTTAAGCACTGTGGGGACAAAGCAGCAGAGGTGAGGTGACAGCCCTGTGTCCCCTCCAGGCAGGGCACACTGCACCCTGTGATTGCCAGGGCCAGGAGGCAGCCAGGGGACAGGTGGCTCGGCTGGAAGCTGCTTCTCAGGAATAGCCCCCTGCAGAAACACCCCGTCCCCCCTAGGCACGCTGGGAGCAGATCCCCCCTTGCCCAGGTTGCGGGGGGGAGCTCCGTGCTAGCTCCTTCCTCCTCCCCACTGCCCTCGCTCACCATGTCGGATGTACTCCATGTGCTGCTGCTCACGCACGCCCCGCCCAACGAGCCCTGGAGCAACACAGTGTGTCAAGGATGCTGCTGCCGCTCAGAGACCCTTGCAGCCAGCCCACCTGGCTGCACGGTCCCCCCGGGAGGGCTGACCCCGGAGTGCAGCATCAGGGAGGGGATGGATGAGCCTCCTGCCAGCCCCACCTGTGCAGGCAGGGGCAGGAGGGGGTGAAGGGGTGCCCCATAGGTCCTGTGCTGGGACACAGGGACCCTGGGAGTCATGGCTCACCGATGAACCTGACAGCCTCCCATCGCAGGGGCTCCTGCGAGCTGTGCAGGTAATGCAGGCTCTGGTGCAGGTAGGCCATGGCCCTGCTCCTCTTCTTGGCCAGCTGGAGAGAGGAGAAGGGTGCAGGGTGGGCGCAGAGGTGCCCCCGCGTTTGGCCATCCCTCCACCCAGGGCCATCCCCCTTCCCCCCAGCAGGACATCCCCAGCTCCCCACTGTGTGGCACCGGGGTTCAGAGGGAGCATCAGGCTCCCAGGGATGCAGGGGTGCCACCCTAGTGGCAGGGTCCCCTTGGGGACCCCAGGGGCAAAGACAATGCGGAGCAGAGCCTGCTCCAGGAGGGTGTGTGCAGCCAAGGGGGCACAGCCCTCCATCCCCCCTCCCTCCCCGCAGGGCACAGGGCAGGGCTTGCCCGGGGAAGATCCCAGGGGTGTTGGGGCTCTGCTTACCAGGCACTCGCTGATCTTCCATGCCTGCCCGGTCTCAGCCATGTGCGCCAGCTGCCTCCACTTCAGGAACAGGCCAGCACTGTGGAGGGCTTCCTGGGAGGCCTGGTGAGCAACAGAGATGCCACCACCACCATCGAGGGCACAGGACCCTGTGTCCTCCCTCTTGGCGGGGCTCAGAACCTCTTCTATCCCATGCCAGGAAGACACTCCAGCTGGGAATTGGTGCTGTCACCATGTTCAGCACCCCGGGGAAGAGAAGGACAATCACCCTCTCTGACTGGAAGGCCGTCAGGGCTTCAGTGCTTTGGCCCTGGTGGCCCCAGGCTGTTGTGGAGCTGTAGCTCAGTCTCTGGGGCTGCAGGACCCATGGCAGGGGCTGTGCGGAGGGAGCTGGGTGGGAAAGGGACCCACCTCCCCGTCCATCTGGGCAGCAGCAGGAGAAGGGCAGCAGTGGGCAGGGAGGGGGTCTCTGCCTGGCCCTAGGGACTCAGCAAGCTAGACCTCCCAGTGGCACACATTTGAAGGGTCCAGTGTCAGCATTGCCGGGCCCAAAGGACCGGTCAGGCTAAGAATCCCACCTTGGCCACACTTTTGTTCTGATCGTGCAGGTGCAAGAGCAGTGGCAGCAGGCTGCTCCACACCTTCTTCTTCATCTTCTTCTTTTCAGCGCCCACCACGAGCCACATCAAGCTTTGGAAGAGGTGGATGGATTGCTCCCGCACAGTGTCCAAATGCTGGGGAAGGAGGGGAGGAGGACCTCAGCCCCAAGCGCAAGCCCATGGCAAGCGAGGGGCTGACGTGGAGGTGAACTTCCCCCAGATGGCTGCAGGCAGCCCTGCTCCATAAGGGAGTGCATGAGCCGTGGCATGCAGAATGTCTGTGCAGAGGGGCTGGGGGCCGGAGAGGGAGACCCTGTGGAGGACTGGGGGATGCTGCCAGGGCAGGGTGCACATTGGTGTTGCTCAGCACACCGGCTGCTGTCCTGCCACCCCCGTCCGCCCTGCGGCAAGCAGGCCGAGCCAGGGTGAGTCCACGCTGGGGGTTTGGGGTGCAGCACGGAGTCACCGAGGGCAGCGACAGTGGCTGGGGGCTGCAGGGCAAAGCATCCTCCTGCAGAGCATGGGGGCTGCGGTGGGAGACGCGAACGAGGTGCTCAATGAGGGGAGCATGGGGCTCTCCGCCAGCCTTACGTTGTCAAAGAGTGGCTGGAGCTTGTCAGCCAGCGCCGGGGCAATGAGGCTGGGCAACTTCCCCGCCGGAAGCTGGAGCATGTTGTCAAGCACGGAGAGGGCCACGGCGCTGCCGTCACTGTCATCAGCCTGCAGCCGCTCCATGACGTACGGCAGCAGGACAAGGGTTTTCCATACCTGTGTGAGACACGCCACCTCATTTTTGTGAAGCGGCAAGCGACCGCAGGGCTGAAAACCCTCCCCGTGAGCACTGGCCTCCCCGCTGGCTTCTCAGCAGGCAGCATGGGTTACGAGGGCAAGCGCCTGGCAGACAGGGCTCCCTGGCACGGCCATGGGAAGAGCAGGGTGCGCAGGGGGAGGACAGACAGCTCTGGCTCCTTGCCAGACCCTCGGCTGCCCCCTTTTGCAACAGACCCCCTGAGCAGCCTGGTGGGTGACCAGCGCTGCTTGGAAAGCTGCGCGAGCTGCCAGCAGGCCCTGCGTTTCATCGCGGGGCTCATCACCCCACGGCCACGCTCTGCAGACCCCACACTCGGGCTGGTGGCTCTGCTGCCATCATCCCTGCTGGGACGTGCTGGCAGTGGGACCCTGTTCCCCTCGGCACTGCTGCCTCTCCCCTTGCCATGGGGCAGTGGGCCAGGGACGCGGGAGAGCTGGCTGCAGCTGGCTCAGCTCCCCATGCCCACAAAAGCCCAAGCCACCACGTTACCTACCACCCACAGCTCTGCCATGGGCTGTTGTCCTGGCTGCCCCAGCTGCCCCCTACTCACTGTGTCAGGCCTCTCGGTGAGCCTGAGGATGGCCCTGAGCACCAGGGTGGGCATCCCCAGGCACTGGCTCTGCAGATACGTGGGGAAGATTGCCAGGGCACAGTCCAGCTCTTCACTGAGGCCAATGCAGCCCACCATCTGAAACACACGCAACAGGAGCTGGAGAGGTGCAGCGCTGGCTCCAGCCATCAGCTCAGGCAGGGCAAGGACACCGGGGCAAGGCCAAGCCTGAATGGAGGCAGCAGGGACTGCGGAGAGCCCCTGTGCCCCACACCGCACTGGTTGCTCGCCTGGCTCCTCCATGGTACCAGCCAGAGCCCACCTGCTTCCCCAGCTCCCGCTGCAGCAGCGGGCATGGGAGAACTGAGCATCGGAGGGAGCTTGGAGCAGTGCCATCAGGCTCACCTCAACAAAGAAGACCATGGCGACCATCTCCCAGGAGGGGTTTGCCACACAGAGGAGCTCTGCCAGATGGCAGAAGATGGTGGAGCGCAGGGATCTTGGGGTGTTCCTCATCTCCCTGGAAGGGGGAAGGAAGCACTGTCAGGCCTGAGCCAGGCGGGCACATCTCTGGGGGTCGCACCAGTCTGGTCATCACTGGACTGCAGCACTTTCTGCAAGCAGTGGGGACCCCCTGCCATCAGCCCCAAGGGAGGGGGTGGTGTGGGGTGCACAGTCCCCCAGGAGTGTGGAGAAGGGGCTCTCACCTGGCCACGATGCGCACTCCCAGGAGGTGGGTCTGGGCACTGAGCAGCATGTCCCAGCCACCCTGCGCCTCGATGGCCAGCATGTGGCTCTCAAGGCCCATCCTGCAGAGCAGCACCGTCATGGCCCGCACCACAGACCTGCACGAGGAGAAATGCTCAGCTCCCACCGGGGCCCCTGGCTTGGCTCCAGGTGGCTGGCAGGGACGAGCGGACAGGGATGGCGCACCTGATAGGAGCAATCAGACCCTGTTGGTGGCCCTTCCAGAAGATTTGCACCTCCTTTGGCGTCAGCTCTGTGGTGAATGACACTTGGAAAAGCAGTGCCAGGAAAAGCCGGGGGAAAATGTCTTCCACGTCCCGTGGGCAGCTGGACTGCAGGAGGATCTTGCTTATGGTGCTGGCTGCCTGCAGAAGACACCAGACACGGACATCTCGCTGACCCCTGGGGAGGCCAAGGCTTGGGGCGGGCATGGAAGGGAAGGGGTGGCCCCAGACAGCTGAGAGCAGCCCCGGAGGTCAGTGAGGCCTCATCCAGCAACTCACAGCCAGGGAGAGGATGCGCGGGTTGTCCTTGGTAGAGGCGGAGGTCTTGTGCAGCGACTGGTTCATCATGACGTTGATGAGCTCCTGCAGCACTTTCTGGGCAGCCTGGGGCTCAAAGAGCATCACCGTCCACATGGTCATGGCGGCACTGTGGAGAACCAGGGCTCTGTCAGTGGGGACACCCAGGAGTAAGGCCGGCCTGAAGTCCCTTGGGAGGGTGTTGGGGCCCCTCTGCCAGGGTGAGAGCAGCCCTAAAGTCTGGTGAGCCCCGTACTAGGTGCATGTTGGGGAGCAGTGCAGCAGGCCGGCCACCACCTCGCTGGGGTGTTTGTCTGCCAGCACGCGCAGGGCCCTGTCCAGGCTGTTGACGGCTACCAGCATCCTGATGGAGGGCAGGTTTGTGTAGATGGCGCGCACGATCTTCAAGACCTGGAGAGGAGACACAGGAGGGAGTGGGGATGTCAGTAGGGTGAGCGCGGCTGTTTCCCCAGCTCCCTCTGGGAGCTGCTTCTGTTCCCGTTGTGGTATGCCAGCTGGAGATGGTGTCAGCGCTGGCCAGGTGCAGAGCCGGGGGAGGAACGGTGCCCCGGGGGGCTGGAGCATCAGCTGTGCCACCCCTGGGCGACTCACCTGCCCCGGCTGGAAGGCAGGGCCCACCACAAGGATGCCCACTATGTGGGCAGCCACGCGGATGCTGTAGGTGCTTGGGTCTCTCATGTTGTTGATGGCTAGGAGGATGATGTCTGCCCGGTCAGAGGGACGGAGGTATTCCGTGAACTTCTGCGGCATGAAGGAGAGGAAGGGAGATTTGTCACCTAGAGCATCCCCCAGAGCATCTTGGCTGTGCAGGGAGTGGGACGCAGAGCCAGGCTGCACTGGGCAGATGGACGGTGGGGGTCAGGGTGCCATGGGGAACCAGAGCTCACTGGAGGCCTTTGCCTCGCTCCTGCTCGGGATCGGCGCAAGCCCCCGCTATCGCCATGCATCAGGTGTCCCTTCGCTCATGCTGATCCCGCCAGCCAGGAGCTGAAGGCCCTTCTTACCAGGAAGATTTCTCTGGTGCTGCTGGTTTGCAAAAGCTGCTGGGGCTGCCTCGCTTGCCAGACCTCCTGGTGCTCCAGCTGCCCTCTGTCATGCGGCCAGGGCTGCCTGCCTGGGGAGGAGAAAAAACGGGGTGCTGAGAGAGAGGGTGCAGAGCTGGAGGTGCAGTCTGAGTGCTGGGCAGAAAAGTCACTGGCAAAGGACTGGGACGCCCTGACAGGTCTGGGGAGCAGATACGCAGGGAGGGTCCGGGGCTGTTGTGAGCAGGGCTGAGAGGAAATGGCTCTTCGGACTGCAGGCAGGCAGGCAGGTTGTATGCGGCTTTCTCTGGCCAAGGAGGGTGGCCACTGGCTGCCCATGCTGGGGGGGACCAAGCCCGACACGGCCTCTCTTACTTCTCTGCTTCAGGATGAAGGTGTGCAGGTGATGGAGAGCTTCTGCAGCCTTGTGGCGGGTCCTCTCACGCTTGCAGGTGCAGCAGAGAATGAGGTGCCCCACCAGCAGCCCCAGTATCGCAAACTGATGACTCTTGGAGCACTGGTGTCTGAGGACTATAGTTTGTGCAAAGCAGGAGCAGACCTGGGGGAAGAGAGGCAGTGCAGGCACAAGGTGAGGCCGGTCACAAGGTGAGCCCCAGCTGCTCCCAGAGCAGCCGGGCACCAGGCCGGAGCAGGGAAGCCAAGTTCCTGCCTGTGCCTGCGGCAGCCCTGCCCTGCCCTGCCCTGGGAGAGAGCGTGGACAGGGCAGGGACAGGGCAAAGACTCCTGCTCCCAGCCTCCTGCTGACTGGGTGCCCAACTTCCCCAGGAGGTGCCAGGGCTCCGGGCTGCAGGGACAGGGCAGTGGGACTGCCCAGACCAGGAGCTCGGTACCTGTGGCATGGAGCAGGTGGTGAACTCGATCAGACTGGCAATCTGCGCCACGGCCCTCTCCTGCACTGCTTCCCTCTGGGACCTGGTGAAGGGCAGCAGGACCTGGGAGGAGAAAAGCTGCTGGTGTGCCAGGGAGGTGGCATGGCGCAGCACGGCACAGGCAGGCTTGCTCCGGGGCAATGCCTGGCATGGAGCATGTGTCCTTCTTGCCTCTCGCAGCAACGTGCTGCGGCCAGGCAGGTCGCCGCATCCTGCTCCTGCTGCTGCCTCTGCTGCCTTCCACTCCTCCCCCCTCAAACAACGTCCCTGCACCCCCCACCCAGGGACCCCAAGGCTTTGTGGTGACCAGCTCCCTGGGGAACGGTGGTGGGGGCTCTGGGATATGTGCCGTGGTAAAGCTGGAGGGGGAAAGCCCCAGGGCTGGGCTCCCCTTGCCAAGCCAGACAGGCAGGTCTGTCTGGGCGGGAGTGTTGGGCAGGATGGGCAGCAAGCACGGCTGCAGAGGTGGGGTGAGCTGTGGCAGGAGAAGAAGGGGCTCTGGCAGCAGCCAGGGGGCAAGGGGCTAGTGGGAGGGGCATGGCGGGGAAGGAGGGACATTGCCTGCCCCATTCCTTGCACCAGGCGCTGGGAGGGCCACCGCTCGAGCCGGGGGTCACTGCCCATAGGGACCCTGTGCCAAGGCCAGACCTGCAAGATGTTCTGCAGCTCCAGGATGCCAAGCGTGCCAGCACTGCATACCAGCACCTTCAGCATGCTGTCCATCACGGCCATGGTCTGCGAGGGAGACAGAGTCTTGGGGGCAGCCCTGGAAGCCAGGGGGGGACGGCCATGGCCCTGCGGTGCCCAGGAAGGGACCCTGGGGCAGGGGATCTCCCCGTGGTTCACCCTGTGGCATACCTTGGAGTAGAGGGAAGCCTCGGGGTCCTGGGTGTCCTCCTGTGGGTGCTGGTAGAAGATGCTGCGGAAGCAGGCTTGGAGGAGGCTGCTTGTCTTCTCCTCCAGAAGCAGTCCCACTCTGCTGCAGGGACAAAGGGGTGCTCTTGGGGCCCAGCAAGGGAGAGGCAGACTCTGGGGCTGGAGACCTGGCTCGGCTCCCACGCCGCAGGGATCATGTCAACCCCCACGCTACTGACACTCAAGTTGAGGGGGAAAACCCTGTACCGCCCCCTGCCCCTCCCTCTCAGACCCAGCACGGGGGATGCCCCCCATATGGGACGAGTGCTGTCGGGGCCACCTGGCACCGAGGAGGCCAAGCTGGGGGCCGGGGCAGGTACCTCATGGAGGTGATGGCCAACATGGCTTGCTGCCACACCGTGGTGCCCAGGTCATCAGTGGGCTCCTCTTGCAGCAGCACCTGGGGAGCACAGCAGGGTGAGTCACGTCAGGATGGGGCAGTCTCCTTCAGCCAGCAAGAGCCTGCGGGGCTGGCAGAGCCCCGGCTGCCCCCATCCTGGCACCCCCTCCCAACCCAGCACTCAGTGGTCCCAGGCCCCGTGGTGGCAAGTTCTGTGCCCATCACGGAGCCACAGGCTGGCCAAGGGACCTGCAAACATCATTGGGTCCAACCCCCAGCTCCAGTCGGGCCACGCGAGTGGTTTTAGAACATCTCCAAGGAGAGAAACCTGGAGCAGCGCTCCTTCACACCCCCCTACCCGGCCAAGCCCTCTCCTGCCCCCAGGGCTGTGCCACTGCCCACTGCCCCCGGACCTGCCTCTTGAGGCCTGACTGCTTGTCCCCTCACCTGGATGGTGTCCACCACCTCCCACTGAAAGTCGTAAAGCTCGTCCCACACGCTGGAATCCATGCTGGCGGTGCCGCAGGCGGTGCAGATGGCGGCCAGAAACTTCAGTTTCTGGTCTGCTTGCTGCCAGCCGAGGAGGGGACAGAGGGACAGACAGCGCTGATGTCTAGCTATGCATTCAATCCCCATTATCACATTGTAGTCACCATGAAGTGATTCACTTCTGCTCGTGAAGTTAGGGTCGCCGTACGTCTGTAACTTTGTCCTAATGACAAGTGCCCCTGAAGGAGAACTCCAAGCCTGATAAGGGGAACACCTCACCCCAGGAGGTGCCAACAGCCCGTTACTTGCAACAAAGGCAAGAAGCCAGCGGAACGAGACTGAAACTAGGGGCAAGGTAAAGGCAGCGGGGGGAGAGCGCAACCACCGACTCCAGTCAGGACTAAAGGACTCACCCTCACCCCTCCCTCAGACATGCAGTAAATGAAAAACACACTGTAACTTGAAATCAAAGCGAGAGATCTATAGACCAACGGAAAGCTACCGCGCGTACTAATTACCAATAGCATCTTTTAGGTAGAGTTTGGAAAATACGTATGTATAACTAGACTGCATAAATGTTAATCTTGTTCTTCTGAGCTTTGCGCTTGCTTCGTGGAGCATCATCAGCTAAGCCCCAGCTTTGCGCGAATCCGTAATAAAGAAATGCCTGGACTCCGTGCGTCGGATGGCTCTTGCCCAACGGGCGAAGGCGTACACTTTTTGGATAACAGTGTCAGTGGGGAGAGACAGCTGGGAGGGGGCATAGCCCCCGGCACCTTGTGAGCAGGGCATGTGGGCAGAAAGACTGGCCGGGAGGTAGGGGCACAGCCTCGTAGAAGTGGCCACGCATACCTTTGGTCTGATCCTGAGGAAGCCTTGGATGATGTCCAGGGTATTCTCTTCCTCCGTGGGTGCAGCCAAGTCAGAGTGGCAGGAATCTGGCGGACACAGAGCAGGCAGGGCTGGGGTCAGGCCGTGGGCAAAGCGCGAGCCCTCTGCCCAGCTCCTGGGGATGTCCCCAGCCCCAGCTCAAGGCTGGGACACTGGTGTCCCCTGCGCGCCCCAGGGGTGAGGGTGCGATGCTGGAGGGCAGCACCAGGAGGGGGGCCCGGTGTGCCTGGGTGAAGGATGCACTGGTACCAGGGGCAGGGAGGGTCCCTGCCCCAGGGATGCTGTGGCAGGGCTGGGTCTTTGGCCGCTGCCCCATGGGAGCCTGGCTGTCAGCCTGGCCGGGGGCTGCGAGTCTGGGGCAGGGCAGGGCAGGGTGAGCAGAGTGGGCAGCCCCCAGCCCACGATGCCCTCACACTCACGCGTATGCAGCAGCGGGAACTTGCAGAGATTTTGGGGCTTCAGCCGCGATCTGGGAGCTGGGGCAGCTCTGTCCTTTTCCTGCCAGGACTGCCTGGTGTGGCTGGCGGGTATCCCCGCCATCCTGCGGCAGGGAGAGAGGAAGGGGGTGAAGGGAAGCCTGCAGCACCTGGGGCTGCCCTGCCAGGGGCGGTGGGGCAGAAGTAGCTCTGTTCAGGGGGCTCTTTGCCACCAGCCTGCCCCGACACCTTCCTCCCAGACACTGTGGGGGCAGCACCGGGTGACACGGCATGTCACAAAGTGCCCCACTGTGACCCTTCCTGATGCCCCAGGGCCCCACTGACCGCTCCTTGCCCTAGGGGGTTGGGACTGACTCCCTCTTCCTCCTTCTCCCTCTATGGGGCTGGGGTTCATCTAGACTGGGGGCATGCCACTTGTCGTAGGGACCCCTCTGTCACCTCGCTCCTGGGGCCGCACCCGCTTGTGGCCAGGCTGAGCTGGGGCTCAGCCCCCACACCGTCAGGCACGCCGAGGCTCTTCTCTCTTCCACCTGGGGCTCGGGACAAGGCCTGCGCGGCTCCCCTTGCTCCAAGGCTGGTGGGCACACAGGGACGACAGACGCCCTCCCGTGCGCTCAGCCGCAGCCGCACAGACTGGCACTGCTGGGGTCACTCGGGTTACCCCGGGCACTGTTGCCATGGTGCAGGGCACTGTTCCATCATCCCTTGGCTGGAACCCGGGCGGGGGCGGGGGGAGTCCTCCTGCTCCTCACCCCAGCCCCACTGGGCCCAGCCCAGGCCTGCTGGGCCAACCTGGCGAGGCGAGCTTTAAAGCGAAGGATGCAGGGGGAGGGCTGCAGTGCGGCAATGCTCGTGCCATCACCTGCGACTGGGGCATAAGCCAGGCCAAGCAGAGCAGCGATATGTGTTCCTTAGCTGCCTCCCGAGATGAGTCCCAGAAGGCCAACCGCCTCCAGGCTGTGCATGGCGGCGGTGGATCCTCTTGCACCCCTCCCGGGAGACCTGTGTGCTCGGTCGCCTCTCTGCAATGCCCATACACCAGCACCCGCGGCACAGGGGATCACCAGGAAGAATGAAAGATCTGTGTGCGGTCGCAGGGCCATGAGCTCATTGCAGTTACGGAGACATGGCGGGATAGCCTCCACGGCTGGGAGGCTGTCGTGGGTGGCTGTGTGCTTTTTAGAAAAGAGGCCAGCAGGGAGAGGTGGTGGAGTTGCTCTTTGTGTGAGGGAGCAACGGGAAGGTCGCGAGCTCTCCCTTGGGGTGGGTGCAGGACGAGTCCAGAGGTTACGGGTAAAGATGAAGGGGCCCGCCAACACGCGGGATGCCGTTGTAGGTGTTTGCTACGGGCCACCTGATGAGGGAGGGGAAGCCAATGAGGCCTTCTACAGACAATGGCAGGCAGCCTCACGATGCCAGGCCCTGGTTCTCACGGGGGACTTCAGCCTCCCTGACACCTGCTGGAAAGACAACCCAGCTAGGCTCACACAGTCCAGGAGGTTCCTGCAGAGCACCGACGGTAACTTTTTGACACAGGTGGTGGAGGAGCCAACGAGGCAAGCTGTGCTCTCAGACCCGTTCTTCGCAAGCAGGGGGCTGGTTGGGGATGTGAAAGTTGAAGGCAGCCTTGGCCGCAATGACCATGAGATGGCGGAGTTCAGGGTCCTGTGCTGAGGAAGCGAGCCGACAAGTAGGATTGCCGCCCTGGCCTACAGGAGAGCTAACGCTGTCTTCTTCAAGGACCTCCTTGGAGGAATGCCATGGTTGAGGGCTCCAGAAGGTACTTCCCAGTCCAAGAGAGACAAGGAACTACTGGAGAGGGGCCAGCAGAGGGCTACAAAGATGGTGAGGGGACTGGAGCATCTCCCTTAGGAGGACAGGCTGAGAGGGCTGGGCCTGTTCAGCCTGCAGGAGAGAAGACTCAGGGGGGATCTGTCGCATCCCAGCTATGAGGAGGGAGAGAGCGACTGAGACTCGCAAATGCCCTTGCTGTGGGTTGCGCTGAGGTAACACCTGAGGTCCGTACCTAAACATCAACTTTAATGGAACAAACACCCAGTAAACATTGACCCTTTCACAATTATATCCAACCAAGCTATGTGGCTTTAGGAGAAGCTGGGGTAGGCCTTGTATTACTTTAGGAGAAAAAGCTGAGGCGGCGGGGGCGGGACATGGGGCAAGACAGCTAGAGAGAGGGGGAGATCACCACTCCTGGATCCAGCGCCGCAGCTGCCAGCAGGGCTGTTGGACAAAGAGTCCCAGAGGCTTCTAGGTGTGCCTAGTTGGGAGCCCCAGTCCCTGGGCTCCTGGAGCCTTCTCTCGCCCCAGCTGCAGGAGTGGCTGAGGCCAGGCGGCCAGGGGAAGGGCCACCAGCCCCCGTGCCTGGCCAGGCGGCCAGGGGAAGGGCCACCAGCCCCCGTGCCTGTCACTGCCTCCGGCACCTTCCCTCAGGGCGCTGCCTGGGCACTGGGCACCGCACCTGGGCCTCGGCCCGACGGGATCTTATCAACGGGACAAGGGGCAACGGGCACAAACGGCCACACAGGTGTCACAGTTTTGCTAATAAGTTAAGATTGATTGACTTTATTTGATTGATTATTTGATTTTATAAAATTCTTTTATAGAATAGAAAGACAGAAGGATAAGAAATCTATTTTAATGAAACTTATAGTTGCACAGCAAAAGCTGCTATGAGATCCTCTCTACATCCCCTACCACAGCTAGAAGAATGGGCTAGAACCATTGTTAAAACTTTGGTAATAACTTTAGGGTTTGAAAGGTTTCTTTGTATTTGACCAGTCTTCTGTATGTAGAAGGTGTATTGAAATGTCAGAATATGAGATGAATGGAAACTGGGGAGAGTCGCCTGGAACAGCTTGTGGTTACCTGCCAAGAAACCGTGAACTTTAGTAAAAGGTAATTCCGGCAGGGGGAGATCGCGACCACCGACTCATATACCACCTACCCAAATTGTACCCCAGGCCCATTTCTAGACCTTTCTAAGCTCTACTGCGCAGAATCGGATATAGGAGGAGAAATTGTTAATGCTTTACGGGAAATATCATGGTTATGCATGCATACTTAATGAATATGTATGAATAAGTTCTATATATGGTGTCTAATTTTGAGACTTGGTGTGCGTTGATCGTGAGAGGACTCGCTCACGCACCCGGCCGTCAATAAAGAAGTGTCTGCTTATCTACATCACATTGGTGTCGATAAGTTCTTCATTCCGAGATTTCGGCAACAGTTTTGGCGACCCAGATGGGACCTCGCCGAAGGAGACCGGAGGAGTCGGGGACCTGATCGGGTCCAGCCGGCACCGAGGATTTCTCCGGGATACCCATTGATCCCCGATCCATAAGGCTCTTCGCGACGTTCCCTGGATTTTTGGTAAGACACTTCTTTTCCTAATTGTAGTTAGTGAGTTAGCGTCCCAGTAAAGTAAGTGCACTAGAGGAAGTGGGTAGGAGTCCCACTGTAATAAGTGTATGGTAAGGAGTGGGTTAGAGTCCCACCAGTGGGTTGGAGTCCCACTGAGTAAGTCTGCCTGTCAGACGCGGTGAAAGCTGTGCAGGGTAGGACTAGGAGTCTGCCCGTAAGACATAAGCGAAAGCTATTGCAGGGTTGGGCAAAAGTGGAAACAAGAGAACCCATATGCTATAGTGTTCTCTAAAGTAGTGCCTCTAACAAGAAGTTAGAAGGGTTTTGTGGGGGTTTTTTGATACGGAATTTTTTCTTGTATTTGAGTATTGAGAAGAAAATTAAGAAGTGTATAATACTGTGTTTTATGTCTTTGTTTAAAGTAACTGTGGGAAAGTGTGAGTGTGGCTGTAAGGGTGAGACGTGCAATTGAGCACAAAAGCGAGTGTGGAGAGTGGATCCGCGGATCAGAGTGACAGAGTTGAATAATTGTGTATTGTACTGTGAGTGATTATACCAGGGCATCTAAGTTAACTCGGTTGTTTAAAAGTAAAAGCATGGGTAATCTTGCTGTAAATGACAAAATCCCGAAAAATTCTTTGTTGGGATGTTTATTGGCACATTGGGGAAATTTACATGATGATCTGCAAAAGAGCCAGATGATTGAGTATTGTAATAATTTGAGTATTGTAATAATTGGTGGCCTTTGTATATATTGGATGATCAGGAAAAGTGGCCCACGAATGGGACACTGAATTATAACACTATTCTGCAGTTAATGCTGTATTGTAAAAGAGAAGGGAAATGGAATAAAATGCCAAATGTGGATTTGTTCTTGTACTTAAGACAAAGAAAGGATTGGTAGGTGCAGGAGCGGGCTGGAAACTAGGACCATGCATGGCAATCAGTTTGCTGAGGGGAATGCGCTGAGCTTGTCTAGACAACAATTAACATGATGAGGCATGTTTGCAGAGCACAGGGGAGTGGGAGACGGATGGCGCCAAGGAAAGATAACACCTTGTTGTTAATTGATGGTAGTTAACCACCGATCAGGGATTGCCTAGGATGCAATGCTTAGCTTCAAGAAGCAATCTGTTTAAAACGCGCAGCTTCTGAAAGAGTATAAAAACGCGTGCTTCTGTATAATAAATTGACATTTGCTTGCATCAAGCTGTGTCCCGTCTCTTCATTCGCCGCAAATTGGTGACCCCGACGTGATGCGTTTAAGGATCTAATGTGAAGGGCTCTCGAATCGCCTGTCTGAGCGACATGCAGCGAATCCCACAGAACTTTGAATGATCTGCTGAAAGGAAGCTGGAGCCAGCCATAAATCCCTCCGGAGTTGAGAGGTGAGCTGTGGGAAATCCGTAATGGGGAATCAGGCTTCATCCCCAGAAAGAGACGTATAGGGACTCATGAAGGGTCTTCTAGTCAGATCAGGGAGTCCGTGCCTCAGTTTCCTCAAATGGTGACCCCTATGGTGGTGTTCCGAAGCCTTGGAAGAATAAGGACGGAACTGGTCGATAAAAAAGACAGCTCGTGGAAGAGGGCTGTGTTCCGGAGGAGACGGCTTGGCTGAACGATTGTCTTGCTGTCTGGACCAGGCGGACAACCTAAACCCCGAGGATAACACCTGTATTCATCGAGACAGGTGAGCAGCCAAGAAACTTTAGAGACTTTGAAAGAATGAAAGTGTGTACATAGAGCAGCGAATCGTATGATGCTGCCGCGGAGGGGAACTCCGTGTCGGGAATGCATTTAGCATCTTGGTGGCAAATTCTGACTACTCTTTGCCAAGTGTGGACTAATTCTACTAATGGTGCTAAACCAGAGGAAGCTGTAAATTCCACCGACAGCACGACTCTTCTCAAGACACAGTCAGCGATGGCGATTCTGTCCACACCTCCTCTGCCCCCAAAGCTTCTGTCACTGATTGCAGCAACCCTCACAACACAGGACCAAGCACGGGAACAGGACAACTCAGACAATGATTTTATTGACACTGATAAACCTTTTGATCCAGGTCCTATAGATCTGGAAAAGGAGCTAGACCTTTCCCCCACCCCCTTGTCTCTCCTGATGCATTGATTGTATTTTTGGGGAGGGTGAAAGGGGGTCTGAGGGATTGGTGGCAGGAATGCAAGTGGGAAGCACTTAAGTGATGGGTTTTGGGAGTCGCTATGGCATGTTCAGTATTTTGTCAGACAAATCAACCTGCAGAGTGGCAGCCTGTGCAATACGAGGCTGTTAAAGAGTTAAGCAAAGCAGTGAGGGAAGGGAGAATTCATAATACATTTGCTATGTCCCTTCTTGAAGTGATGGCAGAGCCTTATACACTCACACTGCATGATTGGAAGTTATTGCTTTGTATGGTACTAACTGATACAGTATATGATGTGGTTATTTGATTTTTGTGAGCTATGTGTAGTGGCCTTGATTGAAAACCTTAATCGGGGAATTGCTGTTGACTATGAGCAGTTGGCTGGAGAAATTAACTGTGCCGATTCTGTGACTCAGGCAAGGTATCCCAGGGACAACTGTTTGCAAATGAATGAGATGGCTATTAAGGCAGTCTGGATGCGGGAGTCTTGCCATAGTCTTGCAGGGTCCTAGAGAGTCACTAACTTTAATACTAACTTGATTGATTGGCTTCAGAATATTTTGCAACAAGTCGAACATAAGGAAGCTCAAGGGTTGCTTTTAAAACAACTAGCTGTGATAATGCCAATGAAAATTGTAAACGGACAACTTTCACAATCGCAACCCCAACATGTGTCAAATGATTGTAATGCAGAACTCACAGCAGACTGTAATTCTCAGGCTGAGTTCTGGAATGCAGCATAACAGATTTTTGCTTCTCTAATCTCTTCTGTAAGAATAGTACACGCTCTTAACTTGCTTAGTAAATTAGGCTGCTAGCTTGCTAAACAAAGTAATACTACAAATACTGTTCTTTTTTTTCTGGCTTATTAACAGATGTTGATTCTGTCCATCATATGTTGCTACAGAACCGAGTTGCTATTGATTTTTATTATTAGCACAGGGACACAAGTGTGAAGACTTTGATAGGATGTGTTACGTGAATCTGAGTGACCACTGTGAATTAATTTACAAAAGTATACAAAACTCAAAAGCCTTAAAACAAAGATCTGCAACAGAGCCAGGGGCGGGATGCCTTTGGTCTCTTCTCACGGCTGGGAAACTTTGGGCCATGACTCAAAAGTATTACAGGATTTATTATAATTATCTTTAACCACTGTATTGATGTTTGCCTTATGTCTCCCATGCTTTTTTTTCTGTATTCAGTGTTTAGTTGATTGTAACATAAAGCAGGTCATGGTCACCCAGCTACACACACCCTTTGCCTCCTTGCAATTAACAAGCAAAAAAGGGGAGTGACGTGCGGAATTAGACTCTATAACTCGAAAGTTATAAAGTAGGTATGTTTATTGCGCGCAGATGCACGGGGGATCGCTCCTCCACAAGCGTGCATACCCGAAGTGACGAACCATCCCACATTTATACAATGAAACAAATGAATATTCAATTAGCACCTATACATATTTGTTACCTAAACCCCGCTTCGTATGTTAATTAGCTTATCAGTCCGTTTCCTGGAATGTGGTGGTCTTGCAGGTTTGTAGGTGATTCATGTTCTTGTGACCATCCGATCTTCTTCAGCAAGGAAACTTAGCACTCCCTCCCTCTAGATAGCATTGGAATATCTCTCATCCTTTTCTCATTCTTTTTTAAAATAGCCCCTTTTGTTAGAGGAAGAAGGGCAGGCGTCTCCCCGTCTCCCCTTTGTTAGAGGAAGAAGGGCAGGCGTCTCCTCAAAACTGTAGTTGTCTCCTCAAGGCTGTGTGCCTATGTGACCAGACACCGCACCCATGACTAGTCACCATACCCACATTCCTTGAGCAGACATATACAATCACAATCGATGTCCATTGTCCCCATTTCACACTATTTCTCCATATCAATCCCCCCTTTTCTAGTAAATTAAGTAAATTCTTTTACTTAAGCAGTCTTCCCGAATGATATAAAGCATCATACATAAGTGTTACCCTTTTAAACATTCTCCAAACCCACAAATAGAACATAATGGTTAGTATTAAGGAAATTCCTAAACTGATCAATAAGATCACAATGGGGTGTACCATAGTGTTAAGAATTCCTGTTGCAGAAGGTGACCAGCCAAAGAGAGTATCCCACCAATTATGGTTTCTATCCTGTTCTACCTTTTTTAAAACTTTCTTGATCCCCTCTATATCATGATGGATCATAAGAAGAGTTTCGTGTCCCTTTTCTTTGGTTTCTTCCAGTATACGTTGTAAAATCTGCATGTCTTAATAGTTCTTTTATACTGCTTATATTTAGTCCTATGGGGGTAGGAATTATCATCTGTGATAGGGTAAAGTTAGATGTAAAATTACAGATACAGTAATTTGAATATTGTGCAGTCTCCTTTACCTCCCCATCTACAGTTATTGTGTTACACTTAGTTCTCAAACACGCACATTGCTTCCCTGCATATATAATTACTGTTTTCAAGTTTGCATTTGGTTGGGCCTCGAAATGACATATTTTCTGATCTGTATCTAAACAAGTATCCTGAGCCATTATAGTATTGCTTTCACAGAGGAAGCCCTGCTGTTCTCGCATAATACAAGATTCTAAATCTACTGTTTGCCACTTGTCGCCTATCTTTCTGGCCCATGTTCTATGTTCAAAAGGATATTTTCCTAGGCATATTATAAAGATGGGCTCACTTAAGGTAAAATTGTGCCAACATTCCCGTGAATTAAAGCACATGGCTGTATTTAGAAGGGTAAATTCCTTATCTACCTTTCTGACATTAATCAGGGTGTCTCCTGAAATCTTGGTGTTATCTTTTTCATTATATGTTTGACACCCTACTTTTATCCTATCTCCTAATTTTTCCCCATAATCGGTCGACTTTGTGTACATCCTCCCGATCCCATTGATTCCTTTGGTACACCTCATTTTCAGAAAAAAACACCATAGCTAGTTTCGTCTTTGAGTCCACCTTTCCCATTATTCCAGTGTGTTTTTTCTGGGCATGATTCCAAGGCCAGTTATCAGGCTCTTGGTTGTAGGCAAGAGAGAGGGTACAAAAAAACCACAAATGGTTTAAACCCACTATTGATCATTTTAAGAATCTAAACGTTCCTCATATATACATATAAAATCTGTTTTGATTAAAAATATCTTTGTTTGAGTTGGGGCTTACTGATAACAAATTGGGCAAGACTGGCCACTGGCTCAGTCCCAGACTCTTTAGTTCTATCTTGTTTGTTGTGGTGCCCTTCCCATATGGTGGATCCACAACTGCTCAGGTTCACTTACTTGCCACCCACATTGTTCCCATTTGTCCGAGTAAATTTAAGTTTCAGTTCTTTTTTATTTGGGGTTACTTTCCACGAAGTTGCAGGGGCTTTCTTGATCCGGGTATGGTGAATCCAAGAATTCTGTCCCTCAACCTTGATTGCAGTGTAGGTGGTGAGTAGGACTTGAAAAGGTCCGGTCCACTGTGGTTCCAGGGTTTTATCTGTAAAACACTTAACGTATACATAGTCCCCTGGTCGTATATCGTGAACAGGTCCATCCAGACCCTTACTGCGTGTTCCCATCACATGCTTCTCAATTCTTATTAATTGTTTGTTTAGTGCCACCATATAGGAAGTCATTGTTTCTTTCACCAATCTGTGAAGACGTCCCCTTTTGTACCCCATAGGGTCGTCCATACAAAATTTCAAATGGGCTAAGCCCCTCTTTTGCTCTTGGTCTAGTTCGAATTCGTGTAAGAGCTAATGGCAAAGACTGGGGCCAAGTTAGATTTGTTTCTTGACCTAACTTGACAATCTGTTGTTTGATTAGATGATTTATCTTTTCCACCTGGCCACTCGATTGTGGTCGGTATGGGGTATGTAATTGCCAATCTATTCCTAGATGGTGGCTGATCTGTTGCACTATTCTGGACACAAAATGTGGTCCTCTATTCGAGGACATTACCGCTGGAACTCCAAACCTAGGTATTATCTCTTGGAGCAGTATTTTGGTCACTTCCCGGGCTTTAGCAGTTCTGCATGGGAAGGCTTCTGGCCAACCTGAAAAGGTATCTGTTAGTACTAATAAATATCGATACCCCCCTTTTCAAGGAAGTTCCGAGAAATCGATCTGCCAATGTTGCCCTGGAACATTTCCTCTACTAATGTTCCCTAGTTTAATTTTATTTGCTTTATTGGGATTATTGCATAAACACATTTCACATTGCTGAGTCACCTGTTTTATTACAGTATACAAGTTTTGCCCTATCAATTTCTGATTTAGACTTTTATATAAAGCATCAGCTCCCCAATGCATCTTATTAATAATAGGGCTGTGGTCCATATTAAATTGGATGGTACCACTATACGACCATCCCTTAAATAAGTCCACTTACTTAATTTTATTTTATCATTCATGTCCTGAATTACCTTTAAGTTTTCTTTAGAATAGTTTGGCTCTTGATCTGTACTTACAGTTTGGATTTTATCGTTGGGTATTAAGGATAATTCCTCCTTTCCTACCTCCTCTGTTACTCATTTGGCCTCATGGTCGGCCAGGTGGTTTCCAATTTCCAAATCAGTGCCTCAATGGGCCATCTTATGTTCTTTCTTCCTGGATGACCCTCTTATAACAGAGGGGGCCATTCCTCACATCAAGGTCTGGCATGGCATATGTTCCCACCGCTCAAGGCCTACTGGGTTGCAGCCAGCAGCGGAGCTCAAGATTCTTCTTGGTGGCAAACACAGAGGCCAACCCAGTCTTGCCCTTGACTATGGTAGGAGACACCTGACCAACCTTATTCCTTGTACTTCGTTGTCAATGCAGTTTCATCTGCACATCCCATAACAAGTCACTGTCATGGCAAAACACACAGATTTACATTAGTAGAACTACTACAGAGTGTATATTATTTCAGGTTTTCTGCCAATATCCCCACAGCCTTGCTGACCAAGGGATATTGTTTTTATCTGAACTGGGCAAGCCTCCCCCTTATCATTTTACTGTAACAGGTAAAGCATTTTTCACCTTTTATTTTCGGATACACCTGGTTAAAAAATTATTTTACTTCAGGGAGGTCCTCTTTTCCACTTTTCTGTTGAATTAAAGATAAGCTTAATATTTCAATTACTTGATCATTTTTAACTTTTAGTTTCATTTCTCCTTCTTTAAATGTCTAGATGTTCTAATAAATCTCATCCCAACAAAGATTTTGGTGAATTTGGCATTCTTGTTTGTTTTCTTAGTTTGTACTTTAAAGGTTTCAGGATGTTTTCCTGGTGGCCAGCAGCTCCCACAACTGTAACAATTTTTTATTATTATTTTTTTTTACTGAAGTTTAACAAATAAGTTGGTTTTGTATTCACTAAAATTCCACCTCATACCCATTCCCTGCCCTAAAGGGCAGTTATGGGTCCTGTTGTACTGCAAATGCTGCAGCAATTGGGGTGACATTGTCAGGTCCTTCTGCTCAATTGTCAGCAACAGCAATCCCCTCCTCCCCACCATCAGGAGGATTCGGGGCAGGAGATGCTGTTCCTGCTCTGCAGGTTACACAGGCCTGCCTCTGCAGCAGCATTTCAGTTTTAACTCTTTCTTACCCTGAATGCAAATCTGCTACTTGTTGCTTAAAGTCTGTGTTATTACATATCAGCCTTCGCAGGCAAATAGCAAACACCCTGCCGTGCATCCAGCGTGACTCAGCCGCACCTTCGAGGGGGTACGGGGGTTTGTACAAACTCACCCCAATACTTTAACACTTTCACAAGGTCTTTGATTCTCCACACACACACACACCTGCCTCAGGTTTTACATACATCAGTACAAATTTTTATCTTACAACGTGTTTCATTCTGGTTGCTCTACAGAAGGAACCGCAACCTGAGCTTTTAAACACAAAAATTTCAACAAGAACATCTTTCTAGTTTAGGTCTCAGTTGTTGTGGTTTTTTTTTTTTCTATCCTTTTCTAGAGCCATAATCAAAGATCAGGTGATGTTAATCCCGCACTCTTTCTAGTGTTAGTACCATAGGATCCTGAGGGGGTACTAATCCACAGTCCTTTTGCCACTCAGGTTTGTCCTGGAGGACGAAGAACATGTCTGTATACGATACTTCGTCCCATTTTCCCTCTCTCCTCAGAAACAACATTAATTGCAGGACAGTGTTATAATCTAATGTTCCTCCCTCCTGAGGCCATTTCGCATCACTCCAATTTATACAAAGGCCACTACTGATTACAATATTTAATCAATTTCCTTCTATTTTCGGTACCACCATGTCCTACGATATCACTCCAATGTTTTAATATACAACCCAAGGGCGATTTTTCACAGGGCTTACTCCTTCCATTTCCCATTTTACAATTTTAATTACTTTTTCTCCGGCCACCTTAGCCACCCAAGGTCGGAAACACGGATAGAGCTCCTTACTTGTTTTGCACTCAAACGCGCGTCTCAAGCACTCTTGCACTCACACTCAGTCAAAATAATTAAGCTATACACTGAAAATCAAAATGCGCATCTCAATCACATCATTCACACTCTCCGGGCAGCCCTCAGTCACACAAGCAGTATGTTATACGGTACCGTGCACTTATGTACAACTTTTAGGAACACTGACAGTTCACAAAGTATGCATTTCAATGAACAATTGCCAACAAACAAAAAACCAATTTTTCCTGGTCTTAAGCAGAGTGTTAAGTTTTCTGCTATTTGCCACGAATTACCAGAATATTAATATTTTTCAACATACATTTCATAACACCAAGTTTTGAACATATAACAAGACAACACACAGAACAAACAAGACACAGAGCGCTATTTCAGTTGTTACATTCTAGGAATTCCCCAATTCTTAAGACAACTTAAAGGAAGTTTTTAGCTTCCTTTTTTCCTACGCAAAAGTTTCCCTTTTACTTTTGCTAAGAGGTCCCTCTTGTTCCTGTGAGATCCCGCCTTATTCCGTCCCACCCCCCGCTTTCCGTCACGAGGCCTCCGGGCTTTTAGGAATGGCAGTAACCTCGGGTTTGCTCGATCTGCCCTCAAGATCGCTAGCGGCCACCCCTTGGTCAGCAAACCCCCTCCCAAGGTACCTTTCCTCCTGGGGACTACGCTGCGCGCCGGATGTCTCCGTGCGTCTCACCAGCTGCCCCGTTACTAAACATACCGTTTTATCCGTGGATCCAGGGGTTTCTCTTCTGCTCCCGGGTGAACAGCTGAGAAGAGGAGGCTCCTCCGAGGAAATCTCCCGGGGCGCGCCTAAGAGCGTCCGCTCCACAGCTGGTCCCTCAGCCGAGCAGAAATCCTCCTGGCTGGCTCGCCAAAACTGATGTGCGGAATTAGACTCTATAACTCGAAAGTTATAAAGTAGGTATGTTTATTGCGCACAGATGCACGGGGGATCACTCCTCCACAAGCGTGCATACCCGAAGTGACGAACCATCCCACATTTATACAATGAAACAAATGAATATTCAATTAACGCCTATACATATTCGTTACCTAAACCCCGCTTCGTATGTTAATTAGCTTATCAGTCCGTTTCCTGGAATGTGGTGGTCTTGCAGGTTTGTAGGTGATTCATGTTCTTGTGACCATCCGATCTTCTTCAGCAAGGAAACTTAGCACTCCCTCCCTCTAGATAGCATTGGAATATCTCTCATCCTTTTCTCATTCTTTTTTAAAATAGCCCCTTTTGTTAGAGGAAGAAGGGCAGGCGTCTCCCCGTCTCCCCTTTGTTAGAGGAAGAGGGGCAGGCGTCTCCTCAAAACTGTAGTTGTCTCCTCAAGGCTGTGTGCCTATGTGACCAGACACCGCACCCATGACTAGTCACCATACCCACATTCCTTGAGCAGACATATACAATCACAATCGATGTCCATTGTCCCCATTTCACACTATTTCTCCATATCAGGAGGATAGAGAATGTCTGAAGAGAGAGATAGGAGAGGAAACTGGAGAATTATTTGACCTAACAAGAGATGAGAGAACAACTAGGTATTGTGAAGGAGAATAGGAAAGATAAACATGGTTATCTAGTGTTTAATAGGTGTCTGCACGCTTGTAGAGATATATAGCTATGGAACTGCATGAATGATTCCTGCCCCGAGCCTGGTGGCGCATACAGCTGCGGTTTGTGTCCGGGCTCAGAGATGTGAATAGGGGCTTCTCTTTTTTGGTGAAAGTGTTTCTCTTTGCATAAAAAAAGAGGGAATGAAGGGAATGACCCCAGAGGTATGTTCAGAGAAGACATGCTATGTTTCGAACTTTTTGACTGAACCAGTTCTTGTTTGGTGTGCCCTTCCACCTATGTATAATGTTAATCCAAAAGAAGATGATACTGTTTACACTTTGAATGTCGATAATGGTCTTTCTGTAGATGTTAATGTAGTAGGAGGCTATGATGGGAACGTGTCACAGCGGTTCTTCTCTTATCCAGAGTAACAGCAGGGAAAGCATTAAAGAGTTAAATCACCTTGTTTTGATATGGAGAAATAGTGTGAAATGGGGACGCTTAACACCGACTGTGATTGTATATGTCTACTCAGAAATGTGGGTATGGTGACTAGTCATGGGTGCGGTGTCTGATCACATAGGCACACAGCTCTGAGGAGACAACTACAGTTTTTGAGGAGACGCCTGCCCTTCTTCCTCTAACAAAGGGGAGACGGGGAGATGCCTGCCCTTCTTTCTCTAACAAAAGGGGCTATTTAAAAGAGAATGAGAGAAGATGAGAGACATTCAAATGCTATCTAGAGGGAGGGAGTGCTAAGTCTCCTTGCTGGAGAAGATTGGATGGTCACAAGGACATGAATCACCTTTCCTTGCTGAAGAAGATTAGATGGTCACAAGAACATGAATCACCTACAAACCTGCAAGACCACCACATTCCAGGAAACGGACTGATAAGCTAATTAACATAGGAAGCGGGGTTTAGGTAACAAATATGTATAGGCGCTAATTGAATATTCATTTGTTTCATTGTATAAATGTGGGATGGTTCGTCACTTCGGGTATGCACGCTTGAGGAGGAGTGATCCCCCGTGCATCTGCGCGCAATAAACATACCTACTTTATAACTTTCGAGTTATAGAGTCTAATTCTGCACGTCAGTTTTGGCGAGCCAGCCAGGAGGATTTCTGCTCGGCTGAGGGACCAGCTGCGGAGCGGACGCTCCTAGGCGCGCCCCGGGAGATTTCCTCGGAGGAGCCTCCTCTTCTCAGCTGTTCACCCGGGAGCAGAAGAGAACACTGCTTTTTGTTGTTGGTTCAAGGACATGGCTGCGAGGATTTTGATGGTATGTGCTGAAAGGATTTTAAGCGCCCCGTTACAGCAACATGTTATCAAAATCTGAGAAAATGTCAGCCTTTTTGGCATCCATTCACTCAATTGGCAGTATTGTTTGTTTGCTATTACCTTGGTTGCTGTCATGTTTTCAAGGGCCCTGCAGAACATGAAAAACCTGGTACTAGCTGTTCAAAAACAAAAAGGGGAAATTGTAAAATTGTACGGAACAAAGACAGTGAGTTATTTTGACATTGATAATATGTCTCAGTTGGATTTTTATTTGTTCTATTACTTATACCTTGTTTTTACTCGTTCGGTTTCAAAGGTTCTTTTTGTGCAACAGGAAGGGGGAGATGCAGGAGCAGGCTGGAAACTAGGACCATGCATGGCAATCAGTTTGCTGAGGGGAATGCGCTGAGCTTGTCTAGACAACAATTAACATGATGAGGCATGTTTGCAGAGCACAGGGGAATGGGAGATGGATGGCGCCAAGGAAAGATAACACCTTGTGGTTAATTGCTGGTAGTTAACCACCAATCAGGGATTGCCTAGTATGCAATGCTTAGCTTCAAGAAGCAATCTGTTTAAAACGCGCAGCTTCTGAAAGAGTATAAAAACTCGTGCTTCTGTACAATAAATTGACATTTGCTTGCATCAAGCTGCGTTCCGTCTCTTCATTCGCCGCAGGCAGGATGAATGTAAGCTAACTATTAGAGATAATTGGTAATGGCTATAACTTCTGATAATAAGAAAGTGGGAAAAAAAATGTTGTTCCAATTGTGAGATTGGGAGTGGATACAGGAGCGACATTTTCTTTTTATTAAATACCTGCAAAGGAAAAATTGGAACAAAACCAGGCCATTCCTGCAACCCCTGGATTTGAAATTTGGAAATAAGATAACTACACGTGAATTTTTGTATGTACCAGAATGTCCGATACCCTTCTTAGGAAGAGATTTGTTATCCAAATTAAATGCACAAAGTGTTTTTGACGAAGGAGAACTTTTCTTGAAAATACCTGAGTCAAAAACGGGAGAAATCCTGATGATACAAGAAAAAGTAAAGGAACAAGAAATTCCACCGGAGGTGGATTTGGCAGCGATCCCTACTGTATGGGAAACAAATATTCCTGGTAAATCGAAACTAGCAGAACCTGTTAAAATAGATTTGAAGGAAGGCGCGGGAACAGTGAGAACTAAACAATATCCAATCAAATCAGAAGTGAGACAGGAGTTGAAGAAATTGATTGATAAATTTTTGGAGTATAAAATTTTGGAAGAATGTGAATCTGAGTATAATACTCCTGTTCTACCAGTCAGAAAACCCTCGGGTGAATATAGGCTGGTGCAAGACTTGAGAGCAGTAAACTAAATAGTTCAGGATATTTATCCTGTAGTAGCAAACCCTTATACACTGTTAACAGCATTAAGGGAGACTTATCGGTGGTTTACAGTGCTTGATTTAAAAGATGCTTTCTTTTGTATACCTTTGGAAAAGGAAAGTAGAGAACTGTTTGCTTTTGAATGGGAAAATCCTCAAACCGGGCGAAGGATGCAGCTGACACGGACTAGATTACCCCAAGGATTTAAAAACAGTCCAACTATTTTTGGAAATCAGTTAGCAAAGGAACTTGAAACCTGGAAACAGGATAAATCAAGACCTGGGCATTTACTCTTACAATATGTGGATGACATACTGATTGCTACAGAAGAAAGATTTACTTGCATACGGGTGACTATTGACCTCTTGAATTTCCTGGGACTAAATGGGTACAAGGTATCCAGGAAGAAAGCCCAAACAGCCTGCCAGACTGTGATATATCTGGGCTTTGAGATTTCAAAAGGACAACGACAATTAGGAAAAGATCGCAAAGAAGCTATTTGTGGTATACCTGAGCCGAGAAATATTCATGAACTCAGAGCATTTTTGGGAATGACTGGGTGGTGTCATCTTTGGATTATGAACTATGGGCTAATAGCTAAACCGCTGTATGAGGCCCAAAAGAATTCTCCCTTTGTATGGGGCCCACCACAGCAAAGGCTTTTGTAGAGTTAAAACGTGCCTTAATGCCTGCACCTGCTTTGGGACTTTTGGATTTAACCAAAGATTTTCAGTTGTTTGTTCACGAAAGGCAACACCTGGCACTGGGAGTGTTAACTCAGAAGATAGGAAGCTGGAAATGACCAGTCGGATATTTCTCTAAACAACTGGACACAGTGAGTAAAGGGTGGCCAAACTGCCTTCGAGCAGTGACAGCGACAGTGATGCTCATACAAGAAGCTCGGAAATTGACTTTGGGAAGAACAATAACAGTCTATGTCCCACACATGGTGATAACTGTTTTAGAACAAAAGGGGGGACACTGGCTGTCTCCGAGCCAAATGACGCAGTACCAGGTAGTACTGACTGAACAAGATGATGTGACTTTAAAGACAACTAACCTGGTAAATCCTGCAGTGTTTTTAAGTTCCATACAGGAAGAAGGACAACTGGAACATGACTGCTTGGCTACCATCGGGTATGTTTACTCCAGTCGTCAAGACTTGAAGGATGTACCATTGGAGCGATCAGACTGGGAATTGTATACTGATGGAAGCAGCTTTATGGAACAAGGAGTCCGATACGCTGGATATGCGGTAACAACAGATACTACAGTTATAGAAGCAGGAGCATTGGCGAGTACTACATCAGCCCAGAAAGCGGAACTTATTGTCTTGATTCAAGCCCTAGAATTAAGTAAAGACAAGAAAGTAAATATCTGGACAGATTCAAAATATGCCTTTGGGGTAGTGCATGTCCATGGGGCTTTGTGGAAAGAAAGAGGGCTATTGTCCTCTCAAGGATCAAACATTAAGCATCAAAAGGAAATTATACAATTATTGCAAGCAGTTCAAAAGCCAGATCAAGTAGCAATCATGCACTGTAAGGCACATCACATTGGGAATACAAAAATAATAGCTGGGAATAATTCAGCTGATAAAACAGCAAAAAAAAAAAAAAAAAAAAAAAAAAAAAAAAAAAAAAGGTAGCAAAGAAACAAGCATTGCAAATGGCAATAATTCCTTCTAAAACAGTAACCCTTCCTAGGGAAAAACAGAGATATTCAGAGGAAGATGACAAATTGGGTCAGTTATTAAATGCTAAGAAAAACTTAGCTGGATGGTGGATAACTCCTAATGGACAGGTAGTAATTCCACCTCTGGTGATGAGAGAGATAATTCAAACGAGACATCAAGAATGCCACTGGGGGGCAGAAGCCTTAGTAACATCTTTACGAAAGCAGGTAATACCAGATAAGATGTTGGGAATAGCTAAAACGGTAACTGCAAAGTGTGAAGTATGTTTGAAAAATAATCCAGTGATTAAGAAAAAGGTTCAAATGGGTAGACTGAAATCTGGTACAGAACCTGGAGATTATTGGCAAGTAGATTTTTCAGAGTTACCTAGACAAAATGGGTATCGGTACATCCTGGTAAGGGTTGATACTTTTACAGGATGGCCAGAAGCCCTTCCCTGTCGCACCACACGAGCAAAAAGAGGTTGTGAAGTGGTTATTACAAGAAATAATTCCGAGATTTGGAGTTTCTATTGGAATTTCCTCTGACAGAGGTCCACACTTTGTTGCTGAAGTAGTCCAAAGTGTTAGCAAAGTATTGGGTATTAATTGGGATTTGCATGCGTCTTGGAGACCGCAATCTAGTGGAAAAGTGGAGAGGATGAAGCAAACTTTGAAACGACGAGTAAGTAAGATTTGTCAAGAAACCAGTCTAAAGTGGCCTCAGGCACTTTCATTGGCATTATTATGAGTCAGGGTACAGCCAAAGAGTGGAACCTCAGTCAGTCTTTATGAATTATTATATGGAAAACCATATGAGTCTCTAGAACCAAATCTAAACATACATGTAAAAGGAAAACAAGATGTGTGTATAACTATTTGCTTTTTCTAAGGAAAACTTTGGATGCAGTAATTTGGAATAGACCTTTACCCCTGGAAAATTCAGTGCATGATTTCCAACCAGGAGACTATGTCTGTGTGAAGACCTGGACCTCCGAACCTTTGCAGGAGCGCTGGAGAGGACCTTTCCAGATACTGTTAACCACTTTTACAGCTGTCAAGATAGCAGAATCAGATGCTTGGATACATTATACTCGAGTGAAGAAAGCACCTACTCCATGGAAGATTGTCAATCGTGACCCAGAGACCTTAAAATTGACACTGAAACATGTCTAATTTTTATATTGGATTTTATTTTGGTCGGTAGTGTTGGTGGGATCATGGGCTGGCTTGGTGGACAGGAACAAAAGACAAGTAGAAACAGAACAAGTGATTGAAATTCCCAAACAAATGGCTGAGGAAAATGTCATGGTAGGATTGACTAAAGAATTTGCCAATTTACAAAATATCACGCGGATCACTGCTTGTTTGCCGATAACTAGGGCAGTAGGTGAATCTATTCGATGGGGAATTTTAACCATGAATCTGACCAATCTGGAATGTAAAAATGAGACCACCTATTGTGAACAGAGGCCAGTAACTCAACGGTATGAACAAGTAAAGGTTATCAGAAAACAGTGGAAGTCGCCAGGTAAAGAAACAGATTGTAAAAAACTATTGAATTATGATTTTATAACAGGATCCCGACCTAGTGCCATAGCTTGAGTTCTTTTTCCTGGGGGTCCAAATCCCCAGTTAGGATGGTGTTCTTGTGATGAACAACTTAAAACCAATGCGAGCAGAAGTATCATGAAATGGAAGTGTAACAAAACTGGCCAAGGTACCCAATTAGTAGAACAATGGGACTCTATATGGTCTATGTCCATATTTTCCCGTTTTCAGTATATGGCAAGAACTTCTTGGTGTTTGACCTGGGATGGAAAAGTTTTTTCAGTATTACCCTGGGCCAATGATAGGTCAACTTCATTGGGAGAAGGAAAATAAAATAGTGCCATGGTGGAAATGCGAGAAAGTGTATGATTGCAGTAATGCAGACTTAGCAATCCAAAGAATTCCTCCGTTGGCCGCTGCTTTGAAATATGGTTGTTTCTGTCGAGGTCTTAAGAATATTTTCAATTTAACCAGCACTTTTACAGTTAGAAAAGGAACTTTGTTTAGTTGCAGAAAAACTACCATTCGAAGTCCAGGACATTTAGTTTGGGCATTAAGCGGTGGAACCTGGACAACACATTTACCATTAGATGGTAAGGTGAAACAAATTACTTTAGGCATGCCAACATTGTGTCCAGTTTGGAAGAAATCACCGTTTAGAGGATCTTTAGAGAATTTAGAATTGAAAGGAATAAAGAGATCTGAGATAAATGATGATATTTGGAATGAACCATCTACAGGAGTGAAAACTGGCTGGGCACTTGAATCACTTTTAAATCCTATAGCTTCATATAGAAACAGAGCATGGCTCTATCAGTTAAGTGGTCAAGTGGAAAAATTAGCAAACGTTACCAAAAAGGGGTTTAAGGAATTGAATATACAATTACAGGCGACCTCCAGAATGACTTTACAAAATAGAATGGCATTAGATATGCTCCTACTTAAAGAACATGGAGTATGTGGATATCTCAAGGGTAAGATGGGCCACTGTCGTATCCACATTTCAAATGTCACACAAGATGTGGAACATGATTTGGATTTATTAGATAAAATTGAAAAAGAAACAGAATCAATTCAAGAAGATATGTCAGAAGACTGGTTAGGGAAAATTTTTAACAAACTGGGATGGAATTTGAGCTCTTGGATACAGTGCATCATCAAAACGTTGTTTCTGTTACTAATTGTAATTCTGATGATCGTGCTAGTCTATGCATGTTTGAAGAAACAGTTTACCAACAGAATTTCAGTCAATCGTATGAGAGAAGTACCAACTATTCCATCAAGACATAGTCCACCACCAAAATATGTTGAAACAAATGATATGTAAATAATGTGAAAGTATTGAAAAATGATTTTCAACACTTTCAAAGGGGGGAAATGTTATACATTTGCTAATAAGTTAAGATTGATTGACTTTATTTGATTGATTATTTGATTTTATAAAATTCTTTTATAGAATAGAAAGACAGAAGGATAAGAAATCTATTTTAATGAAACTTATAGTTGCACAGCAAAAGCTGCTATGAGATCCTCTCTACATCCCCTACCACAGCTAGAAGAATGGGCTAGAACCATTGTTAAAACTTTGGTAATAACTTTAGGGTTTGAAAGGTTTCTTTGTATTTGACCAGTCTTCTGTATGTAGAAGGTGTATTGAAATGTCAGAATATGAGATGAATGGAAACTGGGGAGAGTCGACTGGAACAGCTTGTGGTTACCTGCCAAGAAACCATGAACTTTAGTAAAAGGTAATTCCGGCAGGGGGAGATCGCGACCACCGACTCATATACCACCTACCCAAATCGTACCCCAGACCCATTTCTAGACCTTTCTAAGCTCTACTGTGCAGAATCGGATATAGGAGGAGAATATGTTAATGCTTTATGGGAAATATCATGGTTATGCATGCATACTTAATGAATATGTATGAATAAGTTCTATATATGGTGTCTAATTTTGAGACTTGGTGTGCGTTGATCGTGAGAGGACTCGCTCACGCACCCGGCCGTCAATAAAGAAGTCTCTGCTTATCTACATCACATTGGTGTCGATAGGTTCTTCATTCCGAGATTTCGGTAACACAGGGAGCTCCTTCCCTTCCGAGCAGGAGGAGATGGGCTGTGCTGTGGGGGTGTCATGGCCTGGGGTGGGCTGCCCTGGGGCTGGGCAGTCTCTGGAGGCTCTCAAACCCCGCCTGGCCGTGACCCTGAGCGGCCGGCTCCTGGGGGAGCTGCTTTCGCAGGGCCTTGGGCTGGATGGTCTCCAGAGGTCCCTGCCAGCCCTGACCCGTCTGATTCTGCCGCTCTGTGCGGAGGCGCGGGGCCGGCCCGCGGCGCTGAGGGGCGGTGGGGCCGCAGGGGCAGCGGGGTCGGGAAGGCGGTGGCGTGGGCTCTGAGGGGCCGGTGTGCGGGACAGCCGGGAGCGGGCAGCCCGGCGGGCAGCGGGAGCGCCCTTCGGCCGGCCTCTGTGCCGCCACAGGCTCACCGCCCCGGCCATAGGTGGCCAAAGACTGTTGCCGTGCATGCCCGGGGCATCGTGGAGGGGCTGCTGGCTGCCCGCAGGTGGTCTCCCCTTTGGAGACTGGTCAAAGGCTTGGGCTTTGTTTGTTGGGCTTTGTTGATGGCTCAACAGAGGGCTTGGTTTTGCAGTGTGCCCCCTTACTGCTGCTCTGGTGACGTGCTGGGCAGCAGTGGCTGCAGGGCAGGTGGGGACAAGTGGCATGGGCAGGAGACAGAGCTGCCCATCCTGCTGGGGACATGGAGGGGCCTGTGCTGCTGGAGCCAGAGCATCAGCGGCTTGGTAGCCCCTGGGCTCAGCCACGTCAGCCCCAGGCAGTGCAGGCTGCTCAGACAGTGGGTGGCAGAAAAAGTCATTTATTGCGGCAGCGTGGCCCTGGAGAGGGGAAGGAAGGCATTGCTTTCAAGTTCTGCTTCAGCTCCACCTTGGGCTTCTCCCCTCTGCTTCACAGCCCAGTGGAGCAGCTGGCACTTTATGGCAAAGGCGAAGCATGAGGGCACGTCTTTGCCCTGGACCACTGGAAAGAGCAGTTGTCCTGCTGCTCTCCAGAGGACGCCAGCTCCTCTGGGGCTGAGGTGTCTTCTTCCCTGTTAGCCTTCAGGAAGAGAAGCCTGCAGAGCATCCTCGGGCTGGGGCTGCTGCTTCGTCTCTGCCTGAGCAGAGCCCTCGCTGGGGGTCGAGTGCCACCTCCCCCATGTCCTTGGCAGCCATAAGCGCAGTAATCATAGGTTAAACCACCCCTTACAGCCTTCGTCGTCCAAGGATGAGGAATGTCTGAGTTGCCAGGGAGGAGACCAGGGGGCTGGTGTCTTTCCTTGCGCCTTTAAGCACTGTGGGGACAAAGCAGCAGAGGTGAGGTGACAGCCCTGTGTCCCCTCCAGGCAGGGCACACTGCACCCTGTGATTGCCAGGGCCAGGAAGCAGCCAGGGGACAGGTGGCTCGCTGCTTCTCAGGAATAGCCCCCTGCAGAAACACCCCGTCCCCCCTAGGCACGCTGGGAGCAGATCCCCCCTTGCCCAGGTTGCGGGGGGGAGCTCCGTGCTAGCTCCTTCCTCCTCCCCACTGCCCTCGCTCACCATGTCGGATGTACTCCATGTGCTGCTGCTCACGCACGCACCGCCCAACGAGCCCTGGAGCAACACAGTGTGTCAAGGATGCTGCTGCCGCTCAGAGACCCTTGCAGCCAGCCCACCTGGCTGCACGGTCCCCCCGGGAGGGCTGACCCCGGAGTGCAGCATCAGGGAGGGGATGGATGAGCCTCCTGCCAGCCCCACCTGTGCAGGCAGGGGCAGGAGGGGGTGAAGGGGTGCCCCATAGGTCCTGTGCTGGGACACAGGGACCCTGGGAGTCATGGCTCACCGATGAACCTGACAGCCTCCCATCGCAGGGGCTCCTGCCAGCTGTGCAGGTAATGCAGGCTCTGGTGCAGGTAGACCATGGCCCTGCTCCTCTTCTTGGCCAGCTGGAGAGAGGAGAAGGGTGCAGGGTGGGCGCAGAGCTGCCCCCGCGTTTGGCCATCCCTCCACCCAGGGCCATCCCCCTTCCCCCCAGCAGGACATCCCCAGCTCCCCACTGTGTGGCACCGGGGTTCAGAGGGAGCATCAGGCTCCCAGGGATGCAGGGCTGCCACCCTAGTGGCAGGGTCCCCTTGGGGACCCCAGGGGCAAAGACAATGTGGAGCTGAGCCTGCTCCAGGAGGGTGTGTGCAGCCAAGGGGGCACAGCCCTCCATCCCCCCTCCCTCCCCGCAGGGCACAGGGCAGGGCTTGCCCGGGGAAGATCCCAGGGGTGTTGGGGCTCTGCTTACCAGGCACTCGCTGATCCTCCATGCCTGCCCGGTCTCAGCCATGTGCGCCAGCTGCCTCCACTTCAGGAACAGGCCAGCACTGCGGAGGGCTTCCTGGGAGGCCTGGTGAGCAACAGAGATGCCACCACCACCATTGAGGGCACAGGACCCTGTGTCCTCCCTCTTGGCGGGGCTCAGAACCTCTTCTATCCCATGCCAGGAAGACACTCCAGCTGGGAATTGGTGCTGTCACCATGCTCAGCACCCCGGGGAAGAGAAGGACAATCACCCTCTCTGACTGGAAGGCCGTCAGGGCTTCAGTGCTTTGGCCCTGGTGGCCCCAGGCTGTTGTGGAGCTGTAGCTCAGTCTCTGGGGCTGCAGGACCCATGGCAGGGGCTGTGCGGAGGGAGCTGGGTGGGAAAGGGACCCACCTCCCCGTCCATCTGGGCAGCAGCAGGAGAAGGGCAGCAGTGGGCAGGGAGGGGGTCTCTGCCTGGCCCTAGGGACTCAGCAAGCTAGACCTCCCAGTGGCACACATTTGAAGGGTCCAGTGTCAGCATTGCCGGGCCCAAAGGACCGGTCAGGCTAAGAATCCCACCTTGGCCACACTTTTGTTCTGATCGTGCAGGTGCAAGAGCAGTGGCAGCAGGCTGCTCCACACCTTCTTCTTCATCTTCTTCTTTTCAGCGCCCACCACGAGCCACATCACGCTTTGGAAGAGGTGGATGGATTTCTCCCGCACAGTGTCCAAATGCTGGGGAAGGAGGGGAGGAGGACCTCAGCCCCAAGCGCAAGCCCGTGGCAAGCGAGGGGCTGACGTGGAGGTGAACTTCCCCCAGATGGCTGCAGGCAGCCCTGCTCCATAAGGGAGTGCATGAGCCGTGGCATGCAGAATGTCTGTGCAGAGGGGCTGGGGGCCGGAGAGGGAGACCCTGTGGAGGACTGGGGGATGCTGCCAGGGCAGGGTGCACATTGGTGTTGCTCAGCACACCGGCTGCTGTCCTGCCACCCCCGTCCGCCCTGCGGCAAGCAGGCCGAGCCAGGGTGAGTCCACGCTGGGGGTTTGGGGTGCAGCACGGAGTCACCGAGGGCAGCGACAGTGGCTGGGGGCTGCAGGGCAAAGCATCCTCCTGCAGAGCATGGGGGCTGCGGTGGGAGACGCGAACGAGGTGCTCAATGAGGGGAGCATGGGGCTCTCCGCCAGCCTTACGTTGTCAAAGAGTGGCTGGAGCTTGTCAGCCAGCGCCGGGGCAATGAGGCTGGGCTTCTTCCCCGCCGGAAGCTGGAGCATGTTGTCAAGCACGGAGAGGGCCACGGCGCTGCCGTCACTGTCATCAGCCTGCAGCCGCTCCATGACGTACGGCAGCAGGACAAGGGTTTTCCATACCTGTGTGAGACACGCCACCTCATTTTTGTGAAGCGGCAAGCGACCGCAGGGCTGAAAACCCTCCCCGTGAGCACTGGCCTCCCCGCTGGCTTCTCAGCAGGCAGCATGGGTTACGAGGGCAAGCGCCTGGCAGACAGGGCTCCCTGGCACGGCCATGGGAAGAGCAGGGTGCGCAGGGGGAGGACAGACAGCTCTGGCTCCTTGCCAGACCCTCGGCTGCCCCCTTTTGCAACAGACCCCCTGAGCAGCCTGGTGGGTGACCAGCGCTGCTTGGAAAGCTGCGCGAGCTGCCAGCAGGCCCTGCGTTTCATCGCGGGGCTCATCACCCCACGGCCACGCTCTGCAGACCCCACACTCGGGCTGGTGGCTCTGCTGCCATCATCCCTGCTGGGACGTGCTGGCAGTGGGACCCTGTTCCCCTCGGCACTGCTGCCTCTCCCCTTGCCATGGGGCAGTGGGCCAGGGACGCGGGAGAGCTGGCTGCAGCTGGCTCAGCTCCCCATGCCCACAAAAGCCCAAGCCGCCACGTTACCTACCACCCACAGCTCTGCCATGGGCTGTTGTCGTGGCTGCCCCAGCTGCCCCCTACTCACTGTGTCAGGCCTCTCGGTGAGCCTGAGGATGGCCCTGAGCACCAGGGTGGGCATCCCCAGGCACTGGCTCTGCAGATACGTGGGGAAGATTGCCAGGGCACAGTCCAGCTCTTCACTGAGGCCAATGCAGCCCACCATCTGAAACACACGCAACGGGAGCTGGAGAGGTGCAGCGCTGGCTCCAGCCATCAGCTCAGGCAGGGCAAGGACACCGGGGCAAGGCCAAGCCTGAATGGAGGCAGCAGGGACTGCGGAGAGCCCCCGTGCCCCACACCGCACTGGTTGCTCGCCTGGCTCCTCCATGGTACCAGCCAGAGCCCACCTGCTGCCCCAGCTCCCGCTGCAGCAGCGGGCATGGGAGAACTGAGCATCGGAGGGAGCTTGGAGCAGTGCCATCAGGCTCACCTCAACAAAGAAGACCATGGCGACCATCTCCCAGGAGGGGTTCTCCACAGAGAGGAGCTCTGCCAGATGGCGGAAGATGGTGGAGCGCAGGGATCTTGGGGTGTTCCTCATCTCCCTGGAAGGGGGAAGGAAGCACTGTCAGGCCTGAGCCAGGCGGGCACATCTCTGGGGGTCGCACCAGTCTGGTCATCACTGGACTGCAGCACTTTCTGCAAGCAGTGGGGACCCCCTGCCATCAGCCCCAAGGGAGGGGGTGGTGTGGGGTGCACAGTCCCCCAGGAGTGTGGAGAAGGGGCTCTCACCTGGCCACGATGCGCACTCCCAGGAGGTGGGTCTGGGCACTGAGCAGCATGTCCCAGCCACCCTGCGCCTCGATGGCCAGCATGTGGCTCTCAAGGCCCATCCTGCAGAGCAGCACCGTCATGGCCTGCACCACAGACCTGCACGAGGAGAAATGCTCAGCTCCCACCGGGACCCCTGGCTTGGCTCCAGGTGGCTGGCAGGGACGAGCGGACAGGGATGGCGCACCTGATAGGAGTAATCAGACCCTGTTGGTGGCCCGTCCAGAAGATTAGCACCTCCTCTGGCGTCAGCTCTGTGGTGAATGACACTTGGAAAAGCAGTGCCAGGAAAAGCCGGGGGAAAATGTCTTCCACGTCCCGTGGGCAGCTGGACTGCAGGAGGATCTTGCTTATGGTCCTGGCTGCCTGCAGAAGACACCAGACACGGACATCTCGCTGACCCCTGGGGAGGCCAAGGCTTGGGGCGGGCATGGAAGGGAAGGGGTGGCCCCAGACAGCTGAGAGCAGCCCCGGAGGTCAGTGAGGCCTCATCCAGCAACTCACAGCCAGGGAGAGGATGCGCGGGTTGTCCTTGGTAGAGGCGGAGGTCTTGTGCAGCGACTGGTTCATCATGACGTTGATGAGCTCCTGCAGCACCTTCTTGGCAGCCTGGGGCTCAAAGAGCATCACCGCCCACATGGTCATGGCGACACTGTGGAGAACCAGGGCTCTGTCAGTGGGGACACCCAGGAGTAAGGCCAGCCTGAAGTCCCTTGGGAGGGTATTGGGACCCCTCTGCCAGGGTGAGAGCAGCCCTAAAGTCTGGTGAGCCCCGTACTAGGTGCATGTTGGGGAGCAGTGCAGCAGGCCGGCCACCACCTCGCTGGGGTGTTTGTCTGCCAGCACGCGCAGGGCCCTGTCCAGGCTGTTGACGGCTACCAGCATCCTGATGGAGGGCAGGTTTGTGTAGATGGCGTGCACGATCTTCAAGACCTGGAGAGGAGACACAGGAGGGAGTGGGGATGTCAGTAGGGTGAGCGCGGCTGTTTCCCCAGCTCCCTCTGGGAGCTGCTTCTGTTCCCGTTGTGGTATGCCAGCTGGAGATGGTGTCAGCGCTGGCCAGGTGCAGAGCCGGGGGAGGAACGGTGCCCCGGGGGGCTGGAGCATCAGCTGTGCCACCCCTGGGCGACTCACCTGCCCCGGCTGGAAGGCAGGGCCCAACACAAGGACATCCACCATGTGGGCAGCCACGCGGATGCTGTAGGTGCTTGGGTCTGTCATGTTCTTGATGGCTAGGACGATGATGTCTGCCCGGTCAGAGGGACGGAGGTATTTCGTGAACTTCTGCGGCATGAAGGAGAGGAAGGGAGATTTGTCACCTAGAGCATCCCCCAGAGCATCTTGGCTGTGCAGGGAGTGGGACGCAGAGCCAGGCTGCACTGGGCAGATGGACGGTGGGGGTCAGGGTGCCATGGGGAATCAGAGCTCACTGGAGGCCTTTGCCTCGCCCCTGCTCGGGATCGGCGCAAGCCCCCGCTATCGCCATGCATCAGGTGTCCCTTCGCTCATGCTGATCCCGCCAGCCAGGAGCTGAAGGCCCTTCTTACCAAGAAGATTTCTCTGGCGCCGCTGGTTTGCAAAAGCTGCTGGGGCTGCCTCGCTTGCCAGACCTCCTGGTGCTCCAGCTGCCCTCTGTCATGCGGCCAGGGCTGCCTGCCTGGGGAGGAGAAAAACCGGGGTGCTGAGAGAGAGGGTGCAGAGCTGGAGGTGCAGTCTGAGTGCTGGGCAGAAAAGTCACTGGCAAAGGACTGGGACGCCCTGACAGGTCTGGGGAGCAGATACGCAGGGAGGGTCCGGGGCTGTTGTGAGCAGGGCTGAGAGGAAATGGCTCTTCAGACTGCAGGCAGGCAGGCAGGTTGTATGCGGCTTTCTCTGGCCAAGGAGGGTGGCCACTGGCTGCCCATGCTGGGGGGGACCAAGCCCGACACGGCCTCTCTTACTTCTCTGCTTCAGGATGAAGGTGTGCAGGTGATGGAGAGCTTCTGCAGCCTTGTGGCGGGTCCTCTCATGCTTGCAGGTGCAGCAGAGAATGAGGTGCCCCACCAGCAGCCCCAGTATCGCAAACTGATGACTCTTGGAGCACTGGTGTCTGAGGACTACAGTTTGTGCAAAGCAGGAGCAGACCTGGGGGAAGAGAGGCAGTGCAGGCACAAGGTGAGGCCGGTCACAAGGTGAGCCCCAGCTGCTCCCAGAGCAGCCGGGCACCAGGCCGGAGCAGGGAAGCCAAGTTCCTGCCTGTGCCTGCGGCAGCCCTGCCCTGCCCTGCCCTGGGAGAGAGCGTGGACAGGGCAGGGACAGGGCAAAGACTCCTGCTCCCAGCCTCCTGCTGACTGGGTGCCCAACTTCCCCAGGAGGTGCCAGGGCTCCGGGCTGCAGGGACAGGGCAGTGCGACTGCCCAGACCAGGAGCTCGGTACCTGTGGCATGGAGCAGGTGGTGAACTCGATCAGACTGGCAATCTGCGCCATGGCCCTCTCCTGCACTGCTTCCCTCTGGGACCTGGTGAAGGGCAGCAGGACCTGGGAGGAGAAAAGCTGCTGGTGTGCCAGGGAGGTGGCATGGCGCAGCACGGCACAGGCAGGCTTGCTCCGGGGCAATGCCTGGCATGGGGCATGTGTCCTTCTTGCCTCTCGCAGCAACGTGCTGCGGCCAGGCAGGTCGCCGCATCCTGCTCCTGCTGCTGCCTCTGCTGCCTTCCACTCCTCCCCCCTCAAACAACGTCCCTGCACCCCCCACCCAGGGACCCCAAGGCTTTATGGTGACCAGCTCCCTGGGGAACGGTGGTGGGGGCTCTGGGATATGTGCCGTGGTAAAGCTGGAGGGGGAAAGCCCCAGGGCGGGGCTCCCCTTGCCAAGCCAGACAGGCAGGTCTGTCTGGGCGGGAGTGTTGGGCAGGATGGGCAGCAAGCACGGCTGCAGAGGTGGGGTGAGCTGTGGCAGGAGAAGAAGGGGCTCTGGCAGCAGCCAGGGGGCAAGGGGCTAGTGGGAGGGGCATGGCGGGGAAGGAGGGACATTGCCTGCCCCATTCCTTGCACCAGGCGCTGGGAGCGCCACCGCTCGAGCCGGGGGTCACTGCCCATAGGGACCCTGTGCCAAGGCCAGACCTGCAAGATGTTCTGCAGCTCCAGGATGCCAAGCATGCCAGCACTGCATACCAGCACCTTCAGCATGCTGTCCATCACGGCCATGGTCTGCGAGGGAGACAGAGTCTTGGGGGCAGCCCTGGAAGCCAGGGAGGGACGGCCATGGCCCTGCGGTGCCCAGGAAGGGACCCTGGGGCAGGGGATCTCCCCGTGGTTCACCCTGTGGCATACCTTGGAGTAGAGGGAAGCCTCGGGGTCCTGGGTGTCCTCCTGTGGGTGCTGGTAGAAGATGCTGCGGAAGCAGGCTTGGAGGAGGCTGCTTGTCTTCTCCTCCAGACGCAGTCCCACTCTGCTGCAGGGACAAAGGGGTGCTCTTGGGGCCCAGCAAGGGAGAGGCAGACTCTGGGGCTGGAGACTGGCTCGGCTCCCACGCCACAGGGGTCATGTCAACCCCCACGCTACTGACACTCAAGTTGAGGGGGAAAACCCTGTACCGCCCCCTGCCCCTCCCTCTCAGACCCAGCACGGGGGATGCCCCCCATATGGGACGAGTGCTGTCGGGGCCACCTGGCACCGAGGAGGCCAAGCTGGGGGCCGGGGCAGGTACCTCATAGAGGTGATGGCCAACATGGCTTGCTGCCACACCGTGGTGCCCAGGTCGTCAGTGGGCTCCTCTTGCAGCAGCACCTGGGGAGCACAGCAGGGTGAGTCACGTCAGGATGGGGCAGTCTCCTTCAGCCAGCAAGAGCCTGCGGGGCTGGCAGAGCCCCGGCTGCCCCCATCCTGGCACCCCCTCCCAACCCAGCACTCAGTGGTCCCAGGCCCCGTGGTGGCAAGTTCTGTGCCCATCACGGAGCCACAGGCTGGCCAAGGGACCTGCAAACATCATTGGGTCCAACCCCCAGCTCCAGTCGGGCCACGCGAGTGGTTTTAGAACATCTCCAAGGAGAGAAACCTGGAGCAGCGCTCCTTCACACCCCCCTACCCGGCCAAGCCCTCTCCTGCCCCCAGGGCTGTGCCACTGCCCACTGCCCCTGGGCCTGCCTCTTGAGGCCTGACTGCTTGTCCCCTCACCTGGATGGTGTCCACCACCTCCCACTGAAAGTCGTAAAGCTCGTCCCACACGCTGGAGTCCATGGTGGCGGTGCCGCAGGCGGTGCAGATGGCGGCCAGAAACTTCAGCTTCTGGTCTGCTTGCTGCCAGCCGAGGAGGGGACAGAGGGACAGACAGCGCTGATGTCTAGCTATGCATTCAATCCCCATTATCACATTGTAGTCACCATGAAGGGATTCACTTCTGCTCGTGAAGTTAGGGTCGCCGTACGTCTGTAACTTTGTCCTAATGACAAGTGCCCCTGAAGGAGAACTCCAAGCCTGATAAGGGGAACACCTCACCCCAGGAGGTGCCAACAGCCCGTTACTTGCAACAAAGGCAAGAAGCCAGCGGAACGAGACTGAAACTAGGGGCAAGGTAAAGGCAGCGGGGGGAGAGCGCAACCACCGACTCCAGTCAGGACTAAAGGACTCACCCTCACCCCTCCCTCAGACATGCAGTAAATGAAAAACACACTGTAACTTGAAATCAAAGCGAGAGATCTATAGACCAACGGAAAGCTACCGCGCGTACTAATTACCAATAGCATCTTTTAGCTAGAGTTTGGAAAATACGTATGTATAACTAGACTGCATAAATGTTAATCTTGTTCTTCTGAGCTTTGCGCTTGCTTCGTGGAGCATCATCAGCTAAGCCCCAGCTTTGCGCGAATCCGTAATAAAGAAATGCCTGGACTCCGTGCGTCGGATGGCTCTTGCCCAACGGGCGAAGGCGTATACTTTTTGGATAACAGTGTCAGTGGGGAGAGACAGCTGGGAGGGGGCATAGCCCCCGGCACCTTGTGAGCAGGGCATGTGGGCAGAAAGACTGGCCGGGAGGTAGGGGCACAGCCTCGTAGAAGTGGCCACGCATACCTTTGGTCTGATCCTGAGGAAGCCTCGGATGATGTCCAGGGTATTCTCTTCCTCTGTGGGCGCAGCCAAGTCAGAGTGGCAGGAATCTGGCGGACACAGAGCAGGCAGGGCTGGGGTCAGGCCGTGGGCAAAGCGCGAGCCCTCCGCCCAGCTCCTGGGGATGTCCCCAGCCCCAGCTCAAGGCTGGGACACTGGTGTCCCCTGCGCGCCCCAGGGGTGAGGGTGCGATGCTGGAGGGCAGCACCAGGAGGGGGGCCCGGTGTGCCTGGGTGAAGGATGCACTGGTACCAGGGGCAGGGAGGGTCCCTGCCCCAGGGATGCTGTGGCAGGGCTGGGTCTTTGGCCGCTGCCCCATGGGAGCCTGGCTGCCATCCTGGCCGGGGGCTGCGAGTCTGGGGCAGGGCAGGGCAGGGTGAGCAGAGTGGGCAGCCCCCTGCCCACGATGCCCTCACACTCACGCGCATGCAGCAGCGGGAACTTACAATTGTTGGGCTTCAGCCGCGAGCTGGGAGCTGGGGCAGCTCTGTCCTTTTCCTGCCAGGACTGCCTGGGGTGGCTGGCGGGTATCCCCGCCATCCTGCGGCAGGGAGAGAGGAAAGGGGTGAAGGGAAGCCTGCAGCACCCGGGGCTGCCCTGCCAGGGGCGGTGGGGCAGAAGTAGCTCTGTTCAGGGGGCTCCTTGCCACCAGCCTGCCCCGACACCTTCCTCCCAGACACTGTGGGGGCAGCACCGGGTGACACGGCATGTCACAAAGTGCCCCACTGTGACCCTTCCTGATGCCCCAGGGCCCCACTGACCGCTCCTTGCCCCAGGGGGTTGGGACTGACTCCCTCTTCCTCCTTCTCCCTCTATGGGGCTGGGGTTCATCTAGACTGGGGGCATGCCACTTGTCGTAGGGACCCCTCTGTCACCTCGCTCCTGGGGCCGCACCCGCTTGTGGCCAGGCTGAGCTGGGGCTCAGCCCCCACACCGTCAGGCACGCTGAGGCTCTTCTCTCTTCCACCTGGGGCTCGGGACAAGGCCTGCGCGGCTCCCCTTGCTCCAAGGCTGGTGGGCACACAGGGACGACAGACGCCCTCCCGTGCGCTCAGCCGCAGCCGCACAGACTGGCACTGCTGGGGTCACTCGGGTTACCCCGGGCACTGTTGCCATGGTGCAGGGCACTGTTCCATCATCCCTTGGCTGGAACCCGGGCGGGGGCGGGGGGAGTCCCCCTGCTCCTCACCCCAGCCCCACTGGGCCCAGCCCAGGCCTGCTGGGCCAACCTGGCGAGGCGAGCTTTAAAGCGAAGGATGCAGGGGGAGGGCTGCAGTGCGGCAATGCTCGTGCCATCACCTGCGACTGGGGCATAAGCCAGGCCAAGCAGAGCAGCGATATGTGTTCCTTAGCTGCCTCCCGAGATGAGTCCCAGAAGGCCAACCGCCTCCAGGCTGTGCATGGCGGCGGTGGATCCTCTTGCACCCCTCCCGGGAGACCTGTGTGCTCGGTCGCCTCTCTGCAATGCCCATACACCAGCACACGCGGCACAGGGGATCACCAGGAAGAATGAAAGATCTGTGTGCGGTCGCAGGGCCATGAGCTCATTGCAGTTACGGAGACATGGCGGGATAGCCTCCACGGCTGGGAGGCTGTCGTGGGTGGCTGTGTGCTTTTTAGAAAAGAGGCCAGCAGGGAGAGGTGGTGGAGTTGCTCTTTGTGTGAGGGAGCAACGGGAAGGTCGCGAGCTCTCCCTTGGGGTGGGTGCAGGACGAGTCCAGAGGTTACGGGTAAAGATGAAGGGGCCCGCCAACACGCGGGATGCCGTTGTAGGTGTTTGCTACGGGCCACCTGATGAGGGAGGGGAAGCCAATGAGGCCTTCTACAGACAATGGCAGGCAGCCTCACGATGCCAGGCCCTGGTTCTCACGGGGGACTTCAGCCTCCCTGACACCTGCTGGAAAGACAACCCAGCTAGGCTCACACAGTCCAGGAGGTTCCTGCAGAGCACCGACGGTAACTTTTTGACACAGGTGGTGGAGGAGCCAACGAGGCAAGCTGTGCTCTCAGACCCGTTCTTCGCAAGCAGGGGGCTGGTTGGGGATGTGAAAGTTGAAGGCAGCCTTGGCCGCAATGACCATGAGATGGCGGAGTTCAGGGTCCTGTGCTGAGGAAGCGAGCCGACAAGTAGGATTGCCGCCCTGGCCTACAGGAGAGCTAACGCTGTCTTCTTCAAGGACCTCCTTGGAGGAATGCCATGGTTGAGGGCTCCAGAAGGTACTTCCCAGTCCAAGAGAGACAAGGAACTACTGGAGAGGGGCCAGCAGAGGGCTACAAAGATGGTGAGGGGACTGGAGCATCTCCCTTAGGAGGACAGGCTGAGAGGGCTGGGCCTGTTCAGCCTGCAGGAGAGAAGACTCAGGGGGGATCTGTCGCATCCCAGCTATGAGGAGGGAGAGAGCGACTCAGACTCGCAAATGCCCTTGCTGTGGGTTGCGCTGAGGTAACACCCGAGGTCCGTACCTAAACATCAACTTTAATGGAACAAACACCCAGTAAACATTGACCCTTTCACAATTATATCCAACCAAGCTATGTGGCTTTAGGAGAAGCTGGGGTAGGCCTTGTATTACTTTAGGAGAAAAAGCTGAGGCGGCGGGGGCGGGACATGGGGCAAGACAGCTAGAGAGAGGGGGAGATCACCACTCCTGGATCCAGCGCCGCAGCTGCCAGCAGGGCTGTTGGACAAAGAGTCCCAGAGGCTTCTAGGTGTGCCTAGTTGGGAGCCCCAGTCCCTGGGCTCCTGGAGCCTTCTCTCGCCCCAGCTGCAGGAGTGGCTGAGGCCAGGCGGCCAGGGGAAGGGCCACCAGCCCCCGTGCCTGGCCAGGCGGCCAGGGGAAGGGCCACCAGCCCCCGTGCCTGTCACTGCCTCCGGCACCTTCCCTCAGGGCGCTGCCTGGGCACTGGGCACCGCACCTGGGCCTCGGCCCGACGGGATCTTATCAACAGGACAAGGGGCAACGGGCACAAACGGCCACACAGGTGTCACAGTTTTGCTAATAAGTTAAGATTGATTGACTTTATTTGATTGATTATTTGATTTTATAAAATTCTTTTATAGAATAGAAAGACAGAAGGATAAGAAATCTATTTTAATGAAACTTATAGTTGCACAGCAAAAGCTGCTATGAGATCCTCTCTACATCCCCTACCACAGCTAGAAGAATGGGCTAGAACCATTGTTAAAACTTTGGTAATAACTTTAGGGTTTGAAAGGTTTCTTTGTATTTGACCAGTCTTCTGTATGTAGAAGGTGTATTGAAATGTCAGAATATGAGATGAATGGAAACTGGGGAGAGTCGACTGGAACAGCTTGTGGTTACCTGCCAAGAAACCGTGAACTTTAGTAAAAGGTAATTCCGGCAGGGGGAGATCGCGACCACCGACTCATATACCACCTACCCAAATCGTACCCCAGACCCATTTCTAGACCTTTCTAAGCTCTACTATGCAGAATCGGATATAGGAGGAGAATATGTTAATGCTTTACGGGAAATATCATGGTTATGCATGCATACTTAATGAATATGTATGAATAAGTTCTATATATGGTGTCTAATTTTGAGACTTGGTGTGCGTTGATCGTGAGAGGACTCGCTCACGCACCCAGCCGTCAATAAAGAAGTCTCTGCTTATCTACATCACATTGGTGTCGATAGGTTCTTCATTCCGAGATTTCGATAACACAGGGAGCTCCTTCCCTTCCGAGCAGGAGGAGATGGGCTGTGCTGTGGGGGTGTCACGGCCTGGGGTGGGCTGCCCCGGGGCTGGGCAGTCTCTGGAGGCTCTCAAACCCCGCCTGGCCGTGACCCTGAGCGGCCGGCTCCTGGGGGAGCTGCTTTCGCAGGGCCTTGGGCTGGATGGTCTCCAGAGGTCCCTGCCAGCCCTGACCCGCCTGATTCTGCCGCTCTGTGCGGAGGCGCGGGGCCGGCCCGCGGCGCTGAGGGGCGGTGGGGCCGCAGGGGCAGCGGGGTCGGGAAGGCGGTGGCGTGGGCTCTGAGGGGCCGGTGTGCGGGACAGCCGGGAGCGGGCCGGCGGGCAGCGGGAGCGCCCTTCGGCCGGCCTCTGTGCCGCCACAGGCTCACCGCCCCGGCCATAGGTGGCCAAAGACTGTTGCCGTGCATGCCCGGGGCATCGTGGAGGGGCTGCTGGCTGCCCGCAGGTGGTCTCCCCTTTGGAGACTGGTCAAAGGCTTGGGCTTTGTTTGTTGGGCTTTGTTGATGGCTCAACAGAGGGCTTGGTTTTGCAGTGTGCCCCCTTACTGCTGCTCTGGTGACGTGCTGGGCAGCAGTGGCTGCAGGGCAGGTGGGGACAAGTGGCATGGGCAGGAGACAGAGCTGCCCATCCTGCTGGGGACATGGAGGGGCCTGTGCTGCTGGAGCCAGAGCATCGGCGGCTTGGTAGCCCCTGGGCTCGGCCACGTCAGCCCCAGGCAGTGCAGGCTGCTCAGACAGTGGGTGGCAGAAAAAGTCATTTATTGCGGCAGCGTGGCCCTGGAGAGGGGAAGGAAGGCATTGCTTTCAAGTTCTGCTTCGGCTCCACCTTGGGCTTCTCCCCTCTGCTTCACAGCCCAGTGGAGCAGCTGGCACTTTATGGCAAAGGCGAAGCATGAGGGCACGTCTTTGCCCTGGACCACTGGAAAGAGCAGTTGTCCTGCTGCTCTCCAGAGGACGCCAGCTCCTCTGGGGCTGAGGTGTCTTCTTCCCTGTTAGCCTTCAGGAAGAGAAGCCTGCAGAGCATCCTCGGGCTGGGGCTGCTGCTTCGTCTCTGCCTGAGCAGAGCCCTCGCTGGGGGTCGAGTGCCACCTCCCCCATGTCCTTGGCAGCCATAAGCGCAGTAATCATAGGTTAAACCACCCCTTACAGCCTTCGTCATCAAAGGATGAGGAATGTCTGAGTTGCCAGGGAGGAGACCAGGGGGCTGGTGTCTTTCATTGCGCCTTTAAGCACTGTGGGGACAAAGCAGCAGAGGTGAGGTGACAGCCCTGTGTCCCCTCCAGGCAGGGCGCACTGCACCCTGTGATTGCCAGGGCCAGGAGGCAGCCAGGGGACAGGTGGCTCGGCTGGAAGCTGCTTCTCAGGAATAGCCCCCTGCAGAAACACCATGTCCCCCCTAGGCACGCTGGGAGCAGATCCCCCCTTGCCCAGGTTGCGGGGGGGAGCTCCGTGCTAGCTCCTTCCTCCTCCCCACTGCCCTCGCTCACCATGTCGGATGTACTCCATGTGCTGCTGCTCACGCACGCACCGCCCAACGAGCCCTGGAGCAACACAGTGTGTCAAGGATGCTGCTGCCGCTCAGAGACCCTTGCAGCCAGCCCACCTGGCTGCACGGTCCCCCCGGGAGGGCTGACCCCGGAGTGCAGCATCAGGGAGGGGATGGATGAGCCTCCTGCCAGCCCCACCTGTGCAGGCAGGGGCAGGAGGGGGTGAAGGGGTGCCCCATAGGTCCTGTGCTGGGACACAGGGACCCTGGGAGTCATGGCTCACCGATGAACCTGACAGCCTCCCATCGCAGGGGCTCCTGCGAGCTGTGCAGGTAATGCAGGCTCTGGTGCAGGTAGGCCATGGCCCTGCTCCTCTTCTTGGCCAGCTGCAGAGAGGAGAAGGGTGCAGGGTGGGCGCAGAGGTGCCCCCGCGTTTGGCCATCCCTCCACCCAGGGCCATCCCCCTTCCCCCCAGCAGGACATCCCCAGCTCCCCACTGTGTGGCACCGGGGTTCAGAGGGAGCATCAGGCTCCCAGGGATGCAGGGGTGCCACCCTAGTGGCAGGGTCCCCTTGGGGACCCCAGGGGCAAAGACAATGCGGAGCAGAGCCTGCTCCAGGAGGGTGTGTGCAGCCAAGGGGGCACAGCCCTCCATCCCCCCTCCCTCCCCGCAGGGCACAGGGCAGGGCTTGCCCGGGGAAGATCCCAGGGGTGTTGGGGCTCTGCTTACCAGGCACTCGCTGATCCTCCATGCCTGCCCAGTCTCAGCCATGTGCTCCAGCTGCCTCCACTTCAGGAACAGGCCAGCACTGCGGAGGGCTTCCTGGGAGGCCTGGTGAGCAACAGAGATGCCACCACCACCATCGAGGGCACAGGACCCTGTGTCCTCCCTCTTGGCGGGGCTCAGAACCTCTTCTATCCCATGCCAGGAAGACACTCCAGCTGGGAATTGGTGCTGTCACCATGCTCAGCACCCCGGGGAAGAGAAGGACAATCACCCTCTCTGACTGGAAGGCCGTCAGGGCTTCAGTGCTTTGGCCCTGGTGGCCCCAGGCTGTTGTGGAGCTGTAGCTCAGTCTCTGGGGCTGCAGGACCCATGGCAGGGGCTGTGCGGAGGGAGCTGGGTGGGAAAGGGACCCACCTCCCCGTCCATCTGGGCAGCAGCAGGAGAAGGGCAGCAGTGGGCAGGGAGGGGGTCTCTGCCTGGCCCTAGGGACTCAGCAAGCTAGACCTCCCAGTGGCACACATTTGAAGGGTCCAGTGTCAGCATTGCCGGGCCCAAAGGACCGGTCAGGCTAAGAATCCCACCTTGGCCACACTTTTGTTCTGATCGTGCAGGTGCAAGAGCAGTGGCAGCAGGCTGCTCCACACCTTCTTCTTCATCTTCTTCTTTTCAGTGCCCACCACGAGCCACATCACGCTTTGGAAGAGGTGGATGGATTTCTCCCGCACAGTGTCCAAATGCTGGGGAAGGAGGGGAGGAGGACCTCAGCCCCAAGCGCAAGCCCGTGGCAAGCGAGGGGCTGACGTGGAGGTGAACTTCCCCCAGATGGCTGCAGGCAGCCCTGCTCCATAAGGGAGTGCATGAGCCGTGGCATGCAGAATGTCTGTGCAGAGGGGCTGGGGGCCGGAGAGGGAGACCCTGTGGAGGACTGGGGGATGCTGCCAGGGCAGGGTGCACATTGGTGTTGCTCAGCACACCGGCTGCTGTCCTGCCACCCCCGTCCGCCCTGCGGCAAGCAGGCCGAGCCAGGGTGAGTCCACGCTGGGGGTTTGGGGTGCAGCACGGAGTCACCGAGGGCAGCGACAGTGGCTGGGGGCTGCAGGGCAAAGCATCCTCCTGCAGAGCATGGGGGCTGCGGTGGGAGACGCGAACGAGGTGCTCAATGAGGGGAGCATGGGGCTCTCCGCCAGCCTTACGTTGTCAAAGAGTGGCTGGAGCTTGTCAGCCAGCGCCGGGGCAATGAGGCTGGGCTTCTTCCCCGCCGGAAGCTGGAGCATGTTGTCAAGCACGGAGAGGGCCACGGCGCTGTCGTCACTGTCATCAGCCTGCAGCCGCTCCATGACGTACGGCAGCAGGACAAGGGTTTTCCTTGCCTATGTGAGACACGCCACCTCATTTTTGTAAAGCGGCAAGCGACCGCAGGGCTGAAAACCCTCCCCGTGAGCACTGGCCTCCCCGCTGGCTTCTCAGCAGGCAGCATGGGTTACGAGGGCAAGCGCCTGGCAGACAGGGCTCCCTGGCACGGCCATGGGAAGAGCAGGGTGCGCAGGGGGAGGACAGACAGCTCTGGCTCCTTGCCAGACCCTCGGCTGCCCCCGTTTGCAACAGACCCCCTGAGCAGCCTGGTGGGTGACCAGCGCTGCTTGGAAAGCTGCGCGAGCTGCCAGCAGGCCCTGCGTTTCATCGCGGGGCTCATCACCCCACGGCCACGCTCTGCAGACCCCACACTCGGGCTGGTGGCTCTGCTGCCATCATCCCTGCTGGGACGTGCTGGCAGTGGGACCCTGTTCCCCTCGGCACTGCTGCCTCTCCCCTTGCCATGGGGCAGTGGGCCAGGGACGCGGGAGAGCTGGCTGCAGCTGGCTCAGCTCCCCATGCCCACAAAAGCCCAAGCCGCCACGTTACCTACCACCCACAGCTCTGCCATGGGCTGTTGTCCTGGCTGCCCCAGCTGCCCCCTACTCACTGTGTCAGGCCTCTCGGTGAGCCTGAGGATGGCCCTGAGCACCAGGGTGGGCATCCCCAGGCACTGGCTCTGCAGATACGTGGGGAAGATTGCCAGGGCACAGTCCAGCTCTTCACTGAGGCCAATGCAGCCCACCATCTGAAACACACGCAACGGGAGCTGGAGAGGTGCAGCGCTGGCTCCAGCCATCAGCTCAGGCAGGGCAAGGACACCGGGGCAAGGCCAAGCCTGAATGGAGGCAGCAGGGACTGCGGAGAGCCCCCGTGCCCCACACCGCACTGGTTGCTCGCCTGGCTCCTCCATGGTACCAGCCAGAGCCCACCTGCTGCCCCAGCTCCCGCTGCAGCAGCGGGCATGGGAGAACTGAGCATCGGAGGGAGCTTGGAGCAGTGCCATCAGGCTCACCTCAACAAAGAAGACCATGGCGACCATCTCCCAGGAGGGATTCTCCACAGAGAGGAGCTCTGCCAGATGGCGGAAGATGGTGGAGCGCAGGGATCTTGGGGTGTTCCTCATCTCCCTGGAAGGGGGAAGGAAGCACTGTCAGGCCTGAGCCAGGCGGGCACATCTCTGGGGGTCGCACCAGTCTGGTCATCACTGGACTGCAGCACTTTCTGCAAGCAGTGGGGACCCCCTGCCATCAGCCCCAAGGGAGGGGGTGGTGTGGGGTGCACAGTCCCCCAGGAGTGTGGAGAAGGGGCTCTCACCTGGCCACGATGCGCACTCCCAGGAGGTGGGTCTGGGCACTGAGCAGCATGTCCCAGCCACCCTGCGCCTCGATGGCCAGCATGTGGCTCTCAAGGCCCATCCTGCAGAGCAGCACCGTCATGGCCTGCACCACAGACCTGCACGAGGAGAAATGCTCAGCTCCCACCGGGACCCCTGGCTTGGCTCCAGGTGGCTGGCAGGGACGAGCGGACAGGGATGGCGCACCTGATAGGAGTAATCAGACCCTGTTGGTGGCCCGTCCAGAAGATTAGCACCTCCTCTGGCGTCAGCTCTGTGGTGAATGACACTTGGAAAAGCAGTGCCAGGAAAAGCCGGGGGAAAATGTCTTCCACGTCCCGTGGGCAGCTGGACTGCAGGAGGATCTTGCTTATGGTGCTGGCTGCCTGCAGAAGACACCAGACACGGACATCTCGCTGACCCCTGGGGAGGCCAAGGCTTGGGGCGGGCATGGAAGGGAAGGGGTGGCCCCAGACAGCTGAGAGCAGCCCCGGAGGTCAGTGAGGCCTCATCCAGCAACTCACAGCCAGGGAGAGGACGCGCGGGTTGTCCTTGGTAGAGGCGGAGGTCTTGTGCAGCGACTGGTTCATCATGACGTTGATGAGCTCCTGCAGCACCTTCTTGGCAGCCCGGGGCTCAAAGAGCATCACCGCCCACATGGTCATGGCGACACTGTGGAGAACCAGGGCTCTGTCAGTGGGGACACCCAGGAGTAAGGCCGGCCTGAAGTCCCTTGGGAGGGTATTGGGACCCCTCTGCCAGGGTGAGAGCAGCCCTAAAGTCTGGTGAGCCCCGTACTAGGTGCATGTTGGGGAGCAGTGCAGCAGGCCGGCCACCACCTCGCTGGGGTGTTTGTCTGCCAGCACGCGCAGGGCCCTGTCCAGGCTGTTGACGGCTACCAGCATCCTGATGGAGGGCAGGTTTGTGTAGATGGCGCGCACGATCTTCAAGACCTGGAGAGGAGACACAGGAGGGAGTGGGGATGTCAGTAGGGTGAGCGCGGCTGTTTCCCCAGCTCCCTCTGGGAGCTGCTTCTGTTCCCGTTGTGGTATGCCAGCTGGAGATGGTGTCAGCGCTGGCCAGGTGCAGAGCCGGGGGAGGAACGGTGCCCCGGGGGGCTGGAGCATCAGCTGTGCTACCCCTGGGCGACTCACCTGCCCCGGCTGGAAGGCAGGGCCCAACACAAGGACATCCACCATGTGGGCAGCCACGCGGATGCTGTAGGTGCTTGGGTCTCTCATGTTGTTGATGGCTAGGAGGATGATGTCTGCCCGGTCAGAGGGACGGAGGTATTTCGTGAACTTCTGCGGCATGAAGGAGAGGAAGGGAGATTTGTCACCTAGAGCATCCCCCAGAGCATCTTGGCTGTGCAGGGAGTGGGACGCAGAGCCAGGCTGCGCTGGGCAGATGGACGGTGGGGGTCAGGGTGCCATGGGGAACCAGAGCTCACTGGAGGCCTTTGCCTCGCCCCTGCTCAGGATCGGCGCAAGCCCCCGCTATCGCCATGCATCAGGTGTCCCTTCGCTCATGCTGATCCCGCCAGCCAGGAGCTGAAGGCCCTTCTTACCAGGAAGATTTCTCTGGCGCCGCTGGTTTGCAAAAGCTGCTGGGGCTGCCTCGCTTGCCAGACCTCCTGGTGCTCCAGCTGCCCTCTGTCATGCGACCGGGGCTGCCTGCCTGGGGAGGAGAAAAACCGGGGTGCTGAGAGAGAGGGTGCAGAGCTGGAGGTGCAGTCTGAGTGCTGGGCAGAAAAGTCACTGGCAAAGGACTGGGACGCCCTGACAGGTCTGGGGAGCAGATACGCAGGGAGGGTCCGGGGCTGTTGTGAGCAGGGCTGAGAGGAAATGGCTCTTCAGACTGCAGGCAGGCAGGCAGGTTGTATGCGGCTTTCTCTGGCCAAGGAGGGTGGCCACTGGCTGCCCATGCTGGGGGGGACCAAGCCCGACACGGCCTCTCTTACTTCTCTGCTTCAGGATGAAGGTGTGCAGGTGATGGAGAGCTTCTGCAGCCTTGTGGCGGGTCCTCTCACGCTTGCAGGTGCAGCAGAGAATGAGGTGCCCCACCAGCAGCCCCAGTATCGCAAACTGATGACTCTTGGAGCACTGGTGTCTGAGGACTATAGTTTGTGCAAAGCAGGAGCAGACCTGGGGGAAGAGAGGCAGTGCAGGCACAAGGTGAGGCCGGTCACAAGGTGAGCCCCAGCTGCTCCCAGAGCAGCCGGGCACCAGGCCGGAGCAGGGAAGCCAAGTTCCTGCCTGTGCCTGCGGCAGCCCTGCCCTGCCCTGCCCTGGGAGAGAGCGTGGACAGGGCAGGGACAGGGCAAAGACTCCTGCTCCCAGCCTCCTGCTGACTGGGTGCCCAACTTCCCCAGGAGGTGCCAGGGCTCCGGGCTGCAGGGACAGGGCAGTGGGACTGCCCAGACCAGGAGCTCGGTACCTGTGGCATGGAGCAGGTGGTGAACTCGATCAGACTGGCAATCTGCGCCACGGCCCTCTCCTGCACTGCTTCCCTCTGGGACCTGGTGAAGGGCAGCAGGACCTGGGAGGAGAAAAGCTGCTGGTGTGCCAGGGAGGTGGCATGGCGCAGCACGGCACAGGCAGGCTTGCTCCGGGGCAATGCCTGGCATGGGGCATGTGTCCTTCTTGCCTCTCGCAGCAGCCTGCTGCGGCCAGGCAGGTCGCTGCATCCTGCTCCTGCTGCTGCCTCTGCTGCCTTCCACTCCTCCCCCCTCAAACAACGTCCCTGCACCCCCCACCCAGGGACCCCAAGGCTTTGTGGTGACCAGCTCCCTGGGGAACGGTGGTGGGGGCTCTGGGATATGTGCCGTGGTAAAGCTGGAGGGGGAAAGCCCCAGGGCTGGGCTCCCCTTGCCAAGCCAGACAGGCAGGTCTGTCTGGGCGGGAGTGTTGGGCAGGATGGGCAGCAAGCACGGCTGCAGAGGTGGGGTGAGCTGTGGCAGGAGAAGAAGGGGCTCTGGCAGCAGCCAGGGGGCAAGGGGCTAGTGGGAGGGGCATGGCGGGGAAGGAGGGACATTGCCTGCCCCATTCCTTGCACCAGGCGCTGGGAGGGCCACCGCTCGAGCCGGGGGTCACTGCCCATAGGGACCCTGTGCCAAGGCCAGACCTGCAAGATGTTCTGCAGCTCCAGGATGCCAAGCGTGCCAGCACTGCATACCAGCACCTTCAGCATGCTGTCCATCACGGCCATGGTCTGCGAGGGAGACAGAGTCTTGGGGGCAGCCCTGGAAGCCAGGGGGGGACGGCCATGGCCCTGCGGTGCCCAGGAAGGGACCCTGGGGCAGGGGATCTCCCCGTGGTTCACCCTGTGGCATACCTTGGAGTAGAGGGAAGCCTCGGGGTCCTGGGTGTCCTCCTGTGGGTGCTGGTAGAAGATGCTGTGGAAGCAGGCTTGGAGGAGGCTGCTTGTCTTCTCCTCCAGACGCAGTCCCACTCTGCTGCAGGGACAAAGGGGTGCTCTTGGGGCCCAGCAAGGGAGAGGCAGACTCTGGGGCTGGAGACCTGGCTCGGCTCCCACGCCACAGGGGTCATGTCAACCCCCACGCTACTGACACTCAAGTTGAGGGGGAAAACCCTGTACCGCCCCCTGCCCCTCCCTCTCAGACCCAGCACGGGGGATGCCCCCCATATGGGACGAGTGCTGTCGGGGCCACCTGGCACCGAGGAGGCCAAGCTGGGGGCCGGGGCAGGTACCTCATAGAGGTGATGGCCAACATGGCTTGCTGCCACACCGTGGTGCCCAGGTCATCAGTGGGCTCCTCTTGCAGCAGCACCTGGGGAGCACAGCAGGGTGAGTCACGTCAGGATGGGGCAGTCTCCTTCAGCCAGCAAGAGCCTGCGGGGCTGGCAGAGCCCCGGCTGCCCCCATCCTGGCACCCCCTCCCAACCCAGCACTCAGTGGTCCCAGGCCCCGTGGTGGCAAGTTCTGTGCCCATCACGGAGCCACAGGCTGGCCAAGGGACCTGCAAACATCATTGGGTCCAACCCCCAGCTCCAGTCGGGCCACGCGAGTGGTTTTAGAACATCTCCAAGGAGAGAAACCTGGAGCAGCGCTCCTTCACACCCCCCTACCCGGCCAAGCCCTCTCCTGCCCCCAGGGCTGTGCCACTGCCCACTGCCCCTGGGCCTGCCTCTTGAGGCCTGACTGCTTGTCCCCTCACCTGGATGGTGTCCACCACCTCCCACTGAAAGTAGTAAAGCTCGTCCCACACGCTGGAGTCCATGGTGGCGGTGCCGCAGGCGGTGCAGATGGCGGCCAGAAACTTCAGCTTCTGGTCTGCTTGCTGCCAGCCGAGGAGGGGACAGAGGGACAGACAGCGCTGATGTCTAGCTATGCATTCAATCCCCATTATCACATTGTAGTCACCATGAAGGGATTCACTTCTGCTCGTGAAGTTAGGGTCGCCGTACGTCTGTAACTTTGTCCTAATGACAAGTGCCCCTGAAGGAGAACTCCAAGCCTGATAAGGGGAACACCTCACCCCAGGAGGTGCCAACAGCCCGTTACTTGCAACAAAGGCAAGAAGCCAGCGGAACGAGACTGAAACTAGGGGCAAGGTAAAGGCAGCGGGGGGAGAGCGCAACCACCGACTCCAGTCAGGACTAAAGGACTCACCCTCACCCCTCCCTCAGACATGCAGTAAATGAAAAACACACTGTAACTTGAAATCAAAGCGAGAGATCTATAGACCAACGGAAAGCTACCGCGCGTACTAATTACCAATAGCATCTTTTAGCTAGAGTTTGGAAAATACGTATGTATAACTAGACTGCATAAATGTTAATCTTGTTCTTCTGAGCTTTGCGCTTGCTTCGTGGAGCATCATCAGCTAAGCCCCAGCTTTGCGCGAATCCGTAATAAAGAAATGCCTGGACTCCGTGCGTCGGTTGCCTCTTGCCCAACGGGCGAAGGCGTACACTTTTTGGATAACAGTGTCAGTGGGGAGAGACAGCTGGGAGGGGGCATAGCCCCCGGCACCTTGTGAGCAGGGCATGTGGGCAGAAAGACTGGCCGGGAGGTAGGGGCACAGCCTCGTAGAAGTGGCCACGCATACCTTTGGTCTGATCCTGAGGAAGCCTTGGATGATGTCCAGGGTATTCTCTTCCTCCGTGGGCGCAGCCAAGTCAGAGTGGCACGAATCTGGCGGACACAGAGCAGGCAGGGCTGGGGTCAGGCCGTGGGGAAAGTGCGAGCCCTCCGCCCAGCTCCTGGGGATGTCCCCAGCCCCAGCTCAAGGCTGGGACACTGGTGTCCCCTGCGCGCCCCAGGGGTGAGGGTGCGATGCTGGAGGGCAGCACCAGGAGGGGGGCCCGGTGTGCCTGGGTGAAGGATGCACTGGTACCAGGGGCAGGGAGGGTCCCTGCCCCAGGGATGCTGTGGCAGGGCTGGGTCTTTGGCCGCTGCCCCATGGGAGCCTGGCTGCCAGCCTGGCCGGGGGCTGCGAGTCTGGGGCAGGGCAGGGCAGGGTGAGCAGAGTGAGCAGCCCCCTGCCCACGATGCCCTCACACTCACGCGCATGCAGCAGCGGGAACTTACAATTGTTGGGCTTCAGCCGCGAGCTGGGAGCTGGGGCAGCTCTGTCCTTTTCCTGCCAGGACTGCCTGGGGTGGCTGGCGGGTATCCCCACCATCCTGCGGCAGGGAGAGAGGAAAGGGGTGAAGGGAAGCCTGCAGCACCCGGGGCTGCCCTGCCAGGGGCGGTGGGGCAGAAGTAGCTCTGTTCAGGGGGCTCCTTGCCACCAGCCTGCCCCGACACCTTCCTCCCAGACACTGTGGGGGCAGCACCGGGTGACACGGCATGTCACAAAGTGCCCCACTGTGACCCTTCCTGATGCCCCAGGGCCCCACTGACCGCTCCTTGCCCCAGGGGGTTGGGACTGACTCCCTCTTCCTCCTTCTCCCTCTATGGGGCTGGGGTTCATCTAGACTGGGGGCATGCCATTTGTCGTAGGGACCCCTCTGTCACCTCGCTCCTGGGGCCGCACCCGCTTGTGGCCAGGCTGAGCTGGGGCTCAGCCCCCACACCGTCAGGCACGCCGAGGCTCTTCTCTCTTCCACCTGGGGCTCGGGACAAGGCCTGCGCGGCTCCCCTTGCTCCAAGGCTGGTGGGCACACAGGGACGACAGACGCCCTCCCGTGCGCTCAGCCGCAGCCGCACAGACTGGCACTGCTGGGGTCACTCGGGTTACCCCGGGCACTGTTGCCATGGTGCAGGGCACTGTTCCATCATCCCTTGGCTGGAACCCGGGCGGGGGCGGGGGGAGTCCCCCTGCTCCTCACCCCAGCCCCACTGGGCCCAGCCCAGGCCTGCTGGGCCAACCTGGCGAGGCGAGCTTTAAAGCGAAGGATGCAGGGGGAGGGCTGCAGTGCAGCAATGCTCGTGCCATCACCTGCGACTGGGGCATAAGCCAGGCCAAGCAGAGCAGCGATATGTGTTCCTTAGCTGCCTCCCGAGATGAGTCCCAGAAGGCCAACCGCCTCCAGGCTGTGCATGGCGGCGGTGGATCCTCTTGCACCCCTCCCGGGAGACCTGTGTGCTCGGTCGCCTCTCTGCAATGCCCATACACCAGCACCCGCGGCACAGGGGATCACCAGGAAGAATGAAAGATCTGTGTGCGGTCGCAGGGCCATGAGCTCATTGCAGTTACGGAGACATGGCGGGATAGCCTCCACGGCTGGGAGGCTGTCGTGGGTGGCTGTGTGCTTTTTAGAAAAGAGGCCAGCAGGGAGAGGTGGTGGAGTTGCTCTTTGTGTGAGGGAGCAACGGGAAGGTCGCGAGCTCTCCCTTGGGGTGGGTGCAGGACGAGTCCAGAGGTTACGGGTAAAGATGAAGGGGCCCGCCAACACGCGGGATGCCGTTGTAGGTGTTTGCTACGGGCCACCTGATGAGGGAGGGGAAGCCAATGAGGCCTTCTACAGACAATGGCAGGCAGCCTCACGATGCCAGGCCCTGGTTCTCACGGGGGACTTCAGCCTCCCTGACACCTGCTGGAAAGACAACCCAGCTAGGCTCACACAGTCCAGGAGGTTCCTGCAGAGCACCGACGGTAACTTTTTGACACAGGTGGTGGAGGAGCCAACGAGGCAAGCTGTGCTCTCAGACCCGTTCTTCGCAAGCAGGGGGCTGGTTGGGGATGTGAAAGTTGAAGGCAGCCTTGGCCGCAATGACCATGAGATGGCGGAGTTCAGGGTCCTGTGCTGAGGAAGCGAGCCGACAAGTAGGATTGCCGCCCTGGCCTACAGGAGAGCTAACGCTGGCTTCTTCAAGGACCTCCTCGGAGGAATGCCATGGGTGAGGGCTCCAGAAGGTACTTCCCAGTCCAAGAGAGACAAGGAACTACTGGAGAGGGGCCAGCAGAGGGCTACAAAGATGGTGAGGGGACTGGAGCATCTCCCTTAGGAGGACAGGCTGAGAGGGCTGGGCCTGTTCAGCCTGCAGGAGAGAAGACTCAGGGGGGATCTGTCGCATCCCAGCTATGAGGAGGGAGAGAGCGACTGAGACTCGCAAATGCCCTTGCTGTGGGTTGCGCTGAGGTAACACCCGAGGTCCGTACCTAAACATCAACTTTAATGGAACAAACACCCAGTAAACATTGACCCTTTCACAATTATATCCAACCAAGCTATGTGGCTTTAGGAGAAGCTGGGGTAGGCCTTGTATTACTTCAGGAGAAAAAGCTGAGACGGCGGGGGCGGGACATGGGGCAAGACAGCTAGAGAGAGGGGGAGATCACCACTCCTGGATCCAGCGCCGCAGCTGCCAGCAGGGCTGTTGGACAAAGAGTCCCAGAGGCTTCTAGGTGTGCCTAGTTGGGAGCCCCAGTCCCTGGGCTCCTGGAGCCTTCTCTCGCCCCAGCTGCAGGAGTGGCTGAGGCCAGGCGGCCAGGGGAAGGGCCACCAGCCCCCGTGCCTGGCCAGGCGGCCAGGGGAAGGGCCACCAGCCCCCGTGCCTGTCACTGCCTCCGGCACCTTCCCTCAGGGCGCTGCCTGGGCACTGGGCACCGCACCTGGGCCTCGGCCCGACGGGATCTTATCAACGGGACAAGGGGCAACGGGCACAAACGGCCACACAGGTGTCACAGTTTTGCTAATAAGTTAAGATTGATTGACTTTATTTGATTGATTATTTGATTTTATAAAATTCTTTTATAGAATAGAAAGACAGAAGGATAAGAAATCTATTTTAATGAAACTTATAGTTGCACAGCAAAAGCTGCTATGAGATCCTCTCTACATCCCCTACCACGGCTAGAAGAATGGGCTAGAACCATTGTTAAAACTTTGGTAATAACTTTAGGGTTTGAAAGGTTTCTTTGTATTTGACCACTCTCCTGTATGTAGAAGGTGTATTGAAATGTCAGAATATGAGATGAATGGAAACTGGGGAGAGTCGACTGGAACAGCTTGTGGTTACCTGCCAAGAAACCGTGAACTTTAGTAAAAGGTAATTCCGGCAGGGGGAGATCGCGACCACCGACTCATATACCACCTACCCAAATCGTACCCCAAACCCATTTCTAGACCTTTCTAAGCTCTACTGCGCAGAATCGGATATAGGAGGAGAATATGTTAATGCTTTACGGGAAATATCATGGTTATGCATGCATACTTAATGAATATGTATGAATAAGTTCTATATATGGTGTCTAATTTTGAGACTTGGTGTGCGTTGATCGTGAGAGGACTCGCTCACGCACCCGGCCGTCAATAAAGAAGTCTCTGCTTATCTACATCACATTGGTGTCGATAAGTTCTTCATTCCGAGATTTCGGCAACAGTTTTGGCGACCCAGATGGGACCTCGCCGAAGGAGACCGGAGGAGTTGGGGACCTGATCGGGTCCAGCCAGCACCGAGGATTTCTCCGGGATACCCATTGATCCCCGATCCATAAGGCTCTTCGCGACGTTCCCCGGATTTTTGGTAAGACACTTCTTTTCCTAATTGTAGTTAGTGAGTTAGCGTCCCAGTAAAGTAAGTGCACTAGAGGAAGTGGGTTGGAGTCCCACTGAGTAAGTCTGCCTGTCAGACGCGGTGAAAGCTGTGCAGGGTAGGACTAGGAGTCTGCCCGTAAGACATAAGCGAAAGCTATTGCAGGGTTGGGCAAAAGTGGAAACAAGAGAACCCATATGCTCTAGTGTTCTCTAAAGTAGTGCCTCTAACAAGAAGTTAGAAGGGTTTTGTGGGGTTTTTTTTGATACGGAATTTTTTCTTGTATTTGAGTATTGAGAAGAAAATTAAGAAGTGTATAATACTGTGTTTTATGTCTTTGTTTAAAGTAACTGTGGGAAAGTGTGAGTGTGGCTGTAAGGGTGAGACGTGCAATTGAGCACAAAAGCGAGTGTGGAGAGTGGATCCGCGGATCAGAGTGACAGAGTTGAATAATTGTGTATTGTACTGTGAGTGATTATACCAGGGCATCTAAGTTAACTCGGTTGTTTAAAAGTAAAAGCATGGGTAATCTTGCTGTAAATGACAAAATCCCGAAAAATTCTTTGTTGGGATGTTTATTGGCACATTGGGGAAATTTACATGATGATCTGCAAAAGAGCCAGATGATTGAGTATTGTAATAATTTGAGTATTGTAATAATTGGTGGCCTTTGTATATATTGGATGATCAGGAAAAGTGGCCCACGAATGGGACACTGAATTATAACACTATTCTGCAGTTAATGCTGTATTGTAAAAGAGAAGGGAAATGGAATAAAATGCCAAATGTGGATTTGTTCTTGTACTTAAGACAAAGAAAGGATTGGCAGGATGAATGTAAGCTAACTATTAGAGATAATTGGTAATGGCTATAACTTCTGATAATAAGAAAGTGGGAAAAAAAATGTTGTTCCAATTGTGAGATTGGGAGTGGATACAGGAGCGACATTTTCTTTTTATTAAATACCTGCAAAGGAAAAATTGGAACAAAACCAGGCCATTCCTGCAACCCCTGGATTTGAAATTTGGAAATAAGATAACTACACGTGAATTTTTGTATGTACCAGAATGTCCGATACCCTTCTTAGGAAGAGATTTGTTATCCAAATTAAATGCACAAAGTGTTTTTGACGAAGGAGAACTTTTCTTGAAAATACCTGAGTCAAAAACGGGAGAAATCCTGATGATACAAGAAAAAGTAAAGGAACAAGAAATTCCACCGGAGGTGGATTTGGCAGCGATCCCTACTGTATGGGAAACAAATATTCCTGGTAAATCGAAACTAGCAGAACCTGTTAAAATAGATTTGAAGGAAGGCGCGGGAACAGTGAGAACTAAACAATATCCAATCAAATCAGAAGTGAGACAGGAGTTGAAGAAATTGATTGATAAATTTTTGGAGTATAAAATTTTGGAAGAATGTGAATCTGAGTATAATACTCCTGTTCTACCAGTCAGAAAACCCTCGGGTGAATATAGGCTGGTGCAAGACTTGAGAGCAGTAAACTAAATAGTTCAGGATATTTATCCTGTAGTAGCAAACCCTTATACACTGTTAACAGCATTGAGGGAGACTTATCGGTGGTTTACAGTGCTTGATTTAAAAGATGCTTTCTTTTGTATACCTTTGGAAAAGGAAAGTAGAGAACTGTTTGCTTTTGAATGGGAAAATCCTCAAACCGGGCGAAGGATGCAGCTGACACGGACTAGATTACCCCAAGGATTTAAAAACAGTCCAACTATTTTTGGAAATCAGTTAGCAAAGGAACTTGAAACCTGGAAACAGGATAAATCAAGACCTGGGCATTTACTCTTACAATATGTGGATGACATACTGATTGCTACAGAAGAAAGATTTACTTGCATACGGGTGACTATTGACCTCTTGAATTTCCTGGGACTAAATGGGTACAAGGTATCCAGGAAGAAAGCCCAAACAGCCTGCCAGACTGTGATATATCTGGGCTTTGAGATTTCAAAAGGACAACGACAATTAGGAAAAGATCGCAAAGAAGCTATTTGTGGTATACCTGAGCCGAGAAATATTCATGAACTCAGAGCATTTTTGGGAATGACTGGGTGGTGTCATCTTTGGATTATGAACTATGGGCTAATAGCTAAACCGCTGTATGAGGCCCAAAAGAATTCTCCCTTTGTATGGGGCCCACCACAGCAAAGGCTTTTGTAGAGTTAAAATGTGCCTTAATGCCTGCACCTGCTTTGGGACTTTTGGATTTAACCAAAGATTTTCAGTTGTTTGTTCACGAAAGGCAACACCTGGCACTGGGAGTGTTAACTCAGAAGATAGGAAGCTGGAAATGACCAGTCGGATATTTCTCTAAACAACTGGACACAGTGAGTAAAGGGTGGCCAAACTGCCTTCGAGCAGTGACAGCGACAGTGATGCTCATACAAGAAGCTCGGAAATTGACTTTGGGAAGAACAATAACAGTCTATGTCCCACACATGGTGATAACTGTTTTAGAACAAAAGGGGGGACACTGGCTGTCTCCGAGCCAAATGACGCAGTACCAGGTAGTACTGACTGAACAAGATGATGTGACTTTAAAGACAACTAACCTGGTAAATCCTGCAGTGTTTTTAAGTTCCATACAGGAAGAAGGACAACTGGAACATGACTGCTTGGCTACCATCGGGTATGTTTACTCCAGTCGTCAAGACTTGAAGGATGTACCATTGGAGCGATCAGACTGGGAATTGTATACTGATGGAAGCAGCTTTATGGAACAAGGAGTCCGATACGCTGGATATGCGGTAACAACAGATACTACAGTTATAGAAGCAGGAGCATTGGCGAGTACTACATCAGCCCAGAAAGCGGAACTTATTGTCTTGATTCAAGCCCTAGAATTAAGTAAAGACAAGAAAGTAAATATCTGGACAGATTCAAAATATGCCTTTGGGGTAGTGCATGTCCATGGGGCTTTGTGGAAAGAAAGAGGGCTATTGTCCTCTCAAGGATCAAACATTAAGCATCAAAAGGAAATTATACAATTATTGCAAGCAGTTCAAAAGCCAGATCAAGTAGCAATCATGCACTGTAAGGCACATCACATTGGGAATACAAAAATAATAGCTGGGAATAATTCAGCTGATAAAACAGCAAAAAAAAAAAAAAAAAAAAAAAAAAAAAAAAAAAAAGGTAGCAAAGAAACAAGCATTGCAAATGGCAATAATTCCTTCTAAAACAGTAACCCTTCCTAGGGAAAAACAGAGATATTCAGAGGAAGATGACAAATTGGGTCAGTTATTAAATGCTAAGAAAAACTTAGCTGGATGGTGGATAACTCCTAATGGACAGGTAGTAATTCCACCTCTGGTGATGAGAGAGATAATTCAAACGAGACATCAAGAATGCCACTGGGGGGCAGAAGCCTTAGTAACATCTTTACGAAAGCAGGTAATACCAGATAAGATGTTGGGAATAGCTAAAACGGTAACTGCAAAGTGTGAAGTATGTTTGAAAAATAATCCAGTGATTAAGAAAAAGGTTCAAATGGGTAGACTGAAATCTGGTACAGAACCTGGAGATTATTGGCAAGTAGATTTTTCAGAGTTACCTAGACAAAATGGGTACCGGTACATCCTGGTAAGGGTTGATACTTTTACAGGATGGCCAGAAGCCCTTCCCTGTCGCACCACACGAGCAAAAAGAGGTTGTGAAGTGGTTATTACAAGAAATAATTCCGAGATTTGGAGTTTCTATTGGAATTTCCTCTGACAGAGGTCCACACTTTGTTGCTGAAGTAGTCCAAAGTGTTAGCAAAGTATTGGGTATTAATTGGGATTTGCATGCGTCTTGGAGACCGCAATCTAGTGGAAAAGTGGAGAGGATGAAGCAAACTTTGAAACGACGAGTAAGTAAGATTTGTCAAGAAACCAGTCTAAAGTGGCCTCAGGCACTTTCATTGGCATTATTATGAGTCAGGGTACAGCCAAAGAGTGGAACCTCAGTCAGTCTTTATGAATTATTATATGGAAAACCATATGAGTCTCTAGAACCAAATCTAAACATACATGTAAAAGGAAAACAAGATGTGTGTATAACTATTTGCTTTTTCTAAGGAAAACTTTGGATGCAGTAATTTGGAATAGACCTTTACCCCTGGAAAATTCAGTGCATGATTTCCAACCAGGAGACTATGTCTGTGTGAAGACCTGGACCTCCGAACCTTTGCAGGAGCGCTGGAGAGGACCTTTCCAGATACTGTTAACCACTTTTACAGCTGTCAAGATAGCAGAATCAGATGCTTGGATACATTATACTCGAGTGAAGAAAGCACCTACTCCATGGAAGATTGTCAATCGTGACCCAGAGACCTTAAAATTGACACTGAAACATGTCTAATTTTTATATTGGATTTTATTTTGGTCGGTAGTGTTGGTGGGATCATGGGCTGGCTTGGTGGACAGGAACAAAAGACAAGTAGAAACAGAACAAGTGATTGAAATTCCCAAACAAATGGCTGAGGAAAATGTCATGGTAGGATTGACTAAAGAATTTGCCAATTTACAAAATATCACGCGGATCACTGCTTGTTTGCCGATAACTAGGGCAGTAGGTGAATCTATTCGATGGGGAATTTTAACCATGAATCTGACCAATCTGGAATGTAAAAATGAGACCACCTATTGTGAACAGAGGCCAGTAACTCAACGGTATGAACAAGTAAAGGTTATCAGAAAACAGTGGAAGTCGCCAGGTAAAGAAACAGATTGTAAAAAACTATTGAATTATGATTTTATAACAGGATCCCGACCTAGTGCCATAGCTTGAGTTCTTTTTCCTGGGGGTCCAAATCCCCAGTTAGGATGGTGTTCTTGTGATGAACAACTTAAAACCAATGCGAGCAGAAGTATCATGAAATGGAAGTGTAACAAAACTGGCCAAGGTACCCAATTAGTAGAACAATGGGACTCTATATGGTCTATGTCCATATTTTCCCGTTTTCAGTATATGGCAAGAACTTCTTGGTGTTTGACCTGGGATGGAAAAGTTTTTTCAGTATTACCCTGGGCCAATGATAGGTCAACTTCATCGGGAGAAGGAAAATAAAATAGTGCCATGGTGGAAATGCGAGAAAGTGTATGATTGCAGTAATGCAGACTTAGCAATCCAAAGAATTCCTCCGTTGGCCGCTGCTTTGAAATATGGTTGTTTCTGTCGAGGTCTTAAGAATATTTTCAATTTAACCAGCACTTTTACAGTTAGAAAAGGAACTTTGTTTAGTTGCAGAAAAACTACCATTCGAAGTCCAGGACATTTAGTTTGGGCATTAAGCGGTGGAACCTGGACAACACATTTACCATTAGATGGTAAGGTGAAACAAATTACTTTAGGCATGCCAACATTGTGTCCAGTTTGGAAGAAATCACCGTTTAGAGGATCTTTAGAGAATTTAGAATTGAAAGGAATAAAGAGATCTGAGATAAATGATGATATTTGGAATGAACCATCTACAGGAGTGAAAACTGGCTGGGCACTTGAATCACTTTTAAATCCTATAGCTTCATATAGAAACAGAGCATGGCTCTATCAGTTAAGTGGTCAAGTGGAAAAATTAGCAAACGTTACCAAAAAGGGGTTTAAGGAATTGAATATACAATTACAGGCGACCTCCAGAATGACTTTACAAAATAGAATGGCATTAGATATGCTCCTACTTAAAGAACATGGAGTATGTGGATATCTCAAGGGTAAGATGGGCCACTGTCGTATCCACATTTCAAATGTCACACAAGATGTGGAACATGATTTGGATTTATTAGATAAAATTGAAAAAGAAACAGAATCAATTCAAGAAGATATGTCAGAAGACTGGTTAGGGAAAATTTTTAACAAACTGGGATGGAATTTGAGCTCTTGGATACAGTGCATCATCAAAACGTTGTTTCTGTTACTAATTGTAATTCTGATGATCGTGCTAGTCTATGCATGTTTGAAGAAACAGTTTACCAACAGAATTTCAGTCAATCGTATGAGAGAAGTACCAACTATTCCATCAAGACATAGTCCACCACCAAAATATGTTGAAACAAATGATATGTAAATAATGTGAAAGTATTGAAAAATGATTTTCAACACTTTCAAAGGGGGGAAATGTTATACATTTGCTAATAAGCTAAGATTGATTGACTTTATTTGATTGATTATTTGATTTTATAAAATTATTTTATAGAATAGAAAGACAGAAGGATAAGAAATCTATTTTAATGAAACTTATAGTTGCACAGCAAAAGCTGCTATGAGATCCTCTCTACATCCCCTACCACAGCTAGAAGAATGGGCTAGAACCATTGTTAAAACTTTGGTAATAACTTTAGGGTTTGAAAGGTTTCTTTGTATTTGACCAGTCTTCTGTATGTAGAAGGTGTATTGAAATGTCAGAATATGAGATGAATGGAAACTGGGGAGAGTCGCCTGGAACAGCTTGTGGTTACCTGCCAAGAAACCGTGAACTTTAGTAAAAGGTAATTCCGGCAGGGGGAGATCGCGACCACCGACTCATATACCACCTACCCAAATCGTACCCCAGACCCATTTCTAGACCTTTCTAAGCTCTACTGTGCAGAATCGGATATAGGAGGAGAATATGTTAATGCTTTACGGGAAATATCATGGTTATGCATGCATACTTAATGAATATGTATGAATAAGTTCTATATATGGTGTCTAATTTTGAGACTTGGTGTGCGTTGATCGTGAGAGGACTCGCTCACGCACCCGGCCGTCAATAAAGAAGTCTCTGCTTATCTACATCACATTGGTGTCGATAGGTTCTTCATTCCGAGATTTCGGTAACACAGGGAGCTCCTTCCCTTCCGAGCAGGAGGAGATGGGCTGTGCTGTGGGGGTGTCACGGCCTGGGGTGGGCTGCCCCGGGGCTGGGCAGTCTCTGGAGGCTCTCAAACCCCGCCTGGCCGTGACCCTGAGCGGCCGGCTCCTGGGGGAGCTGCTTTCGCAGGGCCTTGGGCTGGATGGTCTCCAGAGGTCCCTGCCAGCCCTGACCCGTCTGATTCTGCCGCTCTGTGCGGAGGCGCGGGGCCGGCCCGCGGCGCTGAGGGGCGGTGGGGCCGCAGGGGCAGCGGGGTCGGGAAGGCGGTGGCGTGGGCTCTGAGGGGCCGGTGTGCGGGACAGCCGGGAGCGGGCAGCCCGGCGGGCAGCGGGAGCGCCCTTCGGCCGGCCTCTGTGCCGCCACAGGCTCACCGCCCCGGCCATAGGTGGCCAAAGACTGTTGCCGTGCATGCCCGGGGCATCGTGGAGGGGCTGCTGGCTGCCCGCAGGTGGTCTCCCCTTTGGAGACTGGTCAAAGGCTTGGGCTTTGTTTGTTGGGCTTTGTTGATGGCTCAACAGAGGGCTTGGTTTTGCAGTGTGCCCCCTTACTGCTGCTCTGGTGACGTGCTGGGCAGCAGTGGCTGCAGGGCAGGTGGGGACAAGTGGCATGGGCAGGAGACAGAGCTGCCCATCCTGCTGGGGACATGGAGGGGCCTGTGCTGCTGGAGCCAGAGCATCGGCGGCTTGGTAGCCCCTGGGCTCAGCCACGTCAGCCCCAGGCAGTGCAGGCTGCTCAGACAGTGGGTGGCAGAAAAAGTCATTTATTGCGGCAGCGTGGCCCTGGAGAGGGGAAGGAAGGCATTGCTTTCAAGTTCTGCTTCGGCTCCACCTTGGGCTTCTCCCCTCTGCTTCACAGCCCAGTGGAGCAGCTGGCACTTTATGGCAAAGGCGAAGCATGAGGGCACATCTTTGCCCTGGACCACTGGAAAGAGCAGTTGTCCTGCTGCTCTCCAGAGGACGCCAGCTCCTCTGGGGCTGAGGTGTCTTCTTCCCTGTTAGCCTTCAGGAAGAGAAGCCTGCAGAGCATCCTCGGGCTGGGGCTGCTGCTTCGTCTCTGCCTGAGCAGAGCCCTCGCTGGGGGTCGAGTGCCACCTCCCCCATGTCCTTGGCAGCCATAAGCGCAGTAATCATAGGTTAAACCACCCCTTACAGCCTTCGTCGTCCAAGGATGAGGAATGTCTGAGTTGCCAGGGAGGAGACCAGGGGGCTGGTGTCTTTCCTTGCGCCTTTAAGCACTGTGGGGACAAAGCAGCAGAGGTGAGGTGACAGCCCTGTGTCCCCTCCAGGCAGGGCACACTGCACCCTGTGATTGCCAGGGCCAGGAAGCAGCCAGGGGACAGGTGGCTCGGCTGGAAGCTGCTTCTCAGGAATAGCCCCCTGCAGAAACACCCCGTCCCCCCTAGGCACGCTGGGAGCAGATCCCCCCTTGCCCAGGTTGCGGGGGGGAGCTCCGTGCTAGCTCCTTCCTCCTCCCCACTGCCCTCGCTCACCATGTCGGATGTACTCCATGTGCTGCTGCTCACGCACGCACCGCCCAACGAGCCCTGGAGCAACACAGTGTGTCAAGGATGCTGCTGCCGCTCAGAGACCCTTGCAGCCAGCCCACCTGGCTGCACGGTCCCCCCGGGAGGGCTGACCCCGGAGTGCAGCATCAGGGAGGGGATGGATGAGCCTCCTGCCAGCCCCACCTGTGCAGGCAGGGGCAGGAGGGGGTGAAGGGGTGCCCCATAGGTCCTGTGCTGGGACACAGGGACCCTGGGAGTCATGGCTCACCGATGAACCTGACAGCCTCCCATCGCAGGGACTCCTGCCAGCTGTGCAGGTAATGCAGGCTCTGGTGCAGGTAGGCCATGGCCCTGCTCCTCTTCTTGGCCAGCTGGAGAGAGGAGAAGGGTGCAGGGTGGGCGCAGAGCTGCCCCCGCGTTTGGCCATCCCTCCACCCAGGGCCATCCCCCTTCCCCCCAGCAGGACATCCCCAGCTCCCCACTGTGTGGCACCGGGGTTCAGAGGGAGCATCAGGCTCCCAGGGATGCAGGGGTGCCACCCTAGTGGCAGGGTCCCCTTGGGGACCCCAGGGGCAAAGACAATGTGGAGCTGAGCCTGCTCCAGGAGGGTGTGTGCAGCCAAGGGGGCACAGCCCTCCATCCCCCCTCCCTCCCCGCAGGGCACAGGGCAGGGCTTGCCCGGGGAAGATCCCAGGGGTGTTGGGGCTCTGCTTACCAGGCACTCGCTGATCCTCCATGTCTGCCCGGTCTCAGCCATGTGCTCCAGCTGCCTCCACTTCAGGAACAGGCCAGCACTGTGGAGGGCTTCCTGGGAGGCCTGGTGAGCAACAGAGATGCCACCACCACCATTGAGGGCACAGGACCCTGTGTCCTCCCTCTTGGCGGGGCTCAGAACTTCTTCTATCCCATGCCAGGAAGACACTCCAGCTGGGAATTGGTGCTGTCACCATGCTCAGCACCCCGGGGAAGAGAAGGACAATCACCCTCTCTGACTGGAAGGCCGTCAGGGCTTCAGTGCTTTGGCCCTGGTGGCCCCAGGCTGTTGTGGAGCTGTAGCTCAGTCTCTGGGGCTGCAGGACCCATGGCAGGGGCTGTGCGGAGGGAGCTGGGTGGGAAAGGGACCCACCTCCCCGTCCATCTGGGCAGCAGCAGGAGAAGGGCAGCAGTGGGCAGGGAGGGGGTCTCTGCCTGGCCCTAGGGACTCAGCAAGCTAGACCTCCCAGTGGCACACATTTGAAGGGTCCAGTGTCAGCATTGCCGGGCCCAAAGGACCGGTCAGGCTAAGAATCCCACCTTGGCCACACTTTTGTTCTGATCGTGCAGGTGCAAGAGCAGTGGCAGCAGGCTGCTCCACACCTTCTTCTTCATCTTCTTCTTTTCAGTGCCCACCACGAGCCACATCACGCTTTGGAAGAGGTGGATGGATTTCTCCCGCACAGTGTCCAAATGCTGGGGAAGGAGGGGAGGAGGACCTCAGCCCCAAGCGCAAGCCCGTGGCAAGCGAGGGGCTGACGTGGAGGTGAACTTCCCCCAGATGGCTGCAGGCAGCCCTGCTCCATAAGGGAGTGCATGAGCCGTGGCATGCAGAATGTCTGTGCAGAGGGGCTGGGGGCCGGAGAGGGAGACCCTGTGGAGGACTGGGGGATGCTGCCAGGGCAGGGTGCACATTGGTGTTGCTCAGCACACCGGCTGCTGTCCTGCCACCCCCGTCCGCCCTGCGGCAAGCAGGCCGAGCCAGGGTGAGTCCACGCTGGGGGTTTGGGGTGCAGCACGGAGTCACCGAGGGCAGCGACAGTGGCTGGGGGCTGCAGGGCAAAGCATCCTCCTGCAGAGCATGGGGGCTGCGGTGGGAGACGCGAACGAGGTGCTCAATGAGGGGAGCATGGGGCTCTCCGCCAGCCTTACGTTGTCAAAGAGTGGCTGGAGCTTGTCAGCCAGCGCCGGGGCAATGAGGCTGGGCTTCTTCCCCGCCGGAAGCTGGAGCATGTTGTCAAGCACGGAGAGGGCCACGGCGCTGCCGTCACTGTCATCAGCCTGCAGCCGCTCCATGACGTACGGCAGCAGGACAAGGGTTTTCCATACCTGTGTGAGACACGCCACCTCATTTTTGTGAAGCGGCAAGCGACCGCAGGGCTGAAAACCCTCCCCGTGAGCACTGGCCTCCCCGCTGGCTTCTCAGCAGGCAGCATGGGTTACGAGGGCAAGCGCCTGGCAGACAGGGCTCCCTGGCACGGCCATGGGAAGAGCAGGGTGCGCAGGGGGAGGACAGACAGCTCTGGCTCCTTGCCAGACCCTCGGCTGCCCCCTTTTGCAACAGACCCCCTGAGCAGCCTGGTGGGTGACCAGCGCTGCTTGGAAAGCTGCGCGAGCTGCCAGCAGGCCCTGCGTTTCATCGCGGGGCTCATCACCCCACGGCCACGCTCTGCAGACCCCACACTCGGGCTGGTGGCTCTGCTGCCATCATCCCTGCTGGGACGTGCTGGCAGTGGGACCCTGTTCCCCTCGGCACTGCTGCCTCTCCCCTTGCCATGGGGCAGTGGGCCAGGGACGCGGGAGAGCTGGCTGCAGCTGGCTCAGCTCCCCATGCCCACAAAAGCCCAAGCCACCACGTTACCTACCACCCACAGCTCTGCCATGGGCTGTTGTCGTGGCTGCCCCAGCTGCCCCCTACTCACTGTGTCAGGCCTCTCGGTGAGCCTGAGGATGGCCCTGAGCACCAGGGTGGGCATCCCCAGGCACTGGCTCTGCAGATACGTGGGGAAGATTGCCAGGGCACAGTCCAGCTCTTCACTGAGGCCAATGCAGCCCACCATCTGAAACACACGCAACGGGAGCTGGAGAGGTGCAGCGCTGGCTCCAGCCATCAGCTCAGGCAGGGCAAGGACACCGGGGCAAGGCCAAGCCTGAATGGAGGCAGCAGGGACTGCGGAGAGCCCCTGTGCCCCACACCGCACTGGTTGCTCGCCTGGCTCCTCCATGGTACCAGCCAGAGCCCACCTGCTGCCCCAGCTCCCGCTGCAGCAGCGGGCATGGGAGAACTGAGCATCGGAGGGAGCTTGGAGCAGTGCCATCAGGCTCACCTCAACAAAGAAGACCATGGCGACCATCTCCCAGGAGGGGTTCTCCACAGAGAGGAGCTCTGCCAGATGGCGGAAGATGGTGGAGCGCAGGGATCTTGGGGTGTTCCTCATCTCCCTGGAAGGGGGAAGGAAGCACTGTCAGGCCTGAGCCAGGCGGGCACATCTCTGGGGGTCGCACCAGTCTGGTCATCACTGGACTGCAGCACTTTCTGCAAGCAGTGGGGACCCCCTGCCATCAGCCCCAAGGGAGGGGGTGGTGTGGGGTGCACAGTCCCCCAGGAGTGTGGAGAAGGGGCTCTCACCTGGCCACGATGCGCACTCCCAGGAGGTGGGTCTGGGCACTGAGCAGCATGTCCCAGCCACCCTGCGCCTCGATGGCCAGCATGTGGCTCTCAAGGCCCATCCTGCAGAGCAGCACCGTCATGGCCTGCACCACAGACCTGCACGAGGAGAAATGCTCAGCTCCCACCGGGACCCCTGGCTTGGCTCCAGGTGGCTGGCAGGGACGAGCGGACAGGGATGGCGCACCTGATAGGAGTAATCAGACCCTGTTGGTGGCCCGTCCAGAAGATTAGCACCTCCTCTGGCGTCAGCTCTGTGGTGAATGACACTTGGAAAAGCAGTGCCAGGAAAAGCCGGGGGAAAATGTCTTCCACGTCCCGTGGGCAGCTGGACTGCAGGAGGATCTTGCTTATGGTCCTGGCTGCCTGCAGAAGACACCAGACACGGACATCTCGCTGACCCCTGGGGAGGCCAAGGCTTGGGGCGGGCATGGAAGGGAAGGGGTGGCCCCAGACAGCTGAGAGCAGCCCCGGAGGTCAGTGAGGCCTCATCCAGCAACTCACAGCCAGGGAGAGGATGCGCGGGTTGTCCTTGGTAGAGGCGGAGGTCTTGTGCAGCGACTGGTTCATCATGACGTTGATGAGCTCCTGCAGCACCTTCTTGGCAGCCTGGGGCTCAAAGAGCATCACCGCCCACATGGTCATGGCGACACTGTGGAGAACCAGGGCTCTGTCAGTGGGGACACCCAGGAGTAAGGCCAGCCTGAAGTCCCTTGGGAGGGTATTGGGACCCCTCTGCCAGGGTGAGAGCAGCCCTAAAGTCTGGTGAGCCCCGTACTAGGTGCATGTTGGGGAGCAGTGCAGCAGGCCGGCCACCACCTCGCTGGGGTGTTTGTCTGCCAGCACGCGCAGGGCCCTGTCCAGGCTGTTGACGGCTACCAGCATCCTGATGGAGGGCAGGTTTGTGTAGATGGCGCGCACGATCTTCAAGACCTGGAGAGGAGACACAGGAGGGAGTGGGGATGTCAGTAGGGTGAGCGCGGCTGTTTCCCCAGCTCCCTCTGGGAGCTGCTTCTGTTCCCGTTGTGGTATGCCAGCTGGAGATGGTGTCAGCGCTGGCCAGGTGCAGAGCCGGGGGAGGAACGGTGCCCCGGGGGGCTGGAGCATCAGCTGTGCCACCCCTGGGCGACTCACCTGCCCCGGCTGGAAGGCAGGGCCCAACACAAGGACATCCACCATGTGGGCAGCCACGCGGATGCTGTAGGTGCTTGGGTCTGTCATGTTCTTGATGGCTAGGAGGATGATGTCTGCCCGGTCAGAGGGACGGAGGTATTTCGTGAACTTCTGCGGCATGAAGGAGAGGAAGGGAGATTTGTCACCTAGAGCATCCCCCAGAGCATCTTGGCTGTGCAGGGAGTGGGACGCAGAGCCAGGCTGCACTGGGCAGATGGACGGTGGGGGTCAGGGTGCCATGGGGAATCAGAGCTCACTGGAGGCCTTTGCCTCGCCCCTGCTCGGGATCGGCGCAAGCCCCCGCTATCGCCATGCATCAGGTGTCCCTTCGCTCATGCTGATCCCGCCAGCCAGGAGCTGAAGGCCCTTCTTACCAAGAAGATTTCTCTGGCGCCGCTGGTTTGCAAAAGCTGCTGGGGCTGCCTCGCTTGCCAGACCTCCTGGTGCTCCAGCTGCCCTCTGTCATGCGGCCAGGGCTGCCTGCCTGGGGAGGAGAAAAACCGGGGTGCTGAGAGAGAGGGTGCAGAGCTGGAGGTGCAGTCTGAGTGCTGGGCAGAAAAGTCACTGGCAAAGGACTGGGACGCCCTGACAGGTCTGGGGAGCAGATACGCAGGGAGGGTCCGGGGCTGTTGTGAGCAGGGCTGAGAGGAAATGGCTCTTCAGACTGCAGGCAGGCAGGCAGGTTGTATGCGGCTTTCTCTGGCCAAGGAGGGTGGCCACTGGCTGCCCATGCTGGGGGGGACCAAGCCCGACACGGCCTCTCTTACTTCTCTGCTTCAGGATGAAGGTGTGCAGGTGATGGAGAGCTTCTGCAGCCTTGTGGCGGGTCCTCTCATGCTTGCAGGTGCAGCAGAGAATGAGGTGCCCCACCAGCAGCCCCAGTATCGCAAACTGATGACTCTTGGAGCACTGGTGTCTGAGGACTACAGTTTGTGCAAAGCAGGAGCAGACCTGGGGGAAGAGAGGCAGTGCAGGCACAAGGTGAGGCCGGTCACAAGGTGAGCCCCAGCTGCTCCCAGAGCAGCCGGGCACCAGGCCGGAGCAGGGAAGCCAAGTTCCTGCCTGTGCCTGCGGCAGCCCTGCCCTGCCCTGCCCTGGGAGAGAGCGTGGACAGGGCAGGGACAGGGCAAAGACTCCTGCTCCCAGCCTCCTGCTGACTGGGTGCCCAACTTCCCCAGGAGGTGCCAGGGCTCCGGGCTGCAGGGACAGGGCAGTGGGACTGCCCAGACCAGGAGCTCGGTACCTGTGGCATGGAGCAGGTGGTGAACTCGATCAGACTGGCAATCTGCGCCATGGCCCTCTCCTGCACTGCTTCCCTCTGGGACCTGGTGAAGGGCAGCAGGACCTGGGAGGAGAAAAGCTGCTGGTGTGCCAGGGAGGTGGCATGGCGCAGCACGGCACAGGCAGGCTTGCTCCGGGGCAATGCCTGGCATGGGGCATGTGTCCTTCTTGCCTCTCGCAGCAACGTGCTGCGGCCAGGCAGGTCGCCGCATCCTGCTCCTGCTGCTGCCTCTGCTGCCTTCCACTCCTCCCCCCTCAAACAACGTCCCTGCACCCCCCACCCAGGGACCCCAAGGCTTTATGGTGACCAGCTCCCTGGGGAACGGTGGTGGGGGCTCTGGGATATGTGCCGTGGTAAAGCTGGAGGGGGAAAGCCCCAGGGCGGGGCTCCCCTTGCCAAGCCAGACAGGCAGGTCTGTCTGGGCGGGAGTGTTGGGCAGGATGGGCAGCAAGCACGGCTGCAGAGGTGGGGTGAGCTGTGGCAGGAGAAGAAGGGGCTCTGGCAGCAGCCAGGGGGCAAGGGGCTAGTGGGAGGGGCATGGCGGGGAAGGAGGGACATTGCCTGCCCCATTCCTTGCACCAGGCGCTGGGAGCGCCACCGCTCGAGCCGGGGGTCACTGCCCATAGGGACCCTGTGCCAAGGCCAGACCTGCAAGATGTTCTGCAGCTCCAGGATGCCAAGCATGCCAGCACTGCATACCAGCACCTTCAGCATGCTGTCCATCACGGCCATGGTCTGCGAGGGAGACAGAGTCTTGGGGGCAGCCCTGGAAGCCAGGGAGGGACGGCCATGGCCCTGCGGTGCCCAGGAAGGGACCCTGGGGCAGGGGATCTCCCCGTGGTTCACCCTGTGGCATACCTTGGAGTAGAGGGAAGCCTCGGGGTCCTGGGTGTCCTCCTGTGGGTGCTGGTAGAAGATGCTGCGGAAGCAGGCTTGGAGGAGGCTGCTTGTCTTCTCCTCCAGACGCAGTCCCACTCTGCTGCAGGGACAAAGGGGTGCTCTTGGGGCCCAGCAAGGGAGAGGCAGACTCTGGGGCTGGAGACCTGGCTCGGCTCCCACGCCACAGGGGTCATGTCAACCCCCACGCTACTGACACTCAAGTTGAGGGGGAAAACCCTGTACCGCCCCCTGCCCCTCCCTCTCAGACCCAGCACGGGGGATGCCCCCCATATGGGACGAGTGCTGTCGGGGCCACCTGGCACCGAGGAGGCCAAGCTGGGGGCCGGGGCAGGTACCTCATAGAGGTGATGGCCAACATGGCTTGCTGCCACACCGTGGTGCCCAGGTCGTCAGTGGGCTCCTCTTGCAGCAGCACCTGGGGAGCACAGCAGGGTGAGTCACGTCAGGATGGGGCAGTCTCCTTCAGCCAGCAAGAGCCTGCGGGGCTGGCAGAGCCCCGGCTGCCCCCATCCTGGCACCCCCTCCCAACCCAGCACTCAGTGGTCCCAGGCCCCGTGGTGGCAAGTTCTGTGCCCATCACGGAGCCACAGGCTGGCCAAGGGACCTGCAAACATCATTGGGTCCAACCCCCAGCTCCAGTCGGGCCACGCGAGTGGTTTTAGAACATCTCCAAGGAGAGAAACCTGGAGCAGCGCTCCTTCACACCCCCCTACCCGGCCAAGCCCTCTCCTGCCCCCAGGGCTGTGCCACTGCCCACTGCCCCTGGGCCTGCCTCTTGAGGCCTGACTGCTTGTCCCCTCACCTGGATGGTGTCCACCACCTCCCACTGAAAGTCGTAAAGCTCGTCCCACACGCTGGAGTCCATGGTGGCGGTGCCGCAGGCGGTGCAGATGGCGGCCAGAAACTTCAGCTTCTGGTCTGCTTGCTGCCAGCCGAGGAGGGGACAGAGGGACAGACAGCGCTGATGTCTAGCTATGCATTCAATCCCCATTATCACATTGTAGTCACCATGAAGGGATTCACTTCTGCTCGTGAAGTTAGGGTCGCCGTACGTCTGTAACTTTGTCCTAATGACAAGTGCCCCTGAAGGAGAACTCCAAGCCTGATAAGGGGAACACCTCACCCCAGGAGGTGCCAACAGCCCGTTACTTGCAACAAAGGCAAGAAGCCAGCGGAACGAGACTGAAACTAGGGGCAAGGTAAAGGCAGCGGGGGGAGAGCGCAACCACCGACTCCAGTCAGGACTAAAGGACTCACCCTCACCCCTCCCTCAGACATGCAGTAAATGAAAAACACACTGTAACTTGAAATCAAAGCGAGAGATCTATAGACCAACGGAAAGCTACCGCGCGTACTAATTACCAATAGCATCTTTTAGGTAGAGTTTGGAAAATACGTATGTATAACTAGACTGCATAAATGTTAATCTTGTTCTTCTGAGCTTTGCGCTTGCTTCGTGGAGCATCATCAGCTAAGCCCCAGCTTTGCGCGAATCCGTAATAAAGAAATGCCTGGACTCCGTGCGTCGGATGGCTCTTGCCCAACGGGCGAAGGCGTACACTTTTTGGATAACAGTGTCAGTGGGGAGAGACAGCTGGGAGGGGGCATAGCCCCCGGCACCTTGTGAGCAGGGCATGTGGGCAGAAAGACTGGCCGGGAGGTAGGGGCACAGCCTCGTAGAAGTGGCCACGCATACCTTTGGTCTGATCCTGAGGAAGCCTCGGATGATGTCCAGGGTATTCTCTTCCTCTGTGGGCGCAGCCAAGTCAGAGTGGCAGGAATCTGGCGGACACAGAGCAGGCAGGGCTGGGGTCAGGCCGTGGGCAAAGCGCGAGCCCTCCGCCCAGCTCCTGGGGATGTCCCCAGCCCCAGCTCAAGGCTGGGACACTGGTGTCCCCTGCGCGCCCCAGGGGTGAGGGTGCGATGCTGGAGGGCAGCACCAGGAGGGGGGCCCGGTGTGCCTGGGTGAAGGATGCACTGGTACCAGGGGCAGGGAGGGTCCCTGCCCCAGGGATGCTGTGGCAGGGCTGGGTCTTTGGCCGCTGCCCCATGGGAGCCTGGCTGCCATCCTGGCCGGGGGCTGCGAGTCTGGGGCAGGGCAGGGCAGGGTGAGCAGAGTGGGCAGCCCCCTGCCCACGATGCCCTCACACTCACGCGCATGCAGCAGCGGGAACTTACAATTGTTGGGCTTCAGCCGCGAGCTGGGAGCTGGGGCAGCTCTGTCCTTTTCCTGCCAGGACTGCCTGGGGTGGCTGGCGGGTATCCCCGCCATCCTGCGGCAGGGAGAGAGGAAAGGGGTGAAGGGAAGCCTGCAGCACCCGGGGCTGCCCTGCCAGGGGCGGTGGGGCAGAAGTAGCTCTGTTCAGGGGGCTCCTTGCCACCAGCCTGCCCCGACACCTTCCTCCCAGACACTGTGGGGGCAGCACCGGGTGACACGGCATGTCACAAAGTGCCCCACTGTGACCCTTCCTGATGCCCCAGGGCCCCACTGACCGCTCCTTGCCCCAGGGGGTTGGGACTGACTCCCTCTTCCTCCTTCTCCCTCTATGGGGCTGGGGTTCATCTAGACTGGGGGCATGCCACTTGTCGTAGGGACCCCTCTGTCACCTCGCTCCTGGGGCCGCACCCGCTTGTGGCCAGGCTGAGCTGGGGCTCAGCCCCCACACCGTCAGGCACGCTGAGGCTCTTCTCTCTTCCACCTGGGGCTCGGGACAAGGCCTGCGCGGCTCCCCTTGCTCCAAGGCTGGTGGGCACACAGGGACGACAGACGCCCTCCCGTGCGCTCAGCCGCAGCCGCACAGACTGGCACTGCTGGGGTCACTCGGGTTACCCCGGGCACTGTTGCCATGGTGCAGGGCACTGTTCCATCATCCCTTGGCTGGAACCCGGGCGGGGGCGGGGGGAGTCCCCCTGCTCCTCACCCCAGCCCCACTGGGCCCAGCCCAGGCCTGCTGGGCCAACCTGGCGAGGCGAGCTTTAAAGCGAAGGATGCAGGGGGAGGGCTGCAGTGCGGCAATGCTCGTGCCATCACCTGCGACTGGGGCATAAGCCAGGCCAAGCAGAGCAGCGATATGTGTTCCTTAGCTGCCTCCCGAGATGAGTCCCAGAAGGCCAACCGCCTCCAGGCTGTGCATGGCGGCGGTGGATCCTCTTGCACCCCTCCCGGGAGACCTGTGTGCTCGGTCGCCTCTCTGCAATGCCCATACACCAGCACACGCGGCACAGGGGATCACCAGGAAGAATGAAAGATCTGTGTGCGGTCGCAGGGCCATGAGCTCATTGCAGTTACGGAGACATGGCGGGATAGCCTCCACGGCTGGGAGGCTGTCGTGGGTGGCTGCGTGCTTTTTAGAAAAGAGGCCAGCAGGGAGAGGTGGTGGAGTTGCTCTTTGTGTGAGGGAGCAACGGGAAGGTCGCGAGCTCTCCCTTGGGGTGGGTGCAGGACGAGTCCAGAGGTTACGGGTAAAGATGAAGGGGCCCGCCAACACGCGGGATGCCGTTGTAGGTGTTTGCTACGGGCCACCTGATGAGGGAGGGGAAGCCAATGAGGCCTTCTACAGACAATGGCAGGCAGCCTCACGATGCCAGGCCCTGGTTCTCACGGGGGACTTCAGCCTCCCTGACACCTGCTGGAAAGACAACCCAGCTAGGCTCACACAGTCCAGGAGGTTCCTGCAGAGCACCGACGGTAACTTTTTGACACAGGTGGTGGAGGAGCCAACGAGGCAAGCTGTGCTCTCAGACCCGTTCTTCGCAAGCAGGGGGCTGGTTGGGGATGTGAAAGTTGAAGGCAGCCTTGGCCGCAATGACCATGAGATGGCGGAGTTCAGGGTCCTGTGCTGAGGAAGCGAGCCGACAAGTAGGATTGCCGCCCTGGCCTACAGGAGAGCTAACGCTGTCTTCTTCAAGGACCTCCTTGGAGGAATGCCATGGTTGAGGGCTCCAGAAGGTACTTCCCAGTCCAAGAGAGACAAGGAACTACTGGAGAGGGGCCAGCAGAGGGCTACAAAGATGGTGAGGGGACTGGAGCATCTCCCTTAGGAGGACAGGCTGAGAGGGCTGGGCCTGTTCAGCCTGCAGGAGAGAAGACTCAGGGGGGATCTGTCGCATCCCAGCTATGAGGAGGGAGAGAGCGACTGAGACTCGCAAATGCCCTTGCTGTGGGTTGCGCTGAGGTAACACCCGAGGTCCGTACCTAAACATCAACTTTAATGGAACAAACACCCAGTAAACATTGACCCTTTCACAATTATATCCAACCAAGCTATGTGGCTTTAGGAGAAGCTGGGGTAGGCCTTGTATTACTTCAGGAGAAAAAGCTGAGGCGGCGGGGGCGGGACATGGGGCAAGACAGCTAGAGAGAGGGGGAGATCACCACTCCTGGATCCAGCGCCGCAGCTGCCAGCAGGGCTGTTGGACAAAGAGTCCCAGAGGCTTCTAGGTGTGCCTAGTTGGGAGCCCCAGTCCCTGGGCTCCTGGAGCCTTCTCTCGCCCCAGCTGCAGGAGTGGCTGAGGCCAGGCGGCCAGGGGAAGGGCCACCAGCCCCCGTGCCTGGCCAGGCGGCCAGGGGAAGGGCCACCAGCCCCCGTGCCTGGCCAGGCGGCCAGGGGAAGGGCCACCAGCCCCCGTGCCTGTCACTGCCTCCGGCACCTTCCCTCAGGGCGCTGCCTGGGCACTGGGCACCGCACCTGGGCCTCGGCCCGACGGGATCTTATCAACGGGACAAGGGGCAACGGGCACAAACGGCCACACAGGTGTCACAGTTTTGCTAATAAGTTAAGATTGATTGACTTTATTTGATTGATTATTTGATTTTATAAAATTCTTTTATAGAATAGAAAGACAGAAGGATAAGAAATCTATTTTAATGAAACTTATAGTTGCACAGCAAAAGCTGCTATGAGATCCTCTCTACATCCCCTACCACAGCTAGAAGAATGGGCTAGAACCATTGTTAAAACTTTGGTAATAACTTTATGGCTTGAAAGGTTTCTTTGTATTTGACCAGTCTTCTGTATGTAGAAGGTGTATTGAAATGTCAGAATATGAGATGAATGGAAACTGGGGAGAGTCGACTGGAACAGCTTGTGGTTACCTGCCAAGAAACCGTGAACTTTAGTAAAAGGTAATTCCGGCAGGGGGAGATCGCGACCACCGACTCATATACCACCTACCCAAATCGTACCCCAGACCCATTTCTAGACCTTTCTAAGCTCTACTATGCAGAATCGGATATAGGAGGAGAATATGTTAATGCTTTACGGGAAATATCATGGTTATGCATGCATACTTAATGAATATGTATGAATAAGTTCTATATATGGTGTCTAATTTTGAGACTTGGTGTGCGTTGATCGTGAGAGGACTCGCTCACGCACCCAGCCGTCAATAAAGAAGTCTCTGCTTATCTACATCACATTGGTGTCGATAGGTTCTTCATTCCGAGATTTCGATAACACAGGGAGCTCCTTCCCTTCCGAGCAGGAGGAGATGGGCTGTGCTGTGGGGGTGTCACGGCCTGGGGTGGGCTGCCCCGGGGCTGGGCAGTCTCTGGAGGCTCTCAAACCCCGCCTGGCCGTGACCCTGAGCGGCCGGCTCCTGGGGGAGCTGCTTTCGCAGGGCCTTGGGCTGGATGGTCTCCAGAGGTCCCTGCCAGCCCTGACCCGCCTGATTCTGCCGCTCTGTGCGGAGGCGCGGGGCCGGCCCGCGGCGCTGAGGGGCGGTGGGGCCGCAGGGGCAGCGGGGTCGGGAAGGCGGTGGCGTGGGCTCTGAGGGGCCGGTGTGCGGGACAGCCGGGAGCGGGCCGGCGGGCAGCGGGAGCGCCCTTCGGCCGGCCTCTGTGCCGCCACAGGCTCACCGCCCCGGCCATAGGTGGCCAAAGACTGTTGCCATGCATGCCCGGGGCATCGTGGAGGGGCTGCTGGCTGCCCGCAGGTGGTCTCCCCTTTGGAGACTGGTCAAAGGCTTGGGCTTTGTTTGTTGGGCTTTGTTGATGGCTCAACAGAGGGCTTGGTTTTGCAGTGTGCCCCCTTACTGCTGCTCTGGTGACGTGCTGGGCAGCAGTGGCTGCAGGGCAGGTGGGGACAAGTGGCATGGGCAGGAGACAGAGCTGCCCATCCTGCTGGGGACATGGAGGGGCCTGTGCTGCTGGAGCCAGAGCATCAGCGGCTTGGTAGCCCCTGGGCTCAGCCACGTCAGCCCCAGGCAGTGCAGGCTGCTCAGACAGTGGGTGGCAGAAAAAGTCATTTATTGCGGCAGCGTGGCCCTGGAGAGGGGAAGGAAGGCATTGCTTTCAAGTTCTGCTTCGGCTCCACCTTGGGCTTCTCCCCTCTGCTTCACAGCCCAGTGGAGCAGCTGGCACTTTATGGCAAAGGCGAAGCATGAGGGCACGTCTTTGCCCTGGACCACTGGAAAGAGCAGTTGTCCTGCTGCTCTCCAGAGGACGCCAGCTCCTCTGGGGCTGAGGTGTCTTCTTCCCTGTTAGCCTTCAGGAAGAGAAGCCTGCAGAGCATCCTCGGGCTGGGGCTGCTGCTTCGTCTCTGCCTGAGCAGAGCCCTCGCTGGGGGTCGAGTGCCACCTCTCCCATGTCCTTGGCAGCCATAAGCGCAGTAGTCGTAGGTTAAACCACCCCTTACAGCCTTCGTCGTCCAAGGATGAGGAATGTCTGAGTTGCCAGGGAGGAGACCAGGGGGCTGGTGTCTTTCCTTGCGCCTTTAAGCACTGTGGGGACAAAGCAGCAGAGGAGAGGTGACAGCCCTGTGTCCCCTCCAGGCAGGGCACACTGCACCCTGTGATTGCCAGGGCCAGGAAGCAGCCAGGGGACAGGTGGCTCGGCTGGAAGCTGCTTCTCAGGAATAGCCCCCTGCAGAAACACCCCGTCCCCCCTAGGCACGCTGGGAGCAGATCCCCCCTTGCCCAGGTTGCGGGGGGGAGCTCCGTGCTAGCTCCTTCCTCCTCCCCACTGCCCTCGCTCACCATGTCGGATGTACTCCATGTGCTGCTGCTCACGCACGCACCGCCCAACGAGCCCTGGAGCAACACAGTGTGTCAAGGATGCTGCTGCCGCTCAGAGACCCTTGCAGCCAGCCCACCTGGCTGCACGGTCCCCCCGGGAGGGCTGACCCCGGAGTGCAGCATCAGGGAGGGGATGGATGAGCCTCCTGCCAGCCCCACCTGTGCAGGCAGGGGCAGGAGGGGGTGAAGGGGTGCCCCATAGGTCCTGTGCTGGGACACAGGGACCCTGGGAGTCATGGCTCACCGATGAACCTGACAGCCTCCCATCGCAGGGGCTCCTGCGAGCTGTGCAGGTAATGCAGGCTCTGGTGCAGGTAGGCCATGGCCCTGCTCCTCTTCTTGGCCAGCTGCAGAGAGGAGAAGGGTGCAGGGTGGGCGCAGAGGTGCCCCCGCGTTTGGCCATCCCTCCACCCAGGGCCATCCCCCTTCCCCCCAGCAGGACATCCCCAGCTCCCCACTGTGTGGCACCGGGGTTCAGAGGGAGCATCAGGCTCCCAGGGATGCAGGGGTGCCACCCTAGTGGCAGGGTCCCCTTGGGGACCCCAGGGGCAAAGACAATGCGGAGCAGAGCCTGCTCCAGGAGGGTGTGTGCAGCCAAGGGGGCACAGCCCTCCATCCCCCCTCCCTCCCCGCAGGGCACAGGGCAGGGCTTGCCCGGGGAAGATCCCAGGGGTGTTGGGGCTCTGCTTACCAGGCACTCGCTGATCCTCCATGCCTGCCCAGTCTCAGCCATGTGCTCCAGCTGCCTCCACTTCAGGAACAGGCCAGCACTGCGGAGGGCTTCCTGGGAGGCCTGGTGAGCAACAGAGATGCCACCACCACCATCGAGGGCACAGGACCCTGTGTCCTCCCTCTTGGCGGGGCTCAGAACCTCTTCTATCCCATGCCAGGAAGACACTCCAGCTGGGAATTGGTGCTGTCACCATGCTCAGCACCCCGGGGAAGAGAAGGACAATCACCCTCTCTGACTGGAAGGCCGTCAGGGCTTCAGTGCTTTGGCCCTGGTGGCCCCAGGCTGTTGTGGAGCTGTAGCTCAGTCTCTGGGGCTGCAGGACCCATGGCAGGGGCTGTGCGGAGGGAGCTGGGTGGGAAAGGGACCCACCTCCCCGTCCATCTGGGCAGCAGCAGGAGAAGGGCAGCAGTGGGCAGGGAGGGGGTCTCTGCCTGGCCCTAGGGACTCAGCAAGCTAGACCTCCCAGTGGCACACATTTGAAGGGTCCAGTGTCAGCATTGCCGGGCCCAAAGGACCGGTCAGGCTAAGAATCCCACCTTGGCCACACTTTTGTTCTGATCGTGCAGGTGCAAGAGCAGTGGCAGCAGGCTGCTCCACACCTTCTTCTTCATCTTCTTCTTTTCAGTGCCCACCACGAGCCACATCACGCTTTGGAAGAGGTGGATGGATTTCTCCCGCACAGTGTCCAAATGCTGGGGAAGGAGGGGAGGAGGACCTCAGCCCCAAGCGCAAGCCCGTGGCAAGCGAGGGGCTGACGTGGAGGTGAACTTCCCCCAGATGGCTGCAGGCAGCCCTGCTCCATAAGGGAGTGCATGAGCCGTGGCATGCAGAATGTCTGTGCAGAGGGGCTGGGGGCCGGAGAGGGAGACCCTGTGGAGGACTGGGGGATGCTGCCAGGGCAGGGTGCACATTGGTGTTGCTCAGCACACCGGCTGCTGTCCTGCCACCCCCGTCCGCCCTGCGGCAAGCAGGCCGAGCCAGGGTGAGTCCACGCTGGGGGTTTGGGGTGCAGCACGGAGTCACCGAGGGCAGCGACAGTGGCTGGGGGCTGCAGGGCAAAGCATCCTCCTGCAGAGCATGGGGGCTGCGGTGGGAGACGCGAACGAGGTGCTCAATGAGGGGAGCATGGGGCTCTCCGCCAGCCTTACGTTGTCAAAGAGTGGCTGGAGCTTGTCAGCCAGCGCCGGGGCAATGAGGCTGGGCTTCTTCCCCGCCGGAAGCTGGAGCATGTTGTCAAGCACGGAGAGGGCCACGGCGCTGTCGTCACTGTCATCAGCCTGCAGCCGCTCCATGACGTACGGCAGCAGGACAAGGGTTTTCCTTGCCTATGTGAGACACGCCACCTCATTTTTGTAAAGCGGCAAGCGACCGCAGGGCTGAAAACCCTCCCCGTGAGCACTGGCCTCCCCGCTGGCTTCTCAGCAGGCAGCATGGGTTACGAGGGCAAGCGCCTGGCAGACAGGGCTCCCTGGCACGGCCATGGGAAGAGCAGGGTGCGCAGGGGGAGGACAGACAGCTCTGGCTCCTTGCCAGACCCTCGGCTGCCCCCGTTTGCAACAGACCCCCTGAGCAGCCTGGTGGGTGACCAGCGCTGCTTGGAAAGCTGCGCGAGCTGCCAGCAGGCCCTGCGTTTCATCGCGGGGCTCATCACCCCACGGCCACGCTCTGCAGACCCCACACTCGGGCTGGTGGCTCTGCTGCCATCATCCCTGCTGGGACGTGCTGGCAGTGGGACCCTGTTCCCCTCGGCACTGCTGCCTCTCCCCTTGCCATGGGGCAGTGGGCCAGGGACGCGGGAGAGCTGGCTGCAGCTGGCTCAGCTCCCCATGCCCACAAAAGCCCAAGCCGCCACGTTACCTACCACCCACAGCTCTGCCATGGGCTGTTGTCCTGGCTGCCCCAGCTGCCCCCTACTCACTGTGTCAGGCCTCTCGGTGAGCCTGAGGATGGCCCTGAGCACCAGGGTGGGCATCCCCAGGCACTGGCTCTGCAGATACGTGGGGAAGATTGCCAGGGCACAGTCCAGCTCTTCACTGAGGCCAATGCAGCCCACCATCTGAAACACACGCAACGGGAGCTGGAGAGGTGCAGCGCTGGCTCCAGCCATCAGCTCAGGCAGGGCAAGGACACCGGGGCAAGGCCAAGCCTGAATGGAGGCAGCAGGGACTGCGGAGAGCCCCCGTGCCCCACACCGCACTGGTTGCTCGCCTGGCTCCTCCATGGTACCAGCCAGAGCCCACCTGCTTCCCCAGCTCCCGCTGCAGCAGCGGGCATGGGAGAACTGAGCATCGGAGGGAGCTTGGAGCAGTGCCATCAGGCTCACCTCAACAAAGAAGACCATGGCGACCATCTCCCAGGAGGGATTCTCCACAGAGAGGAGCTCTGCCAGATGGCGGAAGATGGTGGAGCGCAGGGATCTTGGGGTGTTCCTCATCTCCCTGGAAGGGGGAAGGAAGCACTGTCAGGCCTGAGCCAGGCGGGCACATCTCTGGGGGTCGCACCAGTCTGGTCATCACTGGACTGCAGCACTTTCTGCAAGCAGTGGGGACCCCCTGCCATCAGCCCCAAGGGAGGGGGTGGTGTGGGGTGCACAGTCCCCCAGGAGTGTGGAGAAGGGGCTCTCACCTGGCCACGATGCGCACTCCCAGGAGGTGGGTCTGGGCACTGAGCAGCATGTCCCAGCCACCCTGCGCCTCGATGGCCAGCATGTGGCTCTCAAGGCCCATCCTGCAGAGCAGCACCGTCATGGCCTGCACCACAGACCTGCACGAGGAGAAATGCTCAGCTCCCACCGGGACCCCTGGCTTGGCTCCAGGTGGCTGGCAGGGACGAGCGGACAGGGATGGCGCACCTGATAGGAGTAATCAGACCCTGTTGGTGGCCCGTCCAGAAGATTAGCACCTCCTCTGGCGTCAGCTCTGTGGTGAATGACACTTGGAAAAGCAGTGCCAGGAAAAGCCGGGGGAAAATGTCTTCCACGTCCCGTGGGCAGCTGGACTGCAGGAGGATCTTGCTTATGGTGCTGGCTGCCTGCAGAAGACACCAGACACGGACATCTCGCTGACCCCTGGGGAGGCCAAGGCTTGGGGCGGGCATGGAAGGGAAGGGGTGGCCCCAGACAGCTGAGAGCAGCCCCGGAGGTCAGTGAGGCCTCATCCAGCAACTCACAGCCAGGGAGAGGACGCGCGGGTTGTCCTTGGTAGAGGCGGAGGTCTTGTGCAGCGACTGGTTCATCATGACGTTGATGAGCTCCTGCAGCACCTTCTTGGCAGCCCGGGGCTCAAAGAGCATCACCGCCCACATGGTCATGGCGACACTGTGGAGAACCAGGGCTCTGTCAGTGGGGACACCCAGGAGTAAGGCCGGCCTGAAGTCCCTTGGGAGGGTATTGGGACCCCTCTGCCAGGGTGAGAGCAGCCCTAAAGTCTGGTGAGCCCCGTACTAGGTGCATGTTGGGGAGCAGTGCAGCAGGCCGGCCACCACCTCGCTGGGGTGTTTGTCTGCCAGCACGCGCAGGGCCCTGTCCAGGCTGTTGACGGCTACCAGCATCCTGATGGAGGGCAGGTTTGTGTAGATGGCGCGCACGATCTTCAAGACCTGGAGAGGAGACACAGGAGGGAGTGGGGATGTCAGTAGGGTGAGCGCGGCTGTTTCCCCAGCTCCCTCTGGGAGCTGCTTCTGTTCCCGTTGTGGTATGCCAGCTGGAGATGGTGTCAGCGCTGGCCAGGTGCAGAGCCGGGGGAGGAACGGTGCCCCGGGGGGCTGGAGCATCAGCTGTGCTACCCCTGGGCGACTCACCTGCCCCGGCTGGAAGGCAGGGCCCAACACAAGGACATCCACCATGTGGGCAGCCACGCGGATGCTGTAGGTGCTTGGGTCTCTCATGTTGTTGATGGCTAGGAGGATGATGTCTGCCCGGTCAGAGGGACGGAGGTATTTCGTGAACTTCTGCGGCATGAAGGAGAGGAAGGGAGATTTGTCACCTAGAGCATCCCCCAGAGCATCTTGGCTGTGCAGGGAGTGGGACGCAGAGCCAGGCTGCGCTGGGCAGATGGACGGTGGGGGTCAGGGTGCCATGGGGAACCAGAGCTCACTGGAGGCCTTTGCCTCGCCCCTGCTCAGGATCGGCGCAAGCCCCCGCTATCGCCATGCATCAGGTGTCCCTTCGCTCATGCTGATCCCGCCAGCCAGGAGCTGAAGGCCCTTCTTACCAGGAAGATTTCTCTGGCGCCGCTGGTTTGCAAAAGCTGCTGGGGCTGCCTCGCTTGCCAGACCTCCTGGTGCTCCAGCTGCCCTCTGTCATGCGACCGGGGCTGCCTGCCTGGGGAGGAGAAAAACCGGGGTGCTGAGAGAGAGGGTGCAGAGCTGGAGGTGCAGTCTGAGTGCTGGGCAGAAAAGTCACTGGCAAAGGACTGGGACGCCCTGACAGGTCTGGGGAGCAGATACGCAGGGAGGGTCCGGGGCTGTTGTGAGCAGGGCTGAGAGGAAATGGCTCTTCAGACTGCAGGCAGGCAGGCAGGTTGTATGCGGCTTTCTCTGGCCAAGGAGGGTGGCCACTGGCTGCCCATGCTGGGGGGGACCAAGCCCGACACGGCCTCTCTTACTTCTCTGCTTCAGGATGAAGGTGTGCAGGTGATGGAGAGCTTCTGCAGCCTTGTGGCGGGTCCTCTCACGCTTGCAGGTGCAGCAGAGAATGAGGTGCCCCACCAGCAGCCCCAGTATTGCAAACTGATGACTCTTGGAGCACTGGTGTCTGAGGACTATAGTTTGTGCAAAGCAGGAGCAGACCTGGGGGAAGAGAGGCAGTGCAGGCACAAGGTGAGGCCGGTCACAAGGTGAGCCCCAGCTGCTCCCAGAGCAGCCGGGCACCAGGCCGGAGCAGGGAAGCCAAGTTCCTGCCTGTGCCTGCGGCAGCCCTGCCCTGCCCTGCCCTGGGAGAGAGCGTGGACAGGGCAGGGACAGGGCAAAGACTCCTGCTCCCAGCCTCCTGCTGACTGGGTGCCCAACTTCCCCAGGAGGTGCCAGGGCTCCGGGCTGCAGGGACAGGGCAGTGGGACTGCCCAGACCAGGAGCTCGGTACCTGTGGCATGGAGCAGGTGGTGAACTCGATCAGACTGGCAATCTGCGCCACGGCCCTCTCCTGCACTGCTTCCCTCTGGGACCTGGTGAAGGGCAGCAGGACCTGGGAGGAGAAAAGCTGCTGGTGTGCCAGGGAGGTGGCATGGCGCAGCACGGCACAGGCAGGCTTGCTCCGGGGCAATGCCTGGCATGGGGCATGTGTCCTTCTTGCCTCTCGCAGCAGCCTGCTGCGGCCAGGCAGGTCGCTGCATCCTGCTCCTGCTGCTGCCTCTGCTGCCTTCCACTCCTCCCCCCTCAAACAACGTCCCTGCACCCCCCACCCAGGGACCCCAAGGCTTTGTGGTGACCAGCTCCCTGGGGAACGGTGGTGGGGGCTCTGGGATATGTGCCGTGGTAAAGCTGGAGGGGGAAAGCCCCAGGGCTGGGCTCCCCTTGCCAAGCCAGACAGGCAGGTCTGTCTGGGCGGGAGTGTTGGGCAGGATGGGCAGCAAGCACGGCTGCAGAGGTGGGGTGAGCTGTGGCAGGAGAAGAAGGGGCTCTGGCAGCAGCCAGGGGGCAAGGGGCTAGTGGGAGGGGCATGGCGGGGAAGGAGGGACATTGCCTGCCCCATTCCTTGCACCAGGCGCTGGGAGGGCCACCGCTCGAGCCGGGGGTCACTGCCCATAGGGACCCTGTGCCAAGGCCAGACCTGCAAGATGTTCTGCAGCTCCAGGATGCCAAGCGTGCCAGCACTGCATACCAGCACCTTCAGCATGCTGTCCATCACGGCCATGGTCTGCGAGGGAGACAGAGTCTTGGGGGCAGCCCTGGAAGCCAGGGGGGGACGGCCATGGCCCTGCGGTGCCCAGGAAGGGACCCTGGGGCAGGGGATCTCCCCGTGGTTCACCCTGTGGCATACCTTGGAGTAGAGGGAAGCCTCGGGGTCCTGGGTGTCCTCCTGTGGGTGCTGGTAGAAGATGCTGTGGAAGCAGGCTTGGAGGAGGCTGCTTGTCTTCTCCTCCAGACGCAGTCCCACTCTGCTGCAGGGACAAAGGGGTGCTCTTGGGGCCCAGCAAGGGAGAGGCAGACTCTGGGGCTGGAGACCTGGCTCGGCTCCCACGCCACAGGGGTCATGTCAACCCCCACGCTACTGACACTCAAGTTGAGGGGGAAAACCCTGTACCGCCCCCTGCCCCTCCCTCTCAGACCCAGCACGGGGGATGCCCCCCATATGGGACGAGTGCTGTCGGGGCCACCTGGCACCGAGGAGGCCAAGCTGGGGGCCGGGGCAGGTACCTCATAGAGGTGATGGCCAACATGGCTTGCTGCCACACCGTGGTGCCCAGGTCGTCAGTGGGCTCCTCTTGCAGCAGCACCTGGGGAGCACAGCAGGGTGAGTCACGTCAGGATGGGGCAGTCTCCTTCAGCCAGCAAGAGCCTGCGGGGCTGGCAGAGCCCCGGCTGCCCCCATCCTGGCACCCCCTCCCAACCCAGCACTCAGTGGTCCCAGGCCCCGTGGTGGCAAGTTCTGTGCCCATCACGGAGCCACAGGCTGGCCAAGGGACCTGCAAACATCATTGGGTCCAACCCCCAGCTCCAGTCGGGCCACGCGAGTGGTTTTAGAACATCTCCAAGGAGAGAAACCTGGAGCAGCGCTCCTTCACACCCCCCTACCCGGCCAAGCCCTCTCCTGCCCCCAGGGCTGTGCCACTGCCCACTGCCCCTGGGCCTGCCTCTTGAGGCCTGACTGCTTGTCCCCTCACCTGGATGGTGTCCACCACCTCCCACTGAAAGTAGTAAAGCTCGTCCCACACGCTGGAGTCCATGGTGGCGGTGCCGCAGGCGGTGCAGATGGCGGCCAGAAACTTCAGCTTCTGGTCTGCTTGCTGCCAGCCGAGGAGGGGACAGAGGGACAGACAGCGCTGATGTCTAGCTATGCATTCAATCCCCATTATCACATTGTAGTCACCATGAAGGGATTCACTTCTGCTCGTGAAGTTAGGGTCGCCGTACGTCTGTAACTTTGTCCTAATGACAAGTGCCCCTGAAGGAGAACTCCAAGCCTGATAAGGGGAACACCTCACCCCAGGAGGTGCCAACAGCCCGTTACTTGCAACAAAGGCAAGAAGCCAGCGGAACGAGACTGAAACTAGGGGCAAGGTAAAGGCAGCGGGGGGAGAGCGCAACCACCGACTCCAGTCAGGACTAAAGGACTCACCCTCACCCCTCCCTCAGACATGCAGTAAATGAAAAACACACTGTAACTTGAAATCAAAGCGAGAGATCTATAGACCAACGGAAAGCTACCGCGCGTACTAATTACCAATAGCATCTTTTAGCTAGAGTTTGGAAAATACGTATGTATAACTAGACTGCATAAATGTTAATCTTGTTCTTCTGAGCTTTGCGCTTGCTTCGTGGAGCATCATCAGCTAAGCCCCAGCTTTGCGCGAATCCGTAATAAAGAAATGCCTGGACTCCGTGCGTCGGTTGCCTCTTGCCCAACGGGCGAAGGCGTACACTTTTTGGATAACAGTGTCAGTGGGGAGAGACAGCTGGGAGGGGGCATAGCCCCCGGCACCTTGTGAGCAGGGCATGTGGGCAGAAAGACTGGCCGGGAGGTAGGGGCACAGCCTCGTAGAAGTGGCCACGCATACCTTTGGTCTGATCCTGAGGAAGCCTTGGATGATGTCCAGGGTATTCTCTTCCTCCGTGGGCGCAGCCAAGTCAGAGTGGCACGAATCTGGCGGACACAGAGCAGGCAGGGCTGGGGTCAGGCCGTGGGGAAAGTGCGAGCCCTCCGCCCAGCTCCTGGGGATGTCCCCAGCCCCAGCTCAAAGCTGGGACACTGGTGTCCCCTGCGCGCCCCAGGGGTGAGGGTGCGATGCTGGAGGGCAGCACCAGGAGGGGGGCCCGGTGTGCCTGGGTGAAGGATGCACTGGTACCAGGGGCAGGGAGGGTCCCTGCCCCAGGGATGCTGTGGCAGGGCTGGGTCTTTGGCCGCTGCCCCATGGGAGCCTGGCTGCCAGCCTGGCCGGGGGCTGCGAGTCTGGGGCAGGGCAGGGCAGGGTGAGCAGAGTGAGCAGCCCCCTGCCCACGATGCCCTCACACTCACGCGCATGCAGCAGCGGGAACTTACAATTGTTGGGCTTCAGCCGCGAGCTGGGAGCTGGGGCAGCTCTGTCCTTTTCCTGCCAGGACTGCCTGGGGTGGCTGGCGGGTATCCCCACCATCCTGCGGCAGGGAGAGAGGAAAGGGGTGAAGGGAAGCCTGCAGCACCCGGGGCTGCCCTGCCAGGGGCGGTGGGGCAGAAGTAGCTCTGTTCAGGGGGCTCCTTGCCACCAGCCTGCCCCGACACCTTCCTCCCAGACACTGTGGGGGCAGCACCGGGTGACACGGCATGTCACAAAGTGCCCCACTGTGACCCTTCCTGATGCCCCAGGGCCCCACTGACCGCTCCTTGCCCCAGGGGGTTGGGACTGACTCCCTCTTCCTCCTTCTCCCTCTATGGGGCTGGGGTTCATCTAGACTGGGGGCATGCCATTTGTCGTAGGGACCCCTCTGTCACCTCGCTCCTGGGGCCGCACCCGCTTGTGGCCAGGCTGAGCTGGGGCTCAGCCCCCACACCGTCAGGCACGCCGAGGCTCTTCTCTCTTCCACCTGGGGCTCGGGACAAGGCCTGCGCGGCTCCCCTTGCTCCAAGGCTGGTGGGCACACAGGGACGACAGACGCCCTCCCGTGCGCTCAGCCGCAGCCGCACAGACTGGCACTGCTGGGGTCACTCGGGTTACCCCGGGCACTGTTGCCATGGTGCAGGGCACTGTTCCATCATCCCTTGGCTGGAACCCGGGCGGGGGCGGGGGGAGTCCCCCTGCTCCTCACCCCAGCCCCACTGGGCCCAGCCCAGGCCTGCTGGGCCAACCTGGCGAGGCGAGCTTTAAAGCGAAGGATGCAGGGGGAGGGCTGCAGTGCAGCAATGCTCGTGCCATCACCTGCGACTGGGGCATAAGCCAGGCCAAGCAGAGCAGCGATATGTGTTCCTTAGCTGCCTCCCGAGATGAGTCCCAGAAGGCCAACCGCCTCCAGGCTGTGCATGGCGGCGGTGGATCCTCTTGCACCCCTCCCGGGAGACCTGTGTGCTCGGTCGCCTCTCTGCAATGCCCATACACCAGCACCCGCGGCACAGGGGATCACCAGGAAGAATGAAAGATCTGTGTGCGGTCGCAGGGCCATGAGCTCATTGCAGTTACGGAGACATGGCGGGATAGCCTCCACGGCTGGGAGGCTGTCGTGGGTGGCTGTGTGCTTTTTAGAAAAGAGGCCAGCAGGGAGAGGTGGTGGAGTTGCTCTTTGTGTGAGGGAGCAACGGGAAGGTCGCGAGCTCTCCCTTGGGGTGGGTGCAGGACGAGTCCAGAGGTTACGGGTAAAGATGAAGGGGCCCGCCAACACGCGGGATGCCGTTGTAGGTGTTTGCTACGGGCCACCTGATGAGGGAGGGGAAGCCAATGAGGCCTTCTACAGACAATGGCAGGCAGCCTCACGATGCCAGGCCCTGGTTCTCACGGGGGACTTCAGCCTCCCTGACACCTGCTGGAAAGACAACCCAGCTAGGCTCACACAGTCCAGGAGGTTCCTGCAGAGCACCGACGGTAACTTTTTGACACAGGTGGTGGAGGAGCCAACGAGGCAAGCTGTGCTCTCAGACCCGTTCTTCGCAAGCAGGGGGCTGGTTGGGGATGTGAAAGTTGAAGGCAGCCTTGGCCGCAATGACCATGAGATGGCGGAGTTCAGGGTCCTGTGCTGAGGAAGCGAGCCGACAAGTAGGATTGCCGCCCTGGCCTACAGGAGAGCTAACGCTGGCTTCTTCAAGGACCTCCTCGGAGGAATGCCATGGGTGAGGGCTCCAGAAGGTACTTCCCAGTCCAAGAGAGACAAGGAACTACTGGAGAGGGGCCAGCAGAGGGCTACAAAGATGGTGAGGGGACTGGAGCATCTCCCTTAGGAGGACAGGCTGAGAGGGCTGGGCCTGTTCAGCCTGCAGGAGAGAAGACTCAGGGGGGATCTGTCGCATCCCAGCTATGAGGAGGGAGAGAGCGACTGAGACTCGCAAATGCCCTTGCTGTGGGTTGCGCTGAGGTAACACCCGAGGTCCGTACCTAAACATCAACTTTAATGGAACAAACACCCAGTAAACATTGACCCTTTCACAATTATATCCAACCAAGCTATGTGGCTTTAGGAGAAGCTGGGGTAGGCCTTGTATTACTTTAGGAGAAAAAGCTGAGACGGCGGGGGCGGGACATGGGGCAAGACAGCTAGAGAGAGGGGGAGATCACCACTCCTGGATCCAGCGCCGCAGCTGCCAGCAGGGCTGTTGGACAAAGAGTCCCAGAGGCTTCTAGGTGTGCCTAGTTGGGAGCCCCAGTCCCTGGGCTCCTGGAGCCTTCTCTCGCCCCAGCTGCAGGAGTGGCTGAGGCCAGGCGGCCAGGGGAAGGGCCACCAGCCCCCGTGCCTGGCCAGGCGGCCAGGGGAAGGGCCACCAGCCCCCGTGCCTGTCACTGCCTCCGGCACCTTCCCTCAGGGCGCTGCCTGGGCACTGGGCACCGCACCTGGGCCTCGGCCCGACGGGATCTTATCAACGGGACAAGGGGCAACGGGCACAAACGGCCACACAGGTGTCACAGTTTTGCTAATAAGTTAAGATTGATTGACTTTATTTGATTGATTATTTGATTTTATAAAATTCTTTTATAGAATAGAAAGACAGAAGGATAAGAAATCTATTTTAATGAAACTTATAGTTGCACAGCAAAAGCTGCTATGAGATCCTCTCTACATCCCCTACCACGGCTAGAAGAATGGGCTAGAACCATTGTTAAAACTTTGGTAATAACTTTAGGGTTTGAAAGGTTTCTTTGTATTTGACCACTCTCCTGTATGTAGAAGGTGTATTGAAATGTCAGAATATGAGATGAATGGAAACTGGGGAGAGTCGACTGGAACAGCTTGTGGTTACCTGCCAAGAAACCGTGAACTTTAGTAAAAGGTAATTCCGGCAGGGGGAGATCGCGACCACCGACTCATATACCACCTACCCAAATCGTACCCCAAACCCATTTCTAGACCTTTCTAAGCTCTACTGCGCAGAATCGGATATAGGAGGAGAATATGTTAATGCTTTACGGGAAATATCATGGTTATGCATGCATACTTAATGAATATGTATGAATAAGTTCTATATATGGTGTCTAATTTTGAGACTTGGTGTGCGTTGATCGTGAGAGGACTCGCTCACGCACCCGGCCGTCAATAAAGAAGTCTCTGCTTATCTACATCACATTGGTGTCGATAAGTTCTTCATTCCGAGATTTCGGCAACAGTTTTGGCGACCCAGATGGGACCTCGCCGAAGGAGACCGGAGGAGTTGGGGACCTGATCGGGTCCAGCCAGCACCGAGGATTTCTCCGGGATACCCATTGATCCCCGATCCATAAGGCTCTTCGCGACGTTCCCCGGATTTTTGGTAAGACACTTCTTTTCCTAATTGTAGTTAGTGAGTTAGCGTCCCAGTAAAGTAAGTGCACTAGAGGAAGTGGGTTGGAGTCCCACTGAGTAAGTCTGCCTGTCAGACGCGGTGAAAGCTGTGCAGGGTAGGACTAGGAGTCTGCCCGTAAGACATAAGCGAAAGCTATTGCAGGGTTGGGCAAAAGTGGAAACAAGAGAACCCATATGCTATAGTGTTCTCTAAAGTAGTGCCTCTAACAAGAAGTTAGAAGGGTTTTGTGGGGGTTTTCTTGATACGGAATTTTTTCTTGTATTTGAGTATTGAGAAGAAAATTAAGAAGTGTATAATACTGTGTTTTATGTCTTTGTTTAAAGTAACTGTGGGAAAGTGTGAGTGTGGCTGTAAGGGTGAGACGTGCAATTGAGCACAAAAGCGAGTGTGGAGAGTGGATCCGCGGATCAGAGTGACAGAGTTGAATAATTGTGTATTGTACTGTGAGTGATTATACCAGGGCATCTAAGTTAACTCGGTTGTTTAAAAGTAAAAGCATGGGTAATCTTGCTGTAAATGACAAAATCCCGAAAAATTCTTTGTTGGGATGTTTATTGGCACATTGGGGAAATTTACATGATGATCTGCAAAAGAGCCAGATGATTGAGTATTGTAATAATTTGAGTATTGTAATAATTGGTGGCCTTTGTATATATTGGATGATCAGGAAAAGTGGCCCACGAATGGGACACTGAATTATAACACTATTCTGCAGTTAATGCTGTATTGTAAAAGAGAAGGGAAATGGAATAAAATGCCAAATGTGGATTTGTTCTTGTACTTAAGACAAAGAAAGGATTGGCAGGATGAATGTAAGCTAACTATTAGAGATAATTGGTAATGGCTATAACTTCTGATAATAAGAAAGTGGGAAAAAAAATGTTGTTCCAATTGTGAGATTGGGAGTGGATACAGGAGCGACATTTTCTTTTTATTAAATACCTGCAAAGGAAAAATTGGAACAAAACCAGGCCATTCCTGCAACCCCTGGATTTGAAATTTGGAAATAAGATAACTACACGTGAATTTTTGTATGTACCAGAATGTCCGATACCCTTCTTAGGAAGAGATTTGTTATCCAAATTAAATGCACAAAGTGTTTTTGACGAAGGAGAACTTTTCTTGAAAATACCTGAGTCAAAAACGGGAGAAATCCTGATGATACAAGAAAAAGTAAAGGAACAAGAAATTCCACCGGAGGTGGATTTGGCAGCGATCCCTACTGTATGGGAAACAAATATTCCTGGTAAATCGAAACTAGCAGAACCTGTTAAAATAGATTTGAAGGAAGGCGCGGGAACAGTGAGAACTAAACAATATCCAATCAAATCAGAAGTGAGACAGGAGTTGAAGAAATTGATTGATAAATTTTTGGAGTATAAAATTTTGGAAGAATGTGAATCTGAGTATAATACTCCTGTTCTACCAGTCAGAAAACCCTCGGGTGAATATAGGCTGGTGCAAGACTTGAGAGCAGTAAACTAAATAGTTCAGGATATTTATCCTGTAGTAGCAAACCCTTATACACTGTTAACAGCATTGAGGGAGACTTATCGGTGGTTTACAGTGCTTGATTTAAAAGATGCTTTCTTTTGTATACCTTTGGAAAAGGAAAGTAGAGAACTGTTTGCTTTTGAATGGGAAAATCCTCAAACCGGGCGAAGGATGCAGCTGACACGGACTAGATTACCCCAAGGATTTAAAAACAGTCCAACTATTTTTGGAAATCAGTTAGCAAAGGAACTTGAAACCTGGAAACAGGATAAATCAAGACCTGGGCATTTACTCTTACAATATGTGGATGACATACTGATTGCTACAGAAGAAAGATTTACTTGCATACGGGTGACTATTGACCTCTTGAATTTCCTGGGACTAAATGGGTACAAGGTATCCAGGAAGAAAGCCCAAACAGCCTGCCAGACTGTGATATATCTGGGCTTTGAGATTTCAAAAGGACAACGACAATTAGGAAAAGATCGCAAAGAAGCTATTTGTGGTATACCTGAGCCGAGAAATATTCATGAACTCAGAGCATTTTTGGGAATGACTGGGTGGTGTCATCTTTGGATTATGAACTATGGGCTAATAGCTAAACCGCTGTATGAGGCCCAAAAGAATTCTCCCTTTGTATGGGGCCCACCACAGCAAAGGCTTTTGTAGAGTTAAAACGTGCCTTAATGTCTGCACCTGCTTTGGGACTTTTGGATTTAACCAAAGATTTTCAGTTGTTTGTTCACGAAAGGCAACACCTGGCACTGGGAGTGTTAACTCAGAAGATAGGAAGCTGGAAATGACCAGTCGGATATTTCTCTAAACAACTGGACACAGTGAGTAAAGGGTGGCCAAACTGCCTTCGAGCAGTGACAGCGACAGTGATGCTCATACAAGAAGCTCGGAAATTGACTTTGGGAAGAACAATAACAGTCTATGTCCCACACATGGTGATAACTGTTTTAGAACAAAAGGGGGGACACTGGCTGTCTCCGAGCCAAATGACGCAGTACCAGGTAGTACTGACTGAACAAGATGATGTGACTTTAAAGACAACTAACCTGGTAAATCCTGCAGTGTTTTTAAGTTCCATACAGGAAGAAGGACAACTGGAACATGACTGCTTGGCTACCATCGGGTATGTTTACTCCAGTCGTCAAGACTTGAAGGATGTACCATTGGAGCGATCAGACTGGGAATTGTATACTGATGGAAGCAGCTTTATGGAACAAGGAGTCCGATACGCTGGATATGCGGTAACAACAGATACTACAGTTATAGAAGCAGGAGCATTGGCGAGTACTACATCAGCCCAGAAAGCGGAACTTATTGTCTTGATTCAAGCCCTAGAATTAAGTAAAGACAAGAAAGTAAATATCTGGACAGATTCAAAATATGCCTTTGGGGTAGTGCATGTCCATGGGGCTTTGTGGAAAGAAAGAGGGCTATTGTCCTCTCAAGGATCAAACATTAAGCATCAAAAGGAAATTATACAATTATTGCAAGCAGTTCAAAAGCCAGATCAAGTAGCAATCATGCACTGTAAGGCACATCACATTGGGAATACAAAAATAATAGCTGGGAATAATTCAGCTGATAAAACAGCAAAAAAAAAAAAAAAAAAAAAAAAAAAAAAAAAAAAAGGTAGCAAAGAAACAAGCATTGCAAATGGCAATAATTCCTTCTAAAACAGTAACCCTTCCTAGGGAAAAACAGAGATATTCAGAGGAAGATGACAAATTGGGTCAGTTATTAAATGCTAAGAAAAACTTAGCTGGATGGTGGATAACTCCTAATGGACAGGTAGTAATTCCACCTCTGGTGATGAGAGAGATAATTCAAACGAGACATCAAGAATGCCACTGGGGGGCAGAAGCCTTAGTAACATCTTTACGAAAGCAGGTAATACCAGATAAGATGTTGGGAATAGCTAAAACGGTAACTGCAAAGTGTGAAGTATGTTTGAAAAATAATCCAGTGATTAAGAAAAAGGTTCAAATGGGTAGACTGAAATCTGGTACAGAACCTGGAGATTATTGGCAAGTAGATTTTTCAGAGTTACCTAGACAAAATGGGTACCGGTACATCCTGGTAAGGGTTGATACTTTTACAGGATGGCCAGAAGCCCTTCCCTGTCGCACCACACGAGCAAAAAGAGGTTGTGAAGTGGTTATTACAAGAAATAATTCCGAGATTTGGAGTTTCTATTGGAATTTCCTCTGACAGAGGTCCACACTTTGTTGCTGAAGTAGTCCAAAGTGTTAGCAAAGTATTGGGTATTAATTGGGATTTGCATGCGTCTTGGAGACCGCAATCTAGTGGAAAAGTGGAGAGGATGAAGCAAACTTTGAAACGACGAGTAAGTAAGATTTGTCAAGAAACCAGTCTAAAGTGGCCTCAGGCACTTTCATTGGCATTATTATGAGTCAGGGTACAGCCAAAGAGTGGAACCTCAGTCAGTCTTTATGAATTATTATATGGAAAACCATATGAGTCTCTAGAACCAAATCTAAACATACATGTAAAAGGAAAACAAGATGTGTGTATAACTATTTGCTTTTTCTAAGGAAAACTTTGGATGCAGTAATTTGGAATAGACCTTTACCCCTGGAAAATTCAGTGCATGATTTCCAACCAGGAGACTATGTCTGTGTGAAGACCTGGACCTCCGAACCTTTGCAGGAGCGCTGGAGAGGACCTTTCCAGATACTGTTAACCACTTTTACAGCTGTCAAGATAGCAGAATCAGATGCTTGGATACATTATACTCGAGTGAAGAAAGCACCTACTCCATGGAAGATTGTCAATCGTGACCCAGAGACCTTAAAATTGACACTGAAACATGTCTAATTTTTATATTGGATTTTATTTTGGTCGGTAGTGTTGGTGGGATCATGGGCTGGCTTGGTGGACAGGAACAAAAGACAAGTAGAAACAGAACAAGTGATTGAAATTCCCAAACAAATGGCTGAGGAAAATGTCATGGTAGGATTGACTAAAGAATTTGCCAATTTACAAAATATCACGCGGATCACTGCTTTGCTGCGGGCATTCTGGGCGAGCGGGAGTCAGATTCAAATACTCATGGAGTTCAAGATCTGATCCGTTTATTGTACAAACCAGGTACACTTTTATAAGGCACTCTATAAGCGTGTGATAATATGATTGGCTATTTTACAAGCGTATAATAATATGATTGGTTAACAATTGTTTATTGGCAAGATTTCTGTTTCTACTTTTTCAGGCACGTAGGCTCTTTTCTGCTGTTTCCCAGCTCCTCTTATCGCGTCCTGCTGGCCCTGGTTTTGTGCAAGCACCTGCAATTTGTTCCTCCCTCTTCATTCCACTGTTCTGATCGTGCCCTCGTCTTATTTCTTCAGTATTTTTCCACTTGCTTCAAAGTTCAGTATACTCATTCAATACAGCAAAAGCCCCAACACCTCCCCCTTTCTTTTTAAATACAGCATTAATACTGCATTCCACACAACTTTGGAAACATTGTAAAAGACAAGGCACTAAAAGTAACAAAAGAATAACAAACAACAATATCAACACAGCAAGAGCCCCAACACCTCCCCCTTTCTTTTTAAATACAGCATTAATACAAAAGGCAAGGCACTAAAAGTAACAAAAGAATAACAAACAACAATATAGACAGACCTTGTTTCAGTAAATCCCTCAATCACCCTCCAATGCCCAAAGAAGCAAACCACGCATCTATACCTGAAGAACCTTTTTTTAACTTGATGTATACGATCTCTTAACTCCTCCAGCTGTCGGTGGATACTTCGTCCCATTTTCCCTCTCTCCTCAGAAACAACATTAATTGCAGGAGAGTGTTATGAAACCCAAGGGCGATTTTTCACAGGGCTTACTCCTTCCATTTCCCATTTTACAATTTTAATTACTTTTTCTCCGGTCGCCTTAGCCACCCAAGGTCGGAAACACGGATAGAGCTCCTTGTTTATATTGCACTCAAACGCATGTCTCAAGCACTCTTGCACTCACACTCAGTCAAAATAATTAAGCTATACACTGAAAATCAAAATGCGCATCTCAATCACACCATTCACACTCTCCGGGCAGCCCTCAGTCACACAAGCAGTATGTTATACGGTACCGTGCACTTATGTACAACTTTTAGGAACACTGACAGTTCACAAAGCATGCATTTCAATGAACAATTGCCAAAAAACAAACAACAAACAAAAAACACATTTTTCCTGGTCTTAAGCAGAGTGTTAAGTTTTCCGCTATTTGCTACGAATTACCAGAATATTATTATTTTTCAACATACATTTCATAACTCCGAGTTTTGAACATGTAACAAGACAACACATAGAACAAACAAGACACAGAGCGCTATTTCAGTTGTTACATTCTAGGAATTCCCCAATTCTTAAGACAACCTAAAGGAAGTTTTTAGCTTCCCCCCCCCCCCCTTTTTTTTTTTTTTCTTTTTTTTTTTTTTTTTTTCTTTCCTCCTGGGGACTGCGCTGCGCACCGGACGTCTCCGTGTGTCTCACCAGCCGCCCCGTTACTAAACATACCGTTTTATCCGCGGATCCAGGGGTTCTCTTCTGCTCCCGGGTGAAGAGCTGAGAAGAGGAGGCTCCTCCGAGAAAATCTCCTGGGGCGCGCCTAGGAGCGTCCGCTCCGCAGCTGGTCCCTCAGCCGAGCAGAAATCCTCCTGCCTGGCTCGCCAAAACTGACGTGCGGAATTTGACTCTATAACTCGAAAGTTATAAAGTAGGTATGTTTATTGCGCGCAGATGCACGGGGGATCGCTCCTCCACAAGCGTGCATACCCGAAGTGACGAACCATCCCACATTTATACAATGAAACAAATACAATGAAACAAATGAATATTCAATTAACGCCTATACATATTCGTTACCTAAACCCCGCTTCGTATGTTAATTAGCTTATCAGTCCTTTGCCTGGAATGTGGTGGTCTTGCAGGTTTGTAGGTGATTCATGTTCTTGTGACCATCCGATCTTCTTCAGCAAGGAAACTTAGCACTCCCTCCCTCTAGATAGCATTGGAATATCTCTCATCCTTTTCTCATTCTTTTTTTTTTTTTTTTTTTTTTTTTTTTTAAATAGCCCCTTTTGTTAGAGGAAGAAGGGCAGGCGTCTCCTCAAAACTGTCGTGCGAGCCAAAGTCTTTACCCCCTTAGTCCCGACTTGCACAGATTCCCACAAGTCCTCTCCCACTTTCTTCCATGTTTCATTATTATATACATCTTGCGTAGAAGCAAGGAAACCACGGCGGCGACTCCAACATAGCAGATCAATTACTGCCTGCCGTGAGACTGGCGTTTCAGTTTTCTCTGCCAGTTTCATCAAACTGTCTACGATTGCTTTTTCCACCACTGATGCAGTGATTCCCATCCTGCTTAAATTTCCTGACTCACCGGTCAGCCGTGCACGTTCCGCCTTTCTTCGGGCGCCCAGCTCTCTCTCCGCTGGCAGCAGGATCCTCGCCGGCTCCGCAGCTTGTAACACGATCCTTAATGAATCCTCCTGACTTTTTGACCGATCCACCCGTCGGGGTCACCAGATGCTGCGGGCATTCTGGGCGAGCGGGAGTCAGATTCAAATACTCATGGAGTTCAAGATCTGATCCGTTTATTGTACAAACCAGGTACACTTTTATAAGGCACTCTATAAGCGTGTGATAATATGATTGGCTATTTTACAAGCGTATAATAATAAGATTGGTTAACAATTGTTTATTGGCAAGATTTCTGTTTCTACTTTTTCAGGCACGTAGGCTCTTTTCTGCTGTTTCCCAGCTCCTCTTATCGCGTCCTGCTGGCCCTGGTTTTGTGCAAGCACCTGCAATTTGTTCCTCCCTCTTCATTCCACTGTTCTGATCGTGCCCTCGTCTTATTTCTTCAGTATTTTTCCACTTGCTTCAAAGTTCAGTATAATCATTCAATACAGCAAAAGCCCCAACACTGCTTGTTTGCCGATAACTAGGGCAGTAGGTGAATCTATTCGATGGGGAATTTTAACCATGAATCTGACCAATCTGGAATGTAAAAATGAGACCACCTATTGTGAACAGAGGCCAGTAACTCAACGGTATGAACAAGTAAAGGTTATCAGAAAACAGTGGAAGTCGCCAGGTAAAGAAACAGATTGTAAAAAACTATTGAATTATGATTTTATAACAGGATCCCGACCTAGTGCCATAGCTTGAGTTCTTTTTCCTGGGGGTCCAAATCCCCAGTTAGGATGGTGTTCTTGTGATGAACAACTTAAAACCAATGCGAGCAGAAGTATCATGAAATGGAAGTGTAACAAAACTGGCCAAGGTACCCAATTAGTAGAACAATGGGACTCTATATGGTCTATGTCCATATTTTCCCATTTTCAGTATATGGCAAGAACTTCTTGGTGTTTGACCTGGGATGGAAAAGTTTTTTCAGTATTACCCTGGGCCAATGATAGGTCAGCTTCATCGGGAGAAGGAAAATAAAATAGTGCCGTGGTGGAAATGCGAGAAAGTGTATGATTGCAGTAATGCAGACTTAGCAATCCAAAGAATTCCTCCGTTGGCCACTGCTTTGAAATATGGTTGTTTCTGTCGAGGTCTTAAGAATATTTTCAATTTAACCAGCACTTTTACAGTTAGAAAAGGAACTTTGTTTAGTTGCAGAAAAACTACCATTCGAAGTCCAGGACATTTAGTTTGGGCATTAAGCGGTGGAACCTGGACAACACATTTACCATTAGATGGTAAGGTGAAACAAATTACTTTAGGCATGCCAACATTGTGTCCAGTTTGGAAGAAATCACCGTTTAAAGGATCTTTAGAGAATTTAGAATTGAAAGGAATAAAGAGATCTGAGATAAATGATGATATTTGGAATGAACCATCTACAGGAGTGAAAACTGGCTGGGCACTTGAATCACTTTTAAATCCTATAGCTTCATATAGAAACAGAGCATGGCTCTATCAGTTAAGTGGTCAAGTGGAAAAATTAGCAAACGTTACCAAAAAGGGGTTTAAGGAATTGAATATACAATTACAGGCGACCTCCAGAATGACTTTACAAAATAGAATGGCATTAGATATGCTCCTACTTAAAGAACATGGAGTATGTGGATATCTCAAGGGTAAGATGGGCCACTGTCGTATCCACATTTCAAATGTCACACAAGATGTGGAACATGATTTGGATTTATTAGATAAAATTGAAAAAGAAACAGAATCAATTCAAGAAGATATGTCAGAAGACTGGTTAGGGAAAATTTTTAACAAACTGGGATGGAATTTGAGCTCTTGGATACAGTGCATCATCAAAACGTTGTTTCTGTTACTAATTGTAATTCTGATGATCGTGCTAGTCTATGCATGTTTGAAGAAACAGTTTACCAACAGAATTTCAGTCAATCGTATGAGAGAAGTACCAACTATTCCATCAAGACATAGTCCACCACCAAAATATGTTGAAACAAATGATATGTAAATAATGTGAAAGTATTGAAAAATGATTTTCAACACTTTCAAAGGGGGGAAATGTTATACATTTGCTAATAAGCTAAGATTGATTGACTTTATTTGATTGATTATTTGATTTTATAAAATTATTTTATAGAATAGAAAGACAGAAGGATAAGAAATCTATTTTAATGAAACTTATAGTTGCACAGCAAAAGCTGCTATGAGATCCTCTCTACATCCCCTACCACAGCTAGAAGAATGGGCTAGAACCATTGTTAAAACTTTGGTAATAACTTTAGGGTTTGAAAGGTTTCTTTGTATTTGACCAGTCTTCTGTATGTAGAAGGTGTATTGAAATGTCAGAATATGAGATGAATGGAAACTGGGGAGAGTCGCCTGGAACAGCTTGTGGTTACCTGCCAAGAAACCGTGAACTTTAGTAAAAGGTAATTCCGGCAGGGGGAGATCGCGACCACCGACTCATATACCACCTACCCAAATCGTACCCCAGACCCATTTCTAGACCTTTCTAAGCTCTACTGTGCAGAATCGGATATAGGAGGAGAATATGTTAATGCTTTACGGGAAATATCATGGTTATGCATGCATACTTAATGAATATGTATGAATAAGTTCTATATATGGTGTCTAATTTTGAGACTTGGTGTGCGTTGATCGTGAGAGGACTCGCTCACGCACCCGGCCGTCAATAAAGAAGTCTCTGCTTATCTACATCACATTGGTGTCGATAGGTTCTTCATTCCGAGATTTCGGTAACACAGGGAGCTCCTTCCCTTCCGAGCAGGAGGAGATGGGCTGTGCTGTGGGGGTGTCACGGCCTGGGGTGGGCTGCCCCAGGGCTGGGCAGTCTCTGGAGGCTCTCAAACCCCGCCTGGCCGTGACCCTGAGCGGCCGGCTCCTGGGGGAGCTGCTTTCGCAGGGCCTTGGGCTGGATGGTCTCCAGAGGTCCCTGCCAGCCCTGACCCGTCTGATTCTGCCGCTCTGTGCGGAGGCGCGGGGCCGGCCCGCGGCGCTGAGGGGCGGTGGGGCCGCAGGGGCAGCGGGGTCGGGAAGGCGGTGGCGTGGGCTCTGAGGGGCCGGTGTGCGGGACAGCCGGGAGCGGGCAGCCCGGCGGGCAGCGGGAGCGCCCTTCGGCCGGCCTCTGTGCCGCCACAGGCTCACCGCCCCGGCCATAGGTGGCCAAAGACTGTTGCCGTGCATGCCCGGGGCATCGTGGAGGGGCTGCTGGCTGCCCGCAGGTGGTCTCCCCTTTGGAGACTGGTCAAAGGCTTGGGCTTTGTTTGTTGGGCTTTGTTGATGGCTCAACAGAGGGCTTGGTTTTGCAGTGTGCCCCCTTACTGCTGCTCTGGTGACGTGCTGGGCAGCAGTGGCTGCAGGGCAGGTGGGGACAAGTGGCATGGGCAGGAGACAGAGCTGCCCATCCTGCTGGGGACATGGAGGGGCCTGTGCTGCTGGAGCCAGAGCATCGGCGGCTTGGTAGCCCCTGGGCTCAGCCACGTCAGCCCCAGGCAGTGCAGGCTGCTCAGACAGTGGGTGGCAGAAAAAGTCATTTATTGCGGCAGCGTGGCCCTGGAGAGGGGAAGGAAGGCATTGCTTTCAAGTTCTGCTTCGGCTCCACCTTGGGCTTCTCCCCTCTGCTTCACAGCCCAGTGGAGCAGCTGGCACTTTATGGCAAAGGCGAAGCATGAGGGCACGTCTTTGCCCTGGACCACTGGAAAGAGCAGTTGTCCTGCTGCTCTCCAGAGGACGCCAGCTCCTCTGGGGCTGAGGTGTCTTCTTCCCTGTTAGCCTTCAGGAAGAGAAGCCTGCAGAGCATCCTCGGGCTGGGGCTGCTGCTTCGTCTCTGCCTGAGCAGAGCCCTCGCTGGGGGTCGAGTGCCACCTCCCCCATGTCCTTGGCAGCCATAAGCGCAGTAATCATAGGTTAAACCACCCCTTACAGCCTTCGTCATCAAAGGATGAGGAATGTCTGAGTTGCCAGGGAGGAGACCAGGGGGCTGGTGTCTTTCATTGCGCCTTTAAGCACTGTGGGGACAAAGCAGCAGAGGTGAGGTGACAGCCCTGTGTCCCCTCCAGGCAGGGCGCACTGCACCCTGTGATTGCCAGGGCCAGGAGGCAGCCAGGGGACAGGTGGCTCGGCTGGAAGCTGCTTCTCAGGAATAGCCCCCTGCAGAAACACCCCGTCCCCCCTAGGCACGCTGGGAGCAGATCCCCCCTTGCCCAGGTTGCGGGGGGGAGCTCCGTGCTAGCTCCTTCCTCCTCCCCACTGCCCTCGCTCACCATGTCGGATGTACTCCAGGTACCACTGCTCACGCACGCACCGCCCAACGAGCCCTGGAGCAACACAGTGTGTCAAGGATGCTGCTGCCGCTCAGAGACCCTTGCAGCCAGCCCACCTGGCTGCGCGGTCCCCCCGGGAGGGCTGACCCCGGAGTGCAGCATCAGGGAGGGGATGGATGAGCCTCCTGCCAGCCCCACCTGTGCAGGCAGGGGCAGGAGGGGGTGAAGGGGTGCCCCATAGGTCCTGTGCTGGGACACAGGGACCCTGGGAGTCATGGCTCACCGATGAACCTGACAGCCTCCCATCGCAGGGGCTCCTGCCAGCTGTGCAGGTAATGCAGGCTCTGGCGCAGGTAGGCCATGGCCCTGCTCCTCTTCTTGGCCAGCTGGAGAGAGGAGAAGGGTGCAGGGTGGGCGCAGAGGTGCCCCCGCGTTTGGCCATCCCTCCACCCAGGGCCATCCCCCTTCCCCCCAGCAGGACATCCCCAGCTCCCCACTGTGTGGCACCGGGGTTCAGAGGGAGCATCAGGCTCCCAGGGATGCAGGGCTGCCACCCTAGTGGCAGGGTCCCCTTGGGGACCCCAGGGGCAAAGACAATGTGGAGCTGAGCCTGCTCCAGGAGGGTGTGTGCAGCCAAGGGGGCACAGCCCTCCATCCCCCCTCCCTCCCCGCAGGGCACAGGGCAGGGCTTGCCCGGGGAAGATCCCAGGGGTGTTGGGGCTCTGCTTACCAGGCACTCGCTGATCCTCCATGCCTGCCCGGTCTCAGCCATGTGCGCCAGCTGCCTCCACTTCAGGAACAGGCCAGCACTGCGGAGGGCTTCCTGGGAGGCCTGGTGAGCAACAGAGATGCCACCACCACCATTGAGGGCACAGGACCCTGTGTCCTCCCTCTTGGCGGGGCTCAGAACCTCTTCTATCCCATGCCAGGAAGACACTCCAGCTGGGAATTGGTGCTGTCACCATGCTCAGCACCCCGGGGAAGAGAAGGACAATCACCCTCTCTGACTGGAAGGCCGTCAGGGCTTCAGTGCTTTGGCCCTGGTGGCCCCAGGCTGTTGTGGAGCTGTAGCTCAGTCTCTGGGGCTGCAGGACCCATGGCAGGGGCTGTGCGGAGGGAGCTGGGTGGGAAAGGGACCCACCTCCCCGTCCATCTGGGCAGCAGCAGGAGAAGGGCAGCAGTGGGCAGGGAGGGGGTCTCTGCCTGGCCCTAGGGACTCAGCAAGCTAGACCTCCCAGTGGCACACATTTGAAGGGTCCAGTGTCAGCATTGCCGGGCCCAAAGGACCGGTCAGGCTAAGAATCCCACCTTGGCCACACTTTTGTTCTGATCGTGCAGGTGCAAGAGCAGTGGCAGCAGGCTGCTCCACACCTTCTTCTTCATCTTCTTCTTTTCAGCGCCCACCACGAGCCACATCACGCTTTGGAAGAGGTGGATGGATTTCTCCCGCACAGTGTCCAAATGCTGGGGAAGGAGGGGAGGAGGACCTCAGCCCCAAGCGCAAGCCCGTGGCAAGCGAGGGGCTGACGTGGAGGTGAACTTCCCCCAGATGGCTGCAGGCAGCCCTGCTCCATAAGGGAGTGCATGAGCCGTGGCATGCAGAATGTCTGTGCAGAGGGGCTGGGGGCCGGAGAGGGAGACCCTGTGGAGGACTGGGGGATGCTGCCAGGGCAGGGTGCACATTGGTGTTGCTCAGCACACCGGCTGCTGTCCTGCCACCCCCGTCCGCCCTGCGGCAAGCAGGCCGAGCCAGGGTGAGTCCACGCTGGGGGTTTGGGGTGCAGCACGGAGTCACCGAGGGCAGCGACAGTGGCTGGGGGCTGCAGGGCAAAGCATCCTCCTGCAGAGCATGGGGGCTGCGGTGGGAGACGCGAACGAGGTGCTCAATGAGGGGAGCATGGGGCTCTCCGCCAGCCTTACGTTGTCAAAGAGTGGCTGGAGCTTGTCAGCCAGCGCCGGGGCAATGAGGCTGGGCTTCTTCCCCGCCGGAAGCTGGAGCATGTTGTCAAGCACGGAGAGGGCCACGGCGCTGTCGTCACTGTCATCAGCCTGCAGCCGCTCCATGACGTACGGCAGCAGGACAAGGGTTTTCCTTGCCTATGTGAGACACGCCACCTCATTTTTGTAAAGCGGCAAGCGACCGCAGGGCTGAAAACCCTCCCCGTGAGCACTGGCCTCCCCGCTGGCTTCTCAGCAGGCAGCATGGGTTACGAGGGCAAGCGCCTGGCAGACAGGGCTCCCTGGCACGGCCATGGGAAGAGCAGGGTGCGCAGGGGGAGGACAGACAGCTCTGGCTCCTTGCCAGACCCTCGGCTGCCCCCGTTTGCAACAGACCCCCTGAGCAGCCTGGTGGGTGACCAGCGCTGCTTGGAAAGCTGCGCGAGCTGCCAGCAGGCCCTGCGTTTCATCGCGGGGCTCATCACCCCACGGCCACGCTCTGCAGACCCCACACTCGGGCTGGTGGCTCTGCTGCCATCATCCCTGCTGGGACGTGCTGGCAGTGGGACCCTGTTCCCCTCGGCACTGCTGCCTCTCCCCTTGCCATGGGGCAGTGGGCCAGGGACGCGGGAGAGCTGGCTGCAGCTGGCTCAGCTCCCCATGCCCACAAAAGCCCAAGCCGCCACGTTACCTACCACCCACAGCTCTGCCATGGGCTGTTGTCCTGGCTGCCCCAGCTGCCCCCTACTCACTGTGTCAGGCCTCTCGGTGAGCCTGAGGATGGCCCTGAGCACCAGGGTGGGCATCCCCAGGCACTGGCTCTGCAGATACATGGGGAAGATTGCCAGGGCACAGTCCAGCTCTTCACTGAGGTCAGTGCAGCCCACCATCTGAAACACACGCAACGGGAGCTGGAGAGGTGCAGCGCTGGCTCCAGCCATCAGCTCAGGCAGGGCAAGGACACCGGGGCAAGGCCAAGCCTGAATGGAGGCAGCAGGGACTGCGGAGAGCCCCCGTGCCCCACACCGCACTGGTTGCTCGCCTGGCTCCTCCATGGTACCAGCCAGAGCCCACCTGCTGCCCCAGCTCCCGCTGCAGCAGCGGGCATGGGAGAACTGAGCATCGGAGGGAGCTTGGAGCAGTGCCATCAGGCTCACCTCAACAAAGAAGACCATGGCGACCATCTCCCAGGAGGGGTTCTCCACAGAGAGGAGCTCTGCCAGATGGCGGAAGATGGTGGAGCGCAGGGATCTTGGGGTGTTCATCATCTCCCTGGAAGGGGGAAGGAAGCACTGTCAGGCCTGAGCCAGGCGGGCACATCTCTGGGGGTCGCACCAGTCTGGTCATCACTGGACTGCAGCACTTCCTCCAAGCAGTGGGGACCCCCTGCCATCAGCCCCAAGGGAGGGGGTGGTGTGGGGTGCACAGTCCCCCAGGAGTGTGGAGAAGGGGCTCTCACCTGGCCACGATGCGCACTCCCAGGAGGTGGGTCTGGGCACTGAGCAGCATGTCCCAGCCACCCTGCGCCTCGATGGCCAGCATGTGGCTCTCAAGGCCCATCCTGCAGAGCAGCACCGTCATGGCCTGCACCACAGACCTGCACGAGGAGAAATGCTCAGCTCCCACCGGGACCCCTGGCTTGGCTCCAGGTGGCTGGCAGGGACGAGCGGACAGGGATGGCGCACCTGATAGGAGTAATCAGACCCTGTTGGTGGCCCGTCCAGAAGATTAGCACCTCCTCTGGCGTCAGCTCTGTGGTGAATGACACTTGGAAAAGCAGTGCCAGGAAAAGCCGGGGGAAAATGTCTTCCACGTCCCGTGGGCAGCTGGACTGCAGGAGGATCTTGCTTATGGTGCTGGCTGCCTGCAGAAGACACCAGACACGGACATCTCGCTGACCCCTGGGGAGGCCAAGGCTTGGGGCGGGCATGGAAGGGAAGGGGTGGCCCCAGACAGCTGAGAGCAGCCCCGGAGGTCAGTGAGGCCTCATCCAGCAACTCACAGCCAGGGAGAGGACGCGCGGGTTGTCCTTGGTAGAGGCGGAGGTCTTGTGCAGCGACTGGTTCATCATGACGTTGATGAGCTCCTGCAGCACCTTCTTGGCAGCCTGGGGCTCAAAGAGCATCACCGCCCACATGGTCATGGCAACACTGTGGAGAACCAGGGCTCTGTCAGTGGGGACACCCAGGAGTAAGGCCGGCCTGAAGTCCCTAGGGAGGGTATTGGGGCCCCTCTGCCAGGGTGAGAGCAGCCCTAAAGTCTGGTGAGCCCCGTACTAGGTGCATGTTGGGGAGCAGTGCAGCAGGCCGGCCACCACCTCGCTGGGGTGTTTGTCTGCCAGCACGCGCAGGGCCCTGTCCAGGCTGTTGACGGCTACCAGCATCCTGATGGAGGGCAGGTTTGTGTAGATGGCGCGCACGATCTTCAAGACCTGGAGAGGAGACACAGGAGGGAGTGGGGATGTCAGTAGGGTGAGCGCGGCTGTTTCCCCAGCTCCCTCTGGGAGCTGCTTCTGTTCCCGTTGTGGTATGCCAGCTGGAGATGGTGTCAGCGCTGGCCAGGTGCAGAGCCGGGGGAGGAACGGTGCCCCGGGGGGCTGGAGCATCAGCTGTGCTACCCCTGGGCGACTCACCTGCCCCGGCTGGAAGGCAGGGCCCAACACAAGGACATCCACCATGTGGGCAGCCACGCGGATGCTGTAGGTGCTTGGGTCTCTCATGTTGTTGATGGCTAGGAGGATGATGTCTGCCCGGTCAGAGGGACGGAGGTATTTCGTGAACTTCTGCGGCATGAAGGAGAGGAAGGGAGATTTGTCACCTAGAGCATCCCCCAGAGCATCTTGGCTGTGCAGGGAGTGGGACGCAGAGCCAGGCTGCGCTGGGCAGATGGACGGTGGGGGTCAGGGTGCCATGGGGAACCAGAGCTCACTGGAGGCCTTTGCCTCGCCCCTGCTCAGGATCGGCGCAAGCCCCCGCTATCGCCATGCATCAGGTGTCCCTTCGCTCATGCTGATCCCGCCAGCCAGGAGCTGAAGGCCCTTCTTACCAGGAAGATTTCTCTGGCGCCGCTGGTTTGCAAAAGCTGCTGGGGCTGCCTCGCTTGCCAGACCTCCTGGTGCTCCAGCTGCCCTCTGTCATGCGACCGGGGCTGCCTGCCTGGGGAGGAGAAAAACCGGGGTGCTGAGAGAGAGGGTGCAGAGCTGGAGGTGCAGTCTGAGTGCTGGGCAGAAAAGTCACTGGCAAAGGACTGGGACGCCCTGACAGGTCTGGGGAGCAGATACGCAGGGAGGGTCCGGGGCTGTTGTGAGCAGGGCTGAGAGGAAATGGCTCTTCAGACTGCAGGCAGGCAGGCAGGTTGTATGCGGCTTTCTCTGGCCAAGGAGGGTGGCCACTGGCTGCCCATGCTGGGGGGGACCAAGCCCGACACGGCCTCTCTTACTTCTCTGCTTCAGGATGAAGGTGTGCAGGTGATGGAGAGCTTCTGCAGCCTTGTGGCGGGTCCTCTCACGCTTGCAGGTGCAGCAGAGAATGAGGTGCCCCACCAGCAGCCCCAGTATTGCAAACTGATGACTCTTGGAGCACTGGTGTCTGAGGACTATAGTTTGTGCAAAGCAGGAGCAGACCTGGGGGAAGAGAGGCAGTGCAGGCACAAGGTGAGGCCGGTCACAAGGTGAGCCCCAGCTGCTGCCCCAGCCATCTATAGACCAACGGAAAGCTACCGCGCGTACTAATTACCAATAGCATCTTTTAGGTAGAGTTTGGAAAATACGTATGTATAACTAGACTGCATAAATGTTAATCTTGTTCTTCTGAGCTTTGCGCTTGCTTCGTGGAGCATCATCAGCTAAGCCCCAGCTTTGCGCGAATCCGTAATAAAGAAATGCCTGGACTCCGTGCGTCGGATGGCTCTTGCCCAACGGGCGAAGGCGTACACTTTTTGGATAACAGTGTCAGTGGGGAGAGACAGCTGGGAGGGGGCATAGCCCCCGGCACCTTGTGAGCAGGGCATGTGGGCAGAAAGACTGGCCGGGAGGTAGGGGCACAGCCTCGTAGAAGTGGCCACGCATACCTTTGGTCTGATCCTGAGGAAGCCTTGGATGATGTCCAGGGTATTCTCTTCCTCCGTGGGCGCAGCCAAGTCAGAGTGGCACGAATCTGGCGGACACAGAGCAGGCAGGGCTGGGGTCAGGCCGTGGGGAAAGTGCGAGCCCTCCGCCCAGCTCCTGGGGATGTCCCCAGCCCCAGCTCAAGGCTGGGACACTGGTGTCCCCTGCGCGCCCCAGGGGTGAGGGTGCGATGCTGGAGGGCAGCACCAGGAGGGGGGCCCGGTGTGCCTGGGTGAAGGATGCACTGGTACCAGGGGCAGGGAGGGTCCCTGCCCCAGGGATGCTGTGGCAGGGCTGGGTCTTTGGCCGCTGCCCCATGGGAGCCTGGCTGCCAGCCTGGCCGGGGGCTGCGAGTCTGGGGCAGGGCAGGGCAGGGTGAGCAGAGTGGGCAGCCCCCTGCCCACGATGCCCTCACACTCACGCGCATGCAGCAGCGGGAACTTACAATTGTTGGGCTTCAGCCGCGAGCTGGGAGCTGGGGCAGCTCTGTCCTTTTCCTGCCAGGACTGCCTGGGGTGGCTGGCGGGTATCCCCACCATCCTGCGGCAGGGAGAGAGGAAAGGGGTGAAGGGAAGCCTGCAGCACCCGGGGCTGCCCTGCCAGGGGCGGTGGGGCAGAAGTAGCTCTGTTCAGGGGGCTCCTTGCCACCAGCCTGCCCCGACACCTTCCTCCCAGACACTGTGGGGGCAGCACCGGGTGACACGGCATGTCACAAAGTGCCCCACTGTGACCCTTCCTGATGCCCCAGGGCCCCACTGACCGCTCCTTGCCCCAGGGGGTTGGGACTGACTCCCTCTTCCTCCTTCTCCCTCTATGGGGCTGGGGTTCATCTAGACTGGGGGCATGCCACTTGTCGTAGGGACCCCTCTGTCACCTCGCTCCTGGGGCCGCACCCGCTTGTGGCCAGGCTGAGCTGGGGCTCAGCCCCCACACCGTCAGGCACGCTGAGGCTCTTCTCTCTTCCACCTGGGGCTCGGGACAAGGCCTGCGCGGCTCCCCTTGCTCCAAGGCTGGTGGGCACACAGGGACGACAGACGCCCTCCCGTGCGCTCAGCCGCAGCCGCACAGACTGGCACTGCTGGGGTCACTCGGGTTACCCCGGGCACTGTTGCCATGGTGCAGGGCACTGTTCCATCATCCCTTGGCTGGAACCCGGGCGGGGGCGGGGGGAGTCCCCCTGCTCCTCACCCCAGCCCCACTGGGCCCAGCCCAGGCCTGCTGGGCCAACCTGGCGAGGCGAGCTTTAAAGCAAAGGATGCAGGGGGAGGGCTGCAGTGCGGCAATGCTCGTGCCATCACCTGCGACTGGGGCATAAGCCAGGCCAAGCAGAGCAGCGATATGTGTTCCTTAGCTGCCTCCCGAGATGAGTCCCAGAAGGCCAACCGCCTCCAGGCTGTGCATGGCGGCGGTGGATCCTCTTGCACCCCTCCCGGGAGACCTGTGTGCTCGGTCGCCTCTCTGCAATGCCCATACACCAGCACACGCGGCACAGGGGATCACCAGGAAGAATGAAAGATCTGTGTGCGGTCGCAGGGCCATGAGCTCATTGCAGTTACGGAGACATGGCGGGATAGCCTCCACGGCTGGGAGGCTGTCGTGGGTGGCTGTGTGCTTTTTAGAAAAGAGGCCAGCAGGGAGAGGTGGTGGAGTTGCTCTTTGTGTGAGGGAGCAACGGGAAGGTCGCGAGCTCTCCCTTGGGGTGGGTGCAGGACGAGTCCAGAGGTTACGGGTAAAGATGAAGGGGCCCGCCAACACGCGGGATGCCGTTGTAGGTGTTTGCTACGGGCCACCTGATGAGGGAGGGGAAGCCAATGAGGCCTTCTACAGACAATGGCAGGCAGCCTCACGATGCCAGGCCCTGGTTCTCACGGGGGACTTCAGCCTCCCTGCTACCTGCTGGAAAGCCAACCCAGCTAGGCTCACACAGTCCAGGAGGTTCCTGCAGAGCACCGACGGTAACTTTTTGACGCAGGTGGTGGAGGAGCCAACGAGGCAAGCTGTGCTCTCAGACCCGTTCTTCGCAAGCAGAGGGCTGGTTGGGGATGTGAAAGTTGAAGGCAGCCTTGGCCGCAATGACCATGAGATGGCGGAGTTCAGGGTCCTGTGCTGAGGAAGCGAGCCGACAAGTAGGATTGCCGCCCTGGCCTACAGGAGAGCTAACGCTGTCTTCTTCAAGGACCTCCTTGGAGGAATGCCATGGTTGAGGGCTCCAGAAGGTACTTCCCAGTCCAAGAGAGACAAGGAACTACTGGAGAGGGGCCAGCAGAGGGCTACAAAGATGGTGAGGGGACTGGAGCATCTCCCTTAGGAGGACAGGCTGAGAGGGCTGGGCCTGTTCAGCCTGCAGGAGAGAAGACTCAGGGGGGATCTGTCGCATCCCAGCTATGAGGAGGGAGAGAGCGACTCAGACTCGCAAATGCCCTTGCTGTGGGTTGCGCTGAGGTAACACCCGAGGTCCGTACCTAAACATCAACTTTAATGGAACAAACACCCAGTAAACATTGACCCTTTCACAATTATATCCAACCAAGCTATGTGGCTTTAGGAGAAGCTGGGGTAGGCCTTGTATTACTTTAGGAGAAAAAGCTGAGGCGGCGGGGGCGGGACATGGGGCAAGACAGCTAGAGAGAGGGGGAGATCACCACTCCTGGATCCAGCGCCGCAGCTGCCAGCAGGGCTGTTGGACAAAGAGTCCCAGAGGCTTCTAGGTGTGCCTAGTTGGGAGCCCCAGTCCCTGGGCTCCTGGAGCCTTCTCTCGCCCCAGCTGCAGGAGTGGCTGAGGCCAGGCGGCCAGGGGAAGGGCCACCAGCCCCCGTGCCTGGCCAGGCGGCCAGGGGAAGGGCCACCAGCCCCCGTGCCTGTCACTGCCTCCGGCACCTTCCCTCAGGGCGCTGCCTGGGCACTGGGCACCGCACCTGGGCCTCGGCCCGACGGGATCTTATCAACGGGACAAGGGGCAACGGGCACAAACGGCCACACAGGTGTCACAGTTTTGCTAATAAGTTAAGATTGATTGACTTTATTTGATTGATTATTTGATTTTATAAAATTCTTTTATAGAATAGAAAGACAGAAGGATAAGAAATCTATTTTAATGAAACTTATAGTTGCACAGCAAAAGCTGCTATGAGATCCTCTCTACATCCCCTACCACAGCTAGAAGAATGGGCTAGAACCATTGTTAAAACTTTGGTAATAACTTTAGGGTTTGAAAGGTTTCTTTGTATTTGACCACTCTCCTGTATGTAGAAGGTGTATTGAAATGTCAGAATATGAGATGAATGGAAACTGGGGAGAGTCGACTGGAACAGCTTGTGGTTACCTGCCAAGAAACCGTGAACTTTAGTAAAAGGTAATTCCGGCAGGGGGAGATCGCGACCACCGACTCATATACCACCTACCCAAATCGTACCCCAGACCCATTTCTAGACCTTTCTAAGCTCTACTGCGCAGAATCGGATATAGGAGGAGAATATGTTAATGCTTTACGGGAAATATCATGGTTATGCATGCATACTTAATGAATATGTATGAATAAGTTCTATATATGGTGTCTAATTTTGAGACTTGGTGTGCGTTGATCGTGAGAGGACTCGCTCACGCACCCGGCCGTCAATAAAGAAGTCTCTGCTTATCTACATCACATTGGTGTCGATAAGTTCTTCATTCCGAGATTTCGGCAACAGTTTTGGCGACCCAGATGGGACCTCGCCGAAGGAGACCGGAGGAGTCGGGGACCTGATCGGGTCCAGCCGGCACCGAGGATTTCTCCGGGATACCCATTGATCCCCGATCCATAAGGCTCTTCGCGACGTTCCCCGGATTTTTGGTAAGACACTTCTTTTCCTAATTGTAGTTAGTGAGTTAGCGTCCCAGTAAAGTAAGTGCACTAGAGGAAGTGGGTTGGAGTCCCACTGAGTAAGTCTGCCTGTCAGACGCGGTGAAAGCTGTGCAGGGTAGGACTAGGAGTCTGCCCGTAAGACATAAGCGAAAGCTATTGCAGGGTTGGGCAAAAGTGGAAACAAGAGAACCCATATGCTATAGTGTTCTCTAAAGTAGTGCCTCTAACAAGAAGTTAGAAGGGTTTTGTGGGGGTTTTCTTGATACGGAATTTTTTCTTGTATTTGAGTATTGAGAAGAAAATTAAGAAGTGTATAATACTGTGTTTTATGTCTTTGTTTAAAGTAACTGTGGGAAAGTGTGAGTGTGGCTGTAAGGGTGAGACGTGCAATTGAGCACAAAAGCGAGTGTGGAGAGTGGATCCGCGGATCAGAGTGACAGAGTTGAATAATTGTGTATTGTACTGTGAGTGATTATACCAGGGCATCTAAGTTAACTCGGTTGTTTAAAAGTAAAAGCATGGGTAATCTTGCTGTAAATGACAAAATCCCGAAAAATTCTTTGTTGGGATGTTTATTGGCACATTGGGGAAATTTACATGATGATCTGCAAAAGAGCCAGATGATTGAGTATTGTAATAATTTGAGTATTGTAATAATTGGTGGCCTTTGTATATATTGGATGATCAGGAAAAGTGGCCCACGAATGGGACACTGAATTATAACACTATTCTGCAGTTAATGCTGTATTGTAAAAGAGAAGGGAAATGGAATAAAATGCCAAATGTGGATTTGTTCTTGTACTTAAGACAAAGAAAGGATTGGCAGGATGAATGTAAGCTAACTATTAGAGATAATTGGTAATGGCTATAACTTCTGATAATAAGAAAGTGGGAAAAAAAATGTTGTTCCAATTGTGAGATTGGGAGTGGATACAGGAGCGACATTTTCTTTTTATTAAATACCTGCAAAGGAAAAATTGGAACAAAACCAGGCCATTCCTGCAACCCCTGGATTTGAAATTTGGAAATAAGATAACTACACGTGAATTTTTGTATGTACCAGAATGTCCGATACCCTTCTTAGGAAGAGATTTGTTATCCAAATTAAATGCACAAAGTGTTTTTGACGAAGGAGAACTTTTCTTGAAAATACCTGAGTCAAAAACGGGAGAAATCCTGATGATACAAGAAAAAGTAAAGGAACAAGAAATTCCACCGGAGGTGGATTTGGCAGCGATCCCTACTGTATGGGAAACAAATATTCCTGGTAAATCGAAACTAGCAGAACCTGTTAAAATAGATTTGAAGGAAGGCGCGGGAACAGTGAGAACTAAACAATATCCAATCAAATCAGAAGTGAGACAGGAGTTGAAGAAATTGATTGATAAATTTTTGGAGTATAAAATTTTGGAAGAATGTGAATCTGAGTATAATACTCCTGTTCTACCAGTCAGAAAACCCTCGGGTGAATATAGGCTGGTGCAAGACTTGAGAGCAGTAAACTAAATAGTTCAGGATATTTATCCTGTAGTAGCAAACCCTTATACACTGTTAACAGCATTGAGGGAGACTTATCGGTGGTTTACAGTGCTTGATTTAAAAGATGCTTTCTTTTGTATACCTTTGGAAAAGGAAAGTAGAGAACTGTTTGCTTTTGAATGGGAAAATCCTCAAACCGGGCGAAGGATGCAGCTGACACGGACTAGATTACCCCAAGGATTTAAAAACAGTCCAACTATTTTTGGAAATCAGTTAGCAAAGGAACTTGAAACCTGGAAACAGGATAAATCAAGACCTGGGCATTTACTCTTACAATATGTGGATGACATACTGATTGCTACAGAAGAAAGATTTACTTGCATACGGGTGACTATTGACCTCTTGAATTTCCTGGGACTAAATGGGTACAAGGTATCCAGGAAGAAAGCCCAAACAGCCTGCCAGACTGTGATATATCTGGGCTTTGAGATTTCAAAAGGACAACGACAATTAGGAAAAGATCGCAAAGAAGCTATTTGTGGTATACCTGAGCCGAGAAATATTCATGAACTCAGAGCATTTTTGGGAATGACTGGGTGGTGTCATCTTTGGATTATGAACTATGGGCTAATAGCTAAACCGCTGTATGAGGCCCAAAAGAATTCTCCCTTTGTATGGGGCCCACCACAGCAAAGGCTTTTGTAGAGTTAAAACGTGCCTTAATGTCTGCACCTGCTTTGGGACTTTTGGATTTAACCAAAGATTTTCAGTTGTTTGTTCACGAAAGGCAACACCTGGCACTGGGAGTGTTAACTCAGAAGATAGGAAGCTGGAAATGACCAGTCGGATATTTCTCTAAACAACTGGACACAGTGAGTAAAGGGTGGCCAAACTGCCTTCGAGCAGTGACAGCGACAGTGATGCTCATACAAGAAGCTCGGAAATTGACTTTGGGAAGAACAATAACAGTCTATGTCCCACACATGGTGATAACTGTTTTAGAACAAAAGGGGGGACACTGGCTGTCTCCGAGCCAAATGACGCAGTACCAGGTAGTACTGACTGAACAAGATGATGTGACTTTAAAGACAACTAACCTGGTAAATCCTGCAGTGTTTTTAAGTTCCATACAGGAAGAAGGACAACTGGAACATGACTGCTTGGCTACCATCGGGTATGTTTACTCCAGTCGTCAAGACTTGAAGGATGTACCATTGGAGCGATCAGACTGGGAATTGTATACTGATGGAAGCAGCTTTATGGAACAAGGAGTCCGATACGCTGGATATGCGGTAACAACAGATACTACAGTTACAGAAGCAGGAGCATTGGCGAGTACTACATCAGCCCAGAAAGCGGAACTTATTGTCTTGATTCAAGCCCTAGAATTAAGTAAAGACAAGAAAGTAAATATCTGGACAGATTCAAAATATGCCTTTGGGGTAGTGCATGTCCATGGGGCTTTGTGGAAAGAAAGAGGGCTATTGTCCTCTCAAGGATCAAACATTAAGCATCAAAAGGAAATTATACAATTATTGCAAGCAGTTCAAAAGCCAGATCAAGTAGCAATCATGCACTGTAAGGCACATCACATTGGGAATACAAAAATAATAGCTGGGAATAATTCAGCTGATAAAACAGCAAAAAAAAAAAAAAAAAAAAAAAAAAAAAGGTAGCAAAGAAACAAGCATTGCAAATGGCAATAATTCCTTCTAAAACAGTAACCCTTCCTAGGGAAAAACAGAGATATTCAGAGGAAGATGACAAATTGGGTCAGTTATTAAATGCTAAGAAAAACTTAGCTGGATGGTGGATAACTCCTAATGGACAGGTAGTAATTCCACCTCTGGTGATGAGAGAGATAATTCAAACGAGACATCAAGAATGCCACTGGGGGGCAGAAGCCTTAGTAACATCTTTACGAAAGCAGGTAATACCAGATAAGATGTTGGGAATAGCTAAAACGGTAACTGCAAAGTGTGAAGTATGTTTGAAAAATAATCCAGTGATTAAGAAAAAGGTTCAAATGGGTAGACTGAAATCTGGTACAGAACCTGGAGATTATTGGCAAGTAGATTTTTCAGAGTTACCTAGACAAAATGGGTACCGGTACATCCTGGTAAGGGTTGATACTTTTACAGGATGGCCAGAAGCCCTTCCCTGTCGCACCACACGAGCAAAAAGAGGTTGTGAAGTGGTTATTACAAGAAATAATTCCGAGATTTGGAGTTTCTATTGGAATTTCCTCTGACAGAGGTCCACACTTTGTTGCTGAAGTAGTCCAAAGTGTTAGCAAAGTATTGGGTATTAATTGGGATTTGCATGCGTCTTGGAGACCGCAATCTAGTGGAAAAGTGGAGAGGATGAAGCAAACTTTGAAACGACGAGTAAGTAAGATTTGTCAAGAAACCAGTCTAAAGTGGCCTCAGGCACTTTCATTGGCATTATTATGAGTCAGGGTACAGCCAAAGAGTGGAACCTCAGTCAGTCTTTATGAATTATTATATGGAAAACCATATGAGTCTCTAGAACCAAATCTAAACATACATGTAAAAGGAAAACAAGATGTGTGTATAACTATTTGCTTTTTCTAAGGAAAACTTTGGATGCAGTAATTTGGAATAGACCTTTACCCCTGGAAAATTCAGTGCATGATTTCCAACCAGGAGACTATGTCTGTGTGAAGACCTGGACCTCCGAACCTTTGCAGGAGCGCTGGAGAGGACCTTTCCAGATACTGTTAACCACTTTTACAGCTGTCAAGATAGCAGAATCAGATGCTTGGATACATTATACTCGAGTGAAGAAAGCACCTACTCCATGGAAGATTGTCAATCGTGACCCAGAGACCTTAAAATTGACACTGAAACATGTCTAATTTTTATATTGGATTTTATTTTGGTCGGTAGTGTTGGTGGGATCATGGGCTGGCTTGGTGGACAGGAACAAAAGACAAGTAGAAACAGAACAAGTGATTGAAATTCCCAAACAAATGGCTGAGGAAAATGTCATGGTAGGATTGACTAAAGAATTTGCCAATTTACAAAATATCACGCGGATCACTGCTTTGCTGCGGGCATTCTGGGCGAGCGGGAGTCAGATTCAAATACTCATGGAGTTCAAGATCTGATCCGTTTATTGTACAAACCAGGTACACTTTTATAAGGCACTCTATAAGCGTGTGATAATATGATTGGCTATTTTACAAGCGTATAATAATATGATTGGTTAACAATTGTTTATTGGCAAGATTTCTGTTTCTACTTTTTCAGGCACGTAGGCTCTTTTCTGCTGTTTCCCAGCTCCTCTTATCGCGTCCTGCTGGCCCTGGTTTTGTGCAAGCACCTGCAATTTGTTCCTCCCTCTTCATTCCACTGTTCTGATCGTGCCCTCGTCTTATTTCTTCAGTATTTTTCCACTTGCTTCAAAGTTCAGTATACTCATTCAATACAGCAAAAGCCCCAACACCTCCCCCTTTCTTTTTAAATACAGCATTAATACTGCATTCCACACAACTTTGGAAACATTGTAAAAGACAAGGCACTAAAAGTAACAAAAGAATAACAAACAACAATATCAACACAGCAAGAGCCCCAACACCTCCCCCTTTCTTTTTAAATACAGCATTAATACAAAAGGCAAGGCACTAAAAGTAACAAAAGAATAACAAACAACAATATAGACAGACCTTGTTTCAGTAAATCCCTCAATCACCCTCCAATGCCCAAAGAAGCAAACCACGCATCTATACCTGAAGAACCTTTTTTTAACTTGATGTATACGATCTCTTAACTCCTCCAGCTGTCGGTGGATACTTCGTCCCATTTTCCCTCTCTCCTCAGAAACAACATTAATTGCAGGAGAGTGTTATGAAACCCAAGGGCGATTTTTCACAGGGCTTACTCCTTCCATTTCCCATTTTACAATTTTAATTACTTTTTCTCCGGTCGCCTTAGCCACCCAAGGTCGGAAACACGGATAGAGCTCCTTGTTTATATTGCACTCAAACGCATGTCTCAAGCACTCTTGCACTCACACTCAGTCAAAATAATTAAGCTATACACTGAAAATCAAAATGCGCATCTCAATCACACCATTCACACTCTCCGGGCAGCCCTCAGTCACACAAGCAGTATGTTATACGGTACCGTGCACTTATGTACAACTTTTAGGAACACTGACAGTTCACAAAGCATGCATTTCAATGAACAATTGCCAAAAAACAAACAACAAACAAAAAACACATTTTTCCTGGTCTTAAGCAGAGTGTTAAGTTTTCCGCTATTTGCTACGAATTACCAGAATATTATTATTTTTCAACATACATTTCATAACTCCGAGTTTTGAACATGTAACAAGACAACACATAGAACAAACAAGACACAGAGCGCTATTTCAGTTGTTACATTCTAGGAATTCCCCAATTCTTAAGACAACCTAAAGGAAGTTTTTAGCTTCCCCCCCCCCCCCTTTTTTTTTTTTTTCTTTTTTTTTTTTTTTTTTTCTTTCCTCCTGGGGACTGCGCTGCGCACCGGACGTCTCCGTGTGTCTCACCAGCCGCCCCGTTACTAAACATACCGTTTTATCCGCGGATCCAGGGGTTCTCTTCTGCTCCCGGGTGAAGAGCTGAGAAGAGGAGGCTCCTCCGAGAAAATCTCCTGGGGCGCGCCTAGGAGCGTCCGCTCCGCAGCTGGTCCCTCAGCCGAGCAGAAATCCTCCTGCCTGGCTCGCCAAAACTGACGTGCGGAATTTGACTCTATAACTCGAAAGTTATAAAGTAGGTATGTTTATTGCGCGCAGATGCACAGGGGATCGCTCCTCCACAAGCGTGCATACCCGAAGTGACGAACCATCCCACATTTATACAATGAAACAAATACAATGAAACAAATGAATATTCAATTAACGCCTATACATATTCGTTACCTAAACCCCGCTTCGTATGTTAATTAGCTTATCAGTCCTTTGCCTGGAATGTGGTGGTCTTGCAGGTTTGTAGGTGATTCATGTTCTTGTGACCATCCGATCTTCTTCAGCAAGGAAACTTAGCACTCCCTCCCTCTAGATAGCATTGGAATATCTCTCATCCTTTTCTCATTCTTTTTTTTTTTTTTTTTTTTTTTTTTTTTAAATAGCCCCTTTTGTTAGAGGAAGAAGGGCAGGCGTCTCCTCAAAACTGTCGTGCGAGCCAAAGTCTTTACCCCCTTAGTCCCGACTTGCACAGATTCCCACAAGTCCTCTCCCACTTTCTTCCATGTTTCATTATTATATACATCTTGCGTAGAAGCAAGGAAACCACGGCGGCGACTCCAACATAGCAGATCAATTACTGCCTGCCGTGAGACTGGCGTTTCAGTTTTCTCTGCCAGTTTCATCAAACTGTCTACGATTGCTTTTTCCACCACTGATGCAGTGATTCCCATCCTGCTTAAATTTCCTGACTCACCGGTCAGCCGTGCACGTTCCGCCTTTCTTCGGGCGCCCAGCTCTCTCTCCGCTGGCAGCAGGATCCTCGCCGGCTCCGCAGCTTGTAACACGATCCTTAATGAATCCTCCTGACTTTTTGACCGATCCACCCGTCGGGGTCACCAGATGCTGCGGGCATTCTGGGCGAGCGGGAGTCAGATTCAAATACTCATGGAGTTCAAGATCTGATCCGTTTATTGTACAGACCAGGTACACTTTTATAAGGCACTCTATAAGCGTGTGATAATATGATTGGCTATTTTACAAGCGTATAATAATAAGATTGGTTAACAATTGTTTATTGGCAAGATTTCTGTTTCTACTTTTTCAGGCACGTAGGCTCTTTTCTGCTGTTTCCCAGCTCCTCTTATCGCGTCCTGCTGGCCCTGGTTTTGTGCAAGCACCTGCAATTTGTTCCTCCCTCTTCATTCCACTGTTCTGATCGTGCCCTCGTCTTATTTCTTCAGTATTTTTCCACTTGCTTCAAAGTTCAGTATAATCATTCAATACAGCAAAAGCCCCAACACTGCTTGTTTGCCGATAACTAGGGCAGTAGGTGAATCTATTCGATGGGGAATTTTAACCATGAATCTGACCAATCTGGAATGTAAAAATGAGACCACCTATTGTGAACAGAGGCCAGTAACTCAACGGTATGAACAAGTAAAGGTTATCAGAAAACAGTGGAAGTCGCCAGGTAAAGAAACAGATTGTAAAAAACTATTGAATTATGATTTTATAACAGGATCCCGACCTAGTGCCATAGCTTGAGTTCTTTTTCCTGGGGGTCCAAATCCCCAGTTAGGATGGTGTTCTTGTGATGAACAACTTAAAACCAATGCGAGCAGAAGTATCATGAAATGGAAGTGTAACAAAACTGGCCAAGGTACCCAATTAGTAGAACAATGGGACTCTATATGGTCTATGTCCATATTTTCCCATTTTCAGTATATGGCAAGAACTTCTTGGTGTTTGACCTGGGATGGAAAAGTTTTTTCAGTATTACCCTGGGCCAATGATAGGTCAACTTCATCGGGAGAAGGAAAATAAAATAGTGCCGTGGTGGAAATGCGAGAAAGTGTATGATTGCAGTAATGCAGACTTAGCAATCCAAAGAATTCCTCCGTTGGCCACTGCTTTGAAATATGGTTGTTTCTGTCGAGGTCTTAAGAATATTTTCAATTTAACCAGCACTTTTACAGTTAGAAAAGGAACTTTGTTTAGTTGCAGAAAAACTACCATTCGAAGTCCAGGACATTTAGTTTGGGCATTAAGCGGTGGAACCTGGACAACACATTTACCATTAGATGGTAAGGTGAAACAAATTACTTTAGGCATGCCAACATTGTGTCCAGTTTGGAAGAAATCACCGTTTAAAGGATCTTTAGAGAATTTAGAATTGAAAGGAATAAAGAGATCTGAGATAAATGATGATATTTGGAATGAACCATCTACAGGAGTGAAAACTGGCTGGGCACTTGAATCACTTTTAAATCCTATAGCTTCATATAGAAACAGAGCATGGCTCTATCAGTTAAGTGGTCAAGTGGAAAAATTAGCAAACGTTACCAAAAAGGGGTTTAAGGAATTGAATATACAATTACAGGCGACCTCCAGAATGACTTTACAAAATAGAATGGCATTAGATATGCTCCTACTTAAAGAACATGGAGTATGTGGATATCTCAAGGGTAAGATGGGCCACTGTCGTATCCACATTTCAAATGTCACACAAGATGTGGAACATGATTTGGATTTATTAGATAAAATTGAAAAAGAAACAGAATCAATTCAAGAAGATATGTCAGAAGACTGGTTAGGGAAAATTTTTAACAAACTGGGATGGAATTTGAGCTCTTGGATACAGTGCATCATCAAAACGTTGTTTCTGTTACTAATTGTAATTCTGATGATCGTGCTAGTCTATGCATGTTTGAAGAAACAGTTTACCAACAGAATTTCAGTCAATCGTATGAGAGAAGTACCAACTATTCCATCAAGACATAGTCCACCACCAAAATATGTTGAAACAAATGATATGTAAATAATGTGAAAGTATTGAAAAATGATTTTCAACACTTTCAAAGGGGGGAAATGTTATACATTTGCTAATAAGTTAAGATTGATTGACTTTATTTGATTGATTATTTGATTTTATAAAATTCTTTTATAGAATAGAAAGACAGAAGGATAAGAAATCTATTTTAATGAAACTTATAGTTGCACAGCAAAAGCTGCTATGAGATCCTCTCTACATCCCCTACCACAGCTAGAAGAATGGGCTAGAACCATTGTTAAAACTTTGGTAATAACTTTAGGGTTTGAAAGGTTTCTTTGTATTTGACCAGTCTTCTGTATGTAGAAGGTGTATTGAAATGTCAGAATATGAGATGAATGGAAACTGGGGAGAGTCGACTGGAACAGCTTGTGGTTACCTGCCAAGAAACCGTGAACTTTAGTAAAAGGTAATTCCGGCAGGGGGAGATCGCGACCACCGACTCATATACCACCTACCCAAATCGTACCCCAGACCCATTTCTAGACCTTTCTAAGCTCTACTGCGCAGAATCGGATATAGGAGGAGAATATGTTAATGCTTTACGGGAAATATCATGGTTATGCATGCATACTTAATGAATATGTATGAATAAGTTCTATATATGGTGTCTAATTTTGAGACTTGGTGTGCGTTGATCGTGAGAGGACTCGCTCACGCACCCGGCCGTCAATAAAGAAGTCTCTGCTTATCTACATCACATTGGTGTCGATAGGTTCTTCATTCCGAGATTTCGGTAACACAGGGAGCTCCTTCCCTTCCGAGCAGGAGGAGATGGGCTGTGCTGTGGGGGTGTCACGGCCTGGGGTGGGCTGCCCCGGGGCTGGGCAGTCTCTGGAGGCTCTCAAACCCCGCCTGGCCGTGACCCTGAGCGGCCGGCTCCTGGGGGAGCTGCTTTCGCAGGGCCTTGGGCTCGATGGCCTCCAGAGGTCCCTGCCAGCCCTGACCAGTCTGATTCTGCCGCTCTGTGCGGAGGCGCGGGGCCGGCCCGCGGCGCTGAGGGGCGGTGGGGCCGCAGGGGCAGCGGGGTCGGGAAGGCGGTGGCGTGGGCTCTGAGGGGCCGGTGTGCGGGACAGCCGGGAGCGGGCAGCCCGGCGGGCAGCGGGAGCGCCCTTCGGCCGGCCTCTGTGCCGCCACAGGCTCACCGCCCCGGCCATAGGTGGCCAAAGACTGTTGCCGTGCATGCCCGGGGCATCGTGGAGGGGCTGCTGGCTGCCCGCAGGTGGTCTCCCCTTTGGAGACTGGTCAAAGGCTTGGGCTTTGTTTGTTGGGCTTTGTTGATGGCTCCACAGAGGGCTTGGTTTTGCAGTGTGCCCCCTTACTGCTGCTCTGGTGACGTGCTGGGCAGCAGTGGCTGCAGGGCAGGTGGGGACAAGTGGCATGGGCAGGAGACAGAGCTGCCCATCCTGCTGGGGACATGGAGGGGCCTGTGCTGCTGGAGCCAGAGCATCGGCGGCTTGGTAGCCCCTGGGCTCGGCCACGTCAGCCCCAGGCAGTGCAGGCTGCTCAGACAGTGGGTGGCAGAAAAAGTCATTTATTGCGGCAGCGTGGCCCTGGAGAGGGGAAGGAAGGCATTGCTTTCAAGTTCTGCTTCGGCTCCACCTTGGGCTTCTCCCCTCTGCTTCACAGCCCAGTGGAGCAGCTGGCACTTTATGGCAAAGGCGAAGCATGAGGGCACGTCTTTGCCCTGGACCACTGGAAAGAGCAGTTGTCCTGCTGCTCTCCAGAGGACGCCAGCTCCTCTGGGACTGAGGTGTCTTCTTCCCTGTTAGCCTTCAGGAAGAGAAGCCTGCAGAGCATCCTCGGGCTGGGGCTGCTGCTTCGTCTCTGCCTGAGCAGAGCCCTCGCTGGGGGTCGAGTGCCACCTCCCCCATGTCCTTGGCAGCCATAAGCGCAGTAATCATAGGTTAAACCACCCCTTACAGCCTTCGTCGTCCAAGGATGAGGAATGTCTGAGTTGCCAGGGAGGAGACCAGGGGGCTGGTGTCTTTCCTTGCGCCTTTAAGCACTGTGGGGACAAAGCAGCAGAGGTGAGGTGACAGCCCTGTGTCCCCTCCAGGCAGGGCACACTGCACCCTGTGATTGCCAGGGCCAGGAAGCAGCCAGGGGACAGGTGGCTCGGCTGGAAGCTGCTTCTCAGGAATAGCCCCCTGCAGAAACACCCCGTCCCCCCTAGGCACGCTGGGAGCAGATCCCCCCTTGCCCAGGTTGCGGGGGGGAGCTCCGTGCTAGCTCCTTCCTCCTCCCCACTGCCCTCGCTCACCATGTCGGATGTACTCCATGTGCTGCTGCTCACGCACGCACCGCCCAACGAGCCCTGGAGCAACACAGTGTGTCAAGGATGCTGCTGCCGCTCAGAGACCCTTGCAGCCAGCCCACCTGGCTGCACGGTCCCCCCGGGAGGGCTGACCCCGGAGTGCAGCATCAGGGAGGGGATGGATGAGCCTCCTGCCAGCCCCACCTGTGCAGGCAGGGGCAGGAGGGGGTGAAGGGGTGCCCCATAGGTCCTGTGCTGGGACACAGGGACCCTGGGAGTCATGGCTCACCGATGAACCTGACAGCCTCCCATCGCAGGGGCTCCTGCGAGCTGTGCAGGTAATGCAGGCTCTGGTGCAGGTAGGCCATGGCCCTGCTCCTCTTCTTGGCCAGCTGGAGAGAGGAGAAGGGTGCAGGGTGGGCGCAGAGGTGCCCCCGCGTTTGGCCATCCCTCCACCCAGGGCCATCCCCCTTCCCCCCAGCAGGACATCCCCAGCTCCCCACTGTGTGGCACCGGGGTTCAGAGGGAGCATCAGGCTCCCAGGGATGCAGGGCTGCCACCCTAGTGGCAGGGTCCCCTTGGGGACCCCAGGGGCAAAGACAATGTGGAGCTGAGCCTGCTCCAGGAGGGTGTGTGCAGCCAAGGGGGCACAGCCCTCCATCCCCCCTCCCTCCCCGCAGGGCACAGGGCAGGGCTTGCCCGGGGAAGATCCCAGGGGTGTTGGGGCTCTGCTTACCAGGCACTCGCTGATCCTCCATGCCTGCCCGGTCTCAGCCATGTGCGCCAGCTGCCTCCACTTCAGGAACAGGCCAGCACTGCGGAGGGCTTCCTGGGAGGCCTGGTGAGCAACAGAGATGCCACCACCACCATTGAGGGCGCAGGACCCTGTGTCCTCCCTCTTGGCGGGGCTCAGAACCTCTTCTATCCCATGCCAGGAAGACACTCCAGCTGGGAATTGGTGCTGCCACCATGCTCAGCACCCCGGGGAAGAGAAGGACAATCACCCTCTCTGACTGGAAGGCCGTCAGGGCTTCAGTGCTTTGGCCCTGGTGGCCCCAGGCTGTTGTGGAGCTGTAGCTCAGTCTCTGGGGCTGCAGGACCCATGGCAGGGGCTGTGCGGAGGGAGCTGGGTGGGAAAGGGACCCACCTCCCCGTCCATCTGGGCAGCAGCAGGAGAAGGGCAGCAGTGGGCAGGGAGGGGGTCTCTGCCTGGCCCTAGGGACTCAGCAAGCTAGACCTCCCAGTGGCACACATTTGAAGGGTCCAGTGTCAGCATTGCCGGGCCCAAAGGACCGGTCAGGCTAAGAATCCCACCTTGGCCACACTTTTGTTCTGATCGTGCAGGTGCAAGAGCAGTGGCAGCAGGCTGCTCCACACCTTCTTCTTCATCTTCTTCTTTTCAGCGCCCACCACGAGCCACATCACGCTTTGGAAGAGGTGGATGGATTTCTCCCGCACAGTGTCCAAATGCTGGGGAAGGAGGGGAGGAGGACCTCAGCCCCAAGCGCAAGCCCGTGGCAAGCGAGGGGCTGACGTGGAGGTGAACTTCCCCCAGATGGCTGCAGGCAGCCCTGCTCCATAAGGGAGTGCATGAGCCGTGGCATGCAGAATGTCTGTGCAGAGGGGCTGGGGGCCGGAGAGGGAGACCCTGTGGAGGACTGGGGGATGCTGCCAGGGCAGGGTGCACATTGGTGTTGCTCAGCACACCGGCTGCTGTCCTGCCACCCCCGTCCGCCCTGCGGCAAGCAGGCCGAGCCAGGGTGAGTCCACGCTGGGGGTTTGGGGTGCAGCACGGAGTCACCGAGGGCAGCGACAGTGGCTGGGGGCTGCAGGGCAAAGCATCCTCCTGCAGAGCATGGGGGCTGCGGTGGGAGATGCGAACGAGGTGCTCAATGAGGGGAGCATGGGGCTCTCCGCCAGCCTTACGTTGTCAAAGAGTGGCTGGAGCTTGTCAGCCAGCGCCGGGGCAATGAGGCTGGGCAACTTCCCCGCCGGAAGCTGGAGCATGTTGTCAAGCACGGAGAGGGCCACGGCGCTGCCGTCACTGTCATCAGCCTGCAGCCGCTCCATGACGTACGGCAGCAGGACAAGGGTTTTCCTTGCCTGTGTGAGACACGCCACCTCATTTTTGTAAAGCGGCAAGCAACCGCAGGGCTGAAAACCCTCCCCGTGAGCACTGGCCTCCCCGCTGGCTTCTCAGCAGGCAGCATGGGTTACGAGGGCAAGCGCCTGGCAGACAGGGCTCCCTGGCACGGCCATGGGAAGAGCAGGGTGCGCAGGGGGAGGACAGACAGCTCTGGCTCCTTGCCAGACCCTCGGCTGCCCCCTTTTGCAACAGACCCCCTGAGCAGCCTGGTGGGTGACCAGCGCTGCTTGGAAAGCTGCGCGAGCTGCCAGCAGGCCCTGCGTTTCATCGCGGGGCTCATCACCCCACGGCCACGCTCTGCAGACCCCACACTCGGGCTGGTGGCTCTGCTGCCATCATCCCTGCTGGGACGTGCTGGCAGTGGGACCCTGTTCCCCTCGGCACTGCTGCCTCTCCCCTTGCCATGGGGCAGTGGGCCAGGGACGCGGGAGAGCTGGCTGCAGCTGGCTCAGCTCCCCATGCCCACAAAAGCCCAAGCCGCCACGTTACCTACCACCCACAGCTCTGCCATGGGCTGTTGTCCTGGCTGCCCCAGCTGCCCCCTACTCACTGTGTCAGGCCTCTCGGTGAGCCTGAGGATGGCCCTGAGCACCAGGGTGGGCATCCCCAGGCACTGGCTCTGCAGATACGTGGGGAAGATTGCCAGGGCACAGTCCAGCTCTTCACTGAGGCCAATGCAGCCCACCATCTGAAACACACGCAACGGGAGCTGGAGAGGTGCAGCGCTGGCTCCAGCCATCAGCTCAGGCAGGGCAAGGACACCGGGGCAAGGCCAAGCCTGAATGGAGGCAGCAGGGACTGCGGAGAGCCCCCGTGCCCCACACCGCACTGGTTGCTCGCCTGGCTCCTCCATGGTACCAGCCAGAGCCCACCTGCTTCCCCAGCTCCCGCTGCAGCAGCGGGCATGGGAGAACTGAGCATCGGAGGGAGCTTGGAGCAGTGCCATCAGGCTCACCTCAACAAAGAAGACCATGGCGACCATCTCCCAGGAGGGATTCTCCACAGAGAGGAGCTCTGCCAGATGGCGGAAGATGGTGGAGCGCAGGGATCTTGGGGTGTTCCTCATCTCCCTGGAAGGGGGAAGGAAGCACTGTCAGGCCTGAGCCAGGCGGGCACATCTCTGGGGGTCGCACCAGTCTGGTCATCACTGGACTGCAGCACTTTCTGCAAGCAGTGGGGACCCCCTGCCATCAGCCCCAAGGGAGGGGGTGGTGTGGGGTGCACAGTCCCCCAGGAGTGTGGAGAAGGGGCTCTCACCTGGCCACGATGCGCACTCCCAGGAGGTGGGTCTGGGCACTGAGCAGCATGTCCCAGCCACCCTGCGCCTCGATGGCCAGCATGTGGCTCTCAAGGCCCATCCTGCAGAGCAGCACCGTCATGGCCTGCACCACAGACCTGCACGAGGAGAAATGCTCAGCTCCCACCGGGACCCCTGGCTTGGCTCCAGGTGGCTGGCAGGGACGAGCGGACAGGGATGGCGCACCTGATAGGAGTAATCAGACCCTGTTGGTGGCCCGTCCAGAAGATTAGCACCTCCTCTGGCGTCAGCTCTGTGGTGAATGACACTTGGAAAAGCAGTGCCAGGAAAAGCCGGGGGAAAATGTCTTCCACGTCCCGTGGGCAGCTGGACTGCAGGAGGATCTTGCTTATGGTGCTGGCTGCCTGCAGAAGACACCAGACACGGACATCTCGCTGACCCCTGGGGAGGCCAAGGCTTGGGGCGGGCATGGAAGGGAAGGGGTGGCCCCAGACAGCTGAGAGCAGCCCCGGAGGTCAGTGAGGCCTCATCCAGCAACTCACAGCCAGGGAGAGGATGCGCGGGTTGTCCTTGGTAGAGGCGGAGGTCTTGTGCAGCGACTGGTTCATCATGACGTTGATGAGCTCCTGCAGCACCTTCTTGGCAGCCTGGGGCTCAAAGAGCATCACCGCCCACATGGTCATGGCGACACTGTGGAGAACCAGGGCTCTGTCAGTGGGGACACCCAGGAGTAAGGCCAGCCTGAAGTCCCTTGGGAGGGTATTGGGACCCCTCTGCCAGGGTGAGAGCAGCCCTAAAGTCTGGTGAGCCCCGTACTAGGTGCATGTTGGGGAGCAGTGCAGCAGGCCGGCCACCACCTCGCTGGGGTGTTTGTCTGCCAGCACGCGCAGGGCCCTGTCCAGGCTGTTGACGGCTACCAGCATCCTGATGGAGGGCAGGTTTGTGTAGATGGCGCGCACGATCTTCAAGACCTGGAGAGGAGACACAGGAGGGAGTGGGGATGTCAGTAGGGTGAGCGCGGCTGTTTCCCCAGCTCCCTCTGGGAGCTGCTTCTGTTCCCGTTGTGGTATGCCAGCTGGAGATGGTGTCAGCGCTGGCCAGGTGCAGAGCCGGGGGAGGAACGGTGCCCCGGGGGGCTGGAGCATTAGCTGTGCCACCCCTGGGCGACTCACCTGCCCCGGCTGGAAGGCAGGGCCCAACACAAGGACATCCACCATGTGGGCAGCCACGCGGATGCTGTAGGTGCTTGGGTCTCTCATGTTGTTGATGGCTAGGAGGATGATGTCTGCCCGGTCAGAGGGACGGAGGTATTTCGTGAACTTCTGCGGCATGAAGGAGAGGAAGGGAGATTTGTCACCTAGAGCATCCCCCAGAGCATCTTGGCTGTGCAGGGAGTGGGACGCAGAGCCAGGCTGCACTGGGCAGATGGACGGTGGGGGTCAGGGTGCCATGGGGAACCAGAGCTCACTGGAGGCCTTTGCCTCGCTCCTGCTCGGGATCGGCGCAAGCCCCCGCTATCGCCATGCATCAGGTGTCCCTTCGCTCATGCTGATCCCGCCAGCCAGGAGCTGAAGGCCCTTCTTACCAGGAAGATTTCTCTGGCGCCGCTGGTTTGCAAAAGCTGCTGGGGCTGCCTCGCTTGCCAGACCTCCTGGTGCTCCAGCTGCCCTCTGTCATGCGACCGGGGCTGCCTGCCTGGGGAGGAGAAAAACCGGGGTGCTGAGAGAGAGGGTGCAGAGCTGGAGGTGCAGTCTGAGTGCTGGGCAGAAAAGTCACTGGCAAAGGACTGGGACGCCCTGACAGGTCTGGGGAGCAGATACGCAGGGAGGGTCCGGGGCTGTTGTGAGCAGGGCTGAGAGGAAATGGCTCTTCAGACTGCAGGCAGGCAGGCAGGTTGTATGCGGCTTTCTCTGGCCAAGGAGGGTGGCCACTGGCTGCCCATGCTGGGGGGGACCAAGCCCGACACGGCCTCTCTTACTTCTCTGCTTCAGGATGAAGGTGTGCAGGTGATGGAGAGCTTCTGCAGCCTTGTGGCGGGTCCTCTCACGCTTGCAGGTGCAGCAGAGAATGAGGTGCCCCACCAGCAGCCCCAGTATCGCAAACTGATGACTCTTGGAGCACTGGTGTCTGAGGACTATAGTTTGTGCAAAGCAGGAGCAGACCTGGGGGAAGAGAGGCAGTGCAGGCACAAGGTGAGGCCGGTCACAAGGTGAGCCCCAGCTGCTCCCAGAGCAGCCGGGCACCAGGCCGGAGCAGGGAAGCCAAGTTCCTGCCTGTGCCTGCGGCAGCCCTGCCCTGCCCTGCCCTGGGAGAGAGCGTGGACAGGGCAGGGACAGGGCAAAGACTCCTGCTCCCAGCCTCCTGCTGACTGGGTGCCCAACTTCCCCAGGAGGTGCCAGGGCTCCGGGCTGCAGGGACAGGGCAGTGGGACTGCCCAGACCAGGAGCTCGGTACCTGTGGCATGGAGCAGGTGGTGAACTCGATCAGACTGGCAATCTGCGCCACGGCCCTCTCCTGCACTGCTTCCCTCTGGGACCTGGTGAAGGGCAGCAGGACCTGGGAGGAGAAAAGCTGCTGGTGTGCCAGGGAGGTGGCATGGCGCAGCACGGCACAGGCAGGCTTGCTCCGGGGCAATGCCTGGCATGGGGCATGTGTCCTTCTTGCCTCTCGCAGCAACGTGCTGCGGCCAGGCAGGTCGCCGCATCCTGCTCCTGCTGCTGCCTCTGCTGCCTTCCACTCCTCCCCCCTCAAACAACGTCCCTGCACCCCCCACCCAGGGACCCCAAGGCTTTGTGGTGACCAGCTCCCTGGGGAACGGTGGTGGGGGCTCTGGGATATGTGCCGTGGTAAAGCTGGAGGGGGAAAGCCCCAGGGCTGGGCTCCCCTTGCCAAGCCAGACAGGCAGGTCTGTCTGGGCGGGAGTGTTGGGCAGGATGGGCAGCAAGCACGGCTGCAGAGGTGGGGTGAGCTGTGGCAGGAGAAGAAGGGGCTCTGGCAGCAGCCAGGGGGCAAGGGGCTAGTGGGAGGGGCATGGCGGGGAAGGAGGGACATTGCCTGCCCCATTCCTTGCACCAGGCGCTGGGAGGGCCACCGCTCGAGCCGGGGGTCACTGCCCATAGGGACCCTGTGCCAAGGCCAGACCTGCAAGATGTTCTGCAGCTCCAGGATGCCAAGCGTGCCAGCACTGCATACCAGCACCTTCAGCATGCTGTCCATCACGGCCATGGTCTGCGAGGGAGACAGAGTCTTGGGGGCAGCCCTGGAAGCCAGGGAGGGACGGCCATGGCCCTGCGGTGCCCAGGAAGGGACCCTGGGGCAGGGGATCTCCCCGTGGTTCACCCTGTGGCATACCTTGGAGTAGAGGGAAGCCTCGGGGTCCTGGGTGTCCTCCTGTGGGTGCTGGTAGAAGATGCTGCGGAAGCAGGCTTGGAGGAGGCTGCTTGTCTTCTCCTCCAGACGCAGTCCCACTCTGCTGCAGGGACAAAGGGGTGCTCTTGGGGCCCAGCAAGGGAGAGGCAGACTCTGGGGCTGGAGACCTGGCTCGGCTCCCACGCCACAGGGGTCATGTCAACCCCCACGCTACTGACACTCAAGTTGAGGGGGAAAACCCTGTACCGCCCCCTGCCCCTCCCTCTCAGACCCAGCACGGGGGATGCCCCCCATATGGGACGAGTGCTGTCGGGGCCACCTGGCACCGAGGAGGCCAAGCTGGGGGCCGGGGCAGGTACCTCATAGAGGTGATGGCCAACATGGCTTGCTGCCACACCGTGGTGCCCAGGTCGTCAGTGGGCTCCTCTTGCAGCAGCACCTGGGGAGCACAGCAGGGTGAGTCACGTCAGGATGGGGCAGTCTCCTTCAGCCAGCAAGAGCCTGCGGGGCTGGCAGAGCCCCGGCTGCCCCCATCCTGGCACCCCCTCCCAACCCAGCACTCAGTGGTCCCAGGCCCCGTGGTGGCAAGTTCTGTGCCCATCACGGAGCCACAGGCTGGCCAAGGGACCTGCAAACATCATTGGGTCCAACCCCCAGCTCCAGTCGGGCCACGCGAGTGGTTTTAGAACATCTCCAAGGAGAGAAACCTGGAGCAGCGCTCCTTCACACCCCCCTACCCGGCCAAGCCCTCTCCTGCCCCCAGGGCTGTGCCACTGCCCACTGCCCCCGGGCCTGCCTCTTGAGGCCTGACTGCTTGTCCCCTCACCTGGATGGTGTCCACCACCTCCCACTGAAAGTAGTAAAGCTCGTCCCACACGCTGGAGTCCATGGTGGCGGTGCCGCAGGCGGTGCAGATGGCGGCCAGAAACTTCAGCTTCTGGTCTGCTTGCTGCCAGCCGAGGAGGGGACAGAGGGACAGACAGCGCTGATGTCTAGCTATGCATTCAATCCCCATTATCACATTGTAGTCACCATGAAGGGATTCACTTCTGCTCGTGAAGTTAGGGTCGCCGTACGTCTGTAACTTTGTCCTAATGACAAGTGCCCCTGAAGGAGAACTCCAAGCCTGATAAGGGGAACACCTCACCCCAGGAGGTGCCAACAGCCCGTTACTTGCAACAAAGGCAAGAAGCCAGCGGAACGAGACTGAAACTAGGGGCAAGGTAAAGGCAGCGGGGGGAGATCGCAACCACCGACTCCAGTCAGGACTAAAGGACTCACCCTCACCCCTCCCTCAGACATGCAGTAAATGAAAAACACACTGTAACTTGAAATCAAAGCGAGAGATCTATAGACCAACGGAAAGCTACCGCGCGTACTAATTACCAATAGCATCTTTTAGCTAGAGTTTGGAAAATACGTATGTATAACTAGACTGCATAAATGTTAATCTTGTTCTTCTGAGCTTTGCGCTTGCTTCGTGGAGCATCATCAGCTAAGCCCCAGCTTTGCGCGAATCCGTAATAAAGAAATGCCTGGACTCCGTGCGTCGGTTGCCTCTTGCCCAACGGGCGAAGGCGTACACTTTTTGGATAACAGTGTCAGTGGGGAGAGACAGCTGGGAGGGGGCATAGCCCCCGGCACCTTGTGAGCAGGGCATGTGGGCAGAAAGACTGGCCGGGAGGTAGGGGCACAGCCTCGTAGAAGTGGCCACGCATACCTTTGGTCTGATCCTGAGGAAGCCTTGGATGATGTCCAGGGTATTCTCTTCCTCCGTGGGTGCAGCCAAGTCAGAGTGGCAGGAATCTGGCGGACACAGAGCAGGCAGGGCTGGGGTCAGGCCGTGGGCAAAGCGCGAGCCCTCCGCCCAGCTCCTGGGGATGTCCCCAGCCCCAGCTCAAGGCTGGGACACTGGTGTCCCCTGCGCGCCCCAGGGGTGAGGGTGCGATGCTGGAGGGCAGCACCAGGAGGGAGGCCCGGTGTGCCTGGGTGAAGGATGCACTGGTACCAGGGGCAGGGAGGGTCCCTGCCCCAGGGATGCTGTGGCAGGGCTGGGTCTTTGGCCGCTGCCCCATGGGAGCCTGGCTGCCATCCTGGCCGGGGGCTGCGAGTCTGGGGCAGGGCAGGGCAGGGTGAGCAGAGTGGGCAGCCCCCTGCCCACGATGCCCTCACACTCACGCGCATGCAGCAGCGGGAACTTACAATTGTTGGGCTTCAGCCGCGAGCTGGGAGCTGGGGCAGCTCTGTCCTTTTCCTGCCAGGACTGCCTGGGGTGGCTGGCGGGTATCCCCACCATCCTGCGGCAGGGAGAGAGGAAAGGGGTGAAGGGAAGCCTGCAGCACCCGGGGCTGCCCTGCCAGGGGCGGTGGGGCAGAAGTAGCTCTGTTCAGGGGCCTCCTTGCCACCAGCCTGCCCCGACACCTTCCTCCCAGACACTGTGGGGGCAGCACCGGGTGACACGGCATGTCACAAAGTGCCCCACTGTGACCCTTCCTGATGCCCCAGGGCCCCACTGACCGCTCCTTGCCCCAGGGGGTTGGGACTGACTCCCTCTTCCTCCTTCTCCCTCTATGGGGCTGGGGTTCATCTAGACTGGGGGCATGCCATTTGTCGTAGGGACCCCTCTGTCACCTCGCTCCTGGGGCCGCACCCGCTTGTGGCCAGGCTGAGCTGGGGCTCAGCCCCCACACCGTCAGGCACGCTGAGGCTCTTCTCTCTTCCACCTGGGGCTCGGGACAAGGCCTGCGCGGCTCCCCTTGCTCCAAGGCTGGTGGGCACACAGGGACGACAGACGCCCTCCCGTGCGCTCAGCCGCAGCCGCACAGACTGGCACTGCTGGGGTCACTCGGGTTACCCCGGGCACTGTTGCCATGGTGCAGGGCACTGTTCCATCATCCCTTGGCTGGAACCCGGGCGGGGGCGGGGGGAGTCCCCCTGCTCCTCACCCCAGCCCCACTGGGCCCAGCCCAGGCCTGCTGGGCCAACCTGGCGAGGCGAGCTTTAAAGCGAAGGATGCAGGGGGAGGGCTGCAGTGCGGCAATGCTCGTGCCATCACCTGCGACTGGGGCATAAGCCAGGCCAAGCAGAGCAGCGATATGTGTTCCTTAGCTGCCTCCCGAGATGAGTCCCAGAAGGCCAACCGCCTCCAGGCTGTGCATGGCGGCGGTGGATCCTCTTGCACCCCTCCCGGGAGACCTGTGTGCTCGGTCGCCTCTCTGCAATGCCCATACACCAGCACCCGCGGCACAGGGGATCACCAGGAAGAATGAAAGATCTGTGTGCGGTCGCAGGGCCATGAGCTCATTGCAGTTACGGAGACATGGCGGGATAGCCTCCACGGCTGGGAGGCTGTCGTGGGTGGCTGTGTGCTTTTTAGAAAAGAGGCCAGCAGGGAGAGGTGGTGGAGTTGCTCTTTGTGTGAGGGAGCAACGGGAAGGTCGCGAGCTCTCCCTTGGGGTGGGTGCAGGACGAGTCCAGAGGTTACGGGTAAAGATGAAGGGGCCCGCCAACACGCGGGATGCCGTTGTAGGTGTTTGCTACGGGCCACCTGATGAGGGAGGGGAAGCCAATGAGGCCTTCTACAGACAATGGCAGGCAGCCTCACGATGCCAGGCCCTGGTTCTCACGGGGGACTTCAGCCTCCCTGCTACCTGCTGGAAAGACAACCCAGCTAGGCTCACACAGTCCAGGAGGTTCCTGCAGAGCACCGACGGTAACTTTTTGACGCAGGTGGTGGAGGAGCCAACGAGGCAAGCTGTGCTCTCAGACCCGTTCTTCGCAAGCAGGGGGCTGGTTGGGGATGTGAAAGTTGAAGGCAGCCTTGGCCGCAATGACCATGAGATGGCGGAGTTCAGGGTCCTGTGCTGAGGAAGCGAGCCGACAAGTAGGATTGCCGCCCTGGCCTACAGGAGAGCTAACGCTGGCTTCTTCAAGGACCTCCTTGGAGGAATGCCATGGGTGAGGGCTCCAGAAGGTACTTCCCAGTCCAAGAGAGACAAGGAACTACTGGAGAGGGGCCAGCAGAGGGCTACAAAGATGGTGAGGGGACTGGAGCATCTCCCTTAGGAGGACAGGCTGAGAGGGCTGGGCCTGTTCAGCCTGCAGGAGAGAAGACTCAGGGGGGATCTGTCGCATCCCAGCTATGAGGAGGGAGAGAGCGACTCAGACTCGCAAATGCCCTTGCTGTGGGTTGCGCTGAGGTAACACCCGAGGTCCGTACCTAAACATCAACTTTAATGGAACAAACACCCAGTAAACATTGACCCTTTCACAATTATATCCAACCAAGCTATGTGGCTTTAGGAGAAGCTGGGGTAGGCCTTGTATTACTTTAGGAGAAAAAGCTGAGGCGGCGGGGGCGGGACATGGGGCAAGACAGCTAGAGAGAGGGGGAGATCACCACTCCTGGATCCAGCGCCGCAGCTGCCAGCAGGGCTGTTGGACAAAGAGTCCCAGAGGCTTCTAGGTGTGCCTAGTTGGGAGCCCCAGTCCCTGGGCTCCTGGAGCCTTCTCTCGCCCCAGCTGCAGGAGTGGCTGAGGCCAGGCGGCCAGGGGAAGGGCCACCAGCCCCCGTGCCTGTCACTGCCTCCGGCACCTTCCCTCAGGGCGCTGCCTGGGCTCTGGGCACCGCACCTGGGCCTCGGCCCGACGGGATCTTATCAACGGGACAAGGGGCAACGGGCACAAACGGCCACACAGGTGTCACAGTTTTGCTAATAAGTTAAGATTGATTGACTTTATTTGATTGATTATTTGATTTTATAAAATTCTTTTATAGAATAGAAAGACAGAAGGATAAGAAATCTATTTTAATGAAACTTATAGTTGCACAGCAAAAGCTGCTATGAGATCCTCTCTACATCCCCTACCACAGCTAGAAGAATGGGCTAGAACCATTGTTAAAACTTTGGTAATAACTTTAGGGTTTGAAAGGTTTCTTTGTATTTGACCACTCTCCTGTATGTAGAAGGTGTATTGAAATGTCAGAATATGAGATGAATGGAAACTGGGGAGAGTCGACTGGAACAGCTTGTGGTTACCTGCCAAGAAACCGTGAACTTTAGTAAAAGGTAATTCCGGCAGGGGGAGATCGCGACCACCGACTCATATACCACCTACCCAAATCGTACCCCAGACCCATTTCTAGACCTTTCTAAGCTCTACTGCGCAGAATCGGATATAGGAGGAGAATATGTTAATGCTTTACGGGAAATATCATGGTTATGCATGCATACTTAATGAATATGTATGAATAAGTTCTATATATGGTGTCTAATTTTGAGACTTGGTGTGCGTTGATCGTGAGAGGACTCGCTCACGCACCCGGCCGTCAATAAAGAAGTCTCTGCTTATCTACATCACATTGGTGTCGATAAGTTCTTCATTCCGAGATTTCGGCAACAGTTTTGGCGACCCAGATGGGACCTCGCCGAAGGAGACCGGAGGAGTCGGGGACCTGATCGGGTCCAGCCGGCACCGAGGATTTCTCCGGGATACCCATTGATCCCCGATCCATAAGGCTCTTCGCGACGTTCCCCGGATTTTTGGTAAGACACTTCTTTTCCTAATTGTAGTTAGTGAGTTAGCGTCCCAGTAAAGTAAGTGCACTAGAGGAAGTGGGTAGGAGTCCCACTGTAATAAGTGTATGGTAAGGAGTGGGTTAGAGTCCCACCAGTGGGTTGGAGTCCCACTGAGTAAGTCTGCCTGTCAGACGCGGTGAAAGCTGTGCAGGGTAGGACTAGGAGTCTGCCCGTAAGACATAAGCGAAAGCTATTGCAGGGTTGGGCAAAAGTGGAAACAAGAGAACCCATATGCTATAGTGTTCTCTAAAGTAGTGCCTCTAACAAGAAGTTAGAAGGGTTTTGTGGGGGTTTTCTTGATACGGAATTTTTTCTTGTATTTGAGTATTGAGAAGAAAATTAAGAAGTGTATAATACTGTGTTTTATGTCTTTGTTTAAAGTAACTGTGGGAAAGTGTGAGTGTGGCTGTAAGGGTGAGACGTGCAATTGAGCACAAAAGCGAGTGTGGAGAGTGGATCCGCGGATCAGAGTGACAGAGTTGAATAATTGTGTATTGTACTGTGAGTGATTATACCAGGGCATCTAAGTTAACTCGGTTGTTTAAAAGTAAAAGCATGGGTAATCTTGCTGTAAATGACAAAATCCCGAAAAATTCTTTGTTGGGATGTTTATTGGCACATTGGGGAAATTTACATGATGATCTGCAAAAGAGCCAGATGATTGAGTATTGTAATAATTTGAGTATTGTAATAATTGGTGGCCTTTGTATATATTGGATGATCAGGAAAAGTGGCCCACGAATGGGACACTGAATTATAACACTATTCTGCAGTTAATGCTGTATTGTAAAAGAGAAGGGAAATGGAATAAAATGCCAAATGTGGATTTGTTCTTGTACTTAAGACAAAGAAAGGATTGGCAGGATGAATGTAAGCTAACTATTAGAGATAATTGGTAATGGCTATAACTTCTGATAATAAGAAAGTGGGAAAAAAAATGTTGTTCCAATTGTGAGATTGGGAGTGGATACAGGAGCGACATTTTCTTTTTATTAAATACCTGCAAAGGAAAAATTGGAACAAAACCAGGCCATTCCTGCAACCCCTGGATTTGAAATTTGGAAATAAGATAACTACACGTGAATTTTTGTATGTACCAGAATGTCCGATACCCTTCTTAGGAAGAGATTTGTTATCCAAATTAAATGCACAAAGTGTTTTTGACGAAGGAGAACTTTTCTTGAAAATACCTGAGTCAAAAACGGGAGAAATCCTGATGATACAAGAAAAAGTAAAGGAACAAGAAATTCCACCGGAGGTGGATTTGGCAGCGATCCCTACTGTATGGGAAACAAATATTCCTGGTAAATCGAAACTAGCAGAACCTGTTAAAATAGATTTGAAGGAAGGCGCGGGAACAGTGAGAACTAAACAATATCCAATCAAATCAGAAGTGAGACAGGAGTTGAAGAAATTGATTGATAAATTTTTGGAGTATAAAATTTTGGAAGAATGTGAATCTGAGTATAATACTCCTGTTCTACCAGTCAGAAAACCCTCGGGTGAATATAGGCTGGTGCAAGACTTGAGAGCAGTAAACTAAATAGTTCAGGATATTTATCCTGTAGTAGCAAACCCTTATACACTGTTAACAGCATTAAGGGAGACTTATCGGTGGTTTACAGTGCTTGATTTAAAAGATGCTTTCTTTTGTATACCTTTGGAAAAGGAAAGTAGAGAACTGTTTGCTTTTGAATGGGAAAATCCTCAAACCGGGCGAAGGATGCAGCTGACACGGACTAGATTACCCCAAGGATTTAAAAACAGTCCAACTATTTTTGGAAATCAGTTAGCAAAGGAACTTGAAACCTGGAAACAGGATAAATCAAGACCTGGGCATTTACTCTTACAATATGTGGATGACATACTGATTGCTACAGAAGAAAGATTTACTTGCATACGGGTGACTATTGACCTCTTGAATTTCCTGGGACTAAATGGGTACAAGGTATCCAGGAAGAAAGCCCAAACAGCCTGCCAGACTGTGATATATCTGGGCTTTGAGATTTCAAAAGGACAACGACAATTAGGAAAAGATCGCAAAGAAGCTATTTGTGGTATACCTGAGCCGAGAAATATTCATGAACTCAGAGCATTTTTGGGAATGACTGGGTGGTGTCATCTTTGGATTATGAACTATGGGCTAATAGCTAAACCGCTGTATGAGGCCCAAAAGAATTCTCCCTTTGTATGGGGCCCACCACAGCAAAGGCTTTTGTAGAGTTAAAACGTGCCTTAATGTCTGCACCTGCTTTGGGACTTTTGGATTTAACCAAAGATTTTCAGTTGTTTGTTCACGAAAGGCAACACCTGGCACTGGGAGTGTTAACTCAGAAGATAGGAAGCTGGAAATGACCAGTCAGATATTTCTCTAAACAACTGGACACAGTGAGTAAAGGGTGGCCAAACTGCCTTCGAGCAGTGACAGCGACAGTGATGCTCATACAAGAAGCTCGGAAATTGACTTTGGGAAGAACAATAACAGTCTATGTCCCACACATGGTGATAACTGTTTTAGAACAAAAGGGGGGACACTGGCTGTCTCCGAGCCAAATGACGCAGTACCAGGTAGTACTGACTGAACAAGATGATGTGACTTTAAAGACAACTAACCTGGTAAATCCTGCAGTGTTTTTAAGTTCCATACAGGAAGAAGGACAACTGGAACATGACTGCTTGGCTACCATCGGGTATGTTTACTCCAGTCATCAAGACTTGAAGGATGTACCATTGGAGCGATCAGACTGGGAATTGTATACTGATGGAAGCAGCTTTATGGAACAAGGAGTCCGATACGCTGGATATGCGGTAACAACAGATACTACAGTTACAGAAGCAGGAGCATTGGCGAGTACTACATCAGCCCAGAAAGCGGAACTTATTGTCTTGATTCAAGCCCTAGAATTAAGTAAAGACAAGAAAGTAAATATCTGGACAGATTCAAAATATGCCTTTGGGGTAGTGCATGTCCATGGGGCTTTGTGGAAAGAAAGAGGGCTATTGTCCTCTCAAGGATCAAACATTAAGCATCAAAAGGAAATTATACAATTATTGCAAGCAGTTCAAAAGCCAGATCAAGTAGCAATCATGCACTGTAAGGCACATCACATTGGGAATACAAAAATAATAGCTGGGAATAATTCAGCTGATAAAACAGCAAAAAAAAAAAAAAAAAAAAAAAAAAAAAAAAAAAAAAAAAAAGGTAGCAAAGAAACAAGCATTGCAAATGGCAATAATTCCTTCTAAAACAGTAACCCTTCCTAGGGAAAAACAGAGATATTCAGAGGAAGATGACAAATTGGGTCAGTTATTAAATGCTAAGAAAAACTTAGCTGGATGGTGGATAACTCCTAATGGACAGGTAGTAATTCCACCTCTGGTGATGAGAGAGATAATTCAAACGAGACATCAAGAATGCCACTGGGGGGCAGAAGCCTTAGTAACATCTTTACGAAAGCAGGTAATACCAGATAAGATGTTGGGAATAGCTAAAACGGTAACTGCAAAGTGTGAAGTATGTTTGAAAAATAATCCAGTGATTAAGAAAAAGGTTCAAATGGGTAGACTGAAATCTGGTACAGAACCTGGAGATTATTGGCAAGTAGATTTTTCAGAGTTACCTAGACAAAATGGGTACCGGTACATCCTGGTAAGGGTTGATACTTTTACAGGATGGCCAGAAGCCCTTCCCTGTCGCACCACACGAGCAAAAAGAGGTTGTGAAGTGGTTATTACAAGAAATAATTCCGAGATTTGGAGTTTCTATTGGAATTTCCTCTGACAGAGGTCCACACTTTGTTGCTGAAGTAGTCCAAAGTGTTAGCAAAGTATTGGGTATTAATTGGGATTTGCATGCGTCTTGGAGACCGCAATCTAGTGGAAAAGTGGAGAGGATGAAGCAAACTTTGAAACGACGAGTAAGTAAGATTTGTCAAGAAACCAGTCTAAAGTGACCTCAGGCACTTTCATTGGCATTATTATGAGTCAGGGTACAGCCAAAGAGTGGAACCTCAGTCAGTCTTTATGAATTATTATATGGAAAACCATATGAGTCTCTAGAACCAAATCTAAACATACATGTAAAAGGAAAACAAGATGTGTGTATAACTATTTGCTTTTTCTAAGGAAAACTTTGGATGCAGTAATTTGGAATAGACCTTTACCCCTGGAAAATTCAGTGCATGATTTCCAACCAGGAGACTATGTCTGTGTGAAGACCTGGACCTCCGAACCTTTGCAGGAGCGCTGGAGAGGACCTTTCCAGATACTGTTAACCACTTTTACAGCTATCAAGATAGCAGAATCAGATGCTTGGATACATTATACTCGAGTGAAGAAAGCACCTACTCCATGGAAGATTGTCAATCGTGACCCAGAGACCTTAAAATTGACACTGAAACATGTCTAATTTTTATATTGGATTTTATTTTGGTCGGTAGTGTTGGTGGGATCATGGGCTGGCTTGGTGGACAGGAACAAAAGACAAGTAGAAACAGAACAAGTGATTGAAATTCCCAAACAAATGGCTGAGGAAAATGTCATGGTAGGATTGACTAAAGAATTTGCCAATTTACAAAATATCACGCGGATCACTGCTTGTTTGCCGATAACTAGGGCAGTAGGTGAATCTATTCGATGGGGAATTTTAACCATGAATCTGACCAATCTGGAATGTAAAAATGAGACCACCTATTGTGAACAGAGGCCAGTAACTCAACGGTATGAACAAGTAAAGGTTATCAGAAAACAGTGGAAGTCGCCAGGTAAAGAAACAGATTGTAAAAAACTATTGAATTATGATTTTATAACAGGATCCCGACCTAGTGCCATAGCTTGAGTTCTTTTTCCTGGGGGTCCAAATCCCCAGTTAGGATGGTGTTCTTGTGATGAACAACTTAAAACCAATGCGAGCAGAAGTATCATGAAATGGAAGTGTAACAAAACTGGCCAAGGTACCCAATTAGTAGAACAATGGGACTCTATATGGTCTATGTCCATATTTTCCCATTTTCAGTATATGGCAAGAACTTCTTGGTGTTTGACCTGGGATGGAAAAGTTTTTTCAGTATTACCCTGGGCCAATGATAGGTCAACTTCATCGGGAGAAGGAAAATAAAATAGTGCCATGGTGGAAATGCGAGAAAGTGTATGATTGCAGTAATGCAGACTTAGCAATCCAAAGAATTCCTCCGTTGGCCGCTGCTTTGAAATATGGTTGTTTCTGTCGAGGTCTTAAGAATATTTTCAATTTAACCAGCACTTTTACAGTTAGAAAAGGAACTTTGTTTAGTTGCAGAAAAACTACCATTCGAAGTCCAGGACATTTAGTTTGGGCATTAAGCGGTGGAACCTGGACAACACATTTACCATTAGATGGTAAGGTGAAACAAATTACTTTAGGCATGCCAACATTGTGTCCAGTTTGGAAGAAATCACCGTTTAGAGGATCTTTAGAGAATTTAGAATTGAAAGGAATAAAGAGATCTGAGATAAATGATGATATTTGGAATGAACCATCTACAGGAGTGAAAATTGGCTGGGCACTTGAATCACTTTTAAATCCTATAGCTTCATATAGAAACAGAGCATGGCTCTATCAGTTAAGTGGTCAAGTGGAAAAATTAGCAAACGTTACCAAAAAGGGGTTTAAGGAATTGAATATACAATTACAGGCGACCTCCAGAATGACTTTACAAAATAGAATGGCATTAGATATGCTCCTACTTAAAGAACATGGAGTATGTGGATATCTCAAGGGTAAGATGGGCCACTGTCGTATCCACATTTCAAATGTCACACAAGATGTGGAACATGATTTGGATTTATTAGATAAAATTGAAAAAGAAACAGAATCAATTCAAGAAGATATGTCAGAAGACTGGTTAGGGAAAATTTTTAACAAACTGGGATGGAATTTGAGCTCTTCGATACAGTGCATCATCAAAACGTTGTTTCTGTTACTAATTGTAATTCTGATGATCGTGCTAGTCTATGCATGTTTGAAGAAACAGTTTACCAACAGAATTTCAGTCAATCGTATGAGAGAAGTACCAACTATTCCATCAAGACATAGTCCACCACCAAAATATGTTGAAACAAATGATATGTAAATAATGTGAAAGTATTGAAAAATTATTTTCAACACTTTCAAAGGGGGGAAATGTTATACATTTGCTAATAAGTTAAGATTGATTGACTTTATTTGATTGATTATTTGATTTTATAAAATTCTTTTATAGAATAGAAAGACAGAAGGATAAGAAATCTATTTTAATGAAACTTATAGTTGCACAGCAAAAGCTGCTATGAGATCCTCTCTACATCCCCTACCACAGCTAGAAGAATGGGCTAGAACCATTGTTAAAACTTTGGTAATAACTTTAGGGTTTGAAAGGTTTCTTTGTATTTGACCAGTCTTCTGTATGTAGAAGGTGTATTGAAATGTCAGAATATGAGATGAATGGAAACTGGGGAGAGTCGACTGGAACAGCTTGTGGTTACCTGCCAAGAAACCGTGAACTTTAGTAAAAGGTAATTCCGGCAGGGGGAGATCGCGACCACCGACTCATATACCACCTACCCAAATCGTACCCCAGACCCATTTCTAGACCTTTCTAAGCTCTACTGCGCAGAATCGGATATAGGAGGAGAATATGTTAATGCTTTACGGGAAATATCATGGTTATGCATGCATACTTAATGAATATGTATGAATAAGTTCTATATATGGTGTCTAATTTTGAGACTTGGTGTGCGTTGATCGTGAGAGGACTCGCTCACGCACCCGGCCGTCAATAAAGAAGTCTCTGCTTATCTACATCACATTGGTGTCGATAGGTTCTTCATTCCGAGATTTCGGTAACACAGGGAGCTCCTTCCCTTCCGAGCAGGAGGAGATGGGCTGTGCTGTGGGGGTGTCACGGCCTGGGGTGGGCTGCCCCGGGGCTGGGCAGTCTCTGGAGGCTCTCAAACCCCGCCTGGCCGTGACCCTGAGCGGCCGGCTCCTGGGGGAGCTGCTTTCGCAGGGCCTTGGGCTGGATGGTCTCCAGAGGTCCCTGCCAGCCCTGACCCGTCTGATTCTGCCGCTCTGTGCGGAGGCGCGGGGCCGGCCCGCGGCGCTGAGGGGCGGTGGGGCCGCAGGGGCAGCGGGGTCGGGAAGGCGGTGGCGTGGGCTCTGAGGGGCCGGTGTGCGGGACAGCCGGGAGCGGGCAGCCCGGCGGGCAGCGGGAGCGCCCTTCGGCCGGCCTCTGTGCCGCCACAGGCTCACCGCCCCGGCCATAGGTGGCCAAAGACTGTTGCCGTGCATGCCCGGGGCATCGTGGAGGGGCTGCTGGCTGCCCGCAGGTGGTCTCCCCTTTGGAGACTGGTCAAAGGCTTGGGCTTTGTTTGTTGGGCTTTGTTGATGGCTCAACAGAGGGCTTGGTTTTGCAGTGTGCCCCCTTACTGCTGCTCTGGTGACGTGCTGGGCAGCAGTGGCTGCAGGGCAGGTGGGGACAAGTGGCATGGGCAGGAGACAGAGCTGCCCATCCTGCTGGGGACATGGAGGGGCCTGTGCTGCTGGAGCCAGAGCATCGGCGGCTTGGTAGCCCCTGGGCTCAGCCACGTCAGCCCCAGGCAGTGCAGGCTGCTCAGACAGTGGGTGGCAGAAAAAGTCATTTATTGCGGCAGCGTGGCCCTGGAGAGGGGAAGGAAGGCATTGCTTTCAAGTTCTGCTTCGGCTCCACCTTGGGCTTCTCCCCTCTGCTTCACAGCCCAGTGGAGCAGCTGGCACTTTATGGCAAAGGCGAAGCATGAGGGCACGTCTTTGCCCTGGACCACTGGAAAGAGCAGTTGTCCTGCTGCTCTCCAGAGGACGCCAGCTCCTCTGGGGCTGAGGTGTCTTCTTCCCTGTTAGCCTTCAGGAAGAGAAGCCTGCAGAGCATCCTCGGGCTGGGGCTGCTGCTTCGTCTCTGCCTGAGCAGAGCCCTCGCTGGGGGTCGAGTGCCACCTCCCCCATGTCCTTGGCAGCCATAAGCGCAGTAATCATAGGTTAAACCACCCCTTACAGCCTTCGTCATCAAAGGATGAGGAATGTCTGAGTTGCCAGGGAGGAGACCAGGGGGCTGGTGTCTTTCATTGCGCCTTTAAGCACTGTGGGGACAAAGCAGCAGAGGTGAGGTGACAGCCCTGTGTCCCCTCCAGGCAGGGCGCACTGCACCCTGTGATTGCCAGGGCCAGGAGGCAGCCAGGGGACAGGTGGCTCGGCTGGAAGCTGCTTCTCAGGAATAGCCCCCTGCAGAAACACCCCGTCCCCCCTAGGCACGCTGGGAGCAGATCCCCCCTTGCCCAGGTTGCGGGGGGGAGCTCCGTGCTAGCTCCTTCCTCCTCCCCACTGCCCTCGCTCACCATGTCGGATGTACTCCAGGTACCACTGCTCACGCACGCACCGCCCAACGAGCCCTGGAGCAACACAGTGTGTCAAGGATGCTGCTGCCGCTCAGAGACCCTTGCAGCCAGCCCACCTGGCTGCGCGGTCCCCCCGGGAGGGCTGACCCCGGAGTGCAGCATCAGGGAGGGGATGGATGAGCCTCCTGCCAGCCCCACCTGTGCAGGCAGGGGCAGGAGGGGGTGAAGGGGTGCCCCATAGGTCCTGTGCTGGGACACAGGGACCCTGGGAGTCATGGCTCACCGATGAACCTGACAGCCTCCCATCGCAGGGGCTCCTGCCAGCTGTGCAGGTAATGCAGGCTCTGGCGCAGGTAGGCCATGGCCCTGCTCCTCTTCTTGGCCAGCTGGAGAGAGGAGAAGGGTGCAGGGTGGGCGCAGAGGTGCCCCCGCGTTTGGCCATCCCTCCACCCAGGGCCATCCCCCTTCCCCCCAGCAGGACATCCCCAGCTCCCCACTGTGTGGCACCGGGGTTCAGAGGGAGCATCAGGCTCCCAGGGATGCAGGGCTGCCACCCTAGTGGCAGGGTCCCCTTGGGGACCCCAGGGGCAAAGACAATGTGGAGCTGAGCCTGCTCCAGGAGGGTGTGTGCAGCCAAGGGGGCACAGCCCTCCATCCCCCCTCCCTCCCCGCAGGGCACAGGGCAGGGCTTGCCCGGGGAAGATCCCAGGGGTGTTGGGGCTCTGCTTACCAGGCACTCGCTGATCCTCCATGCCTGCCCGGTCTCAGCCATGTGCGCCAGCTGCCTCCACTTCAGGAACAGGCCAGCACTGCGGAGGGCTTCCTGGGAGGCCTGGTGAGCAACAGAGATGCCACCACCACCATTGAGGGCACAGGACCCTGTGTCCTCCCTCTTGGCGGGGCTCAGAACCTCTTCTATCCCATGCCAGGAAGACACTCCAGCTGGGAATTGGTGCTGTCACCATGCTCAGCACCCCGGGGAAGAGAAGGACAATCACCCTCTCTGACTGGAAGGCCGTCAGGGCTTCAGTGCTTTGGCCCTGGTGGCCCCAGGCTGTTGTGGAGCTGTAGCTCAGTCTCTGGGGCTGCAGGACCCATGGCAGGGGCTGTGCGGAGGGAGCTGGGTGGGAAAGGGACCCACCTCCCCGTCCATCTGGGCAGCAGCAGGAGAAGGGCAGCAGTGGGCAGGGAGGGGGTCTCTGCCTGGCCCTAGGGACTCAGCAAGCTAGACCTCCCAGTGGCACACATTTGAAGGGTCCAGTGTCAGCATTGCCGGGCCCAAAGGACCGGTCAGGCTAAGAATCCCACCTTGGCCACACTTTTGTTCTGATCGTGCAGGTGCAAGAGCAGTGGCAGCAGGCTGCTCCACACCTTCTTCTTCATCTTCTTCTTTTCAGCGCCCACCACGAGCCACATCACGCTTTGGAAGAGGTGGATGGATTTCTCCCGCACAGTGTCCAAATGCTGGGGAAGGAGGGGAGGAGGACCTCAGCCCCAAGCGCAAGCCCGTGGCAAGCGAGGGGCTGACGTGGAGGTGAACTTCCCCCAGATGGCTGCAGGCAGCCCTGCTCCATAAGGGAGTGCATGAGCCGTGGCATGCAGAATGTCTGTGCAGAGGGGCTGGGGGCCGGAGAGGGAGACCCTGTGGAGGACTGGGGGATGCTGCCAGGGCAGGGTGCACATTGGTGTTGCTCAGCACACCGGCTGCTGTCCTGCCACCCCCGTCCGCCCTGCGGCAAGCAGGCCGAGCCAGGGTGAGTCCACGCTGGGGGTTTGGGGTGCAGCACGGAGTCACCGAGGGCAGCGACAGTGGCTGGGGGCTGCAGGGCAAAGCATCCTCCTGCAGAGCATGGGGGCTGCGGTGGGAGACGCGAACGAGGTGCTCAATGAGGGGAGCATGGGGCTCTCCGCCAGCCTTACGTTGTCAAAGAGTGGCTGGAGCTTGTCAGCCAGCGCCGGGGCAATGAGGCTGGGCTTCTTCCCCGCCGGAAGCTGGAGCATGTTGTCAAGCACGGAGAGGGCCACGGCGCTGTCGTCACTGTCATCAGCCTGCAGCCGCTCCATGACGTACGGCAGCAGGACAAGGGTTTTCCTTGCCTATGTGAGACACGCCACCTCATTTTTGTAAAGCGGCAAGCGACCGCAGGGCTGAAAACCCTCCCCGTGAGCACTGGCCTCCCCGCTGGCTTCTCAGCAGGCAGCATGGGTTACGAGGGCAAGCGCCTGGCAGACAGGGCTCCCTGGCACGGCCATGGGAAGAGCAGGGTGCGCAGGGGGAGGACAGACAGCTCTGGCTCCTTGCCAGACCCTCGGCTGCCCCCGTTTGCAACAGACCCCCTGAGCAGCCTGGTGGGTGACCAGCGCTGCTTGGAAAGCTGCGCGAGCTGCCAGCAGGCCCTGCGTTTCATCGCGGGGCTCATCACCCCACGGCCACGCTCTGCAGACCCCACACTCGGGCTGGTGGCTCTGCTGCCATCATCCCTGCTGGGACGTGCTGGCAGTGGGACCCTGTTCCCCTCGGCACTGCTGCCTCTCCCCTTGCCATGGGGCAGTGGGCCAGGGACGCGGGAGAGCTGGCTGCAGCTGGCTCAGCTCCCCATGCCCACAAAAGCCCAAGCCGCCACGTTACCTACCACCCACAGCTCTGCCATGGGCTGTTGTCCTGGCTGCCCCAGCTGCCCCCTACTCACTGTGTCAGGCCTCTCGGTGAGCCTGAGGATGGCCCTGAGCACCAGGGTGGGCATCCCCAGGCACTGGCTCTGCAGATACATGGGGAAGATTGCCAGGGCACAGTCCAGCTCTTCACTGAGGTCAGTGCAGCCCACCATCTGAAACACACGCAACGGGAGCTGGAGAGGTGCAGCGCTGGCTCCAGCCATCAGCTCAGGCAGGGCAAGGACACCGGGGCAAGGCCAAGCCTGAATGGAGGCAGCAGGGACTGCGGAGAGCCCCCGTGCCCCACACCGCACTGGTTGCTCGCCTGGCTCCTCCATGGTACCAGCCAGAGCCCACCTGCTGCCCCAGCTCCCGCTGCAGCAGCGGGCATGGGAGAACTGAGCATCGGAGGGAGCTTGGAGCAGTGCCATCAGGCTCACCTCAACAAAGAAGACCATGGCGACCATCTCCCAGGAGGGGTTCTCCACAGAGAGGAGCTCTGCCAGATGGCGGAAGATGGTGGAGCGCAGGGATCTTGGGGTCTTCATCATCTCCCTGGAAGGGGGAAGGAAGCACTGTCAGGCCTGAGCCAGGCGGGCACATCTCTGGGGGTCGCACCAGTCTGGTCATCACTGGACTGCAGCACTTCCTCCAAGCAGTGGGGACCCCCTGCCATCAGCCCCAAGGGAGGGGGTGGTGTGGGGTGCACAGTCCCCCAGGAGTGTGGAGAAGGGGCTCTCACCTGGCCACGATGCGCACTCCCAGGAGGTGGGTCTGGGCACTGAGCAGCATGTCCCAGCCACCCTGCGCCTCGATGGCCAGCATGTGGCTCTCAAGGCCCATCCTGCAGAGCAGCACCGTCATGGCCTGCACCACAGACCTGCACGAGGAGAAATGCTCAGCTCCCACCGGGACCCCTGGCTTGGCTCCAGGTGGCTGGCAGGGACGAGCGGACAGGGATGGCGCACCTGATAGGAGTAATCAGACCCTGTTGGTGGCCCGTCCAGAAGATTAGCACCTCCTCTGGCGTCAGCTCTGTGGTGAATGACACTTGGAAAAGCAGTGCCAGGAAAAGCCGGGGGAAAATGTCTTCCACGTCCCGTGGGCAGCTGGACTGCAGGAGGATCTTGCTTATGGTCCTGGCTGCCTGCAGAAGACACCAGACACGGACATCTCGCTGACCCCTGGGGAGGCCAAGGCTTGGGGCAGGCATGGAAGGGAAGGGGTGGCCCCAGACAGCTGAGAGCAGCCCCGGAGGTCAGTGAGGCCTCATCCAGCAACTCACAGCCAAGGAGAGGACGCGCGGGTTGTCCTTGGTAGAGGCGGAGGTCTTGTGCAGCGACTGGTTCATCATGACGTTGATGAGCTCCTGCAGCACCTTCTTGGCAGCCTGGGGCTCAAAGAGCATCACCGCCCACATGGTCATGGCAACACTGTGGAGAACCAGGGCTCTGTCAGTGGGGACACCCAGGAGTAAGGCCGGCCTGAAGTCCCTAGGGAGGGTATTGGGGCCCCTCTGCCAGGGTGAGAGCAGCCCTAAAGTCTGGTGAGCCCCGTACTAGGTGCATGTTGGGGAGCAGTGCAGCAGGCCGGCCACCACCTCGCTGGGGTGTTTGTCTGCCAGCACGCGCAGGGCCCTGTCCAGGCTGTTGACGGCTACCAGCATCCTGATGGAGGGCAGGTTTGTGTAGATGGCGCGCACGATCTTCAAGACCTGGAGAGGAGACACAGGAGGGAGTGGGGATGTCAGTAGGATGAGCGCGGCTGTTTCCCCAGCTCCCTCTGGGAGCTGCTTCTGTTCCCGTTGTGGTATGCCAGCTGGAGATGGTGTCAGCGCTGGCCAGGTGCAGAGCCGGGGGAGGAACGGTGCCCCGGGGGGCTGGAGCATCAGCTGTGCCACCCCTGGGCGACTCACCTGCCCCGGCTGGAAGGCAGGGCCCAACACAAGGACATCCACCATGTGGGCAGCCACGCGGATGCTGTAGGTGCTTGGGTCTCTCATGTTGTTGATGGCTAGGAGGATGATGTCTGCCCGGTCAGAGGGACGGAGGTATTTCGTGAACTTCTGCGGCATGAAGGAGAGGAAGGGAGATTTGTCACCTAGAGCATCCCCCAGAGCATCTTGGCTGTGCAGGGAGTGGGACGCAGAGCCAGGCTGCACTGGGCAGATGGACGGTGGGGGTCAGGGTGCCATGGGGAACCAGAGCTCACTGGAGGCCTTTGCCTCGCCCCTGCTCAGGATCGGCGCAAGCCCCGGCTATCGCCATGCATCAGGTGTCCCTTCGCTCATGCTGATCCCGCCAGCCAGGAGCTGAAGGCCCTTCTTACCAGGAAGATTTCTCTGGCGCCGCTGGTTTGCAAAAGCTGCTGGGGCTGCCTCGCTTGCCAGACCTCCTGGTGCTCCAGCTGCCCTCTGTCATGCGACCGGGGCTGCCTGCATGGGGAGGAGAAAAACCGGGGTGCTGAGAGAGAGGGTGCAGAGCTGGAGGTGCAGTCTGAGTGCTGGGCAGAAAAGTCACTGGCAAAGGACTGGGACGCCCTGACAGGTCTGGGGAGCAGATACGCAGGGAGGGTCCGGGGCTATTGTGAGCAGGGCTGAGAGGAAATGGCTCTTCAGACTGCAGGCAGGCAGGCAGGTTGTATGCGGCTTTCTCTGGCCAAGGAGGGTGGCCACTGGCTGCCCATGCTGGGGGGGACCAAGCCCGACACGGCCTCTCTTACTTCTCTGCTTCAGGATGAAGGTGTGCAGGTGATGGAGAGCTTCTGCAGCCTTGTGGCGGGTCCTCTCACGCTTGCAGGTGCAGCAGAGAATGAGGTGCCCCACCAGCAGCCCCAGTATCGCAAACTGATGACTCTTGGAGCACTGGTGTCTGAGGACTATAGTTTGTGCAAAGCAGGAGCAGACCTGGGGGAAGAGAGGCAGTGCAGGCACAAGGTGAGGCCGGTCACAAGGTGAGCCCCAGCTGCTCCCAGAGCAGCCGGGCACCAGGCCGGAGCAGGGAAGCCAAGTTCCTGCCTGTGCCTGCGGCAGCCCTGCCCTGCCCTGCCCTGGGAGAGAGCGTGGACAGGGCAGGGACAGGGCAAAGACTCCTGCTCCCAGCCTCCTGCTGACTGGGTGCCCAACTTCCCCAGGAGGTGCCAGGGCTCCGGGCTGCAGGGACAGGGCAGTGGGACTGCCCAGACCAGGAGCTCGGTACCTGCGGCATGGAGCAGGTGGTGAACTCGATCAGACTGGCAATCTGCGCCACGGCCCTCTCCTGCACTGCTTCCCTCTGGGACCTGGTGAAGGGCAGCAGGACCTGGGAGGAGAAAAGCTGCTGGTGTGCCAGGGAGGTGGCATGGCGCAGCACGGCACAGGCAGGCTTGCTCCGGGGCAATGCCTGGCATGGGGCATGTGTCCTTCTTGCCTCTCGCAGCAACGTGCTGCGGCCAGGCAGGTCGCCGCATCCTGCTCCTGCTGCTGCCTCTGCTGCCTTCCACTCCTCCCCCCTCAAACAACGTCCCTGCACCCGCCACCCAGGGACCCCAAGGCTTTGTGGTGACCAGCTCCCTGGGGAACGGTGGTGGGGGCTCTGGGATATGTGCCGTGGTAAAGCTGGAGGGGGAAAGCCCCAGGGCGGGGCTCCCCTTGCCAAGCCAGACAAGCAGGTCTGTCTGGGCGGGAGTGTTGGGCAGGATGGGCAGCAAGCACGGCTGCAGAGGTGGGGTGAGCTGTGGCAGGAGAAGAAGGGGCTCTGGCAGCAGCCAGGGGGCAAGGGGCTAGTGGGAGGGGCATGGCGGGGAAGGAGGGACATTGCCTGCCCCATTCCTTGCACCAGGCGCTGGGAGGGCCACCGCTCGAGCCGGGGGTCACTGCCCATAGGGACCCTGTGCCAAGGCCAGACCTGCAAGATGTTCTGCAGCTCCAGGATGCCAAGCGTGCCAGCACTGCATACCAGCACCTTCAGCATGCTGTCCATCACGGCCATGGTCTGCGAGGGAGACAGAGTCTTGGGGGCAGCCCTGGAAGCCAGGGAGGGACAGCCATGGCCCTGCGGTGCCCAGGAAGGGACCCTGGGGCAGGGGATCTCCCCGTGGTTCACCCTGTGGCATACCTTGGAGTAGAGGGAAGCCTCGGGGTCCTGGGTGTCCTCCTGTGGGTGCTGGTAGAAGATGCTGCGGAAGCAGGCTTGGAGGAGGCTGCTTGTCTTCTCCTCCAGACGCAGCCCCACTCTGCTGCAGGGACAAAGGGGTGCTCTTGGGGCCCAGCAAGGGAGAGGTAGACTCTGGGGCTGGAGACCTGGCTCGGCTCCCACGCCACAGGGGTCATGTCAACCCCCACGCTACTGACACTCAAGTTGAGGGGGAAAACCCTGTACCGCCCCCTGCCCCTCCCTCTCAGACCCAGCACGGGGGATGCCCCCCATATGGGACGAGTGCTGTCGGGGCCACCTGGCACCGAGGAGGCCAAGCTGGGGGCCGGGGCAGGTACCTCATGGAGGTGATGGCCAACATGGCTTGCTGCCACACCGTGGTGCCCAGGTCGTCAGTGGGCTCCTCTTGCAGCAGCACCTGGGGAGCACAGCAGGGTGAGTCACGTCAGGATGGGGCAGTCTCCTTCAGCCAGCAAGAGCCTGCGGGGCTGGCAGAGCCCCGGCTGCCCCCATCCTGGCACCCCCTCCCAACCCAGCACTCAGTGGTCCCAGGCCCCGTGGTGGCAAGTTCTGTGCCCATCACGGAGCCACAGGCTGGCCAAGGGACCTGCAAACATCATTGGGTCCAACCCCCAGCTCCAGTCGGGCCACGCGAGTGGTTTTAGAACATCTCCAAGGAGAGAAACCTGGAGCAGCGCTCCTTCACACCCCCCTACCCGGCCAAGCCCTCTCCTGCCCCCAGGGCTGTGCCACTGCCCACTGCCCCTGGGCCTGCCTCTTGAGGCCTGACTGCTTGTCCCCTCACCTGGATGGTGTCCACCACCTCCCACTGAAAGTAGTAAAGCTCGTCCCACACGCTGGAGTCCATGGTGGCGGTGCCGCAGGCGGTGCAGATGGCGGCCAGAAACTTCAGCTTCTGGTCTGCTTGCTGCCAGCCGAGGAGGGGACAGAGGGACAGACAGCGCTGATGTCTAGCTATGCATTCAATCCCCATTATCACATTGTAGTCACCATGAAGGGATTCACTTCTGCTCGTGAAGTTAGGGTCGCCGTACGTCTGTAACTTTGTCCTAATGACAAGTGCCCCTGAAGGAGAACTCCAAGCCTGATAAGGGGAACACCTCACCCCAGGAGGTGCCAACAGCCCGTTACTTGCAACAAAGGCAAGAAGCCAGCGGAACGAGACTGAAACTAGGGGCAAGGTAAAGGCAGCGGGGGGAGATCGCAACCACCGACTCCAGTCAGGACTAAAGGACTCACCCTCACCCCTCCCTCAGACATGCAGTAAATGAAAAACACACTGTAACTTGAAATCAAAGCGAGAGATCTATAGACCAACGGAAAGCTACCGCGCGTACTAATTACCAATAGCATCTTTTAGCTAGAGTTTGGAAAATACGTATGTATAACTAGACTGCATAAATGTTAATCTTGTTCTTCTGAGCTTTGCGCTTGCTTCGTGGAGCATCATCAGCTAAGCCCCAGCTTTGCGCGAATCCGTAATAAAGAAATGCCTGGACTCCGTGCGTCGGTTGCCTCTTGCCCAACGGGCGAAGGCGTACACTTTTTGGATAACAGTGTCAGTGGGGAGAGACAGCTGGGAGGGGGCATAGCCCCCGGCACCTTGTGAGCAGGGCATGTGGGCAGAAAGACTGGCCGGGAGGTAGGGGCACAGCCTCGTAGAAGTGGCCACGCATACCTTTGGTCTGATCCTGAGGAAGCCTTGGATGATGTCCAGGGTATTCTCTTCCTCCGTGGGTGCAGCCAAGTCAGAGTGGCAGGAATCTGGCGGACACAGAGCAGGCAGGGCTGGGGTCAGGCCGTGGGCAAAGCGCGAGCCCTCCGCCCAGCTCCTGGGGATGTCCCCAGCCCCAGCTCAAGGCTGGGACACTGGTGTCCCCTGCGCGCCCCAGGGGTGAGGGTGCGATGCTGGAGGGCAGCACCAGGAGGGAGGCCCGGTGTGCCTGGGTGAAGGATGCACTGGTACCAGGGGCAGGGAGGGTCCCTGCCCCAGGGATGCTGTGGCAGGGCTGGGTCTTTGGCCGCTGCCCCATGGGAGCCTGGCTGCCAGCCTGGCCGGGGGCTGCGAGTCTGGGGCAGGGCAGGGCAGGGTGAGCAGAGTGGGCAGCCCCCTGCCCACGATGCCCTCACACTCACGCGCATGCAGCAGCGGGAACTTACAATTGTTGGGCTTCAGCCGCGAGCTGGGAGCTGGGGCAGCTCTGTCCTTTTCCTGCCAGGACTGCCTGGGGTGGCTGGCGGGTATCCCCACCATCCTGCGGCAGGGAGAGAGGAAAGGGGTGAAGGGAAGCCTGCAGCACCCGGGGCTGCCCTGCCAGGGGCGGTGGGGCAGAAGTAGCTCTGTTCAGGGGGCTCCTTGCCACCAGCCTGCCCCGACACCTTCCTCCCAGACACTGTGGGGGCAGCACCGGGTGACACGGCATGTCACAAAGTGCCCCACTGTGACCCTTCCTGATGCCCCAGGGCCCCACTGACCGCTCCTTGCCCCAGGGGGTTGGGACTGACTCCCTCTTCCTCCTTCTCCCTCTATGGGGCTGGGGTTCATCTAGACTGGGGGCATGCCACTTGTCATAGGGACCCCTCTGTCACCTCGCTCCTGGGGCCGCACCCGCTTGTGGCCAGGCTGAGCTGGGGCTCAGCCCCCACACCGTCAGGCACGCCGAGGCTCTTCTCTCTTCCACCTGGGGCTCGGGACAAGGCCTGCGCGGCTCCCCTTGCTCCAAGGCTGGTGGGCACACAGGGACGACAGACGCCCTCCCGTGCGCTCAGCCGCAGCCGCACAGACTGGCACTGCTGGGGTCACTCGGGTTACCCCGGGCACTGTTGCCATGGTGCAGGGCACTGTTCCATCATCCCTTGGCTGGAACCCGGGCGGGGGCGGGGGGAGTCCCCCTGCTCCTCACCCCAGCCCCACTGGGCCCAGCCCAGGCCTGCTGGGCCAACCTGGCGAGGCGAGCTTTAAAGCGAAGGATGCAGGGGGAGGGCTGCAGTGCGGCAATGCTCGTGCCATCACCTGCGACTGGGGCATAAGCCAGGCCAAGCAGAGCAGCGATATGTGTTCCTTAGCTGCCTCCCGAGATGAGTCCCAGAAGGCCAACCGCCTCCAGGCTGTGCATGGCGGCGGTGGATCCTCTTGCACCCCTCCCGGGAGACCTGTGTGCTCGGTCGCCTCTCTGCAATGCCCATACACCAGCACACGCGGCACAGGGGATCACCAGGAAGAATGAAAGATCTGTGTGCGGTCGCAGGGCCATGAGCTCATTGCAGTTACGGAGACATGGCGGGATAGCCTCCACGGCTGGGAGGCTGTCGTGGGTGGCTGTGTGCTTTTTAGAAAAGAGGCCAGCAGGGAGAGGTGGTGGAGTTGCTCTTTGTGTGAGGGAGCAACGGGAAGGTCGCGAGCTCTCCCTTGGGGTGGGTGCAGGACGAGTCCAGAGGTTACGGGTAAAGATGAAGGGGCCCGCCAACACGCGGGATGCCGTTGTAGGTGTTTGCTACGGGCCACCTGATGAGGGAGGGGAAGCCAATGAGGCCTTCTACAGACAATGGCAGGCAGCCTCACGATGCCAGGCCCTGGTTCTCACGGGGGACTTCAGCCTCCCTGCTACCTGCTGGAAAGCCAACCCAGCTAGGCTCACACAGTCCAGGAGGTTCCTGCAGAGCACCGACGGTAACTTTTTGACGCAGGTGGTGGAGGAGCCAACGAGGCAAGCTGTGCTCTCAGACCCGTTCTTCGCAAGCAGAGGGCTGGTTGGGGATGTGAAAGTTGAAGGCAGCCTTGGCCGCAATGACCATGAGATGGCGGAGTTCAGGGTCCTGTGCTGAGGAAGCGAGCCGACAAGTAGGATTGCCGCCCTGGCCTACAGGAGAGCTAACGCTGGCTTCTTCAAGGACCTCCTTGGAGGAATGCCATGGGTGAGGGCTCCAGAAGGTACTTCCCAGTCCAAGAGAGACAAGGAACTACTGGAGAGGGGCCAGCAGAGGGCTACAAAGATGGTGAGGGGACTGGAGCATCTCCCTTAGGAGGACAGGCTGAGAGGGCTGGGCCTGTTCAGCCTGCAGGAGAGAAGACTCAGGGGGGATCTGTCGCATCCCAGCTATGAGGAGGGAGAGAGCGACTCAGACTCGCAAATGCCCTTGCTGTGGGTTGCGCTGAGGTAACACCCGAGGTCCGTACCTAAACATCAACTTTAATGGAACAAACACCCAGTAAACATTGACCCTTTCACAATTATATCCAACCAAGCTATGTGGCTTTAGGAAAAGCTGGGGTAGGCCTTGTATTACTTTAGGAGAAAAAGCTGAGGCGGCGGGGGCGGGACATGGGGCAAGACAGCTAGAGAGAGGGGGAGATCACCACTCCTGGATCCAGCGCCGCAGCTGCCAGCAGGGCTGTTGGACAAAGAGTCCCAGAGGCTTCTAGGTGTGCCTAGTTGGGAGCCCCAGTCCCTGGGCTCCTGGAGCCTTCTCTCGCCCCAGCTGCAGGAGTGGCTGAGGCCAGGCGGCCAGGGGAAGGGCCACCAGCCCCCGTGCCTGTCACTGCCTCCGGCACCTTCCCTCAGGGCGCTGCCTGGGCTCTGGGCACCGCACCTGGGCCTCGGCCCGACGGGATCTTATCAACGGGACAAGGGGCAACGGGCACAAACGGCCACACAGGTGTCACAGTTTTGCTAATAAGTTAAGATTGATTGACTTTATTTGATTGATTATTTGATTTTATAAAATTCTTTTATAGAATAGAAAGACAGAAGGATAAGAAATCTATTTTAATGAAACTTATAGTTGCACAGCAAAAGCTGCTATGAGATCCTCTCTACATCCCCTACCACAGCTAGAAGAATGGGCTAGAACCATTGTTAAAACTTTGGTAATAACTTTAGGGTTTGAAAGGTTTCTTTGTATTTGACCAGTCTTCTGTATGTAGAAGGTGTATTGAAATGTCAGAATATGAGATGAATGGAAACTGGGGAGAGTCGACTGGAACAGCTTGTGGTTACCTGCCAAGAAACCGTGAACTTTAGTAAAAGGTAATTCCGGCAGGGGGAGATCGCGACCACCGACTCATATACCACCTACCCAAATCGTACCCCAGACCCATTTCTAGACCTTTCTAAGCTCTACTGCGCAGAATCGGATATAGGAGGAGAATATGTTAATGCTTTACGGGAAATATCATGGTTATGCATGCATACTTAATGAATATGTATGAATAAGTTCTATATATGGTGTCTAATTTTGAGACTTGGTGTGCGTTGATCGTGAGAGGACTCGCTCACGCACCCGGCCGTCAATAAAGAAGTCTCTGCTTATCTACATCACATTGGTGTCGATAAGTTCTTCATTCCGAGATTTCGGCAACAGTTTTGGCGACCCAGATGGGACCTCGCCGAAGGAGACCGGAGGAGTCGGGGACCTGATCGGGTCCAGCCGGCACCGAGGATTTCTCCGGGATACCCATTGATCCCCGATCCATAAGGCTCTTCGCGACGTTCCCCGGATTTTTGGTAAGACACTTCTTTTCCTAATTGTAGTTAGTGAGTTAGCGTCCCAGTAAAGTAAGTGCACTAGAGGAAGTGGGTAGGAGTCCCACTGTAATAAGTGTATGGTAAGGAGTGGGTTAGAGTCCCACCAGTGGGTTGGAGTCCCACTGAGTAAGTCTGCCTGTCAGACGCGGTGAAAGCTGTGCAGGGTAGGACTAGGAGTCTGCCCGTAAGACATAAGCGAAAGCTATTGCAGGGTTGGGCAAAAGTGGAAACAAGAGAACCCATATGCTATAGTGTTCTCTAAAGTAGTGCCTCTAACAAGAAGTTAGAAGGGTTTTGTGGGGGTTTTCTTGATACGGAATTTTTTCTTGTATTTGAGTATTGAGAAGAAAATTAAGAAGTGTATAATACTGTGTTTTATGTCTTTGTTTAAAGTAACTGTGGGAAAGTGTGAGTGTGGCTGTAAGGGTGAGACGTGCAATTGAGCACAAAAGCGAGTGTGGAGAGTGGATCCGCGGATCAGAGTGACAGAGTTGAATAATTGTGTATTGTACTGTGAGTGATTATACCAGGGCATCTAAGTTAACTCGGTTGTTTAAAAGTAAAAGCATGGGTAATCTTGCTGTAAATGACAAAATCCCGAAAAATTCTTTGTTGGGATGTTTATTGGCACATTGGGGAAATTTACATGATGATCTGCAAAAGAGCCAGATGATTGAGTATTGTAATAATTTGAGTATTGTAATAATTGGTGGCCTTTGTATATATTGGATGATCAGGAAAAGTGGCCCACGAATGGGACACTGAATTATAACACTATTCTGCAGTTAATGCTGTATTGTAAAAGAGAAGGGAAATGGAATAAAATGCCAAATGTGGATTTGTTCTTGTACTTAAGACAAAGAAAGGATTGGCAGGATGAATGTAAGCTAACTATTAGAGATAATTGGTAATGGCTATAACTTCTGATAATAAGAAAGTGGGAAAAAAAATGTTGTTCCAATTGTGAGATTGGGAGTGGATACAGGAGCGACATTTTCTTTTTATTAAATACCTGCAAAGGAAAAATTGGAACAAAACCAGGCCATTCCTGCAACCCCTGGATTTGAAATTTGGAAATAAGATAACTACACGTGAATTTTTGTATGTACCAGAATGTCCGATACCCTTCTTAGGAAGAGATTTGTTATCCAAATTAAATGCACAAAGTGTTTTTGACGAAGGAGAACTTTTCTTGAAAATACCTGAGTCAAAAACGGGAGAAATCCTGATGATACAAGAAAAAGTAAAGGAACAAGAAATTCCACCGGAGGTGGATTTGGCAGCGATCCCTACTGTATGGGAAACAAATATTCCTGGTAAATCGAAACTAGCAGAACCTGTTAAAATAGATTTGAAGGAAGGCGCGGGAACAGTGAGAACTAAACAATATCCAATCAAATCAGAAGTGAGACAGGAGTTGAAGAAATTGATTGATAAATTTTTGGAGTATAAAATTTTGGAAGAATGTGAATCTGAGTATAATACTCCTGTTCTACCAGTCAGAAAACCCTCGGGTGAATATAGGCTGGTGCAAGACTTGAGAGCAGTAAACTAAATAGTTCAGGATATTTATCCTGTAGTAGCAAACCCTTATACACTGTTAACAGCATTAAGGGAGACTTATCGGTGGTTTACAGTGCTTGATTTAAAAGATGCTTTCTTTTGTATACCTTTGGAAAAGGAAAGTAGAGAACTGTTTGCTTTTGAATGGGAAAATCCTCAAACCGGGCGAAGGATGCAGCTGACACGGACTAGATTACCCCAAGGATTTAAAAACAGTCCAACTATTTTTGGAAATCAGTTAGCAAAGGAACTTGAAACCTGGAAACAGGATAAATCAAGACCTGGGCATTTACTCTTACAATATGTGGATGACATACTGATTGCTACAGAAGAAAGATTTACTTGCATACGGGTGACTATTGACCTCTTGAATTTCCTGGGACTAAATGGGTACAAGGTATCCAGGAAGAAAGCCCAAACAGCCTGCCAGACTGTGATATATCTGGGCTTTGAGATTTCAAAAGGACAACGACAATTAGGAAAAGATCGCAAAGAAGCTATTTGTGGTATACCTGAGCCGAGAAATATTCATGAACTCAGAGCATTTTTGGGAATGACTGGGTGGTGTCATCTTTGGATTATGAACTATGGGCTAATAGCTAAACCGCTGTATGAGGCCCAAAAGAATTCTCCCTTTGTATGGGGCCCACCACAGCAAAGGCTTTTGTAGAGTTAAAACGTGCCTTAATGTCTGCACCTGCTTTGGGACTTTTGGATTTAACCAAAGATTTTCAGTTGTTTGTTCACGAAAGGCAACACCTGGCACTGGGAGTGTTAACTCAGAAGATAGGAAGCTGGAAATGACCAGTCGGATATTTCTCTAAACAACTGGACACAGTGAGTAAAGGGTGGCCAAACTGCCTTCGAGCAGTGACAGCGACAGTGATGCTCATACAAGAAGCTCGGAAATTGACTTTGGGAAGAACAATAACAGTCTATGTCCCACACATGGTGATAACTGTTTTAGAACAAAAGGGGGGACACTGGCTGTCTCCGAGCCAAATGACGCAGTACCAGGTAGTACTGACTGAACAAGATGATGTGACTTTAAAGACAACTAACCTGGTAAATCCTGCAGTGTTTTTAAGTTCCATACAGGAAGAAGGACAACTGGAACATGACTGCTTGGCTACCATCGGGTATGTTTACTCCAGTCGTCAAGACTTGAAGGATGTACCATTGGAGCGATCAGACTGGGAATTGTATACTGATGGAAGCAGCTTTATGGAACAAGGAGTCCGATACGCTGGATATGCGGTAACAACAGATACTACAGTTATAGAAGCAGGAGCATTGGCGAGTACTACATCAGCCCAGAAAGCGGAACTTATTGTCTTGATTCAAGCCCTAGAATTAAGTAAAGACAAGAAAGTAAATATCTGGACAGATTCAAAATATGCCTTTGGGGTAGTGCATGTCCATGGGGCTTTGTGGAAAGAAAGAGGGCTATTGTCCTCTCAAGGATCAAACATTAAGCATCAAAAGGAAATTATACAATTATTGCAAGCAGTTCAAAAGCCAGATCAAGTAGCAATCATGCACTGTAAGGCACATCACATTGGGAATACAAAAATAATAGCTGGGAATAATTCAGCTGATAAAACAGCAAAAAAAAAAAAAAAAAAAAAAAAAAAAAAAAAAAAAAAAAAAAGGTAGCAAAGAAACAAGCATTGCAAATGGCAATAATTCCTTCTAAAACAGTAACCCTTCCTAGGGAAAAACAGAGATATTCAGAGGAAGATGACAAATTGGGTCAGTTATTAAATGCTAAGAAAAACTTAGCTGGATGGTGGATAACTCCTAATGGACAGGTAGTAATTCCACCTCTGGTGATGAGAGAGATAATTCAAACGAGACATCAAGAATGCCACTGGGGGGCAGAAGCCTTAGTAACATCTTTACGAAAGCAGGTAATACCAGATAAGATGTTGGGAATAGCTAAAACGGTAACTGCAAAGTGTGAAGTATGTTTGAAAAATAATCCAGTGATTAAGAAAAAGGTTCAAATGGGTAGACTGAAATCTGGTACAGAACCTGGAGATTATTGGCAAGTAGATTTTTCAGAGTTACCTAGACAAAATGGGTACCGGTACATCCTGGTAAGGGTTGATACTTTTACAGGATGGCCAGAAGCCCTTCCCTGTCGCACCACACGAGCAAAAAGAGGTTGTGAAGTGGTTATTACAAGAAATAATTCCGAGATTTGGAGTTTCTATTGGAATTTCCTCTGACAGAGGTCCACACTTTGTTGCTGAAGTAGTCCAAAGTGTTAGCAAAGTATTGGGTATTAATTGGGATTTGCATGCGTCTTGGAGACCGCAATCTAGTGGAAAAGTGGAGAGGATGAAGCAAACTTTGAAACGACGAGTAAGTAAGATTTGTCAAGAAACCAGTCTAAAGTGACCTCAGGCACTTTCATTGGCATTATTATGAGTCAGGGTACAGCCAAAGAGTGGAACCTCAGTCAGTCTTTATGAATTATTATATGGAAAACCATATGAGTCTCTAGAACCAAATCTAAACATACATGTAAAAGGAAAACAAGATGTGTGTATAACTATTTGCTTTTTCTAAGGAAAACTTTGGATGCAGTAATTTGGAATAGACCTTTACCCCTGGAAAATTCAGTGCATGATTTCCAACCAGGAGACTATGTCTGTGTGAAGACCTGGACCTCCGAACCTTTGCAGGAGCGCTGGAGAGGACCTTTCCAGATACTGTTAACCACTTTTACAGCTATCAAGATAGCAGAATCAGATGCTTGGATACATTATACTCGAGTGAAGAAAGCACCTACTCCATGGAAGATTGTCAATCGTGACCCAGAGACCTTAAAATTGACACTGAAACATGTCTAATTTTTATATTGGATTTTATTTTGGTCGGTAGTGTTGGTGGGATCATGGGCTGGCTTGGTGGACAGGAACAAAAGACAAGTAGAAACAGAACAAGTGATTGAAATTCCCAAACAAATGGCTGAGGAAAATGTCATGGTAGGATTGACTAAAGAATTTGCCAATTTACAAAATATCACGCGGATCACTGCTTGTTTGCCGATAACTAGGGCAGTAGGTGAATCTATTCGATGGGGAATTTTAACCATGAATCTGACCAATCTGGAATGTAAAAATGAGACCACCTATTGTGAACAGAGGCCAGTAACTCAACGGTATGAACAAGTAAAGGTTATCAGAAAACAGTGGAAGTCGCCAGGTAAAGAAACAGATTGTAAAAAACTATTGAATTATGATTTTATAACAGGATCCCGACCTAGTGCCATAGCTTGAGTTCTTTTTCCTGGGGGTCCAAATCCCCAGTTAGGATGGTGTTCTTGTGATGAACAACTTAAAACCAATGCGAGCAGAAGTATCATGAAATGGAAGTGTAACAAAACTGGCCAAGGTACCCAATTAGTAGAACAATGGGACTCTATATGGTCTATGTCCATATTTTCCCATTTTCAGTATATGGCAAGAACTTCTTGGTGTTTGACCTGGGATGGAAAAGTTTTTTCAGTATTACCCTGGGCCAATGATAGGTCAACTTCATCGGGAGAAGGAAAATAAAATAGTGCCATGGTGGAAATGCGAGAAAGTGTATGATTGCAGTAATGCAGACTTAGCAATCCAAAGAATTCCTCCGTTGGCCGCTGCTTTGAAATATGGTTGTTTCTGTCGAGGTCTTAAGGATATTTTCAATTTAACCAGCACTTTTACAGTTAGAAAAGGAACTTTGTTTAGTTGCAGAAAAACTACCATTCGAAGTCCAGGACATTTAGTTTGGGCATTAAGCGGTGGAACCTGGACAACACATTTACCATTAGATGGTAAGGTGAAACAAATTACTTTAGGCATGCCAACATTGTGTCCAGTTTGGAAGAAATCACCGTTTAGAGGATCTTTAGAGAATTTAGAATTGAAAGGAATAAAGAGATCTGAGATAAATGATGATATTTGGAATGAACCATCTACAGGAGTGAAAATTGGCTGGGCACTTGAATCACTTTTAAATCCTATAGCTTCATATAGAAACAGAGCATGGCTCTATCAGTTAAGTGGTCAAGTGGAAAAATTAGCAAACGTTACCAAAAAGGGGTTTAAGGAATTGAATATACAATTACAGGCGACCTCCAGAATGACTTTACAAAATAGAATGGCATTAGATATGCTCCTACTTAAAGAACATGGAGTATGTGGATATCTCAAGGGTAAGATGGGCCACTGTCGTATCCACATTTCAAATGTCACACAAGATGTGGAAAATGATTTGGATTTATTAGATAAAATTGAAAAAGAAACAGAATCAATTCAAGAAGATATGTCAGAAGACTGGTTAGGGAAAAATTTTAACAAACTGGGATGGAATTTGAGCTCTTGGATACAGTGCATCATCAAAACGTTGTTTCTGTTACTAATTGTAATTCTGATGATCGTGCTAGTCTATGCATGTTTGAAGAAACAGTTTACCAACAGAATTTCAGTCAATCGTATGAGAGAAGTACCAACTATTCCATCAAGACATAGTCCACCACCAAAATATGTTGAAACAAATGATATGTAAATAATGTGAAAGTATTGAAAAATGATTTTCAACACTTTCAAAGGGGGGAAATGTTATACATTTGCTAATAAGCTAAGATTGATTGACTTTATTTGATTGATTATTTGATTTTATAAAATTCTTTTATAGAATAGAAAGACAGAAGGATAAGAAATCTATTTTAATGAAACTTATAGTTGCACAGCAAAAGCTGCTATGAGATCCTCTCTACATCCCCTACCACGGCTAGAACAATGGGCTAGAACCATTGTTAAAACTTTGGTAATAACTTTATGGCTTGAAAGGTTTCTTTGTATTTGACCACTCTCCTGTATGTAGAAGGTGTATTGAAATGTCAGAATATGAGATGAATGGAAACTGGGGAGAGTCGACTGGAACAGCTTGTGGTTACCTGCCAAGAAACCGTGAACTTTAGTAAAAGGTAATTCCGGCAGGGGGAGATCGCGACCACCGACTCATATACCACCTACCCAAATCGTACCCCAGACCCATTTCTAGACCTTTCTAAGCTCTACTGCGCAGAATCGGATATAGGAGGAGAATATGTTAATGCTTTACGGGAAATATCATGGTTATGCATGCATACTTAATGAATATGTATGAATAAGTTCTATATATGGTGTCTAATTTTGAGACTTGGTGTGCGTTGATCGTGAGAGGACTCGCTCACGCACCCGGCCGTCAATAAAGAAGTCTCTGCTTATCTACATCACATTGGTGTCGATAGGTTCTTCATTCCGAGATTTCGGTAACACAGGGAGCTCCTTCCCTTCCGAGCAGGAGGAGATGGGCTGTGCTGTGGGGGTGTCACGGCCTGGGGTGGGCTGCCCCGGGGCTGGGCAGTCTCTGGAGGCTCTCAAACCCCGCCTGGCCGTGACCCTGAGCGGCCGGCTCCTGGGGGAGCTGCTTTCGCAAGGCCTTGGGCTGGATGGTCTCCAGAGGTCCCTGCCAGCCCTGACCCGTCTGATTCTGCCGCTCTGTGCGGAGGCGCGGGGCCGGCCCGCGGCGCTGAGGGGCGGTGGGGCCGCAGGGGCAGCGGGGTCGGGAAGGCGGTGGCGTGGGCTCTGAGGGGCCGGTGTGCGGGACAGCCGGGAGCGGGCAGCCCGGCGGGCAGCGGGAGCGCCCTTCGGCCGGCCTCTGTGCCGCCACAGGCTCACCGCCCCGGCCATAGGTGGCCAAAGACTTGCCGTGCATGCCCGGGGCATCGTGGAGGGGCTGCTGGCTGCCCGCAGGTGGTCTCCCCTTTGGAGACTGGTCAAAGGCTTGGGCTTTGTTTGTTGGGCTTTGTTGATGGCTCAACAGAGGGCTTGGTTTTGCAGTGTGCCCCCTTACTGCTGCTCTGGTGACGTGCTGGGCAGCAGTGGCTGCAGGGCAGGTGGGGACAAGTGGCATGGGCAGGAGACAGAGCTGCCCATCCTGCTGGGGACATGGAGGGGCCTGTGCTGCTGGAGCCAGAGCATCGGCGGCTTGGTAGCCCCTGGGCTCAGCCACGTCAGCCCCAGGCAGTGCAGGCTGCTCAGACAGTGGGTGGCAGAAAAAGTCATTTATTGCGGCAGCGTGGCCCTGGAGAGGGGAAGGAAGGCATTGCTTTCAAGTTCTGCTTCGGCTCCACCTTGGGCTTCTCCCCTCTGCTTCACAGCCCAGTGGAGCAGCTGGCACTTTATGGCAAAGGCGAAGCATGAGGGCACGTCTTTGCCCTGGACCACTGGAAAGAGCAGTTGTCCTGCTGCTCTCCAGAGGACGCCAGCTCCTCTGGGGCTGAGGTGTCTTCTTCCCTGTTAGCCTTCAGGAAGAGAAGCCTGCAGAGCATCCTCGGGCTGGGGCTGCTGCTTCGTCTCTGCCTGAGCAGAGCCCTCGCTGGGGGTCGAGTGCCACCTCCCCCATGTCCTTGGCAGCCATAAGCGCAGTAATCATAGGTTAAACCACCCCTTACAGCCTTCGTCATCAAAGGATGAGGAATGTCTGAGTTGCCAGGGAGGAGACCAGGGGGCTGGTGTCTTTCATTGCGCCTTTAAGCACTGTGGGGACAAAGCAGCAGAGGTGAGGTGACAGCCCTGTGTCCCCTCCAGGCAGGGCGCACTGCACCCTGTGATTGCCAGGGCCAGGAGGCAGCCAGGGGACAGGTGGCTCGGCTGGAAGCTGCTTCTCAGGAATAGCCCCCTGCAGAAACACCCCGTCCCCCCTAGGCACGCTGGGAGCAGATCCCCCCTTGCCCAGGTTGCGGGGGGGAGCTCCGTGCTAGCTCCTTCCTCCTCCCCACTGCCCTCGCTCACCATGTCGGATGTACTCCAGGTACCACTGCTCACGCACGCACCGCCCAACGAGCCCTGGAGCAACACAGTGTGTCAAGGATGCTGCTGCCGCTCAGAGACCCTTGCAGCCAGCCCACCTGGCTGCGCGGTCCCCCCGGGAGGGCTGACCCCGGAGTGCAGCATCAGGGAGGGGATGGATGAGCCTCCTGCCAGCCCCACCTGTGCAGGCAGGGGCAGGAGGGGGTGAAGGGGTGCCCCATAGGTCCTGTGCTGGGACACAGGGACCCTGGGAGTCATGGCTCACCGATGAACCTGACAGCCTCCCATCGCAGGGGCTCCTGCCAGCTGTGCAGGTAATGCAGGCTCTGGCGCAGGTAGGCCATGGCCCTGCTCCTCTTCTTGGCCAGCTGGAGAGAGGAGAAGGGTGCAGGGTGGGCGCAGAGCTGCCCCCGCGTTTGGCCATCCCTCCACCCAGGGCCATCCCCCTTCCCCCCAGCAGGACATCCCCAGCTCCCCACTGTGTGGCACCGGGGTTCAGAGGGAGCATCAGGCTCCCAGGGATGCAGGGCTGCCACCCTAGTGGCAGGGTCCCCTTGGGGACCCCAGGGGCAAAGACAATGCGGAGCAGAGCCTGCTCCAGGAGGGTGTGTGCAGCCAAGGGGGCACAGCCCTCCATCCCCCCTCCCTCCCCGCAGGGCACAGGGCAGGGCTTGCCCGGGGAAGATCCCAGGGGTGTTGGGGCTCTGCCTACCAGGCACTCGGTGATCCTCCATGCCTGCCCGGTCTCAGCCATGTGCTCCAGCTGCCTCCACTTCAGGAACAGGCCAGCACTGCGGAGGGCTTCCTGGGAGGCCTGGTGAGCAACAGATATGCCACCACCACCATTGAGGGCACAGGACCCTGTGTCCTCCCTCTTGGCGGGGCTCAGAACCTCTTCTATCCCATGCCAGGAAGACACTCCAGCTGGGAATTGGTGCTGTCACCATGCTCAGCACCCCGGGGAAGAGAAGGACAATCACCCTCTCTGACTGGAAGGCCGTCAGGGCTTCAGTGCTTTGGCCCTGGTGGCCCCAGGCTGTTGTGGAGCTGTAGCTCAGTCTCTGGGGCTGCAGGACCCATGGCAGGGGCTGTGCGGAGGGAGCTGGGTGGGAAAGGGACCCACCTCCCCGTCCATCCTGGCAGCAGCAGGAGAAGGGCAGCAGTGGGCAGGGAGGGGGTCTCTGCCTGGCCCTAGGGACTCAGCAAGCTAGACCTCCCAGTGGCACACATTTGAAGGGTCCAGTGTCAGCATTGCCGGGCCCAAAGGACCGGTCAGGCTAAGAATCCCACCTTGGCCACACTTTTGTTCTGATCGTGCAGGTGCAAGAGCAGTGGCAGCAGGCTGCTCCACACCTTCTTCTTCATCTTCTTCTTTTCAGCGCCCACCACGAGCCACATCAAGCTTTGGAAGAGGTGGATGGATTGCTCCCGCACAGTGTCCAAATGCTGGGGAAGGAGGGGAGGAGGACCTCAGCCCCAAGCGCAAGCCCATGGCAAGCGAGGGGCTGACGTGGAGGTGAACTTCCCCCAGATGGCTGCAGGCAGCCCTGCTCCATAAGGGAGTGCATGAGCCGTGGCATGCAGAATGTCTGTGCAGAGGGGCTGGGGGCCGGAGAGGGAGACCCTGTGGAGGACTGGGGGATGCTGCCAGGGCAGGGTGCACATTGGTGTTGCTCAGCACACCGGCTGCTGTCCTGCCACCCCCGTCCGCCCTGCGGCAAGCAGGCCGAGCCAGGGTGAGTCCACGCTGGGGGTTTGGGGTGCAGCACGGAGTCACCGAGGGCAGCGACAGTGGCTGGGGGCTGCAGGGCAAAGCATCCTCCTGCAGAGCATGGGGGCTGCGGTGGGAGACGCGAACGAGGTGCTCAATGAGGGGAGCATGGGGCTCTCCGCCAGCCTTACGTTGTCAAAGAGTGGCTGGAGCTTGTCAGCCAGCGCCGGGGCAATGAGGCTGGGCTTCTTCCCCGCCGGAAGCTGGAGCATGTTGTCAAGCACGGAGAGGGCCACGGCGCTGCCGTCACTGTCATCAGCCTGCAGCCGCTCCATGACGTACGGCAGCAGGACAAGGGTTTTCCATACCTGTGTGAGACACGCCACCTCATTTTTGTAAAGCGGCAAGCGACTGCAGGGCTGAAAACCCTCCCTGTGAGCACTGGCCTCCCCGCTGGCTTCTCAGCAGGCAGCATGGGTTACGAGGGCAAGCGCCTGGCAGACAGGGCTCCCTGGCACGGCCATGGGAAGAGCAGGGTGCGCAGGGGGAGGACAGACAGCTCTGGCTCCTTGCCAGACCCTCGGCTGCCCCCTTTTGCAACAGACCCCCTGAGCAGCCTGGTGGGTGACCAGCGCTGCTTGGAAAGCTGCGCGAGCTGCCAGCAGGCCCTGCGTTTCATCGCGGGGCTCATCACCCCACGGCCACGCTCTGCAGACCCCACACTCGGGCTGGTGGCTCTGCTGCCATCATCCCTGCTGGGACGTGCTGGCAGTGGGACCCTGTTCCCCTCGGCACTGCTGCCTCTCCCCTTGCCATGGGGCAGTGGGCCAGGGACGCGGGAGAGCTGGCTGCAGCTGGCTCAGCTCCCCATGCCCACAAAAGCCCAAGCCGCCACGTTACCTACCACCCACAGCTCTGCCATGGGCTGTTGTCCTGGCTGCCCCAGCTGCCCCCTACTCACTGTGTCAGGCCTCTCGGTGAGCCTGAGGATGGCCCTGAGCACCAGGGTGGGCATCCCCAGGCACTGGCTCTGCAGATACATGGGGAAGATTGCCAGGGCACAGTCCAGCTCTTCACTGAGGTCAGTGCAGCCCACCATCTGAAACACACGCAACGGGAGCTGGAGAGGTGCAGCGCTGGCTCCAGCCATCAGCTCAGGCAGGGCAAGGACACCGGGGCAAGGCCAAGCCTGAATGGAGGCAGCAGGGACTGCGGAGAGCCCCCGTGCCCCACACCGCACTGGTTGCTCGCCTGGCTCCTCCATGGTACCAGCCAGAGCCCACCTGCTGCCCCAGCTCCCGCTGCAGCAGCGGGCATGGGAGAACTGAGCATCGGAGGGAGCTTGGAGCAGTGCCATCAGGCTCACCTCAACAAAGAAGACCATGGCGACCATCTCCCAGGAGGGGTTCTCCACAGAGAGGAGCTCTGCCAGATGGCGGAAGATGGTGGAGCGCAGGGATCTTGGGGTGTTCATCATCTCCCTGGAAGGGGGAAGGAAGCACTGTCAGGCCTGAGCCAGGCGGGCACATCTCTGGGGGTCGCACCAGTCTGGTCATCACTGGACTGCAGCACTTTCTGCAAGCAGTGGGGACCCCCTGCCATCAGCCCCAAGGGAGGGGGTGGTGTGGGGTGCACAGTCCCCCAGGAGTGTGGAGAAGGGGCTCTCACCTGGCCACGATGCGCACTCCCAGGAGGTGGGTCTGGGCACTGAGCAGCATGTCCCAGCCACCCTGCGCCTCGATGGCCAGCATGTGGCTCTCAAGGCCCATCCTGCAGAGCAGCACCGTCATGGCCTGCACCACAGACCTGCACGAGGAGAAATGCTCAGCTCCCACCGGGACCCCTGGCTTGGCTCCAGGTGGCTGGCAGGGACGAGCGGACAGGGATGGCGCACCTGATAGGAGCAATCAGACCCTGTTGGTGGCCCTTCCAGAAGATTTGCACCTCCTTTGGCGTCAGCTCTGTGGTGAATGACACTTGGAAAAGCAGTGCCAGGAAAAGCCGGGGGAAAATGTCTTCCACGTCCCGTGGGCAGCTGGACTGCAGGAGGATCTTGCTTATGGTGCTGGCTGCCTGCAGAAGACACCAGACACGGACATCTCGCTGACCCCTGGGGAGGCCAAGGCTTGGGGCGGGCATGGAAGGGAAGGGGTGGCCCCAGACAGCTGAGAGCAGCCCCGGAGGTCAGTGAGGCCTCATCCAGCAACTCACAGCCAGGGAGAGGACGCGCGGGTTGTCCTTGGTAGAGGCGGAGGTCTTGTGCAGCGACTGGTTCATCATGACGTTGATGAGCTCCTGCAGCACCTTCTTGGCAGCCTGGGGCTCAAAGAGCATCACCGCCCACATGGTCATGGCGACACTGTGGAGAACCAGGGCTCTGTCAGTGGGGACACCCAGGAGTAAGGCCAGCCTGAAGTCCCTTGGGAGGGTGTTGGGGCCCCTCTGCCAGGGTGAGAGCAGCCCTAAAGTCTGGTGAGCCCCGTACTAGGTGCATGTTGGGGAGCAGTGCAGCAGGCCGGCCACCACCTCGCTGGGGTGTTTGTCTGCCAGCACGCGCAGGGCCCTGTCCAGGCTGTTGACGGCTACCAGCATCCTGATGGAGGGCAGGTTTGTGTAGATGGCGCGCACGATCTTCAAGACCTGGAGAGGAGACACAGGAGGGAGTGGGGATGTCAGTAGGATGAGCGCGGCTGTTTCCCCAGCTCCCTCTGGGAGCTGCTTCTGTTCCCGTTGTGGTATGCCAGCTGGAGATGGTGTCAGCGCTGGCCAGGTGCAGAGCCGGGGGAGGAACGGTGCCCCGGGGGGCTGGAGCATCAGCTGTGCCACCCCTGGGCGACTCACCTGCCCCGGCTGGAAGGCAGGGCCCAACACAAGGACATCCACCATGTGGGCAGCCACGCGGATGCTGTAGGTGCTTGGGTCTCTCATGTTGTTGATGGCTAGGAGGATGATGTCTGCCCGGTCAGAGGGACGGAGGTATTTCGTGAACTTCTGCGGCATGAAGGAGAGGAAGGGAGATTTGTCACCTAGAGCATCCCCCAGAGCATCTTGGCTGTGCAGGGAGTGGGACGCAGAGCCAGGCTGCACTGGGCAGATGGACGGTGGGGGTCAGGGTGCCATGGGGAACCAGAGCTCGCTGGAGGCCTTTGCCTCGCCCCTGCTCAGGATCGGCGCAAGCCCCCGCTATCGCCATGCATCAGGTGTCCCTTCGCTCATGCTGATCCCGCCAGCCAGGAGCTGAAGGCCCTTCTTACCAAGAAGATTTCTCTGGCGCCGCTGGTTTGCAAAAGCTGCTGGGGCTGCCTCGCTTGCCAGACCTCCTGGTGCTCCAGCTGCCCTCTGTCATGCGGCCAGGGCTGCCTGCCTGGGGAGGAGAAAAACCGGGGTGCTGAGAGAGAGGGTGCAGAGCTGGAGGTGCAGTCTGAGTGCTGGGCAGAAAAGTCACTGGCAAAGGACTGGGACGCCCTGACAGGTCTGGGGAGCAGATACGCAGGGAGGGTCCGGGGCTGTTGTGAGCAGGGCTGAGAGGAAATGGCTCTTCAGACTGCAGGCAGGCAGGCAGGTTGTATGCGGCTTTCTCTGGCCAAGGAGGGTGGCCACTGGCTGCCCATGCTGGGGGGGACCAAGCCCGACACGGCCTCTCTTACTTCTCTGCTTCAGGATGAAGGTGTGCAGGTGATGGAGAGCTTCTGCAGCCTTGTGGCGGGTCCTCTCACGCTTGCAGGTGCAGCAGAGAATGAGGTGCCCCACCAGCAGCCCCAGTACCGCAAACTGATGACTCTTGGAGCACTGGTGTCTGAGGACTATAGTTTGTGCAAAGCAGGAGCAGACCTGGGGGAAGAGAGGCAGTGCAGGCACAAGGTGAGGCCGGTCACAAGGTGAGCCCCAGCTGCTCCCAGAGCAGCCGGGCACCAGGCCGGAGCAGGGAAGCCAAGTTCCTGCCTGTGCCTGCGGCAGCCCTGCCCTGCCCTGCCCTGGGAGAGAGCGTGGACAGGGCAGGGACAGGGCAAAGACTCCTGCTCCCAGCCTCCTGCTGACTGGGTGCCCAACTTCCCCAGGAGGTGCCAGGGCTCCGGGCTGCAGGGACAGGGCAGTGGGACTGCCCAGACCAGGAGCTCGGTACCTGTGGCATGGAGCAGGTGGTGAACTCGATCAGACTGGCAATCTGCGCCACGGCCCTCTCCTGCACTGCTTCCCTCTGGGACCTGGTGAAGGGCAGCAGGACCTGGGAGGAGAAAAGCTGCTGGTGTGCCAGGGAGGTGGCATGGCGCAGCACGGCACAGGCAGGCTTGCTCCGGGGCAATGCCTGGCATGGGGCATGTGTCCTTCTTGCCTCTCGCAGCAACGTGCTGCGGCCAGGCAGGTCGCCGCATCCTGCTCCTGCTGCTGCCTCTGCTGCCTTCCACTCCTCCCCCCTCAAACAACGTCCCTGCACCCGCCACCCAGGGACCCCAAGGCTTTGTGGTGACCAGCTCCCTGGGGAACGGTGGTGGGGGCTCTGGGATATGTGCCGTGGTAAAGCTGGAGGGGGAAAGCCCCAGGGCTGGGCTCCCCTTGCCAAGCCAGACAGGCAGGTCTGTCTGGGCGGGAGTGTTGGGCAGGATGGGCAGCAAGCACGGCTGCAGAGGTGGGGTGAGCTGTGGCAGGAGAAGAAGGGGCTCTGGCAGCAGCCAGGGGGCAAGGGGCTAGTGGGAGGGGCATGGCGGGGAAGGAGGGACATTGCCTGCCCCATTCCTTGCACCAGGCGCTGGGAGGGCCACCGCTCGAGCCGGGGGTCACTGCCCATAGGGACCCTGTGCCAAGGCCAGACCTGCAAGATGTTCTGCAGCTCCAGGATGCCAAGCGTGCCAGCACTGCATACCAGCACCTTCAGCATGCTGTCCATCACGGCCATGGTCTGCGAGGGAGACAGAGTCTTGGGGGCAGCCCTGGAAGCCAGGGAGGGACGGCCATGGCCCTGCGGTGCCCAGGAAGGGACCCTGGGGCAGGGGATCTCCCCGTGGTTCACCCTGTGGCATACCTTGGAGTAGAGGGAAGCCTCGGGGTCCTGGGTGTCCTCCTGTGGGTGCTGGTAGAAGATGCTGCGGAAGCAGGCTTGGAGGAGGCTGCTTGTCTTCTCCTCCAGACGCAGTCCCACTCTGCTGCAGGGACAAAGGGGTGCTCTTGGGGCCCAGCAAGGGAGAGGCAGACTCTGGGGCTGGAGACCTGGCTCGGCTCCCACGCCACAGGGGTCATGTCAACCCCCACGCTACTGACACTCAAGTTGAGGGGGAAAACCCTGTACCGCCCCCTGCCCCTCCCTCTCAGACCCAGCACGGGGGATGCCCCCCATATGGGACGAGTGCTGTCGGGGCCACCTGGCACCGAGGAGGCCAAGCTGTGGGGGCCGGGGCAGGTACCTCATGGAGGTGATGGCCAACATGGCTTGCTGCCACACCGTGGTGCCCAGGTCGTCAGTGGGCTCCTCTTGCAGCAGCACCTGGGGAGCACAGCAGGGTGAGTCACGTCAGGATGGGGCAGTCTCCTTCAGCCAGCAAGAGCCTGCGGGGCTGGCAGAGCCCCGGCTGCCCCCATCCTGGCACCCCCTCCCAACCCAGCACTCAGTGGTCCCAGGCCCCATGGTGGCAAGTTCTGTGCCCATCACGGAGCCACAGGCTGGCCAAGGGACCTGCAAACATCATTGGGTCCAACCCCCAGCTCCAGTCGGGCCACGCGAGTGGTTTTAGAACATCTCCAAGGAGAGAAACCTGGAGCAGCGCTCCTTCACACCCCCCTACCCGGCCAAGCCCTCTCCTGCCCCCAGGGCTGTGCCACTGCCCACTGCCCCCGGGCCTGCCTCTTGAGGCCTGACTGCTTGTCCCCTCACCTGGATGGTGTCCACCACCTCCCACTGAAAGTAGTAAAGCTCGTCCCACACGCTGGAGTCCATGGTGGCGGTGCCGCAGGCGGTGCAGATGGCGGCCAGAAACTTCAGCTTCTGGTCTGCTTGCTGCCAGCCGAGGAGGGGACAGAGGGACAGACAGCGCTGATGTCTAGCTATGCATTCAATCCCCATTATCACATTGTAGTCACCATGAAGTGATTCACTTCTGCTCGTGAAGTTAGGGTCGCCGTACGTCTGTAACTTTGTCCTAATGACAAGTGCCCCTGAAGGAGAACTCCAAGCCTGATAAGGGGAACACCTCACCCCAGGAGGTGCCAACAGCCCGTTACTTGCAACAAAGGCAAGAAGCCAGCGGAACGAGACTGAAACTAGGGGCAAGGTAAAGGCAGCGGGGGGAGAGCGCAACCACCGACTCCAGTCAGGACTAAAGGACTCACCCTCACCCCTCCCTCAGACATGCAGTAAATGAAAAACACACTGTAACTTGAAATCAAAGCGAGAGATCTATAGACCAACGGAAAGCTACCGCGCGTACTAATTACCAATAGCATCTTTTAGCTAGAGTTTGGAAAATACGTATGTATAACTAGACTGCATAAATGTTAATCTTGTTCTTCTGAGCTTTGCGCTTGCTTCGTGGAGCATCATCAGCTAAGCCCCAGCTTTGCGCGAATCCGTAATAAAGAAATGCCTGGACTCCGTGCGTCGGTTGCCTCTTGCCCAACGGGCGAAGGCGTACACTTTTTGGATAACAGTGTCAGTGGGGAGAGACAGCTGGGAGGGGGCATAGCCCCCGGCACCTTGTGAGCAGGGCATGTGGGCAGAAAGACTGGCCGGGAGGTAGGGGCACAGCCTCGTAGAAGTGGCCACGCATACCTTTGGTCTGATCCTGAGGAAGCCTTGGATGATGTCCAGGGTATTCTCTTCCTCCGTGGGCGCAGCCAAGTCAGAGTGGCAGGAATCTGGCGGACACAGAGCAGGCAGGGCTGGGGTCAGGCCGTGGGCAAAGCGCGAGCCCTCCGCCCAGCTCCTGGGGATGTCCCCAGCCCCAGCTCAAGGCTGGGACACTGGTGTCCCCTGCGCGCCCCAGGGGTGAGGGTGCGATGCTGGAGGGCAGCACCAGGAGGGGGGCCCGGTGTGCCTGGGTGAAGGATGCACTGGTACCAGGGGCAGGGAGGGTCCCTGCCCCAGGGATGCTGTGGCAGGGCTGGGTCTTTGGCCGCTGCCCCATGGGAGCCTGGCTGCCAGCCTGGCCGGGGGCTGCGAGTCTGGGGCAGGGCAGGGCAGGGTGAGCAGAGTGGGCAGCCCCCTGCCCACGATGCCCTCACACTCACGCGCATGCAGCAGCGGGAACTTACAATTGTTGGGCTTCAGCCGCGAGCTGGGAGCTGGGGCAGCTCTGTCCTTTTCCTGCCAGGACTGCCTGGGGTGGCTGGCGGGTATCCCCACCATCCTGCGGCAGGGAGAGAGGAAAGGGGTGAAGGGAAGCCTGCAGCACCCGGGGCTGCCCTGCCAGGGGCGGTGGGGCAGAAGTAGCTCTGTTCAGGGGGCTCCTTGCCACCAGCCTGCCCCGACACCTTCCTCCCAGACACTGTGGGGGCAGCACCGGGTGACACGGCATGTCACAAAGTGCCCCACTGTGACCCTTCCTGATGCCCCAGGGCCCCACTGACCGCTCCTTGCCCCAGGGGGTTGGGACTGACTCCCTCTTCCTCCTTCTCCCTCTATGGGGCTGGGGTTCATCTAGACTGGGGGCATGCCACTTGTCATAGGGACCCCTCTGTCACCTCGCTCCTGGGGCCGCACCCGCTTGTGGCCAGGCTGAGCTGGGGCTCAGCCCCCACACCGTCAGGCACGCCGAGGCTCTTCTCTCTTCCACCTGGGGCTCGGGACAAGGCCTGCGCGGCTCCCCTTGCTCCAAGGCTGGTGGGCACACAGGGACGACAGACGCCCTCCCGTGCGCTCAGCCGCAGCCGCACAGACTGGCACTGCTGGGGTCACTCGGGTTACCCCGGGCACTGTTGCCATGGTGCAGGGCACTGTTCCATCATCCCTTGGCTGGAACCCGGGCGGGGGCGGGGGGAGTCCCCCTGCTCCTCACCCCAGCCCCACTGGGCCCAGCCCAGGCCTGCTGGGCCAACCTGGCGAGGCGAGCTTTAAAGCGAAGGATGCAGGGGGAGGGCTGCAGTGCGGCAATGCTCGTGCCATCACCTGCGACTGGGGCATAAGCCAGGCCAAGCAGAGCAGCGATATGTGTTCCTTAGCTGCCTCCCGAGATGAGTCCCAGAAGGCCAACCGCCTCCAGGCTGTGCATGGCGGCGGTGGATCCTCTTGCACCCCTCCCGGGAGACCTGTGTGCTCGGTCGCCTCTCTGCAATGCCCATACACCAGCACCCGCGGCACAGGGGATCACCAGGAAGAATGAAAGATCTGTGTGCGGTCGCAGGGCCATGAGCTCATTGCAGTTACGGAGACATGGCGGGATAGCCTCCACGGCTGGGAGGCTGTCGTGGGTGGCTGTGTGCTTTTTAGAAAAGAGGCCAGCAGGGAGAGGTGGTGGAGTTGCTCTTTGTGTGAGGGAGCAACGGGAAGGTCGCGAGCTCTCCCTTGGGGTGGGTGCAGGACGAGTCCAGAGGTTACGGGTAAAGATGAAGGGGCCCGCCAACACGCGGGATGCCGTTGTAGGTGTTTGCTACGGGCCACCTGATGAGGGAGGGGAAGCCAATGAGGCCTTCTACAGACAATGGCAGGCAGCCTCACGATGCCAGGACCTGGTTCTCACGGGGGACTTCAGCCTCCCTGCTACCTGCTGGAAAGCCAACCCAGCTAGGCTCACACAGTCCAGGAGGTTCCTGCAGAGCACCGACGGTAACTTTTTGACGCAGGTGGTGGAGGAGCCAACGAGGCAAGCTGTGCTCTCAGACCCGTTCTTCGCAAGCAGAGGGCTGGTTGGGGATGTGAAAGTTGAAGGCAGCCTTGGCCGCAATGACCATGAGATGGCGGAGTTCAGGGTCCTGTGCTGAGGAAGCGAGCCGACAAGTAGGATTGCCGCCCTGGCCTACAGGAGAGCTAACGCTGGCTTCTTCAAGGACCTCCTTGGAGGAATGCCATGGGTGAGGGCTCCAGAAGGTACTTCCCAGTCCAAGAGAGACAAGGAACTACTGGAGAGGGGCCAGCAGAGGGCTACAAAGATGGTGAGGGGACTGGAGCATCTCCCTTAGGAGGACAGGCTGAGAGGGCTGGGCCTGTTCAGCCTGCAGGAGAGAAGACTCAGGGGGGATCTGTCGCATCCCAGCTATGAGGAGGGAGAGAGCGACTCAGACTCGCAAATGCCCTTGCTGTGGGTTGCGCTGAGGTAACACCCGAGGTCCGTACCTAAACATCAACTTTAATGGAACAAACACCCAGTAAACATTGACCCTTTCACAATTATATCCAACCAAGCTATGTGGCTTTAGGAGAAGCTGGGGTAGGCCTTGTATTACTTTAGGAGAAAAAGCTGAGGCGGCGGGGGCGGGACATGGGGCAAGACAGCTAGAGAGAGGGGGAGATCACCACTCCTGGATCCAGCGCCGCAGCTGCCAGCAGGGCTGTTGGACAAAGAGTCCCAGAGGCTTCTAGGTGTGCCTAGTTGGGAGCCCCAGTCCCTGGGCTCCTGGAGCCTTCTCTCGCCCCAGCTGCAGGAGTGGCTGAGGCCAGGCGGCCAGGGGAAGGGCCACCAGCCCCCGTGCCTGTCACTGCCTCCGGCACCTTCCCTCAGGGCGCTGCCTGGGCTCTGGGCACCGCACCTGGGCCTCGGCCCGACGGGATCTTATCAACGGGACAAGGGGCAACGGGCACAAACGGCCACACAGGTGTCACAGTTTTGCTAATAAGTTAAGATTGATTGACTTTATTTGATTGATTATTTGATTTTATAAAATTCTTTTATAGAATAGAAAGACAGAAGGATAAGAAATCTATTTTAATGAAACTTATAGTTGCACAGCAAAAGCTGCTATGAGATCCTCTCTACATCCCCTACCACAGCTAGAAGAATGGGCTAGAACCATTGTTAAAACTTTGGTAATAACTTTAGGGTTTGAAAGGTTTCTTTGTATTTGACCAGTCTTCTGTATGTAGAAGGTGTATTGAAATGTCAGAATATGAGATGAATGGAAACTGGGGAGAGTCGACTGGAACAGCTTGTGGTTACCTGCCAAGAAACCGTGAACTTTAGTAAAAGGTAATTCCGGCAGGGGGAGATCGCGACCACCGACTCATATACCACCTACCCAAATCGTACCCCAGACCCATTTCTAGACCTTTCTAAGCTCTACTGCGCAGAATCGGATATAGGAGGAGAATATGTTAATGCTTTACGGGAAATATCATGGTTATGCATGCATACTTAATGAATATGTATGAATAAGTTCTATATATGGTGTCTAATTTTGAGACTTGGTGTGCGTTGATCGTGAGAGGACTCGCTCACGCACCCGGCCGTCAATAAAGAAGTCTCTGCTTATCTACATCACATTGGTGTCGATAAGTTCTTCATTCCGAGATTTCGGCAACAGTTTTGGCGACCCAGATGGGACCTCGCCGAAGGAGACCGGAGGAGTCGGGGACCTGATCGGGTCCAGCCGGCACCGAGGATTTCTCCGGGATACCCATTGATCCCCGATCCATAAGGCTCTTCGCGACGTTCCCCGGATTTTTGGTAAGACACTTCTTTTCCTAATTGTAGTTAGTGAGTTAGCGTCCCAGTAAAGTAAGTGCACTAGAGGAAGTGGGTAGGAGTCCCACTGTAATAAGTGTATGGTAAGGAGTGGGTTAGAGTCCCACCAGTGGGTTGGAGTCCCACTGAGTAAGTCTGCCTGTCAGACGCGGTGAAAGCTGTGCAGGGTAGGACTAGGAGTCTGCCCGTAAGACATAAGCGAAAGCTATTGCAGGGTTGGGCAAAAGTGGAAACAAGAGAACCCATATGCTATAGTGTTCTCTAAAGTAGTGCCTCTAACAAGAAGTTAGAAGGGTTTTGTGGGGGTTTTCTTGATACGGAATTTTTTCTTGTATTTGAGTATTGAGAAGAAAATTAAGAAGTGTATAATACTGTGTTTTATGTCTTTGTTTAAAGTAACTGTGGGAAAGTGTGAGTGTGGCTGTAAGGGTGAGACGTGCAATTGAGCACAAAAGCGAGTGTGGAGAGTGGATCCGCGGATCAGAGTGACAGAGTTGAATAATTGTGTATTGTACTGTGAGTGATTATACCAGGGCATCTAAGTTAACTCGGTTGTTTAAAAGTAAAAGCATGGGTAATCTTGCTGTAAATGACAAAATCCCGAAAAATTCTTTGTTGGGATGTTTATTGGCACATTGGGGAAATTTACATGATGATCTGCAAAAGAGCCAGATGATTGAGTATTGTAATAATTTGAGTATTGTAATAATTGGTGGCCTTTGTATATATTGGATGATCAGGAAAAGTGGCCCACGAATGGGACACTGAATTATAACACTATTCTGCAGTTAATGCTGTATTGTAAAAGAGAAGGGAAATGGAATAAAATGCCAAATGTGGATTTGTTCTTGTACTTAAGACAAAGAAAGGATTGGCAGGATGAATGTAAGCTAACTATTAGAGATAATTGGTAATGGCTATAACTTCTGATAATAAGAAAGTGGGAAAAAAAATGTTGTTCCAATTGTGAGATTGGGAGTGGATACAGGAGCGACATTTTCTTTTTATTAAATACCTGCAAAGGAAAAATTGGAACAAAACCAGGCCATTCCTGCAACCCCTGGATTTGAAATTTGGAAATAAGATAACTACACGTGAATTTTTGTATGTACCAGAATGTCCGATACCCTTCTTAGGAAGAGATTTGTTATCCAAATTAAATGCACAAAGTGTTTTTGACGAAGGAGAACTTTTCTTGAAAATACCTGAGTCAAAAACGGGAGAAATCCTGATGATACAAGAAAAAGTAAAGGAACAAGAAATTCCACCGGAGGTGGATTTGGCAGCGATCCCTACTGTATGGGAAACAAATATTCCTGGTAAATCGAAACTAGCAGAACCTGTTAAAATAGATTTGAAGGAAGGCGCGGGAACAGTGAGAACTAAACAATATCCAATCAAATCAGAAGTGAGACAGGAGTTGAAGAAATTGATTGATAAATTTTTGGAGTATAAAATTTTGGAAGAATGTGAATCTGAGTATAATACTCCTGTTCTACCAGTCAGAAAACCCTCGGGTGAATATAGGCTGGTGCAAGACTTGAGAGCAGTAAACTAAATAGTTCAGGATATTTATCCTGTAGTAGCAAACCCTTATACACTGTTAACAGCATTAAGGGAGACTTATCGGTGGTTTACAGTGCTTGATTTAAAAGATGCTTTCTTTTGTATACCTTTGGAAAAGGAAAGTAGAGAACTGTTTGCTTTTGAATGGGAAAATCCTCAAACCGGGCGAAGGATGCAGCTGACACGGACTAGATTACCCCAAGGATTTAAAAACAGTCCAACTATTTTTGGAAATCAGTTAGCAAAGGAACTTGAAACCTGGAAACAGGATAAATCAAGACCTGGGCATTTACTCTTACAATATGTGGATGACATACTGATTGCTACAGAAGAAAGATTTACTTGCATACGGGTGACTATTGACCTCTTGAATTTCCTGGGACTAAATGGGTACAAGGTATCCAGGAAGAAAGCCCAAACAGCCTGCCAGACTGTGATATATCTGGGCTTTGAGATTTCAAAAGGACAACGACAATTAGGAAAAGATCGCAAAGAAGCTATTTGTGGTATACCTGAGCCGAGAAATATTCATGAACTCAGAGCATTTTTGGGAATGACTGGGTGGTGTCATCTTTGGATTATGAACTATGGGCTAATAGCTAAACCGCTGTATGAGGCCCAAAAGAATTCTCCCTTTGTATGGGGCCCACCACAGCAAAGGCTTTTGTAGAGTTAAAACGTGCCTTAATGCCTGCACCTGCTTTGGGACTTTTGGATTTAACCAAAGATTTTCAGTTGTTTGTTCACGAAAGGCAACACCTGGCACTGGGAGTGTTAACTCAGAAGATAGGAAGCTGGAAATGACCAGTCGGATATTTCTCTAAACAACTGGACACAGTGAGTAAAGGGTGGCCAAACTGCCTTCGAGCAGTGACAGCGACAGTGATGCTCATACAAGAAGCTCGGAAATTGACTTTGGGAAGAACAATAACAGTCTATGTCCCACACATGGTGATAACTGTTTTAGAACAAAAGGGGGGACACTGGCTGTCTCCGAGCCAAATGACGCAGTACCAGGTAGTACTGACTGAACAAGATGATGTGACTTTAAAGACAACTAACCTGGTAAATCCTGCAGTGTTTTTAAGTTCCATACAGGAAGAAGGACAACTGGAACATGACTGCTTGGCTACCATCGGGTATGTTTACTCCAGTCGTCAAGACTTGAAGGATGTACCATTGGAGCGATCAGACTGGGAATTGTATACTGATGGAAGCAGCTTTATGGAACAAGGAGTCCGATACGCTGGATATGCGGTAACAACAGATACTACAGTTATAGAAGCAGGAGCATTGGCGAGTACTACATCAGCCCAGAAAGCGGAACTTATTGTCTTGATTCAAGCCCTAGAATTAAGTAAAGACAAGAAAGTAAATATCTGGACAGATTCAAAATATGCCTTTGGGGTAGTGCATGTCCATGGGGCTTTGTGGAAAGAAAGAGGGCTATTGTCCTCTCAAGGATCAAACATTAAGCATCAAAAGGAAATTATACAATTATTGCAAGCAGTTCAAAAGCCAGATCAAGTAGCAATCATGCACTGTAAGGCACATCACATTGGGAATACAAAAATAATAGCTGGGAATAATTCAGCTGATAAAACAGCAAAAAAAAAAAAAAAAAAAAAAAGGTAGCAAAGAAACAAGCATTGCAAATGGCAATAATTCCTTCTAAAACAGTAACCCTTCCTAGGGAAAAACAGAGATATTCAGAGGAAGATGACAAATTGGGTCAGTTATTAAATGCTAAGAAAAACTTAGCTGGATGGTGGATAACTCCTAATGGACAGGTAGTAATTCCACCTCTGGTGATGAGAGAGATAATTCAAACGAGACATCAAGAATGCCACTGGGGGGCAGAAGCCTTAGTAACATCTTTACGAAAGCAGGTAATACCAGATAAGATGTTGGGAATAGCTAAAACGGTAACTGCAAAGTGTGAAGTATGTTTGAAAAATAATCCAGTGATTAAGAAAAAGGTTCAAATGGGTAGACTGAAATCTGGTACAGAACCTGGAGATTATTGGCAAGTAGATTTTTCAGAGTTACCTAGACAAAATGGGTACCGGTACATCCTGGTAAGGGTTGATACTTTTACAGGATGGCCAGAAGCCCTTCCCTGTCGCACCACACGAGCAAAAAGAGGTTGTGAAGTGGTTATTACAAGAAATAATTCCGAGATTTGGAGTTTCTATTGGAATTTCCTCTGACAGAGGTCCACACTTTGTTGCTGAAGTAGTCCAAAGTGTTAGCAAAGTATTGGGTATTAATTGGGATTTGCATGCGTCTTGGAGACCGCAATCTAGTGGAAAAGTGGAGAGGATGAAGCAAACTTTGAAACGACGAGTAAGTAAGATTTGTCAAGAAACCAGTCTAAAGTGGCCTCAGGCACTTTCATTGGCATTATTATGAGTCAGGGTACAGCCAAAGAGTGGAACCTCAGTCAGTCTTTATGAATTATTATATGGAAAACCATATGAGTCTCTAGAACCAAATCTAAACATACATGTAAAAGGAAAACAAGATGTGTGTATAACTATTTGCTTTTTCTAAGGAAAACTTTGGATGCAGTAATTTGGAATAGACCTTTACCCCTGGAAAATTCAGTGCATGATTTCCAACCAGGAGACTATGTCTGTGTGAAGACCTGGACCTCCGAACCTTTGCAGGAGCGCTGGAGAGGACCTTTCCAGATACTGTTAACCACTTTTACAGCTATCAAGATAGCAGAATCAGATGCTTGGATACATTATACTCGAGTGAAGAAAGCACCTACTCCATGGAAGATTGTCAATCGTGACCCAGAGACCTTAAAATTGACACTGAAACATGTCTAATTTTTATATTGGATTTTATTTTGGTCGGTAGTGTTGGTGGGATCATGGGCTGGCTTGGTGGACAGGAACAAAAGACAAGTAGAAACAGAACAAGTGATTGAAATTCCCAAACAAATGGCTGAGGAAAATGTCATGGTAGGATTGACTAAAGAATTTGCCAATTTACAAAATATCACGCGGATCACTGCTTGTTTGCCGATAACTAGGGCAGTAGGTGAATCTATTCGATGGGGAATTTTAACCATGAATCTGACCAATCTGGAATGTAAAAATGAGACCACCTATTGTGAACAGAGGCCAGTAACTCAACGGTATGAACAAGTAAAGGTTATCAGAAAACAGTGGAAGTCGCCAGGTAAAGAAACAGATTGTAAAAAACTATTGAATTATGATTTTATAACAGGATCCCGACCTAGTGCCATAGCTTGAGTTCTTTTTCCTGGGGGTCCAAATCCCCAGTTAGGATGGTGTTCTTGTGATGAACAACTTAAAACCAATGCGAGCAGAAGTATCATGAAATGGAAGTGTAACAAAACTGGCCAAGGTACCCAATTAGTAGAACAATGGGACTCTATATGGTCTATGTCCATATTTTCCCATTTTCAGTATATGGCAAGAACTTCTTGGTGTTTGACCTGGGATGGAAAAGTTTTTTCAGTATTACCCTGGGCCAATGATAGGTCAACTTCATTGGGAGAAGGAAAATAAAATAGTGCCATGGTGGAAATGCGAGAAAGTGTATGATTGCAGTAATGCAGACTTAGCAATCCAAAGAATTCCTCCGTTGGCCGCTGCTTTGAAATATGGTTGTTTCTGTCGAGGTCTTAAGAATATTTTCAATTTAACCAGCACTTTTACAGTTAGAAAAGGAACTTTGTTTAGTTGCAGAAAAACTACCATTCGAAGTCCAGGACATTTAGTTTGGGCATTAAGCGGTGGAACCTGGACAACACATTTACCATTAGATGGTAAGGTGAAACAAATTACTTTAGGCATGCCAACATTGTGTCCAGTTTGGAAGAAATCACCGTTTAGAGGATCTTTAGAGAATTTAGAATTGAAAGGAATAAAGAGATCTGAGATAAATGATGATATTTGGAATGAACCATCTACAGGAGTGAAAATTGGCTGGGCACTTGAATCACTTTTAAATCCTATAGCTTCATATAGAAACAGAGCATGGCTCTATCAGTTAAGTGGTCAAGTGGAAAAATTAGCAAACGTTACCAAAAAGGGGTTTAAGGAATTGAATATACAATTACAGGCGACCTCCAGAATGACTTTACAAAATAGAATGGCATTAGATATGCTCCTACTTAAAGAACATGGAGTATGTGGATATCTCAAGGGTAAGATGGGCCACTGTCGTATCCACATTTCAAATGTCACACAAGATGTGGAAAATGATTTGGATTTATTAGATAAAATTGAAAAAGAAACAGAATCAATTCAAGAAGATATGTCAGAAGACTGGTTAGGGAAAATTTTTAACAAACTGGGATGGAATTTGAGCTCTTGGATACAGTGCATCATCAAAACGTTGTTTCTGTTACTAATTGTAATTCTGATGATCGTGCTAGTCTATGCATGTTTGAAGAAACAGTTTACCAACAGAATTTCAGTCAATCGTATGAGAGAAGTACCAACTATTCCATCAAGACATAGTCCACCACCAAAATATGTTGAAACAAATGATATGTAAATAATGTGAAAGTATTGAAAAATGATTTTCAACACTTTCAAAGGGGGGAAATGTTATACATTTGCTAATAAGCTAAGATTGATTGACTTTATTTGATTGATTATTTGATTTTATAAAATTCTTTTATAGAATAGAAAGACAGAAGGATAAGAAATCTATTTTAATGAAACTTATAGTTGCACAGCAAAAGCTGCTATGAGATCCTCTCTACATCCCCTACCACGGCTAGAAGAATGGGCTAGAACCATTGTTAAAACTTTGGTAATAACTTTAGGGTTTGAAAGGTTTCTTTGTATTTGACCACTCTCCTGTATGTAGAAGGTGTATTGAAATGTCAGAATATGAGATGAATGGAAACTGGGGAGAGTCGACTGGAACAGCTTGTGGTTACCTGCCAAGAAACCATGAACTTTAGTAAAAGGTAATTCCGGCAGGGGGAGATCGCGACCACCGACTCATATACCACCTACCCAAATCGTACCCCAGACCCATTTCTAGACCTTTCTAAGCTCTACTGCGCAGAATCGGATATAGGAGGAGAATATGTTAATGCTTTACGGGAAATATCATGGTTATGCATGCATACTTAATGAATATGTATGAATAAGTTCTATATATGGTGTCTAATTTTGAGACTTGGTGTGCGTTGATCGTGAGAGGACTCGCTCACGCACCCGGCCGTCAATAAAGAAGTCTCTGCTTATCTACATCACATTGGTGTCGATAAGTTCTTCATTCCGAGATTTCGGCAACAGTTTTGGCGACCCAGATGGGACCTCGCCGAAGGAGACCGGAGGAGTCGGGGACCTGATCGGGTCCAGCCGGCACCGAGGATTTCTCCGGGATACCCATTGATCCCCGATCCATAAGGCTCTTCGCGACGTTCCCCGGATTTTTGGTAAGACACTTCTTTTCCTAATTGTAGTTAGTGAGTTAGCGTCCCAGTAAAGTAAGTGCACTAGAGGAAGTGGGTAGGAGTCCCACTGTAATAAGTGTATGGTAAGGAGTGGGTTAGAGTCCCACCAGTGGGTTGGAGTCCCACTGAGTAAGTCTGCCTGTCAGACGCGGTGAAAGCTGTGCAGGGTAGGACTAGGAGTCTGCCCGTAAGACATAAGCGAAAGCTATTGCAGGGTTGGGCAAAAGTGGAAACAAGAGAACCCATATGCTATAGTGTTCTCTAAAGTAGTGCCTCTAACAAGAAGTTAGAAGGGTTTTGTGGGGGTTTTCTTGATACGGAATTTTTTCTTGTATTTGAGTATTGAGAAGAAAATTAAGAAGTGTATAATACTGTGTTTTATGTCTTTGTTTAAAGTAACTGTGGGAAAGTGTGAGTGTGGCTGTAAGGGTGAGACGTGCAATTGAGCACAAAAGCGAGTGTGGAGAGTGGATCCGCGGATCAGAGTGACAGAGTTGAATAATTGTGTATTGTACTGTGAGTGATTATACCAGGGCATCTAAGTTAACTCGGTTGTTTAAAAGTAAAAGCATGGGTAATCTTGCTGTAAATGACAAAATCCCGAAAAATTCTTTGTTGGGATGTTTATTGGCACATTGGGGAAATTTACATGATGATCTGCAAAAGAGCCAGATGATTGAGTATTGTAATAATTTGAGTATTGTAATAATTGGTGGCCTTTGTATATATTGGATGATCAGGAAAAGTGGCCCACGAATGGGACACTGAATTATAACACTATTCTGCAGTTAATGCTGTATTGTAAAAGAGAAGGGAAATGGAATAAAATGCCAAATGTGGATTTGTTCTTGTACTTAAGACAAAGAAAGGATTGGCAGGATGAATGTAAGCTAACTATTAGAGATAATTGGTAATGGCTATAACTTCTGATAATAAGAAAGTGGGAAAAAAAATGTTGTTCCAATTGTGAGATTGGGAGTGGATACAGGAGCGACATTTTCTTTTTATTAAATACCTGCAAAGGAAAAATTGGAACAAAACCAGGCCATTCCTGCAACCCCTGGATTTGAAATTTGGAAATAAGATAACTACACGTGAATTTTTGTATGTACCAGAATGTCCGATACCCTTCTTAGGAAGAGATTTGTTATCCAAATTAAATGCACAAAGTGTTTTTGACGAAGGAGAACTTTTCTTGAAAATACCTGAGTCAAAAACGGGAGAAATCCTGATGATACAAGAAAAAGTAAAGGAACAAGAAATTCCACCGGAGGTGGATTTGGCAGCGATCCCTACTGTATGGGAAACAAATATTCCTGGTAAATCGAAACTAGCAGAACCTGTTAAAATAGATTTGAAGGAAGGCGCGGGAACAGTGAGAACTAAACAATATCCAATCAAATCAGAAGTGAGACAGGAGTTGAAGAAATTGATTGATAAATTTTTGGAGTATAAAATTTTGGAAGAATGTGAATCTGAGTATAATACTCCTGTTCTACCAGTCAGAAAACCCTCGGGTGAATATAGGCTGGTGCAAGACTTGAGAGCAGTAAACTAAATAGTTCAGGATATTTATCCTGTAGTAGCAAACCCTTATACACTGTTAACAGCATTAAGGGAGACTTATCGGTGGTTTACAGTGCTTGATTTAAAAGATGCTTTCTTTTGTATACCTTTGGAAAAGGAAAGTAGAGAACTGTTTGCTTTTGAATGGGAAAATCCTCAAACCGGGCGAAGGATGCAGCTGACACGGACTAGATTACCCCAAGGATTTAAAAACAGTCCAACTATTTTTGGAAATCAGTTAGCAAAGGAACTTGAAACCTGGAAACAGGATAAATCAAGACCTGGGCATTTACTCTTACAATATGTGGATGACATACTGATTGCTACAGAAGAAAGATTTACTTGCATACGGGTGACTATTGACCTCTTGAATTTCCTGGGACTAAATGGGTACAAGGTATCCAGGAAGAAAGCCCAAACAGCCTGCCAGACTGTGATATATCTGGGCTTTGAGATTTCAAAAGGACAACGACAATTAGGAAAAGATCGCAAAGAAGCTATTTGTGGTATACCTGAGCCGAGAAATATTCATGAACTCAGAGCATTTTTGGGAATGACTGGGTGGTGTCATCTTTGGATTATGAACTATGGTATGAACAAGTAAAGGTTATCAGAAAACAGTGGAAGTCGCCAGGTAAAGAAACAGATTGTAAAAAACTATTGAATTATGATTTTATAACAGGATCCCGACCTAGTGCCATAGCTTGAGTTCTTTTTCCTGGGGGTCCAAATCCCCAGTTAGGATGGTGTTCTTGTGATGAACAACTTAAAACCAATGCGAGCAGAAGTATCATGAAATGGAAGTGTAACAAAACTGGCCAAGGTACCCAATTAGTAGAACAATGGGACTCTATATGGTCTATGTCCATATTTTCCCATTTTCAGTATATGGCAAGAACTTCTTGGTGTTTGACCTGGGATGGAAAAGTTTTTTCAGTATTACCCTGGGCCAATGATAGGTCAACTTCATCGGGAGAAGGAAAATAAAATAGTGCCGTGGTGGAAATGCGAGAAAGTGTATGATTGCAGTAATGCAGACTTAGCAATCCAAAGAATTCCTCCGTTGGCCGCTGCTTTGAAATATGGTTGTTTCTGTCGAGGTCTTAAGAATATTTTCAATTTAACCAGCACTTTTACAGTTAGAAAAGGAACTTTGTTTAGTTGCAGAAAAACTACCATTCGAAGTCCAGGACATTTAGTTTGGGCATTAAGCGGTGGAACCTGGACAACACATTTACCATTAGATGGTAAGGTGAAACAAATTACTTTAGGCATGCCAACATTGTGTCCAGTTTGGAAGAAATCACCGTTTAGAGGATCTTTAGAGAATTTAGAATTGAAAGGAATAAAGAGATCTGAGATAAATGATGATATTTGGAATGAACCATCTACAGGAGTGAAAATTGGCTGGGCACTTGAATCACTTTTAAATCCTATAGCTTCATATAGAAACAGAGCATGGCTCTATCAGTTAAGTGGTCAAGTGGAAAAATTAGCAAACGTTACCAAAAAGGGGTTTAAGGAATTGAATATACAATTACAGGCGACCTCCAGAATGACTTTACAAAATAGAATGGCATTAGATATGCTCCTACTTAAAGAACATGGAGTATGTGGATATCTCAAGGGTAAGATGGGCCACTGTCGTATCCACATTTCAAATGTCACACAAGATGTGGAACATGATTTGGATTTATTAGATAAAATTGAAAAAGAAACAGAATCAATTCAAGAAGATATGTCAGAAGACTGGTTAGGGAAAATTTTTAACAAACTGGGATGGAATTTGAGCTCTTGGATACAGTGCATCATCAAAACGTTGTTTCTGTTACTAATTGTAATTCTGATGATCGTGCTAGTCTATGCATGTTTGAAGAAACAGTTTACCAACAGAATTTCAGTCAATCGTATGAGAGAAGTACCAACTATTCCATCAAGACATAGTCCACCACCAAAATATGTTGAAACAAATGATATGTAAATAATGTGAAAGTATTGAAAAATGATTTTCAACACTTTCAAAGGGGGGAAATGTTATACATTTGCTAATAAGCTAAGATTGATTGACTTTATTTGATTGATTATTTGATTTTATAAAATTCTTTTATAGAATAGAAAGACAGAAGGATAAGAAATCTATTTTAATGAAACTTATAGTTGCACAGCAAAAGCTGCTATGAGATCCTCTCTACATCCCCTACCACAGCTAGAAGAATGGGCTAGAACCATTGTTAAAACTTTGGTAATAACTTTAGGGTTTAAAAGGTTTCTTTGTATTTGACCAGTCTTCTGTATGTAGAAGGTGTATTGAAATGTCAGAATATGAGATGAATGGAAACTGGGGAGAGTCGACTGGAACAGCTTGTGGTTACCTGCCAAGAAACCGTGAACTTTAGTAAAAGGTAATTCCGGCAGGGGGAGATCGCGACCACCGACTCATATACCACCTACCCAAATCGTACCCCAGGCCCATTTCTAGACCTTTCTAAGCTCTACTGTGCAGAATCGGATATAGGAGGAGAATATGTTAATGCTTTACGGGAAATATCATGGTTATGCATGCATACTTAATGAATATGTATGAATAAGTTCTATATATGGTGTCTAATTTTGAGACTTGGTGTGCGTTGATCGTGAGAGGACTCGCTCACGCACCCGGCCGTCAATAAAGAAGTCTCTGCTTATCTACATCACATTGGTGTCGATAGGTTCTTCATTCCGAGATTTCGGTAACACAGGGAGCTCCTTCCCTTCCGAGCAGGAGGAGATGGGCTGTGCTGTGGGGGTGTCACGGCCTGGGGTGGGCTGCCCCGGGGCTGGGCAGTCTCTGGAGGCTCTCAAACCCCGCCTGGCCGTGACCCTGAGCGGCCGGCTCCTGGGGGAGCTGCTTTCGCAAGGCCTTGGGCTGGATGGTCTCCAGAGGTCCCTGCCAGCCCTGACCCGTCTGATTCTGCCGCTCTGTGCGGAGGCGCGGGGCCGGCCCGCGGCGCTGAGGGGCGGTGGGGCCGCAGGGGCAGCGGGGTCGGGAAGGCGGTGGCGTGGGCTCTGAGGGGCCGGTGTGCGGGACAGCCGGGAGCGGGCAGCCCGGCGGGCAGCGGGAGCGCCCTTCGGCCGGCCTCTGTGCCGCCACAGGCTCACCGCCCCGGCCATAGGTGGCCAAAGACTGTTGCCGTGCATGCCCGGGGCATCGTGGAGGGGCTGCTGGCTGCCCGCAGGTGGTCTCCCCTTTGGAGACTGGTCAAAGGCTTGGGCTTTGTTTGTTGGGCTTTGTTGATGGCTCAACAGAGGGCTTGGTTTTGCAGTGTGCCCCCTTACTGCTGCTCTGGTGACGTGCTGGGCAGCAGTGGCTGCAGGGCAGGTGGGGACAAGTGGCATGGGCAGGAGACAGAGCTGCCCATCCTGCTGGGGACATGGAGGGGCCTGTGCTGCTGGAGCCAGAGCATCGGCGGCTTGGTAGCCCCTGGGCTCAGCCACGTCAGCCCCAGGCAGTGCAGGCTGCTCAGACAGTGGGTGGCAGAAAAAGTCATTTATTGCGGCAGCGTGGCCCTGGAGAGGGGAAGGAAGGCATTGCTTTCAAGTTCTGCTTCGGCTCCACCTTGGGCTTCTCCCCTCTGCTTCACAGCCCAGTGGAGCAGCTGGCACTTTATGGCAAAGGCGAAGCATGAGGGCACGTCTTTGCCCTGGACCACTGGAAAGAGCAGTTGTCCTGCTGCTCTCCAGAGGACGCCAGCTCCTCTGGGGCTGAGGTGTCTTCTTCCCTGTTAGCCTTCAGGAAGAGAAGCCTGCAGAGCATCCTCGGGCTGGGGCTGCTGCTTCGTCTCTGCCTGAGCAGAGCCCTCACTGAGGGTCGAGTGCCACCTCCCCCATGTCCTTGGCAGCCATAAGCGCAGTAATCATAGGTTAAACCACCCCTTACAGCCTTCGTCATCAAAGGATGAGGAATGTCTGAGTTGCCAGGGAGGAGACCAGGGGGCTGGTGTCTTTCATTGCGCCTTTAAGCACTGTGGGGACAAAGCAGCAGAGGTGAGGTGACAGCCCTGTGTCCCCTCCAGGCAGGGCGCACTGCACCCTGTGATTGCCAGGGCCAGGAAGCAGCCAGGGGACAGGTGGCTCGGCTGGAAGCTGCTTCTCAGGAATAGCCCCCTGCAGAAACACCCCGTCCCCCCTAGGCACGCTGGGAGCAGATCCCCCCTTGCCCAGGTTGCGGGGGGGAGCTCCGTGCTAGCTCCTTCCTCCTCCCCACTGCCCTCGCTCACCATGTCGGATGTACTCCATGTGCTGCTGCTCACGCACGCACCGCCCAACGAGCCCTGGAGCAACACAGTGTGTCAAGGATGCTGCTGCCGCTCAGAGACCCTTGCAGCCAGCCCACCTGGCTGCGCGGTCCCCCCGGGAGGGCTGACCCCAGAGTGCAGCATCAGGGAGGGGATGGATGAGCCTCCTGCCAGCCCCACCTGTGCAGGCAGGGGCAGGAGGGGGTGAAGGGGTGCCCCATAGGTCCTGTGCTGGGACACAGGGACCCTGGGAGTCATGGCTCACCGATGAACCTGACAGCCTCCCATCGCAGGGGCTCCTGCGAGCTGTGCAGGTAATGCAGGCTCTGGTGCAGGTAGGCCATGGCCCTGCTCCTCTTCTTGGCCAGCTGGAGAGAGGAGAAGGGTGCAGGGTGGGCGCAGAGGTGCCCCCGCGTTTGGCCATCCCTCCACCCAGGGCCATCCCCCTTCCCCCCAGCAGGACATCCCCAGCTCCCCACTGTGTGGCACCGGGGTTCAGAGGGAGCATAAGGCTCCCAAGGATGCAGGGCTGCCACCCTAGTGGCAGGGTCCCCTTGGGGACCCCAGGGGCAAAGACAATGTGGAGCTGAGCCTGCTCCAGGAGGGTGTGTGCAGCCAAGGGGGCACAGCCCTCCATCCCCCCTCCCTCCCCGCAGGGCACAGGGCAGGGCTTGCCCGGGGAAGATCCCAGGGGTGTTGGGGCTCTGCTTACCAGGCACTCGCGGATCCTCCATGCCTGCCCGGTCTCAGCCATGTGCGCCAGCTGCCTCCACTTCAGGAACAGGCCAGCACTGTGGAGGGCTTCCTGGGAGGCCTGGTGAGCAACAGAGATGCCACCACCACCATCGAGGGCACAGGACCCTGTGTCCTCCCTCTTGGCGGGGCTCAGAACCTCTTCTATCCCATGCCAGGAAGACACTCCAGCTGGGAATTGGTGCTGTCACCATGCTCAGCACCCCGGGGAAGAGAAGGACAATCACCCTCTCTGACTGGAAGGCCGTCAGGGCTTCAGTGCTTTGGCCCTGGTGGCCCCAGGCTGTTGTGGAGCTGTAGCTCAGTCTCTGGGGCTGCAGGACCCATGGCAGGGGCTGTGCGGAGGGAGCTGGGTGGGAAAGGGACCCACCTCCCCGTCCATCTGGGCAGCAGCAGGAGAAGGGCAGCAGTGGGCAGGGAGGGGGGCTCTGCCTGGCCCTAGGGACTCAGCAAGCTAGACCTCCCAGTGGCACACATTTGAAGGGTCCAGTGTCAGCATTGCCGGGCCCAAAGGACCGGTCAGGCTAAGAATCCCACCTTGGCCACACTTTTGTTCTGATCGTGCAGGTGCAAGAGCAGTGGCAGCAGGCTGCTCCACACCTTCTTCTTCATCTTCTTCTTTTCAGCGCCCACCACGAGCCACATCACGCTTTGGAAGAGGTGGATGGATTTCTCCCGCACAGTGTCCAAATGCTGGGGAAGGAGGGGAGGAGGACCTCAGCCCCAAGCGCAAGCCCATGGCAAGCGAGGGGCTGACGTGGAGGTGAACCCTGCTCCATAAGGGAGTGCATGAACCGTGGCATGCAGAATGTCTGTGCAGAGGGGCTGGGGGCCAGAGAGGGAGACCCTGTGGAGGACTGGGGGATGCTGCCAGGGCAGGGTGCACATTGGTGTTGCTCAGCACACCGGCTGCTGTCCTGCCACCCCCGTCCGCCCTGCGGCAAGCAGGCCGAGCCAGGGTGAGTCCACGCTGGGGGTTTGGGGTGCAGCACGGAGTCACCGAGGGCAGCGACAGTGGCTGGGGGCTGCAGGGCAAAGCATCCTCCTGCAGAGCATGGGGGCTGCGGTGGGAGACGCGAACGAGGTGCTCAATGAGGGGAGCATGGGGCTCTCCGCCAGCCTTACATTGTCAAAGAGTGGCTGGAGCTTGTCAGCCAGCGCCGGGGCAATGAGGCTGGGCAACTTCCCCGCCGGAAGCTGGAGCATGTTGTCAAGCACGGAGAGGGCCACGGCGCTGCCGTCACTGTCATCAGCCTGCAGCCGCTCCATGACGTACGGCAGCAGGACAAGGGTTTTCCATACCTGTGTGAGACACGCCACCTCATTTTTGTAAAGCGGCAAGCAACCGCAGGGCTGAAAACCCTCCCCGTGAGCACTGGCCTCCCCGCTGGCTTCTCAGCAGGCAGCATGGGTTACGAGGGCAAGCGCCTGGCAGACAGGGCTCCCTGGCACGGCCATGGGAAGAGCAGGGTGCGCAGGGGGAGGACAGACAGCTCTGGCTCCTTGCCAGACCCTCGGCTGCCCCCTTTTGCAACAGACCCCCTGAGCAGCCTGGTGGGTGACCAGCGCTGCTTGGAAAGCTGCGCGAGCTGCCAGCAGGCCCTGCGTTTCATCGCGGGGCTCATCACCCCATGGCCACGCTCTGCAGACCCCACACTCGGGCTGGTGGCTCTGCTGCCATCATCCCTGCTGGGACGTGCTGGCAGTGGGACCCTGTTCCCCTCGGCACTGCTGCCTCTCCCCTTGCCATGGGGCAGTGGGCCAGGGACGCGGGAGAGCTGGCTGCAGCTGGCTCAGCTCCCCATGCCCACAAAAGCCCAAGCCGCCACGTTACCTACCACCCACAGCTCTGCCATGGGCTGTTGTCCTGGCTGCCCCAGCTGCCCCCTACTCACTGTGTCAGGCCTCTCGGTGAGCCTGAGGATGGCCCTGAGCACCAGGGTGGGCATCCCCAGGCACTGGCTCTGCAGATACGTGGGGAAGATTGCCAGGGCACAGTCCAGCTCTTCACTGAGGTCAGTGCAGCCCACCATCTGAAACACACGCAACGGGAGCTGGAGAGGTGCAGCGCTGGCTCCAGCCATCAGCTCAGGCAGGGCAAGGACACCGGGGCAAGGCCAAGCCTGAATGGAGGCAGCAAGGACTGCGGAGAGCCCCCGTGCCCCACACCGCACTGGTTGCTCGCCTTGCTCCTCCATGGTACCAGCCAGAGCCCACCTGCTGCCCCAGCTCCCACTGCAGCAGCGGGCATGGGAGAACTGAGCATCGGAGGGAGCTTGGAGCAGTGCCATCAGGCTCACCTCAACAAAGAAGACCATGGCGACCATCTCCCAGGAGGGGTTCTCCACAGAGAGGAGCTCTGCCAGATGGCGGAAGATGGTGGAGCGCAGGGATCTTGGGGTGTTCATCATCTCCCTGGAAGGGGGAAGGAAGCACTGTCAGGCCTGAGCCAGGCGGGCACATCTCTGGGGGTCACACCAGTCTGGTCATCACTGGACTGCAGCACTTTCTGCAAGCAGTGGGGACCCCCTGCCATCAGCCCCAAGGGAGGGGGTGGTGTGGGGTGCACAGTCCCCCAGGAGTGTGGAGAAGGGGCTCTCACCTGGCCACGATGCGCACTCCCAGGAGGTGGGTCTGGGCACTGAGCAGCATGTCCCAGCCACCCTGCGCCTCGATGGCCAGCATGTGGCTCTCAAGGCCCATCCTGCAGAGCAGCACCGTCATGGCCTGCACCACAGACCTGCACGAGGAGAAATGCTCAGCTCCCACCGGGACCCCTGGCTTGGCTCCAGGTGGCTGGCAGGGACGAGCGGACAGGGATGGCGCACCTGATAGGAGCAATCAGACCCTGTTGGTGGCCCTTCCAGAAGATTTGCACCTCCTTTGGCGTCAGCTCTGTGGTGAATGACACTTGGAAAAGCAGTGCCAGGAAAAGCCGGGGGAAAATGTCTTCCACGTCCCGTGGGCAGCTGGACTGCAGGAGGATCTTGCTTATGGTGCTGGCTGCCTGCAGAAGACACCAGACACGGACATCTCGCTGACCCCTGGGGAGGCCAAGGCTTGGGGCGGGCATGGAAGGGAAGGGGTGGCCCCAGACAGCTGAGAGCAGCCCCGGAGGTCAGTGAGGCCTCATCCAGCAACTCACAGCCAGGGAGAGGACGCGCGGGTTGTCCTTGGTAGAGGCGGAGGTCTTGTGCAGCGACTGGTTCATCATGACGTTGATGAGCTCCTGCAGCACCTTCTTGGCAGCCCGGGGCTCAAAGAGCATCACCGCCCACATGGTCATGGCGACACTGTGGAGAACCAGGGCTCTGTCAGTGGGGACACCCAGGAGTAAGGCCGGCCTGAAGTCCCTTGGGAGGGTATTGGGACCCCTCTGCCAGGGTGAGAGCAGCCCTAAAGTCTGGTGAGCCCCGTACTAGGTGCATGTTGGGGAGCAGTGCAGCAGGCCGGCCACCACCTCGCTGGGGTGTTTGTCTGCCAGCACGCGCAGGGCCCTGTCCAGGCTGTTGACGGCTACCAGCATCCTGATGGAGGGCAGGTTTGTGTAGATGGCGCGCACGATCTTCAAGACCTGGAGAGGAGACACAGGAGGGAGTGGGGATGTCAGTAGGATGAGCGCGGCTGTTTCCCCAGCTCCCTCTGGGAGCTGCTTCTGTTCCCGTTGTGGTATGCCAGCTGGAGATGGTGTCAGCGCTGGCCAGGTGCAGAGCCGGGGGAGGAACGGTGCCCCGGGGGGCTGGAGCATCAGCTGTGCCACCCCTGGGCGACTCACCTGCCCCGGCTGGAAGGCAGGGCCCACCACAAGGATGCCCACTATGTGGGCAGCCACGCGGATGCTGTAGGTGCTTGGGTCTCTCATGTTGTTGATGGCTAGGAGGATGATGTCTGCCCGGTCAGAGGGACGGAGGTATTCCGTGAACTTCTGCGGCATGAAGGAGAGGAAGGGAGATTTGTCACCTAGAGCATCCCCCAGAGCATCTTGGCTGTGCAGGGAGTGGGACGCAGAGCCAGGCTGCACTGGGCAGATGGACGGTGGGGGTCAGGGTGCCATGGGGAACCAGAGCTCGCTGGAGGCCTTTGCCTCGCCCCTGCTCAGGATCGGCGCAAGCCCCCGCTATCGCCATGCATCAGGTGTCCCTTCGCTCATGCTGATCCCGCCAGCCAGGAGCTGAAGGCCCTTCTTACCAGGAAGATTTCTCTGGCGCCGCTGGTTTGCAAAAGCTGCTGGGGCTGCCTCGCTTGCCAGACCTCCTGGTGCTCCAGCTGCCCTCTGTCATGCGACCAGGGCTGCCTGCCTGGGGAGGAGAAAAACCGGGGTGCTGAGAGAGAGGGTGCAGAGCTGGAGGTGCAGTCTGAGTGCTGGGCAGAAAAGTCACTGGCAAAGGACTGGGACGCCCTGACAGGTCTGGGGAGCAGATGCGCAGGGAGGGTCCGGGGCTATTGTGAGCAGGGCTGAGAGGAAATGGCTCTTCAGACTGCAGGCAGGCAGGCAGGTTGTATGCGGCTTTCTCTGGCCAAGGAGGGTGGCCACTGGCTGCCCATGCTGGGGGGGACCAAGCCCGACACGGCCTCTCTTACTTCTCTGCTTCAGGATGAAGGTGTGCAGGTGATGGAGAGCTTCTGCAGCCTTGTGGCGGGTCCTCTCACGCTTGCAGGTGCAGCAGAGAATGAGGTGCCCCACCAGCAGCCCCAGTATCGCAAACTGATGACTCTTGGAGCACTGGTGTCTGAGGACTATAGTTTGTGCAAAGCAGGAGCAGACCTGGGGGAAGAGAGGCAGTGCAGGCACAAGGTGAGGCCGGTCACAAGGTGAGCCCCAGCTGCTCCCAGAGCAGCCGGGCACCAGGCCGGAGCAGGGAAGCCAAGTTCCTGCCTGTGCCTGCGGCAGCCCTGCCCTGCCCTGCCCTGGGAGAGAGCGTGGACAGGGCAGGGACAGGGCAAAGACTCCTGCTCCCAGCCTCCTGCTGACTGGGTGCCCAACTTCCCCAGGAGGTGCCAGGGCTCCGGGCTGCAGGGACAGGGCAGTGGGACTGCCCAGACCAGGAGCTCGGTACCTGTGGCATGGAGCAGGTGGTGAACTCGATCAGACTGGCAATCTGCGCCACGGCCCTCTCCTGCACTGCTTCCCTCTGGGACCTGGTGAAGGGCAGCAGGACCTGGGAGGAGAAAAGCTGCTGGTGTGCCAGGGAGGTGGCATGGCGCAGCACGGCACAGGCAGGCTTGCTCCGGGGCAATGCCTGGCATGGGGCATGTGTCCTTCTTGCCTCTCGCAGCAACGTGCTGCGGCCAGGCAGGTCGCCGCATCCTGCTCCTGCTGCTGCCTCTGCTGCCTTCCACTCCTCCCCCCTCAAACAACGTCCCTGCACCCCCCACCCAGGGACCCCAAGGCTTTGTGGTGACCAGCTCCCTGGGGAACGGTGGTGGGGGCTCTGGGATATGTGCCGTGGTAAAGCTGGAGGGGGAAAGCCCCAGGGCTGGGCTCCCCTTGCCAAGCCAGACAGGCAGGTCTGTCTGGGCGGGAGTGTTGGGCAGGATGGGCAGCAAGCACGGCTGCAGAGGTGGGGTGAGCTGTGGCAGGAGAAGAAGGGGCTCTGGCAGCAGCCAGGGGGCAAGGGGCTAGTGGGAGGGGCATGGCGGGGAAGGAGGGACATTGCCTGCCCCATTCCTTGCACCAGGCGCTGGGAGGGCCACCGCTCGAGCCGGGGGTCACTGCCCATAGGGACCCTGTGCCAAGGCCAGACCTGCAAGATGTTCTGCAGCTCCAGGATGCCAAGCGTGCCAGCACTGCATACCAGCACCTTCAGCATGCTGTCCATCACGGCCATGGTCTGCGAGGGAGACAGAGTCTTGGGGGCAGCCCTGGAAGCCAGGGAGGGACGGCCATGGCCCTGCGGTGCCCAGGAAGGGACCCTGGGGCAGGGGATCTCCCCGTGGTTCACCCTGTGGCATACCTTGGAGTAGAGGGAAGCCTCGGGGTCCTGGGTGTCCTCCTGTGGGTGCTGGTAGAAGATGCTGCGGAAGCAGGCTTGGAGGAGGCTGCTTGTCTTCTCCTCCAGACGCAGTCCCACTCTGCTGCAGGGACAAAGGGGTGCTCTTGGGGCCCAGCAAGGGAGAGGCAGACTCTGGGGCTGGAGACCTGGCTCGGCTCCCACGCCACAGGGGTCATGTCAACCCCCACGCTACTGACACTCAAGTTGAGGGGGAAAACCCTGTACCGCCCCCTGCCCCTCCCTCTCAGACCCAGCACGGGGGATGCCCCCCATATGGGACGAGTGCTGTCGGGGCCACCTGGCACCGAGGAGGCCAAGCTGGGGGCCGGGGCAGGTACCTCATGGAGGTGATGGCCAACATGGCTTGCTGCCACACCGTGGTGCCCAGGTCGTCAGTGGGCTCCTCTTGCAGCAGCACCTGGGGAGCACAGCAGGGTGAGTCACGTCAGGATGGGGCAGTCTCCTTCAGCCAGCAAGAGCCTGCGGGGCTGGCAGAGCCCCGGCTGCCCCCATCCTGGCACCCCCTCCCAACCCAGCACTCAGTGGTCCCAGGCCCCGTGGTGGCAAGTTCTGTGCCCATCACGGAGCCACAGGCTGGCCAAGGGACCTGCAAACATCATTGGGTCCAACCCCCAGCTCCAGTCGGGCCACGCGAGTGGTTTTAGAACATCTCCAAGGAGAGAAACCTGGAGCAGCGCTCCTTCACACCCCCCTACCCGGCCAAGCCCTCTCCTGCCCCCAGGGCTGTGCCACTGCCCACTGCCCCCGGGCCTGCCTCTTGAGGCCTGACTGCTTGTCCCCTCACCTGGATGGTGTCCACCACCTCCCACTGAAAGTAGTAAAGCTCGTCCCACACGCTGGAGTCCATGGTGGCGGTGCCGCAGGCGGTGCAGATGGCGGCCAGAAACTTCAGCTTCTGGTCTGCTTGCTGCCAGCCGAGGAGGGGACAGAGGGACAGACAGCGCTGATGTCTAGCTATGCATTCAATCCCCATTATCACATTGTAGTCACCATGAAGGGATTCACTTCTGCTCGTGAAGTTAGGGTCGCCGTACGTCTGTAACTTTGTCCTAATGACAAGTGCCCCTGAAGGAGAACTCCAAGCCTGATAAGGGGAACACCTCACCCCAGGAGGTGCCAACAGCCCGTTACTTGCAACAAAGGCAAGAAGCCAGCGGAACGAGACTGAAACTAGGGGCAAGGTAAAGGCAGCGGGGGGAGAGCGCAACCACCGACTCCAGTCAGGACTAAAGGACTCACCCTCACCCCTCCCTCAGACATGCAGTAAATGAAAAACACACTGTAACTTGAAATCAAAGCGAGAGATCTATAGACCAACGGAAAGCTACCGCGCGTACTAATTACCAATAGCATCTTTTAGCTAGAGTTTGGAAAATACGTATGTATAACTAGACTGCATAAATGTTAATCTTGTTCTTCTGAGCTTTGCGCTTGCTTCGTGGAGCATCATCAGCTAAGCCCCAGCTTTGCGCGAATCCGTAATAAAGAAATGCCTGGACTCCGTGCGTCGGTTGCCTCTTGCCCAACGGGCGAAGGCGTACACTTTTTGGATAACAGTGTCAGTGGGGAGAGACAGCTGGGAGGGGGCATAGCCCCCGGCACCTTGTGAGCAGGGCATGTGGGCAGAAAGACTGGCCGGGAGGTAGGGGCACAGCCTCGTAGAAGTGGCCACGCATACCTTTGGTCTGATCCTGAGGAAGCCTTGGATGATGTCCAGGGTATTCTCTTCCTCCGTGGGCGCAGCCAAGTCAGAGTGGCAGGAATCTGGCGGACACAGAGCAGGCAGGGCTGGGGTCAGGCCGTGGGCAAAGCGCGAGCCCTCCGCCCAGCTCCTGGGGATGTCCCCAGCCCCAGCTCAAGGCTGGGACACTGGTGTCCCCTGCGCGCCCCAGGGGTGAGGGTGCGATGCTGGAGGGCAGCACCAGGAGGGGGGCCCGGTGTGCCTGGGTGAAGGATGCACTGGTACCAGGGGCAGGGAGGGTCCCTGCCCCAGGGATGCTGTGGCAGGGCTGGGTCTTTGGCCGCTGCCCCATGGGAGCCTGGCTGCCAGCCTGGCCGGGGGCTGCGAGTCTGGGGCAGGGCAGGGCAGGGTGAGCAGAGTGGGCAGCCCCCTGCCCACGATGCCCTCACACTCACGCGCATGCAGCAGCGGGAACTTACAATTGTTGGGCTTCAGCCGCGAGCTGGGAGCTGGGGCAGCTCTGTCCTTTTCCTGCCAGGACTGCCTGGGGTGGCTGGCGGGTATCCCCACCATCCTGCGGCAGGGAGAGAGGAAAGGGGTGAAGGGAAGCCTGCAGCACCCGGGGCTGCCCTGCCAGGGGCGGTGGGGCAGAAGTAGCTCTGTTCAGGGGGCTCCTTGCCACCAGCCTGCCCCGACACCTTCCTCCCAGACACTGTGGGGGCAGCACCGGGTGACACGGCATGTCACAAAGTGCCCCACTGTGACCCTTCCTGATGCCCCAGGGCCCCACTGACCGCTCCTTGCCCCAGGGGGTTGGGACTGACTCCCTCTTCCTCCTTCTCCCTCTATGGGGCTGGGGTTCATCTAGACTGGGGGCATGCCACTTGTCATAGGGACCCCTCTGTCACCTCGCTCCTGGGGCCGCACCCGCTTGTGGCCAGGCTGAGCTGGGGCTCAGCCCCCACACCGTCAGGCACGCCGAGGCTCTTCTCTCTTCCACCTGGGGCTCGGGACAAGGCCTGCGCGGCTCCCCTTGCTCCAAGGCTGGTGGGCACACAGGGACGACAGACGCCCTCCCGTGCGCTCAGCCGCAGCCGCACAGACTGGCACTGCTGGGGTCACTCGGGTTACCCCGGGCACTGTTGCCATGGTGCAGGGCACTGTTCCATCATCCCTTGGCTGGAACCCGGGCGGGGGCGGGGGGAGTCCCCCTGCTCCTCACCCCAGCCCCACTGGGCCCAGCCCAGGCCTGCTGGGCCAACCTGGCGAGGCGAGCTTTAAAGCGAAGGATGCAGGGGGAGGGCTGCAGTGCGGCAATGCTCGTGCCATCACCTGCGACTGGGGCATAAGCCAGGCCAAGCAGAGCAGCGATATGTGTTCCTTAGCTGCCTCCCGAGATGAGTCCCAGAAGGCCAACCGCCTCCAGGCTGTGCATGGCGGCGGTGGATCCTCTTGCACCCCTCCCGGGAGATCTGTGTGCTCGGTCGCCTCTCTGCAATGCCCATACACCAGCACACGCGGCACAGGGGATCACCAGGAAGAATGAAAGATCTGTGTGCGGTCGCAGGGCCATGAGCTCATTGCAGTTACGGAGACATGGCGGGATAGCCTCCACGGCTGGGAGGCTGTCGTGGGTGGCTGTGTGCTTTTTAGAAAAGAGGCCAGCAGGGAGAGGTGGTGGAGTTGCTCTTTGTGTGAGGGAGCAACGGGAAGGTCGCGAGCTCTCCCTTGGGGTGGGTGCAGGACGAGTCCAGAGGTTACGGGTAAAGATGAAGGGGCCCGCCAACACGCGGGATGCCGTTGTAGGTGTTTGCTACGGGCCACCTGATGAGGGAGGGGAAGCCAATGAGGCCTTCTACAGACAATGGCAGGCAGCCTCACGATGCCAGGCCCTGGTTCTCACGGGGGACTTCAGCCTCCCTGCTACCTGCTGGAAAGCCAACCCAGCTAGGCTCACACAGTCCAGGAGGTTCCTGCAGAGCACCGACGGTAACTTTTTGACGCAGGTGGTGGAGGAGCCAACGAGGCAAGCTGTGCTCTCAGACCCGTTCTTCGCAAGCAGAGGGCTGGTTGGGGATGTGAAAGTTGAAGGCAGCCTTGGCCGCAATGACCATGAGATGGCGGAGTTCAGGGTCCTGTGCTGAGGAAGCGAGCCGACAAGTAGGATTGCCGCCCTGGCCTACAGGAGAGCTAACGCTGCCTTCTTCAAGGACCTCCTTGGAGGAATGCCATGGGTGAGGGCTCCAGAAGGTACTTCCCAGTCCAAGAGAGACAAGGAACTACTGGAGAGGGGCCAGCAGAGGGCTACAAAGATGGTGAGGGGACTGGAGCATCTCCCTTAGGAGGACAGGCTGAGAGGGCTGGGCCTGTTCAGCCTGCAGGAGAGAAGACTCAGGGGGGATCTGTCGCATCCCAGCTATGAGGAGGGAGAGAGCGACTCAGACTCGCAAATGCCCTTGCTGTGGGTTGCGCTGAGGTAACACCCGAGGTCCGTACCTAAACATCAACTTTAATGGAACAAACACCCAGTAAACATTGACCCTTTCACAATTATATCCAACCAAGCTATGTGGCTTTAGGAAAAGCTGGGGTAGGCCTTGTATTACTTTAGGAGAAAAAGCTGAGGCGGCGGGGGCGGGACATGGGGCAAGACAGCTAGAGAGAGGGGGAGATCACCACTCCTGGATCCAGCGCCGCAGCTGCCAGCAGGGCTGTTGGACAAAGAGTCCCAGAGGCTTCTAGGTGTGCCTAGTTGGGAGCCCCAGTCCCTGGGCTCCTGGAGCCTTCTCTCGCCCCAGCTGCAGGAGTGGCTGAGGCCAGGCGGCCAGGGGAAGGGCCACCAGCCCCCGTGCCTGGCCAGGCGGCCAGGGGAAGGGCCACCAGCCCCCGTGCCTGGCCAGGCAGCCAGGGGAAGGGCCACCAGCCCCCGTGCCTGGCCAGGCAGCCAGGGGAAGGGTCACCGTCACCCATGACTGGCCAGATAGGGGCATTTCTCGAGCTAGCTCAACGGCATCAGTGAACGAATACCAGCCTTGGGAGAGAGACACTTTTGTTCTTGCTGGAATGAAGCCATGGGAACAAAAAGAGAAACTTTAAATACAGAGTAGTCTCCAAAGCTTTTGGCCTTGTAGATGAACAGAATTGCTATGTTGCTGTGTCTGCAATAGAAAAAAGAGCTAAGAGTGGAAAATCACTGAGCATAGTTACACACTGATACGTGAGCCCGCTGTAAATGTTTAAAAGGCTTGCCTGATTTTAACAAAGTGTCTTTGGTCTGCTCTCAGAGTCCGTGCATCAATAAAGCACAAATGGCGCCCAATGCAAGGCCCGCAAGCAAGTAGGTTTTGCTCCGGTGCCGTAGCTCAGCCGAACTACAGGACTGCATGCTGAAAGGAAGCCTATCAAGCGCGCTCAATTACCTGTTGCAAGATGAATGTAAGCAGCTGAGAACTATGGGGACTGCTTTAACAAAGGAACAGAGAACTGTTTTACAAGCTTTTACTAGCATTCTTAAGAAGTATGGGAAGAAAATAGATAAGGAAGAATTAAAACGCATTCTTCTATGGCATCAAAAGCCAACACATCTGTTAATACCACTAACATTTATACTCCTGAGATTTGGGATAAAATAGGCGTCCATCTATGGGACTGTGCTACAAAAAATTATAAGGTAGCAGCAACTTTGTTGAGCCCTTGGTGAATTATTTTTTAGACTTTATAAGGTCATGTTTGCTCACAATCAAATGAAGCAGAAACAGCTTCTCTGGCTCCTTCACTGCCACCCTCTTTAGCAGACCTTGCCATAAGACCAAAATCTAAACCTGACACTACTGCTCTTGTGGCTCTGCCGCCTGATACTCTCAATGATGACACAGATAATCCTTTTGACCCAGAGCTTACTGATCTGGAAAAAGAGCCTGATTTGTACCCTCCAGACCCCCACGATAAATGGGCAGCTGTAAAAGGGGAAGCAAGGCGAGCGTGGGATACAGATGTGCTGCGCACTTTCCCTTTGGTGTACATGCCAGATCAAGATCCACAACGGGAAGCTCTCTCGTATGCTCTAATTAAAGAAATCAGGAGAACAGTTACAGACCATGGACTAGGGGCTCCTTATACAACTCATTTAATAGAGTGTCTCTCTGATACTCATGTGTTTACCCCTAATGATCTTACAACGTTGTTTCACTTGATAATGACGGACATGCAATACACTATGTGGGAGTCAAAAATGAGGCAGCTTGCAGGCGGCCAAGCTAGAGAACTCAGTGTTGGGGGCGCATGATCCGTTGTGAGCGGTTAATGTAGATGTATTATTAGGGCAAGCTGATCATAGCACCAACACTGTGCAAGCTAGGATTTGCCAGGCAGGTTTGCAGCAAGTAAAACAACTGGCACTCCATGCTTTGAAAACTGTTCCTGAAGCAGGTAAACAGAGGGAGCCTTTTGTCAGAATTAAACAAGAAGCAAATGAACCATTTATGAAATTTTTGGACAGACTTAATGAGGCTTTGGAAAAGCAGATTGATAATGAGAAAGCATGTGAATATATTTTTAAACAACTTGCTATTGAAAATGCCAACCCTCACTGTCAGAAAGTATTACGACCTTTAAAGAATCCTAGGATTGATGATATGTTGAATGCTTGTATGAATATTGGGTCTAGACAGCATGATTTGTCTCTGATTGCAGAAACATTTGCAGCACTGTCAGTTAAGTCAGAGCAATGCTTTTCGTTGGCCAGTACGGCCATCTACAAAAGAACTGTCCAAAAGCAAAAGTAAGTAATAAAGGGGGTCCATCTGGAATGTGTCCATGCTGTTGTAAAGGGCGCCATTATGCCAATCAATGCCAATCCAAATTTGACCGGGACGGCCAGTCTTTGACCTTATCAGGAAACCCCAAGCAGAGCACCATGAGGGGTTGCACTAAGACAACAAATTACCCCTCCGAATGCTGCCCCCACCCCCGCCGAGCTGCAGCAATCTGTGCGCCAGTACAAGCGGCAGCACCAGTATATGGATGACATCTTAATAGCTGCAGAATCAAAACAGAAAGCCCAAGAAGTGAGATGGCAAGTAGTCCAAGCAGTCTTGACAGGGGACTCAAAATTGCAGAAGAAAAAATACCAGAAACACCACCTTGGTATTTAGGTTGGAAAATATCGGAACAAAACATTCAACCTCAACATATCACCTTGCAAACAGAAATAAGGACTCTGAATGATTTACAAAAACTGTTAGGAACCATAAACTGGGTTCATCCTCTCTTAGGGATATCTACTGAAGGGATCTTAGGATATCTTAGGGATATCCTTAAACTATTGGAAGGAGATCCAGACTTGACATCTCCTTGAACATTTACCCCTTCTGCAAAAACTGCTCTTGATAAAAGCGGTTGTAAAATTAGCAGGTCAAGTCACTCGTAGGCGAAAAATGGACTACCCTATTAGCCTTTTCATTTTTGATTCAACTTTTCAACCCTATGGTCTCTTAGCACAGTGGGTTCCACAAGATTTCTTTGATTATTCTGGAATGGATATTTTTACCACATAATTTTGGAAAAACAGTTACCACAGCTATTGAAATGATAGCTATGGTAATTCAGAAAGGAAGAAAGCATTTATTAACTTTAGACGGTGTTGAACCTAATATTATCTATTTGCCTCTTGATACAAAACAGCTAACTTTTTTAACTCACCATTCTTTTGTTTTTCAGTGTGCTCTAGCAGATTTTACAGGACAGATAAGTATTCATTTCCCAGGACACAAAATTATACAATCCCTGCACTTTTCCTCTTTTACCTGCTTCACGATTAGCTATCACGCCAATAGTTGATACCCCTGCAGTATTCACTGATGGATCTGGCAAAACAGGCCGAGCAGTGATAGTTTGGAGAGATGGTGAAGGAAACTGGAAAAGCAACATACATATTGTCACAGGATTGCCTCACATAGTAGAACTCGCTGCAGTAGTCCGTGTTTTCAAATTATGGACTACCCCAATAAATGTTATCAGATTCTGCCTACATGGCAGGCCTTGTTTCTAGGCTAGAACACTCCTTTTTAAAGGAAATCTCACACGAAGCCTTATTTGCTCTTCTCTGGGAGCTCAAGTGGCTCCCAGATTGATGGGCACATCCATATTTTATACAACACATACGCTCACATACCTCCTTACCCGGTCCCATAAGTGAGGGGAACACACAAGCAGACAGGCTTGCAGGTATCATGCAGGTCTTACCTGACAGTTTTGCACAGGCCCATTTATCTCATGAGTTTTATCATCAAAATGCAAAAGCACTGCAACACACATTTCAACTGACTCTGGACCAAGCAAGGCAAATTATACAGTCGTGTCCCGATTGTCAACAAGTTTTGCCTGCACTGTCGATCTAAACTAATCCTCGAGGTGTTTCGTCACTTGAAATGTGGCAGACAGACGTTACTCATATACCCCAGTTTGGCAAGTACAAATATGTACATGTCTCTATTGACACTTTTTCATCTTATATTTATGCATCAGTACACTCAGGTGAAAAAGCAAAAGATGTTTGCAGACATTTTATTATGGCCTTCACCACCCTGTTCCAAAACCTATAAAAACAGATAATGGCCCAGGCTATATAGCGCATAAGAAAGACATCTTTTCAACAATTCAGCATATTACAGGCATTCCACATTCTCCCACAGGCCAATCCATTATCGAATGCACACGTAGCACTCTTAAAACTATGTTGCAAAAAAAAAAAAAAGGGGGAGTCTAAGGTTAACCCCACAAGAGCGTATAACTAAAGCTTGTTATGTTTTGAATTTTTTAAATCGTTGGACGGAGGATGGACCTCCTATACAACACCATTTTGGCTTACACAATGCTTCAAAATCTAATGAGAAAGCACAAGTTATAGTGAAAAATTTGCAGACAAATCAATGGGAAGGTCCTTTTCCATTAATAACTTGGGGTAGAGGGTATGCTTATGTTTCCACAGGTTCTGGCCCAAGATGGGTACCAGCTCAATGGATCAAGCCATCATTATCTCAGTCATTGCCATCACCTGTGCCATGACGTCAGCTGCATCAATATGGATCCCACCTCAACCCAAAACCAACATCTGGGTAACCTTGGCCAGTTGCACTGGACAGGACACACTATGTCTGTCAACTGCTTCTCTGGAAAACCCTTTTACAACCTGTCTGGTTGGACAACCTGTTGATGATTGGCCCGTCCCCTCAGATAAACGGATCATAGTTCAGGGATTTGGTGATGTGGTTAATAATTGGGATGGTTGGGTTCCATATTTAACATATGGTGGGATCAAACCACAGGAACTGGACTTACTAGGATCTGTAAAAATGGATTATTGTGTATACTTTAACTACACAGGCAAAGATGATATAAAAACGATTCAATTGTTAAATGCTACCATACCTGCATATAGAAATGCTAGCGCTTGGTGTAATTATACTTCTCCTAAAGTATCAAAGTCTAGCAATTGTCCACTTAAACTGTCCACAGGATTATCTCTAATCTGTGAAGATCGCGCATGGCCTGGCATTCCCTCCCATGTGAAAGGAGGACCATGTAGCATTGGAAGGTTAACTTTGTTAACACCCAATACATCCATGATTATGACTCATAAGTTACACTGCCACAAACGCGCTACACATGCCTTTAAAACTGATTGTAAAGGTAATATGGAATTTTGGAGCCCTGGTGATATTATAGCAGCATCTATATTTGCTCCAGGAGTAGGAACAGCGCAAGCATTAACCAGCTTGAATAAGCTTGGCTGTTGGCTTGCAAAACAAACTAATGCAACTTCATTAGCCCTGGGTGGACTATTGTTAGACATTGATTCAATAAGACATGCTACGCTACAGAATAGAGCTGCAATAGATTTTTTGTTAGCGCAAGGTCATGATTGTCAGGATTTTGATGGACTTTGATCTGTCTGATCATTCTGAATCTCTTCACAAAAGTATAGAAAATTTGCAAGGAGTACAGAAACTACAACAAAGTGATGGTTTTAACATTTTTGGAAATATTTTTAGTAGATTAGGTTTAACTGCATGGATAAAAAGTTTATTACAAATAGGCATAAGATGCTTATTCATTTTGATATGTATTCTGATCTGTATTCCATGTATGTTAAAATGTGTGCAAACTCTAATAGATACAGCATTGAAGCAAGCCTTTTTTATATATAAAGAAGACGGAGATGTGGGTATTTCTCAAGCTAGCTTGACGGTGTCAGTGAGCAAAAACCAGCCTTGGGAGAGAGACATGGTTATGCTTGTTGGAAGGAAGCCATGGAACCAAGGAGAGAAACTTTAAAATACGGAGTAGGCTGCAAAGCTTGTGGCCTTTTGGATAAAGGGAGTTGCTAAGTTGCTGTGCTTGCAATAGAAAAAAGAGCTAAGAGTGGAAAATTATTAAAGCACAGTTATGGGCTGATACGTCAACCCGCTGTAAAGGTAAAAAAGGTTTGCTTGATTTTATTAAGTGTCTTCGAGTGTCTTCAAGGTGTCTTTGATCCGCTCTTGGAGTCTGTCCATCAATATGCTACAGCCAGGCAGCCAGGGGAAGGGCCACCGGCCCCCGTGCCTGTCACTGCCTCCGGCACCTTCCCTCAGGGCGCTGCCTGGGCTCTGGGCACCGCACCTGGGCCTCGGCCCGACGGGATCTTATCAACGGGACAAGGGGCAACGGGCACAAACGGCCACACAGGGAGCTCCTTCCCTTCCGAGCAGGAGGAGATGGGCTGTGCTGTGGGGGTGTCACGGCCTGGGGTGGGCTGCCCCGGGGCTGGGCAGTCTCTGGAGGCTCTCAAACCCCGCCTGGCCGTGACCCTGAGCGGCCGGCTCCTGGGGGAGCTGCTTTCGCAGGGCCTTGGGCTCGATGGCCTCCAGAGGTCCCTGCCAGCCCTGACCAGTCTGATTCTGCCGCTCTGTGCGGAGGCGCGGGGCCGGCCCGCGGCGCTGAGGGGCGGTGGGGCCGCAGGGGCAGCGGGGTCGGGAAGGCGGTGGCGTGGGCTCTGAGGGGTGGTGTGCGGGACAGCCGGGAGCGGGCCGGCGGGCGGCAGGAGGCGACGGGCCGGGGATTCAGCCGCCGCGGGCGCGCGCCGCTCACGCTAACCCGCCGCGACGCGCATGCGCACAACGTTGGGCAGCACCGCTACGGGACGGGCCCACAACGGCGCCGCGGCCTCCGACCGCCAGAGGGCGCAGACGGGCCCGGCATGCGGCGGCGCCGGAAGGGAGCGCTCGGCACAGCAGCGGCGGAGGGGCCGGCGGAGTGGTACGGCCGGGTCGGGTCCTGGGGGCGCGGGGAGCGGGACGGGGGGCGGTGATGGGTCAGCGATGGGTCACCGATGTCACTGATGAGGCAGCGATGGGGTCAGTGATGGGTCCGTGGTCGGGACAGTGACAGGTTCACGGATAGGTCACTGATGGGGTCAGCAATAGGGTCAACTATGGGTCCACGATGGGTCACTGATGGGGTCTGCAATGGGGCCAGCGATGGGTCTGTGATGGGGCCAGCTATGGGTCAGTGATGGGGTCAGCAATGGGTCAGTGGTGGGGTCAGCGATGGGGTCAGCGATGGGTCAGTGATGGAGTCAGCAATGGGTCACTGATGGGGCCAGTGATGGAGTCAGCGATGGGTCAGTGATGGGGTCCACGGTGGGGTCTGTGATGAGGTCAGCCCGTGATGGAGTCAGCAATGGGTCACTGATGGGTCCATGATGGGGACAGCGATGGTCACTGATGGGGTCCGCAACAGGGCCAGCAATGAGGTCAGTGATGGGTCACTGATGGGGTCCATGATGAGTCCATGATGGACTCAGTGATGGGGTCCACGATGGGGTCAGTGATGGGTCTGTGATGGGGTCAGCAGTGAGTCACTGATGGATCTGTGATGGGGTCAGTGGTGGAGTCAGTGATGGATCAGCAATGGGGTCCACAGTGGGGTTAGTGATGGGTCTGTGAGGGGGACAGCAACAGGGCAGTGATGGGGTCTGTGATGGGGCCATTGATGGATCAGTGATGGGGACAGTGATGGAGCAGCGATAGGGTGGGGGCCATGTATTGAGGAGGTGCAGCCATGGGTGGTCCACGCACCATGTGCAGGTGTAGGCAGGGTCAGGTGCCCTGTGCCAGGGTGCAGTCTGGTTTGGGGTGCTGAGAGCAGATGGGGCCCTGGAAAGACATGTCATTCACATTGGGGAAGCAGAACCAGGGGCTGTGGTTGGCCTTGAGCCTGGGCTGCTTCCTGCCACGCTGCTGCACAGGCACCGAGGGCGCGGGAGCCGGCAGCAGCAGGCAGGGTGAGTGTGAGCAGGGTGAGCACAGGGCAGAGTGAAGGTGGACAGGCTGAGAGGCGGGCTGGGCGGGTGCAGGCAGGGTGAGCAGCAGGCAGGGTGGGCAGCCCTGTGTCCCTGGACAGGAGCTGGAGAGGGACAGGCTTGGGGAGGAACTGGGCACTGGGGTGACCAAAGCTTGGCAAGGCACCGCAGGCAGAAGCAGCAGGAGGGCAGGCATGAGCAGGGCTTCCCACAGTATTTGGGGCACCCAGAGTGCAGAGGGATGCTGGTGGGGTCCTGGTGTGGGTTTGCTGGGGAGATGGAAGGAAACGTATCACCCACCTGGGGTGCTGATGGGGCCTTGGGGTGCTGCCTGGCCTCCAAAGGGGGGAGTGCAGTCTGGGCTGGGAGCCAGGGGTCTTAGAGCTAGGGGGGTGACTTTGGGGACACCCTGAAGGGTGCAGGGGCAGGGCAAAGCCAGGCCCTCCCCACCCTTCAGAGGGAGAAGCAGGGCAGTTTGCTCAACCCCAGTTGGTAAGCTGGCATGCCAGTTCCTCCTGCCCTCTGCCTGTGGCTTTTCCTTTGCAAGGGGAAGAGCTGCTGGGCTGCAAAAGGGGTCCCTGCTGCACACCACTTGTGGTAAGGGGTTCCTCACCCCTCAGAGGCTGGCAGGGCCACCCTGAGCCTCCACACAGGTGCAGTATGGTTGGGGTCTGCTCAGTTCCATGGTGCTGTAGCCCTCTCTTGCCAGCTGGGGTCACGTGTGATGATCTGGCTGGTCTCCAGTGGGTGCCCAGGAGGCAGGAACTGGTGGCAGGGCTGGGAAGGGGCAAGGCCAGCCTTGTGCCTCCTACCCCTGCCCCTCTGCTGGCTTGGTGGTGGCAGATCTGCCTGCAGGGCTTATGGCACAGGCACCTGGAGCTGGCACCATGTGCCACTTCCCCACCGCAGTGCTGTCATTCAACTTTGGACCCGCCGCTAACCCCCACGAACCCATCCGGCCACGCTTCTGGGGAGCTGCGCCTGTGCTGGGGCTGGTGCTGGGCTGTGAGGGGGACACATGGTCTGTCCCCCGCTGCCTCTAAGCTGTGGCCTGCTTGGTCTCCCGTCAGTGAGAAGAATGGGCTCCATGTCGGAGGAGCTCAGCCTGGTCCCCCTGCACCAGAGGCCGGAGCTGCTGGAGGCCTGCGCCAAGCTGCTGGGCGAGGAGTGGGGGAAGAGCCGGGCGTCGCGGCTCCACATGCTCCAGCGGTCCTCGGACACCTTCCCCACCTGCCTGCTGCTGCTGCGGAGCCGGGGACGTGCAGAGGCCCCTGCCACCCAGGAGGGGCCCTGCCAGCTCGTGGGCCATGTCCGGCTCTCCCGTGTGGCTGGCCGTCCTCACGACCTCTTCGTGGAGAGCGTGGTGGTGGCCCGGGCGCTGCGGGGCCAGGGCTATGGACGGCAGCTGATGGAAGCCACTGAGCGGTGGGCCCAGGCCCGAGGCTTTGGCTGCCTGCACCTCACCACCCACGACAAGCAGCATTTCTACGCTCACCTGGGTTTTGTCCTGGGCGAGCCAGTGCAGAGCGTGGCCTTCCTTAGCCCTGCCATACCCACTGCAGTGCTGCGGCTCTTCTCTGCCCCTCCTGGTGCTGCCACTGCCACCACCGCTAGGCCAAGGGTGCCCTCTGGCCCCCTGTCTCCCTGCCAAACCCCTGCCGCCCCCCCACCGCCCCCACCACCACCGACCGTGGTTTGGGCGAGGGGAGTCCTGGCTGAGAACAGCAGGCAGAGCCTCCTGGAGACCCCCCACCGTGATGCCAAAGGGCTGCCCATCTTCTGGATGAAGAAGGACATCTGAGGGGCTGGGGCCCTGAGCCAGTGATTAAAAGCAGTGCAGGCAGGAGCTGCCTGCCCCGGCGCTGCCTGCCTGCCTGCCATTCTTTGGGGCTGGCAACAGCTCCCCCAGCCGCCCTGGTTTGTGCTGGCCCCACGTGTGGGGGCTGGCAGGGAGGTGGTCCCCACACCCACTGGCTCTGCTCCTGCCCAGCCCCTAGGTCACCCAGCTGGGGCCCTGGGACCACCAGTATGGCAGGGAGCCAGGCCCACTCCAGGCTCTGGGGTTGGGATTGGTCCCAGGAGTGCCACCCAGTCCCACCAGTGTCTGCTTCACCCAGGGGACTCGCTGTGGGGCAGCTGGGGCTGATGACATGCTGTGGCTGCTGCTCTCCCCACGGAACAGCCTGGGGAAACTGAGGCACATGATGGCAGGAGGGGCAGTAAAGCAGCATGGGCTGCCTGCACTGGGCACCCCTGCACTGAGCTGCGAGGGGGGCAGGCAGCCAGGCCCCCCCGAGGCAGCTGGCAGCAGCAAGGGCTTGGAAGCACAGTAGTGGGAGCGGGAAGGTCAGGGAGAGTGGCTGAGCCCTGCACGGGGGATTAGCGCTGTCCTTGCTGTGTCACGAGGCTCCCAAGCCCATCCCCTGCCTAATCCCCTCACCCCAGGTGGCCGGCCAGCACCGGGCAGGGGGGGACGGGGCTGCCTACTGCAGCAGCTTTCGGGGGGGGGGGGGGGGGGGGGGGGGGGGGGGGGGGGCGGGGGGCGTGGGCTCAGTCCCTCAGCAGGGCACCTGGGCTGGCCAGGCCCTACTACGAAATGGGGAAGAGGGGGGTCACAGTGCCCCTGCTATGGGCAGGGCTGGTAGCCAGCAGGGAAACTGAAGCACCGGGGTCAGTGGCTTGCAGTGCCACACCAGTGCCATGCCATGGCTGTGGTGGTGCAGGCAGGGGTGCTGGACACCAGGGCACAGCAGGCAGAGGTGCCCGCTGGCAGCGTTGAGGCAGGATGTATCAAACACCCAAGTCTGCTGAGTCCCATGGGATTTTGGGGTGGGCAGCATGTACCGGTGGGGCACCCCAGCCCTAGTGGCTAATCTAGCCCACCATGTGCCAGGGTGGCAGTGCCAGTGCAGCTGGGGTGCCCGCTGCACCCTGCTGCCACATCCCCCTGCTCTCCTTTCCCTGCAGGGTGCCGGCCCCGCAAGCAGCCAGCAACACAGGATGGTGCTGGCGATGGTGCTGTGGGCCTGCCTGGTGCTGGGCATGGCTGTCGGGGAGAGCCCGGCACCAGAGCCCCTGGTGGGTGGGCAGCCCTTCGCCGTGGTGTGGAACATCCCCACCAGCCGCTGCCAGAACCGCTTTGGCGTGCGGCTGCCCCTTGGCGACTACGGCATTGTGGAGAACCGGGATGGCCACTTCACCGGCCAGAACATCACCATCTTCTACAAGAACAAGTTTGGGCTGTACCCCTACTTGTCCCAGCAGGGTGTCCCCCACAATGGAGGCATCCCCCAGCGGGTCCCCCTCGGAGCCCACCTCACTAGGGCAGCTGAGGACATTCGCCACGTCCTGCGCCCTGCTTTCCGCGGCCTGGCCGTGGTGGACTGGGAGGAGTGGAGGCCTCTCTGGGCCCAAAACTGGGGGGCCAAGCGGATCTACAGGGCAGCCTCAGAGCAATGGGTGCAGGACCAGCACGGCCTCCTGCCAGCGCGGCAGCGGCTCCAGCTGGCCCGCTGGGAGTTTGAGCAGGCAGCGCAGGCTGTGATGGAGGAGACACTTCTGCTGGGCCGGACCCTGTGTCCAGGGGGGCTCTGGGGTTTCTACCGCTTCCCTGACTGCCTCAACAGCAACTGGGCCAAGGAGGCCAACTACACCGGGCAGTGCCAGCCAGCAGAGGTGCAGCACAACAACCGCCTGGGCTGGCTCTGGGCCGCCTCGGCTGCCCTCTACCCCAGCATCTACCTGCCACCAGCGCTGCCGTCTGCCCTGCGCCACCGCTATGTGCACCACCGGCTGCGCGAAGCCCTGCGCGTGGCCACCTTCAGGGCCAACAGCCCCCTGCCCGTGATTGCCTACTCCCGCCTCTCCTTCCGCCGCTCGCACAGATTCCTGGAGCTGGTAAGCACTGCGGAGCCAGGGCTGGCAGCTAGTGTGCTGGGGGTCCTGCTCAGCACCGGGATGCAGCCTGTGCCCCCCCAGCCCGGTCACACCTCTCTCTACCTGGCAGGCTGACCTGGTGCACACCATCGGGGAGAGCGCAGCGCTGGGTGCAGCTGGACTCGTGCTCTGGGGAGACATGTCGTACTCCCACTCGGCTGTGAGTATGGCCCCTTGCTGCACCACAGCCAGCATATGGTCGGCAGCAGGAGATGGCGTGGGCATGGGATCTATGGGATTGCCATGTCCCCTGTGCCCACCGGGGGGGGGTGGCCAGAGGGACCCCAGTGCTGGGGCGGGTTCTCACTGGTGCTTGCTCCCCCAGGAAAGCTGTGCCAGCCTGCACCACTACCTCACATCCACCCTGGGTCCCTACGTGGCCAATGTGACAGCAGCAGCCCAGGAGTGCAGCTATGTGCAGTGCCACGGCCACGGGCGCTGCGTGCGCCGGCAGCCCCACGACCTGAGCAGCCTCCTGCACCTTGGCCCTGGCGCCAGCCCACCAGACTCCTTCCGCTGCCACTGCTACCGTGGCTGGGCCGGCAAGGACTGTGCCCGGCGAGTCAAGCCCAGCCCTGTCTCCTCCTGCCTGGTGCCCACCCATGCTTACAGCCTCTGCAGGCACAACAACCTCCCACCCTCTGACACCTGCCTACCACGGGACACATGGGGCTGGTGACCAGGACCGGGGACCGTGGCAGTCCCCTACCCCAGCAGCACTGCTGTCTGGCACTTTCTATAGTCCCATTAACTTAAATAAATCCTCATGACACAGCTGGTATGGTCCCTGTGGGTGAAGCTGGGGGGCTCCGCGATGCCCCCAAGCTGAGTGTAATTGCTGTTGCCCACCAGTGCCTCGGTTTCCCTGCACAGGCTTTACCCTGATTCCACAGTGAGCTGGAAGCCCCTTTACCCGGGAAGGAGGCAGGGGGCACCCCCACAGGCTGCTCTCCCTTTGCCATGCTGGCACCATGCTGCTGGCAGCCCTGACTGCGCCAACCGCGCCCCCCTCCCCACAGCTATTTTTAATCCCCCCCAACCGTGTTTCTCACTGTCCTATTTTAAGCAGTGCAGTTGGTGCACCAGGAGCCCTGTGCCCGGCTCCCAGGGGCCCCGCACCACCTCGCTGCCTACTCACGCTGCCTGGGCACAGGGCACAGGGAGCCATGCCCAGGGAGGCTGGAGAAGGTAGGCTAGGGAGCAGGCTGGGGGCTGGCGGGGGCCCTGGCACCTCGGAGGGGACCGGGTGGCATGGGGCTATGGGGTTGGGGTGGAAATAGTGGCCAAATGCTGCCCTCCACTGCAGGGGCTGCAGGCAGAGATGCCTGCCCAGGAAAGGAGGGGGTCCTGGAGGGCTGCAGGCACAGGGCTGCAGGTTTTGGGGAGGGGGCAAGCAGCTGGCTGGCACAGCCCCCCACACCAAGTCTATGTGACTAGCCATGCCCCCAGCCAGCGGGAGGGGATACAGGGGTGATGGGGGTACCCATGGGCCAGCCTTCAGCCAAAGGCAGGGGTCTGGGGAGGGTCTGGGGGGACTCCAGAGACACTAGCTGAGGCCCCCGAGCCCCACCACCCGCCAACCCCACGGCAGCATGCACCACCCCTCCAGCAGCAGCACGGCGCCACACTGCCCTGCGACATGCCACTGACCCCGGGAGGGATCAGGAGCGGGCACAGTGCCACCCTGCCCTGTTCCACCACCGGCACAGCACCTGGGCCCTTCCCACTGCTCAAAAATGCAGAAACACCCAGAAAAAAAATCCTTTCCCTCTACTCCAGTGTAGGCATGGTTGCTTCCCAAGACAGTGCTGGAGCTATGCCTGCTTCCAGAAAGCCCCCTTGCTCCCAGAGAAGCACATGCTCACCTGGGCAGGGGGCACCAGGGACCCCTGGCACAGCACACACCGGACATCTCCATCCCTGCACCCCTAAGTGGCACATGAGCAGCGCCCACGGGGCAAGCCAAGCCACGCCGCAGGCTGGAGCTGGCACTGCCTTCCCACCAGCTCCCAGCTGGCCCAGGGGAGCCCCAGCCTGCCCCACAGTGCCTGGGCTACCCGGGCCGGGGAGGGCGGGGGTGGCACGTTCCTGCCCCCAAGCCAGGGCCAGATTCCAGCCCCACTAACAAGGCTCTGGGACTGTGGCCACCAGGCGCCCGCTAACTGCTCTGATGACAGCACTGGGGCTGGGGGACACAGCCAGCTATTGCCCGGCCACAGGGCTGCGCTAAGGGAATACTGGCGTTGGCTGCCAACCCCGGCACAGCACCGGGCTGGTGTCACAGCCGGGGTCACCTCCAGGAGGGGTCTGGTCCCCTCGGGGGTGCCCAGGGCAGGCAGGGGCTGCGGCCAGGGCCCACACTCACCCTCTGTCTCCACTCCCAGCAGACAGCATGGGAAGGGCCGAGGGTGCTGCACCGGCAGAGCCTGGGGACCCTGAGGGCAGCGAGCCTGGAGCCGTCAGCCTGCGCCCTGTGGAGTCCATCAGCGACCTGTACTGGGCCTCGGGCGGGCAGAAGGGTGCTGAGGGTGAGAGCAGGGTGGGGGTCCTGTGCCAGCCCCGGCCATGCAGGTGGCTGGGCTCTGACTTCTTCTCTCCCCTGCCCGCAGGCAATGGCCCAGCTCCCTCCAGCAGCCTGCGTCGGCCACCGCCTCGCCCTACGCTCCCCGGCCCCCTGCCGCTCCTGCCCACCCTGCGCCCCATGCCTGCTACCAGCCCCTGCCCCTGCCTTGGCCCCAGCCACCCCCTGCTCCTGGCCCTGCTGGGGCTCCTGGCACTGGCAAGCCTGGTCCTGGCCACACTGGCCATCTACCTGAGTGGTATGTGGCACTTGGGGGGGGGGGGGGGGCGGGGGGGCACAGTGGGGACTGTGGGAGGGCAAGGCTGCCCATTCCCAGCACATCCCCATCCTCTCTCTACAGTCCTGCAGAACCAGTCGGTGCGGGCACTGGCCCAGTGGCTGGAGAGCCAGGAGGACGCCGTGCATCAGCTTCGAGCAGCCAGCAGGCAGCTCTGGGCTCACCTCAATGCCAGCACCGAGCCCAGTGGGCACCGCTGAGCTGCTCCTGGCCCCACCACAGGCACCAAGCCACCACGGGAAGGGGCACTGAAGAGCGGGAGGGAGGGGCGGGCAGCCCTACCACCATCCCCATCTCGCTCAGACCTGGCAGCATCACCCCACAGGGTGCAGGGTGTGGCAGGGGCTATCCTGACCCCTACCCCAGGCTGCAAGAGAAAGGGACAGGGCTGCAAGGACTGGCACCCGCCCCAGCGACAGCTGCTCCTGTTAACAAGGCAGACGGCACCCTCCAATTAGCCTTTTAATTACCTCCTGTAATCAAAGTCTTAGAAAATCACCGCCATAGACACATTCCCGGGGTAACGGACACTCCCAGCTGGCATGGCCTCATGCCCACCCAGGCAGCAGCCCCCGAGGCTGCACAGGCAGCACCAGAAGTTGCTCACCATGTCACCCCCCTGTAATTAATTTCCCACAAGAGAACTATTTCACACAAAGCATTTGGCTGGAAAAGGGCTCAGAGCAGGCAACTGGCAGGGCTGGGCAGAGCTCCAGAGCCTGCCACCCCATGCCACTCTGCCACCACCCCCAAGTGCCAGGGCAGCTGCAGAAGCAGGGGTTGTGCCCACCATGGCAGAGCAGAGCACTCCTGTTGCAGGCACAGATACCAGGGCCTGCTGCCTGACAGCCCTGCACGGCTCTGCCCTCCCACCCCACCCTTCAGGCTGTGCCAGGCCACCCCCGTGCCCCCGTGGGACTGAGGAGGGGGAACACAAGCCCAGCCTCTGAAAGGGGCTGTAGGAGCCCTGCGAGACCCCTTCCTGCCATGCCACGCAGAGCCCCAGCTGCAGAGCAGGCACACAGCAGCACCCCACCACCTCCCCCCCATGCTCTTCTTTTATCCTTCTTTTTTTTTTTGGTTAAAAAAATAAAAGAGGGGGCAACCCCCGGTAGGGCAGCTCCAGGCATTAAATACTCTGCTGTACATGAATAAAAGCCCAAGGGCTAGGGGCACCTGCCCCTCACAGTGCTGGGTCTGCAGTCCAGGTGAGCTGGGGGCTCTGCCCCCCTCTGCCCATCACAGCACATCTGCCCGCTTGTCCCGCACCCGGCTCCGGGCTTTCGTACGGGCTTTGAAGGCAGCTGAATTGTAGAGGTGCTGGGAGGGGAGGGAAGGAGAGATGGGTTAGGGGAGCCCCTCTGCCCACCTCTCCACCAGTGTTCACCACACTCAGGTGCTTGGCTGGAGCTCATGGCAGCACAGGAGGGGACTGAGAGCACAAATCTGGGTGGTGGCACCCACCTTCTCAAAGCGAGACACCTTGCTGGCTTTCAGAGTGGCTGCATCCAGCACCAAGGGAGGCCCGAGGCTGAAGATCTCCCGTAGCAGCTCATTGTTCTGTGGAAGCAGGGGCCCATCAGCATCCCTGCCAGCACTGGCCTGACACCTCCCAGCACAGTTGCCCAGCCCCTACCTGGAGGTGGTGGCGGATGCCAGAGCCCAGCACCTCTTTAAAGGCTTGGTAGGTCCGCTGGCGTGCCCAACTGTCCAGGTACATGCACTCCAGGCCAAATCGGATGGTCTCCTCCTGGTACTCCCCGCTCTGAGCAGAGAGAGGGGCATCAGCAATAAGCTGGGCACCAGCCCTGTGTGTCCCTCAGCTCTCAGCAGAGACAAATCACCAGGCAGCTGGGCAGCAGCCACACAGCCAAGGCCTTGGCAGGGAAGGGCACTGACAGCCTCCAGTACCTCGATGAAGCGCAGGATGTCCCGGAAGATGGACCGCTGCTTCCGTCGGTCCGTCTTGGCTCGGTACTTGTTGCTCTCAGTAGCCAGGACCTTGAGCTGGGCACGCAGGAACTCTGTATCTTGGTGGCACAAGTCCTCCTGCCAAAAAAGCCACCCAGTGGGGCATGGAGGGGATGCAGCTCCAGGCACTGCCTACCACCACCATTGCCAAGAGAGGACAGGGGGATCCCTGGGGCCAGTCCCTCTGCCTGGGCACCTGCTGGTGACACCAGCCTGGAGTGTCCCAATGCCATCAGTGCCAGCTCAGCCAGGGCATGGACAGGGTGCCAGTGCCAGCAGCTCCCTGCCACTCTGCTGCCTGCCCACCCGATGCCTTCTGCTGCCGCAGAGCCCCGCCACACCTCCACATCCTGGGCCAGCTCGAAGACCAGCGCAATGGTTTCCCCAGCCAGGATGCGCAGCACAACACTACTGCTGGACAGCAGCGGGGGCAGCTTCAGCCAGCAACTGGGACAGGAAGGCAGAAGGGCAGTCAGAGGGGCCAGGTGCCACCCCCAAGGCTGCACCCTCTGCAGCTGGCTGCCCCACACCAGCCCCAACACCCCCACACCCTACTCACTTGTCCAAGATGCTCTTAATATGGGAGGGGGGGCAGATGGTGAGGAGCAGGGACCATGATTGGAGTGCATTGCAGTGCAGAGGGCCATGCTGAGCAGGCACTGAGCCCCCCTCACCTGCACTGAGGGGGCTGAAGATGCCCTCCAAGCAGGACAGGCATGAGACCAGGTCCTGGAGGGGGAAAATTCACCTGTGAGACTACAATTGCCAGAAGATGCCATGGTGAAGCCATGCATTGGGGACCAAAAGGGACTCACCCTGCCCAGGGACACCAGAAGCTCCCCAAGGCAGGAGAGGCTCTCCTCCAACCAGGACAACACCCCCCCTCTCTGTGAGGAGTGCTTCCCCTCCCCCCAGCTCAGCTCCATGCTGCCCAAGTAAGGAGCCTGGGCTGTCACTGATGTCCTCATGCCCCTTCCCCAGCTCAGCTCCAAGCTGCTATGGCATGGTGGGCTGATGGCAGGTGGCACAGCAGCCCCAGGGTGCCCTCTGGTAGGGGTAAGGACAACACCCAGGCGCAGTTACCTCAAGGTCAGCAGCTGCAATGTAGCAACACATGCCCAGCGCTGTGGCACACTGGTGAGAAACATGGGGAAAAGGCAGTCAGAGGAGGCAGTACCAGGCCAAACTGAGCACCCAGCCAACGGGAAGCAGGGTTGGGGTGTCCCTGCTTTATGTCACTGGTCCCCACAGCACCCAATCCTGCCACACTCCCATGACTACAGGGGGGCCCCCCAAAGGCATCGCCTGGGCTCTCCCCACTGCTGATGTACCCACCACGGCTAGGAGGAAAGGGGCTGGGCCTTACGCTCTGCCGGGCGCCGGGGCTGGCCATGCTGTCTGTCAGGACACTGACAAGCAGGGGCTTCAGGCTGCGAAAAACCTCTTCACCCTCCGAGCCAGAGCCCATCTGGAGGCAGAGGAGGGTGAGGACTGTGCCTGCCAGCGCCTGTTCCTCCCCTTTACCTGCAGGCAACACAAGAGACCTCCCTCAGACACTAGTCATCAGCCCCACCATCCATAGCCCCAGCACCTGCCTGCACCCTGACCTTTCTTGAGACACTTCTCCAGGGAGTCAGTGAGCATGAGGCGGCGCTCCAGCAGGAACTCAGAGAGGATTCTGGAGGACAAGGCCAGGCGGAGGCTCTGCAGTGCCGCCTGTCGTGTCTTGGCGCTGCAAGAGGCCGCAGGAGGTCACGGGGTGAGGTGGCCTGGGACGGGGCACGTCCCTGCCCCTGGCTGGCAGCGCCAGCAGGGACGGGCAGTGTGCCAGGCATGCCCACGGCAGGTGACAGCCACTCCTCACCTCTTGTCCAGGAGGTTGTCCATGTGCTCCTTCAGCCTGTCCTCTCCCACCTCCTCCTCCTGGCCTTGCTCACCCAACACCTCACTCCCTGCTGGGGCAGCACCCACGTCACGGAGGCGCCCCGGTGCAAAGGCCCACGGGCAGGGGACACAGCACCCACGCGGGGCCATCACCGGGGCTCACCTGCGGCCTCCTCGGCGGGGCTGGCCCCCTCGCTGGCGCTGCTGCAGTGGCTCAGCACCTCGCTGCCGGCCTCCTCCTCGCTGGCAGGCGAGCCTGCCCGGGCGCTGCCGGGGCCACCTGCGCGGGCGTTGGGGACAGGTCGCTGTCAGCCCGGCCCCGGCCGTACGGGAGCGGCCGCCGAGGCAGAGGCCGGGGCCCTTGGGGCCCACGGGGCCTATGCAGGTCCCCGCGCCCCGCTGCCGGGAGGGAGGGCAGGGCAGGGCATGGCACGGCATGGCAGGGCACGGAGACCCGGCCCGGCGGTCCCCCGGGCTCCGTGGCCTCGTCCCGCCGCGGCGCGGCACCCCCCCTCGGACCCCGCCGGCCCCGCCACCCCCCGCGGTCCGCCGCCTTCCCACCCTGCACCGCGCCCGGACCCCCACTCACGGCGCGCAGCTCGGCGGGAGCGCGGCATGGCCGGCGCGCGCGGACTCCGCGCCCCTCCCCGGGCGGGAGGCCCCGCCCTCGAGCCCGCCCCCGGGCCCGCCCCGCCCCGCGGCCCCCTGGGACCGCGCACCGCCCCCTGCGCATGTGCCCCGTGCGCGGCAGCTCCCGTCACGCACCGCGTGGGGGCGTTGGGCCCCGCCTGTGCCCGGGCAGCGGCTGCAGGCTCTGGGGCCGGGTACCGGTACCAGCTCCTGCCCCGGCTCTGTGCCCCGGCTCCGTGCCCCCGCCGCGGCTGCGGGCTCTGCGCCCCGGTACCGGTACCAGCCCTGACTCCGTGCCCCGGCTGCAGGTCCTGTGCCCTGGCCCCGGCTCCGTGCCTCGGCCCTGGGCCCCGGCCCCGGCTCCGTGCCCCAGCCCTGTGCCCCATCACTGGCAACGGCTGCAGGCCCTGTGCCCCAGCACCGACACCGGCTCCATGCTCCGGCCCCAGCACCAGCCACAGCTGCAGGCCCTGTGCCCCGGCTCCGTGCCCCAGCCCTGTACCCCAGCCCTGCCCTTCTGCCCATATCTGTGTCTAAGTATCTCTTGCCCCCGGCCATGTCCCTGCTCCTGCCCGTATCCCTCCCTTGCCTGTCTCTCTGCCCTGTCCCTGCCCAAATCCCCACCCGTGTCCCTCTCCTGTCGCTATTTCCACCCCTGGCCCATCACTATCCCACCTCCATTCCTTCTTCTACCCCTGTCCCTGCCTGCATCTTATTAGGAAAATCTCATTCCCTGACTATTGTACCAATTAGTCTTTATAGTATTAAATTGTACAAACTTTCTTAAAGATACGTATTTTTTATATATGTATATCATATATAATACAATTTACATTGTATACTGCATAGTTATGGTTTGATGGTCATGGCTATGGGACCCCAGCTCCTTGCAAGGAGGAAGAGGACAGCCCAGCACAAAGGATGAAGGCTACCGCAGGGCTCTCAAGATAAGGCCAGCACCCCTGCCCCTCCAACACCTTCCTGGGACCCTCCTGTTACCTGGCCTCACAGGTAGTACCTGTAGTGAGACTGACTCCAGGGATACCTGGACAAGGAATTGCAGTGGCGTTGCAAAGCAGGTGTTGGGGGCGGGGGGGTGTAAATAGGAATTGATCAAACTGTGCTTGAAAGGTATGAGAGCCACATGTGAAACCACATTTGGGGTGACCTTATTTGGCTGGGACCTGCCACGGGCACGAATAGAGAATGACTCTGTCATTCTCATCTTGGCGTCCTGACCTCACTCCTTGGGCAACACAGGCCAGGTGTGAAATGCTTGTGACATCTGTCCCTGCCCACAGCCCTGCCTGTACCCCTGTACCTGCTGCTGGTTCTGTCTCTTCCTCTATCCCTGCCCACATCCCTGCCCCTGTCCCTGCCCTTGTCTGTATCCCTGCCCCTCTCTGCATACATGCCCATATCCCTGCTTCTCTTCTTTTCCCTGCTCCTGCCTGTATCTCTGCTTCCATCCTTGTCCCTGCCCACACACCTGCTCCTGTCCCTGTTTCTGCTCCTGCCCATAACTGCCCAGATCCCTGCTGATATTCCTGCCCCTTCCTGTCTGTATTCCTGCCCTGGTTCCCTCCCCCATTGTCACCCTACACTAAGGGGACACCCATCCCTGCTCCAGCCCATATCCCTGCCCTGGCCATGTTGTGGCTTCTGCCTGTATGTCTGCTTCTGTCCTTGTCCCTCCTCCTGCCTGTATCCCTGTCCCTGTGCTGCTGCTTTCCCTGTGCCAGCCACTGTTGCTGCCCCCAGCTCTGCCACTTCCCCTGTCCCTGCCTGTGCCCTTATGCCTGTCCCTGACCCTGACTGCACCCCACACCCATCCCCATCCTTACCCATGTCCCTGCCCTGTCCCTGTCCCCATCCTCCCCCTACCCGCTGCCTGTCTCCTGCCCATGTCCTGACCCCCTGCCCCAGCCTGCTCCTGCCCCTACTCCCTATCCCCCTTCTCTTCCCGTCCTTGCCTGCCCCTGCTCCTGCCCACTGCCCCTGCCTGTGGCCCCTGCCATGTCCCTCCAGCCTCCTGTCCCTGTCCACCCCTGCCCTTAGCTTCCAGGCCAGAGTTTCAGGTTTTTGGCTCTTCCCTGTTTCCCGGGGAGACTCAGTGCCGGCGAGCGGGGCTGCCCGTGGGCACCCACCCCGCGGCACCCGGGCTGCCCACGGGACCGACAACCCCGCGCGGGGGATGGGAGGGCCGGGGAGGGCGGCAGAGCCGCGGTGGGGGCCACTTCGGTGGGGGCCATTTCACTTTCGTTTCCAGCCGGCTGAGGCAGAAACCGAAACCGGAGCAGAAACTGAAACTCCCGTTTCCTGGCTCCGGCGCTTAAGGCAGCGCGGGCAGCAGCGCCGTACCCGTACAGCCCGCTGCCTCCCGCGGCCTGGGGGGCACCAGCACCCCCTGTGCTGCTGGCACCGGCTGCCTCCGGCGGCCGGGGAGGTCAGCCAGACCCCCTGTCATGTTGGCACTGGCTGTGTCCCAATGCCAGCGGGGTCAGCAGGACTCCTAGTGATACTGGCACCAGCTGCATCCCACTGCTGTGGGTGGCAGCAGGACCCCCTGCGATGCTGGCACCAGCTGTGTCCCACTGCCAGGGTGGTCAGCAGGACTCCCGATGATACTGACACCGGCTGTGTCCCACTGCTGCGGGTGGCACCAGGACGCCTGGTGATGCTGGCACCAGCTGCGTCCCTCTGACAGGGCAGGTACCAGGACCTTTGGTGCTGTTGGCACCAGCCATGTCCCACTGCTGTGGGTGACACCAGGGCCCCCCTAAGTGGCACTGGCCATGTCTCGTTGCCTGGGGTGATACCAGAGCCCCTGGTGACACTGGCACTGGCTGCATCTCATTGTCTGTAGTGATACCAGGGCCTCTGGTGATGCCAGCACCAGCTGTGCCCCATTGCCTAGGGTGACACCAGAGCCTCCAGTGGCACTGGCTGTGTGCCATAGTCTGTGGTGACACCAGGGCCTCTGCTGGCACTGCCAGTGGCCACATCCCATTGCCTGTGGTGGCAACGTGCCAGTGCCACCAGCTGTGTCCCAGCACTGGCTGCACCCCAGCCCAGACACTCGAGCTCCCGGCATGGGCACAGGCAGGCGCCGGTGGAGGCAGGGCACACCCAGCCCCCGTGGTGGGACACTGCCTCCGGTCAGCTGGGCACCCAGGGGATACCCTGTGCCACTTCGGACCCCCCGGGCCACGAGGTCCTGCGGCACCCCAGACCCACCAAGGTGTCAGTGCCGCCCCCCAGCTGGATGCCGGCTGATGGCGGTGCGGCGCTGCCCCTCCTGTCCCTTCCAGTCCCCGCGGCGATGGCACCGGGGACCCCGTGGGGAGGAGCCCCCCGGGAAGCCGAGGCCGGCGCCACCTTAACTTCCCGGCGGTGACGCTACAGGGGCGGCGGCCGGGGGAGGTTTAAAGCTGCCGGTCGGGAACCGACGGAGGGACCGCGGCGGGCAAGGGCCAGCGGGGCGAGCGAGGCTTGCAGGCAGGAGCGGGCAGGCAGCAAGTCAGGAGCGGGATCCTGACCACATCTAGCAGGATGGATGTGGCGCAGGTGACATCCATGAATGGGTTGAGGACGGTGACTGCCGACAGGCTGGATAGCTGGATCATGGAGACCCTGCAGCCCAGCACGGCTTTCAGCAAGCAGGTGAAGATGACAGTGAAGCAGATCTGTGACTTCCTGAAGGAGGACTGCTTCGAGGGCAACATCCACGTTCACAAGACTGTCAAGGTGAGCACTGCTCAGCTCAGGAACCAGCTGGCACCCCTGCTTTCACCCTTCCCTCTCTTCTGCTTCTCCCGTTCCTGCTCTGCCTCAGTTTCCCCTGGCAGCTCCAGGAATGGCAGCAGGCAGTCCCCACACCGAGGGTCAGCAGTGCTGAACAGGCAGGTTGTCTCTCTGTAGGGCGGCTCAGCGGGCAAGGGCACAGCCCTGCGGAACAACTCCGATGCCGATGTGGTGCTCTTCCTCAGCTGCTTCTCCAGCTACCAGGAGCAGAAACAGGAGAGACCCTATATCCTGGATTTGATCAAGAGTAGGCTGCAAGCCTGCAGGCAGAGCCTGATGTTCACTGTGAGCATCAGCGAGCCCCGGTACAAGGGTCCCGGCAATACACCGCGCTCCCTCAGCCTCACTCTCTGCTCCAAGGAGACCTTGGAGTCCATCGAGGTGGACATCTTGCCTGCCTACAATGCCTTGGGTAAGAGCTGTGGGCTGGCATGGGGTTGGGCTGCAGCATCAGCACTGGGATGGCTCTCATCCTCCTTCTTGCCCTGCAGGGCAGGTGAGCAAGGATGCCCCACCAGACGTGGAGGTATACGTGGGGCTCCTGAATGCCAGCAGTGGCCCTGGTGAGTTCTCCCCCTGCTTCACTGAGCTGCAGAAGAAGTTTGTGAAGCGTTACCCCGCCAAGCTGAAGAACCTCCTGCGCCTGGTCAAGCACTGGTACAAGGAGGTGAGGGGCTGCCCAGGCTTTCCTGGCACCCATTGGGAACTCACCCTGGCCAGCTCTCACCTCCATCCCTGTCTTCTCCCCAGATGCTGAGGCCACAGTACCCCACTGCAGACCTGCCCCCCAAGTATGCCCTGGAGTTGCTGACCATCTATGCCTGGGAGGAGGGCACAGGCTCCCACGAGTCCTTCGTCATGGCTGAGGGCTTCCGTACAGTGCTGGAGCTGCTGTGCCGGCACCAGGAGATCTGCATCTACTGGGAGATCTATTACTCACTCCAGCACAGACAGATCGGTGCCCACGTCAAGAGACTGCTACACAGTCCCCGGTGAGGACTGTGCCTGGTGGGACCTGTGCCACCCACCCCATGGCACTGCCTGGGACTGATGGCAGCCCCCACCCTCTCTGTTTACAGCCCCATCATCCTGGACCCTGCTGACCCCACAGGGATCCTGGGCCAAGGCAAGGATTGGGACCTGCTGGCACAGGAAGCTGCCCGCCACCGCTCACTGCCCTGTGTCAATACCGCTCAGCCCTGGGACGTGCAGGTAAGGAGGCTGTCTGTGCCTGCGGGTGTCATGGCCCCCCTGCCCCTGCCGACCTTGCCCACCTACTCTTCTGTCCCCACAGCCGGCCCGGCCTGTGACGATTGAGGTGAGGCAGCTGGTGGGTGTCAGCCTGAGCAGGACCGTCAGCCCGGGCACCACCATCTGGCAGCTGAAGGAGGAGATCGAGCAGGCATGGGGCATCCCCCGGTACAGGCAGCGCCTGGCGCAGCAGGAACCAAGCAGGAGCACCCTAATCCTAGAGGATGGTGATACCCTGGCCACCCATGGCATCTTCTACAACACCACGCTGATGCTCCTGCAAACTGAGCCCCAGACAATGGAGGTCTTTGTGAAGGATGACAAGAACCGGACCACCACCTACACAGTGTTGCCCACTGACACCGTCCAGCAGCTGAAGGAACAGATCCACAGCCACAGGGGGCCTCCCGCCAGCCAGCAGCGCCTGACATATGGCTCCAGGGAGCTGGAGGACCGACACACGCTGGTGCACTACAATATCCAGCCTAGGAGCACCATCTTCATGCTCCTGCGGCTCCGGGGGGGCACAGGTCCCCAGAACTCCTAGTTCCCTGCCTGCTTGCCCTCCTGACTGTTGCCCCACACGCTCCAGCACCATCCCTGTCATGCTAGAAATAAATGCCTTAGTAGATCCCTGTGCTGCTTACTGGGCTGGGGATGGTGCCAAGTGGCATGGGGGGTGGTCAAGGGGGCACCCCATTGGGATGAGGGCAGATCTCAATGCCAGCAGCTGCTGGGACAGCACAGAGACACGTAGGTGCAGAGCAGTGGTGCTGCCCAACCCCAGGGTGCCTGGTGGGGTCTGAGATGCAAGCCCAGTGCCAGCAGGACCTCAGGAAAAAACCGGTTCCATCCTCTGTCTGCTCCTGCCGGCAGCAGCTTTTAAACCTTTCCCAGCCACTGCCCTGATCACCATTGGGAAGTTAAGGTGGCCCCAGCCCTGGGTCCCCAGGGTGCTCCTGCCCAGGGTGTCCCTCAGCTGGCCGGAGGCAGTCCCACCACAGAGGCTGGGTGGGGCCTGGCCAGGGGGTCAAGTGCCCGGGCTGGCTCGCAGCCAGTGCTAGGACACGGGTGGTGGCACGGTGCCACCATAGGCAATGGGACGTAGGTGGTGCCAATGTCACTGGGTGCCCTGGTGCCACCACAGCAGTAGGAGGCAGCAGACCCCGAAGTCACCCCCTGGGCACTGCCTTAGGCACTGGGCTGTTGGCATTGGGGTTTCATTTTTTATCTTCCAGAAATGAAAGGGTGGGGGGGAGTGGGAGCCTGGGAGCCCCTTGTCCACCTTGGTGATGTCCTGGCAGGGTTTGGCTCCTGCAGCTCCCCAGGTGCTTCTGAGCTCCCCAACCCTCTTGGCTCAAGGAGCCAGTGGCTGCCACTGATGTAGGGCACTGAGCTGCCCTCCCCATGAGTGCTCCCTGGGGGTGGCAAAGACTTGAGACCCTGGGCTGAATCCTCTGCTTTATTGTGCTCAATTAGTACAAGCCCCCCTCGCGCTGCTGCTCTGCACCAGGGGCACTGGGCACTACCTCTGTGCCCCCCACATCTCTGCTCTGGGCACCCCTCCTCCTGCCGGGCCCCCAGCGTCCCGCCAGCACCTGTCCTGCCCCTCCAGAGTCCCGTTCCTGCCTGCAGCTCTCTGGGACCCGAGGGTGGCCCTACTGCCCCAACCCCCTTGGCACCATGCCCAGGGGAGCACAGCCTGGCCCTGCTGCCCTCCCACCGGGGCAGGTTTACATTCATCCGTAACAGCCGTTAATAAATATTTTGGTGGCTCTGCAGTGCCAGCAGCCGGCTGGGTGTCCCCACCAGTGCTGAAGCTGGTGACAAGGGTGGCCAGCAGCCCCTCAGGGTTGGTGATCAGCCCGGCTGCCCTCCTGGCCCTGGAGCTGCAGCCCCCAGCCGCTGCCATGCCCAGCTCCGGTGCTGCCGGTGGGGCGGCTGAGGCCGGTGGGGGGCTTTGCCCCTGCCCGCAGCCCCGCTCCTAGGCAGAGCCCGGTGCCCGGGGCTGGCCCCGGGGTCACCAGGGGGATGCGCTGCGGGGGCCCCGCTCGGCCCGCGGCCCCTCATGGGTGCGCCGGTGTCGGGCTTTGCGCAGCTCCTCACTCTGCCCACGGCTGGGTGGTCCAGCTTGGGCGTGGCGGGGCGGGGGGGGTCTTCTCCGGCTCCAGAGCCGCTGGCAGACCCTGTCCGCAGCCCCCAGCGGTGGGCGCTCCACCAGCTGGAGGAAGTCCCTGTACCAGACCTTGCGTCCAGCGGGGCCAGCGATGAGCTGGGGGTCTCCGTCAGGTGCCATGCCTGCTGCCTGCCGGGCGCTGATCACCTCCAGGGAGAGCCGCAGCAGGGGCTGGGTGAAGCCGTGCTCGGTGGCGTGGCAGAGGTAGAGGCCGGCGTCAGCACGCTGCACACTGCGCAGCAGGACACCCCGCTCTGTCCGCACCACCCGCTCATCCATCTGCACCTGCAGCACCCACAGGGACAGGTGGTCAGCTTGGCACAGCAAGGTCCTACCAGCTGCACCCAGCTGGGGAGAGCCTACCTCTCGCTGGGGGTCATCTGGGGTGCGCTGGTACATCCAGAAGACACGGGCTTGCAGGGATTTGGGGATGCACTCCAGGAAGGCGGTGCTGCCCTCCACCCCATAGAGCTGCTTCTGGGGCACGCTGCCCTGGCGGGGGTCTGGGGGGACATAGCCTGGCTGTCAGCCCCCACACTGGTAGGGCTGACCCCCAACCCCCAGCCAGATCCTAGCTCACCTTCGGAGCAGAGCACATTGGGGTCACCGTTGCGGACATCCTGCCGGCGGAAACGCCTGTGGGGAGGTTGGGGAAGAGCAGGGGATGCAGCAGCAGGACCTGCATCCCTCACCATGGCCTCGGGGCAGATGGGCCACCTCAGCACCACAGCCCGGCACTTCACCTACCTCTTGGTGTTGGGCACGTAGCGGGTGCAGGCAGTGCCATCCCAGGCGCAGTACGGGTCCCGGGCCAGGCAGCACTCGGCGCAGGCTTTGCCATAGGCGCCGCAGCGGTGCAGGGGCAGCTGGGCCAGCGCAGTAGTTGAGCCAACATAGAGCTGTTGCTGGGGTTGGGGGGACAGAGCCCAGCTGAGCACCCCTGCACTGCAGCATGGAGCCAGGCAAAGTCACGGTGGGACACGGGGACCTAGCTGGGGTCCTCCCTTACCCGCTTGGAGGAGAGCTGCAAGCTGGTGATGGGGGAGGCATCCTGCAGGCAGAGCGTCGGCAGGAGTTAGAGTGCGCAGGAGGACCCAGGCATCCAGCTTGCCGGCTCCCATGTCCTGGCAGCTGGAGTGCCCCGGCACAACTCAGAGCACAGGCAGCACAATGGGGTGATGGGGGTCCAACTTGGGGGGTGTGCAGAACGCCTCCCTCACCTGGAAGACTTGCAGCTCCTCCAGCAGCAGTGGCTCCATGTGGTGCCAGCTCTCCTTGGGCACCGAGACCACCTTCAGCACTGTGCCCACATCTGCAGGCAGGGAGAGCTAAGGCTGTGGATCCCAGCCCTGTCATCCCCCAGCCACTTACCCTGCCCCAGCCCCAGGGCCACCATGTACCTGTGCCGATGAAGAGGACATCGTAGTGCCCATCAGCAGCGGTGACACGGTCCACGGCGATGCGGGTGAAGGTGTAGGGCATGGCGGCTTGCAGGAAGAGGGGACGCTGGCCATGTGGCAGCACTGGGTTGTACATCAGTGGGTGGTGCCGGGCGAACTGGATCACTTCGTCTGGGAAGTCCTTGGTGGAGCCGAAGGTGCCAAAGGTTTTGCTGGGGCACTGCGGGGAGGCGGTGCGGGCTGAGCAGGGTCTTGCTCCCCAGTGCCCCCACCCTGAGTACCAGCATCCACCAGTGGCACCAGCCAGGACACCCCCGCACCACATACCATGCCCGGGCGGGGGTATGGCACGCGCCCCTGGTACGACACCCACTGGTAGTTGGGACCTTCCTTGTGAGCAAAGGGGCCCAGGAAAGCACGGCGGATGTCAGCCATGGTGTAAACACAGACAGCAGAGCCCTGGAAAACAGAGCTGGCGGGAGAGAGAGAGGATGATGTGAGGGGCGAGGAGGGCACCACTGGGCACAGAGGGAGCAGTGGGGAGGGGTCTCGACCTGGAGGTGGAGAAGACGGCGTAGACCAGGGGGTTGCGCTTGTCCCTTGTCTGCAGCAGGAAAACATCCCCTGCAAGGAGGGAGGGTGGGCACCAGTGTCACCCCAATGTGCCAGGGACACCCACAGCCACCCTGGAGGGCTGCCCCTGCCCTGCACTCACGGAGCTCATCAAAGTGGGTGTCTGCCCCGTCAGGTCCTGGTACAGCACAGACAAGCCGAGCCTTCAGGAAGGTTGTCCACTTGTTCACCAGGCTGCGCTGCCCACCCACATCATTCTGTCAGGAAAAGGAGGGCACCAGCATCATCAGCAGCTGGTGGAACCAATGGGCACTCCCGGCCCCCTGGCCACCTGTCTGTGGATGCTCTCACCCGGCAGATCTGGCCAATGCGGGCAAAGCTGGTCTTGCCCAGCCCCTGCTGCCGCTCCACTGCAGTCTCACGGAAGAAGAAGTAGATCTTGTCATCGTCAGGGTCCTCGCTCTCCGGCACCCAAAAAACGGCCACGAACTTGGGCTCTGGGGGCAGAGAGGTGCCATCTCCAGTGCCCCTGCTAGCTCTGCTCCCCAGGGAGCCTGGGGCACCTGCCAGGGTCCCAGGAGGGTGCAGACCCCCCCCTGCCCAGCTGCAGGGCAGAGTGAGGGTGGGACCCCACTGGGCACCAGGGGTCTGCAGAGGGCACGAGGACCCCCCAAACCACCCTCCACAGGCAGCAGAGGACAGGGTGCGGCCGAGCCTGGAGGACTCATTGCCCTGATGCCTCCAGGGAGCAGCGATGCCACGCCGGGGTGCCAGCAGCCCCGCCGCCCTCCCACTTCCCAGCACTGACCGTTGAGCCAGCGGGAGTCATGCTGCTCAGTGCGGATGGAGGGACGCCGGCCCAGGCTGCGGAAGATGGTAAAGTCACGGCCCATCAGATCGGTGGCCACCCCAGAGTAGAGCTCCTCGCCTGGTAGGCACCAAGGGAAGCGTTACGGGAGTCCCCCAGCACCCCCCTGCCACACTGGTCCCCAGCGCTGGGCTCAGCTCCCCCTTACCCACGAGGACGGAGGCAGCTGTATGCCGGGGGTCATACGGGCTCTTCCCCTTGCCATCCTCAGTGCGCCGGGGGTCCAGCTTGAAGATGGGCTCCTGAAGAGAGGTAAGGACAGGAGGTGGGCAGGCGGTGGCAGCGAAGGGGCCACAGCAGTGCTGGGAGGGGGCTCACCTCTGCGTGCTGGCCGGCCTCCACAAAGGCACAAACAGGATGGAAGGCACCGGTGCCACAGGCATACAGGTGGGTCCGGTTGTAGGGGTGCAGGATCTTCACAAAGTTCATGCACTCAGCCTGGGGATGGAGGGCATGGGGAGGTGGTGCTGAGGACAGCCCCCCAGCACTCCCCTGGCTCCCCTTGGCACCCCTCGGCACTCACAGTGATGTCCTTGCCTGCCCAGTTGCACTCTTCCCTCCACTCCACTGGCGCCGGCCAGTAGATCTGCAGGGGGAGAGGGAGATGCTCACAGCACTGAGGTGTGCCCATGGCTGCCCAGCCGTCGTGTGTCATGTCGTCCCCCCCATTACCTTCCTGTCCCGCTGGCTGATGTCATCCAGGGCCAAGGAGAGGAGGTGGTTCTGGGCACCAGCGAAAAGGCGGCCACGCTCCTCGTCCAGCAGCAGGGCCTCATAGCAGCATGAGCGCTCCAGCGCGAAGAGGCGCAGCCCGTGGCGAGCCTGCAGCTCTGCTGGGACCCGCCGGCACTGCTCAGCCCAGCCCTGCTGCAGCACCTGCCACTGCCTGGCACACTCCCCTGCCCCAGACACATGCCCCACGGGGACTTGGGTCTGGCCATGGCCCCCCTGCCATGCCATCCCCTCCCCCAAACCTGTCCCACTGGCTTGACCAGGTTCACCCGTCCCTGTGTTGGCCCAGCACCCATCCCCACACCCCCCAGCACCGATCCTGGTGTTGGCCCAGCACCCATCCCCACATCACCCAGCGCCCATCCTTGAACCAGCTCAGCACCCATCCCTACACCACCCAGCACCCATTCTCAAACAAGCCCAGCACCCATCCCTGCACCGCCTGCCCCGGCAGCAGGAGGTGGGGGAGAAGGGGCCATTCCCTGCCCCGTGGCGCTAATCCCACCGTGGCGGGAACAAACAGCCCTTTGTCAGGCTGGGAGGAGAGCGCTTGCCTGGACCTGCCGCCGGACAAAGCCCCCCACGCTGTGCCGGAGCCCATGGGGTGGCCAGTCAGGGCACAGCAACAGCTCCACGGCTGGCACGGCATCCCCGCCAGGCACGGCAGAGCTGTGGCTGAGGAGTGCCACCGCAGTGCACCGCAGGGGCACAGGCACCTGAGTGGGCACATGCCTGGGGCCAGGAGTGAAGGCCCAAGTGCAAGCTCGGCCCCAAGAGCAGGCAGGTGGCCCTGGGGGGGCTGGCATCAGGCAAGGAACCTGGCAGCCCATGCCAGTGCCAGGCAGCACTAGTGCCGGTGCAGTGGCAGAGCTGGGGGTTTGCACCCCTCACATCATGCTGCCCACCCCACCCACCCACCCAGATGCTCCCATCCCCCAGGACGATGCTGGGTGGTGACACAGAACCAGTGCACCGGCACCTGACCCCACGTCCCCCAACCCTACCCGTGTCCCAGGCTCACCGGGGAAGGCCAGCTTGAAGCGGGGGGTGGCAGCAGGCGGGGGGTGACCGGCGGCGGCGGCAGTGCTGCGCAGCAGGAGCAGGAGCAGGAGCAGCGTGCGGCTCATGGCTGGGGTCTGGCTGGTGGCCCCACAGCTAGGGCAGAGAAGCAAGACCTCAGCTCGGGTTACAGCCCCCTCCCCGCAGCCCCCAGACTATGATCCCTCCCTGGAGCCGCTGATGGGATCCAGAGAGCCCCAAGCACCGGCACAGGGCAACCCCAGCACAGCACGAGGGGACCCCTCCTACTGGACTTGACCTGGTGATTATGGGGGGGGCCACGAGCCAGCCACATCTCTTCCTGGTTTTTAAGCCCCCATTAATCCAACCCTGAACCTAAGTTGCTCCGGGAACAGCCCTCCCACTCCTGCACATGGGGAAACTGAGGCAGCCCAGCCGAGCAGCACCCAGCCCTCCCCATGCTGGCTCAAGCCCTGCCAGCAGGAGGGTGCAGGCTCTGCCCATTCCTGCCTGCAAGCAGAGAGCTGTCCTGTGGGGCTGGGGACAATGTCCTTGGTGGTGCCAGCCGGACAGGGCACTCTAGGCAGGCAGCACACTCCTGAGCACCAGGCAAACTGGCCACTGTGAGTCGCAGGGTTCTGTGACTCAGTTTCCCCCACTGCTACAGCCCCCACAGTTTGGCCCCTGGCCCTCCTTGTACCACCCTGCAAACGGGAGCTGGGTTTGGGGGGGCTCTGGCTGAGCAGGTGCCCACAGCCCCGGAGGGGCTTATGCCAGCATGCCCACTACCCTCATGGGCTCCCACCACAGGGTAGGGAAGAGCTTCCCTGGCTCCAGCACTGGCACGCTCTGCCCTGGGGAGCAGGAGGCGATGGTTATCGTGAGCACCACGCCAACACGCAGCTCCCCACCTCGCCCGCCGGGCCGCAGCAGCCCCAGGCAGCTGCAGGCAGCTGGGACGTGCCAGCCGGCACCTCCCTGCGCCGCGTGCGAAGCACAAGCTCAGCCACGCCAGCCACCAGCCCCTGGCATGGCCGATGGGTTTCACCCCTGCCACAGCCCCCAGGCCCTCGCTGGGACACCGCTGATGACTGAAGCCTCGCTGTGCCACCGCGGTGGGTGCAACTGCCCCAGGCTCTGCCGTCCTGCTCAGGCACGGTGGGAGCCGGACCAGAGAAGGCACGCGTGCATGGCGGTGCCCGGCACAGATCAGGGCACGTCTGCCTGCTGCCCAGCACAGCTGGCCAGAGCTTGCCCTGGGCTCCTACGGGCAGGGGCAGCCCCCCCCCCGGGGCTGGCAGGGTGGGAGTGAGTCCTGGTGGGCAGCGGGCAGCGGCCCCAGCCAGGCACAGCGCCGCAGGGCTGGGCTGCCCGCTGGCCTGGCGCGAGGGCAGCAGGCGCTAATGGCATTTCCAGAGGCGCCGGGACAAGGCGGGGGACCCACCGGGCCCTGCCAGCCCCTCCGGCCACCAGCCAGCAAGGGCCGTGGCGGGGGCATCATGGGTCCTCCCGCCTGCCCGGCACCTGCCAGCACCCGCCGGGGGGGCCGGGGCAGACCCTCGGGCACGGACACCCAACCCCCCCCCCCCCCCGCCAGCTTCCCCGGCCCGATGCTGGCACGGGGGGCAGGTTGGGAGGGGCGGGCAGCAGCGGCAGCACCGGAGCCCCGCGGTGCCAGCACTGGCAGACGCCACCACCGAGACCCCCGGTGCCAACCCCCCAGCTCCGCCGGTACCGGCCCCGGCCCCGCCCCCCCAGTGCCAGCCCCGGCACGGACCCAGCCCTCCGTGACACAGCCGGGGCAGACCCAGCGCCCAGCCTCCCGGTGCCAGCCGGGTCCCCGACCTCACCGCCAGCGCCCCTCTGCCCGCCCGGGCAGAGTCCCCCGACGGAAAGGCAGAGACCCCGGCCCAAGCCAGCCCCCGTAGCAGCCCCGGCAGCCCCCGCACCCTGCCCGGCCCCCGGCACCCACCTGGGTCCCGGCTCGGCTCGGCCCGGCCCGGCCCCGCCCTCCGCGTCCGCCGGGAGGGAGCGGGGCGGCCCCGGCGGGGCGGGGCGGGGCGGCGGGCGCGGCCCGCCCGGGGGGCACGCGGACACGGGCGCGCACGTGTGGGCACGCGTGGGTACGCACACTCGTGCGCGTGCGAGCGCATACGCGGGTGCCACCCGAGGCCCGGCCAGCCCGGCACCCGCACCCGCGTGCAAGCACACACTCGCGGGCACTCGCACGCGCGTGCAGACGTGCAAAAACACGCACAGGCAAAACCACCCGGGCACGGTCGGACTCACCCACACGTGCACACGCACCCACTCACACGCAGGCACAGGCGTGCAAAATCACCCAGGCACGCTCACACGCGCGCACACCAGCGGGGAGCCGTGCTGCCACCCCCCGTGGGTGACACCCGCGGTGACACTCGCTGCCCCCAGGGCAGGGCCGAGCGTCCACGCTGGGCACACGAGTGGCTCGGCACACGCGTGGCGGGGCCGCCTCATCCCCCGAGCTGTCAGCTCCGGCCGGGCGTGGGGTGCCACGGGCTGCGCCGGGGTGTGCAGGGGCCGTGCCGGGGGGCACCGGAGGCCGTGCCGGGGGTGGCGGGGGGCCGGTCCCGCGCCCCGCTCAGCTGCAGCCCAGATGTCTGGCCCGGGCCCAGCCCGGAGCAAACAAAATTCCTCCGCTGCCTCCCATTTTCCAGCCGCTGCTGCCAAGAATAGCAAGTGCCGAGCGCTGCCGGCAGCGGGGCCACGCGCGCCTCGGCAGGCAGGGCTGGGGGCCGGGGGGAACATGGGCTGCCCCGGGGGCCACCCCCGGCCTTGTTCCCCCCCCATGCCCCTGGATGTCCCTACCTGCGGGTGCAGGAGTCCAGGAAGGCAGGTCCAGCATGAGGCAGGGGGTGCAGGCAGGCAGGGGATGCAGGCAGGTGCAGGGTAAGTGGGGAGGCAGGGGGTGCAGGCAGGCAGCCGGTGCAGGTGGGCCGGCAGTGAGCACAGGCAGGCGGGCAGCAGGTGCAGGCAGGCCAGCAGTGGGTGCAGGCAGGCTGGCAGCAGTCGCAGGGTGGCAGCAGGTGCCGGCAGCCCGGCAGTGGGTGCAGGCTGGGCAGGTGCAAGTGCAGGTGGGTTCAGCAGGCAGTGAGAGCATGGCAGGCAGGCACAGGCAGGCCAGCAGCAGGCAGGAGCAGCCGTGCCAGGCAGGGTGCCTGGACAATGCCCTTCCGTCTCACTGCTGGTAACCCTCCTGCTGCCAGCCTGGGCACACTGGTGTGCTGGCAGGCTGGTGGCCAGCGCTTGTTCCCCTCCTGGCTGTGCCATGGTGCTGAGTGCCAGCCCAGCATCATGGGTGGCAAGGGGGACAGGGATAGTGAGGGGATGGGGTTGGAGGGCTGCAGAGCCGCTGGCACCGGTACGGCAGGGGTTACTCTGCTGTAAGACTTTGCCCAGGCACTGCAGCAGGACTTTGGGCTGGGTGGCCCCCACAGGATCGGGCACGGCATCCCTGTCCCCACTGTCCCAGCCTGCCAGGGGACAGGGATGCCATGCCTAACCCTGCACAGTGGGCACCTTCCTGTGCTGTGCCAGCACCCTGCCTCAGTTTCCCTCCACCCAACTGGGACCTTTTCAGCTGGTGCTGCTCTCGGTTTGGCATGGTGAGGTGGCCAGGTGGACGTCACTGTCACCCCAGCCCCGGAGCCCTGCAGGGACCTCGCAGGCAGCAGCTCCGCCTGGAGAAACCATCAGGCGTCAGAAGGGCCGGGCTTCCATCCCGGAAAAAACGGCGCGGGAGGGATGCGCCACGTCGCCCGCCGGCCACCCCTTCCCGCCCCAGTGGGTGATCCTGGCAAGCACTGAAGCTGCCGGGCTCTGGCACAGTGACGGTCCCCAGCTGGAAGGAGCATCGCCACCAGCGTCCCGCCCTCATGCCCACGCTCGCTGCCAGCCTCAGGGACGGCCGCACAGCCAGGTGCCGGTGGCCTGGCTTCCCGCCAGCGCGTGGGTGTCACCGCCGGCGGTGCGAGCAGGTGCTGGCGCCTTCGCTCTTTGATCCCTTCCCTGCTGGCAGCAGATCCGTGCCCGGGGACCGCTGCCTGGGCCAAATCTCCCCTGGCGGTTCCGGCTCCAGTGAGCATCGGTAGCTCTGCTGGCAGCACCCGAGCCCCCAGCGGTGTTTGTGGAAGGAAACGGCACCTCTCCGCCTCCGCAGGGCTCCTGGGGGTGGCACGGTGGTAAGGCAGCAGTCAACAGCTCCCACACCTTCTGTGCTGGTGGGCGAGCTGGCATGGTGTGGGATGTATGCATGCCATCGGATGGGTGACTAGGACCAGCTGGAGAGCCTGCATGAAGGGAGATGGGCATCCACTAGCCACCAGGATGGGGACACGTCCTGCACCCCAAACGGGAACAGTACCTTGCTGGGAGAGTCCTGGTGATGCCACAGGGACCTGCGGGATGACCCAGAGTGGGGGGGCTGCAGGGTGGCCCCTCATCTCCCTGGGAGCTAAGGAGCGTCCCTCTGCCCTGGTGGAGCCATCCTGGCTGGGGCCAGCCAAAAGCCAGGGGAACAAGGTGAGCTGTGTCATGCCAACCAGTGCCGTAGGTATCCCCGTGCCACCTGGGCTTGGCATGCTCCCCAGCCAAGAGATACACTTGTGCAGCAGGATGGCCTTTGCCTGCACTCCCAGTGACACTCCCAGCTTGCTGGGGGGAGGGGAGGGTGCAGAGGGTGGAGAGGCATCCTCACCCCAGCCTGCACCTATGGCCCGGTCATGGCCTCTAAGCTGGTACCCCCTGGGCCTGGCCACCCCAAAAAGCCCTTGGTGGTTTGCGACAGCACCAGAGATGTGGTTTTAGGACTCCTTTGGGAGTCCCCCCAGCATGGGGCTCCTCACCAGCGGCCCGCATGGCTCCTCCATCCCAAGACCTGCTCCCCAGCACAGCCTGTGGATTTTCCAGTGGGGAGAGTTGGGCCCTACTGTGCCATGAATACCACAGGGAGCTCTCCCATCACCACTTTGATGGGCATGCTGGTTTCTCCTTGCTGACATGCCTGGCTTGGCTGTGCACAAAGGCAGGGAAGTGGTCGCATGTCCCTGTGGCATGTGGCGTTGGGCCACAGGTTGGCATCAGGTCTCAAGTGGCTTCCAGGTCCCTGGTGCAAGGGGAGGATGTGCCAGGCAGGGGACGGAGCCCATGGAGTCCCAAGCATGCCGGCGGCGTGAGGGCTTGGCTAGTGGCGAGCAGATGCACCTGAGCCAGCTGCATACTTGTAGTGCAAGCATGGTGGTGATGTCTTGGGGTGACACCATCTTAGGGATCACACCCCGTCTATGGATACACACCCCCCCCGACCCTACATCCACCACCTCCATCATAGCATGCTGGCGCAAGACCCCCACAGCAGGCACCCGCGTGGCGGAGGCACATTCCTGCTGGGATTAGGTGCCGGCTCCAGGCAGTGCCATGCCGGTGTAGCCTAGCTAATCCCTTTTTAATTGTCCCCATGCCACACTGGGCTGAGCCAGGCCGCCCAGGGGATGCAGGGTGCTGGGTGCACCCTAGTGCCTGAGCATGTTTGGGGTGCCATCATCGGGTGTCCCTGCTGTGGGACCGAGCCATAAGGTGCATGGTGAACCTTTGGGGTGGTGATGAAGAAGGAGGCATCCATCCTCCCGGTGCAACAATGGCTTTTTGCGAAAGGGAGGGATCCTGGGCTTCATCCCATGCTGCTGCCCCACGGTGACCATCCACCCTCGGCTTTGTGGCTGCTGGCAGCCAGGCTCCAGGGCAGACAGCAGGGCTGCATCCCATGCACTGAAAGCCCCTAAGCTTGAAGCTCCTCAAAACCATCCCAGTGAGGCAGGAGCTTTGGCAGGCTCCTGCCATCAGCCCACCCCTCTCCCCATCCTGGAGGGAAGGCAGGAGAGATTCTGGCTGAACAGCCCTGCCTGCTGCCCTGCCCCAGACCCTCTGGCCCTGCCCTATGCCACACCAACTGGTGGCATCCACCTTCTCCAGGCTGTAAAAATAGGCTGATGTCCCTGCCACAGGGTCGTAATTTTAGCCGGGGTGTGCCTCACTAAGAAGCATGCAGAACCTTTCATCTGCTCCCACTGGCCCAGCTGCATCCACACCCGGGGCTGATGTCAGCCCCTCACTGCACACTTGCTTGCCCCTGCCCCTGCACAGTGCTCAGCGGTGCAGCCCAGCCACCTTGGGCACAGCACTCACCTGTGGGATGGCAAGGGCAGGGGAGCAGGGAGAGAGGTGCCCGGGTGCCCCTTGAGCCTGCCCACTCCCCATCCTGGGCATCTTGCCCCCAAAGCTGGTGGCACCAGGGAGTGCAGCATCCCACCATCACAGCACCCAGCAGCACCCAGCCAGGTGGTGGCAGAGGGGTCCCAGCACCCTGCCTGCCCACCCTCCTCCTTTCACACTGGCCCCCCAACACAACAGCCACTTTAGATTGCCTCCCACGGTGCTCCCGCAGAGCCACGGCGGCTGGGAAGGCTGGGGGGGGCTGTCACTGAGCATAATGCGGCTATTGATGGGCGAGCCGGCAGCCCCGGCACGGCACAATAGGGCCTTGTCTGCTGGCCCAGCTCCTGCTCCTGCTCAGCCCTGTGCCCAGCATTGGGCTCCCCTCTTCCCCGAGTGGCTCGGAGCTCGCCCAGGTGCCAGCCAGGACAAACCCTGCTTGCGGCCAAGCAGGCAAGCATGCTGCAGGAGCCATGGGTGGAAAGGCACCGGGTGAACACCCCTTTCCTGTAAACCAGTGTCCAGGGATGAGGCATTGCTAGGGAAACCCCCCAATAGGGTGGTGCATGCCCCTGCCACCCCAGCTGGGACAGGGCTTCAGGGTCCCCACTCAGCCATGGGGTGACAGGGACAAGCAGGTGGCTCATGCCCAGCGATGCCTTCATGTCCCTCTCAGGACTATGTCCAAGCATGCCAGCATGCAGCACCCACTGAGGGGAGACAGGAACCTGTCAGCCCCCTGGGCAGCTCCACGGCCCTGGCCCCCCAACCCTGCAGCCCCCTTCAATGGGGCAAGCCCGGTGCCCCACGGCTACTGTCTCACCTGCTATGGTGTGTGGGATCTGCCGGAGCTTGTCTGTCTTCTTGCCCAGCGGGTGAGCCGGGGCTGTGGCTGCCGCCTGCTCTTTAAACCCCAAATCCTCGGTGCCGGGCGCCAGTCCCGCCAGTGGCGGGGGCGGAGGGAGGGGACGCAAAGCCCTGGTCCCCGCTCCCGGGGCCGGCACCAACAAAAGGCAGCTGTGTCCCGTGTCCTCCCTGTGCACCCAGCGACCTAGTCAGCAGCTCAGGGGGACAGCCCCTTGGGACCCCAGGGCTCTCCAGGGTGCTGCCACCCCCTCTGCCTGCACTGGGAAGCGAGGAGAAGCATGAGCGAGCCCTGGGACCCTGATCCTAGCTGCGGAGCATCCTGACGCCCCCAAGGAGCCATTCCTGCCCATTTGGTCCTGTCCCTGCCTGGAGGGGTGCCAGAGCAAAGGTGCTCGTTTCTGTTCCCCTGCCTCATCTGCTCCTGCAAAGCCCAGCCCAGACAGACGTGGCTGCTGCTGCAGTGCCCGTGCCCAGGGGACTCACCCCACGGGACCCCCAAAGCCCTGCCCTGCTGGGGCTATGGGGCTGGGTGGCTGCCTGCAATGCATCCCTGTGGTCCGAAGGCCAGGAGCAGCCCGTACCGCCTCATTAACACGGGGTAAATGTGTAACAAGCCCCTGACCAGGCTGAGGCGGTTTGAGCTGCATGGTTCCTCTTGCCTACCTGGTATGCTGGGAGCCAGGGATGTGGCAGGTCTATCCCAGCAGGAGCAGAGCAGAGGGCAGGAAGGAGAGTAAAGTCTGTCCTGTGGCTGGGCATGCTGGAGGGACTTCAACACCTGCTGGAAGGAGCAGAACAAGTAGTGCACCAGGCTGGGACAGGAACAAGCCCATTCCCAGAGCCAGTAGGCTGACCCACAACCCACACCCGCCCCAGACTCTGAATGGCTCAGCCCAGCTGCCCGCCGGCAGGGTGTGAGGTTGAGGGAGCCGGGCTCTGCTCTGTGGTGCCCAGTATCATGGGAGGCAACGGGCACCAATTTAATAAAAATAAACCAAGAAGGAAATTCCATCCGAAGGCAAGAAAATGTTTTTTTCTGCTGCTACAGTGTCCAGGCACTGGCATGGCTACCCCAGAGGCTGTGAAGCCTCCAGCTGTGGAGACAGGCAAAGCTGGGTGGGCCCAGACAGGAGCAGGGGAGCTGCGCTGGGGGAGCACGGAGGCCCCAGCCTCCCCCTGGGGCACCGTGCCCTGTGCAGGAGGCGCGGGGCTGGGGGGACCCAGACCCTGCGATGCCAGTGCCACTGGGGAGCTGGGTCTCGCCTGTGCAGCTGCAGGCCATGGTGCCCCAGAGCTGACAGCAGCGCGGCTGCAGGGCTTGCCGTGCCACATGGTGCCGTGTGAAGCCACGGGCGCCATGCAGTGTTGAGCTCTGTGGGTCAGTTTTGGGGAGTCGGGGGCCTGGGGTGTGGGTGGCCCCACTGGTGAGGTGGGGGGTGGCTACCCCCCCCTTCCTGTGGGAGGAACCAGGGGAGGCAGGGGCTGGCCCATGGCAGAGCAGGTAGAGTGCTGAGGTGCAGGCAGGGAGAGAGGGCTTTTGGGGGGACACAGGCCTGGGGTCACATGAGTGTGGCAGGGTGGTGGGTGCCTGGGGAGCCCCAGCAGGGCCAGGCTGGGGGCAGGCAGGGGGCAGGCCAGGTGCAGGCAGGGAGCAGGGTAGGTGCGGGCAGGGTGCAGGCAAGGTGAGGGTAGGGGGCGGGCGGGCCATGGGCAGGGTGCAGCCAGGTGTGTGCAGGGCATGGCAGGGTACAGGCATGGTGCAGGCCCAGTGCAGGCAGGGTGCAGGCAGCGGGCAGGCCCGGTGCAGACAGGCCGCGGGCCCAGGGCGGGCAGGACACAGCAGGGCACAGGCCCGGGGCAGGCCCGGTATGGGGAGCGGGCAGGCCCGGGGCAGGCCCGGGGCGGGCAGGGGGCGGGCAGGGGGCGGGCCCGGGGCGGGCCGAGGCCAGGCCGAGCCGCCGGCTGCCGTCAGAGGGCGATCGGGGCCCGCAAGGCCGGGCCGGGGCGGGGCTGAGCCGGCCGGGGCCTGACGCGGGGCAGCCGGAGCGCGGGCCGGGCGGGGCTGGGCCTGGTGCGGCGCAGCCTGGCCGTGGCGTCAGGCGGCCGGGGTCCGACGTGAGGCAGCCTGGGCCTCGTGTGGGGCAGCCGGGTGCCGCTGTGGGGCAGGCGGGGCCCTCCGGTGCCGGTGCCCCTGGCCCTCTCCCGGCAGTGACGGCCGTGCCAGGGCAGAGCCATCACCGGCTGCAGCATGTGCTCCTGCCTGGCAGCGGGGCTGCGGGGGCTGCAGGTCATGGGCTGGTTCCCCCTACCCACACCGTCACAGTCACGGGATGGTGGTGTCCCTGCGTGGGCGGACTGCAGGGTCACCAGCCCCGTGCCCGTCGCTTCAGCCAGTGCGAACTGGGAGCAGCTGGCCGGCTGTGGCTACAGCACCACACTCACCTTGCCGGCGGCAGGACAAGGAGCGGGCAGTGCTCCTGGCGCAGCCAGCAGAGCTGGAGCAGCCACCTGTGCCCTGCACCATGGCCTGTCCTGCCTGAGGACAAGCCGCAGCTACAGGGCTGGGTAGGGCAGCTGGAAGCCCTTATCCCCCAGCCCCACCCTGGCCATGGTGCCGCCATGAGCACCACTGCTGGTGGCAGCATCCCCCATTCCACCCATGCAGAGCCTGGTGTTGGTGATGGGTGGGAGCCGCTGCCTGCAGGCAGGGTGTGGATCCTGGGAGCAGGCAGCAGGGTCTTTGGGTGGCAGGGGATGTCCAGAGGGAGAATGGGATGGGGAAACAGCCTTTGCCATCCCCCCAGCCTCTGCCAGAAGTGGGGTGCCCCTCCAATGGGGAAGCAACGTGAGGGGGCAGGGAGGTTTCCATGAAGCACCACGCTCTGCTGGTGGGGAAGAGTTTCGGGGAATCAGGCTGGGGGGGAAGCACGTGGGGCAGCTGGGCAGGGCCAGGGCACATGCCCCTGGTGCACACTGGCCGCCTGCCCCCAACAGGCTGGCCCGCAGGCCGCGGGGACTGTCCCAGCCCCACAGCAAACAGCTCTGAACTGGGCAAGCTGACCCCTGGACTGGGCAAGGAGGGACCACCCCACACCCAGGGCCAGCAGTCACGGGGCTGCCCCAGCACTTTACCTGCTGTGCTGACTGCCTTGGCACAGCTCCTGTGCCAGCATGGTGGGTGCTTAGCCCTGCTCCTGCTCTGTCAGCCCAACTCCCAGCTCAGCACACACAACCCCCAGGCTCTTTCCCAGCTGTGGGGCAGGTGGGCTGGTACTGTTAACCCCCCTGGCAGCGCTGGGCAGGGTGATACTGCCAGCTCTGCTTGGTGGCGGGGGTCCTGAGGATGGGAGTGCTGGGGGGTGCGAGGTGCCTGGCCACGTGCTGGGGCCAGCGGGGGCTGTTTTCCTCTCTGTTTGCTCAGCTATGGGGACGGCCAGCGATGCGGATCAAGGCCGGCGTCCCTCGGGCAGCCAATTGTCAGCCAGCTCAGAGGGGAGGGAGAGGGGCAGCCGCTCTGGGGCTTTCCCAACCATGGAGAGGGCCAAGATGCCAGCACTGTGCAGCCAGAAACAGTGCCATGCTCAACCCACCCAAGCGCAAAGCTGGGTGATGCCAGCGGGGACCTGGGGGTGCCCTCCGGGACCCCAGAACCTAGTGCTCCCCAGCTGCACGCTGGCTGGGGCAGGCACCCCCTGCATTCCACCGCTGTGGGAGGCTGAGTACCCTGATGCTGGGGAACACAGCAGCCTCAGTCCTGAGTGCTGCCATGTCCTTTTGTGCTTCTCCTGCTGAATCCCTTGCCCTGGCGGGCCATGAAAGGGCCTTTATCCCCTCTCCTCCTCATGGCTGGATCATACCTGGCAGGACCCTGTGCTGCTGTCTGGCCCCAGGGCTGCCAGTTACCCTGGCAAGGGTGGAGGTCCAGCACAGACCCACTGGTGCATCCCGCCAGGAGTGGGAGCAGACAGCAGCTTTGCTGGGGCTGCACAAGCCCTATCTTCTCCTCAGTCAGCTCTGGACCAACCGCTGCCCCCCAGGGAGAGGAGGGACACGGCTGTGGCCACGTCTCCATTTTTGGCCCGGTTATTTATATCTTTAAACAAGGATGCTACAGTTGTCTGGGCCAAAAGGCATCCCTGGTCCTTCCCTGCTTCCTGCTCCCCAGCTCCCCAGCCATCTGCCGCCCTACTGCCCAGGCCCTGAGCAGCGTGCCTGGGCCCCCCTGGGGCTCCCCCAGCCGGCTCTGTGCTTGTAACAGCTTGCTGGGGAGCTTGAACAGGAGACCCCCCCTCCCCGGGTGCTGCGGACCACCCAGTGCTGTCCCACATTTCCTTCTGCTGCCCCATGCCAGAGCCCTGCTCCTGCTCTGCTAAACATTAACCACCCAGCCCAGCTGTGGCTCAGCCGTGGACCTGGTGTCCCAGCAGGGTTTGGCTGGGGGTCTGGCCTGGCCCTAGCCCAGGCGGATTTTGGGGCATAGGGCAGCCCAGCCCTGCTGCCTGGCGCTGTCATGAGCGCCCCATGCCTTCTTGGAGTCTCTGGGAGCTGCCTGAGCTCCCTCCCTGTCCTTGGGTAGCTGAGGTAGCTGCAATGTGGGATGGCCGAGCTCCCTGTGGGATGGAGGACCTTCGGACTTGGGGAGCTGATGGTGGGCAGCTCGCAGCCCAGAAAGCCTCAGGCCCTGTGCACATGGGAGTGTTCCCTGCAGGTTGGTGGGTCCCCCTGTGAGCCCAGGTCCCCCAGCAGAGCAGGACCCTGGCACCATCCCAAGGGAGAGCTGCCAGAGCATCTGTCTCTCCAGCAGCTGCTACCCAGCACCTCTTTGCCTGCTTGAAGGAGAATGCTGCCAGCCCTATTCCTGGCTTTCCAGTGAGATGTAGGAAGCAACAGAGCCCAGTAACTGGGGGCACTGGGGAAACAGGCCAAGACTCAGAGGAGCTGGCCCAGAGCAGGGCATTGGGTGCCGGACATCTCAGGAACATCATAGCCGCTTGGGCTTGTTTGGCTTTAATAATGCATTTAAGTTGCATTTAAAAGTATTGAAGTCCTTGCTAAGTCCTTGCATAATTGCCTTAAAGGCATTTAAGCCCTTGCTGCAGGATGGCAAGCCCATGGAAGCAAAGCCCCTAGCCCCAGTGAGGCTGTGGGTGCTGCCAGCAGGGACAGCGGGGACATGGCTGCCCTGCCTGAGTGGCAGAGATGTGCAGGCTGCTGCCAGCACCTTTGAAGGTGACAGAGAGGATGGTCCCTCTACTCCAAGAGGAACAGTTTCTTCCCATCTCCTAGAGCTCAGGGCATTCTTCCACCCTCAAGTGCTTCCAAGCACCCGTGGTTCTTGATGGCTGGAGGAGCCTGTGTGGGACTGGTGTCCTGGTGGGAGCTGCAGGAGCTGGGGGTCCCAGGACCCTCTTCCAAACCTCACAGGACTGTGGGGAGAAGCAGTGGGGTTACCCTGGGGCTTGTCCTCAGGTCCTTGGTTCCTGGTGTAGCGCTTGGCAGGGAAGCGATTGAGTGCAGAGATAACCCACCCTTCAGGTCTGCTGAGCAGCGCTTTGCTTCTGGCTTCTGTAAAGTTAATTGGTTTCGAGGTTCCAGGAACAAACGAAGGAGAAAAACCCACTCTCCTGATGTGCGGGATCATTGAATGCTCTCTGGCAAGTTATAATTGCAAATCATGTTTTGAAATCGCATTAACCAATTAGTCCTTGTTGTTGTTGTGCCCTGCCACATGACAGCGTGTGCTGCAAGGGAGGTGATGGTCAAGGGCGAGAGAGGGGGTCACAGGCTGCTCTCTGCCAGCTCTGTGCCCAGGTGCCATGCTGCTGGCATTTGGGGGGCTTCTGCAGAGGGACAGGCTGGGGGGAGGAAGGCTCCTGCCCTGGGCATGGCCTTGGGGAAGTGTCACCCTGGAGTCCTCCCAGCCCACGCCACTGGCCACAGGCATCCCTCTCCTCCTGCCACCAGCATTTCTGGCCCCTTTTGTGCCTTGCTTGCTCCCCAGTGATGGGGTCGGGGGGGCAGCTGGGGCCTTAGAGCCCCTGACAGGTGCTGGGGCCATGCCTGTGGGATGGCTGGTGCTGGGGACCAGAGGCACCTGCCGGTGTGTTCTTGGCAAGGACAAGCTCCGGGAGGCTTCTTGCTCGAGAGGACATGGTTGTGACGGGGGTGGGGCACTGCTTGGGCTGCAGATCTAACCGTTATCTCTGCCATATCTTCCTGCCATCTCCCATTTCGACCCTGGGAACAGTGGGCAGTGGCAGGCAGCAGCCAGGCAGCAGGCGCAGAGGCCATGTAAGGAAACCAAGCGTGACAAGGAGAGCATGCCCTGGCCGTGCATGGCACCCACTCCTTCATGGCTGGGTCCTGGCTGGCCTTGTCCCATGCCAAGATGCTCTCGAGGCCAAGGGGTTTTAAGGGGGCTCACTTTAATCTGCTCTATCTCTGAGTGTGGCTGAAGGATAAAAAATAGGTCAGCTTTTGGCTGGGGGGATTCGTAAGAAAGCAAACCACATGGGGGTGGGCAGCAGGCAAGGGCTGTGGCACAGCACAGCCGGCACAGTGCTCAGCTCCCTGCCACTGGTGAGGCAGGATGCTGCCGTCAGGACATACCGTGCCGTGCCACGCTCCCCCAAAGGCTCCTCACATCTGGGAATCCAGTGTCAAACTTTCCAGCTGGCCGGAGAAAACCACACGGCTGCAGTTTCGCAATGCACTGGAGCCCAGGCACAGGCCTGACACCACCAGAGCCAGTGGTGAAACGGCCCTGGGCTGTGCTGGGGAGGCACCATCGGCCAGGGGGTTCAGGGGGCTGAGAGGAGGGTGTTAGCCCACCCCTCTCCCAGGCAGCCCCAGCTGCGGCGAGGGGACTGGTCCCCATGCTGGCTCCCCAGTGCATGGCCAGCCTGGCTGCGTGGGGCTGGAGCCACCACATGCTGGCTGTGGGATGTGGGGACCCTCTGGGACAGGCTCTGGGAGGTCTGGGGATGTCTTTGCTCCCTTTTCCTCCTCTCCTTCTCACAGCTTTGATTTTCTACAAAGCTTCAGGTAGGTACGGTGGGGATGGTGTGAATATCTCCTCTGCCCAGCTGAAAAGGGGGAAATGATAGAGGGATGTCACATGCCAGACAAGACAGGGGATGATAAAAAGGGGTCATGGTTTCATTTGTGCCAACAGGAGAAGGGGAAGGGCTGGGAAGGAGCAGCCAGGCTCTGAGTCACTGTCCACAGCCCAGCCCCCCAGCATGACCACCCTGCTGGCACATGCTGCACCCCCATGCCATGGGTCCACCCTGCCTGTCCCCATCCCCAGCTGCCTGCGCTGTGTTTTCTTACAGGGTGGCAGCTCTCAGACTCCTTTTACAATGCGTGGTGAGGTGGGTTGCCACCCATTCTTGGGACATCTCCATGCTGGTGCCACGTGGCTGGCGCCCACCTTTGCCAGGGCAGGGGAAGGGTTAAGTGGATGGCTGAAGCCCAGCCATGCCCATGGCCCTGGGTGTCTCTGACTCCCTCCCTCTGACCCCCCACCCCCTCCTACCAAGCTGCCAAACCTGGCTGCCTCCGGTCCCCCAGCATGCCAGCCAGCGCTGGTTCAGAACTTACGCATGCTGCTGTTATTAGAAATTAGTTAATGGATGTCTCCAGCCAACGGAGAGCAGCAGTAACAGGAGCCGCAGGATTGCTGGGAGCGCGAGAGCAGAGCTGCCATTGAACATTTAACATCCCAGGCGAGAGGGTGCTGCCGAGGGGAGATTTTCCTCCTCCCAGCCTGATGGCGATGCTCACTGCCGGCCGTTGGTGTTGTTTCCATCCCAGGCCACCCGAGGCTTCGCAAGGATTTATGAAAGATATGCGTAACACAAATAAAGCCTCCCAGCAACGCGCGGAGCCGTCCTGCTAACGTGCAGTGGCTGTGCAGGGCTTGCGGCTCTAACGGGGAGGAGGGTGCACCGAGCCCCAGAGATTTACTCTGAAGTTAAAGCCAGGCAGGGCAGAGGAGCAGGAGGTGGTTTGGGGGTGACAGCCCTTGGGAAAGGGCAGGGAACCCACAGGGACATGCTGATGGCTGGCCAGGAGCTGCTGGCTCTCCCTGCAGTGTGTGAGATGCTCTTGGAAGAACAAATTTCTTCTTTGGGGCATTTTTGTGGGGATAGATGCCTAAGTTGTGTCTCCAAGAAAAAAGAGGTGTTTCAGCTCAAGTGGGGAAGTTTGATGGAGACGAGAGGAGGGGACTGGACTGTCCCCCCCACTCTGGGTCACATTGAGATGATCCCACACGGATTGTTTTCTCCCAGTGTTCTAAGGTACGCAGGCAGCCCCTGCGGGGGCAGCTGGCACCCCGGGCCGGGCTGCCTTAACGTGGGGGCGACTTGATCTTGGCAGGCTGGGGGGAGAGCCTGGCTGGGGGGTGTTGGGGGGACCCTCCCCAGCTGTCGGGTGACTCTGCTCCCCCCCCGAGAGGGGAGAAACCCCAGCCAGCGGCCGGGCTCCGGCAGCAGCCCCCGGGTGCTGCGGGGGCCAGTACCTGGCGGGGCGTCCATGCCCGGTGGGACACCGATGCCGGGTGGGACACTGATGCCCGGTGCGTCGGTGATTCCCAGCGGGAGAGCGATGCCCGGCGGGGCGGTGACAGCGGCTGGGGCCGGGGCGAGGCGGGGCCGGGGCCGGGGCGGGGGCCGGCTGCTCTCCCCCCGGCCGGTCCCTCCCCGGCGCTGCCCCTGACGCTGCCCCGGCGGCGCGGAGATTGGGAGCCGCCGCGCTGGGGGCGGGCCCGGCTCCGGTTTAATCTCCGGCTCGGCCGGGATTACGGCCGTAGGATAGTCTAATCCGCGGCACCGGCTACCGGGGGCTGCTCGCCCCAGCCCGCAGCAGAGGCACCGCCGGAGAGGGGGGCAGGTAAGTCCCCTCCAGTCCCTCCCAGTCTCCCCAGTTGCACGCACCCCCGTGCTTTTTGCCTTCTCCTTCGGGAAACTCCGTGGCTGAAGGCTGCCGGGGCTTCGGAGCCTTCGCCTCCCCTTGGTCCCCCCCGCAGACCGCCCTAACCCCCCGCCCGGCCCCGTTTTCCCCCCACCGTGCCCGGCTGCCCTCCTCCTCCCGGAGGCGGGCAAGCCCCCTCCCCCCCCCCGGCAGCCCTGGGAGGGCTCGGGGGCTCCGACAGTCCTGGCAGGTGGCGGTGCCCGGGGGCTGTTTGCTTTGCTTTTCTGCTGCCGCTTGCCTCTCCAGCTGCTTAAAGCCTCCCACGGGTGGGTAACAAATCCTGCGAGGGCAGAGGGAAGGCAGAGCCCCCCGCGCCCCGCCGCCTTTCCACCCCAGCACCCAGCAAAGCTCCTCCCGCGGCGCGGTGCCGGGGGGGGTTCGGCATCGCCGCCTGCTTTGCTGATAAAAATAACACCAACCTCCAGACCCCCTTTTTCTGTCCCTTTTTTCCACTTTTAATTTTTAATTGCCCGTGGGAACGACATATGTTTCTTAAGGCTGGAAGTGTGCGCGGGCAGGATCGGGTGTCAGGGTGCTGGGGCCAGGAGCGGAGCGCGGCGGGGGGCACAGCCAGGGAGAGCGATGCTGGCGGTCGCGGTGCTGCCGGGGCTTGGCCGGGCTGTGCGTGCCGTGCTTCCCCGGGCCGGGGTATTTATAGAGTCTGGCTGGCCGGGACAGCGGTGTGGAAAGGCAGGCGGCACATTGCGTTCCCACTGGCCACGCGTGTCCCATGCCAGCGGTGTGGTGGCTTGCGCTGCCTGAAGCGGCTTGCAAATGTCCTGCTGGAGAGACATCTACCCCAAAGGTAGTGCCCTGAGGCACGGCAGGTGGCTGCTGGCCGTGGGTTCTCCATGCTGGGGCTGGCTATGTGGTGGCACAGGTGACCAGGGGACCCAGCAAGTCCCCAGCAGGTGGGATGGAGGGAAGGCAGAGCCCCCGTGCAGGGCTGAGCCGCGGCTGACTGTGGAGGGCATGGCCGTGCTGAGCTGCCACAGAGGAGATGGGGAATTTTCCACTGGTGGTTGGATCACGCCCAAGTTGAGCCATTAGACCTGCCTGGTCCCTGCTGCCGGCCACAGGCACACTCTTGCCTCCTGGCATCGTGGGGGCACCCCACAGAAAGCCGTCCGTGCCCCATGACACTGCCCTGTCCCCTGGAGACTGAGCGCCGGCATGACTGGGCTCTGGTGGCCAGTGATACTTGGGGGGCGGTGGGGGCACTCTGGCCCACCCAGGGGTGGCATGGGGGGGTGTGCTGGCGCCGTGGGGGAGCCTGGCCGAGGTGCAAAGGGCCCCACAGCGCCCGACGGCGCTGCAGCTGTAATCACACGCCAGGGCTGCAGCCACGGCAAACAAACAGGCACCGGCAGAGCCTATTTTCCTTGGCACGTGGAGACGGGGGGAAGGAGTGGGATCCCACGGGCTCCTTTGGAAATGCAGCCCTTGAGAAAACAGAGGTGGATTGGGGACAGGATGGGCCCCCCATGCCCCCAGCCTCTCTCACCGTGTGGGTCTCGGGCACTGCGCACCTCCCTGGCTGCTGACGCAGGTTTGGGGCTGGCTGGGTTCCCCGTGCCAGCAGGGGGACAGCCAGCCTGGTCCTACCATCCCCGGGCTGGGGAGCAGATGCCAGGCTGGTGGGGTGGCCCAATGGCTAGAGCTGCAAGGCCAGGGGGGCAGTGGTCCCACGGGGCTTGGGCAGGTCTTGGCCCCAGGCTGGGACAGGGTGCTATGTTGGGGGTGCCGGGGGCATACGAGGGTGCAGCTGAGGCTGGTCCCTCCTGATGTCCCTGGTGCTGCTGGCAGCAAATGACAGTTTGGATTTTTTGCCATTGACCCCTCAGTGTCATCCCACCAAGGCCAGGTGTGTTTTAAGGAGTGGGAACTCCTGGAAAGCGTCTCACTTCCAAGGCAAAACACACTCCAGAGCTGTGATAGAAAACACAACCATTTTTTCAGACAGTACCTGCCCATCGGTCACCACCACAGTGCCACCATGCTCCCTGGGTGGCCCTGAGGTCCTGATGGGCAGTGCATTGGCTTTAAGTTTAAAGCAAAATCCAACATTTAGCCTAGAGCCAGCTGTTTGGGCTCAAGCTGCCGTTTACACCTGGCTTCCCCCAGAGCCACGCTGGGTGCCACTAGCCTCATGCTGTGCCTACCCTGTCCCCACGCTGCCAGCTGCCTATGCTGCCTGACCTTGTCCCACATGGGCTCAACCCCTTCCTTCTACACTGAGTTGTGTCAGCCTGGTCTGTCCCGGTGCTGTGCATGGCTCCCCTTGCCTGGCCTCGGTTTCTGCACTGTTCTCCCCAGCTCTCCTTGGTACTGGCACTTGGATGCAGGAGGACCTGGTGCGATGGGGGTGGCTGGCACCTGTGCTGCAGCCACTTGATCCTCCTATGGCCCCATCCTGGGGCATGTGGCTGGCAGGGGATTGCCATGGCTGAGCTGTGCCATGGCTCCGGCACTAGAAAACCCTCCCCATGGCCCCCCTGTGATGTTTAGCTCTGCCACCCCCTTCCCTGCAGTGCTTTCCCCTCCCCAGTATGTCCCAGACCCAAGCACATCCACTGCTGTGGGATGGTGCTGGGGTGGCCACAAGCCAGCCCAGCTGCTGGCACACTCTGCCTGTGGGCACATCCCTGTGCTCGGGCAGAGCTGTCCCTGAGGACATGGGTGCCGCTTGTGCTGTTTGAACGAAGATCCTGGGTGGACGCTGCTCGCTGCATGGCATGGCAGGGATGGCCTGGAGCTGCTGGGGTAGGTGTTGGTGCCCCTGGAGCCCTGCTAGCTGGGACAGTGTCTTCAAGAACCACTTGCTTCTTGTTGCCACTGCCAATTCTGCCCTGGCTGGAGTGCCATGGGCATCACCTAGCCTGAGGCTGAGTCGTGGTGCAGTATTTGGGGCTGAAACCCCAGGTTGCCCCAGGTCTAGGTGAGCCCAGGAGCAGTGAGCGTGCTGCCCAGCTTGTGCTGGGACCGTGTGCAGGGCTGACTGGCATGATCATCTGGGAGGCTATCTGGTGAAGGTCTCTGGTGGGGCTATCTAATGAGGGTCTCCAGCAGGTCTGTTTGGGGAGGGTCTACAGTGGGGCTACCCAGAGGGGCTCTCCAGCCATGCAGTGGGCAAATTGCCTCCAGGTAAGCCTCCCCACGGCTGACGATGTCCCCATGCGCATGGGGGTGCACCTCAGAACCCTCACTCCAAAGGTGAGGTGCCTGGTCATGCCCCTGGGCAGCCAGATCTGCCCTTCTGGGTGCCCACTGCTCCTGGGGAGGTGGGACAATGGCACTGCCTTTGCTTGGCTGTGAGGTGGAGGAGAGAGAAATGCCGTAGATTTAAAAACAGGTTTGGGGTGCTAATTTTAGGAAGGCAGGTCAGGGGGAAAGCCATGCCTGCGTGCGCTCGGGGGGAAGGGCAGGCCCTGCTCCTGCAGGGTTGGGCTGGCTCGGCTCCCAGTGCTCAGGCTCCCAGGGCCACCCCGGGAGGGGATTCTCTGTGGAGGGTCAACGAGAGGTGTGGGGGGGTCCCCACTGTGTGTCTGCCCTGCTGGAGCTAGCCTCCCTGGGGAGGTGATGCCTGGGGACCCCCGAGATTTGGGCTGTTGCCCCAGCCCTGCCTGTGTGCCTATGGTGGTTCTGGGGGCTCACCAGGGACCCCAGGTTGGAGGTCACCCTGTGCCCAGCAGCGGTGCTGTGGGTACCCCCAGGTCTGGGGGCTGATGGCAGTGGTGGGGGGGGACAGCTGGCATCTCTGCCTGCTTGACCATGCTGCCTGTCCCTCTGGGAGGGCTATGTCACCAGCGAAGCCCCAGGGAACATGAGACCTCTGTGTGCCCAGCTTTGCTGAAACCCGAACAGCCACCTGGGCAGGCAGGCACCGACAGGGGGGCCTTTCTGCCTGCCCCCCAGCACACACCGGCGGCAGTGGAGTACCTGGCTGTGAGCACGCAGGCCGGCAGCTGTGGCAGGCTTGGCACTAAAGCCGGATTACCACCCGGAATAGTCCCACTGTCCCAGCTGGGGTGGATTAGCTGGGATTCATCTGCAGAGGGAGAGGAGATAGAGAGGGGGGTCTCTGGCTGGAAGGGGTCCCTGGCTTGGGGAACACCCACCCACAGCCAGGGAGACCTGGTGCCTTTGTCCCTCATGGGTGAGAGTCGTGGGTTGCGGGCACATGGCAGGTTGTTGCATCCCAGGCTGGCACTGTGTGGCGCAGGCAGGGCTGGCAGGCAGCGTGCTGTACTCCCACCGGCATGGTGTGCCCCAGCAGGGACTGTGCTGTGCTGAGGCTTGACCAGGGGAACCAGCATAGTGCGAGTGTCTGGCTTTCCCAGGGTGATATGTGCCCTCCTCACCATGCTGTCAGGTGTGACGGACCTCCGACACATTCCTCTGGTATTGCCGACCGAGCTCTCCTGCTCCAGCCCGCCCCGTTCCTGGCTGTGCCTTGCTCCCAGCTGGGTTTTTCCACCTTTGAAATAAAGTCTGAGTGGAAGCGAGATGCTGGGCAGAGGGATTCAGCCCCTTCCAGGACCACATCCCCCACCATGGTGCCCTGGCCCCCGAGGAAGGCTGACAGGGGGGCTGGGGGATTTGTGAGCCCTGCTGTGCCATACACGTGTCCCCATCTCGGTGAGGCGGAGCAGGCATCTGTGCTGGCCGGGACGTGGTGTGAGAGACCAAATGTAGCCTCCCCTGGTGCGCAGACGTGGCCGGCGGAGAGGGTACGTGCCGCCCCACGCATACGGCTTGCCGTTCCCCGCGGGGGGGCTGCGGGACAGCACCGGGGCCCGGCGCGGGCTGCCTGGCTGTGCCGGAGCATTGGTGGGGTGGATGATGTCCCTGGTGTCACTGAGCAGTGGGACAGCAGGAGCAGCCCTTGGAAGAGCACATGGGCTGCCCAAGGCGGCAGCAAGGATGGCAACACCCCGTCTGTGTGGCGGGGACGCGTATACCATGGGCTGAGATCCCTGGGAGATGCTTTTTGCCTGGAGTGGAGCATCCCCGGCTGAGGTGGGTGCACAGGGACAGGGGTGAGCCTGCCACCCCCTAGCCCTGGGGGGACCCACGCCACCCCCTCAACCCGGGGCCATCCACCGCTCCATGTATTTGCTGTTCTGCCTGGCCTTATCGCAAGGCAAACAGCGGCAGGCAGGGCACGCTCTGCCCGATCGAAGCGTCTCCTGATCCCTCCCCTTTCATCTCCCCCCTCTTCCCTGGCCACTGCCGCTGGGAGACCCTGGCCGAGGGGCAAAGGCCGGGGCTGGCTGGGGAGGTGGCGGTGAGCTGTGCCGGGGCTGTGCCAGGGCTGTGCCGGGGCTGTGCCAGGGCTGTGCCAGGGCTGCCCGGCGGGAGGAAGCGTCTGGGTGGCAGTGCTAAGCCCGGTGCATGCAGAATGAGCCTGGCTGTGCCGCTTGCTATTCCGAGAGGCGCTCGGGGGAAGAAGCTGGTATTTCCTGAGCCGTCCGGCGAGGTGTAATTATAACCTGGGAGAAGAAAGGGGCTGCAGAGGAGAGCGCCCAGCCTCCCTGGCGCCCGTGGGGGAGCGGGCAGGGGGAGCGGGGCAGCTCCTGCCTGCTGCTGGTGGGAGGCAGCGAAGCCCGTGCCTGCAGGCAGCCCAGCAGTGCTGGTGGGCATCAGGGAGGTGATGGAGCACCGGGGACCTGGTGGTCCTCCTCCAGCCTGGCACTGGGAGTGGTGGGCTTGGCAATGCCTGCCCACGGTGGTGGGAAGGCGCAGAGTTAACAGTGGTGTTTGGACGTGCTGGCAGCCATGTTCATGCCTGGATCTGGCCCAAGCAGAGGCCTAGTGGAGGGGATAAATCATCACCCAGCACCCGCCCTGTGCTTCCCTCTCTTCCCCCCTGCACAGCTGAGCCTCCCTGCTCTGGTCCCCGCTGGCCTGTGCCCTGCCTCAGTTTCCCCAGCAGGCTGGGTGTCGCAGGCAGGGTGGCCCAGCCTTGTGCCCCCTACCCTAGGCCAGCCTTAGGGGCTTGGCCCCCCCTCCCCAGCAGTGCTGGCAGCCAGTGCGTGGCCTGGGATGACCCCGCCAGGTCTCCTCTGTGGCCTGAATGGGCAGGGACAGGCAGGGCAGCAGCTCAGGAGTCCGGAGGTGCTGACGCCCACACCCTGCTGTGACATCCTTCCCTTGCGTGCTGTGGGGGCTGCTGTCCCCGTCATCTCCGTGCTCCAGCAGTGCCACAGGAAGGCTTGCCTGGTCCCCAGGGCCACTGATCCCCTAGAAGAAAGACGGGCATGTCCCCTTTTAACCCCACAGGGATCCAGTGACAGGGCACCAGCATCCTCTCTGGGGTTGGGGACCGCGCTGCATCCCAGCCAGCCATCGCCCTGGGCTGGGTGGCATTATCCCTTGGCCAGAGATGGCCCCAGTATGGAGCACCCCAGCCAGCCGGACAGGACCCCAGACCCTCAGGGTGGTGGGGGACCCTGCCCGGCTGCCAGCCTGCCCCAGAAAGCCACCCTGTGCCGTTTCCCAGCGGGGCGGGGAGGGCTGGGGCTTGCACAGAGGCAGCTTTGTGTGGTGTGCCAAGGCGTCCCGCGCTCGGCAGCCTGGCTGCCTTCCCCTGCCAAGGAGCTGTCTCCTGGCCCCGCGCTCTTTCCTGCTCCGTTTGTCCAGCCCTGACGTGCCCCCAAGACCCCTGTCTTGGCACCTCGGCAGCACTGGCCCTGGGCAGCGGGATGCGGGTGAGCCTTTTGCGCCGGGCAGTACCACAAGGCTTTAAGTAACGGTGCTGGCTGGGGGGACCCTGAGCTCCCCACCCCGTCCCCAGCTGCCCTCCCAAACACCCCCACTCACCTGTTGGCACCCACCTCTGAGAGGGGAAACTGAGGCATGGAGCTGATTGCTGCAGGCAGGGTAGTGGAGGTGGGCAGGCGTTGTGGATGGAGGCTTTGGGGCTGGGCTACTGCAGTGCTGCGTGCAAGGGAGCGGAGCAGCTCTGTGGGGTGGGCTGTGGGATGGGTGGGCTGTGGCATGGCTGGCTGAGCGAGGGGACGGTTCCACCTGGGGACCCTCGTGGAGCTGTTGGAGCCGGGGCAAGCTCTGTGGGACGTTGTGTGCCAAGCGAGCAGAAGGGAGAAGTCCAGCCTGTCCTTGCGATGGCATCAGCACTGGTGCTGTGCCTGACTCTAGCATCCCTGGTGGATGCGGGACTTGTGGATCCCGAGGGCAGCCCAGCTCCAGACCCCTGTTGCCCCCCTCTTGCAGAGCCCAAGGAGAGCCTGCAGTGAGCCCAGCCGCCTCCTCGCCATGGATGCCACAGACGTGCCCCTCCAGGCTGAGATGGTGGAGCTGGTGCCCAATGGGAAGCACACGACTGCGCTCACCGCCTCCACTGTCCCCTCGCTGGCAGGTGACAGGTAGGGGCCCCAGGATAAGTGGAGGTGCCAGGGGCTTGGGGGGTCCTGCCAGCTGCTCCCTGCCCTTGCAATACCTGGGCATGGAGGCGGGGGGGGGGGCATGGTGGCACTTGTGTCTACTTTGGCCTCACCCCACTCCCTCCGGTGCCCAGGTTTGAGGAGAACCAGTCCAGTGCAGCAGAGATGGAGGAGTTCCTGCCCCACGGCACTGACAAGAAGCAGACGCACTTCACCGATGTGAGTATCAGCATGGGCACATGTGGGATGGGGGTAGCTCCTGGTGTGACCGGAGCGTCCCATCCCTGCTGTGTCTCGTGTGCACAGTTCGAAGGGAAGACATCTTTCGGGATGTCTGTCTTCAACCTGAGCAACGCCATCATGGGCAGTGGCATCCTGGGACTGGCCTACGCCATGGCCAACACCGGCATCATCCTCTTCCTGTGAGTGGGGTGCGCCCATGGGGGCTTGGGTGAGGGGGGCTGGGGGGGGGCCTCTCCAAGGGCATCGGTGGGTCCTAGGGGTGCAGACACAAAAGGGGTCCCTGGCTTGGGGTGGTGTAGGGACTGGTGTCCCACTGCCTGAGCAATGGCCATCCCTAGCATGAGCCTGTCTGCCCCTGCCAGGCGCTGTGCCCCACTGGGGAGGAGGAGGAAGGCTTGACTTCCTTCATACAAGACCAGATTTCCCCACGTGGCCCAAAGGACGCAGGTGCCGGCTGCCCTTGGGCCTGTGGCCCATCCACCCTGTGAGCACCCAGCCGGTGCCGAGGCGAGGGGCTGGGTGACCTGCCAGGATGGCTGCCTGCAGGCAGAGCCTGCCTGTGTGGGATTTGCCCTACGGCTGTGTCCGAGCCTGGTGCTGTGACTTGCTGGTGACGGCGCTGTCCTCCCGCAGCTTCCTGCTGACGGCAGTGGCCCTGCTCTCCAGCTACTCCATCCACCTGCTGCTCAAGTCCTCGGGCATCGTGGGTGAGTGTTGGGTCCTCAGTGGGGCTGTGCCAGGGGATCCCCTCCTGACTTTCACCCTGCCACCACTCCCTGTCCTGCAGGCATCCGTGCCTATGAGCAGCTGGGCTACCGAGCCTTTGGCACGCCAGGGAAGCTGGCTGCAGCCATCGCTATCACGCTGCAGAACATCGGAGGTGAGGAGTGGGGCTGGGGACAAGGGATGAGACTGGAGCATGCTGACGCAGCATGACCTCGCTCTGCCCCACAGCCATGTCCAGCTACCTATACATCGTCAAATCCGAAGTGCCTCTTGTCATCCAGACCTTCCTCAACCTGGAGGAGAAGACCACGTGAGTGCCTCCTGCCCACGCTGCCTGTGTGCCTTCCTCGGGCAGGTGCCAGAGCTTCGGCTCCAGCTGTGCAGCCCATGGCAGGGATTTACTGCCATTAAGCCACTACTATTTTTGATAACTGTCAGTGCTGAATAAGCCCCTGGGTGGGATTAAACTGGGCTGAACTTCCAATCCCTGCTCCTCACATCCCCTTGGGATCAGGCTTTCCTCCTTAAGTAGAGCCCAGGGCTGTGGGGTGGGGGATGGGAACTCTGGTTGGGAATGGGTCCCCGCATCCCCACCGGAGCCATGGGGGGTGAGAGCTGGGCAGAGCTGCCACTGGGACCTCCACCAGTCCTGGACTGGGCATCCCAACCAGGCTCAACCCCGACTGCTCTGAGGTGTTTGACCACACGTAGGACCAGGGCTGGGCAGGGGTCCTGCCCTGTGGGCAGCCAGGGGCAGCTCTCTCCACCTGGGGTGTTGGGGACCTGGCCGAGTCCCCTCACAGATGCTGGTACCCTGGGCTGCCCACAGGCAGTTCTCAGCCTTCCCCACAGCAGCTGTAACCCTTGGGGTTGCACTACTATGGGGGTAGGCAGGACCCCAGCTCAATTGCCCCCAGGGACACTGGCCTCAGGGGTCCCCAGGGATGCTAGCACAGCAAAGCTGCCAGCATCCTTGGGGCTGCCAGATCTGGGATCCCCACGGATGGCAGACAGCCCCCCACCAATGGCTTCCTGTGCCTCCTGTGCCCCAGCAGAGCAGGGCAGTGAGCAGGCCCTCTGCTTTCAGGGACTGGTACATGAACGGGAACTACCTGGTGATCCTGGTTTCTGTCACCATTATCCTGCCTCTGGCTCTCATGAAGCAGCTCGGTAAGTCAGGGGGATGTCACCTGCAGCCCTGGGGTCTGACACTCCGGGGTTCCTGTGGGGTCACGGTGTCAGCCTGGGGGTGGTGGGCAAGGAGGGGGCACCCATCCAGCACAAGGGTCCTGCCTGGACCCACCAGCTGCTCTCCTCCCTCCCCAGGCTACCTTGGCTACGCCAGCGGCTTCTCCCTCAGCTGTATGGTCTTCTTCCTCATCTCGGTGAGCACCTGCTGGCACATGCTGGCAGCTTGGGGTGCCAAGCATCCCTTCTGCTGGGGTGCGTGGCTCTGCTGGCGCGTGGCTGGGCTGTGTGCTGTGGTGACAGCAGGGACAGTGGGTGCTCGGGGCTGCAGAGATGCTGTGGTGCTGTCACTGCTGGGTTATTTTTGGCTGAAGAAGCCAAGCGCTGGGGAAAGGGGAAGGGAGAGGATGCTGGGGGGAACTGTGTGTGTGGGCCCTCCACGTGCCACTGCCCTGCTGTGCCCCGCTGCCCACCCTTGCAGGGGCAGGCTGGGGGTCCAGCATCACTGTGGGACCAGCATCGCTGTGGGGCCCTGCTGGCAAAGGGTGACCCATGGAGGGGTCCCTGCAGGGGCACCCTCCTGCCAGGTGCAGTGTTGGCTTGGGCAGCTGGTGCTGGGGGGTGCTGGTGCTGCCCCTCCCCATGTCCATCTTTCCCCCCAGGTCATCTACAAGAAGTTCCAGATCCCCTGCCCACTCCCTGAGCAGGAGGGGAACCTCACGGGCAGCCTCAATGCCACTGCCATCAGCACCAGCGACTACCAGAACGGCTACACTGTCCTCCAGGCCCCTGAGCAGGGCACTTGCAACCCCAGCTTCTTCACCCTGAACTCCCAGGTAGGGACCTTGGATGCACCCCTAGGGCTCCGGATGAGCCCCCACCCCGTGCACCCTATGAAAGTGGGTGGTCCTGGCCCTGACAGCACCTGCCAGCTTGGACCCTGGCACTCAGCCACCCTCCTCTCATGCAGACAGCATACACCATCCCCATCATGGCCTTTGCCTTCGTCTGCCACCCTGAGGTCCTGCCCATCTACACGGAGCTGAAGGAGTGAGTCCTGGGTGGGGGCACCCATGGGGAGGGGTGGGCTTCTGGCACCCACCCAAAGGCAGTGCCGTCTGGGTGTGGGACCTGCGCCAGGGCATCATGGGGAGGTGAGCGATATGGCCCTGGGTGGGTGGCAGGTGGTAGGACCTGGGATGGGTGGTGTCAGTCCCAGGAGGTGGGTGATACAGCCTGGGGTGGGTGGGTGTCTGGCTGGTAGTGGGTGATATCACCCCTGGAAGGTGGGTGTTATGACCCAGGGTGGTGGATGATGGTGGGTGATCTGACCCACCACGCAGCCCAGGAAGGGGAACCGAGCCCCTGTGCACCCCAGGGTGCTCTGGCATCACCCCTCCTTGATGGGTGGGTGCTTGGTGCCAGGGGTTGCCACAGGGTGGGCTGGCCTGTGGGGGCCATGCTGAGCTCACCATCTCCCGCAGTCCCTCCAAGAAGAAAATGCAGTGCATCTCCAACATCTCCATCATGGTCATGTACCTCATGTACTTCTTGGCTGCCCTTTTCGGATACCTCACATTCTATGGTGAGCCCTTGGGGAGGGGGCTGGGCACCCTACCGGCATGCTGGCACCGGGGTGGCAGTGATGGGACTCACCCAGTGGCTCCCCGCCGGTGCCCACAGGCCGGGTGGAGTCAGAGCTGCTGCACACGTACAACAAGGTGGACCCCTTCGATGTGCTCATCCTGTGTGTGCGGGTGGCCGTGCTGACGGCTGTCACCCTCACCGTCCCCATTGTCCTCTTCCCGGTGAGTGGCCCTGCGGGGATGCCAGATGATGCTACCACCCCTGGCTGCCACAGGGCTTTGGGTTGAGGCTTTGAGAGGGGAAACTGAGGCAGTGATGGGCTGAAACCTGGGAACAGGGTAGCAGGGATCAGCGGGGCAGCAGGGATTGGGGAGCAGGACCAGGTGGGTGTCAGGGACAGGGCTGGGGCATGGGTGATGGACACCAGCAGGGCCATGGGGACAGGGCTGGGGCAGGGGAAGGGACAACGGGTACCAGTGGGGCATCAGTGTCAGGGCTGGGACAGAGGAGATGGGGATGAGCAGGACTGCAGGGACAGGGGTTGGGATGGGGCCTGACTCCAAGGATGATGTATGACACCCTGTCCCTGTCCCCAGGTGCGCCGGGCCATCCAGCAGATGCTGTTCCAAGGGAAAGACTTTAGCTGGATCCGCCATGTCACCATCGCTGTGGTCCTGCTGACCTTCATCAACCTCTTGGTCATCTTTGCCCCCTCCATCCTTGGCATCTTTGGCATGATTGGTGCGTGACAGTGCCCCACTCCTGTCCTGCCCTGGGTGCTACGTGTTGCAGGCAGCACATCAGCCTCAACCCCTGCCTGGTGCTCTGCCTGAGCCCCTGTGCCTCAGTTTCCCCTTCTCAGCATGCTGGGACCAGGTGGCATACGGGGTGCCCCCCATCCCCATCCCTGTTGCAGCAGGCTGGTTCCTGCAGCGTGATGTTGCACTGCCGGCCACTGCTTGCTCCTCTCCTGGGCACTTCCCTTGATCCCCCAAGCCAGGCCCCCCCTGCTCAGCACCTGGCTCGGTGCCAAGGCCCTGGCTGCGGGGAGGGGTGTGGGGATGGTGCCAGGACACGGTGTCCCCAGGTTCCTGGAAGGCTTTGCCAGGGCTGGGGCGGGGGGGCAGAGGGGGACAGGACCTGGCCTGGCAGCGGGGCTGGCAGAGCTGAGCTGCGGGACGGGGGCCCCCTGCCCGCTCTGTCCCTGTCTGCTCCAGGTGCCACCTCTGCTCCCTGCCTCATCTTCATCTTCCCCGCCATCTTCTACATCCGCATCATGCCCAAGGACAAGGAGCCGCTGCGCTCCACCCCCAAAATCTTGGTAAGCGTGGCGGGGGCGGGCAGAGATGGGGACAGGGATGGGGGTCCTAGGGCTGGACTGGGGACCTCGTGGACCTGCCCATCCCTGACCCACTTCCTTGTCCCCACAGGCTGCCTGCTTCGCCCTCCTAGGGGTGATCTTCATGATCATGAGTTTGAGCTTCATCATCATCGACTGGGCCACGGGGGGAGGGAAGAGCGGCGGCAGCCACTAGCCAGCACCGGATGCCCATGCCAACCTCCCCCCCACCTACCGGTGCCCCAGGGAGAGCCGGCCCTGGGCTCAGCTCCCACACCATGGCCCCGCCAGGCTTCCCTGGGGACCTTCCGCCGTCGCTGCCATCACCCGTGGTGGTGGTGGTGGTGAGGGGGCATGAGCCATGGCAGGCACGGGGACCCCCAGACCTGTGCTCGGGGTGGGGCAGCAAGCCCAGGGCAGGTGCTGTGCCCCCCACCCCCGCTCCAGCAGGTACGCTTCCTGCTTCGCGCCTCAGTTTCCCCATCTGTAAAATGGGGAGAATAACACTGCCCTACCTCACCAGGAGCTGGCTGTCAGGTGGAGCTCATCTCTGTGCACCCAGAGCCACCAGCAACAGGCACTGCCAAGGGTGCAGGCCACTGCCCACCACAGGGGCTGAGGACTGGGGCAGTATCCTGGGCCCCCCCAGGGGCTGGAGTTCAGTGGGGACTGAAAAACATAATCCATGCCAGGACCCATCTCCAAGCCACCCGCCCTCTCCTCCTGCCATGCCCTGCTCCCCAGAGAGATGCCACCCCAGCATCACGGGGGCACCCCAGTCCCCACTGGCAAGTGTGGTCCTGCTGCCATGGTTGGTGGTACCCAGCCTACTGCTTTTGAGCCTGCTTGGAGAACAGTTGGCTCCTGGTGCCTGTGGATGGGACCCTGGTGACCCCCAGGCCATACTTGGGGACCGGCTGCACCACCGTGTGGAGGTGGCATGCCTGCAGGGGTGTGGTGCCCGGTGGCATCCTGCCCATGCTTTGGTTTGGCTGCCCAGGACCTGGCGCTGCCAAGGGGTGCAGGTCAGGAGTGCGGGGGGGGGGGGGGGGGGGGGGGGGATGCTGGGGGCAGCGCTCATCGGTGTCCAACTCAAGGCTCTGGAGCCACCCCCCTACCAGTGTGCCCAGATGCCAGGGTGATGGGCAGACCCCAGTTCAAGCTGGCCCTGCTTGCCTGGCACCTGAGGCCAGCACCCAGACTCCACAGCCCTCTCCTAACTGCCCATCCATCCATCCTGCTGGGATGCCCCACGCCACGCCAAAACCCAGAGAGTGGCTCTCCCACCCCCCACCTCCCCTCCCAGTGGGGGGGGGCAGCCTGGCAGGGTGGGAGCATGGGGGGAGGGGGTGGGTGCTGCCTTGCAGCGAAGTACATAAAAGACGTATTTTTTTACTGGGGTGGTGGAGGCTGGGATGCTTTTTATAAATACTGTATATAAGAGTAGATCTTTTTTAACGTGTTATGTTGCTCTGGGTAGCTCTGTATAATGTACATATCTATATGGGGCGGGGGTGTGTGTGTGACCCGCTGCCACTGAAGGGAACTGCTGTGGACCTTCACTGTGGCAGCAGCCCCTGGCACCCCTTCCTCAGCCTGGCCACCCCTGCGCTGTGCCAGGGGGGGTGACGCTTTTAAATTATCCGTGGGGTGGATGTCCGTGCTGGCCAGGAGGCCGACCGGCAACATCTCTGGCAGTGAGAATAAAGATGTGAACGTGCCCAGGTCTCGGGCGTCACTGGGTGGGCAAGGAGCTGGCACGCAGGCTGGCACCTGGCACGCAGCGTCCTAGGACAGCACGGACAGAGGGACACACGTGCATGTGAGTGCAGGGGTGTACATGGGGACAGCAAGGACACGCGGACACACAGGGTCCATGCACATGCATGCACAGATGCACATGGGGACAGCGTGGGCGTACGGATGGTCCCACGCACCCACGGGGACAGATGGACACACACACACAGAGACAGACAGGGGACCGCCGGCACACAGGCGCGGGGACACGGGGACACGCACACGCGGGGGGCAGCGCTTTGCGGCCGCCAGGGGGCGCTGCGCTCCCACGCACGGTGCCGCCCGCGGGAAACTGGCCGGGGCACCGGGATCCCGGGAAGCGGGACCTTGGGGAATGGGGCTCCGGGGATCCGGACCTCGGGAAGCGGGACCCCGGCGAATGGGACCTCGGGCAGCCAGACCCTGGGGAGTGGGACTCCCGGTGAGCAGGAACCTCGTGGAAGCAGGACCGCCGGGAGAGCGGGACTGCTGTGGAAGCAGGGCTAGGGGCATCCCATGCCTACTGCCAGGGCAGCAGGTGCCCTCAGTGTCTCCCAGCACCCTCCGGAGGCAGACCCCAAGCCCCCCAGCCCTCTCCCACAGCACGGTGTGGAGTGGAGGTGAGACCCCTCCGGCCCCTCCCCAGGCGTGGGCCCATCTTCCCCCCTGCCCGCGGGCACGGGGCTTCACTCCAGCCGGCCCCAGGCCTGGGCACGGCGCCAGCTCGTTAGCAAAGCCTTATTAGCACTGCATCCCGCTCCCACGGGAACAGCCCTGCCCCCTCCACACCAGGCCCACACATGGACCCCACGCTGGGCTGCGTTTGAGGATGCTGCACCCCTTCCCCCTGACATGGTGGTTTCGAAATAAGGGCATCCCTTGCTGCCCCCCACCTTGCTCGGGGGGTGCCAGCCTGAGGGGTGAGGAGGGGCTGGGGGGCCCAGGGGCTTCCTCGGCACAGGCCAGCCCCACGGGGCGGCTGGCACAGCCGTGCACCCTCCTCGGGCTGCGTGGGGTGTCCAATTCCCTGGGAGCCAGGGAGGGGGGACACACAAGGGCTGGGGGTGTCCCCTGCCCTGGGAGAGAGCTACTGGGTGCCCCACCCTGCCCGGTGCCACCCTGGCCAGTCCCTCCCAGCCCCATCCCTTGTCGCGGGCACCCTGACACCTGCCAAGGTGCTCCCTCCTCTGGCAATGTCGCATGCGGGTCCCCGAGGGCTGAGCCACCACCCTGTGACACCGTGTCGCCACAGAAGGTGGCCTTTGAGGCACAGCATCCCCTCACAGAGCTGACCCCTGGCTGCACCCACCTCTCTGTCCCCACAGGACCCCAGCCCCGAAACGCAGCACCCAGGCTCCACCCAACCCCTCCTGCCCGCCCCGGAGCGCGGCGCGTCCCACTGCCCGCCCGGCCGGGGGCGCACCATGCCCCACCACCCGCCGGGAGGGGATGAGGCCCCGCCCCTCCGCCAGCGGCCGCCCCGCCCCTCCGCCCGCGGCCTCCCCTCCCCTCCGCCCGGCCCCGCCCCTCCGCCCGGCCCCGCCCCTCCGCCCGGCCCCGCCCTCCCGGCGACCCCGTCCTCCCGGCGGCGCGCAGTGGGCGGGGCGGGCCGGGCCGGGCCGGGCAGGGCAGAGCCGCGGGCGCGCGCTGGCAGCCGCCGCCGCCGCCGCCATGGGCTGCACCGTGAGCGCCGAGGACAAGGCGGCCGCCGAGCGCTCCCGCATGATCGACAAGAACCTGCGGGAGGACGGCGAGAAGGCGGCGAGGGAGGTGAAGCTGCTGCTGCTCGGTGAGCCCCCCGGGACCGCCCCCCGGGCACCCCCCATCCCCCCTCTGGGGCTCCCCCGCCCGGCCCTGCCGGAACCGGGCAGCCCCGCCGCCGCCCCCGCCCCGTGCTGCCCGGAGCCACCCTGGGCACCAGCCCGCGGGGTGCCGGCCCCGCCCCGGGGATCCCCGGCAGTAGGATGCTGCTCCCAGCCCAGGCCTCGGCACCACCCACCCCCCTCAGTGGGGTGCTGGCCCCATCCCGGGGATCTTCCCCCCCGGAGTGGGGTGCTGGCCCCATCCCGGGGATCCCCCTCCCCCACCGGAGTGGGGTGCTGGCCCCATCCCGGGGATCCCCCTCCCCCACCGGAGTGGGGTGCTGGCCCCATTCCGGGGATCCCTCTCCCCCACCGGAGTGGGGTGCTGTGCTGGCCTCATCCCGGGGATCCCCGACCACCGGAATGGGATGCTGGCCCTGTCACGGGGATCCGCCCCTCAGAACGGGTTGCTGGTCCCCTAGCAAGCCTTGGGTGCCCCTCAGGAATGGGGTGCCAGCTCCACCCTGTGCTGTGGGGTGGCCCCCAGAAGTGGGGTCACGGCCCCACCCCACCCCACCTTGTGCCTCCCACCCCATTGACACCCAGCCCTGGCACATCCCTTTGGGATGCAGGTGGGAGCATCCCTGGCAAAGGTCTTGCAAGCCTGGGATGGGGCATCCTGCCTGCCTGGGACCCCCAGCTGCCCAGCCATGGTGGGGGGCTCCTCCATGGGCTTCCCTCACCCTGGCCCTGGGCCAGCTGGGGCAGAGGTGATGGGGCTGAGGGGCACCTGCCGCCCTGTAACCCCCTCTGCCTGGGTGCCAGGGCAAGCTCCAGCCCCTCCACACCGCTCTGGCCTTCCCGGGCAGTGGGAGGCCGGGGAGCCGGGGCAGCAGGCTGTACCCCCAGGCTCTGCCCCACGGGTACCCGATTTTCCACTGATAACGGGCCGCTCACACTCTTCAAAGCACCCCGGCGATGCTCCCGTGGGCGTTCACAGACCTGCCCTGTGCCTGTGGGCCAGGCAGCTGCTTAGTTATTCTTATTTATTCATATTTTTTAATAACTCAGAGTTGAGCTTTTTATTCCCTTCCTGAAATTCCCAGGGAGAGCCTTGCTCCAGGTGTGACGCGGGAGTGCGGGCGGCTCCCACGGCGCCGTGGGGCAGCAGAGCTCGGGGCAGGAGGAGAAATCCCTGCCTGCTGCACCGGCAGAAAATGTCTTTGGGCTTGTCGGCAGAGGAAGCTGCCGGCAGCAGGAAGTCACGCCGAAATCCGGCAGCCCTTTATTTGCTCAACCCCTGCCTGCCTTGAGAAATACGTAATTAACGCCTTGAAATGCCCGGTCAACCGAGCGCTTGGGCTTTTTCGGGTTGATTTTTTGTTGTATTTATGCCTTGGTGTGAATACTGCTTAGTGGCAAGACCCATCCTCGGGGGGGCTGGGTGGGGGTCTGTGATGTTGGGGAGGGGTTGGCTGGTTGTGCAACCTCACTGACCTGCTGGTTTCCGGGGAGGGGAGGGCGCCGGCGGAGTGAAACCCCACGGGGTTTGCAGGCTGTTGGGGAAACACGTGGTCCCCCTTCGTCGTGAGCTGCTCCTGCGCGAGGCCTTGCTGTTGGCTTCATTCCTCTCGGACTGCTGCCCGGGGTGACATAACGGTGCCAGGGGGTGCAGCCGGCTGGGGGAGGTTGGCATCTCCTTTCTTCAGGCTCTGGGGACCGGCTGGGGTGGGCAGCATCACCCCAGTGGTGGTGCAGGGGTTGGGGGAGCCTGGCCAGCTGGTGCTGAGCTGCACTGAGGGGCGGCCAGGGGCTCGCTGGGCAGTGAGGACCACGATGTGGGCTGGCCGGCCTCCCTTTCCCATGGTGTGCTCTGTGCCGAAGCAGAAGGAGGAGGAGGAGGAGGAGGATGGCCGCACTCCCTTCTGACGGGACTGGTGTTTACGAGTGGCATTTCTGATCTCGGATGGTTTCTAAAGCCAAAAATAGAGCAAAATGATTCGGTTTTTAATTTTTTTAAAATGTTTATTTTTTCCCCTAACAGCTGTTCAGGTGTAAATAGCACCAGAGCCTTGGGTCACTACTGCCCATTTCCAAGCCAAGCTGTGGCCAGAAAATCCTCCCGAGCTGGCAGGGAGCAGCTGGGGAGGTGGGAATGGTGTTGGCCCCCCAGGGGCTGCTGCTTGTAGCATCCATGAGAACCCACCGAGGTGGGGATGTGGTGCTGGGAGGATGCTCCCATGTCCCTGCTGCCTGCCCTTCCTATGGCTTGTTTTTTCCCCCATGGTTGGAGGAAGCTTTGAGGAGAACTGTGGCCTCACATGAGCCCAGGCAGGCGCTTTTTGGTGAGCACCATGGCTCTTGGGTGCACGTAGCAAGGCAGAGCTCCGCGGTCCTCCCTGGGGGCTGCAGCCCTCCAGCATCCTCCAGAAATAGGGAGGAAAAATTAGGGAGGAATAAAAATGAGGAGAAAAATAGCTTCACCCTTTGTGCCGAATCAGTCTGCGGCACAAAGAGATGCCTCTTCCGAGCACTGCGCTGCTTTTGCTGGTGACTCGTGCCGTCCCACAGCTGCAGCTTGGAGCTGCTGGTGCAGCCGGGCAGGACGTGGCATGAGCAGAGAGCACCAGTATCGGCATGTGGCAGTGGGAGTGTAGCAGCGTGGCGACCACCAGCACCGCAGAGGGCTTGGGGCTGACTGGTGAAGCCACCTTGGCTCGGTGTTGTGCCCTGTGTGTGGCCACGAGCCCACTTCTGCCTTCCCTATGCCACGGGAGGCGAGCTGGAGGGGGATGGACGTGCGCTGTTGGCGTGGTGGGGGCATGCAGGACCCCCCCGATGCCACGTGGCACTGCAGGTGTGGGCACAGCACCACTCTGCCTGCGGCACCTGTCTCTGCCTGGAGGTTTTCCTCTGCCGTTTGCTGGCTCTGGCAAATAGGTTGCGTGCTGGGTAATTTGAAGCTCCAGTCTCTGATGGGGAGAAGACCCAAATGAAGCAATCCCTGCCCCCCAAACGAAGCAATCCTCTCACTCCCTGCCACTGGAAACCAACAATCTCCCAAGGTTTTGGTGCTGGGAGAGGCCAGAAGCCGCTGTTGGCACCTGAAAGCACCTGGTGCATCTGCCCCTTGCAGCAGTGCAGCCAGCAGCTCCTGCTGCCGGCTCTTCGGCATCACCAGGGCTCAAACCTCTGAAGTCACCGACTGTTTCTGCTGGGCAGCAGTGGAAGTTGGGTTCTGCTCAGCCCGCCTCCCTGCCCATGGGAGCCAGGGTGCTCCGGGGGGTGCAGGATCAGAGGCAGGCAAGCAGTCACCTCATTCCCTGGTTCCTTATCTTCCTTTGGAAGATTAGAAAGCAAAAAGCTTTCTTGGCTACTCTGGGAGAGGTTAGAGGCTGTGAAGGTGCCTGGGGCAGGGGAAGGCGCTGGTGGGGTAATTGTGTTGATCCTCAGTGGTTTTCTATGCTGGAGGTGCAAACCCTGGGGCGAGGATGCGCCCCTCGCACCCCGCCCAGGCTGGGTTGCACCAGGGTAAATCGTGCAGGCAGCTGCCTGTACAAGATCCTGCCTGGGCGAGCCGGTAGCCGGGGTGAGGACGACCGGGGCAGGGCTTGGCAGCTTTTTTTTTTTTTTTTTTTTTTTGGGGGGGTGTGTGTGTGCATAAAAATAGAGGAAGGGAGGGACCAGCTGCGACTTTCGGAGGCTTCGTTGCCCCGGCACTGCCCAGGGCTTGCATGTGAGCCACCGGTTTTGCTGCGCTTTGTCCTGTCTTGGGGTTTTGTTTTTGTCTTCCCTCCTGCCCCAGCCCAGGGTGATGGGAAGGGACCGGCTTTTCCCTCCGGTGGGGACACTGGTTGTGTTTCTGGCCGTGGACCAGGAGGTGCCATGGTGTGGGGGGAGCGGGGAAGAGCTTGGTGCTGTTAGATCCAGGAGGACCCCACGTCCAACCCCCTGCAACTGGCAGCCGGGTGTGGGATGGGTTGGGACTGGGATGGGAGGAAAGAGCCTGGCACCTGGGTGCTGGGATTGGCCACCCCGATGTCCCCACTGGTGACGTCCCAGGTGCAGGCAGCAGTCCCCTGCTCTAAGATCAGCGCTTAGGCTTTGCCCGGGAGAGGGGGCAGGCTAGTATGTATATATTTTGACATATATGCATTAGAAATGTATTTAGTATATTTATATGTATAGGCATCGCTTTTTTGTATGTATGTATTGCTTTTTTGTATGGAGCAATATATAAATTTATTTTTATATGTATTAAGAAGAAAAAATATATATGGCTTTACAGAAGAAGGTCTGCCGTGGGCTGAGCCCGCCCAGGGCTGTGGTGCCAGCCGGGCCGGGGCTGTGGTGTGCCCAAGTGCCATTGTTGTAGCCAGGGCTGGCCTGGCTGCTCTCACAGCCGCTGGGTTTCCTGCTCCGGGCCGGAGCGCGGGTTTCCGGGCCAGAGACCGGCTGAATCACCGGAGCTGGGGGAGCTGAGTAATTCTCCATCCCCACTGGCAGAAAACCTAGGTGGGGGGAGCAAGGTGATGGCAGCATCCTGGCTGTGCCAGCGGGTGAGTCCCCACCCCATCAGGGCGAGATGGAGGGTGACAATGGCACCCAGGTGCGGGGACACGGCACTGCCAGGGGCAGCTCTCTGGCTTGGGCTGCGCCGGAGCCACTCCGGGTGTTTGGCGTGGGGAGCATCGTGGTGTCCCCGTGCCTAGAGTGACTGGGGGGATACGGTGGGTGACACTCTTCAGGAAGCCCCTTTTCTAGGGGTGAGCCCCCAAATTGATGCTAGTGACCCCAAAAGTGTCTGCTCGCCGCTGAGCCGTGCGGGGGGCGCTTCCCCAGCCACCCTGGGAGGGGGCGAGGGCACGGAGGCAGTTAGGGCCAGTGGAGGGGGAGAGGGACCACTACAGCCACAGCAGGGGCAGGAACAGAGCAGCAAAGTTTCAGGAGTTCCTGGAAAAAGCCTGGCACAAGGGTAGTTTTGTCCAGTTTGTGAACAGCGGTGGTCATTGTCAGCACTGGGGGTGCGTTTGCTGTGCTCCCCCCGGGAAACCATCCCCAGCCCACCTCCTCCTCCCCTGGGCACTCCAAACATCCTTCCCACTGCCGATTTGTTTCTATTTTCTTTTTTTTCTTTTTTTTGGGGGGGTTCAGGGGGTTGTTGCATCTCCATCAGATGCCTTGGACAGGGGGGTCCGCGCCTCACTGGTGCCCCCCAATTTTTTTGTGGTCCCGCCTAGGGACATGGCATCCCACCAGCTGCCGCTGCATGGGTTCCTCCTGGGAAGCAGCCAGCCCTGTGCCGGAACGGGACAGCCCTTGGGAAAAATGCCCTGTGTCTCTGTGGGGTTTTAAAAAAAATGCGATTATTTTTACAGCAATTTTCCATCTATTTTGGGTAGGAAGGAAAATGTCGAGGGGAATCTTTTTTATTATTATTTTTTGAGTCTTTAGGTTAATGCTGTTTTTTAACACACACCTTTGACAGTCCTGTTTGATGGTGCTCATGAAGGTGCCAAGGGGGGTGGGCTCTGCAGCCGTCCCTCTGTCCAGCCATCCCTCTGTCCTGCAGGGAAGGGGATCCAGTGTGTTTGTCCAGAAGTCAAAACCATCGGTAAAGCCATGCTCAAATAATAGCTGCTGTTTGGTGGGCCGGGAAAACTTGCCGGCACAGCAGCTGGGGATGGAACTCTGGGTGCTGAGGACGGGGATGGCTCCAGACCCACTGGTGGATTGAATTCCAGCTTCTCCCCTGTAATAATGAAAATTTTCCAGCTGTGCATCGCTTCCATCCACGCCTGAATATTTGAATGCATAAACCAGGATGCTGCCGTATAGCAAGATGGAAAATCCCCTCTTGGCAGTGTGGGGTGAGGCGGACCCCCAAATCTGTGACCAGCTCCTTAAATATATGGGATTAAATATATGCTGGACAGAAATACATTGCATATACTGCATTACACATATGCTGGCCAGAAGGCATCTAAAATCATAGGCTGCAAAATATATGTTGGCTAAATAATTTTTTGCTGGTGGATTAACGGGGCGTTTTGGAGCCAGGCAGCTGCTTGCTTATTTTAAATTTTTGAAGATTATTAAAAAAAAAAAAAAAAAGGAGGAAATCAGCCCAAGAGAAAGCTTTCCTCCTATTTTTGACAGGCGCCGCGCTGGGAATGAGCACTGCCTGGTCCTGGCAGGCAGGAAGGGTGGGCAGGGAGCAGGCAGGTCTGGAGGAAGCCCGTCCCTAGGGTCAGCTCATGGTGGGGGGCTTCTCTCCATGTCTCCTGCCGATGCCTGGCTGGGGCAGGGGGTCTGAAGGACACAAAGCCCCCCTGGTGTTGCCTGATTTGGGCAGGAGGGTGGAAGGTGACAGCTGGCACCCTGCCTGGAGATTGTTTTGGGGTTGAATGGACGGCAGCCGGGGTTTTCCGGGAATTGGAAACCCTTCCGCTCTGCTGTGCTCACCTGGGGGGGCCAAGAAGGGTCCCCCCATGCTCGGCTGGGTGGGAGTCGCTGGTGCCAGGACACCTGCCAGCCCTCAGCAGATGCTGGGGGTGGCACGGCGAGGGAAGGCGCGCAGCTTCCCCGGCCGTTACCTGGCCCCTTCGGTGGGCAAAGGCCATTAGGTGAGAGGGATGTGGGAACAGGGGGCCAGTGCTAATTGCTGCTGCCCCAGCTGCTTAAGGGGCACTGGTGGGACAGCTGGTGGGTGTTACTGATTCAGGCCTGAATGTCTGCTCACCGCAAGCACACGGGCTCTGGTGCCAGGTGAGCTCCTGGCGGCGTGTGGGGATGCTGGCTTGAAACAGGGGCGATGGCACAGCCGCCTTCCGCAGGCTGTGGGGAAAACAGGAGCCACGGGGAAAGTTTGCAAGGATAATGGCTGGCCGTGGTGGGTGCCAGCCACTGTCACCCTGCCGGTGACTGTCACCCTGCCGGGAGCAGGCAGGAGGTCCCAGCAGGGTTTTTCGCTCCAGGGCAAGGAGCAAATGTCAGGCAGAGCAGGAGGCTGGGGGATGGCTGTCCAGCACCTCAGCCTGGAGTTGCTTATAAGCAGGGTCCTGCCTTGCCCTGTGCCTCAGTTTCCCTGTCCAGGCACCCACTGGGGAAGGGCACAGTGAATGCAGCCAGCCCTTGGCCGCCTAGCCCAGCCATATGGGGTGACGTTGTCAGAAACCAGAGGTATTTAATGGAAAAAATGAAGGGATATGCTTAGTCCTTCCCCCACCCTGCTCCCAGCTCTGGGCAGGAGTTGCCAGCACTGACCACGAACACCGGCTGGGCTGCGCCGGGTGCCGCGTCAGCATCCCAAGGGCGCCGGCAGAAGCCGGAGAGCCCCTGCCGTGCCCAGCGCTCACCTCTGGGCTGGGCAAAGCTGCTCCCTCAGCACATACAGCATGGAAGCCGTGCAGTGGGGCAGTCATGGCCATAAATATAGGGTCTGCATGGCCCCAATGTCGGGGGGGCCCATGCCCTGAGCCGTGCCCGTGATAGTGCCTGTGGGGGACGTGCCCATCACCTAGGCTGCGTTGATGCCGGTGGCACGGGCAGAAGGCATTTGCTCACTGCCGCCATGTCTCAGCTGGCACGACAGGCTCTGTTTTTCCCAGTTAATTTTAGCATAATCTCCATTTACTTTTTTGGGGGTTTTGGTTGGTGTTTTTTTTTTTTTTGTAAGCTCCTCTGTAATCTCTCTTCCCCCTCTGTGGCCATGCCAGCACAGCCCTGCCAGTGCCTGCTTGGGGCCCCCTGTAAGGGCGGCTCCATGGCTGAGGGCAGCAGTGGGAGGACCCGCCAAGAAGGCTGGGAAAGGATGCAGGTGTAGACTTGGTTTGGGGGGATCCCCTGGGATTTGCACCCAGAGGCGGGGGCCACACTGGTCCCCGGCCAAAGGGGGCTCATCCTGCTGCAGGTCCTGGGGTGAGGTGAGCCAGGCGTTCATCCGTCTCAGTGGCACTCCCTGCCTAGGGGGACAAGGGACATACACCATCCCTTTCAGCTTCCCCTTTGCACTTCCCCTTTCTTGCAGCCGGGGTGACTTTGCTCCTTCCCCGCTCCCAGGCCAGGGAGGCAGGGCTGGGCCAGGAGCGGCGTGTCGCCTGTGCGGGGATGATGTCCCCAAGGGGGAGAGGGTGGCAGAGGGGGAGCCTTAGGTGCCCTGGCTGTCCCCTCTGAACCCCTGGCATCCCACGTTTGGATGCTGAAAAATAAACCCACCCGAAAAGCTGTTGGCTTTCCCTGCTGGCAGCCGCCTCTGCAGCAGGGCTGGGGCAGGGACCCGCAGGCTGGAGTGCGCGCTATGTACGAAGCAACCCGGGGGCGGCTGATCCCGCTGGGAGCCGCTCGAGCCGGCTGGCGGAGGCAGCAGCTTCTTCCCGAGTTCCCTGGGGTGCTCAGCTTCGGGTGCCTGGCCCCCAGCCTGTACCTGGGGGCACGAGCATCTCCCCGTCCTGGCTGCTGCTGGCTCCAGCCACGGACACACGGTGAGGCTGACACTCCCACTGTTCCCTGGCATACCAGGGCCTGGAGCTGGGGTGGGAAGTGATGGGTAGGGCTTAGCCCCCCATCGCAGGGGGTCCCCAAGCTCAGCCGAAGCCGGGACTGCCGGTCACCTTGGCTGCAGCATGCCAGGACTGTGGGGCAAATGTTAGTGTGTTGATGCTGTTTTCCTGGCCCACAGCAGGTGTCATTTCTCCCTTTGGGAGCTATTGCAAGGTCCACCCAGGGCTTCCCTTTTCCTCCCCCTTTCTTGGCCCTGACATTCGCAGTGCCCACCCAAGCATCTGCTCTGGGCAGCACTGGGAGCTCTTCTCCAATGGCTGAGGCACCCACTGCCCTCCCTTCCTGGGCTGCGGGGGTCCCAGTAGGGTGGGGGTCCCCAGCTTAGGGCAGCACCTCACTGCTCACCCCCCCTTCTCATTTCTCCCCAGGTGCTGGCGAGTCTGGGAAGAGCACCATCGTCAAACAGATGAAGTGAGTGGTCCCTGCACCATCGCTGTGGCCGGTGTCACGCAGATCTCGGCCATGGGCTCTGAAACTGGTGGTGGCTGGGCAAAGCTCCCCAGCAGTGTTGCCACAGAGCATGGGTCGGGAGCAACACCCCAGGGTGCCCCGCCAAGGGCTGACCCTGCCTGTGTTTCTCCCCTGCCCCAGGATCATCCATGAGGATGGCTACTCAGAGGAGGAGTGCCGGCAGTACAAAGCTGTGGTCTACAGCAACACCATCCAGTCCATCATGGCCATCATCAAGGCAATGGGGAACCTACAGATTGACTTCGGAGACTCTTCCAGAGCGGTGGGTGCCCTCCTGTTCCTGCCATGCCTGTCAGGGGTGGGGGTTCTTGGGTGCAAAAGCAGATGCTCCCGAAGCTGGACCAGAATTAAGTGTGGCCCTGCACAAGCCCTGCTGCTCCCTGGCTGGCTGTGACCTCCTGTCCCTGGCGCTCAGAATGGGAGGACCCAAAGCATAATCCATGGGTGGCTGCCCTGGCACAGCCCCTGGCGGGTGCAGGGGTGGGGAGTCCCGCTGCTTCCTTTGGGTCTTGTCCCCATCCACCACTGGAGCTCCTGTCCTGCTGTCTGCGTGGGATGCGGTGGGGTCTGGTGAGGTCCTTTGAGGCAGAGTGAGCTTCAATAACTCCATGCAGATGCTTGAGCCCTGGTTTTTCCCTGCAGGATGACGCTCGACAGTTGTTTGCGCTCTCCTGCACCGCCGAGGAGCAGGGCATCATGCCAGAGGACTTGGCCAATGTGATCCGGAGGCTGTGGGCTGACAACGGGGTCCAGGCTTGTTTTAACCGCTCCCGAGAGTACCAGCTGAATGACTCCGCTGCCTAGTGAGTACCCCTGCTTTTCTCCCCCATCTTGGCTGGATCCGAGCCCTGCGGGACACACGGCTTTTACTGAGCAACAGAAAAAAAACCCTGGGGGCTGCTGTTCCCCATTGCCAGGCTTGGGGGCTGGTACTGCTGCTTCCCGCCCAGCACTGGGGCTGAGCCGGAGCAGAACTGGGAAGGCAGATGTTTCAAAAGCTGTTTCCTCCTCTGGCAGGGTGCCGTGTCCCCTGGGTGGTGGGCACCGGGGTGTCCCCCTCCTGCCAGTGCTCTGTCCACACTGCCCTGCCCTGGGGGCTGCTCTCCCCTGGCCTCCCTGAGATGGCTCCCGTCCATGTCCACCTGAGCACAGCTGGGGGTCCTGCCCACCCTCATAGCCTTTAATGGGCCACGAAGGCAAGAAAAAGCCCCAAAGAAAGTACTGGGGACCCTTGTATCTGAACAGGATGAGTAAGATGCATGCACAAGAGGCTTCTTTTTCTTTTTAACTGAGCTTATATGGAAGGACTTGGCATCACACTAACGTATTAATCAGCAAACTAGTGTTTAGGTAAATTGCCTGCATCTGGTTGGGTTTATCCCTGAAGAGATTTAATAAATAAGTTAATCTGCCTAAAGTATGATTGCTGGAGAGGGTGGTGCAGCCGAAGCCTTGTTCAGCTCGCACAGCACTCTTCTGCCCTCTCTGCCTAGAGCCCTCATGATAAAGCAGTGCTGAGGGGAGCTCATGATATGCCAGGAAAATCCCGCCAGGGCTGGCTGGGCCAGGGATTGAGCATCCTTGGGACTTGGTGCCGTCCTGGGGGCTGCTCGGTGTCCCCCTGTGCCAGCCCAGCTGTCCCCTTCTGCTTGACGTGAGTGGGTCCCTTTTCTGCACTGAGGCCACGGGGTGGAAAAGGTTGCAGGAAAGCTCACGGCAAGCACTAACCCCGGAGAAGCTCCTGCTGGTGCTTTCCTCCGGCGCCTGCAGCTTTTGTTTCCTCCTGCCTGGCACCCGCCTGCCCCCCTGGCCCCTGTTCTGCTCAGCCCCATTGCTCCCCAGCTGGTGCTGGCATTTCCCTGGTGGTGCCACGCTGTGCCGTGGGTGCTGGTTTGGAGCCACGGGAGACCCAGCAGGTGCCTGGCAGCTCGTATGCACAGTTCGAGCAAATATATCTGCAAAGTGTCTGCAAATTGAGTATTACTGTAAGTGCGTTCATGGAGCGTTTGGCACATTGCGGGGGTTGGATAAGCATTAATTAGGAGCCCCCTCGAGCTGCTGCTCCAGCCTTTTTCCAGCCCCATGGAGATGCCGGTGTGGTGGTTGATATGCCATCCATCCCCGCGGGGGTGGTGCTCTGCCTTCGGTGCTGCTGGCACAGGGCACCCTGGGGATGAGGAGCCCCGTGATGCACCTGGCAGGCAGCCCACCCGCACTCCAGCCCTCTGCAGCAGCCCCCCGCCGCCTCCTCCGCAGCCCCTTGGGGTGCCAGGAGCGCGGGGTGGCTGGGCGGGCGCTCGCCATCTCCCCAGGGCTGGGTGCGAGCTCCGAGTGCCGCGCACAGCCCTGCTGCCGTGTTTCCTGTTTTTTTGTCAGCCGGAGGCCGTGTGTGTTTCCGGCTGTTTTTGAGCCTCCGTGGCAGCGTCATGCCGGCCTCCCCGCCACCGTACCCTGGCAGGGTCCCGGGGAACCTACGCCTCCGGCTTTGCCACGCCAGAGGGTTTCCCGGGAGCTGGCGAGTGGCTGTGCTGCTGTCAGAGCCAGGGATCCCTGTGGCCTTACGAGTTGTAATCTGGCTTTCACCAGATTACAGGGCTGCAAATGTCTTAATTAACACAAGCCTAATTTGCTTAAAGGAGCCTGTTTATAGTAACCCAATTAAAGCAACGTGAGCTGGAGAAATCAAAACCCCAGCAAGCCTCAGCCGGTCCCAGTGGGTGCTGCAGCTGGGGACCGAGCCACCGCCGCCGCCGGCAGCTGGGATCTGGCAGGGCTGGGACAGGCAGCAGGGAAGGCAGTGCCACCCCGGGGGGCTGGGGGCAGACGGCGGCCTCCTGGCCACGCTGCTCCCCATCTCTCCGGCTGCCTGCCTCCTGCTTCCTCCCAGGACGCTGGCCCTTTGTGTTTTTTGACTATAAATGGCACGGTGCCATCGATTGTTTCCGCCGGCACTGCAGTCGGTTGCCATAGTAGTGAATACTTTCCTCTTGCCGTTTCCCCCCTGTGCACAGCCAGGGGAATGGGGGGAGCCCCCCAGCCTGGGCTGCATCCCCTGTTCAGCCCCCCAGTGCTGACACACTGCCCCCCGCCAAGCCCTCGTTCCTGTGTGTCCCCTCGCCACCCCAGCAGCTGGCTGTCCTGCCCTGCCCGTGGCTGGCAGGGCTGCGGGGTGACTCTGGAGTGCAGGTGCCCAGCCAGAATGGATGATGACGGGATGTGGGCAGGGGACCCTGGAGTGATGTGGGGATGCCCCATGGGATTTGGGTGAGTCGTACCCCATGGTTCAGCTTCCACAGCACCTTTTGCTCCTTCCCCAGCTATCTGAATGACCTGGAGAGGATAGCCCGTGCTGACTACATCCCCACCCAGCAGGACGTGCTACGCACTAGGGTGAAGACCACCGGCATTGTAGAGACCCACTTCACTTTCAAGGACCTGCACTTCAAGTATGTCCGACCCTTCCCCTTTTGCCTTTTCCAAGGAAAAAAACCCCTTTTTCTCCCAATGCTGGGTTAGGTTCTGCTTGAACGCTGCATGCACTGAGCCCTCTTGGGTTTGCTCATGGCGGGAGCCGCTGCCTGAGAGAGAGCGGAAACCACCGAAATAGCTGGAGCAGCCTCAAAAACGCCTCACAGGGCTCAGCCCAGGGGCGGATCCAGCCCTGGTGAGGAGGAGAAGGGGGAAGGCATCCTCCGGGTGTGGTGACGCTGCTTCCGCAGCGGGAAGGGTGCAGGGCGGGAGCTGGGAGTCTTGGGGTCAGGCACCAGTGCTGCTGCTGGCACCCCGGGGCTGCTTTTCGCTGAAAACCCACGGGAAATCATCAGGGCGATGATTTCAGAGGCAAAAACCTGGCATTGCACACATCCCTGGGGATTTAGTCACTTGGCAACGGAGCTGCTGGCAGAAGGATCTGCTGGGGTCCTCTCCGAGTGCGGGGGGGCTGGCAGGGACCCCTGTGCCACCCTGGTGGGATGGAGGCACTTGGTCACACGTTGCTAGGGCAGTGCTTTGAGGGTGTCATTGTGGCAGAGGGGATGGTCCAGGGGGATCCAGCGTGTTCTGGTGGGGACACAGCAGTGAGGCAGCCTCCCTGCCAGCTGGGTGGTTGACAGCAGCCATGGCGCTGCTGCCAGCCCTTCTCCATGGTGGCAGGGCATCCTCTGCTGCTGGCAGCAGGAGCGGCATGTGGTGCACTGGGATCATCCCCTGAGCCCTCGTGCTGCCCGTGATCCCACTGAGCCCACAGCCACTTGGCCAAGCACCGTGGCTCCCCCTGGGCCAAGTTGTCCATCAAAACCCCGCAATGCCCGATCCAGAGCGGGTCTCCAGGAGCATCTACTGCTCCAGGGAGCATTGCACTGACACCACATGGAGGGGCAGCCTGAGCCTGCCCTGTCGCTGGGATGCACAGTGGGTGCTGGGGCAGATCCATGGCACCAGCAGAATCCCTGGGGCAGAGGCATCATGCTCTGCCTGCCCGGTGCCACTCCTGCTCCAGGCAGCTGGGGAAACTGAGGCTGGGTGGGGGGTGGGGCCAGGAGCTGCTGCCTATTGCCCTGCCACTGCTGCAGGATGTTCGACGTGGGTGGCCAGCGCTCGGAGCGGAAGAAGTGGATCCACTGCTTCGAGGGGGTGACGGCCATAATTTTCTGCGTGGCCCTGAGTGCCTATGATCTGGTGCTGGCTGAAGACGAGGAGATGGTGAGTCAAGGGGGATGGAGACGGCACCATAAGCCATTCCCTCCTTGGGGGGCTGGGGGAGCACCCCCTCCTCTGGTGGCCACCAGTGCCCTGGCCAGCATGGCCCAAGCCTTGCAGGGCTGTCAGCATCCCCTGCCTAGACAGGCAGGAGCGGTGGGGGGGCAGTGGGCTGGGCAGCAGTGGGGTGGGTGCTGCCTGGGGGTCCCTGCCTGGCTCAGCTGCCACCTCTCCTGTCAGAACCGGATGCATGAGAGCATGAAGCTGTTTGACAGCATCTGCAACAACAAGTGGTTCACAGACACATCCATCATCCTCTTCCTCAACAAGAAAGACCTCTTCGAGGAGAAGATCGTGCACAGCCCCCTCACCATTTGCTTCCCCGAGTACACAGGTACTGCTGGGACCCGTGGTACGCCCCCATGCCCCTGGCAGGAGGGGTGGGCAGCACCTTGCCTGGGCAGCGTGGCAGGAGATGCTGAGGATGGAGATGGTGGCTCTCCTGTGCCCAGGCAGCCATGTGTTGGGGCAGCAAGTGGGGTATGGTGGTGTTTGCGTGCCCCAGGGGATGGGGGAAGATGAGGGGTGACAAGGGGCAGCAGCCCTGGGGTGTTTAGCTGAGGCTTGCTGTGCCTGGGGAGCATCAATTTGGCATCGGGGCGGTGGCTGCAGTGGCGTGGGGAGCCAAGCTGAGTGCAAGCCCCTTTGGCGGGGGGGTGCCAGTGTCCCTGGGCGACTGTGGGGCACCCCCATGTCTCCTCCTCCCCAGGGGCTAACAAGTATGATGAGGCAGCTGGCTACATCCAGAGCAAGTTTGAGGACCTGAACAAGCGGAAGGACACCAAGGAGATCTACACTCACTTCACCTGTGCCACCGACACCAAGAACGTGCAGTTTGTCTTTGATGCCGTTACTGACGTCATCATCAAAAACAACCTGAAGGACTGCGGGCTCTTCTGAGGGCTGGCGCTGCCCAGGTGGGTGGTGGTCCTGCTGGTGGCCCCCCAAAAGGGGTGTCACAGAGTATCCCCTGGGGCTGGGACGGGCGCTGCCTGGGGTCCTGCTGTGGCACAGGCTGGTGGTAGGTGCCCGTGTCCCCTGTCCCCAGACCCCACCTGCTCACCACCTGCTCTCTCCTAGGACCCCCGGCCCTGCCGGCAAAAGAAGGACCACATCGCCCTCCCCACCTCCTGCTTCTCTTCGGATTCATCCCTCCGCCCCCACCCCATAAAGAGACTTTTTGGGTGCCAGTGCAGTGGCAGGGCCCATGTCCCCCCTGCCATCCATGCTTGCCCCCCGCCATCCTTCTTCTCCTCCTCACCGGTGTCACCCTTCCTGGGGAAAACAAGGTTTTCATCTTGGTTTTTAACCCCTGAACCGCTCCAGCCCCCCTTGTCATTCGCTCCCGAGCCCTAGCGCTCTCACTGTTTACATTGCAAGTGTTGCTGGCTGTGGGGGGACACGGGGGGTCCCCTCGGGGATGCCCACCCAGCCAAAAAACACGACTGATGACATTCCTTTTAGTAGACCAGAGAAGAAAGAAAGAAAAAGGAAGAAAAAAAAACCCCCACCACAAACTCAAAACCATGCAAAAAAACACACCACACCGGCTGGGGCAAGGTTGCTTTTTAAAGAAACCTTTTTACCAAACTATTTAAAAGCGTCAAGTGCTACGTGGTGGCTGCGTCCTCCATGGCCAGCCCACCCCCCAAACGTGTGCCTTGGGGGGGGGGGGTGGTGTCTGCGCCCCACCCCGCCTCGCTGCCCTCCGCTCTGCTGTCCGGAGGGATGGGCAGCCCCTGGCGGGCAGGGGGATGCTGCCTGCTGCCTGTATCCCACCCCCACCCCGCCTTCTTTCTAAGCCTAGTTTTGTAGGGCTAGCTGTTGCATTGGGCGAGGAGAGCCCGCTGTACAGTGGCCCCTGCTGTCCCCCCTCCAGCCCGGGGGGGGGCCCTCAGCCGGTGCCTGCGGCCTTGCTTTTCCCACAGGATGTTTTACCGAATTGTTCACATGGTTTGAAATAATAAAATGTAGAAAGGAAAAAAAAAAAGAAAAGAAAAAAAATATATGTACTGCTGCCCTCGTGGGGGTGGGTGCTTCACCTCTGTGGGAGGGCTGGGGGGGTCCCCTGGGGGTGGGAGAGGGACCTGGGGTGAGCTGGCATCCCACTGGGGGCTCAGCTGCATCCCCTGGGAATGGGAGGTGAGGGCAGCGGTGGGACCCTTGGGGAGGGTGGTTGCTGGGGGGCTGAGCCCATCCGGGGGTGCTGGCTCAGCAGCTGGGGTTGCTGCTGGGGGGGGGGGCATGGCTATCCCCTGGCCCTTCAGCAGTGGGACGGTGGCACTCGGGGGGGGCCCCCAGTACTATGTACCCTGTGGCCCTGAGGGAGAGCTACCACCCCTTGCACCCAGCAGCCCCCAGGGACCCCCCCAGCAGCACCCAGCTCTAAGGGGTACCCAGGGAATGCCAGCACCCAAGGGATCCCCCAGCTGGGGAATTCCAGCACCCTGCAGCACCCCAAGGGACACTGAGCACCAGGGGGTACCCAAAGAACCCCAGTCTCCCCAGTGCCAAGGGTCATCCAGGGACCACCAGCACCCCTCACCTCCAGTGGGAACCCAGGACTCCTCAGCACCCCTCAGCAACAAGGGGAACTCAGGGACACCCAGCACCGTGCAGCAGCCCAAAGGACCCCTGGGACCACCCACCACCCAAGGGACTCCCGGTACCCCCAGCTCCAAGGGGTACCCAGGGAGCCCCAGCACCTTACAGCAGCCCAAGGGACCCCCAGTACCCCCAGATCCAAGGGGTAGCCAGGGAGCCCCAGTACCCCAGGGTCACCCAGTGACCCCCAGCACCCAGCAGCACTGGGTGCCCACAGTGCTGGCCGGTAAGACGACTGGGAGGGAGGGGGAGTGAGGCTGTGCCACCCACTCAGGGGTGGCTCTGGGGCTGAACGGGTCAAATCCTGGGGGTTCGGGGCAAGCAGAGATGGGGTTGGGGGCAGCAGTGGGGCTGGCCCCCAGTGGAGGGGAGGCCCAGGCTGAGGAGGGGGTGCTGGGGCTGGGACTCAGAAGAGCCCGCAGTCCTTGAGGTTCTCCTTGATGATGATGTCAGTGACAGCGTCGAAGACGAACTTGACGTTCTCGGTATCGGTGGCGCAGGTCATATGGGAGTAGATCTCCTTCACGTCCCGCCGCATGTTCAGCTCCAGGAACTGCAGCTTGATGTAGTTGCCCGCATCATCGTAGGTGTTGGGACCTGGTGGCATGGCAATGAGCAGGGTCCCCTCTTGGGCTGGTGTGCCCCCCCGCCGTGGGTGCTGCCACGGTGTCACCCAGTGCTCCCCCAGCGGGCAAACCTCGCCGGGCCATGAGCAAGGCTGGTGCAGCATCACTTGCATGGGGTGCTGGGGCCACCTGGTGGGTGGCTGCTGCAGGGTGCTAGCACCCGGCCCTTCACCACCACCCCACCGCCACCCGCCCGCACCCGGTGGGAGAGCTGCTGCCATCCTCACCGTCATAGTCAGGAAAACAGATGCTGAGGTGGGCCTTCTTGATCTTCTCCAGAAAGACGTCCTTCTTGTTGAGGAAGAGGACGATGGAGGTGGTGGCGAAGTAGCGGTGGTTGCAGATGCTGTTGAAGAGGTGCAGGCTCTCGTGCATGCGGTTCTGTGGAGGGATGCAGCCCCATGGTGACCCCCTACGTTGTGAGGGGGACAAAGTGGAGGGGGTATGGAGTGGTGACCCTTCCTCACCACTTCGTCATCCTCCACCAGGACCATGTCGTAGGCGCTGAGGGCCGCGATGAAGATGATGCAGGTCACCCCCTCGAAACAGTGGATCCATTTCTTCCGCTCCGAGCGCTGGCCACCCACATCAAACATCCTGAGAAGAACAAGGTGGGATCAGCACCCCCACCCCCTGCCCACCCAGCCCTGGCACCATACCTTGCCAAGGTCTCGGCCCCCACCTGAAATTGAGGTCTTTGAAGGAGAACTGGGTCTCAATAATGCCGGTGGTCTTGACACGGGAGCGCAGCACGTCCTGCTCCGTAGGGACATAGCCAGGGGTCACCAGGCGCTCCAGGTCTGACAGGTAGCTGGCCAAGCACGCAGGGAGCATGAGACACAGGTCAGCACTCCCAGATCGCCCTTCCTTCCCAGCCCCCCCCACCACACGTACTAGCCGGCTGAGTCATTGAGCTGGTACTCAGAGGCACGGTCGAAGCAGGCTTGGATGCCTGAGTCCTTCCAGAGCCGCCCGATGATGTCTGACATTTCCTTGGGCATGGTGCCCTCCTCGATGGTGTCCGCGAGGTGCATCAGCTTGCGGGCATCATCCTACGAAGGAGAGGGGCTCAGCAGGGCCAGGGGGCTGGGGGAACCCCTCCTGCCCAGAGTGGAGTGCTCCCCACCTGGCGAGCCGCGTCCCCATACTGGATATTGAGGGTGTTCATGGCTCGCACGATGGCCAGAATGGACTGGAGCGTGTTGCTGTAGATGATGCTGATGAACTCCAGGCATTCCTCCAGCGAGTAACCGTCTTTGTGGATGATCCTGGCCAGGGAGGGAGACGTGGGGCTGAGCTGGGCACCATGGGGTGGGGGGCACCCATGGATGCAGCATGGGGATGAGCTGGGCGCCATGGAGCTGAGCCAGGCGCTAAGGGGTGGATGCAACCCATGGCTGTGGCATGGGGCAAAGGGGGGCATGGTGGGACAGGGCCACCCCATGGCTGTGGCATGGGGCAGGCACGTGGCACGGTGAGGCACATCTGAGTGGCACTTACTTCATCTGCTTGACGATGGTGCTCTTCCCCGACTCCCCTGCTCCTGAGGGGACAAAGCACGGGTCACGGTGACACCCACACCATGAGCAGCCCTGGCTCCACCCTGCACTGGCCCCCTGAGACCCCCAGTGCCTGGCACAGCTTGGGGGCACTGGTGGTTATGCCAGGTCCATGGCTCAGGGCAGGGGGATTACAGACTGGTGCCAGTGGGCATTAAGGCTGGGCTGAGCCACCGTGGCTAATGAGATCTGTGGTGGCTTAGCTGGGGACGTGCTTGGGGACCCAGGGAGAGGTTAGGGACATGGTGGCATTGCAACCCTGCCACCCACCACCCAATGCCCCAAGCCTGTGGCAGTGCAAGGGGACGTGCCCTGGGCTGGGCCAGGAGGACAGCACCCAATGGCACCCATGGCCCCACCATGTCCAGGGCACCCCAGTTCTCAGGCATCACCAGGACAGCTGGAAGGGACTGGGAGGGACCCACAGTGCCAGAGGGTTTCAGGGACAGACACCGGGGTGATGGTGTGGGCTGCATGGAGGTGCCTAGGAGGATGGGGTGAGATTGGGGGTGCTGCTGGGGTAGGGTGCTGGTAGGTGGTGTTGGTGAAAGCTCTTAAGATGGGTTCGTTGGGGTCAGGGGGCCTGGGAGTCAGGGGATGTTGGGTGGGTTGGTTGAGTTTGGGCGGTACCTGGAAGCTGGGGGATCTTAGGGTGAGCTGTTGAGTTGTTGGGTTTGGGGTGCCTGATGGGGGGGGGGTCTTGAGCAAGCTGTTGACATGAGCTCTTTTAGGGGAGCTTGGGAATGAGGGACTGTTAGGGTGGGCTGGTTGGGTTTAGGGGTGCTGGAGGGGATCAGGAAAACATTGGATGAACGTTTGGGGTGGGCTGGTGGGGTTTAGGGGTACTTAGGAACAGGGAGCTGTTGGGTTGACTGTTGGACTGGGCTGGTTGGGTATGGGGGGTGTCAGGGAAACTTTGGGTGGGTACTTGGGGTGGGTTGATTGGTTTTAGGGTTGCCTGGGACCAGGAGGCTGTTGGGGGCATGCTTGGGGTGGGCTGGCTGGGTTTAGGGGTGCTGGAGTCATCAGGGAAACATTGGGTGGGCTGTTGAGGTGTGGAGGGGTAGTTTTAGGACTGCCTAAGAATGGGGGTACTGTTGGGGTGGGCTGGTTGGTTTTAGGGTTGTTGGGGGAGTCAGGGAAACATTGGGTGATTTGTTGGGCTGGGCTGCTTGGGTTTAGGGGGTGTGTCTGGAGGGGGTGTCAGAGGAGCATGGGGTGGGATGTTGGGGGGGCTTGGTTGGGTCGAGGGGTGCCAGAAGCTGTCAGAGGAACGCTGGGTGGGATGTTGGGGTGGGCTGGTTGGGTTGAGGGGTGCCAGGAGGTGTCAGAGGAATGCCGGGTGGGATGTTGGGGTGAGACGCACAAAGGATGGGTATCTCGCCCAGGATATTGTCCCCTCCATACCCAGCAGCAGCAGCTTGACGGTCCTGGCATCCTTCTCAGCGTCCTCCTTGAGCTTCTTCTCCAGTTCACGGGAGTGCTTCTCCTCCGCGCTGGCCCCGGCGCCCATCCTCCGCCCTACGGCCCTCTGGCTCACCCGCTCCTTGGAGGTCAGCACCAGGATGGGCAACGAGCTCCAGCCCCCCGCCGTCTCCAGCGCACTCCTCCCTGTGCCCGCCGCCACTGCCGCAACCCACCACCCAATGTGGGCCAAGGACGTGGCCAAGGTCCCCGGGGGCCGCCCGGTGAGGTGCTGTGCTCAGCACCTGTAGCTTAAGCTGGGCCCCCACTCCCCTCCACAGATAAACCCCCCTAAATCTGCAGCGGGCTGAGCTCAGCAGTCCCGCAGCTCCCGGCGTCAGCGCTTCTGCGGGGGGGGGCAAGGCCAGCCAGCCCCCCGCTTTGCCCCTGCTCTGAGGCTGGGGCAGTGACCTGGCCACCCCCGGGGACACGGGACCCCCACATAGCTCTGGCTCTGCTGTGGACCCTGGAGTGGGGAGTTGAAGCTGGGGGTGGTGGTGGTGAGGGGGTGTCCACCAGGGTTTGCAGGGGCTGGGGGCAGTGGGTGGAAATGTCCCCATTGTCCCCAGCTTACACTGGTCATGCCCCTCCCCAGCTCTGGACCACTGCCCACAGTCCCTCCCACCGGTAAATCCCATCCCAGTTCTCCAGGTCCCTCTGCCCCCAGGGCATCCTTGTACCTCCAGTGATGGAATGCCAGCCCCAGTCACCCCACCCTGTGTCCCCAGGGTCCCTTCTAGGACCCTCAGTCAATGTCCTCAGGCTTCCCGGGTGCACTCAGTGTCCCCAGCCACCGACCAGTACACTCCCAGCGTCACCAGGCCAGCCCAGTATCACTTCCCAGAGTGTCCCCAGGCCCCTCCAGCAACACCTGCACAATGTCCTCAGGGATGCCCCGAGTACCCTCCCCCAGGTCTCCAAGCCCCTCCCCAGTAACACTCCCCAGTATCCCAAGGAGAAATCCTAGGATCCCCCCACCAGTGTTCTCAAGCAACTCCAGTCAACCCGTGTCCTTAGGACATACCTCCCAAAAAAACCTGTCCAACATCTAGGGGCACCCCAGTGCCACCCCAATGTCCCCATGCCAACCGAAGTGACCCCTGCAATGTCCCCAGGCCCCTCTCCAGTGTCCCACGCACCCTCCATTGTGGCCACCTCAGTAAAACTTAAGTGTCCCCAGGGACACCCCAGTAATCCCTCTGTGTCCCCATGCCACTTCCCCCAGTGCCCGCAGGACCTGCCAGGACTCCCCCAGGTACCCCCAGTAGAGCCCAGTGTCCCGCCCCCCCGTCCCCAGTGTCCCCCCGCACCTCACCTCGGGGCTCCTGCAGCGCCGCGCTCGGCCGCCAGGGGGCGAAAGGACCCAGCACAGCACCACCAGTATACCCAGTATTGCCCCGGTACAGACTTACACCGCCCCCAGTGTGCCCAGTACTGCCCAATACAGCCCTGCACCCCCAGTGTGCCCAGTACAGCCCTGCGCCGCTTCCAGTGTACCCACTACTGCCCCAGTACAGCCCTGCACCGCCCTCAGTGTGCCCAGTACTGCCCCCAACATACTGCACACCAGGACGTCCCAGCACTGACCCCAGTGTCTGTGGGGACTGCCCAGAGGAGCTCAGTACTACCTCCATTGCTCCTTGTACTGACATGCTCCCAATACAGCCCAGTATTATCCACTTACAACCCCCAGCGCTCCATGTAGAGCCGTCCCCCCATGCCCCCAGTACCATCAAGTACTTGCTCCCAGTATCAAATCCTAGTGTTCCAGTACCACACCCAGTGCTCCCAGTACTGACTCTGAGTCCTCCCAGTGCTTTCGGTAACACCCAGTACTGGCCACCAGCCCAGTCCAGTGCATGCCCCAGCATACCCCTAACCCCCAGGCAGCACACCCTGTACTGCCACCTCCCCGTGCTCCCCAGTCCTGACCAGGGCCCCCCCCCCAGGGCCTCCCCAGGGCCCCCCCCTGCTGCCTGCCTGGCTCCAGCCCACCCCTGCCCCCCTGGCAGGGTTCGGGGGCAGAGTTAAGGGGATTATGTGCCCGGGATCAGGCAGCAGCACAGGCCCTGCCTGCCTGCTCCCTGCCTGCTCCCTGCCTGCTCCCTGCCCTCTCCCTGCCCCCCACAGAGCACACGCAGGCGCCCGCATCTGTCCCAAAGCCAGTGTTTATTTGGGGGTGCCCCTGGCTGCGGCAGGGGGCACTTGCTTGGCCCCTGCCACCCCTGCGCTTCCCATGTACAACTATTTACAACCCCCTGCACCTGCCTGGGTGCCCCAAGGGGCAGCTGACGGGCTGGGTGCCCCAGCACCCGTGGGTGCCAGTGCCAGTGAGCACCAGCGGCTGCTCGAAGTTTTACCCCAGGCACAGCCCCTTCTCCTTCTCTTCCCCACCCAAAGACCCCGGCCGAGCCCCCACCATGGCCTGGACACCTGGATACTGCCACAAGGGTCCTGTCTCCCCCTGACCAACCCCCCAAGGAGGGGGACAGGGCTGCACACCCTGGTCCCACGGCCCCCTTCTCCTAGGCTTGCCTGGTGGTCTGCAGCTTCCCCACAGAAAGCACTTGCTCCTCAATAACCAGGTGGGGAAACTGAGGCATGAAGCTGTGAGGGCTGCGCACAGCTTGCAGGGGCAGACCTTGGTGGCGCTGCCTCTCCCACTGCCTTGGCTGGGGTTTGTTCCCCTCCACAGGGCATCACCCCCTCCCACAGCAGGACCCAGCACCTCTGGCCCCCCAGCGCAGGGCCATGCCCCAGCTGTGGGAAGACAGCAGCCACAGTGCCCAGTAGTCCCCACACACCAGGATCCCGGGGTCCTGGGGCAGGGGAGAAGACAGCAGTGCTGGTGGCGGCTGCCTTGGGGGTCCCCACCCCTGCCTGGGGCCAGGAGGTGGGAGTCACATCACCCCAGTGACTATGTACAACCTACAAATAAATACCATCTCCCGTGGGAGGGGAGGAGTGCGTGTGTCTGCGTGCGTGTGTGCGTGGATGTATATATATATATATATATTTATTTATAGATATTTTTAATATTAAAAGGGGGGAAAAATAGACCACTGTGCTAGCAAAGTCCCTGATGATGGTTTCATGTATGCCCGTAGGTCTCTGGCTGGTGATTCCGGCGGTTTCGAGGCTTCTTCTGGTCCTGCTGCTCCTTGGCTTTGAGGCCAGCTAGTGGCTGTGGGGGGCTAGCGGCCGTGTGCCGCCAGTAGCCCTGGCAGTACTGGTCCAGAAGTCCCATTTCTGGCTGGGTGAGGAGCTGCAGCAGGTCCTGGTAGCGAGGAGTGGGGGCACCCGGCAGGCCAGGGGGAGACTCCGCCTGGACCAGCACGGCGTGGACGGCGCGGCCACTGAGGACACGGAGCTGCACCTTGGTCACCGTGTGCTTGAAGTTGTTCTCGGTGGCGGTGCAGGAGTAGAGGCCACTGTCGGCGAGCTGGAGGGCACGCAGCAGCAAGCCCTGCTCTGTCCGCAGCACCCGGCCTTCCACCCGCAGCTGTCAGGGGGAGAGGTGGCATGGCTCAGTGGGCTGGTCCCTGGCCCCCCACCCCACACCCCCTCCCAAGCAGCACCCTGCCCTACCTCTTTCCGCCGGTCACTGTTGTCCTTCTGCAGCAGCCACTTGACGCTGGCCTGGGGCGAGCGGGGCTGGCACTCCAGGAAGGCAGTGCTGCCCTCCACCCCATACTGCACTGCCTCCACCATGTTCTTGTTAGCTGCAGGGGTGGGCCATGGGCAGCTGGGTCACATGCCTCCGCACCCCTGCCCCGCTGCCGTCCTGCCCAGCCCACCAACTCTCCAAGGGAGAGGTCCTGTCCATCTCCAGCCACAGGCCTGCCTGCTCCCCAGACACCCAGCGAGTATGCTCCTTCACCTCTAGTGTAGCCATGCTTCTGCAAGGGTGTCTGTCTGTCTGTCCATCCATCCACCCACCCACCCATGTTCATCTTCCTCTGAAGTATCCATACGCTCATCCATCCACCCATTCATTCGTCTACACACCCACCCATTTGTAATCATCCTTCTCCCCACCGTATCCATCCATCCATTCATCCATCCATCCATCCATCCATCCATCCCTTCCTCCATCTACCCATTCAAATCTGATCATTCTCCTCGACAACATATCCATCTATCTATCCATCTCCATCCTTAATGTATCCGTCTACCCATCCATGTTCATCCTACTCCCCAATGTATCCACCCACCCATCCACCCAACCATCCACATTCATCCTCCTCTCCAATGTATCCACTCATTCACACATCCATCTACCCACCAACCCACTCATCTGGGCTCATCCTCCTCCCCATTGTACCCATTATTTCATCTATCCATCCATTCATCCATCCATCCATCCATCCATGCTCACCTTCTTCCCATATACCCACCCACACAACCATCAGCCCACCAGGGCATCCATCCACCTCTGTGCCACTCTGGTCATTGCCCACACACCCCCCACGCCCCACCCTCAGCACGCCCCGCAGCCGCCCCCCCATGCTGTGGGGCTGTGCCCCAGACCTCGCTCACCGTTGGAGTTGTAGCCTCGGCACTGGCGGATGGGGTTGCCATGCCGGACATCCTGCCGCCGGCTCCGCCTGTGGGGAGGTGGAAGGTAAACTGGGGAGCCTGAAGCCAGGGTGTCCCTCCCTGCCGCTGTCCCCTGGCCCCCCGTACCTCTTGGAGGAGGCAGAGTAGCGGGTGCAGGCGCTGCCATCCCAGGCACAGTATGGGTCCCGGGCCAGGCAGCAGTCGGCACAGGCTTCCCCATACACATCGCAGCGGTGTAGGGCCAGGTGGGTCACGCCTACAGCCGAGGACACGTACAGCTGTTGCTGTTGGGTGACAAAGAGGACAAAGTGAGATGCTATCTTGTCCCCACCCCACAAGGACCACCCAGAATGAGCTGCAGCCTCCTGGTACTGGAACTGGCCAAGACACCAGGGCCACCTGGGGTCACTCGAGCCAGCTTGCCTGGGGCTACCCATGCGCCTCCCCTTCTGGTGCTGGGGTGACACTAGGCAGTGCCGCGGCCAGGCCCGTAATGGGATCTGCCCAGCACCCTGCCATTTGCCGTGACTCACCCTCTTGGAGGAGATGGTCATTGTCTTGATGGGTGCCGGCACCTAGACGAGAGCAGAAGTGAAGGAGAATGAGGGGTGACTGCCTGGCCTGATGCTGCAGCCCTGGGGTGGGCGCCCCAGACACCTGCAGGCAGCTAGGGCAGGCAGGGGCGGGCAGGGGGAGATGCGAGGAGGCGGCAGGCAGGAGGACCAATGCTTGGGGTTCCTCCAGAGCCAGACAATGGGTGGCTGGTATCCCAAGGGGCTTGCTGATGTCCCAGGGGGCAGGTTGGTGTCCCAAAGAATGGCTGGTGTCCCAAGGGGATGGCTGGCCCGGTTGAGGACACTCAGCAGGGCGTGGAGGGCAGGCCAGCCCTTACCTTGAACACCTCGATCTCCTCCAGCATGAGCTCCTCCGTCTCCATGTCATCCCGGGGGAGCACGATGACCTTCTGCACGGTGCCCCGATCTGCAAGACACCATGGTGCCCGGGCGCTCAGTGCCACCCTTGAGCACCTGTGCCCTCCAAGCCTGGGAAGGGAGTTCCTGCTGGGACTGGGGGGAGGAAGGATTCCCCCAAGCCCATGCCCATCTCTCCTGCTGCAGCAGGCAGCTGTGCCTGGGGCGCGGTGTACCGGCTCAGGGCACTGCCTGTGGCTAGGCACTGCTGCCACCCAGGGCAGGGTGGGGACAGCAGCTGGGAAAGGATCAGGATGGACCGTGGGGGCTCTGTGATGTGCATTGGAGCACTGAGCTGGATGATGGTGCCTGCAGGATGGGCACTGGGGCAGGGGAAGGACAGGGCTGGATGCTAGTGCCTCTAGAATGGGCAGCTGGGCAGGGGAGGCGTGAAGCTGGATGCTGGTGGGCTTAGGATGCGCAATGGGAAGAATGCAGGATAGGCACTGGGGTCAGGAAAGGATGAGGCTGAATGGTGGGGGCCGTGGGACGGGCAGGGCAGGGGAAGGACCAGGCTGGCTGGTGGCATCCCTAGGATGGGAGGTATCATGCTGGGTTGCTGGCTCTGGGGATGGGAACTGGGCTAAGGGAAAGACCAGGCTGGATGGTGGGGGTCCATGGGATGGGCACCGGGGCAGGGGAGGGACCAGGCTGGAGCCTCAAAGAGGGGCAGGGATCTCAGGGGAGGGGTCTCAGCCCCTCACCCTGCTCCAGCGTGGCGGAGGGCACCGTGCTCTGGCCAGCCCTGGTGGTGCCCGTGCCCTCCGGGGCCGCGCCGGAGCATGCTGCATTCCCCGCGGTGCGCGGCGTGGGTACCTGTGCCCAGGAAAAGCACCTCATAGCGCCCGTCTGCCGCATCCACCTGGTCGACGGCCACGGTGGTGAAGCGGTAGTTGACGTTGGTGCGGACCACCAGCGGCTGGCGGTGGGTGGGATAGACAGCGTGGTACATCAGCGGGTGCGTACGCATGAAGTTGATCACTTCATCAGGATAGTCCTTCGTCGACTTCATGGATGGGGTGAAGGTTCCCCCGGGGCACTGTGGCACAAACATCACCAGTGCTCAGTGAGCTGGTATTTGGGCATGCATCCGAGGGTGCCGGTTGCATGGCAGGTGCCAGCTCACCTCCCCACATGTGCCCAGGGGGTACTTACAGTGCCTGGCCGGGGGTAGGGCATTTTGCCTGTGTAGGGCACCCACTGGTAGTTGGGTCCCTCCTTGTGTGCGAAGGGCCCGTTGAAGACCATGCGGATGTCGGCCATGGAGTAGACACACACGGCAGAACCCTTGAAGACCGACCTGGGAGGAAGGACCTGCTGCCACCCTACACTGTGGCATCACAGGGACCCCCACCCAGCAGGGGCCCATCCTCTGCTGCTCCGTGCTGGGAGTGTCAGCACTCACCCCGAAGCAGAGAACACAGCGTAGATAACGGGGTTCTTGGTGTCCTGAGTCTGCTGGATGAAGACATCCTCTTGGGACAGAAAGATGGGGGTGTCACCATGGGGAAGGTGGGCAGGAACACCCTTGCACTCAGGGATGCCAGGATAGGGGGGAGAGCAGCTCCCCATGGGACAGCAAGAGGTGGGGGGGCAGCAAGAGGGTCCCCAGCTCTCCCCAGGGTGCCCCCCAAGCCTGCAGGAGTGGAGAAGGTCTCCATCCCCCTCCTTGCCCACTCACGGAGCTCATCAAAGTGCGTTTCGATCCCATCAGGTCCTGGCACAGAGCAGACGAGCCGGGCCTTCAGGAAGGTGCTCCACTTGTTCACGAGGCAGCAGTGGCCCCCGTCGTCATTCTGCAACAGAGGAACCCCCGTGCTCAGCCCTGCCCACTCCCTTGCCCACTCCCCTGCCTGCCTGCTGCTCCACCTACCAGGCAGATGCGCCCGATGCGGGAATAGACCCCAGGGCTCAGCGGGGCATCAGCTGACTTCTCTCGGAAGAAGAAGTAGAGCTTGTCGTCATTCCTCTCGCTGCTGTCGGGTATGAGCTGGGCACGGACAAAGGCCGGGTCTGGAACGGCATGGCACGGCACTGTCAGCCCAGCAGAAGCCTGCCCCTGGCTGCAGCGGGATGCTGAGCCCCCCTTTCCTCTGCTCCTGGAAAAGCACTGCTGTGGTTGCAGGGCGACAGCTGGATCTGGACCATAGCTGCAGAGGTGAGCAGAGGAACTCGGTCTCTTTGGTGGTCATCAGTGCTCCAGGAGTGCCTTGGAGCTTCCCTGAGGTCCTTGGGAGCACCCCTGAGGTCCACAGAGTGGAGAGCTCCAGCAGCTCTGAACAGGGCGGTGGGAACCAGTCTTCCCCCGGGGAGGAACCACGCAGACTGGAAGCTTCTCAGGAAGCTTCTCCCTGCCATCCATCAGCCGGTACCCAGCCGTGCTGACAGCTCTCCCTCTTCAGGTTACCGCCCCGCCGGCTCCCCAGCCCGGCAGGATCATCCCATCTGCTCTGCTCTGTTTACTCAGCTGCCGCCCTGCAGGCAGGGGTGCTCTGAGGGGGGCAGGATGAGTGCTCGGGGTCACCGACTGCAGGCGACATGGTTGACATCTCAGCCCTGCAGAAACCTACACACAAACTCTGGCAGAGCCAGCCCAATCTCTCACCAGCTGACTGCTCCCACCATCCAGCAAAGCTCCCAGCACATCTGCCACTGCCCCACACAGCTGTCCCTCTGCTATTCTGCCTAGATTTCCACCCATCCATCCATCCATCCATCCATCCCCCATCCCTCCACCCATCCATCATCCACCCATACATCATGTGTCCACCCATCTGTCCATGCATCCATCAGCTGTCAACTGTCAACCACCCATCCATCCATCCACCCATCCATCAGCTGTCCATCCATCCATCCATCCATCTATCCATCCTTCCCACTCCACCACCCATCCACCTGCCCATACTGGCTACTGTCTCTGTCCTGGGAGGACATAGTACAACACGATGAGTTTCATCTCTAGGGCTGGAGCTGCGTGGGCCCCAGGGAACCTGAGCCAATGACACCCAAACTCACCGTTGAGCCAGCGTGAATTGTATTGGTCTGTCCTCATGGCTGTCTGCTTGCCCATGGTGCGGAAGATGGCGGCATCTGTGCCCATGAAGTCGATGTAGACACCAGCATAGAGCTCTTCATCTGCAGAGGGCAGAAATCAGCCAGGGACCCCCACCTAGTCCCATCCACCCACCCTCTCCCACTGCTCTGGGCTCCAGCCAGCCCTAGCTCCAGCCAATAGCCACAAGGCACCAAGAGCCACTGCCTGTGGCCATCTCAGAGAGCTTGGAAGGTTGCCACTGGTCTGTAACCAGGACCTCAACCTCTGCTGGGCCAACTGCCCAAGGACTGGGCATCCCGGGTGCCCAGCCATCCACCGCTGGAGCAAGCAGGGGTGGCAGGGGCAGGAACCTGACTCCCAGGGGATATTTGGGCAATGCAGGAAGACTGTGGGAGCAGCTATCCCATCCCGCCTACATGCTTCCTCTGCCCAACACAGGCAGCACTGGCCCCAGGGAGCTACAGAACTCACTTATTAACGCAGAGACGGTGTCTACTTTGGGGTCATAGGAACACTTCCCCTTCCCTGACTCCAGCTTGTCTGGCTCCAGGTAGAAGATATAATCCTGGAGAAGGAAGCAAATGGAGGAGCTGATTAGACTTTCACCCCTCCATCCCTGTGGCATCTTCCAAAGCCCACCAGGAGAAGCAGCCTCCTCCAGGATGAAGGCCAGCAGCGAGGATGGATGCGGGTGGACCACACCAGGGGTCTGCAGGTCTTCTGAGAAGCTGAGGTCCCCGTGAGCTACTCCTCCAACGTTGCTGGGTGCTTCTCCATGCCCTCCACCACTTGGAGACTTGGTTGAACTGCTGGGTTGAAACAGGGCATCCATCCCCCAGGTCCACTTCTGGGCAAACATCTCCCTTTGGCCACCTCTTTGCTCCAGCTAGCCGCGTCGCACGTTGCCATTTGGCTGGCTCCAGGTCACTCAGCTCCAGCAGCTTTGGCAGGCAGAGTTTGGCCAGTGGCACAGCTCAGCACAGCTCGGCTGCCAGACCCACCGCAGTCCTCTTGCCAGGACCCATCTTCCAGCAGGCACTGCCAAGGTGGCATCATGGGGAGATGCTGCACCCACGCTGGGGGATTCGCCCCCACATTGTTAGCTGTCTCTCCACCTCTGCCTCCCCTGTGGCCATCCCTGGCACTGTCACATATCCCCAGCCAGGCAAGACCCACACTGCCTCCAGAGATGCACACAAAAACCTCTGCCAGTGCCAGCTGGGGGCAGGCAGGGCCAGGCTCGCCCAGCCAGGGCACCCTGCACCCCCTGACATAGGGACCATCAGAGCAGGGATGAAGCAGCAGCATGGCAGCACTTGTGAGGAGCCCGGGTGCAGGGGGGTACCTCAAGCAACCAAATCAGGGTGGCGGAACTGCCCACTGGCCCCGTGCCCTGGCTTTGACGCAGGGGTGATGGACATGGTGGCAGCCATCCTCCATCGAAAGGTGAACAGTGTCCTGGCAGAGCCCCCAGCTCCAGGAAGGGCAGGATGGGGTGGGGAGCTGGGATGCTGCAGAGGTTTTGCTCATGCCAGCTCCTCCTGGGGCACCTCAGCCCCAGAGATGGGCACAGCCACACTTCCACCGTCCCCATCGCTGCACTGCGCTGCCAGAGCCACCATCACCATCACAAACGCCTCTGCCTGGTGACAGCCCTGCTCCCGAGCTGAGCAAACCATCACAGGGAAAACCTGGCTCTCCAGTGCAGCCCTGGCCCCAGCCGCATCATCTCACCCTCCCAGTCAGGCAACCCATGAGCCATCACGGTGCCGGCACCACTGTTGGGCTAACGTGCCTTGAAATGCATCGGAGTTGCGGGAAAGCAGGTGCTGGCAGCCCCCAGGGAGCCCTCGCCCAGGGCACAGGAGCTGCACCAGGGAGCTTCTCCCTGTGGATGCTGGGGCCAGATCTGGCAGGGAGGGAGGAACCAGGGGAGCTCGAGGGGGCTGAAATGGCAACAGGGCTTGCCCAGCTGGCACTGGGGAAGTCAGCAGCAGGAGCTGCCCGCAGCCAGTGAGATGCTCGCAGCTGAGCATCACCCTCTGCCCCCCTACCACCCATCCTTGGAGCGGAGGGGCCAGCGGGGGCAGAGGGCCAGGCAGGAGGGAGACCCAGGCTGCCACAGGATGCCCACGCCCCACCTGCTCCCCAGCCCATGCACTGACCCATGTTAGTCTGGAGGGGAGAGGCTTGGGGGGTGACACTGTCAGGGTGGGCAGGACGCTGGGTGTTCCCAGAAGCTGGGGCTGCCATCGCCTCCCTGAGCCTGCTTGCCCACTGGCATGACACAAGCCCTCCCCGGGGCAGGGCAAAGCAGCTGCTTAGTCACGTTTTTGTAGACCCTACCAAAACACCTCCTGCACATCGCCTTGGCATCCTCCCCTGAACCACCTCAAGCCCTGTGGCTCTACCGACAAGTGGCCCCACTTCCAAGGGACACAGCAAGCCTGGAGCTGGGCAAAGCTGGTGGCAGGGGGGAGAGCCACCGTCCCTGACAGTGTCCCCCACAGGGGACCCGTACATGGCCTGGGAGGAAGGAGTTAGTGAGAGAAGGAGAGCAGACGCCAGGCCGGTGGCCGAAAGATGCTGTGCTGAGAGGGAAGGAGACGGCGGGGATGCCCACAGAACCGGGGATGCCCACGGCACAGGGCGCCTGGCCCAGGGGTCGGAAGCATGCCGGTGGGAGGGAGAAGGAGCCCGCGGCTCTGGCGTGCCCCGGGGAGAGTTGGGCACGGCTGCGGCGGGCTCCCAGACCGGTTCCCACCTTGCTTTGTGCTGGTCTCGGGCTGAGGGGGCTGTCGGTGGATCTGCTTTCCCGGCCTCCCGGCTGGCTCGGCGGAAACCCCTGGGGAAAAGGAGCAGGGCAGAGAGTTAGCGCCAGTGGGGGGAAGGACCCCCCAGGGCAGGGGCGGGTGGGGGGACCCCAAGAGCTGGGGTGATGGGTGCCCATGGAGCAGCAGAGCTGTGGTCCCCCTGGGTGGTGCTGGTGGGGGTCTCCGGATGCTCCAGGCTGGGCCGTCCTCCAGCAGGAGCTTCTCCAGGACAGATCCTACTCTCTCCCACAGAACTGGGGTGCCCTGGCACAGGGAAGGAGAGAGCGGAGAGGCAGCTGCCCGCAGCCAGCCAGGTTAGGCTCACACCTGGGGACACAAAGATGGCACCTGCCACCCAGGTGGCAGCACCCTGAGCAGAGAAGCAATGCGCCAGCCCCCGGCGCCCAGTCACGGCATGGGGGAAGCTACTGGCACTACAGGGTCACTGGAATGCCCTATTCCCGCCACAGCGCTGCTGGTCTGCTGGAGGGGACACACGATGCTGTCCTCAATTGCACCAGCACCCCTGCTCCTCCTCAAATGCTGCTGCTGCCCAGCCTGGTCCCAATCCAGTCCTAATCTGGACTGGCCCAAGCAGCAGCCACACTTCTTGGTGCCTGTGCCAGGCTTGGGGGCATCGGGACAGACACACATCCTCCATGTCCAGCGCCGCGTTCCTCCCTCAGCTCAGGCTGGCAGCACCCAGCTCCCTCTGACCACAGAAGAGGACACAGCCCAGGACCTGCCACCCCAGCGCAGAGGGGATGGACACCTCATAGGGCTTGGGGCCCCCCAGGACACCCACGTTGCTACTTGCAGAGACTGGCTTCCTCCCAGGACTATCCTGAAACTGCTCCTCTGTCTGCCACACATCCAGCCTGGTGGCACACGGCTTTGACCACCCTCTCAGTGCACACCATGGTCCTTAGGGCTGTGTGGCATTCATACAGGGATGTCCCCGACACGGCCACATGCACTGGCACAGCCCCTGCCACAGTTTTCCCTGTGCAACACCAGCACTGGCACAGTGCCAGGCATCCTCTGCATCCACGGCAAGGGACTCCGCAGCCTGGTGGTGGGTGGGAAGCTGGGGGTGACACATCTCTTGCTCCGGTGGAGATCCAGCAGTGGCTGCGACCAGCAGGGTGCGAGGGCACATCACATGGAAGCCAGCATCAAGGTCCAGCCAGGGTGGCCCAGTTCCAGCATGAAGAGAAGTCCTCTGTCTGTGGAGATGGCTTGGCCCCACTCAGCAGCACAGCACTGTTAGCCACGGTCACCCCACTGCCTGCTGTGGCCCCCAACCCTCTGCTCCCCAAACCCCCTGACACCAACTGGCAGAGGCAAGCCATGCCGTGCTGCCCTCCCGCACCCCGCTGCAGTCCTGTGGTGGCTGCACCGGCACCGCTGGTCCAGGCACTGGCTCAGCCCCCACCCATCCCACCCACCCCTTACCTGGGCTTTGCGCCCACGGTTGACGAAGGCGCAGATGGGGTTGTAGGCGCCGGTGCCACACACGTAGAGGTGGGTCCGGTTCCAGGGCTGGATCAGGCGGATGAAGTTGCCACACTCCCCCTGGGAAGCAGAGGAGGGGGTGCCAACCCCAGCAGGGGGCCATAGGTTGGGGTGGGGCCATGGGCTGGCACCATGGGTTGGTGTGGGTCACGGGATGGTGTGGGTCATGGGTTGGCATGGGCCACGGGATGGCATGGGGCATGGGACAGCATGAGTCAGGGGCTAGCATGAGCCATGAGCTAGCAAGCTAGAAGGCCCAGCCCTGGCTGGCAGGAGGAAACATGAGGAGCTTGGCCTCCTACTTGCCCATGAAGCTCTCCAGGACCTGCAGGGCTGGGACAGAAGGGGTGAGAGGACACTGTGACACCATGGGATGCCACCCCATCCGGCATGGCTGCAGATGCTGCTGCACTAGAGGGGACCTGGGGGATGGCTTTTCCAGGGTATGACATGAGGACACAAATCCCCCTGAGTGCTGGCCAGAAGGGGGTTCATGGTGTCCACTCACGTTGCTGTTCTTGCCTGACAGGATGCACTCTTCGATCCTCTGCTGGGATGCGGGCCAGTGGATCTGCAGAGACACAAGCCCAGGGGAGACCAGGGCTCACATCCAGCGCCACCTCTTCCCCATCAGTGCCAGCAACGCCCACCGAGCTCCTGCCCCAGCATCCAAAATGCCCCCTCGTGTGCCCAGTTGCCCCCCTTCCACCTGTGCCCCCCCTACCCTGCGGTGGCAGCTTACAATGAGGGGCTCGCGGTTGATGTCATGGAGGTCCAGCGAGAGGACGTAGTCCTTGCTGCCCACGTACATGCGGTCGTGGTCCTCGTCTTTCAGCAAGATGCGGTAGTCGCTGGAGTTGAGGAGGAAGTTGAAGAAGTGCGCTGTGCCAGTTGCCTTCAGCTCTGTGGGGGCAAAGGGGCAGGTGTCAGCACCCCAGGGCCCCCCACCTGCCCTGGTGCCACCTCTGCCCCTGAGTTCAAGGCTGGTCCCAGCTGGAGGACATCCTGCCAGAGGAGATGCCCACCTTTCCCTCCATGAGAACCATGATACTGCCACCTCTACATAGGACATGGGACAATGACAGAGATGCACATGGCTGGTTGGGACAACCAAGAGTGGCCAGGGGAGGGGGACAGCAGGACCTGGGCTCAGGAGACCCAGCACCCCACAGCAGGGAGTGGAGCTCCCCACTGAGATGGGGCGGGAAGCAGGGGCTCCCTGGCACACTAGCCAAGAGCCCGCAGCTCCCAAAATCTCCGGCATCATCCCTCTCCTGCCCTGTGACCCCACGTCTCAGCCAGTCCACTGGCTCCTCAATGGGGAAGCTGGGACCCCAAGGAGCTCCCTCCCGGGGAGGGGACAAACCTCTCCCCGGCCCCACGCACCCCATCCCCCCTTGGGAAGTTATTTTTAGCCTGAGTGTGGGAGCAATGAGTGAAAGAGGATAATGAGGGTCATGAATATTCACAAGTGCAATGAGGCAGCCAGATGGAAGGCAGAAGTGCTGCAGATGATGTGGGCCAGTGCCAAGGACCACGCAGCAGGGGCCAGGACACAAGCAAGACAGAGAACCCTACCCCCATGGGACACTACCTACTCTGGATGCCACCCCCTCTGGAGGTGTCACTCCCTTCCGATGTCAAGCCCAGCCATCTGATGCCACCTCCATGGGATGACACGTGCCCTGGATGTCACTCCCTTTGGAGGTGCCACCCCTTTGGATGCCACCAACAGCCATCCGATGTCACTCCCAGCCATAAGATGCCACTCCCATGGGATATCATCTTCCCCATATGCCATCCCCTTTGGAGGTGCCACTCTAGATGCCACCTCCATGGGACACAATCTGCCCCAGATGCCACCCCCTCTGGAGATGCCACCCCCTTCGGATTCCCCCCTTCAGCCATTAGACATGGGGGTCTCATGGGACTGCCACGGGATGCTGGCCCCATGAGCACCCCCCACCCTGCATTTTGTCCCTCCACACCGGGGTGTGCCCTGTGCACCGGGGACCCCCCTTCCCGGGTGGGAGTGGAGCAGGTTCCTGCAGCTCGGTGGCGGGAAGGAGCATGCCGGCTTCCAGGCAGGGCTGGGCAGGGCTCCAGCGGCCAGCTGCCGCTCCCAGCCAGGATGCCAAGCGCCTGCAGATCTCCCTGACCTCTCACCTTCCAGCCCCATGGGGGGCTGGCAATGTCCCACAGGCATCCCCAGGGCTCCTTCCCATCCTGGGCACCCTGAAGACATGGGGGGCTGCCCTCTTTGGGGACTGAGAGGGCTGGGGGGCTGTGCCCTGCACCCTGGCGGTGGCAGGGACCCCCTTGCACAGCCCTGGGGACACCCTGCTTGGCATTCTGGGGCTGGGCTGGCGGACTGGCAGGGGGGCGGGCACCTCTGGGGCAGGGTGGGCACCTACCCTCCGGCCAGCCAGGGGAAAGGGAGGTCTCCATGGGAGCCCATGCCAAGGGGGCACAGCCATGCACAGGAGCAGCCAGATCTGTGCCCACCGGTGTCACTGGGAGAACCCACCCTGTTCCATGGCCAGCAGCGCTGCCCCCCAGCCCCCAGCCCTGCCGCACGGCACCTGCAGCCCACTCAGCACTGCTCAGCTGCAGTGGGGAGGCCGCTACATGCCGGGCACCACGGGGCACAAATCTGCTGGGGCTGTGGGAAATGCTGTCACGGGACGTGACATCAACATCCCCCTGGCCCAGGGGTCTGCCTGCCAGCCAGGGCTGGATAGAGGGGGTGAGCATGGTGGGCACGTGGAGGGGCTGGTGGGCAGGGTGGGGTGCCACAGTGCAAAGGACAGGGGGACAGGGGGGCTGCTCACCCACCTGGTGAGCACACTCCTCCCGCCTGTCCCATCTGGGCTCCAGATGTTCCCTGTTGCCAGTGCTGGCTTGCCTGCCACTTGTGGCATTCCCTGCCCGTCCCATGGTGCTCCCTGCCTGTCCCACAGTGCCCCTGCCTGTGCCACAGTGCACTGGGTCCAGTCTCTGCCTGTGCCACGGCCCACAGCTGCCCCGCTCACCCACACAGTGCGTGCGTGCATATGCATGTACAGCATGCAACACGTGTGCATGCGTGTGTGCCCCACACAGCATGTGTGTGCATCCCACGCAGCATGTGTGTGTGTGCACGTACAGTGTGCGTGTGTGCCCCCCACACTGTGCATGCCCCACACAGCGCGTCTGTGCATGTGTGTGCCTCACTGTGTGCGTGCACGTGTACATGTGTGTGTGCGAGTACAGGTGAGTGCCCCATACAAATACATATGTGCATGTGTGCCCCACAGTGTGTGTATGCATGTGTGTGCCCCACAGTGTGTGTGCATGCACGTGTACCTCACACAGCACGTGTCTGTGTGCACATGTGTGCCCCACACAGTGCCCTGGGGATACAGGGTGACTTTCTTGGGGCTTCCCCCAGAGGTATGCTAGTGTCGGGGAGGCTCTGGAGCTCGGGAGCCAGGAAAGGGCAGGGTGGCTTCAGCAGTGGGGTGACGCAGGCAGAGCAAGAGGGCTCGTCCCCAGCACTAGGGACCAGCTGCCAGAGCCATACGCCCAAGTCATCCTGCTTGGGGCAGGGACAGCCCTGGTGCAGGCAGAGCTGGGGATGGAGGTTAAACCAGGCAGACCCCCCATGCTGGGACAGCCCCACATCTGCCATCGCTGCCTGGCCTGGGGACACCACGTCCAACCTCCCCAGGGGCATGCTCCCATCCTCACCTCCCAGCTGGGACCCTGGGGCTGAGCCGGGCAGCACCAGGACACCAGCAGTGCAGGGTCCCATGCCAGTGACAGTCCCAAAAATCCCACATCCATCAGGATGGGCGGCCCCAGGACTTGTCAGGGGACAGAGCCAGCAGCACAAAGGGCCCTGGCCCCCCGCTGGGGGCCCCATTCAGCCCCCCACGGCCCAGCGATCAGAAGGGGCATCCCCAAAGCAGGGTGGTGACGGACCCACTGCCCCGTGACGCCCTCTCCAAAGGGGATGGACGGGTGGGTGAGCCCCCACCCCAACTTCTGACCTCCTGAACCGCCGCCTTCCCGCCCTCCCTGCCTAATCCCCCACCACCACTGTGCCCCCAAACCTGCCCCCGGCAGCCACGGGGGGTCCCTGGGGACAGAGCGGGGCAGGGGCCCCCCTTGGGGCTAGAGAAGCTGGCTGGTTAGCCGATGTGCCCTGATGAGCATATTCCCTCCCGCATCCCTGCTGCCAACCCCAGCACCGGCAGAGCTTCCCTGGCTGGCCAGGAGCCTAATCCCATTTTAATTGCCCAGCACCGGAGCCAGGAGCCGCCCAGCATCACAGCCAGGGTGGCCTCCCCGGGGACGGTCCCCTCGCAGCATCCTGCAGAGCCCCCACCAAGCCTCCATCGGACTCACCTCCCTAGTATCATTTGGTGGCCTCAGGCATTGAGATTTAATTACCCTGCGCCTTCGAGCGATGCTGGCGGCCAGGAACCGTCATACCCTTGGCCAGCAACAAGGGGTGATGCTCAGCTCTGCCTGCTTGGCTCTGCCCGCAGTGATGGCAAGCAGTACCGCCCAATTACATGCTCTGCAAAGCCAAATCCCCCCCCGCCCCCCCCAGTAATGCCAAATTCGGGCTGAATTTACAGCTCCAGCAGCTGCCCACACCTCCACCCTTGCTGGCTACCACCACCGTCCCCCATTGGGCAGGGATGAGTGGTCCCTGCCCACTGGCACAGAGGCCAGCACTGATCTCCAAAGCAAGGGTGAGATTTTAGGGGCCCCTGATAAACTGAGCATCCAGAGGGCATCTCATCCCAGCGCCCCAAATACCCCCAACCCCCTCAAACACCACCAGAGTGCCGGCATGGAGAGTTAATGCCACTATAGGACCAGAACTGGTCACCTCCCCAGGTGCACCATTGCTGCACCCCCCTGAAACCAATTACAGGCGCTCTCACCTAATTAGTTTCTAATTATGGGCTTGTAGTGCATTCAACATAATTAGCATGTAAATTACACGGCGTGTTTATATTCAATAACCGCTCTCCCCCTGGCTGGCAGAGGCAGTGCCTTTTGGGAGCCCTTTCTTTGCATGGGGGTGAATGAATTCACACCGCATGCCGATGGAGAAGCCAGCACTGATCCCAAGGGAGCCTGGCCCAGCAGGGATAAATCCTGGCTCCATCCCAAAGCGGTTTATCCCATAAATTTATAAGTGTGCCCCAAATTTTCAGGATGCTTCCCCCTAATTTTTCCCCTGCTTGAAATCAGGGATGCAGCTTTTTGGGTACCTGGCAAAGGGGAAGGATGGGGAGCAATGCTGGGAAAGGGATGGGGGACTGGATGTGTCCCCTCCCGTGTTTAAAGCATTTGTTGTTACTGGGTCTGATCAAAGAGCTGGGTGGGTCACCCGATGAAAGCAGAATTGCTTATTTGTTTGAGCATCACTCCGCTACCCCTTGATGGGTTATTTATGATGTAATTAAGCTAATTACATGTAATAAGAGAGTTTCCGTGGCCCCCAGCCAAGCTTTTTTCCCATTTAACCGATTCACAGGTGGGAGGAAACCAAAGCCGCCTTGCTGGGGCTTGGGAGATGAAATGGCTCCAGCTCCCGCTTGCTGCCTTCCACCCCCGACCATCTCCAGCCCCCCCCGGGAGCATCGCCCCGTGCCAGCACCCGCTCCACTGGCCCCTGCAGCAGGGGACAGGTGCCACAGCCACCCGGCTCAAATCCCTTGGGATGAAAGCAGGGCGAGCCGGGTGCTTTCCCCCCTCCTCCCCCCCCCCCCCCCCCCCCCCCGCCATCGCAGCCCGGACGATTGGGCTCAGGCCAAAAAAAAAAAAAAAAAAAGAAAACCCACATTTTTTCAGCCAAAACCGCTGATTCATCCCCCAGCGAGCTTGCCCGAAGTGCTCGCGGGTGGACGTGCCCCAACGAGCATCTCTGTTAGGGGGGGCCCTGTCCCCACCGAGCATCACATGGCAGCGGTGACCCCGGTCCCCACTGGGGAGCTGGGCCAGGGGATACTCCAGCAGCAGGAAAAACCCCTCGGGAAGGAGCCTGGCTTCAGAAAAAAACACTTCAGTGCCCCCAAAAGCAAAGAGCTGAGCTGAGGGTCCCCACCCGCCGCCCTTTGGGGCGTTTTTTTATACATTTTTTAACATTTTCTTCCACAGCCCCTGAAAGCAGCACAAGGTTGCCTTGGTGGGAATGCAGTTGCTTTTCCAGGCCATTCGCTCTGTGCCAAAAAGACAACAGGGAAGGCAGTGGCTGGGGTGCTCCGGGCAGGGGCCGGCAGCACTGGAGCCAGGGATGGGGGACACAGATGCCAGGAAGGTCCATGCTGGCTGCACTGCTCCAGGAGTGTTGTTAATTTGAGGGATAATGAGCTTACTAGATATATGCTGGGGGGAGGCTAAAATCGCACAGGGTGGTTTTTTGGGAGGAAGGTTTAAAGGAGCTTATGGAGCTTTGCAGCCGGAGTCCAGGGGGCTCAGCCCCAGCAGCAGCCGGTCCTGGTGGGTGGGGGGGCCCTGCCACAGCCCCTCAACCCCCCCAGCCAAAGAAATCCTTTTAGGGAGTCACAGAGCTCACCCTCATGTCCCTGTCCCCCAGGGCACAGGAGAGGGGACCGTGGCATCCCCCCTACCTTTGAGGGGTCCAAGGAGCAGCACAGAGGTCCAGCACACCCCCACTCTGTACTGGGGTGAGGACCAACAGCACCAGTCCTCCCAGCACATCCCCACGGCTGGCTGTCCCCGAGCCCTTGGCCCTGCCTGTGCACCCCCCCGTGTCCTCCCCATGTTTATCCCAGCCTGCTGTCGCCAGGCAGTGCCCACAGCTGCAGCAGCTTAGGAGGGCGCCTGGGTGGCCCCGGGGACACAGCCCCCTTGCCGGGCTCCTCTCCAGCCATCTGCCACCTCCCGGCCTGGATCAAGCGTGCCGATGTCCCCCAGCCGAGATGCCAGCAGGATGGGAGGGGAAACTGAGGCACAAGGCACCCAGAAGCAAGGTCACGCAGGGGGCTGGCAGCAGAGGCGAGAGGAGCCTCCACCACTTGATTTATTCTTTTTAAAGTGATTTTTTTCCCCCTGCAGGAACTGCCCTGCCTCTCACCCGGCCCCTCCTGGCCAGGGCTGTCCCTGGCTGGACCTCTGCCACGGCTTTTCCAAGAGGTGCCAGCACGGCTGTTCCCATTGCCATGTTGGTGCGGGGGGGGGGGGGGGGGGGGGGGGGGGCGCGGGGAGGAGCGGCTCCCCCTTTGAAGCCCCATGGAGAGCCCTGACCTCGAGGGCTTCCCGCGGTGATGCGGGGTGAGAGCCCACCCTTCCTTCCCGCATGCTTTTCCCATGCCGGACAGGGAGCAGGACACAGAGGGATGAATCACCATCACCATCATCATCACCTCCTGCATCCTTGTGGTGAAAGCACAGACCTCTGCGGTGCCTGAGCCCCCGGCATGGAGGAAGGCCCAGAGGAGAGGGGGCCACAGGATGTGTACAGGAGATGGGGGGGGGGAACTGTTAGCAAGAAGATGATTAAAAATATCCACCCTATTTCTGGCCAGCACCGGGCTGAGATCTGGGAAGAGCTGCTGGCAAAAGGGAGCTGTGCCGGAGCCGCTCCCAGTGCTGTTCTTTCCTTGCCGGTCACCTTCCTCCTGCACGACACACGACAGGAAAGCCTTGAGAGGGAGGACAGATGGACAGCAAGCATGGGGGTCGCAGGGTGAGGGGGACGACTGCGGGATGACCCTGCCCAGCCCATCACCCTGCGCTGGGGTGAAGGAGCTCGGCTCCTGCCCTATTCTTATTGCTTCATTATTTTTTAATTTTTTTTCTTTTTAAAGCACTCAGAGACGACGGGGCTCTGTAGAGGATGACGCAGGCCCCGGGGAGCTGCGACAAACCTCCGGCGCGCGATAACAAGCAAAGGCAAACAAACCCAGAGACGCTCCCGGGGCTGGCGGGGCTCCAGGCAGCGCGGCTGAGGCGAGGCACTGGGGGGGGACGGATGGACACAGGGATACAGTGGCTCTCTCCAGCACAAATCTTTCCCCAGCACCCCACTAGGTGCCAACGCGATGCCACAGCCACCTGGGTCCCACCGGGCAGTACCTTGGCATGGGGATGCTTCAGCCAGAGGGATGCTGGTGGTGGGGACCTGCACCCCAAGCCCAGCGGCATCCCTCCAGCCCTGCCCACACCAACAGGCACCAGGTCCCCTGAAGTACCACAACCATGTCCCTGCCAGCACAGCGAGCCCAGCTCATCACACCCGTGCCCCACAGCCCAGCCCCCATCACGCCCAGCCCCACTGCCTGCAGCTGCCTCAAGGGATTTGGGGCAGGGGATCTGGGTACTGATCCAGGCTCCCCAAGCAAGAAAGGGGCCGGACCAGCCAGCAATCGCCACTACCACGCCACATCTCGCAGCCCCACGGCTTTGAGGAGGCTGCGGGCAGATTATTGACTCAGGGAAGCTGCTTACCGGCAGCCTGGCGTGTGGCTCCTGGCTGGCCCTCGAGGAAGACCCCAGGCTAATTCTCTTCTGCTGCCACTGCTGCAAAAGCGTAGGCGGGGAGGAGGTGAGCAGCATCCCTTCCCAATCCTGATGCTTGGATCCAGCACATCACCAGCATTTCTTCTCCATGTGCCAGTGCAAACTGGCCCTTCTCACACCACAAATGCCCTCTCTGTGCAGGGGGAGCCATGCCAGGCCACCCCAGGCAGGAGGGAGAAGGACCAGAGATCCTGTCACAGGCACTTGGGTGACACCACCAGGTCCCCGGTCATGGCCAGGGAACTCCACTCCACCCAGCCAGGGCCCAAAAACCAAACCCAAACCAGCCCCCACCCCGCTGCACAGCAGGCCTAACCACACTTATCCGGAATTAATCCTGCTCCCGGGCATGCCGGCACTGAGGGATGGCAACAAGCATTAACACACACCTTGCCGGGGTGGGGGGCACCGAGTCAAGCCAGGGCTTCACCACAGCCTCCTCCCACTGCAGCCACAAGGAAGAGATGCTCTGAGCCAGGATAAGGGATGCATCTCTAGGTGGGAAACAGCAGCGGCCAAAGTGCCCCAGCAGCCCCTAAAACCCCTCCGAAACCACCTTTTGGAGAGAAAAGCGGTGCCTGCCACGCAGAGAGGAACTGCACACACCTTTCCAGCCTGGACTTGTCCCCAGCCGCTTCATACCAGCCATTTTTCCTGCCGAGACCAGCCTTTAAAGCCAGAGGCTCGCCCTGCCTGAGCCTCGTTTGCCGCGAGCCCCCTGAGCCCCTCCTGCCGGGGGGCTCTGCTGGACCGGACCAGAACTGCTGCGCTCACCATCGGCTCCGCCACTGCATCCCGGGCTCACCGGTTCGGTACATGACCGGAGGGCAAAGGCACGGTGGGAAAGCATGGCAGGGCGCAGGCAGCATGGCCCCGGCTCTCCCAGGGTGGCTCACGTTCCCCAGGACCCCAAGAAAAGGCAGACACAAGGCTCTGTGTGCCTGTCACCCTCCTGACACACATCCCTGGGCTGGGACGAATCCAAGAGGGCAGCTGGTCCCAGCAGGGCCCGGGGCGAGGGCAGTACCAAACACCCTGTGCTGGCGGAAGCTCCTCCAGGTTTGTAACCCTGAGCACTGCCTCATCGCCCCATCCAGCTCCCTCTCAGCATCCTCGAGGCAGGAGCTCAGGACCAACCCCTCCACCAACATGCACCCCAAAGCTGACCCGGGGTTGTCCCCCTGGCTCCTAGAGTGGGCTGGGTGGGTCGGGCAGCCCCGGTACCAAAGGGTTAAGCCCCTTTCCCCCGCCCCGCCATCCTCCCCTCCAGCCTCTAGCCGGCTCCCAGCCAGCTCCCAGGCATTAATGCCAGCTGGGGGGGCCAAGGCAGCGCCAAGCTGCTGTTTGGACTCGGGGCGCTGCTGGGGGGGGCTTCTCGCACCTCAGCACCCAGCTTCGCCAGATGGAGGGAGTCACACACCCACAAGGGGAAGCGTACTAGGGGGACTGGGCAGGCTACCAGCCCCACACACCCCCCAAGAATGGGAGCGGGGGGGAGGGGGCAAACTGGGAGCTCAGCCACACTGAACCCCATGGAGATTTCTGGGGGTGCAGCCTACTGATACCCCTGCTACCAGGTGAGAAGGAGGAGGAAGCCTGGACCATGGTGCCCCTGATGTCCTCCACCTTCTTGGGGTCCCACCCTGCTCCCCACCCCCACCCTGCGACTCCTGCTGCCAGGCTCTTACCTTTGAAGGAGAGCTGGACCCTCGGGGTAGCAAAGCCGTGGTCCTTGGCATGGGCAGCCCGCCAGCCCAGAGTCAGCAGGGTGGCCCAGAGGAGGACGCTGACCACGGGCATGGTGGGCATGCACCTGGGCACCGATGTCGAGGGGAGTCCGGGACTTGGGGAGCTGAGCCTGCCAAAGAGGGCATAGCAGGGAAGGACATCAGTTTGCTGCACCCACCCTGGGATGTGGGGTACAAGTCCCACACCTCCCCATCATCATCCCACTCTTCATCACTCGCCGGCACACAGCACCCTGTGGGGAGGGCTGGGAGCAAGCCCTGGGGGGGCTCAGGTAAACCCTGCTCTGCAGGCTGGGGTGTGGGAGGCAGGAATTGGCGGGGGTGCCCAGTCTCACCTTCTAGGGTGCCAAGCTAAGCATGCAGGGTGAGGCGAGCACGGCAGTGAACACCACTGCAGCACGCTCCCCCACCTAAGCCAGCGAACCTTGCCCAGGTGAGGAGCATCCCTCCTCACCCCCCTAGCCTGCAGCACCCCCACTGCGCTGAGATGGCTCTCCCCCAGCACCTAGAGGGGTCCCATTCCCACCCCTCTTCGCCCCACCTCTCCTCCCAGCCCCCAGCAAAGCCACAGTGAGCAGAGCTGGGATCAGATCTTTCCAACATGAAGGAAATCTGGACTTCATTATTCCAAGAACGTACAAAAAAAAAAAAAAAAAAAGGGGGGGGGGAGATTTTTTTTTTCATAAATAAAAGAGGAGGAAAAAGAAGAAGAAAAAAAAACCCTGCCTGTGTGCCAGGCAGCTGGACTCCCTGGGGCTCCAGCACTGAGTGGAGTCCGCCAAGCTGCCTCCAGCAAGCCACACACGCACCCCGGCACAGCACGGCATGGCACAGCATGGCATGCAGTGCCCCCAGCGTGCCCCACTGTCCCTCGGGGAGAGAGATCATCTCCTCGGGCCCAGGTCCCTCTCCCAAGGCAGCACCCTCCCAGGGGGCTCCAGGAGGCTTAAGGCAGGATTTGGGAGGAGGGCTGCGGTGGGAAGCTCCTCATGTCCCCAGGGAGCTGCACACCCAGGGTGGGATGCGCTGTGCCGTGGTACCTGGGTGGGCTCAGGCATCCGGGCAGCACCCAGTCAAAGGCGTCTGCACCGCAAGGATGGGCACTGCCTGCCTGCATGCTGCACCGGGGGGGTCCCATCGTGACACCCCCATGGGGACGTGCCAGCTGCCACTGCATAGCCCCGCAGGGGACAGGCACACAGGAAGGTGGCGGGTGGATGGCCAGGACCCCTTCAGGGCACCCCAGCAGAGAGATGCTGAGCTGCCAGGGGGGCAGTCCCGCATCCCGGGGCTCTGCCCACAAGGCCACCCAGGTGGTCCGGCCAGCCCCTCCCGGGGTGCACAGAAGCCAGGGTGCCAGCCCTGGCCCCGAGCGGGACAAGGACAGCAGCACCGACACCGCCAGGCGGGCACCACCGCAGCCCCTCCAGCGCCGCTTCCTCGGGCGGCAGGGCAAGACCTGGAGCACGGCGGCACTGCCGCTCCCCGGGGGCTCAGTATTTTTTTTTTTCCTCGCTCTTGCCTTTGGAGTCAGTAAATATTTCGATTTGCTCTTCTCCCCCTGAGCACACCCAGCTCTGCTCCATTGTACTGGCATTCGGTCTCCTTCCAGGCTGGCCCCCCTGCTTCTCCCACCCGTTCCCAGGCTCTGCCCTTCCCATCAGCGCAGGGCCGGGACAGCCCGAGCCCCCAGTTCCTTCGCCAGCCAAAACTCCAGTTGGTTGCAGTTAAATAACCCCCCTCCATCCAAGCCTCCCCCCCTCTCCCCGGCAGCTTTAGGAAATAATTCTGGCAAATCCCACTATTGCATTTGGATGGAGCGGCGTACGCGTCAGAGACAGGGAGCGAGATGGCAAACAAAGGAAAAGGGAGAGGAGGGGAGCGCAGCGAGCGCAGGGCGAGGAGGGGGGAAAGGGCCGGCGGCGAGCGGGGGGCACCCAGGCCCGGCTGGGAAAGGCAAATTCCAAGGAAGCAAAAAGGGGAAACGGCCCATCGGAGTGCACCTTGGACGGGAAATCTTTATTTCCAGGGTCATCTGCGCTCCAGGGAAACTGGGAACTCCAGGGGAGAGCGGCCACGTTCCTCCTCCCCCCAGCACCCGGGCTGGCTGGGGATGGGGGGGATGTTGGCAATTAAAGTTTGGCCATTGCTGGTGCTGCCGCAGGAAGATCAAAATCCCGCTCGGCTTTATCCCCCCTCCCAGGCCGGTCAGCCCAGCGCCACCGAGCCCAAGCGATTGGGGAAAGGTTTTCCCGGCTAGAACAGGGACTCCTCTGGGGGACCGAGTCCCCGGGGCCGAGGGGGGCCGGGGGGGCTCGGAGATAAGGCTGCCCGCACGCCTGGTCCTGGGGGCACGGGAGCGACCCCCGGGAGCAGGAAACGCTTCGGGAGGGAAAAGAGAGACCGGCAGGATGGGCAGCGGGAGGGGAGTCCGCCCCAGCTCTCGGCCATGGTGCCCGAGTGCACGGTGGCACCAGTGGGAAGGGGGCGGAATAAAAAAAACCAAAAAAAGAAAGAAAGAAAGAAAGAAAAGAAAATAATAACGTTAACCGGCCAGCGCGGCCCCTCGCACCCGGGAAATAACTTTGCGCAACTTTGCGCCGCCAGCCCTCCGGCACGCCTGGCCAGTCCCGGGGGAGAGCCCCCTGTCCCCTGCGCCCCCGGGCGCTCTGCCCCCCCCGCGCCCCGTTGGGGCTCCCGGTGCCCCCGGGCTGGCGGCGGCTGCCGGCTCCACAGGGCTGGGGGAGGGCGTCTGGCGAGTGCCCCCCTCCCCAGCACCCCTTCCTCAGACACCCACCCGCCGCCCAGCCCTGCCGCAGCCCCCCCTGCCCCGGGAGCTCTTTGCCAGCCCCCGTCCCCTGCCCGCACCGTGCTCCCCGGGGACCGTGCCCCCGCCCCGGGCGGCACCGGGGCGCGCCGGGCTCCCGGGGGTGGGGGGACCAGCAGAGACACCCCACCCCACCCCCGGTACCGGCCCCCCTGCGAGGCGGGGCGGTGGGGAGGGCTGCAAAGCGCCCGGCGTCGCCGCTGGCTCGGGGCAGAGGTCCCGACCCCGGTGTGCAGGCACCAAGCCGCCCCCACGCCCCACCTGCCCGCTTCACCGGCAAGTTGCGGCGGGGGGGACACAGGCACGCACACGCGAGTTCCGAGCGGCGGAAAGTTTTCTCGGGGCGCCCCCGCTCCGCCGCCCGCTCCCCGCCCTTACCTCTGCGGGGGTCCCGGCGGCGGCGGCTGGCGGGGGGGTGTGGAGGGCGGCGGGGCTCAGCGCCGCGCCGGGCACCCGCGGCCCCCCGCCATCTCGCGGCCGCGACTGCCGCCGCGGCCCCGGCCCGTGGAGCGGCGGCGGGGCGGGGCGGGGCGCGGGGCGGGGCCGGGGCGGCGGGCGGTGGCGGCCCGGCCCCGAGTGGGCGCCGCAGCCCCTGCGCTTGTCGCGGGGCGCCGTGGGGGGCGTCGTTTGCATAGCCCCGCCCCTCAGCCCCGCCTCCCCCCCTCCTGGGACAGCGGGTTCGAGCCCCGCCGCCCCCGCCGCTCACCTCCGGCTCCGGCCTTTTGTTGCTCCGTGCCGGCGGAGCCCCGCGCCGTGTGAGGCCGCGGGCAGCAAGGTTGGCCTCCGGCGCTCACCACCCTCCCGCCGGCCCCGGGAAGGAAGCGCCTACATAAGTGCCGTCCCTCCTTTGTCTGCCGAGGCGGGCAGCGGGAGGCAGCGGGAGGCAGCGGGGAGCCGAGCCCGGGCGAGCCGGCGGCTTTGTGAGGGCTCCGGCTCCGGCGAGAAACCGCCTCCCACACACGGCAGCCCCTCGGGCAGGAAGAGGGGCACCTTCCCCCGGCCCCACCTCGTTGCTGCTGTCGCCCCCGCCCCGGTGGCCCCCGGTCCTCAGCCGCGGGGAGACAGGTGATGCCTGCCCCTCTCCAGTCCCCTGGAGTCCCCCTGCCCCGGGGACCTGCCAGCCCCCGGGCGCTCCCTGCCCAGCACTGGCCCCGGCATCCCTCCGCTCCGGGATGTGCCGGCCCCCTCCCCCCCCGGCCCCGGCTCCCCACACGCCGCAGCAGCTTCCCCCAAGGCACGGCGGGCAGGTGCCGTGCAGCTGAGCCCCGGCGTCCTGCCCTGCTCCCTCCTGCCCCGAGCTGGGTGCCTCGGAGCCCTTCAGATGCCAGGCATGTGCCCTAGGTGCCCCGCTCTGCTCCCGCCGGGCTGGGGGTGTCTGTGGTGCCGCCTGCAAAGGCAGGAGCTGCCTCCCCCTGCTATGGGTACGGCCCCTGCAAGCACCGCCGAGCTTGGCCCCGTGCCCCCCACCTTGGCAAGACCTTCCCCCTTGGCATCAGCGGTCCCATCCACAGGTTTGCCACCTTTCCCTCTGCTACCCTGCTCCCTACTCGTGGAGTAATGAGGTCTTAAGGGTGCTGAGAAAGCACGGAAGGGGGTGCTGGAAGGGAAGGTGCCCTGATCTTACACCCATCGGGTGGGTGGGTGAGTGGGCCTGGGCCATTCCCCCTCCCCAGGGTGGTGCCGGTGCCTTGAAGCCAGGCTGGGGGGAGCCAGGGCCTTCCTGGCACAGGGGCCACGGGATGGAGAGCAGTAGATACCTGCAAGCAGGTGCTGCTGGGGCAATTCCTCCCCTGAGCACAGCCCCCTGCTCTGTCCCTGTGGCCCTTGATTCCCCCAGTCATACCACAGGGAGGGGACACAGCAGGGCAGGGTCTCCAGCCAGGCAGGGCCACCTTGTCACCCTGGCACCCACTGGGGCTCAAGGAGGAGGCAGAAGGGGTGTCTGCTCCCAGCCCTGCTGTGACTGCCCCACTGCCACCGCCTCCTTTCCAGGGATGGCTCCTCGGAAATAAGCAGGCTCCATCCTTTGCCCTCACGCCTCTCCTCTGGCTGTCTCTGAAAAACGAGGAGTTTGTCACCGGCTTCTCATCACCAGCCACTCTGTGTGCGGGAGAGGGCAGCCGCAATGGCCTCAGTCAGCAGCACAAATAAATGGCCCGAAACACGATACGCCGGAGCTTCCTGGGATAAAAGAATTTCTAAGGAGAGGTTTTATTTTCCCTTCAGAGCCCCAGTCGCTTGTGGTCTGGTCCAAACACAAAGGCTGTCCTGAATTTCTCGTCTCACTTTCTCTTCTTGCAGCTGGTGAGCTGGGCGATGCTTTGGGGCACCCTCTCCCCTGCGCCGGCGCTTTGGCATGCTGGGCTTGCAGTGATGGCAGGTCACCTGGCCTCCCCTGGCTCACGGCATCCCAGGGCCACTGGGCTCCAGCCCAGCCTCCTGGCCCCTGGTTGCTGTTCTGTGGGTGATGACACACATTTGGCAGTGCATTAAACTGGGACAGCCGCAGCCGTAGGCTGGTCTCAGTCACACCCCACTCCCCCACTACCTGCCTAGTGCTGGGGAGCCCTGCAGGTTCTCCCTTGAGCTGCAGTGGGGTAAAACTGGTCAGAAGAGGGGGTGCCCAGCCCTGCCCCAGGCCACCTGTCCCCCAGAATGGGTGTGGGCGTCCTGGAGACTTGCAAAGGAGCCAGGGCTATGCACCTGGGTGCCCACTATCCTCTCCTTGTCCCCATGAACCCTGTCTCGCTGGCACAGAAAGGGTCCTGGCCCCACCCGGTGTATCATTAACCCAGAACTGAGCCATTAACGGCTGGAGTCTCCCAAGTTCCCATCGTTATAAATCAGCCTTCCCCATAACTTCCCTCTCCCCTGCTGCAGTTTAAGCCTGTGGCTTCCTGTCCTAATTAACCAGTGAGGTTAATTGGCCCTCAGCCTCTTTATGCTTCTAAGCCTCTCTGAGGGGTGGGTCACTGCATCCCCTGTTCATGCATTGACCCTCGGATCCTTCCCTGTGCCGCAAGCTCTGCCCCCAGCACCAGGGATGGGAAGCACCTACGTGGCCACATTCATGCCACTGCTGAGGGCAGCTGCCCTGCCTGTCTCAGCCCCTGCCTGCAGGCATGGGGTGGGCACTTGCTACCACCCAGCACCCTATCCCTGTCTTCATCCCTGTTCCTGTCTCAGTTGCCACCCCTGTCCCTGACTCCATCCCTGTTCCTGTTTCCATCCCCATCTCTATAGCTATCTGCATCCTCACCCCTATTTTTATCCTTATCCTTTTCCCCATTCCTGTCCCTATTCCTGTTCTCATCCCTATCTGTGTCCCCATTCCTATCCCTTTTCCTGTCCCAATTCCTATCCCCATCCCCATTCCTGTCCCCACTGCCCCGCTTCCCTCCCTGGCCCCCCCTCTCCATGGCCCTGCTGCACGGTGGTGCCAGAGACCCCAGGCTGCGCCCGGATGCCTCAGCACAGCCCATGCCAGCTTCCCACTCCAGCCATCTGTCCCCTGCCTGCCTGCTGTCTCACACCTCCTCCTTGGGGCCAGGGGTCCCTGTCTCACCCACCCTAGGCAGTGGATGCTGGTGGGCACCAGAGTGGGTGTCCCCGGGGTGGAGGAGGCAGTGGGTGGGTGTCCCTGGGATGAAGGATGGTGCCAGGAGGGAGCTGGGCAATGCTGCCATCCAAGTGGTGGGGCAAAGCCTGCACTAGGTTTGGTGGCCCCTCTGTCTCATCCTGGGGACCAGCTCACTGCCACCCACCCCAGGTAGCCTGCAGGGACCCGATGACTTGCTCAGCCCTTTGGGGCATGCCCTGGTGCCAAGCATCCCTGGTGCCAAAGCAGCCCCATCACCCTGGGCTGGGGGCTTGGGCACTGGGACCCCTCCGTGCCAGCTCCCTGCTGCCAGCTGGGTGGGCAGCGCTGCCTTCCCCGGGCTGGCAGGCATTGCCTTTGCTGTCCTGCTGCTGAGGGAAGCATTCCTGCTTTTTATAACCCTCCTGCCGCTCCCCAGTGCCAGCCCAGTGCCAGCCCAGTGCCAGCCTGCCCGCCCCGGGGCAGCCCGGGGGCCGTGCCCGGGCAAGGCCGGGGAGCAGGGCAGCAGGGGTCGGGGCGTGCAGGGCCCGTTCGACCTGCACAGCTGCATAGCTTGTCTCCAGCTATTAAACAAACTCCTCCATCTCTCCCCCCTCCTCTCCGTCCCCTTCCCGCCTGCCAGGCGCTGCTTAACCCTCTGCTGTCCCGCTCCTCGTCCCGCAGCCTCCGGGGCGGCACTAGCTGCCCCTGGCCGCGCCCCGAGGTCCGACGAACAGCAGCGACCCCCGGCGCTGCCAGTGCCCCCCAGCCCGGCCGGGCAGCAGGGGTGGCCCCTCCAGGTCCGCAGAGTGCCCGCAGCCGGCACCCTCCAGGACAGGAGCGGGCGGACCGAGGCAGGGCTGCAGGCGGCTGCCGGGCCCCCTGCCCACCCCGCAGGGCTCTGCGGGGGGCAGTGCCGGGGAAGCTGCGGCTGGGGGCTGGGAACGGGGGCACAGGGCTCAGAGGCTGGGCAGGGCAGCGGGATGCAGGGTCTAGGCGGCGCAGGGTAGAGGCAATGTAGGGTGGGGGTGATATAGGGTCTGGGGGATGCAGGGCGGGTGGATGCAGGCAGAGGGATGCAGGGGCTGGGGATGTGCAGGGTGGGGGGATGCGGGGTGTGAGAAGAGAGGACCTGTGGTGCAGGGCAGGGATATGCAAGGCCTGGAGGGGACGCAGACGGCTGCGGGGTGAGGGGCTAGGCCTCCCCTGACCCACCCCAGCACACTGCTTTTCCCACCCCACTGGGAGAAGTGATGCTGGGGGGTGCCCCAGCGCCCGGGAGAGCTCCAGCTGCAGGTCTCCCCTGCAGACAGGGGCCAGGAAAGGAGGCAGGTGGGAGCAGCAGCCATGGGGTTCCACTCCTCGCTGCTGAGAACGGCACAGCTCGATGCGTGGAGGCAGCAGTGCTGCAGCCTCATGCTTCCAGCCCAGCTCAGCCTGGCAACACCACAAGAACAGCCTCCATCTCCCTCAGTCCCCACAAGCTGCCCACACGCCACAGCTCTCAGATACCAGCTTCGTATGTAACCCTGAGCAGCTCCCAGCTCAGGAACCGCTGCAGAGGATGGAGCAGGATTCATCCCTCCAGGCTGAATCGAGCCCTCTGGAAGGGTCGATGCGGCCATGCCATGCTCTACCCTCACCATCCTAGGACACTGGAGAGGACAGCCACTGCCCAGCCCCTCCAGGACCGCCCCGGCTGCCCTCTGCCTCTCATGCTCCCTCCCACAGATGTTTGGGATATCTGGGCCTTTGCCGCTCTGGCCCCAGTGACAAATGCTTGCCTGAGCAGGGTTTATTATTGTAAGAGCTTGGAGGTGGCTCTGGCCAACTTTCCGCCTGGGGCCAAGCCAGCAGCTGCAGGGCACCCTTCGGCACAGCCACCCTGGGGATGAGCTGTCCCCACCTTGGGCACCCTGTGCGTGCCAAGGGGCTGGGGACCCACCCCTGGCATTGCTCAGCACCCCGTCCCAGGCAGGGGATGAAGGCAAGTGCTCTATCCTTCAGCTGGCTGTGCTGGGAGAGGCGGCGGGTGTGTGGGTGTGTGTGTGTTTGCTGAGAGCCCCCCCACCCCCCACCCCCCGAACCCTCTGCTGCTTCTCGCCTGCTCGCTTCCCGGCTGGGCTGTCGTGGGCTGGAGCGTGGCGGGCTCGGTGATCGATGGCCGAGGAGCGGGCTTGCCAAGCCCTGCGTGTTTGGAAGGCGCCGTGTTTGTCTTGGCAGGAGCGGGGATGTCATCTCCTCCGCCTTGCACCGTGACGAGCTGGGAAAGCCAACAGGGGGTTGTGCTGGAGCGGGTGCTCGAGTGGGTCCTCTGGCAGCACCAGAGGGGTCTGCCCCAGATGGGCAGGGTGACATCCTGGCGAAACGAGAGGACAAGCAGAAGGACCCAGTGTGTGCAACAAGGGTGACGTGGGGACAAGTCGATCCTATTGTTCCCTGGCAGAGTGGATTTGGCCACCCAGATGTGCCCTGCACCTGGAGATGCCATCAGGCAGAGCTGCGCTCAGCCCAGCCACTGCACCAGTGCTGTCCCCAGGGTCACCCAGCCCTGTGCTTTGCAGGTGGGGAAACTGAGGCAGGGGGGCAGCACTACCTAGCAGTGGGTGCAGTGGGGCAGGGGGCTGAGGGTCCTGGAGCAGGACAGGCACCGGAGAAAGCAGAGCCTCTTGCGCAGAGGACAACTCAGCCGCAGCTCCTCTGGGAAGGGGCTGCGGCAAGGACATCAAAGGTGGCGCCAGATCGATGCCCAGCCCAGCGCTGACGGCAAAGGCATTTGAAGAGCAGCTCTTGCCGATGATGGCGAGGCTCTCAGTGGATCGATAGTGGCCTGCAAAGGCAGGGGCAAATCCTGCTGGGGTTCCCCAGGCAGAGCAGGAGCTCATGAGGGCAGGGAGACGAGCACCCTGGCAATGTCTGCAGTGTGACGTGCTGGCGGGCACGGGGCTGGGGAGAGGTTGAGTCTCATGAAATGGGAATTGCTGGAGTCAGTGCTGCCCCCAGGACAGGGGCATTTCACTCCCCTGCTGCTCCCCAGGAGGCTCGGGATAACAGTACTGGCCACAAGCCCTGCCCAGGACCATCTGGTGCTGCCGGTGCCAAGCCCAGCTGTGGGGACCTGTTCTGCTCTGACCCTGTGCTGGTTTCTGAGCCAGGGGGATGGGTGGGATGTCATCCACAGCTGCAGCTCAGTGGGCAGCATTAAGGTCATCCATCCTTGTGGCTCTCTATGCTCCAGAGAAAGGAACCATCACCCACCCTTGTGTGGGAGGCAGCCCCATCTCATCCATCTCTTCTCCCTGGCCCCACAAGCGCATCCCCAGGCTCTGCAGCAGCAGGACCATCACAGTGCACCTGACTGGGACCAAGCACCCATGGTGCCCTCTGGCCCACACACATGTGGGACCATGGCATGGTGTGGGACCACATCTGTGTCACCCTAGGCGTTGCCATGGAAATTTGCAAGAGTTGTGCTAATGGAAGCGGGTGGCCCAGTTCCCAGTGAGGCCAGTCCCCTCTGCTTTGCCACTGGGTGCTCTGGGTATCTGTGAAGTTCCCTGTGCCCAAGGGATTGGTGTAGAGTGATGCTGGGGCACAGTGACATGTACTTGACAGCAGGGGTGTGTCATGATGTGCAGCAGTGCCACAGAGCTTGGCTGTGTCCCCTCCAACACACCCGCATGCAAGCCATATTTAGGAATACCAGTGATTGCGGAGCAATGCAAGATCCTTTCCCTGCTCTGGAGGAAAGCTGGGATCATGGCTGGGACCACCTGCCCCATGGCTGGTCTGTGCCCAATGGCACTGCTGTGCTAGCTGTGTGGGAGGTGGCACGAGGGCCACCACAGGTCACTGCACTGAGAGCCAAGCCACCAGGCCAGGAGAAGCATCATCTTTAGGGTGAGGGCAGTGTCAGCCAAGGTGCAGAGCCTCTGGGGAGCTTCACTGAAGGGGACTTCACTGCTACCTGGAGCCATCTTCCAGCCCCCACAAATGCAGGGAGATGGTTGGTGTCATCTGTGGGAGAGAGCCAACTGGATAACTCAACAGTTTTAAAATAACTTCCCAATTTTCTGAGTCTACCAAGGGCTCTCAGGAGCCCAGGAAGGCAATGTGGGCAGAGGGTGGGGGCCAGCAGCTCTGCAGCACAGCCCTGATGCACTGGCGTACCGTGTAAGTGGGTCAGTGGTACAGCCATGGGCATCAGCGGGCACGGAGGAGCTGGAGAGGACAGGGCGGTGGCAGCCGAAATGGCTCAAGGGCTGAAAGAAACTGGGACACGTCCATGCACGTGGGTCCTCCCAGAGAAGTTGTCCTGGGAGCTGGATCACCACACAGGGAGAAAATAGCACCAGGCAATTGGAGAGGATTTCTGGCTGTGGGACAAAGCAATTGCTCAGCAACAAGACCCCTCACTGGGATGCATCCAGGGGTAGCTGCCTTCATCCCAGGGAGGACAGACAGATGCTGGCTACAGCCCTATGCCCAGCACAGCCCAGCCACCCCCAGCATCCCTCTGGGTGGAGAAAAGATACTCATCTCAGCATGAATCTGAAGACCAGACTGGGTCTCTGGTGGGAATACTGGTAGAAGCATTCTCCATGGAGACTAGGAGAATTGGGAGACCCCCCTCCAGACCACTGTGGCTGTACTGTCCTTGGATACTCCCCCTCCCCTCCCAGAAGCACAACCTGCCTCTCCCCTTCCCAGAAAAATTCTGTCAAAAGGATGCTCCTGCTCCTGGGTCGCTGTGGCAACAGGCAAGCATGGCAAGGGGGGATGCAGGATCCGACCCCCATCACTCCCCTCACCCCAGACTGCTTCCCAGCATCTCTGCAGCCCCATTGCCCCAGGGCTGGCTCCTTGCTGGGGGGCTGCCCCCTCCTCAAGGCCAGGCTCCAGCCAAGGGGCGAGTGAGGCCCAGGCATCTGATGCTGATGCCAGCATGTGCCTCACCGGGAAGCTGCCTCCCTGCCTTGCCCTTCACTGCTGTCCCTCCCTGGCTGCTGCCTGAACTTCAAAGCCACCAAAGGCCACATGGCCTGGAGCATCTTCTCCACATCGCTTCCAGGGTGGAGGAGATGCTTTGAAAGCCCCTGGCCCTTCTCCCCTCCTCTGCAGAGTAATTTCCATTTTTTTCAAAACCCCACAAAAAAAGAAGCCTTTTTCCTCTTTGTTTCTCTTCTCTCTCTTTTTTTTCTCCCCTTGTCTTTGTCAGCTAAAAATATGCAACCCACCAGGGAGGGTGGGTGGGGGGAGCTGCTGCCGCGCCAAAGGTTAGTGCCAGTCCTGGGCTGGAAAAGCCGATGGAGGGGGATGCAAATGCTCCCCACCATTTCTGGGGGGGCCTTGCCCCAGGAGAACCCCCCCCCCCTTTGCCTGGGCCAGGGGTCAGAGCTTTGCTCCTGGTGTGCTAAGGGTGTGCATGGCAGGCAGGGAGGTGTGGAGGCAGAGCCCACTCAGGACATTGGAGGCAGAACCCACTCGGGACATGGTGTGACACCCAGGGAAGGAGCTGGACCCAGATCCATCTATCCTGGCTGTTTCCCAGGGTGTTGGGAGATGCCATGGGATGCCCAGCAGCCAGGGGCAGGATGTCCAGGCACCCTGGGGTGGGGATGACCCTGCAGGGCAGGGATCAAAGTGTCCGAGGCTGGGGGCAGGCAGGCAGGCAGCCCCAGGCTGGAGCGTGGGAGGGAGGTGGGTGGCCACGGCGGAGGAAGGATGTGATTTACCTAATATCCCGCTCCACTGCAGAACGGATAGAGGAGGAAAACAACCCGGGGGCTCGTCGTCTTGGGGAGATGCAGTCAGGGGCTGAGAGGCAACAAGCCGTGCCAAAGCGAGCGGGGAAATTAAATTGGGATGAGTCACCTGGAGCCCGCAGCATTCACCTGAGCCACAAACCTGCCGCAAACACAGAGAAAAAATGTTTCCCAGCTCCCTGGGTTGCAATTTTAAGCCTTAGCCAGCTTTGCAGGAAGGTGATAGGCTTCAAAACTGGCTTATTATTCACACCACCACCCCAACCCCCCCAAGGATGGAAACATATCAGCAGGATGTCTTGGTGCAGGGGTAATGACAAGCCACAGGGTCTCCTCTGGAGACAGTGACCAAGCAGTGGGATGCAGGTGCCAGGACTCTTGGGCAGGACTGACCCCTGGGCATCCTGTGGGGCTGAGAGTGGGTGCTGGGTGAGGGGAGGCAGGCAGCAGGAAGCCTGGGATGCTGCAGCATCAGCACGATGGAATGCCGAGAGTGGGGGGAACCCACTGTGGAGTCAGACTCCATTGGGAGGCAGGAGGCAAATTGTAGGAACAAATTCCCTGAGCAGCCCCAGGGCAGCTGTGGGTCAGGGCATTTACCGGGCATCCTGGGATGGAGGTGTGAGGAGCAAGGAGGTGATGGCACTGCTGCTGCTGCTGAAGTGGGGACACACCAATGTGGGGGGCACCAGGCAGCACTACTTGAACTTGGGGGGTTGGCCACCTCTCCATGGTGGCCTCCATGACTAGGAGGGCTAGGAGTGCTGGAGACAACCCATTCAGGCGATGTCCTGGCCATCTGAAACAAGCTGGCAGCCCCCAGCCCCGCAGGGCAGCTCCGGGTGTGGGGAGTGATTTATGGAGCAAAGGATTAGCCAGGCGGAGGCAGCAGCACCAGGGCACACATGGCAGGTGCTGACAGAGGGAAAAGGGCTGCCGGGGCAGGACGGGGGTGAGTCCCAGGTGGCTGGGCTAGAAATTCCTCAGCCTTCCCCAGAGCTTGGACTTACTCCTGTGGCAATAGAGATGGTGCCACCAGGCAGTGCAGGAGCTTGGGGCACGTCTATTCTCAGGCAAGCACCCTGGCACCCAGCTGGAGGGAGAAGGTATGTCCCAGATGGGGGGCTGCTTGGACAGATCTCCCCCAACTCGCACAGCCCTATGTCCCAGGCATCCACCTCTCCTCAGAGGAGGAGACATCTTGGAGGAGATGTGTTTGGCAGAAGGTAAACTGAGGCACCGTGGGAGCTGCCTCTCCCCACTGCGAGGGGGTGATTGAGCCAAGGTCAGGACTTGGCAGCTCTGGGATTCCCAGCCACAGCTCATCCCAGGGCTCCATGAGCTGGTGGGACCATGGGGCTCCCCAGTGCCTGACAGGCAGGCAGCTCCTGGCAGGGCGCTGCCTGCACTCGGCATTTGGAGAGCCTGCACCACCTCCGCCGGACGGCAATCTGCCCACGGGGGCAAGGACATCCCGGTTCCTGCCCGCACAGCCCGGGCAGGTGGCGTCGGGTGTCCGCAGCTGCTAGCCGCCTTTCATCTCCTTCCAGGCTGGAGCTCGCTTTCCGTCACCTGCTGCCCTCCAGGCCGGAGGCCAAGAGAGCCGCGGGCAGGGCTGGTGTGGGAGACGTGGCCGTTCTGCCCACATGTCCTCCGGCTGGAGGGAGGGCAGTGAGATGCACGAGATGGGCCACAGGTGCTGAAGCAGCATCCTGCCCCACACACCCCACGCACCCCACTCCCAGCTCCTTGGCTCAGGGTGGGCTTAGCTGGGATGGAGCCCAGCAAAATCCCAGCCCAGAGACTACAGCTTTGCGCACCTCCCCTGCAAAACTTTCCATTGCCTTTAGCTCCTGCAATTAGTGGGAAGAGCAGGAGCTGGGGGTGCAGGCAGGGGTTGCCTGTGTGGGCTGGTGGGGAGGGGATGTTGCTGGAACACACATGGGCAGCAGCATGTGCACGTCTGGGCACATGTATGCGTGTGTCAACACATGTATGTGTTCTCGGGAGCATGTGCATCTGTGTGCATCTATGGAGAGACACATACATACACACATAGATATGTGTGCATCTCTGAGATGGTGTTGCACGCCTGTGGGACTGCAGCATCCCTTTGCTGCAGCGTTTCTCAGTGTGTGCAGCCTAATGAGCCGGCACAGCAGAGTTAATCGAGGGGACAGACAAGCAGAGCTTGTCATTAAGAAAAGCGCTCTGGCAGGTACCAATGACAAGATGCTGCCTGTCCCCTCAGGCTGATGGCAGCCCCCGCAGGGGACAGTGACAGCCTGAGTCCCCAGGAAAGATGGCTGAAGACAAATGTCCCACATGCTGCAACCCTTGCCCAGGGCCGGCTCCATTAGTAAAAGCATCCAGGGAGCGGGAATTGCTGCTGCCTGCATGGAGGAATAAATCTACCGGCCCTGGCAGGATGGGGCTGGCAGGGGGGTGACGAGCCCTGGACCCTGTGGCTTGCCTACAGCCCTGGCTACACCCTGCTCACAGTCCTGCTTGCACCTTCCACCTGGAACATGCCCCTTTGATGCACACTTGCACAGTGTGACGGTGCCTTGGCTGCTAAAGCTGCCCCCTCAGCTCCCACCATTAGGTTCCAGAGTGAACACGCAGCAGAGGGGATGGAACAGCCGGCTCCCAACAGCATGGTGAGCCTGCGCCAACAGCCCACAGGGACAGGGAGCCTTGCTCAGGGCTGTCAGATTCTTGCTAGAAAAGCTTGGAAAGCTGGAAAGGATCCTCCACCGCCTCCATAGCCAGGAGCTCCCACATTCCATCTCCCTCTTCTGCTCTCTTCCTGGCCATGCCTCTCCCTGGGGCGCCGTATCCCCACAAGACATGGCCACAGACCCCCCCTCAGGAACCTGGCCATTGCTGTGGGCATCTCCATCTTGAGGGCTGGGAATGTGTTATTCTGTCCCTTCCCGTATGTGTTCACTCTGAAACCTAATGGTGGGGCAAAAGCCTGTCCTGCAGGGAGTAAGGCATCTTGCTGGAGTGGGAGTCCGCCCCTCAGCCTCCTCCCCAAAACCACTGCAGCCTCCCCAGCCCTGCACCCCCTGCCCTGTCCACCAGCACCACAGACAGAATCAAACCCTCCTGGAGTGAGCATCCCCCTGGCCGGGTTCGCTCCCCTCCCTGACAAGGGGCTCATTCAGTAGCTGCTGAGCTCCTGTCAGGGGGACCAGAGTGTTTATGAGTTGATAACCTTATCGCAGACACATCCCTAATTAAGCTTGTTAGTTCTTTATGATAAACAACATATGGACTGGGGCCAGAGGGCTCAGTGGGGCCGTGTGCTCTCCAGCAGCCATGCAGCCCGGTGGGGCAGTGCAGGCAGAACAGGCAGCCCTGTGTTTGTGCCTGGCTCTCCCTCCCCTTCCTGAAAGAACCTTCAACCCCGTGGCTTTGCTGACCCTCCAAACCCTAATATTAGTCTTGGGTTTCTCCTCTGGACCAGAGCGAGTGGGCAGGCGCAGGGCTGGATTGCACAAGGCTTTGCTGGGACCACAGGAGGCTCCTCCACCTCCTGCAGGGGAGGCCCATGGTGTCTGGGGCAGCACAAGAGGGACCTACTGTCTCATGAGGGCCTGGAGATGGAGGGATGGTGAAGCAGCTCTGTGCTCTCCATGGGGAGAAATGAGGGGACAGCAGCTCGACCTGCTGTTGAGTGCGTGACCCTCAGGGGTTACATAGCACCTGCCACCCACCCCAGGGTGGTTTCTTTGTCCATCCTGGTAGCTGAAGATACCCATCCATCCACCCATGCATCCACCCACCAACTCAGCCAGGCATCCACCCACCACCCGCCATTGCCTTAATCCCTCCTTCTGCCCCATCAGCCCACCCCACCACCTGCCCTCGCCTTCATCCCTCCTGCCCATCTATCTGCTTTCCCTAAGCTCAGGGTGCTTGTGATCTGCTCCCCCCCCTCCCCTGCTCATTAGGCACCAGCCCACGTCTCCGGGCCAGGCCTGCTAACAGGGTGCAGGGGGGCACCTGCTCACCCCCCTCCTCACAATCCAAGCCAGCCCCAACATTTCTTATCTCTGAGATCCCACCTTGCCGGTGGAGGAACAAGGCAGGACGCCACGTCCCTGGGGAACAGCAAGCCAAGCGATAACGGAATCGCAGCGGCAGGAGAAATTACCTTGCCTGAATTTTAAAAACTTCTCTTCTAGGTTGCCGTGGTAACTGAAAGGTGCATCACGTTGCTCTGACAACCCCGAAACAGCCAGGTTTTTGCCTGGCGGGCTCTGAAGGTTTTGAGGAGGGGGAGCCCAGTGCAGTGGGGAGCGGGTGGCCCATGGGATGTTCAGCCCCCAGCACTGCCCCAGATAGAGATGTCCCCCTCCCCACAGCTGCCAGCTGCCTCGACACCCCACCCTACCACCATTTCCAACCGTTCCCCATCCATCTCTCCTGGGAAGCACTGAAGGAAGAGGACTGTAAGGCTCCAAGCCCAACCATGTGGTCCCCTAAGAAGGTGGCAGAGAGGTGGGACAGGCTCCAGGTTGGTCCACCCTGCTATGGGCATCCCTGGCACCGTGTGGGAGCTGCTGGAAACCCCAGCAAGCAGCCTGGGGACCCTCCCTGCACCCTGCTTGGGGGGTGGGGTGTGTTTGTGCACCCAGCATGGCTTTGGGCTCCAAGCCCCCAGGCAAGTGACAGCAGCATTGTCCCAGCCCGAGTAAATCACTCTGCCACCGAAATAGCCCCAGCAGGGTTGAAAAATAGCAGGTGACTCACGCAGAGCAAAGGGTCCAAAATAGCCCCTCCGGAGCGCTCCTAAAATTAGTCTCCCTCCCGGGAGGTCCCGGCCACTGTGTCCTTGCCAGGGCACAGCCGCAGCATTGAGCCCGCCTGGCTGCTGCCACCGTGGCCGCTTCCCTCCTGGGGTTGGGGGTTGCGGAGCTCCCTTCGCTGCTCCCATCTCTCTGGGATCTTCCCTGAATCCACCCCCGGGTGCAGCTCAGCCGTGCATCTTTGAGTCTCTGGGCAGATCTGGGTGGCTCCTGCGGCTGCAGGTGGCTCCGTGCAGGATGCCCCACACAACGCTCACAGCTCCGAGCACCATAAAACACAGCCCAGGAACCTGTGAGCTAGTGGGGTGCTGAGGGCTTGCCCCTCCATCCTTCTTTTTGCCTGGATTTCGTCAGGGGGGGTGGCAAGGCAGTGGATCAGGTGTTTCCCAGCAATAGTGAGTCCCCCAGGAATTCGGGTTTTCCGATGCCAGCTCCCCTGCCTCACAGCTCCCCCGCAGCAGGGCAGCACCAGCCTGCCTGCTCCCACCCGCTGCCGGTGCTGGGAGGCGTGCGGTCCGGGGGTGGGGGGCACGGGGGGACCCCAGGAGAAGCATCCGCTCTGCTGGCATGGCCGGGAGCGTTTCCCATGCAGGGCCATCCCTCCCGCGCGGGTGAATGGTACCCAGTTAATTAGAGGAAGGGATGAATAATTCCTTTTTATAATGCAACGTCGTGCGGCAGATGCCGTCTGCCTCGTCTCGGCGCGCCGCGCGCAGGAGCCCGCGTTATTCTGCTCTCAGCAGAGTTATTTATACACTGGGACATTTTTCAAAGTGCCGCTTTGATGGTCTTCCACCAGCTTGGAAAAAAAAGTAGTCCATCCCAAAATAACCCAAGTGAAAGTCACAGCTCTTCATTACGCACATCTTCAACCGGGGGGCTCAGAGAACAAAAACCTGTCACATTCCTCCCATCAAATCCGCCCTTTTCAAGTGCATTTCAAATGGGTTCAAACCACCGCGGCGGCGGCTAGACGAGCACTAATGATGCTGCAGGCGCATCCCACCCGATTCGGGCTGGGGAGTGGGATGGAGCTGAGGGGTGGGGGGTTTTAGGCAGCTTCCAGTGCTCACACATATTGTGCTCAGGACAGGGTGACCCTGCGGGGACCATGGTGGGGTATGCTGGGGGAAGTGCAATCCCTCTCTTGCCTGTTTGTTCCTGCTGCAGGAAGCAGTTCCTCCCCCCAAACCAGGCTGTGGAGGAGAGGAACGAGCACCAAATAATTTTTTCCAAGGAATTAGAGCAAAAACCACCCCAGCCCCCATTTTCCCATTGCACCCGCATGCACGCACCCCTTGGGTCTGGTTGCTGTTAAAGGGAAAAAAAAAAGCAGCCGGGGGGGTGGGGGGAAGATGTTTGTAGGTGGTGACAAATTCCTGTGAAAACGTTTCTGACATGAAGCAGTCTCCCATCCAAGTTCCCTCCCAGCGGAGACTGCAAGCTGCTCCCCCCACTCCCATGCCTGGCAAGGGGCCTGAGCTGCTTGCCCCCCTCTGCCTGCTGGGGGCTGTGGGGCCAGGAGGTGCCCGACGGAGCAGCACGAGCGGCTTGGGCTTCCTCCCATCGCCTGCACCCCAGTGTACGCCACGCTGCCTGCACAGCCAGCCTGGCTCTCTGAAACCCCCTCCCCTGTGCTGGGCAAGGGGCTTCGGGTGTTTTGGTGGGGGCTGCTTGGTGACCCCCACCGTGGGGTGCCCTGAGCTGGACCAGGCACCATCTCCACCCACCACCACCCATTGCCAGTGCCACAGGAACCCCCAGCACTGCGTGGCATCTTATGGTGGCTTGCCACCCTGCTGTCAATCATGCCCTCTCTGTCAATCACATGCCCTGATTTCCCACACCAGCCCCTGCAGGAAGAGGACTAAGGGGCACGGGGACTCCTTGGAGCACAAGGTGGGCACTGTGACCTGCAAAAGGGGGAAACTGAGGCAGCCCGTGACACACACCAACCTCCCTAGGCATGACATGCCCTTGGGGGCTCGGTTTGCTCTCTGGGTCCCCAGTGCCCTGCCTCCATCAAGCTCGGCACTGGCTTGCCCAGCTGCCTGCAGCCCCTCGGCCCAGCCAGCCCCCTCGCCCTCTCCCCCAGGGGCTCGGCTCCACTGCCTGCAGCTCTACACCACAGCCAGCCCAGTGTCACGGCTCTAGGGCTGCCAGCACTGCCTGGTAGGTGATCAACAGCTCGCAGCCAACAGCAGGGAAGACTCTCTGCTGGGGAAGACATTTCTTTACCCTCCATATTCTCCTGTTTCAGCATTTCTGCAAGGCTGGAACATCTTCCCTGGGAGAGCTTGGTGCTGGAGGATGTCCCAAGTGCCCAGGACGGGGTGAGCTGCCCGTGCCCAGCACTCAGCACAGCAGAGCTCTGGGGGCTGGCATGCAGCCACACACCAGTCAGCTGCCTGGCAGGGGAATAACTGCGCTGGGTGAGGCCACAGGTCCCAGGCCCTGGGATCCCAGTCCCCATCTGCTTTTGGTTTCTTCCAGCAGCACCAGAGCCCCCTGCTCCACCCCCCGTGGCTGCAAATTGGGTCCACGTTGCTGCAGATGGTGAGTCAATTAAAACCATCTTTTCTTCCGCCCCAGCAGGGAAACCTGGACCATGCAGTTCCCAAGCCAGAAACAGGCTCTCGGTCAAAATGGCATCCGGATAGAGCAGCCAAGGGATAAGTGACACACCTCCCCTTCCTCACCCACACTGGTCCCACTGGGCTGGGCCACCCATCCAGGGCCACAGAGGCTCCGCGCCATGAGGCAGCAGGCGGTGCTGGCATGGGATGCCATCACTCCCAGGGAAGGGGCTGCCCTTCATTTCTGAACCCTCCGCCTCACCCACCACCCTCCTGCCCCTGGAGCATCCCCCCAGCAAACAAGCAGGCTGCTGGGGGGGCCGCAGTGGTACCTGCTATGCGGCAGCAGGATGCTGCTCCATGGCCCTGCCCATCCTCCCTGCCACAGCCCCACGGCTGAGGGGCACTCGGGTGAAATCATTTAGGCAAGGAAGAGAAATCTATTCCAGGGCAGTTCCAAAGTATTTTAGACACATTTAGTACTTTAGAAGAGGATGGACAGACACAGTGGGGAAGAGAACGGGAAGCAGCCATATTAACGCCCCTGCAGTAGAATGAGGAAAGGTGATGGAGAGGAGCTTAAGCACACATACACACACATGTACAGGTGCACAAGTGCACACGTAGGTGCATAAGTGCATGCATGCAGGCACGGATGAGCAGGCAGCTGCACAAGCACACATGCAGGTGCACAGGCCCGTGTCCCCCAGCCCGGGCTCTCCCTCTGCAGCCCCACAGCACCTCCTGTTTCAGGCTGCCTGTCAGCACCTGCAATATATACCCTGGGGAGCTGCTTTGGCTGGAATTTGCCACACGCATAGCCAAGGTGGCCCTGGCTCTGCACAGCACCCATAGGGCAGGGCACGGCAGGCTTTTCGGCAAGGGATGACTGCAGGAGGGCCAGTCCAATCCACACCAAGCCCTGGGGCCAAGCCGAGCTCCTGCAAGCACCCCAAGCATGCGTTGCTGCATCAAGTGCTCCAGACTGGTCCTCCTGCACCCCAGATCACTGGCAGCCCCGACCAGCAGCATAAGGATGTTTTCCTGCCTGCAGGCAGCGTTTTGGCAACCATGTGAGCTGCCAAGCAGGCAAGCAATGCCTACATGGGACTGGCCACACAGAGTGCCAAGCTCCGCCATGAGTTGGTAACTCCAGCGATTAACAAATGCTCAGGAGAGAGGCTGTTCACACTAACGACTTGGCTGGTTTCCTCGCCTCAATTAGCACACAGGAGCTCATGATGCTCGAAGGGCCTCCTGGAAAGCCAGGGCATAGCAGGCTTGGGAGTTTTAATATTAATAACGCTGAAAGCTAGCCAGAAAAATCCCAAACCTTCCAACAAGACCGACAGCAACCTTTGATTTTGCATATTATAGGTGTTGGAAGGAGCCGCAGCTTGGTTGGTGCCGAGGCCCTGGAAGTCACCCTGTAGCCAGCCCTGTGCCTGGGAGGAGCCCTGTTGCCGTCGCTAGAAAGGGCAGGGGGTCCTTTAGGGGGTCCCCCTCAGCCCCCAGCCTGGGAGCTGTGCTCTTACTCTTCCCCTGTCGTCCACAGGGGAGGAGACCTTGTCACTGCTTAGCAATAGGGAAACTGAGGCACAGAAGGACTGCAGTGCAGCTCTGCCCAGCCAGGGACTGTTCTGCCTCTCTTCCTGCTAGTGCCTGCTCCAAAAACCTCTCTCTGGCACCCTGCTCCCCTCTGCACCCCTGGCAGGACCCACTTCAGCCCCATCCGGCACTTTGGCCATGGCCCAGCACCCTCCTGGGGCAATCTGTGTCAGGATCGAGCCCTCAGGAGCAGTGGCTCCCTTAGCCACAAGGGAGCTTGGCTGCTCAGCCCCAGCGGCGTGGGTGCGCTGGCGGCCCTGCGAGCTGTGCCCGCGGGAGCTCCCCTCCGCGCCAGGGGGATCCTGCCTCAGCACAACGCGCTTCGCATCCCATGGCTTCTCCCCTCCGCTGCCCCCAGAGGTCGGTCCCCGGGGAGGCAGGGACACCATGTCCCTCTGAAGGCAGTGGGCCACGGCGCATTCAGTCACGAACAGCCGCATTGCGCTGCCTAAATTGGAGGCACGGGTGCTGGCAGGCACCGGTGCCTCCATGCCCTGCTCCAGCGCCTGGTGCGGGGGCTGGAGGGCATGCCTGGGAGCGGGGGGGCTGCACGTCCCCCACACCAAAGCTTCTTCCTTTCCCTGGGCGCCCAGCAGCAGTACCTTTCCCCTGGAAAGGGGGCTTTGACCCATCCACAGTGTGTGTGGGGGCGGTGAGGCCCATTAAAGCCTTGCCCCAGGAGGGGCCCTGCTTTGGGCACCCCACTACAGCAGCTGTCCCCACAAACAGGACCCTGTGCCACCACAGTACGCTCCTGGCTCTGCACCGCAGCCGTTCCGCCAGAGGTACCGGCTGGGGCTGGCTCAGCTCCGGGCACTGGGGCAGCACTTTGCCGCAGCAAAGAGGGAGTGAGCCTGGCAGGAGCCGGCCGGAGCCAGGAGAACGCTGTACTGTGTCCACCGCAGGCATGCCCCCCCTCGCCTGGGGCAGCGACCCCCCATCAGGAGGATGAGCTGTGAAGGGGATTGATGGGCCGGGAAGAAGCTGAGCTGCACAAATGCACTTTATCGACCCATCAAGTCCACCTGCTGGGAAACACCCCCCCCCCGCCCCGTTCACAGCCCAGAGCAGCAAAGCACTTTGCCGCATCGCCAGCTGGGACATACGGGGAGGTGCGGGAGACTGCTGCCAGGCAGAGCAGTCCCTGCGCAGTGCACCGGGCCTGTCTCCCCCTACCATCGTCCTGCGGGGGGCAACTGAGGCAGAGTGCTGGCACTCAGGTGGTCTGGCCCACCTGGCATCCGCTGCGATGCTGCACCCTGGGAGCCAGCTCTGCGCCCACTCTCCCCACCAGCCTGGCACAGCAGCTTTCCTGGCTCCAGCTGCTCACCGCGAGCGGGGGGCTGCACCCATCCTACCTTAGACCCCATTGCTGCACCCACTTCTGGGGCCGGGCTCGCAGCGATGCTCAGGAAGCCTTGCAGAGAGGCAACGTGCATGTGAAGGGCGTGCGACGGCCGGGCCACGCCTGCCACCTGGTGGCACGGCCCAGGGACACGGCAGCGGCCACCCGCCCCCCCCCCCCTCCGCAGTCCCCCGGCCCCGTCCCGCAAGCCGGGCTGCGGCCCCCGGGGCACGGACCGGGGCTTTCCCAACCTCGGCCCACCCCCCGCCGGGAAACCCTCAGAAATGAGTCCCGCGGCCCAGGCAGGTTTGGCAGCAAAGCGGGGTTCACCCCACACCGCACAGCAGCCACAGAAGGGCCTTGCACCGCAAGGGGGGGTGGAGCTTCTGCTCCAGAACAGTTCCTATGCCCACCTGGACAGTGCTGGCCTGGTTACTCCATGGGGAAAGACTTCTCCTGGCTTGGGGGGAGGCTGGGCAAGCTCCACAGGCAAAGGGGAAGAGGGTGCAAGGGTGACGATAGCCAAGACACAAGCGCCGGCAGAGGGAAAAACGTGAACACAGTAACTGAAGGGAGGAAACCTCCGGGAAGAGGTGGTTCACCATCACCCAGCCTCCACAGCTCTGTGGCACTGTGCCCAGTGAGGCTGGAGGCACGCCTCGGGGGAGGCTCAGGCCCCATGCCAGGCTCAGACCCCCGCTGAGGGGTTGGCAACCTGTCCCCTTCAGCCCACCACCCACCGGAGCACTGCTCGCAATACCCAGGGGCTCCAGAGCAGGCAGCAAGCTTCAGAGGCGTTTCTGCTGGTCCTGTCCACCTCCCATAGTTATGGCCGGATGGGATACAAGAAGAGCTGGTCCTCCACCAGCCAGCATTCATGCTGAAGCTGTGACAAAGACACTTAAGGTACAACACAGGGATGAAAGGAAGCAGGAGAGTGGAACGCTACGTGGAGGAGGGAGACTCCAGGATGAAGTCTCTCATGAAGGAAGAAGCAGAACCACAGAAAGGACCAGTAGCATTGGCAACTTATTCTTCATTCACCCACTGAGAAACAGAAATAGGATCATTTTTGGATGTATTTCTTTTGGAAATGAGCCAAACTGGCAACTAGAATCAAAGTCTTCAAAAAGTCTATACAAAGATGTATCATACAAAATGTACAGGTAAATTCTCCAAAAAAAAAAAACCAAAACCAACCAAACAACCAAAAACCCAAAACCCAGACAGACAATACAACAAAGAGAGCAGAGATGGTGTGAAACCACAGCTTAACAGGTCCTGCCCCTGCTCCAGAGGGCAGGGACAGCATCTGGACAACACGCTCCAAACACAAAATACATTACATTATGTACAGGACCGTATAAAGATCAGCATCCCCTTTGGTCTAACCAGGAGCTCTCCAGCATGAAGTTGGGGCAGTTCAAACAATCTGCTCATGGAAGTGTTACATGCCGAGAGGGGAAAAAAGTCCAAGGGAATGAAATGGTCAACTCTAAACCATAACCAGGATACAGGCAGGCCACCAAGGCTACAGAGTCTAACAGTCAGTTCTGGCTAACAAGTGTGTGCTTTGCGGGCCACAGCACGTTACTCCATCTCCGTGAAGCGAGCAAACATGGCTTTCCGCACTGCATCTTTGTACGAATCTGCAGTGGAGACACCGTAGGAGCTGCCCTTGGCTCCCAAGCCAGCTCCTCTCATTCGTACTTGGGCCTGCAAGGGAAAAGACACATGCTTCAGCTCTGCAGTGAGGCCACACCACCACGCAGAACACCACAGGAAAAGTCATCAATCCAGCCAACTTCTCCAGCTCCCCTGGGGATCCCACACAGCTATAAATACTGATACCAGGAGATGAGACCGCACACAGCATCCCACACTTGCTGGCTCCACACCGCTCCAACCCCAGCCAAAATGGAACTGCACAGAATGTGGTTCCTAACAGAGTAACCCTAAGCAGCCAGACCCAAAGCCAGCAGCTGGGGGGAGGTAGGGCGGCCCACCCTGAGGTACGCAGCTCAAGGGCAGGCCCACTGCCACAGCACCCCAGGAGCAGATTTCTGAAGGGAGACGGAAGCAGAGCCCTGACTGTCCGAGTCCCAGCTCTGCCTCAGCTTTAGCATCTGATGGGACAAACAGGAGCAGGAGCGAGTATCAACAGAGGCAGCTTTGCTGTGGACAACCATTTTGTCCCTTGAGCAGCAAGTGCTTCTGGATTAAAAACAGGCACCAAATCTCATCAAAGCAGCATCCATCTCCACTTACCTCAATGGGTGCTGTGATGCCCTGACATTTTCTTCCCAAGCCTGAGCCTTCCCTCCAGCCCATGGCCTGCAGCATCTTGTTGCCGATGTTACTGTTGTCAAGGCCATCTTTGGTGGGCTGCTCGTAATTACTGCAGGAAGAAGAGAGGAGTTAACCACATTGCTCATCGTGCGTCAAAGCAATTACTGAGGAGCATTCAGATACATACACTGTGCCAGCATCGTACACCTTCTTGCGCTTTGGCTCAGGAGGCTCCGGGATGCCGTACTTCTCCCGCCTCTCTGCTGCTCTGTCTCTGTATTTCATCTGCATGAGGGAACCAGATTTAGTACTGATTTTTGAAAACACTTTTGCTCATCTTTGAGCTATGAGTAAGCTACATGCCTGCTATTACAGGTATCTGTCCGCTGCAAGCCTGCTAATACACAGCTTGACCAACACCACAGAAGAGAACCTCAAGCAAGTCCCTGGAGCACATGGGAACCTGCACTAGGGTAGGAAGAGTCTGGCCCCAACATCTGCTGGATTAGCCCTCGATTGGCCACTCAGAGGTTTCTGGTCCCACTCTGGCAACCCTGAGCTGGAGGTGAAATGGCCCTTCCCTGCTAAGAAGTAGTCGTGGGATATAGGACACTTCTCTCCATGCAACAGGACAACTCTGAACCTTGACCCAAGAAGGGGTTGGCTTACAAGGATTATCTCAAGTGACATGTGTCAGGATAAAGAGCTCAACATATCACCTGTGCAGGTTTTCCATTAGCTACTCATCCGCTCATCTCAGCACTGACCTCTCTCTCACGCAGCTCCAAGGCTTCAAGTTCCTGCTCTGAAAGCTTTGATCTCCTGTAGATATCCATGTTTTGCTGAAACAAGGAGATTCCTGTTAACAGCATGACACATGCAACAGCTCCTTTCACATAAGTAGCTGACTTTTGGGAGAGCAACAATCCAATGCAGTATGTTTGATTTAACAGGAACAGTTTTCCAAACTGTGACAGGTATTATAGCTTTGGTTTATACACTGAATTATGGCAACCAAGTACCCTCCCGACAGCGTAACGCAACTACCTTGTGCAAGTCAGACAGCTGCTGGTGCCGAATCAGAGCATCTTTATTTGGGAACTGCCTTCTACACAGCAGACAAGCCATCTTCTTCCAGTCAGTCAGCTTCTCTTCCTCATTCTCCATTCTTTCCAGTAAGTCCTCATCGTTATCACTATCGCCACTGTAGGCAGCCACAAGGCCACGCTAAGAAAGGAAGGACAGTGTTAAGTGGAACACGACAGCATCACCACAGTTTGGAGAGCCCAAAAAGGGAAAGTGGAGACTGTAGATGTGTTTGGTGTTGCACAGGAGGGGCATCACCCCCTCATTACTAAGGATGAAATGCAACTGAAAAGAACAATATACTACAGTGGCAGCCAGACTTACTTCCCACTAACCAAACAGTAATTTAAGTACCATGCTTTTGGAAACCTCAAAACCTCAACCGAGCTCTTAAGCAGAGAAAAGCTGTGATTTCTTCTAGCCTCATCTTACTGCACTTGTGTCAGACCACTGTAACCACCACAGCTTTTTACAGATGATGCTGTGGAAAGCAAGGATTTCCTAGAACTTCTAAAATGTTTTACCGGTAACCTTTGGGAATACCTCTGCCAGGTATCTCACACTCACCTTCAGTGGATTTTCATCATCCCCATTCTTCAACACCTCTGGCAAGATCTGCTGTCTCTCAGACAGAGCTCCCTGGATGAGACAACAATGCCATGAGCACCAAGCTCTCTGCCATACCACACCCCGCTCCATACTACTGCCAGCACTTTCACCTTCTTCTCAAAGAGGGCAAAGCCTGCATCTGCAGCCGCTGACTCTTTCCGCTCCTCCTCCCTGGTACTCAGTGGCTGGAAGCTATTCTTGAAGTTCTCTTTCTGCTTGTTCAAACTCTTTGCCCAGCGCTCCATGTCTTTAGCAATCTGAAATGCAGAGTGGTTTGCTCAGACAGCTCCCCTCACAGCTGTCAATCTTGCGTACAGTTTCCAGAACAAATCAACCCACTACCTTTTCTTTTTAAAATCACAGGACACTGGATGTAGTGCAGCTGTTTCCCTGTATACAGTGTTCAAAGATACCGCAGCTTGCTTCTTTTACTGTATGAACCCTTCTTATCGATCTAATCCTTGAAGTGATGGCTTAGTTATACTCCCACTGGTCCTGGCATGATTCCATATGCATTCCTCCTATGCAGAGCTTATTTCTGCACTGAAAACTTGCCAACTCCACCTCTCCACAGCCCTCTACAATACTTGCAGATTGCAGGCACACACCCCACCGAATAACCTAGGATTTCCTTTATCATGAAAAAGGAGAACCATTATGCCATTTCACAGAAGACTTTAGCCCAGTTACAATCCCATTTTGTCTTTTACCTGTTGAGCAGTTTTACTTTTAGGCTTCTCTTTCTTCTCCTTCACTTCTTTGGTGGTAGTTGTGGTAGCTGTTTGTTGGTACGTGACACCTTCTGCAGCAGGCATGTAGGTCTCTTTTTCGCCATCCCAGTAAAGGTACTGCTGGGTTAAGGCATTGTAGTAATACTGCCAAAGGAAGAGTCAAGACAGTTAAATGCTTCATACAAGCTAAACATCCAAGGAAGAACCAAAGCTGGCTGTTTGATTCATACTACTACATCAAATAGGAAGGTGTTCTGTAGAGTCCAAACAAGTTCTGCAGACTCCACAAAGGAGTCAAAAGGCATGACGTGGCTGAAGCGGCTGCCCCCAGACACAGGCCTTCTGCCCAACAGCACTACAGAAAGCCTTCTGCCTCTCTCAAGAGATGACCCACCAGAGCCCAGAACTAGGTGCACTTTGCATGCACCCGGCAGCAAAATAGCTCAGTTAGTGTTTGTGAAAAGAGCTAATCCTATGTGGGCCAAACTGTGAGGAAAATTAAGGGAAGGAGAGAAAAATGGAAGAGCTATACCAGAGGGAAGTCCCAGTCCTACACACACTGCTGAAAGTTATCTGTTACATTCAGTATTTTGTGCACCTCAAAGTTAATTTCACTTGTATGATGAGACAGGGAACTAATGGACTTCAACAGTTAAGACAGGTGGGAAGAACTTGTGTTTACCTGGGAATTAGGATCATAGTAGAGCCCTGTTACAGGATCATAATAATATCCTGAAGATTCATCATATTGGTAGGTGGAAGTGTCAGGGACAGCTGTAAAAAAATTAAAGTGTGGGATATGGTCGTTCCAGTCGAATTCAGACAGGTATCTTTCTGTATTTCAGTTAAAATTCTGAGTTTATTACCAGCCACAATGGCAGGCATGTCTGTAAAGAGCTCTTAATCACCCATGCAGAACACACTCCAGGGACAGCTTCACCACTGACATACGGCGGTAAGAGCACTCAGCCAAAGCCAAGTCTCTCTCTTACTATACAGTGACAGATACCTGTCCCCACCAGCAACGCCCAAATGCTTACCATACTTGGTTCCAGGGACTACGCCAGTCGGGGGAGCCGTTTGTGCCTGAGTGCTAGTGGTAGGTGGTGCTGATTGTGTCTGAAAAAAACCCCAAATCAGGAACCTCAATTAGAAAGTCTGTCACCAAGGTGCAAGAAAACAAGGACAGTGAGCTAAGGCATGAGCAGCCCACACCACACATACAACAGCTAGTTCCTCTTCATCAGTACACTTAGCACTCACCTTTAACCAACAAACTAAACAAGAAACTTTTCACAGAAAAGAATTGGCAGATGATTTATGACCATAAGCACTGTGAGCAACCCACGGACACTCAGCAGCTTTGCTGTACCACCCACTTTAAAGAGAGAAGGCAACAGCTAAACCAGATATCCCACATAACCCTGTGTTGAAAGCAAGGAGCAATTAGTGCTGTAATTACCGGAGAGTCAGGTGAGTTTGTCTGTTGATTATATAACTGAGGACTCTGGGACACGACTGCAGCTGTGGTGGTAGTGACTGGAGCTCCTGCCAACAGAGAGCGATAATGGATAAGCCAACTGATCTGTAGAACAGTATTTCATCCTAGTGCTAAAATTACTTTGTTTACAGTTTCAGCTCCCAATTCCAGCTCCAGCAGCCAAACAAGGCAGTAAACGTTCAAAAGGAGACAGATACACAGTGGGTATTTTCTAACCAGACAAGGAACAGTTTCCTTTTCAGGAGGAAATATTCTGCTCCCAAAGCCAGTGACTCGTGGCCTCCGAGAGCTGCTAGTGCTCAAGATTTGTCTAGAGCTGCTTACACAGTTCTCACGAGCTCAAGGCTTTTGTCAATAGGCTGGAGTGGAGGCTGCGCTCTCACCTCACCGACTAGAGAACCCGCTTGAACCAATCTGTTACGGTTCTCTAGCAACACATACTCATTCACACATCCTGAGAGCAAGAAGAGCCAAGTGTCCCTTTACACAGAAAAGTAACAAAGGCTACGGTAAAATACTGCTATTGCAACACTATGATTACAGACAAGAGCATCCCCACATGTCAGAAGTACTACCTGATATGGTAGCTGCATCTGTGTCCAATACTCCTCCTTGATTTTGGTAGTACTGCTGGTAATCCTGGGAGTACTGCAAATGGAGAAGAATGACAATGCAAGATGAGCAGATACCCAAATTACAACCACCTACTGGTTAAAGCATAACCACCACTACTAACCTGAGCATACTGTGTGTAGCCATCCTGTCCTGACTGGAGGTAACTGTAGTCAAGGGTGCTGCCTTCTCCAGTCTGTGGCTGAAATTCGAGCAGGTAATTTTTGTTAGAACAGATACGGTTACTGTATTTAGGGATTCTGACACTGTTTAGGCTCCAGCCCAACTGTCAGCTCACATCCGTCAAAGCAGCTTTGGTCAGTTCAAGCAAGCAAGTGGCCAAATGTGAAACTGTATGCTCTACATTTTCTTTTTCAGGAAAACACAACTATGAGCGCCAAACTCCAAATCGTACCTGAGTGGATGACCACTGAGCTGCAGCAATGGCTGTACTTGCCACAGAGAAAGCGCTGACTCTGTTACCGTCTGGGAGAAGCAAGTCTCTGTAACCACAAAAATCATGCATCTGAGTAAATACTGCTTTTTGCTGAAGTGTCTCCTTATGCAAGGGGGCAGAGTCTGCCCTTACACGTGGATTTCTTGGCAGTTACAAAACATTTTGATTATAATGAATGAGCCAAAGCACTGCTTGGCAAGTAAAGGAACTTGAGGTTCATTGTTGTACAGTCAATAACAAGTCACTAAGTCTCCAAGGAAACAAGCATGCTATGTACACAAGTAGTTATGATGTTATCTTCAGAGGACTGGAAATAGGGGTGGTAGGAAACACTGCTTTCACTCTCCCCACACACAGTAAAAAGCTGGATGTATGCAACGCAAGACACATAAGCAAAACTTCAGAGTGACAGTAATCTTAAAAAGCCTGGGTGACAACACATCTCCAATATAAACGGCAGGGGTAGGGGGGGTGTAAAAAATAAACTGTTACTGCAACTCACTTTCTGGCACTCTTTGCAAAGTCAACACCAATTGTTTTGCCATCAATTTTTAATGGTGGCTGAAGACTTTGTAAAATCTGCAGCAGTTGAGAAGCATCCTACAAGAAGAAACACTCATTATTATAGGCAGGTTACTGCAGATTCACAAGTTTCCAAAGCTTCACCTTTTCACATACAGCCGCTGAAAGCAGGTAGTGCTGTAAGAACACCTCCATCTTCTCATATTATACACATGTAGAAGAGCACAATGGGACCGATCACAGCCCACATGCCAACAGTGCATGCTTCCCTCCCCAGGTCACTGAAGATGTTTGCCCCAAATTACTCCAAAAGGGAGGCCAAGCAGGTATCGAGATCAGGCACCTGTTTTCAGGCAGCAACAACTGTTCCACTCTACCTACAGCAGGCCCAAACAGATCATGCTGCTGACTTGAGTTTGGTACGTAGAATCATTTAGGTTGGAAAAGACCTTTAAGATCAAGTCCAACTGTAAAGCTAGCACTGCCAAGTCCACCACTAAACCATGTCCCTAAGTGCTGTATCTACAGATCTTTTAAGGACCTCCAGGACAAAGATTTTACCATCCTTCAGGGACCCTATGCCAGTATCTGTCCTCCTTCACAGTTAAAGAGGTTTTCCTTGTACCTCACTGCAACTTTCCATGTTTCAACTTTATGCTATTTCCTACTGTCCTATCCCTGCATACCCTCAAGAAAAATGTGTCTCTGCTGTCCCTAGACCCTCCCTTTGGATGCTGCAGAGAGCAGCAATATCCCCCTCCTCCCCTTCCTTCTCAAGGTGGAAGGCCAATTCTGTGCACTCTGTCCCGTATTATATGCTCCAGACCTTAATTTCAGTTAACAAAATACTATCCCAGACCTTATTTTTGTGATCCAAGCATGAAACCAGCCTTTAATCCAGAATAGCTCTCTGCTACGAAAACAGCTTTCCTACATGCTCACAACATCCCCACCACCTTCTTTCCCAACTGCAGCTAAAGATGAAAAGCTCTGACACACCGAGTTTCAATTAACCTTTGGTGAACCAGAGCAGTCAGACAGCTCAAAAGCTCTAAATGCTTCAGCTAGAGAAGCACAGTTAACAAGCTGTTTCTCTCCCAACACATCAGTAAGGCCCTCACCATGGCAGAAGACAGCTGCACAAACGCAAAGCCTCTATTTTGCTGCGTCTGCTTGTCTTTGATTAGACGAATGTTATTGACTGCCAGAGATGCGTATGGAGACAAGGCAGTCATGATGGATTCCACTACTGTGTGAGGAGCAATGTTTCGGAGAATGATGGCTGAGGAGAAAAGAGAGTATGATATTAGCTGTGCATGTAACCGCTTTCTGGCGTAGTTCAGGTTCTTCAGCAGGTAGTCTGAGGTACAGGAAGGATTTCAGTCCCTGCGTTCATGTATAAAATTATAAAATAAATCAAAGATTACTTACTATCACAGTAATAATCCACAGACTGAACGGCTTCTGATGCTCCAGGTGGCACCTCCTGTTCTGAATCTTCGTAAGAAGAAGAAAATGTTTTAGTCACAATACGGCTCATTCTCTCAAACCGAGCATTTCACAAGCCAGCCTAGGACCTACAGTGAACTTTGTTTCCTACACAGGAGAGAAAGTTTTCCACAAAATCAAACACAGCCAAGAGATCAGTGTAACATACCAAATTTGTCCGCTCCACAGCGGAAGCATTTTAGCCTCCTTCTGAAGTTGTAAAGGCAGCACTATGAGGAATAAGAGAAGTCTAGTAAGAACTCGAGTGATTTGTTAAAATGGTTGCATTTGCTGTATAGCAACAAAAACTAGACTTTCACACAAAGTAACATAACAAAGCTAAACCCACCAGAACAATCAAGAACAGCAAAAGCCACCCTTGCCCATATCACTGCTCCTTTTCAGAATATTCCAACTATCTCTCCCTTAGTCCTCCTGAACTCTTATTTTAACTGTGAGGTCTTCAATTTACAATCCCAGGCATAGGAACTACTTAAAAAGCATGTTAAAATCAAACACAGGGTGGAAAACAGGTTACCCTTATGGGCAAGAAATGTAGCTAAAGCCTGACAAACAGCCTAGTCCTCATCTGACTAAATCACCTCCACTTGCTGTGTCAAACAAGGAGCACACAGCAGTCTATAGCAGACCAGCAGCAATTCAACAGTAAATCAGCCATCACCTCGCAACTTCTTACTCTAGCACACCTCACCACCCAATCTGTGTTCTGCAGCAACACCTCAGTGACTCCATCTATGTTGCCACCCGAGCTAAGAAACATTTTCATTCCTGCATTACTATTCCTATGCTTATCACACAGACCAGGAGCACAAGCAGGTTTGGATCACGTATCACTTTGTTCAAGCCAGAGCCACTGAAAAGCACAGAGGACTCCTGCCCATAGAAACACATGTGATACCTTGTTGCAAAGCCAGTCCTCAAATTTAGGCCTGGGGTTGCTGTAGTGCATCGCGATCTGCTTCCCTTGGATCACCAGCTTTTTCTGCAAAAAAAGTGGTTTCAATTATTCCTGTATCGAGGCACACATGTTCATTTTCCCATGGCAGAGCACCCTTCGGAGGAATCAGTGCTCCTGAATTAAATGGACAACATATGGGGAGGATGTGGAGGACAACCACCGCCACCTACACCCTGCCCATCCAATCCTGCAGAGAGGAGGACGAGGGCAGCAAGAGAATGGGATGTGGAGCAAAGATAAACGGAATCAGGGAGTGTTGAAAAAGCTGCCAAACACTAAACGCTGACATGGAACCAGAAAGTGTCTCGAAGGAGACAAAGTCCTAACCTGCTGCATTCAGGATTAACACGTTTTTAGGAGTCTCTTTGCCCCCACATTTCTATTCACTTCTGGTATAGTACTGAGCAACATTTTAAACATCCTCAGGTAATGGCTTCACTTCTTCCCCTACTCCAAATACCCCAGACCTTTTAAAAACCACATTTGGATTACTTTTCCAAGCACTTTCTTCACAAGTGTCCCTTTGAAAATACAGTAATTCCTCCCAAAGGGACCCTGCTTAGACTTCTTGGAGACCGGATTACAAGTGCCATCAACTGAAATGTAACTCAGAGTGGTTTCCTTTGACTAATGCATCAGTTCAATGGGAAGCCTGCACAAGAGGTTTGTGTTCTTCATTCAGGCAGGAGCTCTCCAAAATGAGTAACTAGACCGCAAGTGAAGCTTCTCCAAGGGTAGGAAAAGTTCATAATGCTTTCAGCATGTCCTCTCACTCCGACTTTAGAGGAGTTAGGAATTTACATCTAGTTAAGAAGCCTTGATTCTCAGCCTCACACTTTGCCAGGTGTGGCTATGCAGAATGCCCTTTCGCAATATGGCCATCAACATAGTTTAGTCAAACAGGTGAAGTCTGTCTGAGGAAGTACATCTGAGGAAGCGCGTATTAAGAGGCCAAACCCCAGACATTTTAACAAACTATTTTTATAGCAGATTGGCTTACTGCAGAGGTACCACAGAAGTGTCAGGACCGGTGGCTTTCCTTGATAACAGGGTCTGACATAGATCTAGCATGTAGCATGAATAAGGCTCTCACATTCTGCACAACTAAATAGGGCAAAGCCATTTCTCCTACCGGCAGGAGGGAGGGTTGGAGGGCCCAGCACTCATTGAATATGCACACATAGAAACAAAGCTGCTGGCATAGTTGCAATACATCATTCTTTCATCTAACAGTCAGCAACTGGGCTGCTGGGGACAGTCTACGTTTTCCCTACTACTAGGGTGGCTGGTTACTGGAGTGAATTTGAGTATGTTTCAATAAATTATGCATCAGTACAGCTTTGTATATATTAAAATTATCTCGTTTCTGAAAATATGCTCAGCGTTAATTTTTTGATCTAAATCTTTCCACTGCATTCATCAACCCTACTGAGCAGCATGTCAGGAAAACAGTATTTGAATACTGCTCTCTGGCTGGGGAAATCACCCACCGTACAGGACACATGAAACCCTATTCCAGCATAAGGCACACAACTTCCATCTGCTGGAACTAACTGCCTGTGAATCCCATTACTTCTTTATGCATAACGCCAACAGAGCAGATACCATTCCTCATACTGCCCAGGGACCTTCACATCAAATATTCAATTGTAAAAACAAACAAAGATTTGATATACTTTGCTCACTTTGAGAGTTTTTAAGTTCTATTGTGAAACAGACTATGAATATTCAAAAAGGAGCAAAAGCAAGTCAAACTGCAGTGCAACAGGGAAATCCCAGAAACTAGAGGACTCTCATTGCATTTTGGCCCTGCATTAAGTCATACTTCAAAAAAGCCAAAATACACAGCATAACGTATGAAAGAATTCACTGTCTATAAAATATAGTTGGAATAAACATGCTTTTCCTCTAGAAGAGCCAGTTCTTCCTCTTTAACTGGAAGAATGCACTATTGCCATGATCTGACACTTCTCTTTCAGGGTTAATATCAACGTAATGCACAGACCTGGTGCTTTCTCTGGCAACAGAGAAGAAATATCAGGAGGAAATAAGTTCAGATTTTCTAAAGACTACTTGCTAAAGCTTCATGAGCCAATTAAATTGAAACCAAGCCATTAAAACCATAGCACATTTTACCAGGGAGTGCTCAAAACAGCCAATTTTCTCTTCTAATTTTACCCAGTATTTTGTCCTGCTGTTACAAATTTTAATATATACAAAGCCTTTATTCTTTTAAATCATTGTTATGGAACAAACCACTCCTTCCACCTTTATTTTTTCCTTTTTTTTTTTTTTTTTTTTAAACTGTACAGACTTGTTCCATTTTCAGGAATATCTAGACTTGGTGAGTGAAGCAACCTGATTGGCTTCCATCCAGCTGGTAGCATCTTGAAAGTGATAAAACTCCACGAAGGCGAAACCACGGCTTACACCTAGAGACAGCATTCAGATATAGACGGGATACTTGTGTTAGTCAGTTCCTTTAAAACAGGTGAATCTCTCTCCAACTGCTTCATTACTTCATGACAAAGCAGCTTTACAAATGCGACGCCAACTGCTGGGATCTGCTTGTTATTTTGCCATGGCAAGGAACCAAGCTCCCTTAACTGGCTACATTTCACTCGATTTGAATCCATGTTTAAAGGTAACCATGCAACAGACTACATACTATTAAATGTGTTTATACTATCATTACTTACCAATACCTGTTAACAAAAACCCCTGCAGACAGACTTCTTTTTACATGTTGACCAGCTATCTAAGAGTCTTCCAAAAAGCCACATTCCTTAGCCATGGCAAACCTTTTATTTTTTTTTTATTTTTATTGCATGTGCTTGCAGTTTGGGGGCAATTCTGGATACTCTTTTGGGCTAGGGAAGAGGAAGTTGATGTCAAAAACTGGATTAAGAGCTCTCACCTGTCTTTCTTTTCATCAGCCTCACGTCTGCAGGCTGAGGACCTTCAAAGGACTCAATAAGCTCGCGAATCTGTGTGAGATTTTAATCAGACAGTTAAATTTTCACATCCTGGCAGACAGCTAGGACAGTCACAGAAGCAACCTACCTTACAGTACATGCAAGAGGCACATAGAATCATAACGTTGTCAAACTATCTCAGAGAAAAAGAAAACCTTTATGGAGAACTTAACAAGAGACTGATGAGCACCAGAGAATCCACACAGTTCTTTGCTACACTAAACCAAATGTTGCCTTCACCTGGCCACAGAATCATCCAGAATCTGAATCCCTATGGCACAACAAGACAAAAAAAAAACAAACCTGTGCTTGCTCCATAGTTTTTATACAGGACACTGTCAGCATCCCTCTCCCTGCTACCTAAAGGCCCCTGGCTCCCAGCACTGTATTGCAAGGCTCCGTGATACATACATTAAGGCTCACACTACAGTTCTCATCCTCTAACAGTTCCACTTCTAAAGGGAATCTGATGTAAAGCTGCCCATTTACATGCTGACTGGAACTGACACCTTCAGTGCAAGTAGCTTTTTTTTCATGAAAAAGTGGAAAAAAGCTGAAAAATATGTACATAATCAGAAGTCTTAAGGTAATGTTAAAAAAACAACTAGTAGTTCCAAGAGGCATCATCTACAGTCTAAAGTTGAGTTCAGAATTAAACTTCCCCTAAATTATGCTACAGTTCTTTGCAAAACTATAGAGCTACAACACTTAACACCTCAGAGACAAACTGTTCTGAAATGTTCTGTGTAATGTCTGACTGAGTTGCCTCATTTGGATGCATGAGCTTACACTAGTGACCACTTACAAAAATAGCAGACCAGCACATGATGACTTAAAAAGAAACCCACTCAGTATTAGGAGGGTAGTAAATAATCAGGAAAAGACAAAAAAATGTAATTCTGTTACAGAAATGGTGCACAGGGATTCTTCATGTTAGCAAAAAAATGCACTAAGATCTTTGAGGCAAAGGTGGAGTCTGCCTGAAAACAAACTGGAATAGTTCTGCTTTTACAGGGTTCCCACTACCCCTCAAGTAACAGCTGTGGGCCTGTATCTTGGTAATCAAAATAATCTAGCAAGGAAGAAAAAAAAAATTAAAAAAGAAAGCTCTAAGCCAATTACATTTAGTATCTTTCCATTAAAAAATGTTAGATAACCACATATCAAGCTCATCTGTACTTGCTCCGTCAGCTCCACAGCAGCCATTTTATGACTTCCACAGCTGTACCCACACAAAGCAGCTTTGTGCAGGGCCATACTCAGCTGAGGAGCTTGGTGGCTGTGTGTAACCCCACCAGTAAGAACTTCTGGCCTCAATAAAGACCCAGAAAAATTCAAGTAAGTACCTCCTCTCTGCCTCTCTCCTGGGGCAGGGAGGAGAAGGAAAAAAAAACCCAACCAAACAACAAAACATGCGTCTTTCCTCCTATACCAAAAAGCAGAAAAGCACAGGTAGTTTAAAATCCTGTCTTAACAAAAGCATCCAAACATGCACAAAAAAAGAAGACTATTTGCAAATTATTCTGTTTGAAAGAAACTGGTTAACATTCAACTGACCTCTGTTACTTAACAGCGACAGTTTAAAACCTTTTAGGATTCAAAATGGCAGTGCAACCAACACGTTGGAAAGCGAGCCACCATGATACAGCTTTCAACAAAATGGCAGCAGTGACTAACACACAGACCTGCTGACACAAAGCTGCAGACTTCCCAAGGTGCAAGAAAAGCAAAGCCCCTTTCTGGCTACTTACATCGTTCTCTGTAACCGTGATAGGAAGGCCACGTAACATGATGGTTTTGCTTTCTTTCTCATCGTTAATGTCATTCCTGTAGTCGTGCTCTCCATAGTCGCCATCGGAATGGTATCCATCTTCAGATTTGTCACTGTTCCTACGCTCCCGCTCCCTCTGAGAAGCCAGTGCCCAGAATTAACCAGCGCAATTTCTAGCAGCGTGCCCCCGCAACGCCGTAAAAACAAAGCACGACAAGACAAGACCACATACGACCACCTTTCTCAGGTTTGGTCCTGATGGCCTCAGGCAGAACACCAAGGTCAAACCCCCCCCCCCCCCAACTTCGCCATTAGCAAACCCCGGGGATGCCAACGCTGGCACTGGGGACCAGGCTGCCGGGCCCCAGGAGGGCTCGTAACGGGACCTGAGGCTGGGGCGAGCCCACCACCGCCTGCCCCGGCCCCTTCCCTCCCCCCACGGCGGCCGGAGCTGCTCCATGCTGCAGTGCGCAATGCTCCGGGCCCGGCTTGCCCGCCCCACTCACCTCAGGGCTATCGTAATCGCGGCTGTCGTAGTCTCTATCATAGTCTCGGCTGTCGCGACTGTCGTAGTCTCGGCAATCCCGGCTATCGTAGTCCCGGCAATCGTAGTCTCGGCTGTCACGGCTATCGTAGTCACGGCAATCACGGCTGTCGTAGTCTCGACAATCACGGCTGTCGCGACTGTCGTAGTCTCGGCAGACCCGGCTGTCGCGACTGTCGTAGTCTCGGCTGTCGTAGTCCCGGCAGTCTCGGCTATCGCGGCTGTCATAGTCTCGGCTGTCGTAGTCCCGGCTATCGTAGTCGCGGTAGTCATCGTACCGGTCACCGCGGCGCTCCTCACTGGACCTCTTATAATCAGAGTCCCTACGCCGGCTCCGGGATTCCCGCTCATCACGGTCCTCCCTCTCCACGATGGAACCGTAACGGCCGCTCCGCTCTGTCCTGCTCACGCTGCGGGGCACACCGGGCCGAACTCAGAACGAGAAGAACCTGCAACGAACTCCCACCATCGCCCACCCCACGGGGCCGCCCGCCCCCCCCCCCCCCTCCATCCCTTCCTCCCCTCTGTCTTCGCCCTCCCACCCAAGCTCACCGCTTGTCCGAGCCCATGACGCCGTCTACGATCCAAAAGCACGCAGCGAAGCGCTAACCGCCACCACGGGGCGACGAACACACCCGCGCAACCCCTCACTCCCTCGCCACAAAATGGCGCCGAGGTGACTGCCCGTCTTCTACCCAGAAGGCACAGCGGCCGCCGCCTGGAAGTTTCCAAGCGGCGCGCAGGCGCGGCGGCCGCCGCCATCCAGTGGCACGCCGGGAGCTGTAGTGCGGGCCGGGCCGGGGCCGGGGGCGGGCCGGTGGGCTGTGGTCTGCCTCCTTCCCTCCCTCCCCGTCTCCCCGGCGTCCTGCGGCCACAGGGGCGTCGGGCTGGAACGGGACATCAAAGATCATACAGCCCGACCCCCTGCCACGGGCAGGGACACCTTCCACTCGTCCAGGTTGCTCCAGGCCCCATCCAGCTGGGACACTGCCAGGAATGGGTCATCCACACATACTCTGGGCAACCTGTGCCGGTGTCTCACCACCCTCATCACAAGGCGTTTGTTCTTTATGTCTGACCTAAACCTGCCTGCTTTCAGTTTAAAATCATTGCCCCTTGACCTGTCACTGCAGGCCCTGGTGAAAGTCTCCATCTTTCTTATAAGCCCCCGTTAGACATAGAAAGGATGGAATAAGGTCTCCCTGGAGCCTTCTCCAGGCTGAACAATCCCAGCTCCTCCAGCCTGTCAGGATATTAAATAGTACTAGTCCCTGTATGGACCCCTGAGGGACCCCAAACATCACTGTTTTGCACGTGGACACTGAGCCACTGACTACAGAAGTGGTGAACTCTGGAGTGGGTGGTGGGTCCATAGAAGGGACCTTTTCCCTATGAATCAAGGCATGGACAAGCAAAGATGTAAAGAAAAGGGAGTCTTCAGGGAAACACATTCCCTTCCCCAGGCTCAACACCACTTCCTCTTCCTCCTTGTGGTCCCCACTCCCCGTGTTCTCATCACCTTCATTCAGTCCCTCTCCATCCCTTTGGTGATGCGGCATGCAGGGTGAGAGCCTCTGGCCTCCTCCTGCCACTCCTAACTTCTTACTCATCTTGCCCACCCCAGTGCAGGCTCCTCTGTGGGCTGCCATCCCTCTGGGGGAGTACCTGCCTCAGGAAAACTAAATAACTTCTTCTGCCCCTGAGGAAGGACACAGGACTGTACCCTCACCTGCACTGCCTGGGGCTGACGTGGCCAAGCCCAGGGGCTACCAAGCCGCCAATGCTCTGGCTCCAGCAGCACAGCCCCCTCCATGTCCCCAGCAGGATGGGCAGCTCTGCCTCCTGCCCATGCCACTTGTCCCCACCTGCCCTGCAGCCACTGCTGCCCAGCACGTCACCAGAGCAGCAGTAAGGGGGCACACTGCAAAACCAAGCCCTCTGTGGAGCCATCAACAAAGCCCAACAAACAAAGCCCAAGCCTTTGACCAGCCTCCAAAGGGGAGACCACCTGCGGGCAGCCAGCAGCCCCTCCACGATGCCCCGGGCATGCACGGCAACAGTTTTGGCCACCTATGGCCGGGGCGGTGAGCCTGTGGCGGCACAGAGGCCGGCCGAAGGGCGCTCCCGCTGCCCGCCGGGCTGCCCGCTCCCGGCTGTCCCGCACACCGGCCCCTCAGAGCCCACGCCACCGCCTTCCCGACCCCGCTGCCCCTGCGGCCCCACCGCCCCTCAGCGCCGCGGGCCGGCCCCGCGCCTCCGCACAGAGCGGCAGAATCAGACGGGTCAGGGCTGGCAGGGACCTCTGGAGACCATCCAGCCCAAGGCCCTGCGAAAGCAGCTCCCCCAGGAGCCGGCCGCTCAGGGTCACGGCCAGGCGGGGTTTGAGAGCCTCCAGAGACTGCCCAGCCCCGGGGCAGCCCACCCCAGGCCGTGACACCCCCACAGCACAGCCCATCTCCTCCTGCTCGGAAGGGAAGGAGCTCCCTGTGTGGCCTTTTGTGCCCGTTGCCCCTTGTCCCGTTGATAAGATCCCGTCGGGCCGAGGCCCAGGTGCGGTGCCCAGAGCCCAGGCAGCGCCCTGAGGGAAGGTGCCGGAGGCAGTGACAGGCACGGGGGCTGGTGGCCCTTCCCCTGGCCGCCTGGCCAGGCACGGGGGCTGGTGGCCCTTCCCCTGGCCGCCTGGCCAGGCACGGGGGCTGGTGGCCCTTCCCCTGGCCGCCTGGCCTCAGCCACTCCTGCAGCTGGGGCGAGAGAAGGCTCCAGGAGCCCAGGGACTGGGGCTCCCAACTAGGCACACCTAGAAGCCTCTGGGACTCTTTGTCCAACAGCCCTGCTGGCAGCTGCGGCGCTGGATCCAGGAGTGGTGATCTCCCCCTCTCTCTAGCTGTCTTGCCCCATGTCCCGCCCCCGCCGCCTCAGCTTTTTCTCCTAAAGTAATACAAGGCCTACCCCAGCTTCTCCTAAAGCCACATAGCTTGGTTGGATATAATTGTGAAAGGGTCAATGTTTACTGGGTGTTTGTTCCATTAAAGTTGATGTTTAGGTACGGACCTCGGGTGTTACCTCAGCGCAACCCACAGCAAGGGCATTTGCGAGTCTGAGTCGCTCTCTCCCTCCTCATAGCTGGGATGCGACAGATCCCCCCTGAGTCTTCTCTCCTGCAGGCTGAACAGGCCCAGCCCTCTCAGCCTGTCCTCCTAAGGGAGATGCTCCAGTCCCCTCACCATCTTTGTAGCCCTCTGCTGGCCCCTCTCCAGTAGTTCCTTGTCTCTCTTGGACTGGGAAGTACCTTCTGGAGCCCTCAACCATGGCATTCCTCCAAGGAGGTCCTTGAAGAAGACAGCGTTAGCTCTCCTGTAGGCCAGGGCGGCAATCCTACTTGTCGGCTCGCTTCCTCAGCACAGGACCCTGAACTCCGCCATCTCATGGTCATTGCGGCCAAGGCTGCCTTCAACTTTCACATCCCCAACCAGCCCCCTGCTTGCGAAGAACGGGTCTGAGAGCACAGCTTGCCTCGTTGGCTCCTCCACCACCTGTGTCAAAAAGTTACCGTCGGTGCTCTGCAGGAACCTCCTGGACTGTGTGAGCCTAGCTGGGTTGTCTTTCCAGCAGGTGTCAGGGAGGCTGAAGTCCCCCGTGAGAACCAGGGCCTGGCATCGTGAGGCTGCCTGCCATTGTCTGTAGAAGGCCTCATTGGCTTCCCCTCCCTCATCAGGTGGCCCGTAGCAAACACCTACAACGGCATCCCGCGTGTTGGCGGGCCCCTTCATCTTTACCCGTAACCTCTGGACTCGTCCTGCACCCACCCCAAGGGAGAGCTCGCGACCTTCCCGTTGCTCCCTCACACAAAGAGCAACTCCACCACCTCTCCCTGCTGGCCTCTTTTCTAAAAAGCACACAGCCACCCACGACAGCCTCCCAGCCGTGGAGGCTATCCCGCCATGTCTCCGTAACTGCAATGAGCTCATGGCCCTGCGACCGCACACAGATCTTTCATTCTTCCTGGTGATCCCCTGTGCCGCGGGTGCTGGTGTATGGGCATTGCAGAGAGGCGACCGAGCACACAGGTCTCCCGGGAGGGGTGCAAGAGGATCCACCGCCGCCATGCACAGCCTGGAGGCGGTTGGCCTTCTGGGACTCATCTCGGGAGGCAGCTAAGGAACACATATCGCTGCTCTGCTTGGCCTGGCTTATGCCCCAGTCGCAGGTGATGGCACGAGCATTGCCGCACTGCAGCCCTCCCCCTGCATCCTTCGCTTTAAAGCTCGCCTCGCCAGGTTGGCCCAGCAGGCCTGGGCTGGGCCCAGTGGGGCTGGGGTGAGGAGCAGGGGGACTCCCCCCGCCCCCGCCCGGGTTCCAGCCAAGGGATGATGGAACAGTGCCCTGCACCATGGCAACAGTGCCCGGGGTAACCCGAGTGACCCCAGCAGTGCCAGTCTGTGCGGCTGCGGCTGAGCGCACGGGAGGGCGTCTGTCGTCCCTGTGTGCCCACCAGCCTTGGAGCAAGGGGAGCCGCGCAGGCCTTGTCCCGAGCCCCAGGTGGAAGAGAGAAGAGCCTCGGCGTGCCTGACGGTGTGGGGGCTGAGCCCCAGCTCAGCCTGGCCACAAGCGGGTGCGGCCCCAGGAGCGAGGTGACAGAGGGGTCCCTACGACAAGTGGCATGCCCCCAGTCTAGATGAACCCCAGCCCCATAGAGGGAGAAGGAGGAAGAGGGAGTCAGTCCCAACCCCCTAGGGCAAGGAGCGGTCAGTGGGGCCCTGGGGCATCAGGAAGGGTCACAGTGGGGCACTTTGTGACATGCCGTGTCACCCGGTGCTGCCCCCACAGTGTCTGGGAGGAAGGTGTTGGGGCAGGCTGGTGGCAAAGAGCCCCCTGAACAGAGCTACTTCTGCCCCACCGCCCCTGGCAGGGCAGCCCCAGGTGCTGCAGGCTTCCCTTCACCCCCTTCCTCTCTCCCTGCCGCAGGATGGCGGGGATACCCGCCAGCCACCCCAGGCAGTCCTGGCAGGAAAAGGACAGAGCTGCCCCAGCTCCCAGATCGCGGCTGAAGCCCCAAAATCTCTGCAAGTTCCCGCTGCTGCATACGCGTGAGTGTGAGGGCATCGTGGGCTGGGGGCTGCCCACTCTGCTCACCCTGCCCTGCCCTGCCCCAGACTCGCAGCCCCCGGCCAGGATGGCAGCCAGGCTCCCATGGGGCAGCGGCCAAAGACCCAGCCCTGCCACAGCATCCCTGGGGCAGGGACCCTCCCTGCCCCTGGTACCAGTGCATCCTTCACCCAGGCACACCGGGCCCCCCTCCTGGTGCTGCCCTCCAGCATCGCACCCTCACCCCTGGGGCGCGCAGGGGACACCAGTGTCCCAGCCTTGAGCTGGGGCTGGGGACATCCCCAGGAGCTGGGCGGAGGGCTCGCGCTTTGCCCACGGCCTGACCCCAGCCCTGCCTGCTCTGTGTCCGCCAGATTCCTGCCACTCTGACTTGGCTGCGCCCACGGAGGAAGAGAATACCCTGGACATCATCCAAGGCTTCCTCAGGATCAGACCAAAGGTATGCGTGGCCACTTCTACGAGGCTGTGCCCCTACCTCCCGGCCAGTCTTTCTGCCCACATGCCCTGCTCACAAGGTGCCGGGGGCTATGCCCCCTCCCAGCTGTCTCTCCCCACTGACACTGTTATCCAAAAAGTGTACGCCTTCGCCCGTTGGGCAAGAGCCATCCGACGCACGGAGTCCAGGCATTTCTTTATTACGGATTCGCGCAAAGCTGGGGCTTAGCTGATGATGCTCCACGAAGCAAGCGCAAAGCTCAGAAGAACAAGATTAACATTTATGCAGTCTAGTTATACATACGTATTTTCCAAACTCTACCTAAAAGATGCTATTGGTAATTAGTACGCGCGGTAGCTTTCCGTTGGTCTATAGATCTCTCGCTTTGATTTCAAGTTACAGTGTGTTTTTCATTTACTGCATGTCTGAGGGAGGGGTGAGGGTGAGTCCTTTAGTCCTGACTGGAGTCGGTGGTTGCGCTCTCCCCCCGCTGCCTTTACCTTGCCCCTAGTTTCAGTCTCGTTCCGCTGGCTTCTTGCCTTTGTTGCAAGTAACGGGCTGTTGGCACCTCCTGGGGTGAGGTGTTCCCCTTATCAGGCTTGGAGTTCTCCTTCAGGGGCACTTGTCATTAGGACAAAGTTACAGACGTACGGCGACCCTAACTTCACGAGCAGAAGTGAATCACTTCATGGTGACTACAATGTGATAATGGGGATTGAATGCATAGCTAGACATCAGCGCTGTCTGTCCCTCTGTCCCCTCCTCGGCTGGCAGCAAGCAGACCAGAAGCTGAAGTTTCTGGCCGCCATCTGCACCGCCTGCGGCACCGCCAGCATGGATTCCAGCGTGTGGGACGAGCTTTACTACTTTCAGTGGGAGGTGGTGGACACCATCCAGGTGAGGGGACAAGCAGTCAGGCCTCAAGAGGCAGGTCCGGGGGCAGTGGGCAGTGGCACAGCCCTGGGGGCAGGAGAGGGCTTGGCCGGGTAGGGGGGTGTGAAGGAGCGCTGCTCCAGGTTTCTCTCCTTGGAGGTGTTCTAAAACCACTCGCGTGGCCCGACTGGAGCTGGGGGTTGGACCCAATGATGTTTGCAGGTCCCTTGGCCAGCCTGTGGCTCCGTGATGGGCACAGAACTTGCCACCACGGGGCCTGGGACCACTGAGTGCTGGGTTGGGAGGGGGTGCCAGGATGGGGGCAGCCGGGGCTCTGCCAGCCCCGCAGGCTCTTGCTGGCTGAAGGAGACTGCCCCATCCTGACGTGACTCACCCTGCTGTGCTCCCCAGGTGCTGCTGCAAGAGGAGCCCACTGACGACCTGGGCACCACGGTGTGGCAGCAAGCCATGTCGGCCATCACCTCCATGAGGTACCTGCCCCGGCCCCCAGCTTGGCCTCCTCGGTGCCAGGTGGCCCCGACAGCACTCGTCCCATATGGGGGGCATCCCCCGTGCTGGGTCTGAGAGGGAGGGGCAGGGGGCGGTACAGGGTTTTCCCCCTCAACTTGAGTGTCAGTAGCGTGGGGGTTGACATGATCCCTGCGGCGTGGGAGCCGAGCCAGGTCTCCAGCCCCAGAGTCTGCCTCTCCCTTGCTGGGCCCCAAGAGCACCCCTTTGTCCCTGCAGCAGAGTGGGACTGCTTCTGGAGGAGAAGACAAGCAGCCTCCTCCAAGCCTGCTTCCACAGCATCTTCTACCAGCACCCACAGGAGGACACCCAGGACCCCGAGGCTTCCCTCTACTCCAAGGTATGCCACAGGGTGAACCACGGGGAGATCCCCTGCCCCAGGGTCCCTTCCTGGGCACCGCAGGGCCATGGCCGTCCCTCCCTGGCTTCCAGGGCTGCCCCCAAGACTCTGTCTCCCTCGCAGACCATGGCCGTGATGGACAGCATGCTGAAGGTGCTGGTATGCAGTGCTGGCACGCTTGGCATCCTGGAGCTGCAGAACATCTTGCAGGTCTGGCCTTGGCACAGGGTCCCTATGGGCAGTGACCCCCGGCTCGAGCGGTGGCCCTCCCAGCGCCTGGTGCAAGGAATGGGGCAGGCAATGTCCCTCCTTCCCCGCCATGCCCCTCCCACTAGCCCCTTGCCCCCTGGCTGCTGCCAGAGCCCCTTCTTCTCCTGCCACAGCTCACCCCACCTCTGCAGCCGTGCTTGCTGCCCATCCTGCCCAACACTCCCGCCCAGACAGACCTGCCTGTCTGGCTTGGCAAGGGGAGCCCAGCCCTGGGGCTTTCCCCCTCCAGCTTTACCACGGCACATATCCCAGAGCCCCCACCACCGTTCCCCAGGGAGCTGGTCACCACAAAGCCTTGGGGTCCCTGGGTGGGGGGTGCAGGGACGTTGTTTGAGGGGGGAGGAGTGGAAGGCAGCAGAGGCAGCAGCAGGAGCAGGATGCGGCGACCTGCCTGGCCGCAGCAGGCTGCTGCGAGAGGCAAGAAGGACACATGCCCCATGCCAGGCATTGCCCCGGAGCAAGCCTGCCTGTGCCGTGCTGCGCCATGCCACCTCCCTGGCACACCAGCAGCTTTTCTCCTCCCAGGTCCTGCTGCCCTTCACCAGGTCCCAGAGGGAAGCAGTGCAGGAGAGGGCCGTGGCGCAGATTGCCAGTCTGATCGAGTTCACCACCTGCTCCATGCCACAGGTACCGAGCTCCTGGTCTGGGCAGTCCCACTGCCCTGTCCCTGCAGCCCGGAGCCCTGGCACCTCCTGGGGAAGTTGGGCACCCAGTCAGCAGGAGGCTGGGAGCAGGAGTCTTTGCCCTGTCCCTGCCCTGTCCACGCTCTCTCCCAGGGCAGGGCAGGGCAGGGCTGCCGCAGGCACAGGCAGGAACTTGGCTTCCCTGCTCCGGCCTGGTGCCCGGCTGCTCTGGGAGCAGCTGGGGCTCACCTTGTGACCGGCCTCACCTTGTGCCTGCACTGCCTCTCTTCCCCCAGGTCTGCTCCTGCTTTGCACAAACTATAGTCCTCAGACACCAGTGCTCCAAGAGTCATCAGTTTGCGATACTGGGGCTGCTGGTGGGGCACCTCATTCTCTGCTGCACCTGCAAGCGTGAGAGGACCCGCCACAAGGCTGCAGAAGCTCTCCATCACCTGCACACCTTCATCCTGAAGCAGAGAAGTAAGAGAGGCCGTGTCGGGCTTGGTCCCCCCCAGCATGGGCAGCCAGTGGCCACCCTCCTTGGCCAGAGAAAGCCGCATACAACCTGCCTGCCTGCCTGCAGTCTGAAGAGCCATTTCCTCTCAGCCCTGCTCACAACAGCCCCGGACCCTCCCTGCGTATCTGCTCCCCAGACCTGTCAGGGCGTCCCAGTCCTTTGTCAGTGACTTTTCTGCCCAGCACTCAGACTGCACCTCCAGCTCTGCACCCTCTCTCTCAGCACCCCGTTTTTTCTCCTCCCCAGGCAGGCAGCCCTGGCCGCATGACAGAGGGCAGCTGGAGCACCAGGAGGTCTGGCAAGCGAGGCAGCCCCAGCAGCTTTTGCAAACCAGCAGCACCAGAGAAATCTTCTTGGTAAGAAGGGCCTTCAGCTCCTGGCTGGCGGGATCAGCATGAGCGAAGGGACACCTGATGCATGGCGATAGCGGGGGCTTGCGCCGATCCCGAGCAGGAGCGAGGCAAAGGCCTCCAGTGAGCTCTGGTTCCCCATGGCACCCTGACCCCCACCGTCCATCTGCCCAGTGCAGCCTGGCTCTGCGTCCCACTCCCTGCACAGCCAAGATGCTCTGGGGGATGCTCTAGGTGACAAATCTCCCTTCCTCTCCTTCATGCCGCAGAAGTTCACGGAATACCTCCGTCCCTCTGACCGGGCAGACATCATCCTCCTAGCCATCAACAACATGAGAGACCCAAGCACCTACAGCATCCGCGTGGCTGCCCACATAGTGGGCATCCTTGTGGTGGGCCCTGCCTTCCAGCCGGGGCAGGTGAGTCGCCCAGGGGTGGCACAGCTGATGCTCCAGCCCCCCGGGGCACCGTTCCTCCCCCGGCTCTGCACCTGGCCAGCGCTGACACCATCTCCAGCTGGCATACCACAACGGGAACAGAAGCAGCTCCCAGAGGGAGCTGGGGAAACAGCCGCGCTCACCCTACTGACATCCCCACTCCCTCCTGTGTCTCCTCTCCAGGTCTTGAAGATCGTGCGCGCCATCTACACAAACCTGCCCTCCATCAGGATGCTGGTAGCCGTCAACAGCCTGGACAGGGCCCTGCGCGTGCTGGCAGACAAACACCCCAGCGAGGTGGTGGCCGGCCTGCTGCACTGCTCCCCAACATGCACCTAGTACGGGGCTCACCAGACTTTAGGGCTGCTCTCACCCTGGCAGAGGGGCCCCAACACCCTCCCAAGGGACTTCAGGCCGGCCTTACTCCTGGGTGTCCCCACTGACAGAGCCCTGGTTCTCCACAGTGCCGCCATGACCATGTGGACGGTGATGCTCTTTGAGCCCCAGGCTGCCCAGAAAGTGCTGCAGGAGCTCATCAACGTCATGATGAACCAGTCGCTGCACAAGACCTCCGCCTCTACCAAGGACAACCCGCGCATCCTCTCCCTGGCTGTGAGTTGCTGGATGAGGCCTCACTGACCTCCGGGGCTGCTCTCAGCTGTCTGGGGCCACCCCTTCCCTTCCATGCCCGCCCCAAGCCTTGGCCTCCCCAGGGGTCAGCGAGATGTCCGTGTCTGGTGTCTTCTGCAGGCAGCCAGGACCATAAGCAAGATCCTCCTGCAGTCCAGCTGCCCACGGGACGTGGAAGACATTTTCCCCCGGCTTTTCCTGGCACTGCTTTTCCAAGTGTCATTCACCACAGAGCTGACGCCAAAGGAGGTGCAAATCTTCTGGAAGGGCCACCAACAGGGTCTGATTGCTCCTATCAGGTGCGCCATCCCTGTCCGCTCGTCCCTGCCAGCCACCTGGAGCCAAGCCAGGGGCCCCGGTGGGAGCTGAGCATTTCTCCTCGTGCAGGTCTGTGGTGCGGGCCATGACGGTGCTGCTCTGCAGGATGGGCCTTGAGAGCCACATGCTGGCCATCGAGGCGCAGGGTGGCTGGGACATGCTGCTCAGTGCCCAGACCCACCTCCTGGGAGTGCGCATCGTGGCCAGGTGAGAGCCCCTTCTCCACACTCCTGGGGGACTGTGCACCCCACACCACCCCGTCCCTTGGGGCTGATGGCAGGGGGTCCCCACTGCTTGCAGAAAGTGCTGCAGTCCAGTGATGACCAGACTGGTGCGACCCCCAGAGATGTGCCCGCCTGGCTCAGGCCTGACAGTGCTTCCTTCCCCCTTCCAGGGAGATGAGGAAGACCCCAAGATCCCTGCGCTCCACCATCTTCTGCCATCTGGCAGAGCTCCTCTGTGTGGCAAACCCCTCCTGGGAGATGGTCGCCATGGTCTTCTTTGTTGAGGTGAGCCTGATGGCACTGCTCCAAGCTCCCTCCGATGCTCAGTTCTCCCATGCCTGCTGCTGCAGCGGGAGCTGGGGAAGCAGGTGGGCTCTGGCTGGTACCATGGAGGAGCCAGGCGAGCAACCAGTGCGGTGTGGGGCACAGGGGCTCTCCGCAGTCCCTGCTGCCTCCATTCAGGCTTGGCCTTGCCCCGGTGTCCTTGCCCTGCCTGAGCTGATGGCTGGAGCCAGCGCTGCACCTCTCCAGCTCCTGTTGCGTGTGTTTCAGATGGTGGGCTGCATTGGCCTCAGTGAAGAGCTGGACTGTGCCCTGGCAATCTTCCCCACGTATCTGCAGAGCCAGTGCCTGGGGATGCCCACCCTGGTGCTCAGGGCCATCCTCAGGCTCACCGAGAGGCCTGACACAGTGAGTAGGGGGCAGCTGGGGCAGCCAGGACAACAGCCCATGGCAGAGCTGTGGGTGGTAGGTAACGTGGCGGCTTGGGCTTTTGTGGGCATGGGGAGCTGAGCCAGCTGCAGCCAGCTCTCCCGCGTCCCTGGCCCACTGCCCCATGGCAAGGGGAGAGGCAGCAGTGCCGAGGGGAACAGGGTCCCACTGCCAGCACGTCCCAGCAGGGATGATGGCAGCAGAGCCACCAGCCCGAGTGTGGGGTCTGCAGAGCGTGGCCGTGGGGTGATGAGCCCCGCGATGAAACGCAGGGCCTGCTGGCAGCTCGCGCAGCTTTCCAAGCAGCGCTGGTCACCCACCAGGCTGCTCAGGGGGTCTGTTGCAAAAGGGGGCAGCCGAGGGTCTGGCAAGGAGCCAGAGCTGTCTGTCCTCCCCCTGCGCACCCTGCTCTTCCCATGGCCGTGCCAGGGAGCCCTGTCTGCCAGGCGCTTGCCCTCGTAACCCATGCTGCCTGCTGAGAAGCCAGCGGGGAGGCCAGTGCTCACGGGGAGGGTTTTCAGCCCTGCGGTCGCTTGTCGCTTCACAAAAATGAGGTGGCGTGTCTCACACAGGTATGGAAAACCCTTGTCCTGCTGCCGTACGTCATGGAGCGGCTGCAGGCTGATGACAGTGACGGCAGCGCCGTGGCCCTCTCCGTGCTTGACAACATGCTCCAGCTTCCGGCGGGGAAGTTGCCCAGCCTCATTGCCCCGGCGCTGGCTGACAAGCTCCAGCCACTCTTTGACAACGTAAGGCTGGCGGAGAGCCCCATGCTCCCCTCATTGAGCACCTCGTTCGCGTCTCCCACCGCAGCCCCCATGCTCTGCAGGAGGATGCTTTGCCCTGCAGCCCCCAGCCACTGTCGCTGCCCTCGGTGACTCCGTGCTGCACCCCAAACCCCCAGCGTGGACTCACCCTGGCTCGGCCTGCTTGCCGCAGGGCGGACGGGGGTGGCAGGACAGCAGCCGGTGTGCTGAGCAACACCAATGTGCACCCTGCCCTGGCAGCATCCCCCAGTCCTCCACAGGGTCTCCCTCTCCGGCCCCCAGCCCCTCTGCACAGACATTCTGCATGCCACGGCTCATGCACTCCCTTATGGAGCAGGGCTGCCTGCAGCCATCTGGGGGAAGTTCACCTCCACGTCAGCCCCTCGCTTGCCATGGGCTTGCGCTTGGGGCTGAGGTCCTCCTCCCCTCCTTCCCCAGCATTCGGACACCGTGCGGGAGCAATCCATCCACCTCTTCCAAAGCTTGATGTGGCTCGTGGTGGGCACTGAAAAGAAGGAGATGAAGAAGAAGGTGTGGAGCAGCCTGCTGCCACTGCTCTTGCACCTGCACGATCAGAACAAAAGTGTGGCCAAGGTGGGATTCTTAGCCTGACCGGTCCTTTGGGCCCGGCAATGCTGACACTGGACCCTTCAAATGTGTGCCACTGGGAGGTCTAGCTTGCTGAGTCCCTAGGGCCAGGCAGAGCCCCCCTCCCTGCCCACTGCTGCCCTTCTCCTGCTGCTGCCCAGATGGACGGGGAGGTGGGTCCCTTTCCCACCCAGCTCCCTCCGCACAGCCCCTGCCATGGGTCCTGCAGCCCCAGAGACTGAGCTACAGCTCCACAACAGCCTGGGGCCCCCAGGGCCAAAGCACTGAAGCCCTGACGGCCTTCCAGTCAGAGAGGGTGATTGTCCTTCTCTTCCCCGGGGTGCTGAACATGGTGACAGCACCAATTCCCAGCTGGAGCATCTTCCTGGCATGGGGTAGAAGAGGTTCTGAGCCCCGCCAAGAGGGAGGACACAGGGTCCTGTGCCCTCGATGGTGGTGGTGGCATATCTGTTGCTCACCAGGCCTCCCAGGAAGCCCTCCGCAGTGCTGGCCTGTTCCTGAAGTGGAGGCAGCTGGCGCACATGGCTGAGACCGGGCAGGCATGGAGGATCACCGAGTGCCTGGTAAGCAGAGCCCCAACACCCCTGGGATCTTCCCCGGGCAAGCCCTGCCCTGTGCCCTGTGGGGTGGGGTGGGTGGAGGGCTGTGCCCCCTTGGCTGCACACATCCTCCTGGAGCAGGCTCTGCTCCGCATTGTCTTTGCCCCTGGGGTCCCCAAGGGGACCCTGCCACTAGGGTGGCAGCCCTGCATCCCTGGGAGCCTGATGCTCCCTCTGAACCCCGGTGCCACACAGTGGGGAGCTGGGGATGTCCTGCTGGGGGGAAGGGGGATGGCCCTGGGTGGAGGGATGGCCAAACGCGGGGGCACCTCTGCGCCCACCCTGCACCCTTCTCCTCTCTCCAGCTGGCCAAGAAGAGGAGCAGGGCCATGGCCTACCTGCACCAGAGCCTGCATTACCTGCACAGCTCGCAGGAGCCCCTGCGATGGGAGGCTGTCAGGTTCATCGGTGAGCCATGACTCCCAGGGTCCCTGTGTCCCAGCACAGGACCTATGGGGCACCCCTTCACCCCCTCCTGCCCCTGCCTGCACAGGTGGGGCTGGCAGGAGGCTCATCCATCCCCTCCCTGATGCTGCACTCCGGGGTCAGCCCTCCCGGGGGGACCGCGCAGCCAGGTGGGCTGGCTGCAAGGGTCTCTGAGCGGCAGCAGCATCCTTGACACACTGTGTTGCTCCAGGGCTCGTTGGGCGGTGCGTGCGTGAGCAGCAGCACATGGAGTACATCCGACATGGTGAGCGAGGGCAGTGGGGAGGAGGAAGGAGCTAGCACGGAGCTCCCCCCCGCAACCTGGGCAAGGGGGGATCTGCTCCCAGCGTGCCTAGGGGGGACGGGGTGTTTCTGCAGGGGGCTATTCCTGAGAAGCAGCTTCCAGCCGAGCCACCTGTCCCCTGGCTGCCTCCTGGCCCTGGCAATCACAGGGTGCAGTGTGCCCTGCCTGGAGGGGACACAGGGCTGTCACCTCACCTCTGCTGCTTTGTCCCCACAGTGCTTAAAGGCGCAATGAAAGACACCAGCCCCCTGGTCTCCTCCCTGGCAACTCAGACACTCCTCATCCTTGGACGACGAAGGCTGTAAGGGGTGGTTTAACCTACGACTACTGCGCTTATGGCTGCCAAGGACATGGGGGAGGTGGCACTCGACCCTCAGTGAGGGCTCTGCTCAGGCAGAGACGAAGCAGCAGCCCCAGCCCGAGGATGCTCTGCAGGCTTCTCTTCCTGAAGGCTAACAGGGAAGAAGACACCTCAGCCCCAGAGGAGCTGGCGTCCTCTGGAGAGCAGCAGGACAACTGCTCTTTCCAGTGGTCCAGGGCAAAGACGTGCCCTCATGCTTCGCCTTTGCCATAAAGTGCCAGCTGCTCCACTGGGCTGTGAAGCAGAGGGGAGAAGCCCAAGGTGGAGCCGAAGCAGAACTTGAAAGCAATGCCTTCCTTCCCCTCTCCAGGGCCACGCTGCCGCAATAAATGACTTTTTCTGACATCCACTGTCTGAGCAGCCTGCACTGCCTGGGGCTGACGTGGCCGAGCCCAGGGGCTACCAAGCCGCCGATGCTCTGGCTCCAGCAGCACAGGCCCCTCCATGTCCCCAGCAGGATGGGCAGCTCTGCCTCCTGCCCATGCCACCCATTCCCAGTGGCTGCCCAGCCCCTCCTGCCTGGGATCGGCACCTCATAGCGAGGCAGTTTGCATGCAGAAGGCACCAATTGCTGTGAACCCTTCAAGCCATGTTCAAATGCCAGAATCGGGTCCTCCTCCCTGTCTGACCCTTAGACCGCCTCTTTGGCAGCGAATCAAGAAAAGAGATTTAACATGCAAAATGACGCAGGCTTTAACCTTTTCAAGATTGTTTTCTCTTCCCCAGAGCATGGCAGAGGGGGACTGGCTGGAGGGGCAGCCTGCAGCAGGGTCACCCCGCACCCAGGGACCTCCTAGCAGGCAGGCAGGAGGCAGACAGCCTTGCCACAGTGTGCATGTGCTATCGAGGGTGTGACAGCTGTTTCCACTCTTGTCCCTGCCTGCTCTTGCCTAAGGAAAAAGTTTTGCCTCCAGGCAGGCTGCCCGACCTTCCTGAAGGCTCCCAAAGGCCAAAGGCTCCTTGGTAGGGAGCAGCTGTGCGTGGCACCAGGCTTGCTGGCCCTGGGCAGTGGGAGCAGGTAGGACACGGCTGCTTCCTGCTCTTCTGCATCATTTGCTGCCCCTGGCACCCCCTGCTCGGCTGGAAGCCGGGGGGGGGGGGGGGGGCCTCAGGAAATGAGGGGCTGCCTGAGCCCCCGCTGTGCCCCAATAAAAGCACCCCTTCACTGGGCTTGGTGGGGGAGCACTGCCTGTTTGATGGGGGGGCATTGCATGCTTTTCTCTCCTGTACAACCCTGGGGGCACAGGGCTGGGGAAGCCTTGGGGACACACTGGAGTGGATTGGCAGTCCCAGGTGAGGGGACATGGGGGCCAGGCAGGGCTCTTTGAGCTCCCCCTGCCCCTCCAGCAGACCCTCACCCTCTTCCAGCTCTTCTGACCCGAGTTTGCTGCGTAAGTGGCTGTGCTCCTCCCCATGCTCCCCCTCGGCTCTGTGTCACTGGGCTGTGTCTCCCCTTTGGGCTCCCTCAGGGGCTGGAGGATGCTGAGGGCCTCTGTCCCCCACCCTGAGTAGAGGGACAAGGCTGGGACATTTTTGGGGCAGAGGCCCCATCTCCTCTTCCAGCCTGGCTGTGGGCTGGAGGCGTGGGGAAAGCAAGGCACAGTCCAGCCAGACTGTCCTGGAAGGGCAGCACAGTGTCTCTCGCCTCCCGCTCTGCTCTCCCCAAGGGTTTTGCTGGCGGGTTAAGGCTGTACTGGCCCCACAGGAGCAGCTCAGCCATGGCCCTCAAGCGCCATGCATCGGCCCTGAAGCAGCCAGACCACAGGGAAAAGAAAGCGAGGGGGGGAGAGGAGGAAGATACCTGGAGCTCCACCTTGGCAGCCCTGAAAACTGCCCCCAAGGAGAAGCCCCCTGCCATCATCGATGGGCTGTGCCCCCTGAGCACAGCACTGGGCGCCCTGGTGAGAGCGGGGCTGGGGTACCAGGGAGGCTGGGATGGGGGGACGTGGGCAGGGGGGTGGGGGAGTCCCAGGGCTGCCCTTGCTCTGCTGGTACAGGGGTGGCCCCAGTTACCCTTGCAGACTCCACTGCATTCCCACTGGGAAAGCTCTGCACCCTCTCCCATCCCCAAATGCTGCCCAGGTGCCAGCCCAGGCCATGCCACTCGCTGTAGGTCTATGAAGACTATGACTGCACCCTGAACCAGACCAACATCAACGCCAACAACAACAAATTCTATATCATCCAGCTCATCGAGCATGATGGTGCCTACAGTGTCTGGACCCGCTGGGGCCGTGTGGTGAGTCCACCCCAACACCACTTGTCCCCCTCCCCCATGGTTGTCCCCACCCTGTCTTGGGACCTCCAGAGCTTGGGGATGAACCTGGTGGTCCCCGTCCCTTGTTCCTGGTCCCAAAGCAAGCAACCAAGTGGCCCTGCTACAGCCCCTCGTTGGGGGAGCTTCAAGGACTTGCCCCCACACAATGGGGTGAGCCTGGCTGGGGAGACATGGCACATGTCACTGCAGTGACAGTGAACATGACACTCCAGCAAGGAGTCCTGGGCTGCCTCCCTGAGCTGGAGGGACCACCAGATCTGGTACTAATAGCTTGGCATGTTCCTGTTTGCTGCCCTGCAGCCCTGCCATCACAGCCCCCCCCCTCCCAGGCTGCTCCTCCTGGCATGGGGCTGGTAGAGCAGGGATGCAGGGGGGGTCCTGACCACTGCTGTCCACTGCCAGGGGGAGGTGGGCCAGTCCAAGCTCATGCCCTATGCCTCCCTGGAGGCTGCCAAGAAGGAATTTGAGAAGAAATTTCACGAGAAAACCAAAAACAGCTGGGCAGCAAGGGAGAACTTCATTGCCCAGCCGGGGAAGTACACACTCATCAAGGTGCAGCCAGGAGCTGGGCAGGAGATGGAGGTTGCCCTCAAGGTGAGTATGTCAGGCTGCTGGGGTGTCACCATGGTGGGGTGGTCCTTACATCTCACCCCTGGCCCACTGAGCACCAGGACATTCAAGCAGGTCAGTAGAATGGGTTGGGTTTCCGGAGAAGTCTGGATGTGAGCTGAAACAGCTCATGGGCAGAGATTTGGTGCTGATGGGTTGAAGTGGAGTGGGAGGGCGTCCCAAGCAAGAGCCACTGGCATCTGAGTGGCATCAGTCATGGAAAGCGGAGGCAGTGCCTGCCCATTGCCTTGCTGTGTGGGGGTCAGGCACTCCCCACTGAGACAGGCAGCCCCACTGCCATGCTCCCACAGCCTCCCACGGGCTCACAGGTGGCGTAGTGATATTTTGGGTCTGCAGGTAGATGGCATGGACAGGGACAAGGTCTGCAAGCAGCGGGTGCTGCCCTGCACCCTGGACAAAGCCACGCAGGACCTGGTGTCTCTCATCTTCAGCAGCGACATGTTCCAGGATGCCATGCAGACCATGAATATCAGTAGGGGGTGATGAGTGGCATGGGGTGGGTCTGGGGGCTGTGGCTGGGGGTGCAGGTGGGGAGGTGAACAGGGCAGAGGTGCTGGTGGATTTTAGAGCATCCTCACTGGCAGCCTGACACCTGGTGGGACTGTGGATTTTCCATGCCAGGTGCCTGCATGTGCCTGTGGTGATGCTGGAGATTGTTAGAAGTAGCTGTGGGGCAAGTGTGGCAGGTGGGTTCATCTGTGTCCTACCCTCTCTCTCTGGCCAGATGTGAAGAAGATGCCGCTGGGAAAGCTGAGCAAGCAGCAGATTGCGAGGGGCTTTGAGGTACTGGAGGAGCTGGAGGCAGCACTGCGGGAGCAGCCCTCCCAGGCTGCCCTGCTGGAGGACCTCTCCTCCCGATTCTACACCATCATCCCGCATAACTTTGGGCGGGCACGGCCACCTCCCATCAACTCCCCCGACCTGCTGCGTGCCAAGAAGGACATGCTGTTGGTGAGATGCCAGGGCACCTGGCAGGTGGCATCCTGCCCCAAGGAGTGCTCCTGCCTGTGGGGCAGGGGGGTGCTGGCAGGGGTCTAGGCTTGCCGTGGTCCCCCTGGCACAGTGCCCAGCACTGGTGGTGAGGATGTCCTCGTTCTGTGCCTGCCAGGTGCTGGCTGACATTGAGGTGGCACAGAGCCTGCAGGCGCAGAAGGTGAAGGAGGAGGAGGAAGTTGCCCATCCACTGGATCAGGATTACGCCCTGCTCTGCTGCCAGCTCTCCCTCCTGGACCCAGCTTCCTGGGAATACCAGGTGCTGCTTCTGCCACAGTGCCCCATGACAGGGAGCAACCATGCCAGGCCTGCGGGCACCCCAAAGGTCTCCGCTGTCCCAGGGGGACCATGGGCATTGTTGGGATGGCTGCCTGTGGTGACCGCTTTCCTGCCTTCCTCCCTGGCAGCTGATCCAAAACTACGTGACACAGACTGGGCACAAGCTCTACATCCTCAACATCTGGCAGGTGGCCCGAGATGGCGAGGTGAGGAGATGATTATCCCTGTCCTGCAGTGGGGAAGCCCTGGTTGCACCCCAGGGCTGCATTAGGGCTCTGGGCTTCTCCACCCAGGGGAGGCTTCAGCCCAGCTGGCCAGGGGCAAAAAGGCACCTGCTCCCCTGCCCCTCCAGCCTTGCACTGGGGTTGGGCTGGGGGGGGTTGGGTCCAGTCCCTCACCCCTGGGCACCCACATCTCCCTCCGTGGACAGCTCTTACCTCTGCATCTCTCCAGGATGAGCGCTTCAAAGCCCATGACCTCCTGGAGAACCGGCGCCTGCTTTGGCATGGCACCAACGTGGCGGTGATCGCAGCCATCCTGAAGAGTGGGCTGCGCATCATGCCCCACTCAGGCGGGCGTGTGGGCAGGGGCATCTACTTTGCCTCCGAGAACAGCAAGTCAGCCTGCTATGGTGAGGGTGCTGGGATGGGCAGGGCTTCTGGGGGATGCCTGCAGAGTCTGTATGAGTCCATCTGCCTTTGCGTACCTCCTGCCACACAGCTGTGTGTGGGCCAAGCCCCTTCCCTGGCATGGCAGCCAGTCCCTGCATGTTGGGGTGGCCCGGACACAACCAGGTGGGAATGCCAGGGCTGGTGACATCATCCCCATCGCCTTCTCCCATGGCAGTGGGCTGCACGTCCAAGAAGGTTGGCATCATGTTCCTGACAGAGGTGGCCCTGGGCAAGCCCTACCGCATCACCTGTGATGACCCCACGCTGTGTCAGCCACCCACCGGATACGACAGTGTCCTGGCCTGCGGCCAGACAGAGCCGGGTAAGCCTGGGTCAGGAGGGAGTGTGGGGTCTGTGGGGCTGGGGTAGGCACAGGGTGGGGGGAAGAGAGGTCGGATTTCAGGTTTGACATAGTGTGTGTGGGTGTCTTCTCACCCAGATCCTGCGCAGGACCAGGAGGTGCTGCTGGACGGCAGGAAGGTGCTGGTGTGCCAGGGCAAGCCCATCCCCATGCCTGCCTACAAGGACTCCTCCTTCAGCCAGAGCGAGTACCTCATCTACCAGGAAAGCCAGTGCCGGATCCGCTACCTTGTCCAGCTCCGCTTCTGAGGGTGCCTGGGCACCCAGCAGCCCCATCCCAGCACCAGCTGGTGATGCTCCCCAGCCTGGAGCACCGTGCTCCGGACTCTCCAGCCACCCTACCTGAGGCTGGGCAAGAGACAGGCTGGCATGGGGACAGAGCTTGTTTTGACTGTGAATAAAACCAATGCGCCTTGTACCAAGTGGTTCCCATGCTCTCCTGCCCAGTGAGGTGAGTGCGGAGTAGGGAAGGGTGATGGTAGGTCCCTGCAGGGATGGCAGTGGGTGGCTGTGGAGGGACTGCAGCCTGTTGTGGTCACCTGGTGCTGGCAGCCTTCAGGTGAAAGCTGGTGGCTTTGTAAGCCAGCTGCCCATGTCACCCTAGCAAGTTGTGTGCCTCATGCACATCACCATGGCATCAGGGCTGCAGAGGATGAGCAAGATGCCTTGCCCTGCCTGGGCACGGAGGAGCTCATCTATCTGTCCTGAGGGTGAGTGCCTACCCTCCCTCTGGTGCCATGCTTGCTGCCATGCCTGCTGCCCTGCCCCAGCCTGGTGACCATGCCAAGTCCCTCTCCACGCCCATGTGTGCCCCCTGAGCACGAGTCCGGGTCCCCAGGGTGCCAGGGAAGGGCAACACCCAGCTGCATTACCCTGATTGCCCCATGGAAGTTCTAGAACATCTGCGTGCCAGTGGGGGAGGAGATGCCACAGACCTGCCTGGAGGTCTGTCCCCCACGCCCCAGGGACCTCAGGGCTAAGCTGTCCTTGCAGCAGGACCGGGCCTGGAGCAGTGGGTGGCCATGCTGGGGGGGCATAGGGCTCGGGGACCCCAGTCCCCCCTTCCTGAGCCCCCGCCGGCTGCTAGGACCCAGCAGCTGTCCCCGTGGGACCGCACAGCACAGGCAGCGCCCGGGAGTGACAGCTGGTGCCATCCGCAGCTGGTAGGCTGCAGGCAAACAGGATGACGAGCGGGTGACGGGTGACGGGTGCGGGGAAGGGGGAGTGTGGCCTTGCACGGGGGCAGCAGCCCCTGTTCTGCTGCAGGAGCGACGCCGGCAGGAAGGATCCCCAGCGAGGAGGGGAGCATCACCCACCTCCCCAGGAACAAAGGTGCGCTGGGTCCCCCGCCCCCACCCCAGGGTCCCCCGCAGCCAGAGCAAGGAGCAGGGATGGAGCAGGCGGGTTCATGCTGTCCCCCTTCGGGGTGTGCTGGTGTGGCTGGGGCAGGGGCACAGGGTGTCAGCCTGGCACAGCACAGCGGGTCCCAGCAGTGCCAGCCCTGGCCAGGTTGGGCACAGCCCAGATGCCCGCTCTGGGGTAGGCAGGGTGCTGTGACCTCACCTGCTCCAGCATCTTGGAGGGCTTCAGGTCGTCTCTGGGTTTCTCCGTGGCTCTTCCTCATTTTGATTCTTCTTCACATCCTGCTCCCCTCCCCAACAGGCAAAGAGAAGACAGCAGCCATGGTTGTGGTGGGGTTTCCCTCTAAGGGACGCAGGAGAAGAGCCCTTGCTGCCCAGGCACTGGAGCTTCTGCCTTAGCCCTTGGTGGGGATGGCGAGCCGAATGGGGCTGAACACCACGGACAACCTAGAGCTGCTCTCTGTCCCCGAGCAGTCCATTGCCCAGGAGGTGGTGGGCCTCCTCTGCATGGTCCTGCTCACCCTCACCGCCCTGGTGGCCAACACAGTGGTGATGGTTGTCATTCTCAAAACCCCCCTTCTCAGGAAGTTCATCTTCGTCTGCCACCTCTGTGTGGTCGACCTCCTCTCTGCCATTTTCCTCATGCCCTTGGGGATCATCTCCAGCTCCTCCTGCTTCAACAGGGTGATCTATAGCATTGCCGAGTGCCAGGGCTTGATATTCCTGAATATCTGTTTCATCAGTGCCTCCATCCTCACCATCTCGATCATCAGCGTGGAGCGGTACTACTACATTGTCCACCCCATGAGGTATGAGGTCAAGATGACCATCAGGCTGGCAGTGGCCGGAGTGATCTTCATTTGGGTCAAGTCTGTTCTCATCACTGTCTTGGCACTGGTGGGCTGGCCTCAAGGCAACGGGGCCACCAGTGCCAGCCGCTGTACAGTCTACTGGAGCCCTGGGGCTCACAAGAAGATTTTTATGATCATCTTCAGCATCGTCTGCTTTGTTCTGCCTACCATCATCATCTTGGCTGTCTACTGCAGTGTCTACCGCGTGGCCCGGATGGCATCCCTGCAGCACATGCCTGCACCAGCACAGGCAGCTGCACCGAGGCACCGATCTGACTCCATCGCCAGTCAAGTGACCATCATCACCACCAGGAACCTGCCACTGCCCAGGCTGATGCCAGAGCGCTTTCTGGGAAGCAACAAGGCCATCCTCACCTTGGTCCTCATTGTGGGGCAGTTCTTGTGCTGCTGGCTGCCCTTTTTTGCTTTCCACTTGCACTCCTCTGTCACAACTGGCACAGTGGGTGGTGGGCATGGGGAAATGGTGGTCACCTGGATTGCCTACTCCTCCTTTGCCATCAATCCCTTCTTCTATGGTCTGCTGAACCGCCAGATCAGGGAGGAGCTGGCCCGGCTCCGGCGCAGCTGTCTCAACCGGCCGCTGGGCCAGGAGCTCTGCCTTTCTGTCTCAGAGGCTTCCATCCAGGAAAACTTCTTGCAGTTCCTCCAGAGAGCGACTTGCACGCTGGAGACCCATGCCAGCTGCATCAGCCCCAGCCCCAGGAACAGGCTGGACCAGACCAAGATGGGCTTCCCCATCCCAGGTCAAGTTCCTGAAGAAAGCACCTGAGAAGCAAGAGGCCTTGTCCCACCATGCTGGGAAGGAGGGTGGGCAGGGGACCTGTCAGGGATTGGGCTCAGTCTCTTGGATTTGGAGGAGTTCTTGTTCAGGTTTTGCTTCTTCTCTGAGCCTATGGTGGAAGGTAGTTTCTCTGTTCAGGAGAAGGCAGCAGATCTGGGGAAGCCTCATCTCCCTTCTATGGGCTGGGATTGTCTCTGGCTCCACCAGCTCAGTCCAGTTGCATGGATGGGCTCTCCTCAGGACACAGGATGCTAAGGGGCTCCTACACAGGGCAGAGGAGGGGGCACCTCCATATCCATCGCCTGTTGGGACCACTTGTGGCCAATGGGGAAAAGTAGATGTCCATTGCACCTTACCCAGGAGCAGTGGGTCAGCTAACACCACTAACACCAGTAACACCAGGGCGCGGGGCACCCTGCTGAGATTATGTGGAGCCCCCTGTCCTTGGCTCTTTAACCCAAAACTAACCTCTGGCTGGAGAAGCTCCTGTCACCTGTGGTACTTATCAGGGGGACAAGCACCCATGGGGCTGGCTCTGGCCAGGTCTGTTTTTTTGGTGCCGTGGCCATGCCCAGCCGTGCTCTCTGTCCCCCCGCAGCTGGTAGGGGCTGCCCCTCCAGGGAGGGATGCTGGCCGGCCGGGGGTCCGTGCCAGGCTGTTTATGGACACAGCTGCCCAGCTGAAGCCCAGCCAGTGGTGCCACGTGCCAGCCAAACTGGGCTGCCAGCCAGGGGTGCGCTGGGGTAGACGTGGTGGCACAGGGGTGGGTGGGTGGGTGGGTGGGGCACGTGGGGTGCCCCTGGGCAGCGGCAGCTGGAGGGTACCAGGACCTGCTGTCCCCCTTCAGTGTCATCGCTTCTGTGGTGCTTGAGGCCCCTCTCATGGGGTCCCCAGTGCAAGAAAAAGGACTGGACCCTGTTGAGGGATGCTGGAGGGGCACATCACCCCCAGCCCACCCACAAAGGTCCCAGGGTTGGTGCTGGCACAGTGGGTTGGAGATGCCCTTGCCCCAGTGATAACTGGGGGGCTGGGGGAGAACTGCCCCATGGCCTCTCAAACTGCCTCATGGCAGGGAGGGGTCTCTAGGAAGACCCCCAGAAAGACTGGGGCTGAGGGCCAGCACCCCTCTGGCCGCAGGGATGCCCCTCCAGCCACCACCCCATGCCCTTGACGTGGAGGGGTGTCTCCACCCAGGGTGGGGTATATTATTATTTTTTTCTTGTAAATTTTATCTTTTTATTAAACCATTGATAAGTTACAAAGGAGGAAAAAATATACTTATATGTACAGCATTTCCAAGCCAGCAGGGACTGGCTCTTGGATGGGGTTGCTGGGCGGAGATTGCCCCAGGGTGGCCCAGGGAGGGCCCCCCACCAGAGCCAAGGGAAGGGAGACCCCCAGAGAGGCCAGGCAGCCCCTCCTCCAGTGGGACCTGGCTTTTGGGTGCTAGCCAGGGGGTGAGCAGGAGGACAGCAGGGTGGGCAGGGCAAGGAGCAGGAGGTGGGGGTCCCACCCCAGCACAGGGCAATGGGAGAAGGGACCCTGAGCCAGCAGAGACAGCCCCCCCCGCCAATACCAGGGCACATGGTCCCCATGCAGGAAGATCAGGGAGGGGGGCACAGCACTGCTGGAACAGGCAGCAGGCGGCAGAGCAGCTCGTTCCTCCAGCAGGCATCACTGCTGGGAAGACCCTTCCCTTCACTGGGGTGGGGAGCAAGGGGGTCCACCTGGGCATGGGGCACCTGGCAGCAGCTGAGGACAGGGTGGGCAGCGGGGAGGTGTCCCTGGCACGGGGTGGCACACCAGACCCCCTTGCCCACCCACCGGTGGGGCTCAATAGGGTGAGAACTTCTGCCGGTCAGCTTTCTTGGTGCCATTGGCTGCCGAGATCTTGGTCGTGTAGGTGGCAGTGCCACCATTGGGACCCGCCACAGAGGATGGGGATAGTGCCAGGAAGGACACCGGCTTCAGGCCGATGAAGTTGGAGAGGGAGATGGTGTAGGGGGTGCCCAGCAGGGCTGGGGGGGCTGGAGCGACGGCAGGCAGTGCTGCACCAGAGCCTGGGGCGAGGGGCTGGGAGAAGCCCATACCGAGGTCCATGGAGCCAGGGCCTGGTGACGCCTGGGAGGTAGATTTGGCCGTCTCTAAGCTGGAGAAGCAAGCAACAAGGTGAAAACCACAGTGACAGACAGTCTCCCACCGCAATGTGCCCATCGTAGGGTGCAAGGACCATACACCCCATCCCTTCTGGCACACATCTCTGCAGCACATCTGGTGAGGACTAAAAAGCTGGGGCTCAAACCCTGTGGCGTCTCAGGTCCTGCACCCACCATCTGGGGACCTCACAGCACCATCCCAGCTCATCCTTCCTGAGGATGCTGGAGTGAGTGTCCCCTAAAAGCTGTGCTGGGGCACTAGGGAGGTGTCACTCCTTGCTAGCAGCCAGCCTGCGTGCCCCCCAGCTGGCACCTACCAGGCTGTGATGAGGTACTGAGCCAGGGTGATGCTGACGGGGGTCCCCGTGATGGTCACATGCCTCTCGCTGGAGCCCTCAGTCTGGTTCCCGATCTTGATGTGGGCACCTGACATCTGCCGGATCTCGCTGATCTTGCTGCCATGACGGCCAATGATGCAGCCAATGAGCTGGAGGGGCAGGGACCAGGGTGAGCTGGGAGCAGCTGGAGCCTCGTCAAGCAGGGAGCTCCCAGGGGCTCACCTGGCCACGCTCTGTGCCTGGGAGGATTGGGGAAACTGAGGCAGACACTGTGAGGGCAGGGTGCTGCTTTCCTTGGGCAGACTCTACTTTTTGGTCTTACTCAAGCCCCACCCACCCCCCCACAAGCTGGCATTGTTGGGCTGCCACATCCCAAGGCTCTTCCTTGGTGTTGACCAAGCCCTTTCCCCCTTCTGTGCCTCAGTTTCCCTTTTATTCCAACTGCTTCTGACCCAGCAGCCCCTCTTGCCCCTGAGCTCTGGCAGCCGAGGCAGAACCTCCCCTGTGCAGGGTGGTGGGTGCTGGCCCCTACAAAGAGGCTGTGGGGTGGAACACATGGGTGGGGGCAAGCTGTGGTCTGCCTCGCCATCCCCAGGACCCACACGTACGTCATTGGGCACCAGGAACTCCTGGGAGCTGCTCTGGGAGCTGGTGTCCAGGCCTGGAGGGAGAAACAGGGATGTTAGTGGTGGGAGGGTGGGTCTCCAGCAGCTCCATGCCCCCACACCAGCCCCACACTGGGACAGTCAGTCACCCCAGGGACAAACCTGGGGAGAGGCAGGGAGGACGGGACATAGGCACCAGTTGTGATTTGGTGCCAGTGCTCCCCCACTGCAGGGCTGAGGGGCTCTAGTGGGTGCAGGGGCCCCAGGAAATCAAGAATTCTGGGGGTCAGGTAGTCATGCCAGGGGTGCTGGGATCAAAGAGGGTGCAAGGGACTGGGATGCCCTCCCCCCATCAGGGCCAGGTGGCTGGGTGGGTCAGGAGGGGCACTCCATACCGCCAGCCCTGCGGAGGCACGGGAGGTGCTCACCTGGCACCATGGAGGGTGCGTGGCCCAGGGAGGCAAAGGGGAGCGTGTGCCCCGACAGCTGCTGCAGCTTCGTCACCTGCCCAGGCAGTGGGAGGAAGAGGAAGAAGGCATTAGAGGTGACTGCAGAGGGTCCCCTGTCCCTCCTGGGGCTGGACACTGGCACCCAGCACCTCCCAGGAGAGGCATCCCCAGCAGCACCCATCCTGGTGGGCACAGATCTGGTGCCCCTGGGAGCAGGGGTGGGCTGCCATAGGGACAGACTCACCTCCGCGGGAGAGACCCCACTGTACTGGCCCTGCATGGAGAAGCCCTGGGGGCAGAGGGGAAGGAAGGGGCATCAGTGGGGAGCCAGGTGCAGACCCCTGCCTCAGGCCACCCCCCCCCAGAGCAGGGAGGCCACCCCAAGCCCACCAAAGTTGCCCCTTGCTGGCAGAGGCCGGGCCCTCTGGCCACCCCATGCCCCTGGGGGGGCTGCACCCCTTACCTGGTTGGCAGAGAGCAGGATGGTGCCGAGGGAGAGGCCAGGGTGGTAGGGGATGGTGGCCCCCTTTGGAGGCGACTGAAGAGGGAGGGAAGGAGGTGAAGGGGATGAGAGATGAGGCTGAATGTCCCCGTAGCCCCACGGGTCCCCCCAGACCTCCTCTGCCCTCTCATGCCCCCAGCAAGCTGGGCACAGCCCCCAACACTGCCAAGGCAGGGTGCTCTTATGGGCTTCCATGCAGGGGGACCTCAGTGCCTGGGTCCAGGTGGGCATGGTAAGCCCTGGGGAGGGGGGAGGCAGGCAGCTCATGACCCCCTGGGCTGGGCATGGGGTTCAGTGGGTACCTCCAGGATAACGGCGCAGATCTGCCTCACGCACTGGATGATGGTGTCCGGCACCCCTGAGACGGTGACGGCCCGTTCGGTGGAGTTGGGCAGCAGGTCACCGGCCACCTGCACCTGCGCCCCTGTGCTCTGGCGGGGGGCAAAGGGAGATGCTGGGGTGCCTCAGCCACTCCCCTCCAGGGCTCAGTAGCTCACATCTCCCCTGGGCCACACGGACCTTTGCAGGACCCACAGGATGATGCTCCACTCCTGCATCAACTCCCACAGCCCCTGCGCAGCCGTGGCAGCCCACATGCCCACGGCTCTGTGCCCCCCAGGGGAAAAGGGGAGCCTGCACCCAGGGCACCCTCAGCCTCACCTCCCGGATCTCCCGGATCTTAGTTCCTGCCTTGCCGATGAGTGAGCCACACTGGCTGGCCGGGATGACGAGGCGCAGTGTCACCGGCGATCTGCCTGCTGCCCCATCACCCCCTGCTCCCAGGTCCTGTGAGGGGAGGGGGGATGCAGTGTCAGACCCCCAGGAACCTGTAGGCATGGGGGCACCCACTGTGGGGGGAGAGATGCCTACCTCCTCCAGCTTGAAGGCGATCATGGAGACAGCGCGGAATACGGCGTCAGTGGAGCCGGTGATGGTGGTGATGCGCTCAGGGCAGGACCCCTCCGAGATGGTGATGCGCGCACTGCTCTGGGGACAGTGTGACACCCCATCAGGGACATCACAGGCCCTGTGCTCCATGTGTCCCCCCCAGAGAAGGGCTCACTGGGGGGCTTGATGAGTGCAGACCTGGGCTTTCCCCCCTCCCACCTGCCCCAGGCAGCCTTCCCTGGGGTGCAGCCACGTTTCCCATAGGTCCACCTGGGATTGGAGGGGGGCCAGGGCTGGGCATGTGGGAGCCACCAGGTACATGCAGGACAAGCAGCAGGACCTGGCAACCCCCAGCATGCCCTTACCTGCTCTCGTATCCTCTTAACAGTCTCTCCTTTCTGCGGGGAGAGGAACAGGGTGGGTGGTGAGGTCCAGGGGAGCCTGGGGCTGGCAGCGCCCTGGTCCCCAAATCTTACCTTGCCAATGATGCTGCCGATCTCCTGCAAAGGCAGAGAGGGGTGGCCTTGTCAGCAGGCAGCTCCCTGCCTGCCACATCCCTCCTCTGCCCACAGCCAGACCAATGGGCAACAGCCAGACCCTGCCCCGTGGCCACTGGGACAGTGGGTGGCTTGCTGGTGACACAGCAGCATGGGACCAAGCCACTCCATGGCTCAGGATGGGGGAAGAAATCCTTCTGGGAATGCTGTTCCCGGGGAGGATGGGGGGTTGGGAGCAGGGGAGGAGAACAGGGTGCTGGTGAGGAGCTGGTTCTCCAGCAGGGCCCCCCTACCCCGGGCATTACCAACCCCCCAAGCAGTGCCGAACCCGCCGCTGTTACCTTGCCATGCATGAGCATGCGGAGGGTCAGTGTGATGCTGAGCTCTGTCTCCTCGGGGCTGCCGCCCATGCCGCTGGCTCTGTCTGGCGATGCCATGGCGGGAGGGCGAGCTGAGCCTGTGGGACACAGTGGTCTCCAGAGAGGGGGGAGGCACCAACTAACCCTCCTGCTAAATCTGCAGCCTGAAAAGCACCTATGGCTGGGAAGTGGGGAAACTGAGGCAGGGGCAGCACAGTGCCATTCTCCAGCAGGGGAGGCTTGCACGGCCCCATGGTACCCCACTGGCATCCTGCACACCTTCCAGGAGCTCTCCAAAATGAATGTGTCGCCATGTGTCTGCCTGAGCCTGCAGACAGCTGCCTTCAACCTGGCCCACACACAGCCTGGGTTGGAGCTGGCACTGCACCTTCCCGAAGCCAGGAGCTGGGTGGGTGTTGGGGGTGGGGTGGGGTGGAAAACGTGGGGAGCGTGGCTGTGGGATGGGGTTTGCTTTGCAGATGCTTGCTGGGGTGGTGGCACGTGGGGCAGGAGGAGCAGAGGTGGCCTGGGTGGTCTTGCAGGCTGTGTGAGCCTTCCTCCTCCTCCTCCTCTTCCCCTCCCTTGCCTGTGCACAAAGCCCAGGGCAACTGAGGCAACCTCCCTGACGGGGAGTGCCAGCCTGACGTGAACTGCAGGGTGATGCCCAATGCACGATGCCGCTGCACCCTGTCCCCCCAGCCCGAGCAGCCCAGGGACCCCCCCAGACCTTGTGCCTGGGGCCGGGGGTGGCCGGGCCCTGCGGTGCCAGCGCGGGGCTGGGAGGAGGACAATCGCCGTGTGTCCGGGCACGGGTGGGCGGCTGCGGCGCTGCTGGCTCCCGGCAAGCTGGCCGATGCCAAGCGGCTTTGAAACAAAGCACCCGTGTTGGGGCTGGGGCCCGTGTCTGCCGACATGGCGGCGGGGGGGCGGTTATTTTAGGTGCTGGCAGCACTCGCCACCACTACGGCACATCTCCTGCATCAGGGTAGAGGGGTAGGGGGGCAGGCTGGTCGCCTCTGCACCCCCTAAGTGCTGGGGCTTGCACCCCCGGCGTGATTTGGCCACCCCATCTTCATCCCCCCGTTACCGGGGCCTGGAGAAAGGTGGAAAGGCTGGGGAAGGGGGATATTCCCATTGCCGATGGAGAAGAGCCTGAAATGGGGGTGGGGGTGGGCGGTGTACCCCCCTGTATCCCCCCTCCCCGCAGCGCCCGGAGCCGTGCGCAGTGCCGGCAGGAGCGGGCAGCCTGCCGGGTCCCCCATCCCCCGGGGACGGACGGCAGCGGGGACCCGCCGGGGACAAAAGATCCGCCGGGAGAGAAGGATGAGGCTGGCGGTGGGGCAGGGCGGGGAAGCGGCAGGGCCACGAGTGTCCCCCCACTGCCACAGGCGGTGCGGGGGGCGGCGGGCAGGGGGGTGCGCTGCCCCAGGTGAGCCGGGCGGGCAGGGACGCCCAAGGCCCCGGTGATGGGCACAGGCCACCTGCCCCGGCGCCGTGCCACGGCTGGCGGCGGGACAGCCGCGAGGGTGGGCACCGCCCGTCCTTCGGGGCACCTTCGGGGGGCAAAGGGAGATGACGGGGGGGACAGGAGGAAGCCCCCACCCCGTCCCAGGGGGAACCACTCTCCGCTCGCCCTCCCGGCCGCCCCAAGCCCCCCGGTCCCCGCGGGAGGGGGCCTGGCGGGTACCTTTCCGTGCGCCTCGTCCCTCCGCCGCCGGCCACCCCGCTCAGTGCCACATTGTCCCCGGCAGCGCCCAGTGACACCCGGGGCAGGAACAATGAGCCGCTTGACAGGCCAGGGCCAGGCTGGCAGCCCCGGCCCCCACCCCGGTCCACGCCGGGGCCCCCCTCGCTCTTCCCCTCTCCCACATCCCTCCCTCCGGGATCCTATTACAGCGGATAAGAGACACTAAAAGGAACAATGCACCCTGGGTAAGGCCATCTGCCACCGCTGGGGACATTCCTGGCCCCCCTGCCCCCCCCTTTGGCTCACACATCACCCCTCTTTGTAATTGCGGTGGTGTGGTTTTTTTTTTTTTTTTTTTTTTTTTTTCCTGGAAGCCGATCAGCTGGCAGGGCTCGAGGCCTCAAGGACACCGGAGCGGGCAGGGACGGGGCAGCTGGCACCCCAGGGCCCGCTGGCACCCGGGGCTGCTGCTAGGGGGGAGCGCCTGGAGGGCTGGGGGGGCAGGAGGCGCCCCTGTGGCTGCAACAGGTGACCTGAAACGGGTGGGGGGTAAGGGATGCTCTGGACCAGGGTCCTGCCTTACTGCCAGGGCAGGGACCAACTTCTGCCCCCCTGGCACTGCCCCGTGCCACCCGCAGCCAAGCGTGCCCCCCCCCACCCCCCACCCCCGCTGTTACCTCCCCCACTAAATCCTCCTGGGCCCTGGCGTAAGCAGCTAAAGCCCAGGCAGCCTTGGTGAAGGGGGGCACTGGGGAGGCACCCTGCTGCCGGCTCCATCTGTGCCCGGGAGTGCCTGGTGCAGCAGCACTAAGATGGAGAAAGGCAGGTGGTGGCCAGGGGGCTTGTCCCCCCGTCTGTCAGGCCTCCCCACCCGCCCCCTCATCTGTTCTTGGTAGCCACTCATTCAGTAAATCGCCCTCCACCTTCCCTGGGGGCACCAGGCTGTGGCCAATACGGGCGGGAGCCAGCCAAGGCTGGCAGTTCCCTTTTAAGCCCCTGTGGATTACCCTGGGCTTGGATGCACGCTAGGAGGGGTGGGAGGAGGAAGAGGAGGATGAAGAGGAAGCGGGCAGGCTGGAGACATAGGTGCCACTACCCCAGGGGACCTACCTGTTCCTGAACACAGCCCCAGGGCTCCCTGGACACCATCCAAGGCTCCCAGGGATCCTGCCAGAAGTGATGGGTGGGCTCTAAAGGCCTCACAGCCAGTACTTGCCCACCCACAGGGCAACACTCTGCGAATGTTCCATCCCTCAGGGGCTGTACCTCCCCTGCTGTCACCCCCCAAAAATCTGTGTGGGATGGGGGCCACGGAGGAGGTGGGCACCAGGGATGGAGGCGGGAAGGATGGAAAGAAGCAGGAGGAAGGTGGCAGGAAAGTGGTAGCAGAGCTGGGGTTTTATTTGGTCCCAAGGAAGGTTGTGGTGCTGGCATGGGCCTGGCATGGCATGGCAGGGTTGGGTGGGGACACCAGGTGAGCAGCTGGCTTGGTGCAAGGGTGCGTGCTCAGGCGCGGGGCGGGTGGGTTGGCCATGTCCCCCTGCCCTGTGGGCTCCTCCACACAGCCGTCCTGCTCACTCCAGCTGCTGCAGGAAGGTCAGGAGCTCGCGGTGCCACTCATTCGGCTTGTCCAGGTAGCAGGCATGTCCAGCACCCTGCAGCACCAGCACACCGTGCTTGGGGAGGTGCCGCAGGTTGTTCAGGCTGGCCTGCCCCAGCTCCATGTCCTGGTCCCCGTACACGATCAGCGTGGGGGTCTGCAGAGGGGGAACGCACTCTGAGCTTGCCAACAGCACCCAGGCACGTGGTCCTCCTGGTCGAGGGACACCCTGGGACCAGGACATGGAGGGGAGGTGCTTGCCCTTCTCCCCCACCCACCATGAGAAGGGGAAACAGGCTCAGAATCCTGGGTCTCCCCACGTTCCCTGTTTCCCTCCTGCTACCCTACGGTCACATTCCTTCACCATCACATTCCCCTTTTCCAGTGGCAACATTGCTTCTGGCCTGTTTGGTTTTTCCTGTGCCCAAATGCAGTGCCAGGGTCCCCTCCTCACTATCCCCTCCCAGTTCCTTGACCTCCCGCAATCTCCCTCCAGGCCGTACTTTGATCTGGGTGTACTGCTCCACTGTGAATTTCTCAGTGCAGATGGGTGCCACCGGCACATACGCCTTGAGCAGGTGGTTGTGCTGGAAGAGGAAGGGCAGGGAGTACATGCCGCTGAGCGACGGGCTGATCACCACGGCTGGACCCAGGCACAAAGCCTCCGAAACTGCTTTCAGGAAAGCCCCCGGTGCTGGCTGGCCCACTGGTGCTGGCGCCACGGCATCTTTCGAGCGCCCCAGCCCTGAGCCGTGGGAGACAGAAATTGCCCTGTCATATTCCCTGCCGCCTGATGACCGGGAGAAGCCAGCACAGCAGGACGCTGGGGCTGCCATCCTGCCACCACAAGCTCAAGTGGCTGTGACAGCTCCCCCCGGCCCCCACCTTGCTCCGGGGCTGCGCTTGCCACCATCCCTTACCCGGCAGGTCAATAGCCACAGCTCGGTAGCCGTTTTCGGCCAGTATGGCAAGCGTCTGCAGCTGAAGCCAGGTGTCGGAGGAGAAGCGAATGCCATGCAGCAGCAGCACTGTCAGCTTTGGCGCCTGCTGGTCTGGCTCAGCTTGGCGGTAGAAGAGGGTTTGGCCGTCCACCGTGACGGTGCTCTCGGTGAGCCGCGGGGCAGCCATGGCTGGGGTTGGGAGGGATGTTGCGGGGGTTGAGAGGTGGAAGTGGGCCCGGGGCCCACGGTGGCCCTGTGCAGCCTAGCAGAAGGGGCCACAGGCCTCGTCCTGGCCTCGAGGCCCGGCGGCGGCAGGAGGGCTGGCAGGCTGTGGCACTGGCACTGGGAAGGGGGGGTTACACTGGCACCACCCTCCTTCTGGGGGACACGGGTGGGAGGCCGGCCCCGGCGTGGGTGCGGGGCCACTCGCTCGCGGCAGGCAGGCTCACGGTCCTGCCTCTGCCTCAGTTTCCCCGCCCTGCGCCGGGCCGGCGGCCCTTACCTGCTCCTCTGCCCCACTGCCGGCCGCCGCTCGCCGCCCGCTCCCCGCCGCACCACGGGGCTGGCGATGCCGCGCCGCGGGTCCAAAGGCCGGCGGGGCGCGGGCAGAGGAAGCGGCGGCACCGCCTCACGGAGCGCAGGACCCGAGGCGGCCCTGGGAACCGCCGCCGCCCCACCGAGCCGAGCCCCACCGAGCTCTAGCCGAGTCAAGCCGAGAGCCCTACCCGAGCTCTGCCGAGTCACCCGAGCTCTCCCGAGCGCCGCCGAGCCGTTGCCGAACCGAGCCGAGCCCTAGCCGAGCTGGCCGAGCGCTGCCGAGCCCTAGCCGAGCTGTTGCCGAACCGAGCCGAGCGCCGCCGAGCCTTAGCCGAGCGCTAGCCGAGCTGGCCGAGCTCTGCCGAGCCCTTGCCGAACCGAGCCGAGCTCTAGCCGAGCCCCGCCAAGCCGGGGCTCCTCTCCCGGCACCGGCCGTTCTCTCCCGAGACCTCGGTCCCGGCCCGGTGGGTCGGTGCGGCGGGCAGGCCCCCAGCTAACAGCCCTCGGGGCCTGCAGCGCTGCGGCCTCCCGCCAGGCGGAGCCTCGGGCCGCGGGCGCGGCGCCGTGAGGGCCGGTGCCGGGCGGGCTGCATGTCCTGGCCGGGCCTGAGGGGCGGCGAGGGCGGCGGCCGGAGCCAGCGGGGGCTCGGGGGGCTGGAGCCGAGTGGGGCTCCCAGCGCCGGGCGTGGGAGACGCGGGCCGGGCCGGAGAGAGGAGAGCAGCGCGGTCTGAGGCCTACCCTGCCCCGCAGCAGTGGGGTTTGGGGCTTCTAGCCCCTCGCTGCCATTTTCCTTCTCCAGGGGGAGCAGAGATGCCGGTCGGCCGCGGCCGCCTGGGGCTGCTGCTCCTCGGGGTGCTCCTCACCTTCCTCCTCTACCTGCTGCTGCCGGCCACGCAGCAGGAGCGGCGCCTGGCGGGTACCCGGCCTGAGGAGGGGAAGCGGGGCCGGCGGGTGGCCAACACCACCGCACGAAGCGGAATGGCTGCGGGAGAGCCCCCCGTTTTCTACAGGGAGGCTTCTGCAGGGCCCCAGGCCAGCGGCGCTGCCAGCCCCGGGAGGTGGGTCAGCCCGCTGGCTCCCGTAGCAGAGGAAGGTGGTCGGTCTTCCCTAGCCCTTGTGGCCACTGGATGACTGTAGGCATGCTGTCTTCCCTGAACCCCTTCCCACCTGTTTTCCCCACCACAGGCCCGATGTCCTGTTCCTGCACGGCCAGGCATTCACCTCCAAGACGTGGGAGGCCTTGGGCACACTGGCGCTGCTTGCCGGAGAAGGCTACCGTGCAGTTGCAATAGATCTGCCTGGTAGGACCACGGCATTGCCCTGAAGTTGATCCCTCTGGTCAGCTCCAGTCCATCACCTTAGCCACTGCTGGGGTCTGGACCTCTTTAGGGAGGGCTCTGGACCTCTTTAGACAGCTAATGGTGGTCCCCATGGGGATTTGGCTTTGCCCCAGGGCATTGACTTCCGTGGCCACCCAAACGCTTGGGCTGGAGTTGGCTTGGTCTGGCTGGTGCACGGCTGTGGCTGTACAACTGCTGAGGCTTGACTGGTTGCCTATTTTCTGCCAAGCTAGCTGAGCCTCAGGGGGAGAGATCATTGCAGGCTGCACAGTTCCCCCTACCCCACACCCAGTCCATGCCCTCTGCCCTAGGCTATGGGGATTCACCCCCGGCGGAGATGGCCACAGCACAGGACCGGGTGGCTTTCCTGGACCATGTCCTCCAGGAGCTGGGCATCCGGAGGCCTGTTCTTGTCAGCCCCTCCATGAGCGGCCGCTTTGCCCTACCCTTCCTCCTGGCGCAGGGGGACCGGCTGGCTGGCTTTGTGCCCATTGCACCCGTGGGCACCAAGGACTACACTGCTGAGCAGTACCGGCGGGTCCAGGTGAGTTGGGTTGGTGGGCTCTGGGGATATCCCTGGGTACTGGCAAACCTTGTAGGCTAGCTGATTGTAAGGTGGCATGGAGGGTGGCCCTGTTTTGGGGTGAGCGAGGGGAGCAGTGAGGGGGACCTTTGCTCCCCTCAGCTCGTGGCGGGGCTGACACCTGCCTTCCCTCAGCTTTGCAGCCCCCATGATGATGGATGGAGGTGGGCACAGCACAAAAGGAGTGTGGTGGCCATTTCCCCCTCTGATAACCACTCTGGTTTTCTCTCTGCCCTTACCAAGACGCCCACCCTGATCCTGTATGGTGACCGTGACACAATCCTGGCTCCCCAGGCCCTGCAGAGCCTCCGGCAGCTCCCTGGGCACCGTGTGGCTGTGGTGCCTGATGCCGGCCATGCCTGCTACCTGGACAAGCCAGACGACTTCCACCGGGCCCTGCTGGGCTTCCTGCACCAGCTAAAGTGAGCGCTGCCGAGCGAGGACAGAGGCTGGGGCATCCTGTGGGACTGGGACACACAGGCGGCTGGCGTGAAAGGTGCTGTTCTTTTTTGGGGCGTCCCCAGGGTGGCTGGGGGGGACACACTGAGGGTGTTCCTTGTCTGGCAGGACAGTTCCTCCTCTGTCAGGAGGCCAATAAACTGATGCTGCTCTGGTTTCTGCGTGTGTCCCCAAGCGCCGTGGGGCTCCCTGGGCTCCAGCCCCGTCTCTCGGCCTCTAGTGTGGGGCAGGAGGGTGCCCGGCCCGGCCCCTACCTGTCTCCTGCCTCCTGCCCCCCCCCCCCCCCCTTCCCTGCCCCCGCCTTCAGCCCACCCCGCGGCCCCGCTCCTCCCCCGCCCGCCCCCCGCCCGCCTCCTGCCCGCTGCCGGCTGCGGGGCGGAGCGGAGCGGGGCCGAGCGGGGCCGGGCCGGGCAGGCGCCGGCGGCAGCAGCGCGGAGGTAGGGCCGGGCCGGGCGGGGGTCCGAGGAGCTGGGGCGGGCCTGCAGCGCCCGGCAGCCCGTGGGGGGCTGCCCTGGTGCCTTCGTCCCCCCGCAAGCCCGCACCCCTCGCGGTATATACCCCGAGGTACCCTGCACCTCCCTCCCCACCCCGTACTGCCTTGCACCCTTAACCACGGTACCCTGCATCCGCGGTACCCCTTGCACCCCTCATCTGCCCTCCTGCACCCCCCTACCACGGTACTCTTCACCCCTCTGCACCCCTCACCGCGGTACTCTGAAAGCCCCCCGTACCCCCTTGCACCCCTAATCATGGTGTCTTGCACCCCCCTGCACCCCCAACCATGGCATCCAGCACCCCTCTGCCCTCTTGCCTGTGCTTCCCCTGCACCCCAACAACACAACCGCTGCACCCTAACCCATGCAGCACCCTGCACCCCTAACCACGGTACCCTGCACACCCCTGCACTCCCAAACATGGTGTCCTGCCCCCCCCCCAATACACCTGCACCCCTACCCATGGTATGCTGCACTCCCCACTAACCGTGGGACCCTAACTGCAGTACCGCTACACCCCACTGTGCACCCTCCCTTGCACCTCAGCCAGGTACCCCTATACCCCACCTGTGCCCGTTTGCACCCCTAGCCACAGTACCCTGCACCCCTAACCACAGTCCCCTTGTGCCCCCCTCAGAGTCTCTCTGCACCCCTTGCTCCCATAGCTTGCCCAGTGTTCCCCTTCAACCCCTCCTGCTGTAGCCCCACGTGCTCCTAAGCACCCCACATCCTCCTGCTCCTCCAGCTGCCCAGCACCCCTCAAATACCCAGTAGCCTGTCACCCTCCTGTAGGTCCCCCAGCCCCCCCGTCCTCTGTAAGCGCTCAATCTCCCTTCACCATCCCCATTTCCTTGCACCCCCAGTGTCCACCCTTGTACCTCTCCAGTACCCCCTAAGCAAGCCATGCCCCCCTTTCCTTACCTGCACCTCCTCACATCAGCACCCTTCTTTCCCCACCTGCACTCCCCTAGCATCCTGCTGGACCTCTAACCACTGACTAACCCCAGCTACCATGTGCCCCTGCCCTACACACCCTTCTTCCCCCCCATAACCCCCTCCCTTGCCTCGTTGCCCCCCTTTCCTCCCTGCTAGCCCCCTATGCCCCAGCTAGCCCTTCTGTGGGTCTCACCCTCACCCCATTGCTTGCCCTGGCACTGCGTCTGGGGTGAAAACATGTGCTTTTGGGGGGAGAATGAAAGGATGGCATGGGGGGCACACCCCATCCTGCCCCTGCACCCAGGTGGGGGAATTTCTCTGGTGGTGGCAGCATCCCAGGACTCATAACTGGGAGACCTTTGCCCCATCCTGCTTTGGTTTCTGTGACGACCAAGCTTGCCAATGGACTTTGGAGGGGCCGGTGGGTGATTAACCATCTCACCGCTCTTCCCCCAGGGCTTTGCAGCCCCAGTCCCTGACATGGCACCCGGGAAGCCCGGGAAGAGCACCGGGGCCTCGGAGGATCCCTCAGTTACGCTTTTTCGGGAGTACCTGAGGATTGACACCGTCCACCCTAAACCTGACTATGGTGAGGATGGGGGGAAATGGACGGGGAGCCATGCAGGGATCCAGCAATGTGGCTTTGAAGCTCTGGTCTTTGGACCCGGATGCCCAAGTCCTGGGCTGGGGCTGTTTTGATCGAGGTGTTAAGGAGTGAACACCTTTGTGCCTTATCTCTGCTGGTGCCTTTGTTCGGGGCGAGGACATCCATGGATGTCTTGACTGCACCCAGAGCTGCTGTTTGCTTCCTCCAGCCCTGTGCCTCAGGGTCCTTGTTTCCATGCTGCCCTGGCTCTGGGACAGATGATTGTGGTAACCCCGTGCAGATCTTCTGTTAAAATTTTCATCCTCCCACTAGAGTACATCAAGATTTTTTTATTGGTGGAAAGCTCCCGAAACTTCTGTGGAGGACTGTCCTCCCTGAACTTGCCTCCTTCAATTCTTATTTTTTCCTGTTCCCCTAGTCCTTGCGCCAAAGGGATGGTGACAAGCTGCTCCTGTCCCCACTCCCAGCCACCTCTTGTGCCCAGGACCTCCATCACCTGCCCTCTCTGGTCACCTCTTTCCTTGGCCTGGGAGCCCCGGAGAGCCTTGTGAGTTGTAGTGAGGGGTGGGAGATCCTGACGTAACTCTGGGCATCCCTGCTCCTCCCCAGATGCGGCTGTCCAGTTTCTGGAGCGTGTTGGCACCGACTTGGGCTTGGCCTGTCAGAAAGTGGAGGTGAGTGAGGCGAGGAGCAGCCCCCAGTCTGTCCATCCATCCACCCATCTGTGCCAGGTCCTTAGTGACTGGGCTGTTCCCCTGCCTGCCACCCTGGAGCTGGGTAGGAGTGAATCCCCTCTGCCTGTAATCCTTTGCTGACCTGAGCCCTTCCTTAAGCCTGTATTCCGGCTAGTCCCTGCTGACCTTTGCAGCCGCCCGTGCTATGATTAGCTGGGGACCTGGCAGGGTCGTGTTGGCTGGGGACATCCTTCCTGCTGGGCACCAGCTGTCCCAGGGTGTCCCCGGGCACCCGGGGAAGACGCTGGGTTTGTCTCCCCTCCTCCGTCTGAATTGCAGCCAGGTCTCGTGCCTTTGTCCAGGCTCCGTCTAGCTTTGGGGGAGTGCAGGCATGCCTGCTCCTGCTGCCTGCCCTCTCCCAGCAGAGAAAGGGGTGACCTGCTGGGTGGCATCAAGAAACTTTTCCCAGTCTGATGCTTTTTGGCTGCAGCCTGCCAGTCCCAGCCCCTCAGCCTCGACCTTGGTGACATCCTGCCCTTGCCCCACAGGTGTGCCAGGGCCGCGTGGTGCTGATCCTGACGTGGCAAGGCACAAAGCCCCACCTGCGCTCCATCCTCCTCAACTCCCACACCGACGTCGTGCCTGTCTTTGAGGTGCTGGGACAGGGCAAGGGGTGGAACAGGCGTGGTGGGCAGGATGGGGTGGGTGGCAGGGGAATGGGAGCTGGTGCCTGCTGTGCCCCTATGCCATCACAGCCACTCTTCCCCACAGGAACACTGGACCTACCCACCCTTTGAGGCTGTTAAGGACTTGCAAGGCAACATCTATGCCCGGGGTGCACAGGACATGAAGTGTGTCTCCATCCAGTGAGTGGAGGGCTTTGCACGGTGGGCACGGTGGTGGGGGTGCCTCTGAATGATGCACGACAGGATGCTGCCATCCCCAGAGTCTCTGGGGCTGAAGGTGCTACCCCTTGACCCTGCCTGGGGTGTCTCAGAGCACACCAGCCCCTCTCCTCCATGATGACCAGGCACCACCTTCTCCCCACAGATACCTTGAGGCCATCCGGAGGCTGAAGGCAGAGGGAAAGTGTTTTGCCCGCACCATCCACCTCACCTTTGTGCCTGGTGAGTCCCCAGGGTGTCACCTCTCAGGGGAACAGGAGGGGCTGGCAGCTGGGTGATGCTCTGAAGTTCCCCACAGCGTGGCAGCTGGGCACCCTCCTGCCAGTCTCTCCAGATTTTGAGCCAACCTAGGTCAAGGCTGGAGGGGTTTCCCTGTCCAAAGACATCGGGTGTGCTGGCAGCACCCAGGCTGGCATGAAAGGTGGGCTGGGGGATGCCCCAGTTCCTTCCTCCACACCAGCCTCTCCCCCACAGATGAGGAGGTGGGTGGACACAAAGGCATGGAGATGTTCGTGCAGCGCCCCGAGTTCAGAGCACTCAACGTGGGCTTTGCCCTGGACGAGGGTGAGTGGTAGCAGGGCTGCCATGGGGACGTGTCTCCTCTTGGCATGCACCCTTCTGCCTGTTGGCATTGTCCCCTGGGCACTGGCACCCAGCACAGCTTCCAGAGACCCCCCTGGGGGCTCCTTTTCCCGGGCAGTGACCCACACGGTGCCAGCTTGGAGGGGAAATGCTGCCAGGGCAGAGTAGAAGGGGGCATGCCATGGCACTTCTGTGCCCTGCTGACCCCCTGTCTGTGCCTGCTGCAGGTCTGGCCAGCCCGTCTGACACCTACAGTGTCTTCTATGGCGAGAAGAGCCCATGGTGTAAGTAACCGCACGCGTGGCACCCTGTCCCTGGCTCTGCTGGGCGCTGGGGCACTGATACTGCCCTGGGCTTTCTGCTCAATGCCTCCTTCTTCCCCTGCTGCCACAGGGATAAAAGTGAAGTGCATGGGTAGCCCCGGGCATGGGTCCCGCTTCATCAGCAACACAGCGGCTGAGAAGATGGTAAGAGAAGGTGCAGCCCTCTGCTGCCTGCCCTGGGGCTGCCTGCAGGACTGGTCCTCACCCACTGCCCTTCCTTCCCCAGCACAAAGTCATCAACTCCTTCCTGGCCTTCAGGGAGAGCGAGAAGCAGAGGTAGGAGACAGGCAGCGGGAATGGCTGTGGCTTCAGTTCAGTCCGTGGAGGGGGTCTTTGGGATCCCGAGCCAGGCTCTGATCCGGCGCTGCCGCTCCATGCCTCAGTTTCCACATTTGGGGGTACTGGTGGGGTGGGGGAGCACTCCTCCTCCTCCCTGGGTGGTGGAGGTTGACTCTCCCTTGCGTCCCCCGAGGCTCAAGTCCGACTCAAGCCTGACCCTAGGGGATGTCACCTCACTCAACCTGACCATGCTGGAGGGGGGCGTCTCTTTCAACGTGGTGCCCTCTGAGATGGCAGCCAGCTTCGACATCCGCATCCCACCCACCGTGGACCTGAAGGTGCGTGCCATGCTGGCCCCACCTGGGAGGGAGCGGGTTGGGGGGTACCCCGCTCACACTTCTCCTCTGATCTCTGCCTCAGGCCTTTGAGGAGCAGGTGGCTGCATGGTGTCGGGGTGCTGGGGACGGTGTCACCTATGAGTTTCACCAGGTGAGGGGTCTCAGCCACCTGGCACATCGTGCCTGTCCCTCCCCTGCCACATGCCCACCCCCTGCCCCTCACCTGCCCTCTCCCTCCATCAGAAATGCATGGACCAACACGTCACCTCCACTGAGGAGTCAGACCCGTGGTGGAAAGCTTTCAGCGGGGTCTGCAGGGACATGTGAGTAGTGTCCCCAGGAAGGGCGGGACCATGGTGGGGACATCCTCTGGTGGGAGGCAGGTGGTCCCCGGGGGTCTCTGGGGTCATGGCAGGCGTTGGGAGGGGTTGTCCTGTGCTGTGCCAAGGCATTTCCCTGCGTCCCTCCGAAAGGGATGGGATTGCGTGTCCTGCGGGACTGAGGGACCTTCCTGGTGTGGGCTCTTTGCCTGTGGGGTGGCAGGGGGACAGGGGAGCCGGCTGCCCCCATGCCCATGCTGATGCAAGGTCTCGCTTGTCAGGAAGCTGCAGCTCAAGCTTGAGATCTTCCCAGCTGCCACCGACAGCCGCTACATCCGAGCGGTGAGTGCCCTGCCAGCCTGCCTGTGGGTCCCCCACCCGGGGTGAGACCTGCAGCCCCAAACAAGAGCCATGCCCAGGAAAAACGGGGCATGTGGTGCCCATCCCATCCCTGGCCTCACCCTGTACCCCACCATCCCCAGGCAGGACACCCCGCTATTGGCTTCTCACCCATGAACCGCACCCCAGTGCTTCTCCATGACCACAACGAATTCCTCAATGAGCAAGTCTTCCTGCGGGGCATCGACATCTATGCCCATCTCCTGGCTGCCCTGGCATCGGTGCCCCCACTGCCTGCTGAGGGCTGAGCGCCCTGGCGAGGGGCAGGATGGGGCCGAGCCAAGCAGCAGGACACAAGACTTGAAAAAGGGATCAGGGGGTTAGCACAGCAAATGCCTGCCAGTGTGCCTGGGACACAGATGGCATCATGCCATGTTGGCAGTGCTCAGGGCTTGCCCGATGGTGATGCCTGTGCCCAGTGTCCTGGCTGTGCCCTCGAAATCTGGGTCCCAGCTGCACCCCTGGGGGTTGTGTCCCCCTTGCCCGGGTGCCAGCAGAGCCTTGTGCCTGGGTGCCTCCTGCCTTTCCTGGTGCTGGTGGTGCCTCCCCCTGTCCCTGTGCCACCTCCAGCTGCTCTGGCTGTGGGGTAAGGGGCTGACTGGTACCCTGCTCTGCCTGCCTGCGCCTCATCCTGCCTCCCTGCCCGTTTGCCAGGGGAGCTGGGGCCGGTGCCACCTGTCCTCCCTGTGCAAGTCAATAAATCTCCTTGGTAAGCATGGCCAGCAGAGGGGTCTGTCTGTCTGTCTGTGGCGCTGCCTGTGGGGTCTTGGGGAGCCCAGGCGCCACGGATTTCCTCAATGTGGTGGCGTCTGCTGGGGTGCTCCCTGCTCCCCTGGGTTTGTTGGGTTGGGGGATGGTGCTGTGGGCCGATCCTGCCCAGGCAGGCTGTGGGACTGCTCCTCAGGAGCCTCCGCTCCAGATCAGCCTCGGGGCTAGAGCAGCTGGCGGTGCTGGGATTCATCCTGCTCCCACCAGGTCCTGCCATAGTGCCGCTCCCCCAGACCCCCAGGCCTGGGCAGGCAGCGTGCGGGTCTGAGCAGGCAGCCGACCTGATCTACCAGAGCTGCCCCGGGCTGCATCTCCTCCTTGCTTTTACCCCACCCCGCGTGGCTCCCAGCACCCAGGGGTGCTGGATCTGTCTCAGAGCCACACCGTTCCCCGGGGAAACCACGGCAAGAGCCAGCTGAGGGCTCACTGAGCCAAACTGGGGTGGTTTTACCCTGGCCGGGGGGGGGGAAGTTGTAGGGCTGCTCCACTAAAAAAAGGTTGGGGGTGAGCCAGGCCCCCCCTATCCTCCTGCCTTCTGTTTTAATTAATAAAGATGCTGCAGCCCTCTGGGGGCTGGGCTTAATGAGGCTGCCCCCGTGCCAGGCTGGGAGAAGGGATGAGGCCGGTGGCGATGGGGTGCTGCAGAAGCCATCAGCTCCCACATCCTTCTCCTCCACCCAGCACGGTGAAATCCAAGGCTTTTGGACGGGAGGGATGCCTGCCTCCATGCCAAGGCTCCCCAGAAAATTTTGTGTGGAATCTCTGATGTCTCATATGGCCATGTCCCCTGACCCTGTGGCCCCGGGAGAGGGTGGCCTAGGAGTGGTGTGTTGGGTACCATGGGGTCCTGCTTGCTGGCCAGGGTCCCTGCTCAGGGTGCAGGTGAGCAGGCACCTTTTCGGCAAACAGTGGTGCATCCCCCCTGCCGCCCTGCCCTGTAGGTGCACCAAAGCTACATGTAGCACCCCGTGCTCCCCTTGATCCTGCTCAGCCCCCTTCTCCAACTGGCCTGGTGTCCCCAGCTTGCCCGGCTGCTGAGATGAGAGCCAGGTGCTTGCTGGTGATCGCCCCACGCTGAGCATCCTTCATGGGGGACAGCCCAATGTGCCGTGTCCTACCCCTCCAGGAAGGCAAGGCTGGGGAACCCCAGCTTCCCCCCTTGCTCCCCAGCCTCCAGGGATGAGCCATCCTCAGGGATGAGCCGGAGAGGCCGGCAGGGTTACTTCTTTGCGGGAGGGGGCTGCGGCAAAGCCTAAACCGCTGGTGGCAGGTGACGATTTAGGGGTGTGTGAGCTCTGGGCGCTGCCCCCGGGGGCTGAGGCTGTTGCGCCCCGCACGGCACCCCCCGCGCATCCCTGCCGCCCCGGGGGATGGGGGGGTGGCGGGGGCGGGCCGGGGCGGGCCGGGGGCGGTCGGATGGCGGCCCCATAAAAGCTGGGTGCCACCGGCAGCCCCGGGAGCGGCGGGATGCGGTCGGCGGTGGCGGTGTGCTGGCTGGGGTCTGCGCTGCTGGCGGCGGGGCGCAGCCTGCCCCGGCTCCGCCTGACCTACCGCGGTGAGCCGGGCCGGGGGCACCTGCTGCGGGGGGGGCTTGGGGGGCCTCGGCTGTGGGCGCTGCGCCCCAAATGCGGGTTTATGGGGAGGGCTGGGGGGGGGCACCTTGCGCTAGGGCTCGGTGTGGTCTGGGGTCTCGGCGGGTGGCTGCTCGGCGCGGTCCCGTTCCGCACGCGGGACGTGGGGGCCCCCGAGGAGGAGGAGGAGGTGGAGGAAGGGGGGAGCCGGGTGCTGGGGCGAGGGGATGCGCCGCCGGGCTCCGCGCCAGCCCCGCCGCTTCCCACGAGGGATGGTCTCCCACGTGGAGTGGGGGGAAACTGAGGCACAGCGCTGGTCTGGCACCGGCACGCCCTGGGGCTCGGGTGGGTGCTGCGGTGCGTGGGTGGGCATCACCCCCCGTGGGTGCTCGGCACTGGGCCCACGGCTGGGTGGGCTGCCCGGCAGGTCCCAGGGTGCTGCTGAGCACGGGCACCCTCTGACCCCCGCCGTGTTGGGATGCTGGGGGGCCCTCGGGGTGCTGCGCTGGGAGCGCTTGGTTTTAATTAAAACTCCTGTGATCCTGCGCTGGCCCGCTGCATGCCCTCCTCTGCCAGCTTAATCCACAGGCTACTGCCAGCCAAACTTGACAGAGGAGCCCGGAGCGCCCTGATTTCCTCCATCTGGCCTAAAAGCAATGAACCTGCTCTAAAAAAGAGTAAAATAAAATAAATGGCATAATGCAGATCTTCCCCTTCCCAAAGAGGGGAAAGGACTGGGGCAGCCCAGCCCTCAGGGAGCCCTGGGAGCTGTGGAGCAGGTCCCTGTGCCAGGGGAAAGCTGCTGGCTGCCCTTGTGCTGCCCGGGCTGGGGGTCCCCTGGCCTGGGGGCATGGCTGGCTGCGTCCCTGGCTCTGTCCTGGGCAGAGTGGACAGCCACAGGGGTTCCCTCTCTGTTGAAAAGGGGAAACTGAGGCATGCGGTGGCCCCACTTTCCTTGGGAGGCAGCAGGCGCCTAGGATGGCTCATGGCTCTGCCCCGTGGTGGGTTCTGCTGTCCTGGGGCTGCGCTTGGCAGTGGGGCTGGGAGGTTTGGGGTCCCAGCAGAGCTTGGTCACAGGGCTCAGGTTCTGATCCCCTGCAGCACAGCCTGGCTGTGCCATCCCCCAGGTGCGAGGGGCTCCCCGGGGCCACATGAGCTCCTCAGGCTCCCACAGGGTGTGAGCAACCTTTTGAAGCTTTTTTTTTTTTCCCCCTTCTTAAGCTGATTATTCTGTTCCTCTTCCAAATTGGAAACAGAAACAGAAATTTCCCATGAAACAAATTCTGCCACCGCCTTCTCCCCAGGGGGAAAAAGAAGAAAATTGAAATTTCAATTAAAGCCATTAGAAACCTCTGAAATGAAAACTGGGGTGAACTGAAGCTGCTTGTGCTTAGCTTGCTGGTCTGGGCTGTGCATGGCTGGTGGCTCTGGTGATGGGTTGATGTTTGGAAGGGTGATAGGAGAATGTGCTGTGCCATGGGTGCAGGGGTGGCCGTGTCCCCAGCTCTCCTTCTCACTTCAAGCCACTCTTTTCCTTTTGCTTTGGCTTCCAGCAGTGGCTTGTGTTGAGAGGCGAAAGAGCATTTTGCTGCTACGTGGACTGGGAGCATTACAGCACAGCCCGGTGCCCTCCAAGCTCTCCGCTGTCCCACCTGAAGGACCCCTCCATCTGGAGGATGGCTCCTATGAGACCCACACCCTGGAGTAAAGGGGTCCTGGGGATGGATGGGGCATGGCAGATTGCTGCTCCCTGGGGAGATGAAGCCAGGGAAGGGGAAGGCACCCAGAGCTGGTGTAACCTGAGGTGCAAGAGGAATTTGCCGGAGCTGGGGGAGAAGGGGAAGCTTCACCTGAAACAATAAAAGGAGCCTGACAACTTTGGCAATGTTATTCTGAGCTGGGGAAATATTCCTGGGCAAGAATAGAAGGAGACAACAGCATTTTCCTGGGCTGGGCCTGGCAATATGGGAGGACTGGAGATGCTGGGAGGTCATGGGAAAGAGGGTACCCCCTGGAAAGATGGGGTGGAAGGACCCTTGGTGCCTGGTGCTAGCTCTGCTTGCAGGCACAGGGGTCTTCCCAGTGAGGATGGAGCTGGTGGAACTGTATCCCTCCATGCTGCCTGTATTACCAGTTAGGGTGTTGGAACTGCCTTTGAGCGACTTGGTGGGGAAGGGAGCTGTGTGTGATGGGGTGGATGTGTCTCCCTTGCAGGTCCCAGAAGAGGCATTCCCCACCAGGATGGTGGCATTGTGCCATTGGCCACCTTCTCATTAGGGGTGACAAATGTACCCCCAGCAAGAGCAGAGCTTGGCACCCCATTGTCCTGGGCTGCTGGAAGCTGGGCTTGTCCCAGTGCCAACTTCCCCTCTCACAGGGACATGTGTGGGGGATGCTTAGGCTGGGGGTTTCCCTGGGGTCAGAAGTGGCAGCTGGCAGCCTTCCCCAGTGGAGGGTGTTTGGGGACACCGCTGCATTCATCAATGGCGCTTTGTCCTCCTCCCCCTCCATCTGGCGGTTGTGGCGCTTGGGGCGCCTGGCCTGGTGTCGGGGCAGCCGCTGGGATGGGGTTTCAGAGGCTGGTGAAGCTGAGCTGCTCCCTCTTGCCCTCTCCCTCGGCAGCAGCTGGGTGGGCCCACCATGCTGGGGATTTCAGCTTGCTGTCCCTGAAAGTTATTTCCCGCTCAGAATCCATCACACCACTGCCTCTGCATTGTCATCACCACAAGGGTCCCCTTGGCACCTCACAGGATTCAGGCTTGGACCTGCTTTGGGAACTTTGACCATCAGACCCTGTTGCTTTAGGATGTGACATCCATCCCAGGGACACAGCATCCCCATGCCACTGCCTTTCCCCAGGTGCCACCTTCATGCCATGGTGGGGAGGAAGCCTCCCCGACAGTGAGGTCTGGTGGTGGCGGCGGCGGGCTTTGTGTGCCCATTTCCCCATGGCGCTGGCTGGGTGCCTGCTATTGTGTCCCTGACTGGCACCAGGGAGGGGGAAGGACCTGCTTTTTGCCCACCCCGTGTCTGCTCTCACCACCCTCCCAAGCTCCGTGCGAGCCCAGCCTGGGGCTGACAGCATGGCACAGCCTTTGCCAGGCTCTCGTGCACCCCAGCGTGCTGTGGCATGGCCACAGGAGGAGTCTGGAGTGGATAAACCAAACCTTGCTGGTGGCAAACTTGCCTGAGACCCTGCTGCCTGCTGGCTCTGCAGCTTTGTCTTTGGCTGGGCAGGAGAGCAGCACCTTGGGCAGGGGGAGGCCTGGATGCCCACACCTCCAGGGTGGGATGAAGATGGATGCTGCTGTTCACGGTGGCTGGGGGCAGCTTTTCTGGTGGCCCAAGGACAGCTCCATGATACTCAGAACAGCAGCTCGGAGGGACCCTCCTGCCTCTGAGCCCATCACAGTCATCTGGTCACCCCTTGAAACAGCCAGGACCCCTTGGTGCTGCCACCAGCGTAGGGGTCTAAGGATCCTTGTGTGAAGGGTGTTTGGGAGCTGGAAGCCTGCATGGCACCTGCAGTTGTGTTGCCCCTCTCTGGTTTTCCTGGCTGTGATGCCCCTTTGCTGCAGCCCCCTCTGACAGCTTGGCCCCCAGGTGGGGGGGAGGGGGGGGGCGCTCCCAGGGGTGTGAGAGGGCATTTAGCTGTGGGGTGTTATCCATCATTTTTCCCTCCTGTCCTTGTGCTGGGTGAAGCTTGGGGCCCCAGGGCTGTGCTGTCCCAGCAGGGCGGGCTGTGAGCTGGGTGTGCTGGAGGCCCCAGCATGCATGGCAGATGGAGGGATGTTGTGGGGACCACCGGGGAGCAGGACATCCCCCAGGCTCAAGGCAAGCACTTGTGGCTGCGGCTGGGAGGGGACATTTGAGGTGAGCAGTGAGTCTCTGAGGCTGGGATGGCTGGTCCTGACCCTTCCTTCCCTCCCTGACAGAGCTTTTGAGCACCAACCGCTCCACCCTCTTCTTTGGCCACCGAGGCTTCCTGGGCTTCCGCTCCCTCTACCTGGATGAGTACCGTGACCGGCTCTTCATCGGGGGGAAGGATGTGCTCTACTCCCTGCTCCTGGACAGGGCCAGCGCAGACCCCAAGGAGGTGAGCTGGGGTGAGCTGAGTCCGGCTCAGCACCCTGGGGTCTCCGACCCCACCCTGGCCCCCTGTGCACCCTATGCCCCTCTGAGTGGACATTGCCCAACCAAACCAGGCGAAGTCACCCTGAAACTTGTACCGCCTGGCAAGGGTGGGCTGGCTGTGGTGCCTGGAAGCCAGGTAGTTGTGGCTGGCAGCCTAGGAGATCAGCGGTGCAGCCCGCTGGTGCTCTCTGGGTTCTGAGCAGGGTCTCAAACCCCATTCTCCTAAAAAGCTGCCATTGGGAGAGCGGGTGCTGCCCATCCTCATCTGGGCATCCCCTTCACAGGCCAAATATACAGCTGAAAGCCTGCAGAGACAAGGAGCTAAAAGCATCCATCATTGCAGTGAGCTGTGCCAGGGCTCAGCTAGCAAAGACTTCAGACCTCTCCGGGCTCCTCAGTGGGAGAGGTGATGGACCAGAGCAACAATGCTGGGTAGTGGCTCCCCTCCTCCTTCACCCTCTCCATTTCAACTTCTTGCTTTTTTAAACATGGCTCTGGGCTGTTTCTAGCTGAAGAAAGTGGAGAAGGAAATGGAGTGCCCCTTGGTGTGCTGGGTCACCGCAATGGGGTCAAGGGCTTGTGTACCCAAGCTGCCCTTGGTCCGAGAGCTGCCGAAGGCTGCAGGAGACCTGGGCTCCACCACTCCCTGCTGTCCCCCAGCACCCTTTCCACGGGCCACGCACAAGTCCACCCCCTTCCAGGCCAGCTCTGGCCATCCCCAGTGTGAGCGCCCACACCCAGCCCGGCTGCAGGCTGCGACTGCCAGGGTGCTTCTCCCCAGGAGGAAGGGTCCTGCCCTGAGACCCCTGGGCTGGGTGAGCTCTGGGGAGCTGTTCCCTCTCTCTGTCCCTCTCTCTGTCCCCATGCCATTGGCAGCCTGAGGTTGTGTATTTGCAGGGCTGGGTCCTTGCTGTCCCCCCTCCCTGCTCCAACAGGTCCTTTGTGTTTCAGATCTACTGGCCACCCCTCCCTGGGCAGACTGAGGAATGCTTTCGGAAGGGGAAGGACCCAGGGGTGAGTTCCCAATGCGTGCTCTGCCCCGAGCTGGGGGGGTCCCCTTGTGTCCTGGTGCTAGCCGGCTCCCCCCCTGCCAGGGCTGTGCTGTGTCGTCCTGCCGGGGATGGACCTGTGGGGCTCACAGGCCAGTTAATGCTGGGGCAGAGCAAGGGACCATCCTGGTGCATGAGGGAAACTGAGGCAGGGAGCTGGTGACCAAGCCTGGCCATTTGGCACGTTTGCTCTGGGCTCTGGATATGCTGTCTCGGGGGCTCTGCTCAGCCCCACGGCCACAGAGCAGTGGCCAGTGTGCCCCAAACGTGGCTACACAAAGTGGGCCGGGGTATCTGGGCTCCAAGACCTGAGCTCAGAGGCACCAAGAGCCCTGTGCTGTGCTCCAGTCCCCAGCAATGTGGTCTGACCCGTCCTGGCCGTCCCTGATGGTGGGAAATCTGTAACTTGCTCAGGTTCAGTGACCTCACTCCCTAAACCTCACCCCTCTTTGCATCCCTCCTGCCCCTATAGGAAAGAGGACTGTGGTGGGGAAAAGTCCCTGAGGCTCCCCTGGCCCAGACAAATTGCTCCCGGGAGCCCCGTCCCGCTCTGTGTGTTTATTTTACAAGCTCTCACCGACAGATCTAAGCCAGGGCAGGCTCGATTTCTTATTTTTCTTGAACGTATATTTTTTTTCAACTTGCTATTTTAGAGGCTCTTTGCAAAGGGAAAATAAACAGCAGGGAGGCTGGGAACCCCCGGGGCAGCTCGGTGGTGGTGTTCCCAGCAGACGAGGGGCCTCGCATCCCACCGAAGGGGGACGATGGGGGGACAGGCAGGGCTGGCGCTGGCCAGGGCAAGCTGCTGAGCTAACGGTGGTGGTGCCTGAGCAGGAGAAGGATGGGAGCCCTTTTCCAGCGGGAACTGCCAGGAGAGACCGCGCAAGGTCTGAGGTGGCAGGTCTGTGGCCCCAAGGGCGTCATTGCTACTTGTTCCTGGTAGAAGGGGACAATCCCAGACAGTAGCAATCAGGGCTGTCCTGGAGGCAGCTGAGGATGCCTGTGGGTATCCGTCTGTCTCCCACATTTCCTTCTTTTGTTTCATCCCCGGCAAGCAGGAACACAATGGGGAAGGACGTCCCTGCCTCTGGTCACGTCCTGGGCGCCGGGAAGAGAAGGATCCTCAGGTGTTCGGGGCTGGGTGTAGGAGCCCATTGTTTTGTGTCCCAATTGTGGACAATGTGTTGTGTCCCAGTCACATTGGGAGCTTGCTAAGCAGGTGACCTTGCTCCCCTGGCTGGCACGGGCTGTGTGATGGGGTGAGTGCACGGGTGCCTGTGGGCAGGAGATGCCCAGGTGATGGCTGGATCACGCGTGGTTTCCCCAGGATGCTCTCTGTGGCAGGAGGACCAGTAAAAAGCCCTTTCCTTGTGCAGTCCAGATGAAGCCTATGCAAGCCCTGTTGGTGGGTGCAAGATGCCATCTCGCACCCCTGGCACTGGGGTGAAGGCAGAGAGCCTGGGTGCATCCCAGGGAGCCAGGGCTGGGGCTCACCCATCACTGTAGGGCCCCAGGCAGAGGCGAGGAGGTGGGGCTGGGTGAAGCACCACCAAGCCCCCTGTGACCTTCCCCTCCTCCGCTGTTCCCCCAGACTGACTGCGCCAACTATGTCCGCGTGCTGCACCCCTACAACCGGACACACTTGCTGGCCTGTGGGACGGGCGCCTTCCACCCCGTCTGCGCCTTTGTCTACGTGGGGTACCGTGGTGAGGTAGGTCAGCACCACAGTGGCGTGCCCATCCTGAGCGTCCCTGGTGGGACACCCCTGGGAGGTAGATAGCCATCATCTGCTTCCCTTCTGGGGGGCTTCAGGACTGCATGGGGATGCTGAATGTGGTGTTTGCCTCACGCTGAGTACTAGGGGGTATCAGGAACCAGCTCCCTGTTGCCCCTTTGCCCTTGCACTACCCCCTTCCCAGCTCCCCCACCTTTCTGGCCTGGCATTGCCTTTCTAGACATGTCCCCTGGGGCTGGTGTCCTGCCAGGGGCTGCAGCATGGGTGGTGTTTCCCCCCCTCCCAGCTCGCTGCTCATAAATCAGGTTGGCTGGGATGGAAAGGCAGGGCCCCCTGCTCGCAGCCCGGCACTGTGCAGGCAGCAGGACCCTGCCCGTACCACAATGCCTCCGGCCAGGCTGACAGACAAATGGTGGGGCTGGCTGGTCCCCCTGGCTGCTTCGCATCCTCATAGGATCCGACTTGCCTCAAAAAGCACGGCTGCCACTTCCAGGTGGTCCCTTCGGGAGCGCTGGGGCTGTGGATGCCTGCAGCAAGGTGCCTGCAAGCGGGGCAGGGACCAGCCCCAGCCCCTGCATGCCCAGGCACGGCCCCGCCACAGCTCAGGGCTCACCTGCCTGCTCCCCCTTGCCCAGCACACCTTCAGCCTGGACCCTGCCAGCGTGGAGACCGGCCGGGGAAGGTGCCCGCATGAGCCCAGCTGCACTTTTGCCAGCACTGTTATCGGTAGGTTGTCTTCCTTGGGAACTGAGAACCTTTGGGGTGCAGGGACCAGGGATGGTCCCTGTGCCAGCCGGGACTGGCTCTCAGCCCCGTGGTGGGGTGGTTTTGCCAGGTGGGGAGCTGTACACCGGCCTCACCGCAGATTTCTTGGGCCGTGATCCCGGCATCTTCCGCAGCATGGGGACCCGTTCCGCCTTGCGCACTGAGGTGGACCAGAGCTTACTCAACGGTATGGGCTCCCCTCTGCCTCTCCATCCCCTCCAGCTGGGCTAATGTCAGGGACCGTGAGCCCTGTGGTGGCCAGGGCATCTGCTGGCCATGGGTCAGCATCCCCCATGCCAGGTACAAACAGGGAAGGGCACTGGGGCAGCAAGATCTGGGGGTCCTCCTGGCCAGCATCCAGCCCCAGCATGGTGTGGGGGTCCAGAGGTGGTTTCCATGCCCTCTTGACCCACCTGACATGGCTGGCTCTTCCTTGTAGACCCCAAATTTGTGGCAGCCCACTTGATCCCAGATAACGATGACCGGGACAACGACAAAGCCTATTTCTTCTTCACGGAGAAGGTGGTGGAGGCAGACAGCAAGGAACACACCATCGTCAGCCGGGTGGTGCGGGTCTGCGTGGTAAGATGCTGGTGGGGACCGTGGGGGACAGGGATGTACCAAGTCACAATGGTGCCCCTGATGCTACCTGTCCCTGCAGAATGATGCTGGTGGCCAGAGGGTGCTGGTCAACAAGTGGAGTACCTTCAACAAAGCCCGGCTGGTGTGCTCTGTCCCTGGCCCCGGTGGCATCGACACCTACTTTGATGAGCTAGGTAAGGGGTGGTGCATGGAACTGGGGAGCGAACCAGGGCTGGTTGCTTAGTCAGCGGCTTCGGGAAGCCCCTGAGATCCAGGAGAAACCTAATGGTTCCATCCCTAGAGGATGTCTTCTTGCTGAGGACGAAGGATGGGAAGAGCCCAGAGATCTATGCCCTCTTCAGCACCATCAGGTGGGTGGTCAGCTTCAGCCTCTGGGGACGTCCAGCTGCAGCTGCGCGTGACCTGCCCCGTCACCATCACCACGTGGCTGACTGGCTGCTCCCCAGCCTCCACCAACTCTGCCCTTGTCCGTATGTGTGTGGAGATGTTGGTGCTCCCATGTCCCGCACTGATGCCACCAGTGCAGAGCATGGGTCTGCTCACCCCATTCAATGTGCCCTTTCAGCCATGTCTTCCAGGGCTCTGCCATCTGTGTGTACCGCATGGCTGACATCCGGGAGGTCTTCAACGGGCCCTTTGCCCACCGGGAGAGCCCCCACCACCGGTGGGGTGCCTACGAGGGCAGGGTGCCCTACCCACGGCCTGGTGTGGTGAGTGACTCCCTGGAGCTCTGGATGCCCTCTGCTCCTCCGATTAATCTTTGGGGGTGGTGGTGAGGCCGATCCTCCATCTTCTCACCTGCTGGCATGGGCTCCCTATGGGATCCACCCCAGGACAGCTGGGGACCGAGGTCTGTCAAAGAGGTGGAGAAGATGGATCCCAGATTGGAAGGTGGGGAGGGATCCAAACCAGCTCTGCAGCAGGATGGAGGAAGAAAAGAGGGATGGGTGCTGGGGTGGCTGGGCTGAGCTTGTCCCCTCTCGTTCCCACAGTGTCCCAGCAAGACCACCAACCAGCCCCGGCGGCAGTATGGCACCACCAAGGACTTCCCTGATGAGGTGCTGCACTTTGCCCGTGCTCACCCCCTCATGTTCAAGCCCGTGTACCCCCGGCACCGCCGACCCCTCCTAGTGAAGACCAACCTGCCCTACCGCCTGCGCCAGCTTGTGGTGGACCGAGTGGAAGCTGAGGATGGGCAGCACGACGTCCTCTTCCTTGGGACAGGTGAGCAGCAGGAGGGGCGTGCAGGAAAGAGCCCCGGTGCTGGGGCTACTGGTGGGCACGCAGCTGGGGTGTGCGATATCAGGGTGCTCACACCTCCATCCTCCTCCTCCTCCCCACAGACACTGGCTCAGTGCTGAAGGTGGTGGTCCTGCAGAAGACAAGCTCAGCCATGACTGAGGAAGTCGTCCTGGAAGAGCTGCAGGTTTTTAAGGTGCTGTTTGCTACCCTACTTGCACAGGAGGAGTGCAGTGGGATGAGCTCAGGTTGGGGACGCATGGGGATGGAGGATTGGGGCTGTCACCATACTGTTGGGCACTGGCAGGTCTCAGGGCTGTGAGGGGAGAGGTTGGTTGTGTTCACCCTCCCCAAAAACATTCCTGGTGCCCCTTCAAAGCCCTGGTGGCTCTGAATGAGCCAGGCTCTCCATGGAGAGGTTTTTGCCAGCCTCACATCTGCTCTCCTCCCCTGCAGGTGCCTGTGCCCATCACCCAGATGGAGATCTCCGTCAAGCGTGTGAGTACAGACGTGCCTTGGCCACGAGGCTGGGGACAGGGCAGGTGACCAGGAGGGACTGAGCTGTTGTCACCAACAACTCTCAAAGCCCACATGGTGCTTGCCCTGGGTGGGTCCCAGCTGGGGACCCTGGGCACTGTGCCTGTGGGGGCTGCCAGCATCACCATCTTGGTGCCGTTCCCCCAGCAAATGCTCTACGTGGGCTCCAGCCTGGGGGTGGCCCAGGTACGGCTGCACCAGTGTGAGACCTACGGTACGGCTTGTGCTGAGTGCTGCCTGGCCAGGGATCCCTACTGCACCTGGGACGGCACCGCCTGCACCCGCTACCAGCCCTCGGGCAAGCGCCGCTACCGCCGCCAGGATGTCCGCCACAGTAACCCTGTGCACCAGTGCCTGGACCAGAACCTGACCGGTGAGAGACTAGGGGGGCACACAGGGCTGAGGGGCTTGTCCAGGTGCCCCAAGATGTCCTGGCATCCGCAGCCCTCAGCATACAGAGGGGCTTGCGACCATCCCAGGTGGGCTGGGGCACCCTCGTCTCCCCATCCTGTAGACCAAGGGGTGCCCTGAGAGAAGGTGGGTGTTCCACCTGGGTCTGTCCCCAGGGAGGGCGGGAGAAAGGGACTGAAGACACTCAGTGGCCCAGGGGAGCTGACACCCAGGCACGTGGGAGCCTGGCTCTGCCCCTCCTGTGAGCCCATGTCTGTCTTCACCTCAGTGGACGATTTTGAGAGCGTTGAGGAGAAGGTGCTTTATGGGGCGGAGGACAACAGCACCTTCCTGGAGTGCGTGCCCAGGTCCCCGCAGGCCACTGTGCAGTGGTTTGTCCAGAGGCCCCCTGACGAGCAGCGGGATGAGGTGAGGTTTCCCCTGCACCTGCCTTGCTCCCCTTGTGAGGACACGGGAGGGATATGGGGCCAGACCTGGACCACCCCCCCAACCTCGTGGTGGCCAACAGGTGAAGATGGACGAGCGGATCCTGCAGACGGAGCAAGGGCTGCTCTTCCGCAAGCTGCACCGGCACGATGCCGGTGTCTACTACTGCAAAACACTGGAGCATGGCTTCACCCAGACGGTGGCCAAGACAGCCTTGGAGGTGATTGCCAGCAAGCAGCTGGCACACACCTTCCGCCGGGAGTGGGGGGATGACCCCCCGCGCCTGCCTTGCCCCGAGCCCCAGCTGGCACCACAGGCTCCCAAAACCTGGTTCAAGGACATCATGCACCTCATCAGCTCCCAAAACCTGCGGCGGGTGGAGGAGTACTGCACTCGCCTCTGGTGTGGCAGCCGCCCTCACCACCGCAAGAGCAAGCTGGCCCAGTCCAAGCATGCCCTGGCTGGTGTGGACATGGGCAAGAAGGGACAGACAGCCAAACCCCACGGCGAGAGGAACCGTGTGCCCCGGCAAGCAGTGTCCACCTAGAGAGGGCTGTGTAATGGACGTGGGGTGGCTGTGGGTGAGGACCAGCTCCCCGTGCTGCTGGCAGCCCTGGGGACCTCCTGCTGTGGCGGGTGGCTTGCAGCCCAGTCCCCCCAGCTGTGGTGGATGGGATGCCAGGGCCAGCTCCTGGGCGGGTCCCTGTCACCTTCAGTGGCCACAGGGCCACCTCCAAAATGGGCAGTGTGGTGGGATGCCTTGGGCCCCCCTTGCTCTTGCTGGGTGCTGTGCCAGGTGTGGGGCCATGGTCCCTGGGGCAGGCTGGGGCTTGGCACGTGCAGTGCCACTGCTGTACCACCACCCCAGGGAGCTTGCTGGCTGGCTTTCTCCGCAAATAAAGGGGCCGAGTGTGGCACCGTGGGGAGTGGCTGATGGCTCCAGGCTTTCCATAGCAACACGGGGCCTGGGAAAGATGATGCCCACTCTCACAGGGGGGAAAAACAGCATCCCCCCTAAAAGCCTCTGTGCCCAGGATGAGCCCTGTGCCTGGGGAGCCACAGCCATGCCATACCATCCAGGGCATACCCTGGGGGACGGGGCTCCTTCCAACCTTCCCTGCGGCATAGGGCACACTCAGCAGTGCCAGCCTGTGTCTGGGTGCAGTTCCTCCCCCCCCCCCCCTCCGACCCCCACCCCCAGACAGACTGTTTAGGGTTGGGCAGGGTCAGGGAGAAAAGCAAATGGCTGCCAGCACTTTAGACCCATTCCTGGGTAAACAAGGGAGAGGCACTGATACCACTGCCGTCACTGTGCCTGGGTGCCAGAGGGGATGGGGACATGCAGAAGAAGGGTGGCCCCAGCACAGTCTTGGGGGGCTGCGCTGGTTTCTGGTGGTTGGTGGCCCTGCAGGACTGTGGGGGACAAGGATGGTTTCGGTGGGCTTGATGGTGGCTGGTGGAGGTAAACCAGTACCCAGGGACTCCCCCAAATGCAGCGGCTGACAGGGTAGGTGCATGGAGAGCACCCACAGGCTGCCGGCACTGTCCCAGGCTGCCAGCAAGATGCTCCCTTGCTTTCCTTGCCCAACATGAGCTCACTCGCCTCGCCTGGTCAGCCCGGGGTGATAAAGATCTCCCCCTTCCTGAGGCAGGGCTGCCCCACACAATGGTGTGAACCACAGCCCTGCTGGGACAGGCATTGTTCAGAGGCGGAGGGACGGAAAAGAAAAATAATAATAATAATAATTAACTCCCCTAAATAGCTCATGCAAAGCCAGGTCATGATATCATCGCTCCTCCCTCTGTGTGTGCGCATGTGTGTGTTTGTGCTGCAGCTGCAGAGTACCACGGCTCACTGTGGTGCCTTTGATGGGAGCAAAGTCCCCTGGCAGCACTGCTCTGTCCCACGGCGTGCCCATGGAGATGAGCTGTGAGTCCTGACCCTCTTCTCCAGCTCCGTAATCCACCTCTCTTGCAAACTCAGGGTGCCTGCATGGGGTGTCTCCTGGGATGGGAGAGCTGTGGTGGGGCTGGCAGGCTGGGACACGTCCTGCATGGAGGGGAGTGGAGCCAGTAGCATGGATTTATGGGCCAGGCTGGAGCCGAGTACATGGGTTTAGTTAATTGCAGGCCTGGGGGGAACAGAACGATAAGCAACAGGTAGAGGCAAGGAGGGACATGGTTGTAAAGCCAGAAATGAGAGACAGAAGCCTCAGTCCTCAGGGCCTGGATTTAATGGCTCTGAAATGCTTGCAATGAGCCACATGGCTGAAATGTCTGCACCCCCCATTCACTCCGAGTGACCTCCTGCGCTCAGCAGAGCAGATGCTGGGCTGTCCACCCCGGGGGAGGCAGCAAGAGGGGGTCCCTGGGCCTCTGCTGTGTGCAGGACCTGGCCCTGAGGTGAGCTGCAGCAGAAGACGGAAGTAACCAGTCCCTGAAAGGGCCTCCCCTTCTCTCCCCTCCGTAAATCTCGGGTGGCCAAGCCTGACACTCCTGGGTAGGTTTACATCAGCAAGGCTGGAGTAGGAGGGCTTTAAAAGTGTTCACGTTCCAGCCTTGTCTCTCACGATGACCAGCCAATGGAGGCGACCTGGGTCCCTAGGAATTGCCAGGGGCTGAATGAACATGAAAATATCCTCAGCCTTCCCGGGGGTGGAAGGAGACAACTTCAGTGGGCAGATACAGCATCGCTGCCCCCAGCCTGCTCTGCACGAGGGAACAAGCCCTACCTGGGCCTTGGCGCAGCTGGCTGAGCCCTATTCCAGGGCCAGGAGCAGGATGAGGGGAGTGCTGGGGGATGGGGTGCGCGTGGGAACGGCCACAGAACAAAGCCATGGCGGGGGACAGGCCCCGCCACGGATCCGGCTCCTATTTTTAGTCACTTCCTAAGGAAGCACAGCACAGGGGCGCACGCTCGCCCTGGGCGCCTTCCGGCCTCCGAGGCGGCGTTAGCAGAGCTGCTGGCAGGGTCAGGGCCAACGCGGCTGGCCTCAGCCTCACCGGGAGCCCTCACACCTCCAGCCGGGGCGGCCCAGCCCCTAACGACAGGCCCAGCTCCGGGCCCGGGACCTTCACCACAGGGCCCGGGACCTTCACCACAGGGCCCGGGACCTTCACCACAGGGCCCGGCCCCAGCCCCTCACCGCAGGCCGCACGGGGCGGCCGAGGCTGCCGAGCCCGAGGCCCACGCCCGGCCTGGAGGGCCTAGCAGCGCTCCGGTTCCGGGGACCGAAGCCCCGGGGCGGGGCAGGGAGAGGCCCCGTCCCCCCGGCCCTCCCAGACCTCCCCCGCCTCCGCGGGACCTCCGTGGCGCGGCGCGATGACGTCACGCAGCGTCGCGCAGCGATGACGCGCAGGGGCGGGCGGCGGCAGCGGCGGCGGCGGGGCCCGGAGTCGGGGCGCGTGGCGGGGCCGGACATGGCGGCGCGGCCCGGCCCGCGGGAAGATGAATAAGGGCTGGCTAGAGCTGGAGAGCGACCCCGGTGAGCGGCGGGGCGGGCGCGGGCTCGGGCCCGGGGGGCTGGCGGAGCGGCTCGGAGGGATAGGCCGGGGTGGGGCCTGGGCCGGGGGCCCGGAGGAACAGGCCGGGGGGACCCTGAGGGGCAGGCGGGGGGTGTGGGGTGCAGGGATGAAGCTTGGGCCGGGGGGGCGCTTGGGGTGGGGGGTGCGTGGGCAGGGTTACAGGGCGCAGGCCTAGCGTGCGGGTGCAGAGGGGCAGGGGCTGCGGGAGTGCGGGGGGAGGAGGGCCTGGGGCGGGCGGGAGGGCTGCTGGGGGCGCCAGGGGGGTGCCTGGGGGTGCGGGCAGAGGGTTGGGAGGGCAGGCGAGCACGGAGGGGTGTGTGGGGCAGGGGTAGCGTGAGTCCTGGGGGAAAGGGGAGTGTGTGGGGTTGGGGTGTATGGGACGTGGCCCGTGGGGGCGTAGGGAGAGGTTATGAGCGTGTAGGGCAGGCAGGAAAGGGCATGTCAGGACGGGGGGTATGGAGGTTGAGGTGCGTGATGATGGTGGTGAAGAGGGATGGGTGAAGAGGGCTGCAGGAGCATGGTGAAGGCTCAGAGTAGGTCCTGGGTTCTGGTAGTACTTGTACATGAGGTCTGAGGTACCCCAGACACCTCTGTGTGCATGTGATCTGATAAACGCAGGTGTCTCTGTGGAAAACATCTGAAATGCTGCAAAGGTGTAGCATGAAGCATTCCTGGGTTTTGCAAATATACCCTGAAATACAGGGAGAGGCATGCATCTGGGATGCCCCTTGCTACAGAAGCAGCTCTGACTGGTGATTGCCCCAGACCTACATGGGTGATTGAGGACAACCTTTGTCAGTTGGGAGCATGTGAGGGTGGCATCTCTGTCCCATGTGTGTCAGATACTGTTGTCACTTTGCAGCTGAGTGGGTGGATCGAACCCTCTCCCCCAGATAGTCCAGGAAAGGTGCTGAAGAGCCTGGTATGGTGCCTGAGCAGCCAGCACCAGGATGGTCACAGCTGTCCCCTTCCCTTTGCATTGGAGAAGGTGGTTTCTGTGGTGGGGTCCTGGACTTTGTTTTGCGGGATAGGATTTGAGGGCCAAAGCCAATGTCAGCTGAGGCATTGGCTGAGTGTTGCTTTAACGTCTCTGAGTTGCTGTAGTGCGATGTGGGATCATCCCCTGGGAGGCTGAGAGCTGGTCTTTGGGATGTGGTGGTGTGTTTTTGAGGCTGTGAGTGAGGAAATTGGACCCCTGGCATTATACCCATCTTCCTGTGCTCAGCGAAGGATTCCATCTGCTGTCAGCCTCCCGTCACCCCAGGTTTTGCTGCTCTTTATGTTATTTTTACTGCTATTCAGGATTGCCGAAATTGTTCCCATCTTCCTCCTTCTTCATCGTGATGATGTCAAAGACAGGACATGGGTTGGATATTTGCACCTGGGAGGGAAGGTTATTTGCTTGGAAGATAATCTGGCTGGGCAGAGACAGACTCTCAGAACACTGCAGCTGTACTCCTTTGGACGTGTGGAGATTTGGATGCAGAGGTGACAGCTCGGACAGCAGTTAGGAATGAACCATGCGCTACTCTTGGCTTTCAGCACATCCCATAAGCTGCCTGGCCCTTGACATGGGGCTTGGGATTGAAGGTCTTGAAACTTTGCTGGTCAGGAAGGGTCGGTAGATCCAGATTTGAGCTGTTTGCCACGGCTGCTGGGCAGAGAGGGGAGCCTTGGGAACCTCCAGGCTGCTGGCATAATATTATGTGTGCTTGTGGACACCAGAACGTTTCTCCCAGCTGACCCAAATGATTTGGGACAGGGGTTTGGGTGTTCCAGGAGGGATGGCAGCAGCAGGATCATGCCTTTTATGGATGCTGAGGTAATACAAAGTATTGAAATGAAGTGGAGAAAAAAACTCAGTTGGAAGGGACCCCGGGAAGTGTTTGGCCCAAAGCAGAGCTAACTTCAAGGGTAGCTCAGGTCGCTTGTGGCCATGTCTGGTTGAATATGCCCAAGAAGGAGATTTCTGCACCCTGGTCCCAGGGCTGACTGTGCTGGTAGTGAAGAATTGGTTTTTTTTCTGGTGTATAGGCAGAATTTCTCTTGCTGCAGCTTGTTCCCATCACTTCTTGTCCTTTCATGGTGCGCTTGGAGAAGTTTGGCTTCATCCTTTCTCTGACTACGCAGCGATGTTGATCAGACTGGAGGAAAGCATGCAACAGCTGGCTTCCCGTCTCCTTTGGTGCAGCCCTGCTGGTCTAGTGCATGGTCCTGGAGGACTGCTGCAGGGATGTGGGAGTGCTCTGGGCTGAGCCATAGCGAGCTTGGAAGTCCTGCTTGGTCTTCTCCTTCTGGTGGTACCCGTAGGAGCAGTGCTGCTTTCGGCATTTATGGTTGTTTGTGTTTGCAAGGCCTTGTGCTGATGCAAATCTTCACTGGCTGCAAGGCAGAGCTTGTGATCTGGTTCACATCTCACGTCACATTTTGCTGTGATCAGTAGACTGTAACTGTTGAAACTGGAGAGGAGTGAGGCCTTTGACTTTTGCGGAAGCTTTCACAGTTGAGAGACTACCTATAAGCAGCTGTGACTCCTGCTTCCATAACGGATGCCATCTAAAGAGGGAACAAGAGCCACGGCTGTAATGAGCATCTGAAGACTCTTATGGTCTGCAAGTACCGCTTGCCCTAAGCGCCTTGCTGCAAAGAACACAGCGAGGCTGTGGCACTGCCTGAAGTCTCTGTAGCTGTCACCTGTACGACACAGCCCTCCACAGCATCAAGTATTTTGAGCAAAACCATCTCTGTCAGAAAGGTGCTGGGGTTTGGTGTAATGGCCTTGCGTGGGTGAGGAGGCTGTCACTGGTTCAAAGCATGTTATTTCCATAGCATGTTTCTACCCACTGACAATTTTGTAAGAAATACAGCGTTTTCAGCTAAATTAATGAAGACTTTTTGCTCCCAGAAGTTTCCTCCCTGTTTTAGTAATTTTCACTTCAGTGTGGAAGCCCCTTGGGCTCTTCCCTTCTTGACTGAGCCACTTACATCGAGTTCCTTAAATCTGTTGCTTACAGGGATGTTTCTCAGGATTGAGTCCTTCTTATTGATATTCCCTGGACTTCCTCCCAGGCTTTCAGCAGCCTTTGTATGGGAGTGAAAGAAGCAGATTTATTTATTATTCCAGTCTCGAGCTCGCTAACTCCGGGTGCAGGGGGACCATCTGAAAATTAGGCCAACTGCCTTTGCTACGGCATCATAGTGGAAGCTGCTGCTCAGTTGCTGATGTCTAATAATCCTTTGGTCTCTTTGCTGTTGTCTGTGTATCTCTGGTTATGTCCTTCTGTAATGGGAATTTTGTAGACACTGGAGACAGGCTCTTGGATTTGGTCCCCCAGGAGAGAAGGAGATGAAGATGAGCCTTTTGACACTCGGACTTCCCCGCAGCCCTGTTGCTGTGAGCTGGCTTTCCCTTCACTGGCTGTCTTTCACTAACAAGGACATAAATTGCCTTGTTTTAAAATATCCTGTGATGAATCTAGCTCTGTTTCCCTCCAGTTAGAAGCATGCATGTCGTTTAGGTGCTCCCTGTTGCTGTGCATGGTGGGGATTTACTTCTTGGCAGGTCATCTGCAGTGGGTCAGGATGATGAAGGTGGATCTGGCTACACTGGGCTCTGGCAGGAGAGGGTTGGTTCAGGTCCTCTCGAGGAAGAGGATGGTGAACAGAGATGGAGGGATAAAGGGAGCCAGAGCACCTCTGTAGCAAGCCAGGGCTCAACAGTTCTGCTGCTGGGGAGTCAGTGTGATCCTGGTGCTGCTGTGCTGCATTTTTTCTGGCTGTGCCTTGGTCTGGGACCATGTGGAACCTTCCAGGGGCTGGTGGCAGCAAGTTTCCTCTCTGCTTTCTTCAGCTACAAGTAACCTACCTGTTGGTTTTGTTCCTTTCCAGGTCTCTTCACACTCCTGGTTGAAGATTTTGGTGAGTGCAAGAAACCTTCCTGGGAAGTCTGTTTTGTGCTCAACATTACTCCTAGTCCTTTCTGGGTGCCTTTACACCAGCTTCTACCCTTTGTTTGCAGGGGTCAAGGGAGTGCAGGTTGAAGAGATTTATGACCTGCAGAGCAAATGCCAAGGGTAAGTCACAGGCATGAAAGTATGAGTTTTATTAAGCAGAATGTGTCTGTGCGCCTGGGAACTCATTGCTGGGCATTCAGAAGGGCTTGTGTGAGCTTGTTGGTCATGGAGGTCAGCATTGGAAGTGATGAACCAGGAGTGCTTCATCAGGATTGGGGCAGACAGGTAATCTCCTGCCTTGAGAAAGACCTCGTGGGGGCAGGTGGGGGCATACTTCAAGGGCTTCATCTCCCTTTCCCCATGGAGAGCTGCAGTGCCAACCAGCGTGCTTGCACTGGGGGCTTTCTCCCTGTCTCGCTGCTTTGAAGTGGCTTTGAGGCTGTTGCTTTCTTAAAAGCCATTGTCTGAACTCCTCTTGAAGATGAATACAACATACATTGAAAAGGACAGGTCATTGGGTGGTCAGGTACTGTTCTGCAGGTCAGTCAGTGTCCAGAGGTGAATTTCACCTCCCGTTTTTCTGTCTTGAGCCTCTTAAGACCTCTCAAATCCCAAAGTTTTCAAGCTTGAGTGTTGTCTGAGCCTGGAGCATTAGCCTGGGAGAGTGTCCTCGGTAATGTGAGGCTGGGGGGATTTGTGGCAGGGATGGTCACTTCCAGAAAGATGGGGTTGGTGGTTCTGCTTTTCCTCTTTCTTTGCTGTGCCCAGTGTTTGAAACAGACGCTTGGCAGAGCAGCCCCACTGATGTCCATCCAAAACAGTGCAGCTGTTGACTTCTCTCTGCAGCCCTGTGTATGGGTTCATCTTCCTGTTCAAGTGGATTGAGGAGCGCAGATCACGCCGAAAGGTCTCTACCCTGGTGGATGAGACGTCGGTCATTGATGATGACATCGTTAATAACATGTTCTTTGCTCACCAGGTAGGCTAGAGGCAAGGGGAGAGTGTGCGTCTCATGTGATACCTCAGGGAACCAACATTACTGGGAGGCTGTACTGCTCTTGATGGTCCTAAGGCAGCTCCTCTTTCCTGGGAGTCTCTCCCCTGAGCTTCCTGAGGGCTGCGAGCCTGTCTGTGGCTGCACTGTGAGCACATGCTCATGGGACATGGTGTGGCTTGCTAAACAGCACTGACTGACCTCCTTCCTTCTCTTGAGAGCCGAGGTCAGGTTGCTGCTCTCACATCTGGTTCTTGGTAATACTTTTCATTGATTATTGTTGATACTGAGGGGTTGTTGAAGGGTTTCCTTGTTCCTGCCAGTTAAGATGGTCCTTATGTCACCCTCCAGCTGATCCCCAATTCCTGTGCCACCCACGCCCTGCTGAGTGTCCTCCTGAACTGCAACAATGTCGACCTGGGCCCCACGCTGAGCCGCATGAAGGATTTCACCAAAGGATTTAGCCCTGAGGTAGGGGCAGGGGTGTGCAGGGCTGTGCATGGATGGTGCGTGTGAATCTGCCTCTCGCTCCCCTCTCAGGATGATGCTCTAACAAGCTGGCTCCTCTCCAGGCCTTTGTGGCTGCACGCTACATCAGTATTGCCTCTTGTCACTCATCTTCCTACCTTGCCTTGCTCAGAGCCTTGGTCCCCTTACTCTGGGTGTAGCTCTGAGCCTTCTGTCATGTTATTCCCTAGCTCAGTCTATGGTCAAAAGTTCTCTCTCCTACCTTCAGACCTATCTTGAAGTCTGTGTTTCTTCAACTGTAATTTCTGTAGCGGAAATTGTGTGGTTTTCTTTTCTTGGGTTTTACCTGTAACTCAGCAGAGCAGAGGGTGTGCGTGAAAGCTGCTCTCCCAGTGCTGTGTGTCGAGGGAGGGAGAGAGGGAGCAGGGAGCTGGTGGGTGAAGCATTTTGTTTGTTGCCTGACGCTTCTCGGTTGTTTTCTTCTCTTGCCGTTTGCTGCAGAGTAAAGGCTATGCCATCGGCAATGCCCCAGAGCTGGCAAAGGCCCATAACAGCCATGCCAGGTGAGTGAGCGGGTGTCACGCAGCTCGCTTTCACCGGAGGCGGCAGACTCTCCTCTGACCTCTCACCTGTCTTGCCTTTGCAGGCCGGAGCCACGCCACTTGCCAGAAAAGCAGAACGGTATCAGTGCTGTGCGAACCATGGAGGCTTTTCATTTTGTCAGTTATGTCCCTATCAAGGGACGGCTGTTTGAGCTGGATGGGCTGAAGGTCTATCCCATTGACCATGGTAAGAACCTGCCTGTCCCTACTTTTTGACAGAGTTGAATAGACACCCTGGTATGTCCAAATGTATGTATTATTTTTCATTGTCTTAGAGAAAAATGCAGAGCAAAGCATTAGCTGATGTTTGTGGAGAATCACTCCAATGGCTCCCAGATTCGTCCTGAGTTTTGACAGCTCATTTTGGAGCCTACGCACTGGGGACTGTCTAGAAGGCAATTATTTCTGCATGCGTTGCACTGTATTTTCCTCCCTGGTTGCTCAGGGTCATGAGGTCCTTCTGCAGCTCTGAAATAACTCAGTATTGCAAGCAGAACTTGTCTCTTCCTTACTCTTCCCTTGTGCCAAATAACCACTGTGTGTTGAGGCACAGGATCCCAACGCAGATCCCAGCAGGCCGCTCGGGTTACTCTCTTCTCTTACAACCTGACCACTCAGTTCTCTCTTTCAGACACTTAGTTATCCCTGCTAGGACTTTGCTTCTGTCTGTTAGATTCTTTGGTAAGGTACCCGCTTTGTGTGCTTGGGTTACTTAAGCATGGCACCAGATCCAGCAGCAGGTGGATCCCAGCAAGAGCTGAGATTTCCTTGGACTTCATAAGCCTGAGTCTTGAATCACTTGTGGTCTGTAGGGTTCAAAATTCACCTTTCTGCCCAGCACATAGCTCCCATTTTCCATTTGGAAGGCAGAAGCAGGGGATCCCATGTATGGGCTGACAACACGGTCCTTCTGCTTCCTGGGCCCCTTCTTGGCTTGATCCCTGGTATGTAAGGGAGCCACGATGTTGCCTCTGTTGGAGGTGGCAGGATCTGCTCTGTGAGTCTGAAGCAGGAGCCTTGGCCTGCGTTGCTCAGTCCAGCTAATGTCTCGTTATCACAGGGCCGTGGGCTGACGACGAGGAATGGACGGACAAAGCCAGGAGAGTGATCATGGAGCGCATCGGCCTGGCCACTGCAGGGTAATGACCCAGGCCATGGTGCAGGCACTGGCCCCTTGCCATTCGTCCCTGGGTTATTTCTACTGTGGGCTTTGTGTGGCAAGTTGTGGAAGTGGGGGGTGGAGAACATTGCCTGGGGAGAGGTGCCGGTGTGCTGCTTCCTCGCCTTGCATGTAATTTGCCAGCCTTCAGAGCATGCAGGGTAGCCCCTGCAAATGGCCACGCAGGATTACGAGGGGCCAGATCAGGTTCCTGTTAGCGCGAGTCCATAGGAGACGGAACGGTGCTTCTGGTCCTGAGCTGGGATTCTTGGATGCTGGGGCATGGGAGTGACCAAGTGCTGGCATACGTTGCCCAGAGAGGTTATGGGGTCTCCATCCTTGGAGATAAAGGCTGTATGGATATGGTCCTGAGCAACCGGCTCTGGGTGACCCTGCTGGAGCAGGGGCTGGGAGCAGATGACCCCCACAGGTCCCTTCCCAACCAAGCTGTGATTCTGTGACGGGTGTTTTGTGTTGTGGCTGAAGCAGCTTTGTCCTGCTTCTTCAGCCAGTGTGAACTTGACTTGGTTTTGGAGGAAAAGCCTCCTGTGTGTTGGTGTTAAACTCCAGGGCAGGGGAGGTGCTGCCTGGAAGGAGCCCTCGGGGGGTGTGCAGGGTATGGCTGGCAGCCTGCTCGCCCCTCTTGCTGGGAGACGGGCTTTTCCCTGCCAGCTCGTGCCTGACGGCTGCTGTCCCTTCCTGCAGGGAGCCGTACCACGACATCCGCTTCAACCTGATGGCAGTGGTGCCTGATCGGAGAATGAAGTATGAGTCTAAACTGCACATCCTGAAGATGAACCGCCAGACTGTGCTGGAGGCCTTGCAGCAGGTAGGACAGCCCAAGCTCTGAGGGAGTTGTGAGCCTGGGGTAGGAATAGGCTGTTTTCAGGGCATCTCCCTGTGCTGGGGGGGGCCTGGATTTTGGGGTTTTTTTTGGCCTTGGGAAATCTCTGGGAACAGGAATTAACCGGCCTCTCTGCTTGGCCTTTTGCTGCTCACCTGGGAGGTTATCCATGGCATTATTGGTTGATACAGGTGGTCAGCAGCTGGCCCACCCTCATGAGTTGTTCTACGGTGCTTGAACGGGAGAGATGTGGTTTGGGTTATCTCGGTCTAGCACTCAGTGTCTTATCTGTCATTTGCCTTCAAGCTTATCCGAGTAACTCAGCCTGAGCTGATCCAGACCCAGAAGTCTCAGGAGTCTCAGCCTCCTGAAGAGGCAAAGCCAGCCAGCATAAAGACTGTGACTCCGGAGAGCACCCACCCAGGTAGACCCCTGTACCAGTGGTGGAACCTGCCAGCCAGCTTGGCTTGTAGTGGAGTGAGCACGGGCCGGTGACAGCGGTTGGCTGACCTGTAGCTGGAGGCTGTTTTATGGTCAGCTTCGCTTTTGTTTCTCCAAGCCCAGCTCTGTATGCCCTGTGCTGGGGTGTGGTAGATGCTTCTGTGCCTGGGAGCAGTGTTGGAGAGACATGGAGCTTGGGAACAGGAGAGCTTAAGCTTGGGGGCAGTGGTGACAGCTGGAGGTGGAACGGGAAGTGGGTGTGATGGTCTGGTGGAGTGTAAGAGCTCTTCTTTTACATGGGGCGGGCAAAGGGTGGCAGAGGACATTGAGTAAAAAGTGATGGTGCTGGTCATGAAAGGCTGTGCTGTGCTTGTATGGCAGATGGCACCGACGAGCACACCAGCCAGGGCCACCCTGTGGCCACGCAGAGCCCACCCAACAAATCCAAACCAGCAGCAAAGACGTCAGCGAGCAGTATCAATGGAGCACCTCCAGGAAACCCCAACCCCATCGTGCAGAGGTTGCCAGCCTTCCTGGATAATCACAACTACGCCAAGTCCCCCATGCAGGTAAGCTGGAGCTCCAGGCCAGCAGCATGCCTGACTCGAGCTGAGCTTTTTATTTCCCATCCCTCACCTCTGTGGGACTGTGGCTGTCAGCTGGTCGGAGCCCTTCCCCTGCCCTTTCAGCCTGCCTGCCCTCGTACTCACCCAGGCTGGGAGGTGAGAGGGTAAATAAAGGCTGACCTGGCAAAAGAGGTTGGCACTGATGTGGGTCAGCTGAGCAAGCATGGGGAAGAGTCCCCCATCTCCTCTTGGAAGGGGCAGGGGGACTAAGGATGTGACCGCTGGGCTCTTCCTCCCTGCCCTGCTGCTGGCAGGCCATCAGCAACTGTGTTTTGCAGGAAGAAGAAGACCTTGCAGCAGGAGTGGGTCGCAGCCGGGTCCCAGTCCGACAGCACCAGCAGTACTCAGATGATGAGGATGACTATGATGACGATGACGATGATGAAGTTCGTAACACCAGCTCGGCCATCAGGTGACGGCTTGAGCTGAGGGTGGCGGGGAGGGAGCTGACGTTTGCAGAACCAGTGGGGGTGACTTCCAGATCTCTTTCCTGAGCGCTGATAGTTGTGTTAGAGCTTGCACCTGCGTGTGCCGTCAGGGCTGTTCTCTTTGCCTGCCATTTTACTGTTCGCTTGCTGGACTGTGTGAAGCCCTGCTGTAGCTGTTCACAATCAACCCGCGGTTTTGGCTCTGTGTATTGGCAGCTTTGGGGAACCTCAGTTCCCTAGTGCTGATTGCCAGATCAGCTCCTGGTGACAGTGGTGGTGTGCTCAGACTGCTGCAAAGGTCAGGAAGGTGGGGCCGCAGTGAGGGTGCTTTTGGGGCTTCTGGAAGAAGAGCAGGGGTATGCAGCACGCTGTGCCCCCCTAGCTGCGTACAGGTACCTGCAGCTGAGCGGCTCAGTGGTATTGGGGTGCTGCCAGAGAAGATGGTGGCAGTGGGGATGACCTAGAAATGTGTCAGGCCTTGATTCATCCCAGCAGACAGCCTGGACTGCTGAGTGCAGAGCTGCCAGTGGCTGCACTGGGCCCCCACCTCCTTCTACCAGCTACTCACCTTCCCCGCTGTGTTCCCGGGCAGGTACAAAAGGAAAGGGCAGGTAAAGCAAGAGCATGTGGCGGGGGCTGCGGATGGCCAGCTCTCCGTCCTCCAGCCCAATACCATCAATGTCCTGGCTGAGAAACTGAAGGAATCTCAAAAGGATCTTTCCATTCCCCTGTCCATCAAGACGAGCAGCGGGGGCACTGCCGTGGCGGTGGTCACCCACTCCCAGCCCTCTCCCACCCCCAGCAACGAGAGCACGGACACGGCCTCGGAGATCGGCAGCGCCTTCAACTCCCCGCTGCGCTCTCCCATCCGCTCGGCCAACCCCACCCGCCCCTCCAGCCCCGTCACCTCCCACATCTCCAAGGTGCTCTTTGGCGAGGAGGACGGCCTGCTGCGTGTTGACTGCATGCGCTACAATCGGGCTGTCAGGGACTTGGGGCCCGTTATCAGCACCGGGCTGCTGCACCTCACGGAGGACGGTGTGTTCTGCCCGCTGGCTGTTGCAGGTAGGTGCCTGCCAACTTTTGGAAGGGTGGCATTTCCCCTGTGGTGGTGGGATAGTGTCCTTTGACTTCGGGAGTGGATCCTGGCCCTTTACGGTGGCTGATGGCTCCTAATGCTTCCTTCCTGTGCCCACAGATGGGGGTAAAAGCTCCCCGCCTTCCATCAAACCCGGTGAAGAGGCCCCAGTCGCAATCAAACTGGACGAGAAGGAGGGCAGTGAGGCCAGTGACAGCAAAGAGAAGGTGGGACTTGGCAGGACCAGTGATCACCCTGGGGGGGAAAAGTATTCTCCCAAGGTGAGTTTTGTGCTGTGACAGCCCTGGGAGCCTGGAGCTCCCTGCGCTCACCCAGAGATGCAGCAGCGCTGGCAGTGTGCACGCTGTCCCGCTCACGTGTCGCAGCAGCTGTGCCTCGAGGCATAGGGCAGCGCAGGTGGTGTGCCTTGCATCATCGCAGGGACGTTTGCCTTGGCAGCGAGCAGAGCTGCTGTCTCCTGCAGCCGAGACATTGGGTGTGCTGTGCTCTGCTCTCCTTTGAGCCAGAGGCTGGTGGGACCCTGCACCCCCAAATCCCAGCCTGCTGGTACCTTCACTACCTGTGCCCGCCAGCAAAGGCAGGACTAGGCTCAGGTAGCACAAGCACATCAAGAGCTTCTTGGAAGAGACCTGGGCTAGAAACTGTTTTACTCGAAAGAGAAGTCTTGAGATTTTGTTATCGAGAATAACCAGGCCCTGGGGTGTCCCTCAGGCATGCACACAACCCTTCCCCCTGTCCCAGAGAACCAGATACGCGGGGCTGGGCCAGGCTCGAGCAGAACCCAGCTCCTCCTCTGGGACTGGCCATAGTGCTGCCTGATTGATCACCCCCTGGCTCAGAAATTCCCTACAGTGAACTGATCCCCCACCCCCCTACCCTGGCAAGTGTTTTTTACTTTGACAAATCCTCCCTTTCCCAGCCACTTACCAGCTCACTCCTGTGCTGTGGCAGGGGTCTGTCTGCTCATGTTTGGTCTGCTTGATCCTGACAGGAGCTGCTGGCACTGCTCAAGTGTGTGGAGGCAGAGATTGCAAACTATGAGGCGTGCCTGAAGGAAGAGGTGGAGAAGAGGAAGAAATTCAAGGTTTGTTGATGACTTGTTTGCATTGCCAATTTAGCTCCCCGAATGCTTCTGCCTTTACATCAAAGAGAAGGGAGAGCGGTTCAGCTGAGAATGGCGATGGGAAGTATTCAGGGTCCCTTTCCCATTACCAACCAGCCTTACGGGGCAGAGCTTCCGCCAGGACAGACCGAAGCCCCTGGGCAGCACTGACTAGCCTGAGGAGGATGGGGAGCGCTGCCGCTGAGCCACCGCTGAACAGCAGCACTGACAGGAGGAAGCGGGGGGGGCAGTCTCTGCTGCAAGGCCCGGCAGGATTTCTCCCCTGCCCACCCTCGCCTCTCCCCAGCAGCACTTTGTGGAAAATGCTGGCATTTGAACCGGGATGGAGACAGTCTCAGTTGTGCACTAGACAGGACAGGGCTGGGAGGTGGGTCCCTGCCTGCTCTGGTCTCACTGTTAGCCTTGAGCTCTCCTTCATCCATGCCACCCGTTTGTGGATTATTTGTGAATTTTTCCTCTCTTTGTAGATAGACGACCAGAGGAGAACCCACAACTACGATGAGTTCATATGTACCTTCATCTCCATGCTGGCCCAGGAAGGTGAGCTGTGCTGTGCGGCCGAGGGGGTGGAGCGCAGGGTTCCGATTCAGCTGGGGGAGCCATGCTGAGCGCGGCAGAGCAGCAGCTGGGAGCCTGGGAAGCTCACCCTGTCCTGGGGCGTGAGGGTAGCACTCAGTCTGGGGAGCTGCGCGTCTCTGGTCTATGTTCTTCTGATTTTACAGTCCCAGGAGGAGCCCACTAATGGGTTTTGGGCGAGAGGGGGAGGGCTGCACCCTTGCATGGGCAATAGCAGCGCTCCAGTGTGGGCATATCTGTCTGCCTCTCACCCTGCAGGCATGCTGGCCAGCCTCGTGGAGCAGAACATCTCGGTCCGCAGGCGGCAGGGGGTCAGCATCGGCCGGCTGCACAAGCAGAGGAAGCCGGATCGCCGGAAACGCTCCCGCCCGTATAAAGCCAAGCGTCAGTAGCCTGGGAGTCAAGACTGTGAGAAGCAGCTGGGCTCTGTGGCTTTGGGCAGGGACACTTGGATCTACGTTACATTTTGCCTAAGGAAGACGGACCACAGTGACAAGCCCTCAGCTGACGTGGAGCCTGGGGACAAAGAGAAATCGGGTTTTCCTCTGAGCCTGAGCTGTGAAAGGCAGGAACACGTTGTCTTGAGGGAAGTCCCTGCAGCCGCAGCAGAAGGCAAGCTGGCGTGCCCGGCTGCCTGAGTGTGCTGTGGCAGCACACACATGCTGTGGGCCTGTGTCTCGGCACTGTGGCCGAGGACTGCAGCAGGAGAGGGAGAGCCCACCTGGCCCGAGTCGGCTCCGATGCTGAACACCGGCGATGCTGATGCAAGGTCGTGCTGGCTGCAGCTGGCTGTGGCTTGTGTCCTCCTGTGTCCAGGCCTTCAGCTCTACGCTTCCCCAGGCCATCTATGTCTGTCTCCTATCCCTCTCCCTCCCTTCCCCAAGTTATTTTTGGTTCTGACCCCTGCTTTGGCCGTTGCCGAGCAAGGTGGCTCCTGGGCAGAGCCCATTCTCCTGCGCTCACCTGCCTCCCTGCTACCTGGTTTCCAGAACCGCCCCCTGGGTGGCTGTGCAGGTCCTGCCTTGCCCAGCCCTCGCTGCTCTGGGCTTGGTGCCACCCCCAGTGCTGGGGGAGGGGGGGTGGGGTTGTCCCTGGAGCTGGGCCTTGTGCCCAGCCCTCGGTGGTGGTGCTGAGGGGCAGCGCGTGCCTCTGCTGCCATGGCTGCTGTCCTAGGGACCAGCTCTGGCCCTGGTGGTGCCGGTGGGTCACACAGGGTTGCTCCAGGCCCAGTTCTGAATCCCTGTCAATTACAAACAGACCAAGTTCATCAGGTGGCCTCGGTGTTGCTGGGCACGGCGCCGGGGTGGACGCTGGGTGTGGAGTCCCTTGGTGAAGCCTTGCAGCGTGGGGAGAGGTGCCTGGGTGCTGCAACACTCGGGGTGGTGTGGGGGCTGCAGGGGCGGGTGGAAGCAGTGGCGGGAGCACACGAAGCTGCTCATCCAGAGCTCGCTGGTGTGGGCAGCAGCCTGCTCCCTGCCACAGCGCCTGGCCTGGCCCTCGCCTGCCGCCTCCTGCACATGGTCTTCTTGGGCCTGTCCCCAGCAACCCAGCCGAACTGAGAAGCCAGAGGTCAGCATCTCTCCAGAGGTGTCCTGAGGCATAGCTGGGCTGAGGGGTGCTGTCATGGGAGAGGACTGAATTTTGCAAATGTGCAAGTTTGTACAGGTCTTGACTATGGAATGAGACTGTTCTTTTGGTATTTGTTGAAGGGAAGAAAATCCCCTCTCTTGCTGTGTCTAGTATCAAGTGCTGTAAATAATGGATCTGTCTGAAGGAATAAAGCTATCCTGTAACAGCCAGCCAAGGGAGAGGTGTGCGTGTGCAGCCAGGAGCACTGAGCACGTGGCTCCGGGCCGTGCTGTCCCAGCCAGCAGCACTTCTGTGGTGCTAAAAACCAGGTAAGTGTAGGGATTGCAACACCAGGTGAATGTGATACTGGTGGAGTCCAGTTAATTTATTGACACAGCACAGAGAACAGGAGGAGAGGGCAGCAGCTGCTGGCAGTTGGCACTTGGCACCTGCTGCACCTCTGCGCAGGATGGCAGAGCCCCCAGCTCAGGCTGCCAGGCCCCTCCTGGGCTGGTGGGTTTTCTGGCTAGAAATCCAGGGCACAGATCAGGGCTGTGCCCCGTTTGATCCAGTGCTTCTGGGGCTTGTTAGTAGGGATCTCCACAGCAATCACGTAGTTGGTGGAGTGGCCTGTTGTTGACAGCGTACCTGTAATGGGGGAAACAACGGCAGGAGGTGGTACTGCGGACCCTGCTGCACCGCACTGACCTGTGACCCCTGCCCCATACCCGTGAGCCCATGTGCGATCCCCTGGCCAGAGGCACTGCTCGCAGAGCCAGGGTGCCTGGCTGCTCAGGCTCCACGACCACAGCAGGAGAAATCTTTTTTTGTTCCTGGATGGTCTCAGCCAACAGTGCCTCGCTCCATGCCAGTGTGTGGCAGGAGGAACTCCTGTAGCCTCTCCTGGGCTGCCCTTCCTAGCGCTTACCCTGGAGATCCATCTTCAGGGCACCTACCTGCACGATTGAGAGTCTTATAGATCGGGCACAGATAGGTGCCAGCAGCTGGAGGCTTGCGGCTGGGGCCAGGAAGCAGCCAGATGACGGCCATCTCTGTGTAAAGCTCCCTGGGGCGCGACTCCGCCAGCTGAAAGGCAGCGGGGTCCCAGCGGGCGCCTTCAAGAAACAAGCCGTGGATGTAGCAGCCTTGGGCAGGGTGGCGAGTGAGCTGGCTCACAGACTCCTTCATTACCTGCAGAGGGGAGCGGGCCCAGGGCACTTCATCGAGGCGTCTCCCTTGGTCAGCCCCAGGGACCCCCTTGGGCTGCTCTTGGTTAAGTCAGCGCTGCCCAAGGGGCGCCTGCCCCAGCTCTCCGATGGGCTGGGCTGGGTTTTCGGGCACCCTGCATCATGCCTGTGGCAGGGGATGCGAGCAGGTCTGGGGAGGCGGAGAAGCCCCTGCTCGCCTTGTGGAGGTGTCTGACAGTGGATGGCTATATCTGAGCACCAAGGGGATGACGGGCTCCGTGGGCAGCAGTGCAGCTAGTGGCTTCACCTCTTGGGCAGACCAGGGCTAGAACTGCTGCCTTTGTGGCTTTTTAGCAGCACACTGCAAAAATAACCCAGAAAAATCCAGAGCCTCCAGCTCACTGACCTTGAAGCTGAACGAGATGGTGTCAATGGGGACACCGGACTTCCTGGCAAAGTTCTGCAGTGTCCCAGTGAGGAAGGCCTGTGGGAAGAAGAACCCGCTGATCCAGAACACGGAGGGGATCCCACGGCTGACCCAATTCTGCAGGAATTCAATCCGCTGCACCAAGTCATTCACCCAGGATGCCAAGGGCTTCAGCGATGGGTAGGCCTGCGGGGCAGTCACAGAGGAAGGTGTTGAACACGATCAAGGACATCCTGGACCTTGTGCCCCAGTTGCTGACAGCTGCCCAGAGGTTCATCCAGCCTGGAGCTGGAAACAAGCGCAAGCTGCACTAGGCAGGAGACACGTCCAAGGCAGGGGAGTAAGAGGCAGCTCCATGTGAAGCAGCCCAGTCCAGCTGTGGTGACTGATGACCCGTTCCCCCGGCTGGGGTGAGCTCCTGTGGGCAGCTGGGCTGGCTGGGACACATACCTTGGCATTCCACATCTCGGGAACAGTGTTGTTGTACAAGCTGCTGGCCATCAGCTCCAGCTGAGAGGACATCACAACCAGGCCCTGGAGAGCTTTCAGCAAATCCTTCAGTGTCTGAGCAACCACCTCCAGGAGTTTGTTGTACCTACAGAGAAAGAGAGTATGGATCGCTGCATGAGCGAAGCTCCGCCAGCCCCATTCCTCTTTAACGGGGTCTCATAGCTGACCCCCGTCCCAGCCCTGAACTGCTGATGTTAGCAGATGGAGACACTGATGAGTCCCCACAGGACAGGGATCAGCTGAAGGTCCTGGTGGGGATAAGACAGTTGTTAGCTTGTCTGCCAACCCCACTGCCATGTCCAGCAATGAAGTTCCTCAAAAGGTGGGGGGCAGGGAGGGGCAGGGGCCTGCACATCTCTGCTGTTCACCAAGGGACCAGCTGGTTCCTGACCCAGGACGTGATCCCGCAGTGGTTTTACCTGATCACTTCCTGTACCAGCACTGTGTTCATGGACTCTTCGTAGAGCAGCGGGTATTTGTGGATCACCTCCTGCAGGTTCATGGGGGCTGGCAGCTTTGCCAGGATGTCCTTGCAGGTCTCCTCCACCAGCTAGAAGGAAGGGAGCAAGTGGGTGAGCATCCTTCTGGCCATGGCTGCTGGGAAGGGGGAGAGCTAATGCCTGGATGGCAGTGCCGTTGCTGGCACCCAGCAGGCAGGGTGGCACCTGCTGAGAGCTGGCGTTTGTGCTGCTGGGCACTGGCTGCCAGAGCACCGATGGGATCAGGGCACCCACCTCTTCCCTGCTGCACATTCCCAGCTTGAAGGTCTTGGGTTGCAGCTGCGTAATGGCTCCCAGCAGAGCAAAGGTCTCCTTCTGAGCGAAGGTGATGTTGGCGTTGTCATGTAAACCAAAAAACTCTGGGCTATCATTGAGCGGCAGGTTCTTGATGTACTGGAGGTAGCCCTGGAGAGGAACCCGCACAGGCTGTGAGGCCAAAAGCGCAGGGATAAAGCTGCAGTGCCCCATCAGGCTGCTACAGGCCTGGCCTGAACGAAATTACTAAACCAGTGTTGCTGGATAAGCTAAACCCAGCAGATCACAGACGCGGGAGATCCTCCTCCTCTTGGTGCTTGGGGTTCATTCATCTGACTGTTACACAGCTCTTTGTCCCGTCACAACCAGGAAATGCAACTTGTGGCTTTGACTTTGGGACAGTTTATGTGTACCCAGAGCAATGCTTGCTGCTGTGGGACTTGGGCTGCTGGAGAGGCTGACGGGGTGGCAGCTCCCCTGAGGCAGGTTTGGTGTCTCAGTGGAGGCCGTGGTTTCTGCTCTGGCTGGTGAGTTAAATTGCACTTGTGCGGAAGGAAACACATGCTGTGAGAACAGGCAGCTTGGCAGTGACCCTCCTGCTGTGTCTCCTTCAGAGCTCCTCAGGTACTTTAGGTAGGTGTTACCAAAATGATTTAGAGTGATTTCAGCTGGGGAACTCTGGTATAGCTGCTACCACCTCCTGAGCACAGGGAAAAAATTTTCCTTATCTTGCAGCTTCCTGAACACAGCTGAAGATCCCCACGTTCTTACAAACCTACATTCCCTCAGGGCACTGGAAATGCAGGGGGTTTCAGGGAGGAGTAGATCCCTTTTGCACTATGATGACCCACCTGGATCTATGAGCTGCAATTTGTTACTTGAGTACTTACGTCAAGGTCAGAAGAGGTACTGATCTGCTTGTAGATCCCTGATTCAGAATAGGCAAACTCAGGAATTAAAACCTCAGGCTTGTAGAAATCTTCCAAAATACTCATGATGCAGCGCCTGTCCCAGTCGTCAGTCACACGGCCACCGTAGTTGATCTCCCCAGCCGTGTACTTCAGAACCTGCGAAGGACTCTGCCGTGGCTTTCTGACCCACACACGCATCACAAGCCTGTTCCTGCTGACAGGAGGGGCCGGCTCACACACTTACCTTGAATGGGATGTCTGTGTATTCACTCAAGAACATCTGTAGCTGACTGATGCAAATGCGGAGGTCTCCATCTGTGAACTCATAGGGGATGTTGAACCCCAGAGGCCCAAACTTTCTCCTCTCCAGCATGTTCCCATGGAAGAAGCAAAGTGACAGCAACAAAGATTTAAACTCTGCAACCTGTGGGCAGGGGAGCAGGGTATAAGAGGTGCTCAGCTTGGGAGGAAGCATCCTTGGATGGAGTCAGTTCCTGCTGGGACCTGGCAGAGACATGCCAGTTGAGCAGTTCCAGCTGGAGCCTGGAGAGGGGAAGGCTGTGGCCCAATCCCTTGCTTGAAAGCTGCAAGTGTCTTAGCCCAGGCCCCCACAATCCTGCTGCTTCTGTTTCCCAAAGTGAAACTTAATTGGCTCGCAGAGTAGATACAAGCTTCCGAGAAATACCACCAGCCCTTCTCTAAAATGTGAGAGTGCTAGCGGAGAGAAGATCTATGTCTTGAGAGAAGCAATATCCAGGTGGAAAGCATACATTGGAGCAGGCATGGGCTGGGGACAGCAAACCAAAGCATGACCTGAGTCTTACCTTGAGGCAACAATTCAAGAAGTCATCACTGAAACTAATGTAGGACTTGAGCAGGTTGGCCTTGACTCCGCGGGGGGGCTCGATGGTCATCTTGGAGCCATTCTGGAGGATGGACACAGGGAAGTGGTTGCTTGGTAGACTGGTGAGCCAGAGGCGAAAGTCCTGATGCACCTGGAAAGCCAGAAGGCAGCAAGTGCTTAGAGAGCGCAGGCACAGCCACTGCAGCTGCTCCTGCACTGATCCTTCTAGTTTTATGGGGAACCTGTGGATCGAACTAGATCTGGGCTCCTCCCAGGGCTCCAGCCTCCTGCCTGTTGTCCCCAGAGTGGGCAGGCTGCTCAGCAGCACAGCTCACCTTGCTGGGGTCAATGCCCTCGACAAGTGTCTCCAGTGAAGGCATCCAGCTGGGGGCCAGGTGGCAGTTCTGGAAGAAGACCCACTTGCCCTGCTCCACGGCACTGTGCATCATGGCTTCAGCACGGGGCCCCTGAGGAGGCAGATGAGAAGAACTCAGAGACTCTGGTTCACTGCAGGGTGTGCCCTGCTCAGCTGGACAGGCAGACAGCTGCTGGGTGGAAGGACAGCTTTCCAGAGCTACAGTCTGGCTTTGTCACCGTGGCTCAACTGGATCTTTGTGGTCTGGTGGCACAGCCAAGGCCCTTTTACAGCTTTTGCAAGCCTGTGTGGGAGAGTGGAGGGAGCGCAGGAACTGGGGATGGATTTGGGAAGTTAGAAGGCACTACAGAGGGAACCGCTGCAGCTGCCCCGAACTGGCTTCTGCAGCTGACAGAATGTTGGTGAGTAAGGGTCCTGGGGTAGCAGGGCATTTTCACTGCGCTGCAAGGGTGTCTGATCTGCTTGGAGCTAGGTGAGATCACTGGGAGTGCCAGCAGGACAGTGCTGCTGCAGGTGGGTAACAGCAGCTTACCTGGCCTTGGCCCAGAGAAATGGCAGAGAGCTTTTGGGAGAACTTCATTTCTTCAGCAAACTTGTAGAGGTCGGCAGCAGGGTCAGTGCCTGGGGACAGCACGAACACCAGGGGGGTGGTGGCAGTGGACTCCTTGAAGACAACTGAGAGGTCTGTGGTCTGCAACGCAGAATGCTGGTCAGAGACGAGGGGCCGCAGTGGCACCACGCTGCACATCCTCACCTTGCCAGGCCTCCAGCTCCTCTACAAGGCACCAGTGCGCTCGGGTGCCAAGCCCAAAACCACATTCAGTAAGGGCCTAGGACAGCTCTCCTCTGGCAGCGTTAGGAACAGAGCAGTCATCACTTTCCCATTTGTCATACAAATTCATCCCTCATACGCCTGCACTATCTGCCCCCTCTCCACTGTGTTTAACCGGTGGACATGAGGCAGGATGTCCCTTGTCTAAGACATAACTGTTGCCCCAACTGTGGGAATACTGTGGCTGCAGAGAGGCGTGAGCACCCTCACTGCAGTTGGAAAATGTTGATGACCCGTTTGCAGCAAGCTCGAGGCCTCCCGCTCCACTCCTGGCCCCACCAGTGCTTCCCTTTGGCTGGTTACCTGTGGCTCAATGAAGCGCTGATCCAAGTGCAGCGCCACGAAGTCCTGCATGGCGTTGGTGATCTTATCTCCCCGCAGACACCGAAGAACCAACAGCTTCTGGAAGGCATCAAGCTCAGCTTCCCACTTCCCAGGGAGGGCCTCTCTGCAAAGCAATTAGGTGCATTCTAGGGGCACGTGGCAGATCCTGAAGCTCCCCAGGAAGCACCCAAGGCACCTGCAGGCAGCCACTGGGCTTTCAGAAGGAACAAGGACCTTCCAGTCACTTGGCTGAGGTTGTTGCCTGTGGCTTTGAAATCTTCAGCAGGCAAACCAGAGCTGCTTCCTCTGGGGAAGCGCCAAATACTGCTGGGCTAAGGCATTGTGGGGCTCTGCCTTGGGCAAGCAACATGGGCAGGCAAGGGCTACCCTTGAGGAGACAAGGCAATGCCTCGTCCTCTCCCTTGCATGGCACTGTGGCTAGATCAGCTCCTCTTGCTCTCCCAGGGATGCCATTAGCTTCCAGGTGCAGTACAGACAAGCTGACAGAGTGGGGACACTTACCTGTGAGGCTTGGGGCTGTCAAAAATGGCCCTGAATGCTACAAGGTTGGCTGCAAAATCATTGGCAAAGCCAGAGAAGTTCTTCAGGCTACTCAAGGCCAGGATGTCTCCCCAAGCTCTCTCATACAGCCAAGCCGGAGCTGGGTTCTCCCTGGTCTCCTTTATGGTCCCTCCTGACAGCAGGTACTGCCACTCGTCCTGGGAACAAGACAGCACATGGTCATGGATTACAGCCTACCTAAGGCATGCGGATTTGTGCCATATCCAACTAAAATGCTGTAGTGCCTCTCCTGCTAGGTGTGTGTGTCAAGGAGTAAGTGAACTGGAGGGTCTGGTGAGATCTACACCGCTGTTCAGCTGCCACTAGCATTTCTATGTCTTCTGATCCCTGCCTGCTCCCTCCAAACTCGCTAAACTTTGCAGCAGCGTAGCAGCAAACTGGCAGAAGCTGCAGATGATTCAGGCTATGCAGCTCTCCATATAGACACAGGGAAATGTTTGAGATCTGAGTGAAGAGGGAGGCCCCAGGTTTGCCCACCAGCCTGCCAAGCCTGCCCTCAGCCCCAGGGAACAAGGCTCCTTTTCCACCCTGGCACACTATTCCAGGGGGCTGAACAGGCTGGTCTTGAGTTGCCCTGACATATCCCATCAAAGAACCAAGGTGACTTGCTCACCATATCGATCTGCCCATCATTCATCAAAATCCGGACACAAACCAGGAAGGCAAACATGAGCTTGTGCTTCTCAAAGAGGCTACGGCACACATTGCTGTAGAGACTGAAGGTGATGTAGTTGTTGATGTTCGTGATCCGGTCCTTCAGGGTGTCTGAAAAAAAGGCAACAACCAGACGAGGGTGGAGAGTGCTCTCCACGGCAGCTGTGGGTCCTGGTCACAGGGGTGCACCCGCACCCTGCTCAGGAAGAACAGACGCCGCTGTCAAATGTGGCCTTGGCACAGAAACCCCTGGGAAAGCACAAGGCTGCGAGACAGCACAGGGCAGAAAATGCTGCCCCAGCGCTGGGAGCGAGTCCCCACTGCACCATGGCAGCCCGCATGGGCCCTGCCACCCACCACCCCGGCTAAGGTGCTGTTGGGCGGGGAAGGCTGCCAGGACCTGTGTGGAGGCAGCTCTGTGACAAGCCGGGCCACCCCACTACCAGGATGGCATGTGCCTGGGCGCTGCGCTACCATCCCTCCCACCCAGTCAGGCAGGGCAGCGGAGAAGCCGTGGGGAAGAGAACAGAGGCCAGGCTGCGACCTTCTGTGTGGACACAACTAGGGGCAGCTCTGGACCACGCTGAGAGCCAATGCAAGTGGCCACATGTGCCTTGACTGTGCAGGTGTCCTAGCTTCTGCTGCCGCTAGACCAGGAATGTGGGGTGAGGAAAAAGATGGGAGGGGGCTGTTCTGGGCAGGTACCTGCTCTCTCGGAGTTACTGATCCCCATTAGGAAGATGCTGAGGAACCACTCAAGTGAGTACTGGTACATGGGGTCCACATTGGACAGGTCTGAGACACAGAAGTAGAGGATCTGCGAACGGACAGCCACAGGCACATACTGCAGGCGGGTGATGTTGATGTCTCTCTCTGTCTGCTCTGCCACCGTCACCTTGGCCTGGAGGACAGAAGAGGTGTTATGGTTAGTGCAGTGCTGGCAGAGGATGCACAGCTGTAGGGGGAGAGCACCTCCACCTCTGACCTGGATCTCTCCTGCCTTGAGCTTGGATGCCTCCAGCACTTTGATGAGCTCCAAGTCATCTACAGGGTTTCCTTCAGAAGTGCTGAGCTGATACAGGATCTGGTCTTCTATCTCCTTCAGCTCCTGAAGCATCTTGTCATTGCTAACAATTAGCTGCTTTCTAGCTTCTTCTAAGTCAGGCCGCTCTGCAGCCACCACTTCTCCCAGCAGTTGGTCTTCCAAGCCACTACAACAAAAGCCATGGAGATAAGGGTGGGGACAACAGGCCCAAAGATTTGAGGACTGTGAGGAATGAGGCTGAGCAGCACTGGCAGCTAATGGGGTAAGCAGGTACCTGGGTGAGAGGGTGAAGTTGATGACTGTGAGTTTCGTGAAGACCTCAGGGCTGTAGTGAGGGTTGGGCAGGTTGGTGGTCATGTACATCTTGAAACCCTCATGGTAGGGGATCACCGTATCCCCCAGCTTCAGCACAGTGTTGCCTTGCTCTTTGTAGGTCTGTACCCGCAAGGGACAAATACAAGAAGGCTGGGACGGCTACCTTTTGTGAGGAAAGGCATCCTGCTGCGCCCTGGGCTCTGCCGTGAGGGCAGAGTCTCAAGTGTCTCTGGACAGAGGAACTCACAGCTGCCTGGCAGACCCAAAGGCCTGAACCTGGACAGAGCAGCTGTATTCCATGGCCCTGCCTCCCAGGCAAAGACACCTGCTGGCAGGAGACTGGGGCACGCAGGAGGCTGCCAGCATGTTGGAGCCCCGACCAAGATGAGCACAGAACAGGCAGCATCCCCGAGAGACCTACAAAGCCACTAGACCCCACTGCACCCTGGTCAGATGCGCCCTTACAGCCCAACCAGGTACCCACTGCTCCTCCTTGCCAAGGCAAGACATAGGACCTGTTTCAGCAGGACAGGCTCGAGGGCTGGATCCAGCTCCTCGCTGACATTCTCCAGCAAGAAGGGCTTCCCAAAGGTAATGGCATTTTCCAGACTGCAGAGGAAGTCCCGGTCACTCAGTTTGGCCACCTCCAAGCCGTTCACTTTCTCCTGAAAGGCAGCAGAGGAGGGCAGGATCTCTGCAGTGTCCTGCCCACCTTCACATGCAGCTCTGGGGCATAGCACACCTCTTACTGGGCTGATTTAGCTCCCTGGCGCAGCAGAAATAATACCTTCTCTTGCTTGGCTAGTTTTTGGCTATTTTGGCAAGTTTAGTCTATGTCACCAGGCACTAGAGACAGCTCAGTGAGGCAGCAAGAAAGGGAGGTGAACAGAAAGAACCTCCTTCAAACTTCCATAGCCCTGGTGGAGCCCCACACTGGTAACTGAGAGCTCATTTGCTTGCAAACTGAGAGCATGTGGGTGGGAAAAGCCCTGGGGGAGCAAAACAGGAGCAGCTGCCTGAGCCTCCCACCTGACCCTTTAAAAAAGGCAGTGGGTGCCTCCCTGGAGGGAGGAGGTGGTGGTCTGTGTTCTTAGTGCTCTGGCAGCTCCCTACCCAGGTAATGCTACCGTGGATCTCTTCTGCCCTGGCCACCCTAAAGGCTGTTAGGGGGGATGCTAGTGTTTGGTGTGGTGAAGGATGCAAGGCCCCTAGGACACTAGTGGAGAACCAGCGTGGGAACCTGATGCCTTGCTTACAGTAAGGCTCCTCCTGTCCTGTGCTGATCTCCCTAAGCAGGGAAATCCAGCTGGGCTGAATACAGATGTGGAGCCTGTCTGGTGCTGAGGAGGCCGGGCTAGGACAGCGCGGGGGTCTTCCAGCTCTAGAGTCCAAATCCTGAGGCTGCTCTGTGCAGCTCCTAACAGAAAGCTGCTTCACCTACCCTGGCAGACCTAGCTCTACCCCACACAACTCTTACCAGGTTCTTGATCCACTTGTTTGCTTGTCCTTGGGGATCTATGTAGTGAGTCCAGCGCTGCGAAAATTGTGTTATTACCCCGTTCTCCACAGACAAGGTGTCATTGGGTAAACCAGCAATCTAATGGGATAGAAAAAGCTGTTGGGAACACCCAGTAGCACAACACAGCTGACCAGAGAGAAGCCCTTGCTGCCCTGGTCCCTGTGTGTGGATAGGGATGGTGGTGAGGGTACCTCCCTCCAACAGCAGCTGAGCCCAGAGCTGCAGCTCTGCCTCGAGTGGCTGAGCCATGGGACAGAGCTGTGCTGGCACAGTTAGGCTTGGCCAGGCTAAGGCCAGGGCTTTGCCCTAAGCCTGTGGCTTGTAAAGGGGAAGCCTTATGGGTTAAGGCTGATGCCCTCAGAGCCGTGGCCCTGGATGCTGCTGGGTCCTCTCCTGCTCATGCCACAAGGAGTCCTGGCAGCAACTCCTGTTCTTGCAGTGTGGATGCGTTTGGTCATCATTGAGCTGTTTGGTTCAGGGTCTGTCCTTTGGTACGTGTGGTCCCAGTGAGTGGTGAGCCAAGTGTTTTAGCCTTTGCTTGAGGCACATTCAGCCTGAAGCGTTAGGTTTTTCTGCAACTTGCCTGCCAGGAGCGGATTTCCATGGGGTCTCCAAGGGTGCTGATAAGGTTTGGCTCCTTGGTGTGAGGAATGTTGTTCTCTGACAGCTGCCTCAGCCACTCGTTGCATAGTGCTACACGGTAGTGTCCCTGCCGAGAGAAGCACCATCATAGCTTTTCTTCTAGTTGCAGCTAGTCTGCTGCGAGCATCTAATCCTCCACTTTCTAATTCAAATGGGATCCTGTGCAGCCTCTGGCACAAATGGAGAGAGATTCAGAAGGGTCTTGCACCCTTCTGCCCTGTTCTTTTCTCCCAGTGGATCTGGCCAGCAACAGCAAGAAGCCAGGAATGCGGAGCAGCTAACTGAGCCCCTTGCAGGGAACACTGAACACTTACTGTAAAAGGGCCCAGGTACACCACAAAGCCAGCGGCAACCAGCATGTCCCCAGGGATGTTGTTGATCTTGTAATCCAGGTTCTCTACAGCGTCCTGCCAACGCACCTTCTCATCAGCCAGGCTGTTTATGAGCTGTGGGATAAGTTGTACACGAGAGCTGCTGTGTGGTCTAACCTTGTGTCCTGGACCTGGTCTCTGGGTAATACCGCAGGTAACTTTGGTGATCAGAGGTTGCAGGGTGGCCCTTGCCGTATCCTGAATTCTGTCCCCAGCTTTGAGCATTTAATCCTGGGATTAGTGGGCTGCTCTCAGCTGTCCTGGGGACCCATTGCTGGCTGAAGAAGCTGTGCGCAGGACAGCAGCTTTTCACGCCAGTGCCTGGCTAGTTTAGCTTCCCCAGCCCTGTGGTGATGCTGAGATCTGGCCAGGCAGCTTCAACTGAGGATTGCCATGAGTTGCAGGCACATAGATGTTTTCATCATTGTGCTGCCTGACCTGAAATCAGGTTGTCTCATGTAAGCAGGGAGAACCCAGCTCTGTCTCTTACCATATCGGCACGGCCCAGTCTCTGCTGGCACTGTTCGCACTTCATCTCCAGTTCCTCCTTCTTGGCTATGCAGATCTTGTACTTGGCTTGCAGCATGGCAATGCGACCTTCAGCCTCTCTCAGGCATTTCTTGGCTTCCTCAAGGACCTGCTGAGTGGCACGCAGGTCCTCTTCTGCCTCCTGCCAGGCTCGCTGGGGAGATACACAAGGAAAAAGTGGGTATGTGGGGTAGGTGGCCAGACTCTTCCCCAAAAAGACACAGACCTTGGAGCAAGAGTTGTTTTTCCATAAAAGCACTAGGTGATACTGAGATCCATCCCAGTATGACAAAGGTTGACCTGCCTAACTCCAGGGGGATGTTCTGCAAGCCCAGGAATAAAAGTAGGGGTGAAGAGGGCATTTCTGCATAACTCCAAAAAGCCAGGAGCCTTCTGGCTTTTCAAGATGTGGCCCACTGGTGAACAGGAGGAAAAGTTCCTCTGCTTGTCCCAAAACAATAGTAAGTAAATAGCCTGGCTTGGTGAGGATTCAGGTTGAAACACTAGTGAGATGTGGGAATGCTTCTCCAAGTACAGTTTCTGCTGAGCCAGGAACTCAGCATAAAGAACAAGGTATCACTTCTGGCCCAGCATATTCTAGGCTGATTTCTACTAATTTATTATGTTAATGGGTTTTGAGGCTTTGGCTTTGCTAAGGCTTGGTCTGAACATTGTCCTGACCTGCAGAACATGCACCTCCTGCAGAAGGGGGCTGCTAGTACTGTGTTCCCTAACACCTACAGCAACTGGGTCACGCTGCTTCTTACCCGCTTGGGCTCCACAGCCTTGGCTGCAAAGTGGTACTTGTGCATGGCATGCACCCACTGGCAGATGGAGGTGCAAGCTTTTGAGACCTTGGCAATGGCAGGTGGCTGAAACTCCTCACTGTCAATGTAGGGCTGGATGGCCTTGATCACAGTGTCTGAAATATTGTCCTGCAAGGAACGGTAGGACAAAGGAGTTTGGTAATGAGGGTGCTAGAGATTTGACTGAGGAGGGTCTCAAAGGGCTTCCCCAGTGGCTGCAGCCTGGCCCAGGATCTGGCTGGGTGGTTAAGGCATTGCACTGGAGCAAGACAGATCAAATTGCTTCGTGTTGAGGCCTGGGAGGCATGGGTGTGGGACTGGGTAAATCCCTTCCCATACCACTGCCATCCAGCCCACATTCCATCCACATGGAAAGGGCAGAGGGGCAAGACCTGTACATCTGGGTCCCATCGCTCAAGGCAATGAAGTGTAGCCAGCTGACACGAGGGCTTCCAGGCCAAACATGTCCTTATCCTCTGTGTTGCTGAAGAGTGTTGCCCACAAGGAGCTTTAGGCTTCATTGCTGTGAGAAGGATCTCTGTGAGGCAATACCTGATCCCTGTTTGCAGCCTCCCTCTGCCACCACTTACCTTATCAAACTTAAACAAGCTGTCCAAGAACTTCCCTGGGTCCTGGAGAAGGCTTCTGCCTGGCTCCCAGTAGTCATCCACCTTGGAGCCTAGCTTTTCTCCTGCCACCCTCTTGGGCTTGATTCCTTTCATAATGCAGACTGCTTCAATCACCATCTTCACACTGAGGGGAGGCCGCTGCATTGCACGTACCTTCAAAACCCAAATGGAGACAGTGGGTTGGCCTGGTTCTCGGTGAGATGGGGTGCTCCTCCCTCAGCTGGCTCAGGGGAGACTGGGATCACAGGCAGGACATTTAGAGGATGCAATGCACAGGCAGGAAGGACAGAGGTATTTGAAGGGAAACCTGGTTATCAGAAAGGGCATGGAACAAACTAGGTAGGCTGAAAAAGCCTGCTCTGACAGGCTGAAGATGTCTTAGCAAAGGAGCTAGATTTGTATGGCCCTGGGGAGGAGGTTGTATGAAAATGGGGTATGGGCAGGCTTTTTCCCTTGCTCTGTGGGCTCTCATTTGTCTTGTACCCTACTGTAGCAGTGCTACACCCCATGAGCCGGGCTGCAGCTCTTGTGGAGGGACTGCTTGAGTGTTTCCTCAAGCAGGCAGCTAGGGGTGCTGCTGCAGCACCCTTGAGATGGCTGTGGGTGTCAGGACCCTTAAGGATGTCTCCTGCTTTTTCCCTTCTGGTGCTGACTGTCCTTGCCACGTTCAGCCAGAGACACTCCCAGACTTTCCCACTGGACACAGTCAACAGAGGAGCACAATTTATGGTGACGCTGAGGCTGATCTACCCTCATGCAGACAGCCTCTGTGAGAAGGACTTTGACTGCCCTCAAACAAAGCAGTTCCTTGAGTCGTTCTGCAGTGCAGTGAATGAGCGCTGAGCTCGGCTAAGGTGGAGGCTTATGATGCCTTGCTGGCTGCAGGCAAGCCCATCCAGGACGGAGAAGCCCTTAGGCGGGCATTGCAGATGTGTTGTCGGGTCCCACAGATCCTAAGCATGATACTGGAGGATGAGGGTCCCTCTCTGGAGGCCCTGCAGCAGGAGGTGAAGGACTATCATGACCGTCAGCTCTGGTGGCACAGCAAGCTGCAGGCTTGGACAGCCAAACTGTGGCAGCAGCTGAGGTATTCAGAAGAGCAGGAGCAAGTGGTGAAGCAGGACTTAAGGAAGGCTCATATGGACCTAGAAGCAGTGAGGATCAGCTGAGACAGGTGGTGGAAGAGCTGGAGAAGCAGGTGTCAGCTTCCTCCAAGGGACTGCTGATGGAGCTGCCCTGCGCAAAGGGAGTAGGTCAAAGGGATGCTCGCTCCCTGCCACAGAAGTGGTGTCCTCTTTTGGTTGGGCTGGGTCATTAATACTGGACTGGGAGAGAACTCTGGCGGTCCTGGCTCCAGTGACAGGTTACCTGGGACATGGCCCAGCAGCTGAACTCAAAAGATGCAGGGAGCTCATTTCTTAAATGAAGAGTTGCCCAAAGCTGGTGGGTGGGTTAAATGACATCTAAGAAATCGATGCATCTTGTGTGCTGGCACTGGAAGCCTTGTATAGACAGGAGACTTTTCATGCCAATTCTACAAGAGGATGGGTGCTGGGGGCTAGAGGACTGATTCCTTCTGGGGAAAGGAGTTTTGTATCTTTTGTGGGGAATAAAAAGGTCTGTCATTCACAACTGTAGAGCAATAAGCCTGCCCCTGTGTGGTGAAGTCCTGTACTTGCCGAGTTTGCTTTCTTAGCTGTGGGCTGTGATACTTGCCAGGCTCAGAATTGCCCTCCTTTCTCCGACTATACCATTCCAAGCCAGTACTCCTTGAAGTCAGCCCACCAGCTGTTGCCTGTTCTCTGCCTGCGGTGGATCCCCTTTCAAAAGAACCTGCTGGTTCAGACAGTGGGCTGCTAGATCTGTCCCTGTGCTGTGCGGTCAGTACTCATGGCTGCATTGTGGTACTGCCTGTTTTCTACTCCCATGGACAGGCACTGTGGGGTGAGCCCTCTTTGATAACCTCTCCGGCACAAGTTGGAAACAACATGTAGAAACACCCAGGAGCCAGTTGCTGCCTCTGCCCTTCAAAGCTCTTTGCTTCTGAAGGACTGGAGCTGAGAAGCTGCGTGGGCAGCTGCCCAGACTGTGAGCCCAGGGGGATGGATGGAGATACTGGAAAAGGCTGGGTATGTTGCAAGCCTGTAGAAGAGGAATTGCTGCAAAGTGAGAGGTTGTCCAAGACCAGACCCAGCTCTGCCACCCTCCCCCTCAACCCAGTTACCTCTGTAACATCGCTTTTGTTGAGGTTCCTCAGGCTGGCAAGAGCAGCGTCCAGAGCTGGGAGGGCTTCAGCCAAGTCCTTCTGAGCATCATCTGCAATGGCTTGGGCTGTCTGAGCTTTCACTTTGGCTTTCATCTCCTCAGCCTGCACAGCACTTCTTGTCTCTTCAGCCACAGCTGTGTCTACCTGCAGCAAAGAGAGCCTCAGAAGCATGCTGGAGTCGAAGCACCCCTTTGGCTTGGCTGAGCACTGCTAGGTAAATATTACAACTGCCTTGGCAGGTCATGTGTTTTCTTCCAGCAGAGACATGCTGGGGCCTAACTGCTGGAGTGGATTCCCTTCATGTGTTATACCAGCAGGAGGCTTTTGTAAGCCTGTAGAGATCATCCACAAGCCCTGGCTGTGTCTGGAATGGTGTTAGTCCTGCAGGAATTAGCTGCTCTAGCCCTTTTCCCTATTGGCACAGGGAGAGGATGCCCAGAGATGGAAATCCATAAGGAGATGGAGGAATAAGAAGATATGCTGATGGTTTTGTTTCTAAAACTGTTGGTTTTGCCTAACTCCAGGGTTAAAACACTACTAGGAGGTGTAAAGGGAATGTGGTATATAGCCAAATCTTTATCTGCTATGTACAGACTCCTTCCCCTTTGCTTGCAGAGCTGTATGTTACTGCCTCTGCTGTTCCCTCTGTCTCAGTCTGGCCATCCCACAGTAGATGGGCAGGAAGGGACACAATGAAGAGGGAAGGTAGTGACAACCAACACAGGACAGTTCCCTCTTCTGCAATGGCATGAGTGACTGTGTGTGGTGATCCCTGAGGTTTGGGCTAGCAGGGGCAGGCTGCAGCTGGATCAACTCACTGGGAATGGGACGTGGGGGAATGATTCCTTTGAGCAACAACAGTCTGGGCTTAAGAGCTGCTCGGGCCACCCGATGATTGTGTAGTACTGATGCTAGTTCATGCTTGCAAGGATCTAAACCAGTGAGAAAAGGGAGCTGGTAGCTTGCCTGACTGATCCCTGGGTTGTGGTTTCAGATAGAAGCGTGTGAGCCATCACTTCTGCTAGCAACTGGCTGGTCGGTTGTGACTAGCCCCCACCAACACCAGGGACCCCAGCAGAAGGCCATTCTTGCTGGCAGTGCTGCTCTGCATAAATACCTGCTGTGTTAATCGGAGACCTTCTTACTGCTACATCAAGCAGGTTTTGTGCAGTCCCCGCACGGCCTCCCTGAGCTGTGCCCAGTCTGAGCAGTCAGACTTGCAAAGTGCAAGTTGTACCTGCAGTTGCTCCATGGTTGCCAGTGTGTCCTTGGCTGCTTGTGCCAGGAGAGGGCGGGCAGACTCCAGCTCCTCCTGCATCCCTGCTACATCCTCTGCTGTTTGCAGGAGCTGTGGGAGCAGAGCAGAGCAAGAGGACAGACAGCAGCCACGGAAAGCCCCAGGAAAGGGCTGCACTGCCCTGATAGGTGCTCCCTGCGCAGTGTCAGGCTGTACAAACCAGCTCTTGCCCTGGCCCCTGTTTAAGCAACCATCTGGCATTGGGTGTGCTTATAGACAGTAGTACCTAATGGTAATGCCTGCACACAATGGGCATTACTACATAAGCTCGTGGCAATCAGTCAGCAGAACAACGTTGCTGTTACAGGGTTTTCAAGTAAAAGGCTAATAAGGAACATCCTGAGAGATGATGAGCTACAGGAAAGGTCTGTGGTCCTCAAAGACTGGGGACCATTATTCTTTTCAAGCTGTTACAGTCTCAGACCTTCAGAAAGACTGGCCCTGGCAGAAGGCATAGTTTTCATTTGCTTTAGCAAGAGTTTTCTCCTGTTACACAGGAGATGTGTAGGGCATCTCACTGTATCTCTGCAGCTACAGATACACTGCTCAGAGCAGATAAGGGGGGCCCAAAGCTCTCCTGGGTGTGAGGGACAAACCTTGTCCAGGCCACTTCTCATCCTGTTCTTGGCTGTCTCTAGTTCCTGTTTCTTCTTTCCAATCAGGGAACTGAAGACGCTGAGGAACTCAAGGTAGCTCTTGGGAGTGACATAGTTGTGTCTGGCCAGCTCTGCTAGGTACATTTGGCACTTCTTTGCCACACTCTGATGGATTTCTACACATACTTCAACCTACAAGGAGAAAGGACAGAAACAATCTTACTCGTTACTGAACATGTAGGTAAGTCTATGTGATGCCCATAGAGAGCACAAAAGGCTTACAAAGAGCCTAAGTATACAGTCACAGCACTGTTTATATATGCATGTGGGCTTCAGTGCCACAGAGAGGGTGACAAATGGACATGCTCATTTCAAGGCATACAAAGGCTAACCAGTTCTGTATTTGAATGATCCTGCCATTAAATGTTTCTGCTACAGTGTAGGACCTTTCTGCAGGTATGCCCTGCATCCATTGCTTACGTGCATCTAGAGACATGGCATGTTGAGCATACAGGAGCTGTGTTTTGTGTGTTGAGTGTGGCACCTACCATCCCATTGACATCTTCAGTACGGGCACCAAGATGTGGGATCTCGTGCAAGAAGGAGAAGGCAACGCACTGCAGGGCTTCAGCAGGCCACTCATTAAACCAGTTAATGGTGCAGCAGTTCACAAGGGAGGGGAACTGTCTCAAGCGTGCACGGAAGACTTCTCCAATAGGGCTGAGGGAAAAATGCAGAAAAGAGATGTTACAACTAGCTATAAACAGAGGGATAAAATAGCTTTCCTAGTTCCCTAGAACCCTCCTGAACTCTTAACAGAGTAAGGAGGAGTGGAATATACCCAAGGAAGAAGGTGGGAGTGGAAATGGGGAATGAAAGTTGCGGCAGTGAGCTGCATGTCCTATGGCACACATCACAACATACTCCGTGGAAGTCCTGGGTATATTCTGGAAATATTAAGATGGTAGTGGGGTGATGTTTTACGAGTCCTTCCCTAGAAAGAACACTTCTCGTATAAGAAATAAATGTGATCTGAATTCTATTTCAAGGTGAATTCAGAGATTGCATCCATCATCCGACCAAAATCACAGCCCCGATGCTTCCACTTGCACTGAGAATGCCCTGTACCTTCTGGCAGCCCTCCTGCAAGCAAGCAAGCTGCCCATGGACTATGCACTAGATTAATGAGTAAACATGGTGCAACTGAGCCCCAACAAATTCAAGCAAGATATTTTTGTAACAAACAGCTCAATGGTGCATGAGGGAGGAGGAAGCTTATGTTTAATCTTTATCACATACAATCATACTCTTAAAGTTTTCAAATTTCAGCTTGAAACCAGCAAAGCATTAAAAAAAAAAAGTATCCAGTCCTATGGGAAGGTGGTATGCAAATGGTATTCCTTCTCCAAAGTCAGGGGCTTGGAAACAAAGGTGCCATGACAAAGTGATGCAAGGCAAACGACAAGGAGGGAGTAATTAACATTGACAGTACGGAGTCCTACGCCTGAACCATACCTCATGCACAGGACCATGTGGATATTGCTGCGAACTCGTCCTGTGTATGCGGCCATCAAATTGGCCTTGGTGGGCTGCTGCCCTAGATCTCGAACAATGGGCTTCATAGCTGTCATGATCTGTTCTTGATCATCAGGGTTGTAAATGTTGGGAACGTCACCTGAGTTGAGCAGGTTGTTGATATCCTCAAGGAAGGATTCATCTTTAATCTAAGTAGGTGATAGGGATGGGGGAAGGGGAGGAAATAAAGCAGTTTTGTACGTCATAAGACAGTCATGTCTCCACATACCACAGAGATCACTTCTGGATAAATACAGCCCTCTGCCTCTGTTATAAGAAATAATTTCTGTGATCACTCAGCTCCACCAAAGCATACCCTGACCCTTGTCCAGCATTTCCAATTGAACAGCCATCTTCAGCCATTTCAGGGATGAGGCTGTGTGTCTGGGGACAAACATCCTTCTGCCCATTCGCCGTCTCCTTACAGACAAATTGAGCTCAGGGCCTCGCTCCTGGCCTTGCAGTGAATCTGCAAGCAGATCCCAGACACCAGGTTGCTCTGGGTCTTCATTCATCCAGCACAGAGCCCTTCACTATTAGGATAAATCTCATCGATGTGGGAGACAGAGTAATCGTAGGGATGTGTCACAGTTTGTGGGATTATATCCCTCCAGAGCTACACTCACCTCTCCACCTTTGCTAAATCAGAAATACACAGCATCCATCTACTTGCCTAAATGTACCCTCCCATGCTCCTCTTCTCCCACATATGCTTCTCACTGCAGGGAAAAGGATGCAAGAGCAAGCAGCATTTGACAGATGCTCATCTCACTGCTTAGGGCACTGCCAGAAGGGACTTGGTTCCTATGATAATGAAGGCAGTAAAAAAGCCTATGGGGAACATAACTGTGAATTCCAGAAGCTGGCCTTGTCATTAGCAAGTAACAGTTCACAGTAACAAGCCGACATTATCCTGTGGAACCAGCAGGCATAAGGTCCTAAATCTATGGGTATCTTTGAAAAGAAAGAGAATGATGTGACTTAGGACTACTAGTATCAGTGGTCAGTGTAGTGCTTAGCTTCAGGTACCTGGGTCTAAAATCTTTGATCCCACAAAACCCTTGGATGGAGCTGAAAGAGGCTTCCTTGAGCAACAGAAGAATCACCCCATTCACAGCTCCACGGTCCCTCTAGCAACAAATGTACCACTTTTAGTTTCCCAGGGACTTTTTTATAAGATGATGAAGGTGGGCTACTTCAGAAGTACAAGTGGTGCCTGGTTTGTATCAAGCTCCGCAATCCCTTTTAAGGCAATTTATTGAGCTTAGAGATGTGTTTCTGACTCCATTTGAGATTGAGTCCACCAGGCTAATACTCCTGTACCTGTGTGTCTACAAATAGGAACGTCTTGGGTAGACTTTGAAGGCCTGCCTTCATCATGATCTTCCTCACATCATCTCGCCATTCGGTCATGCCGTAGTTTTTGGACAGCTCGATCTGGAAACACTCATAATCTGCCCTAAAGGAAAAAGAAGCCTGTGGAGTTACACTGACCTAAATTCTCCTCTTCTGTCATTCCAGAGTATGTGTTTTGGACTCAGGCAACCCAAACAAGTTGTATTCCTGCAATGAGTCCTGAGCACACACCTGCCCTTGTGCATGTTCGGTCACCAACCCAAGGGCATGTTTTACTCAAGGCAGAGATACCTGAGCTAGCTAGAAACTGGGAGAAGTAACCCAAGCTACTAGCAGGTGAAAGAGTCCAATTTTTCCAGTGTAGATGTCCATGTTAACTGAGCCCTAGCTCTTGAGTGTGAAATCTGAAGTCAGCAACCAGAAAAACATGTAACCAGTAGCAGGAAGGGCAGGAAAAGATTCTCTGGAGGCAGCTCCAGTGGAGCTGTTCCACATCATGCGTATAGGAGTGCATTACTTACATGTGTGATGCCAATCTGGTGAGAGACTGCCTCCCACTTCCCCCAACACCCAGCAGAAGAGCATTCCCTGGAGCCTGCCGCAGAATCCGGCTGATTCGGCAGATGTGCTGTATCGCATCCATGAAGAGCACAAGCTTCAGCTCTGGGGTTTTGGTTTGATTGTACTCCTCCAGGTAATCCTCAATCACAATCTTCAGCTGTGGGCAGAAACAGTCAATTGTGGCTACCAGATAAAAGCAATTGTGAGGAAGCGGGCAGTTGCCTGTAAGCACACCTAAGGCTCTAGGAGGGCAGAGCCTGGTGCTCAGCAGGGTCTGGGAGCAGCTGCCTGTGGTGAGGTGATGGTTCTCCTTACTCCGTGCTCCTATAGGAGCTGCCATTGCACTAGGCTGAATTTAGGTAGGGGTGGTGGCAGCAGCTGCTGGATGGTGATCTTAAACTAATTCAGGCAAGTGCCTAAGGTCTGCTGTTCCCAACAGTGCTGTTTGCCTGGAGAGAGAGCAAGGCATAGTTCAAAATAAAATAGTTTATGGCTGCCTGATCCACACTGTTCCAGGGCCTCCCTCTGGGAGAGCAAGCTTCCTTGCTCTATAGCTGACTGCTGCATGCTGTAGCTAGGATCCTGGTTGGAAAGGGCAAGTGCTGGAAGAAAATACTGCTGGCCATGGACAGGTAGAGAAGCATGTTCCTCTCCCAGTCTAGCCATCACACAGAATAGCTGCAGGAGCAGCATCTCCTGCCTTTTCCAGGGCTCTCTAACAGTAACCTTAGGCCAGAGCATGAGATGAAGCACCAAGGCATCTGGGATTTGGTCCTACCCCCTCAGCAATCTCACTGTGAACCTGGGCAAGCAACATCAGCTGGCATTCATACAGTACTGAGATCCCTGCCTAGACGCCAGAGTCCTATGCGCATCAGTGGACTGTACAGCAGCTCGGTAAGTCTGGCTGCCTCAGCTGTGCTCACCTCAGTGGGGTACAGGCCTACCTACTTTGCAGAAGAGATTGGAAAGCTCAGTTAATTACCAGTCCTTGTCACACAGCTATCACAAGAGGAGAGACGACAGGATAATCATCTGTTTCTGATAATGACTGCAAAATGCACTGCTCATTGCCTTTGCTTAATTATCACTACCAAAGTACTCGCAGTATCTTTTTCAACAGGGAATCTGGCAGTAACATTAATTACTTGTAAAGGTCAATTGTGAAGTCTTTAATAGCAAAAGTAGTATTGTTTGGGAGTAATGTGCCATTTCTTTCCAGCCAATTTAACTTTTCAGTCCCAAGAGCAGCTCATCTGGGAGATCTGGCCTAGCAGGCTGCCCCCAGGATGGCAATGCAGAGACAGCTTGTTCCACCTCAACTTCTCATCACACCAAATGCAGCCAGTATCCATATCTGGGGTAGGATTTCACAGGAGAGCCCTGAGAGGGTTTGTGATTCCAGACACCTTCAACTCAAGCAGCCCCATGGTTACTGTTAACTGTTTTGTTTACAGAAGACTTGGAAGATGCGAACATAGTTCACTACATCACGATTCCCAGGGTCCTTACCTTTTCCTGGCTGTCAATGGCTTTGTACCGTTTGATATCGGCATCTGGCTCCATGAAGTCTCCAAACAGAACTGGCTGGGAGGGGACAACCTCATCAAAAGTGCTGCCTAGCTCCTCCATCATACTCTTCATCAGGTTGTCAAACCAAGCCCGGTCCTCCTTGCTGACCAGGCGATCACAGAAGACCCGGCAGCTCTCATGGTACCACAGTCTTAGCAGGTGCAGTTTGTTCTGTTAAGAGATCCCAGCAAAACAGCCCCCATGAGAGAAGCATAGAATTATTAAGAGCCTTGCTGTCAGGAAAGCTGGTTCCTGCACGGCGTGGGGCCAGCTCCACTCCTGCTACAAAGCTGTTGGAGTGGGGAAAGAACTGGGCGGAGGAAACTGCATTCCCTTCTCCTTCTCAAAATCAACTCTTGTCAAAACATCTGCTTTGCAGGGAGCTCATTACAGCTTTGGCTAATCCCCCTTCTATTTGTCCATATGTCAGGCTTTCTTTGAGAGATTTTAATTTCATGTTGTTTGTCCTTATCTTTCCCCCAGTTTGATTTAATTTTTACTGTTTTCAGAAGTTCTTGTCTCTTTTTGGAAAGATCCTTTTATTCCAGGGTAGCACAGAACCAGGGTCCCAAGTATTTCTTGTGATAAGACAATGTCTACCAGCTAGACCGGAGCCAGAGCAAGGTCCTCAGGAGAGCTGAAGGGGCAGAAGCCTCCATTGCTACAAGCTGGTAACAGGAAAACACTTCTGCTCCTGTGTGGCCTCCTGTCTGGTCCCCTATGGCTCCATCCAGCTCTGAATGGCCAGGCTGTGTATACTGGCTCCCTGTGCTTGCTTCCACGCCAAGGCAGGGCTGGGGTGGCGTGACAGGTCTGTTCACTACTGGTACTAGGCAATATAGCCAAAGGGAAGATCACCACATTCATTGAACAGTACCAAAACGCAGCTTCAACAAGAAATCGAGGCCTGTTTGCAGGCCTGTCAATGAGACCCTTAACTGGAACATTTCTGGTCTTTCCCCGAGTGGCATGGCTGTGTTGATGGAAGGACTCACCTCAATCTTGCTGGGCTCAGCCATGAGCATGCCCTGGAACACCTTGGAGAGGTCTCTCAGGTTGAAGGTGTAATGTGACTTCGCTGGTGTGGGCAGCAGCTGGGATGTGATAGTCAAATACAAGCGGATACTGGCATCAACCAAGGGCTCGTTTAAGTCTTTAACTGCAAATGCTCCTGCTGTAGAGACAGAGGAAGGTGGAGAGGATGTCAAGGTGGTGACTCTGGGTTGAGAAGGTCCTAGCAGTGCAGACAGGTGGCACTGAGTGGCAGAGGTGTTGCTAGGGCTTGGCCAGGAACACACTTTTCTTCTGCTTACTTATGCAGAGACTGTGGGGACCTGACCAAGCACCTGCTCACTGCAGTGGACAGTTTGCCAATGAGTTTCCCAACCCAAAGGAATCAACTTTGGGGAGAGAAGAATGTATCACAACAGTTCTGCAGTGTTAAGACTTCATGCACCCCAAGGAGAGAGGAAACACTGCCAGACAGGTAATTGGTGCCTACTTGAAATATTCCAGACAAGTTTTCCTGCTCCCTCCTTGTACTCCTACAGTAGAGTCTCAGATAGTTTTAAGCTAGAAGGTGTGAGTGCCCTCTTAGCTAAACCACCTCGCAATTCATTTTGCTTAGCATATGCAAAGTCACTGAGGAATAATTTCTTATGCAATAGTCTAGCAAGATTTAAACACAGCTGCCAGTTTTAGAGCATAAAATACTTCCCCCCCCCCCCCCCCCAAGTTACTTCCCAAGGAGTGTCTGTAACAAACTTGGAGCCCTGTGACACAGTATTTTGTATGTTTCTGCATTATTTCCAAAATTCTTTTAATTTCTTTTTAAATCACAGCTAGATGCCTCAGTGTGCCCCTAAGCTCATAGTCAGGTACTGATGCTTGTGAATATTGGAAGCACTCAGAAAGCTCTGCTTTGCTTCTCTCATAGCTCACTATTCTCATTCCTTCCTACTGGCAGTTTGCAGATGAGGGCACATTTGCAAAGATGATCCTAAATTCCCACCTTGTCAATTATGAGAGGACTCATTTCACTCCAAATGAACCCTTTTTTCTGGGTGGCTCTAGCACCATGCTTAGATCCACCCTGCTCAGCTGTCCACAGGCAGCAGCAGATGGAGAGTAACAGAAGGCTCTGCTTCCACAGAAGGCTGTTGTCTGGGCAAGTGCCTGTCTGCTGAAAGCACAGGTAAGCTATGCCATGCTGTGCCCATCAGCACGTTCCATTCACAGTCTCTCCCTCTCTCTCTTATCTTTCTGTTCTTACTTACGCACTGGATCTCTGTAACTTCTTTCTCCTAGGAGTCCAGCTAGAAAAAGGCAAAAAACCTGGAGTTACAGATTTACATACTGAGATGAAAGATATCTGTGTCATTCATCACAAACAAAATCCTCTTTGAAAGGCTGAGGCTATAGGATACCTTATGGAACTGTGAGAGCCAGAGTTGAAGTCTGCTGATTTGCACCAGCAGTTTGGCCCCGAGTCTAAACAGTGCATGAATTCTCTGTTTGTCAAGATTCAAACAAAACTTTCCCAAAAGCATCTTCAAGCAACTACTGCAAGTTCCAGCTTCCAACACTCTGATCAGATCATCGCTATTAATTGCTCCCCTTCCAATCTCCATTATCATCAGGTTGACTCGCAGCATGAGGAGGAGGTGGCTGTCTGCAGAACCTACCCATCCAGCTGCCGAGGATGCTGGAGAAGATAATCTTCTTGCTGCTCTCTTCCATCTCAGTGAAGGAGAGGTAGTTGAAATGGCGAGTGAAGCGTGGAGTGACAGCATTCCTTCCCCCTCCAGGAGGTCCCATGGCACAGACAAAATTAATATCTACCAGCTTCTTAAAAGTACCTTGAAGAGTCAAAATATCACGAATGAATGTGAAGTTGTAGCTAAAAACCCTCGCCACAAATCTCCGCAGCAGGTATGCACATCTACCTAACAGGGCCAATTCTGCCAAGAGTACTAGGCAAAGGATCTGCGTCCTACCTATTTGTTTCCTGTCGTACCAGCCTTGGTGGTCCATCCACTGCCGAAGCAGCTCAATAGGTGGCTGAGCACCATATTTCTCCAGCACGGGCATGTTCAAGTCATCAATAAAAAATATGAAATACCGCCCAACTGGAGGCCCGAACACACCCTTCCGCCTGTAAAGACAGAAGCCGTGTAAGGATGCAGGACAACTCCTATTGCAAAGATACTCTTAACTTGATCCCAAAGCAGTTTTTTCTCCAGAGGCTTCCTGGGACAGCAGCTTCACCTATCCTTCCGCTTGACACTCCGTATACCCCTTTATTTGGGCCTTTGCACAGAAAAGATTCAGAGAAACGTTTGAGGCACTGGCTTCTTTCCAAACACAAGTGAAATTTTGCCTACTTATGCACAATGTCAATGAATAAATGCATACGAATAAAAGCAAAGCTTGAGCCCATGAATCTGTTGGAAACTTCAAACCACAGTGGCTGACCAGGGAGGCAAGAGGGAAACTGTTAACCATGGGGAGTAGGATTGGGAGTCAGCAGCCACATTTTCTCCCCTCATCAGTTTCTATAAAAATCCCACACCAGAGTTTGCAAACACCTGTGCTGTGAAATGTAGTATTTCTGGAATAACTAGAATTGGAGCAACTTTTACAGACCCTCACTAATCATCCTCACTTTCTTGCCATTCTATGAAGTCATTACTGGCTCTCACAACCCCAGCTCAGATGTGCTGTGTGTCCTATTTGCTATCCACAGCTGTGTGTCCTATTTGCTATCCACGGCTGTGTGTCTTTGGGGCCTCTTCAGGTCTTGGGATGAAACTAGATGGCCAAGTTGATAGACACACTAAGCGTAGGGATACTGCCTTCTCAAACATAGAAAAGAAACTTGCCTCTTTTCCAGTTTGCTGTCGATGAGATCCTGGGTTTGGTTAGCAGAGGTGCGTGCTGAAAATGTCAGGAAGTGGGTGATGTATCTGAGAGGCAAGTTCTTCAAAAGCTTGTCTGTAATTGTGAGAGTCTTCCCTGTGCCAGTGGGACCAATGCAGAGAACCTAGAAGCATAATCAGCAATGCAGCATAACCATAGGCATACAGTCTGTTTCCCAGCTCCCTGACATTTGCTGGAAGAAATGCAGGTTACTGCTCACTTAGGCATTCAAAGGCCGGGAAAGGACAGGACAGCTGTTCAACAGATCTCTTGGTGTGGAAGGAATCAGACCAGAGAAGTATGAAATGGAACCGTAAGAAATGGGTAAAGAGGGATGGTAATGGGCTATCTAGCAACTGCTGCATTTTGATTGAACAATGGAACGTTGATATTCCTTTGGGGCACTGGCATGGTGTCTGAGGACTGAATGTAGAACTCCTGTCACTTAGGCACAGCTTTTGAGCAGAGAAATACCAATCCATGGGAATGGGAAATAATCTCAAACTAGGTTCTGACTGCAGTGTGAGAGGAAAAGGTGCTCCTGTTGATGAGACCAAGGCTGAAGTGACGCATCAAAGACAAAGCTGGGCACGTACTGGCTTATGGTTGGTGAGCAACAGCTCCAGCAGATAGGCCATTCGGACTGTGTTCATCGTGGGCACAATAATGTCACAGAAGTTGGTGTCAGGAACCATGGTGAACTTTGCGGTAGAGTCCAGCCACTTCTCCCAGCACACCTGAAAGGTATGGGTGTGTTTAGAGGGAGCAGTTGTAGCTATCCCCTAAGGGAAAAGGAAAACTATTTCTGCTGTGTCTTCCCTCAGATTCTGATGAAGAATTCAGGTTTCCAGCCCCTCTGCCTAGTCTTGCCAGCCTTACCTTTCTATATGGCAATGCTGTGAGTGTCTGATTCATTTTTAGAGATTATTGCCCCAGCAGCAACACACTTGCACTCCCTTCTGAAAATTGGGATCAAAGGGGGATGGAATACTCGTGATATTTGGAAGAACTGGAATTCTGTCCTAAGCTGACCCACCCTGTAGGTGCCCCCATGGCAGAGGGCTTAGCTGCGATCCTATCTTCACATTTGGTGCTATTACCCGTGTTGCACTCAGAGGCACATGGAGGTTTTTGTACTTGTATAAGACATGGACGACTTGTGCTAGAATTAAGTCACAAACTAAACTCCCAGGGGCCACCATACAAGTGAGATGGAGGTTTTTGTCAGGGATGTGCTGGAGAACACTGAGAAAATGTGCATTCCTGACCACCCCATGTGGCCTTCCCACAGAGACAACTCTAGCAGCTTCTGCTAAGCCTCATGTAGGGCTCTTTGTTCTGCTCTGATTTCAGGAAGGGGAAGCATTTTCCTCCTTTTTTTTTCCTTTTTTTCAGCCCAGGGGCTGGTGACTGTCAACCAGATGGGCCTTCCATACCCTACTGCTCTGCTGTCTCCTGTGAAAAGATGGCATATTTGTCTGCTTTGCTCCTCCTCCAGCCTCTACTGCACGGAGCTCTTCTGCTGTTGTGCACTGCTTTCTAACACAGACCTTTCCATCTGAGCTTCTCTCTGTCCTCCTCCAGCTGCCACACTTGTAGAGCCCTCCCACTTTCCTGAGCACTGGCACAGGCACTTGGGTCTGAACTGACCAGCCCTTGGCTCAGACATGAATAATCTACTTTACAAACCCGAGGGCAAGAAACAGCCTTCTTCCTTTAATGAAAAGCTTGATTTCACTTTAAACATTCTCACTTGGTTCCTGTAGGCCTTTCTTATTTGCCCTTGATGAGGAAATCTTACAAATCCTGCAGGACTGTATTGCTTCCTGGTCCCTCCCCCTAAATTTCCCAGCTTGGAGTTGAAAGTGAAATATTTTACCTCCCTAACGACCTCATCCAGATCATCCTCAGCACTGCTAAGTCCAGCATCGTACAGTTTATAATCATAAACCAGTCCTTCTTCTGGGAAAAGTAGCTGGATCTGTGAGAATAAAGCTGTGGTGAATGTGGCTGCCACTCAGCTGAATTCACAGGAGGATCTGCACTACTGCAAGGAAAATTTTACTAATGGGATGTTGCCCAGGCCAGAGGGCTCAGGTCTCTCTCCCAGATCTTCCAGCTCCAGGGGTCCCTTAAAGTTTGAGATAGGTGTGGTACACCAGATCCCAAGCAGCAGCCCACCCATGGCATTCAAACAGCTCTGACCCCCATTCCTCCATAATGAGAGAGGATCTGCTTTTCCTTTACTCACCTTTTCCTTTGCCATCTTCTCCCTCAGCCACAAGCTGAAGGCCATGCAACCTTGGGAATCTCCAGTAGCACCCACACTCCAGACCAGGGCAAATATAAACCAGGGTTCAATCAGCTCTCCAATACGAGCTGCTTTCTCCTTGGGAATCATCCTAATTCCCTGAGAATCAGAGAAGGGCAGAAGTAAAATTCTCAGATACAGTTAAGATACACAAAATCCAGACTCTTCTTAATATGCTTGTTAATTCTATTCAGCTTCTATGTAGCTTTTTCCAGCCAGTTTTTCACAGGCCTTGTTAATGTATTCTGTGGATTAAAACTTGCTATTTCATTGGCGTACTTGAGAGACTCCCCTTGCTGAACTAATATCACTCAACAGGAGCTGGGAGAAGAATTTAGTCTTTGGTTTTAATTTGAAACTTGTCCAGCCTTCTTCAATACTAATTCTCAAAGGACCTGCAATCTGAAGTGCATCACTGCTTAGCTCTGATCTCTGCTTTCCACTCGTTCTCCAGTTCCCTCTGCTATAAATATAAGTGAACCTCTTCCCTCCAGCCTGGTAGGCATGGAGCTTATCTTTTGCTCTTTCAGTGGGCAAAGCATAATCCTTCCAGGTTTACCTGTGCTTTGCAGGATGTTGTATTACCTTCTGCCACACAGATGAGCTGTAGCACTACCTTTCTGTACCCACACCTTGTTCTCTGGTGACTAAGCCTCTGCATGACTTAGTGCCCTTAGAAGTTACAGGCACAAGTGATAGAGGTAGCAAAATCCTACCTCAATGGGAATGAAAGGCTGAAACAAACTTTCCAAGAGCGTAAGGAGGCTCCTTGTGAGGTTACTGTCCGTTGAGGCAACTATCTCCTTCACAAACCTCCGGACAAAGCCAATGGCCTCCTGTAAGGAAAGGCAGGAACAGCTCAGCGGCAGGAACAGCTCAGTGTCACCATCTAACACATGTGACCTTGCTTTTATCTTCTACGGTTCTGCTTTCTCCTTGCCTCCCTGCAGGGTATGTTTAGCAGGGACAGTGTGACTGAGAATGCATCCCAAGTACCACTGTTTTGACTGGAGAGAAGCAAGTCAAACCCCTTGGTTCAGTCTTAAACCAAAGAAACCTCTAGGCCCTGCCTTTTGGTTCTGTGCATCTTGTGCCATCACTGCTGTTAAACGGTTTGCTCCCTTCAGAGCCATCCTTTGCAGCTCCAGGTTATTCATTAAAATAGTGGCTTAGGAGCAGAGTAGAAATAACAAGACTTATTCTTACAACCTTCTCCCTGGAGTTACTCCACTGTAAGCGATGCAGCTGCATCAGGGATGATTTTGTCCAGAAGATAATTTTAAAATGAAACAAAACAAATTATAATGACCAATAAGACTAAGCCACATCTATAGGGATCAGTGAATAACCTCTATTCAACCCAGGAGATTCACAGAGCAGTTTGTATACTAGTAGTCTGAAGTATTCCCACAATGGCACTTAAATTCAGGCCTTGACAAGTTTGGGCTGGTTGATATCTGAGCTGACAAGCTCCAAGCCATGGAAAGGCTGGAACAGCATGGTAGCTCACCTTAAGAAATCTCCTGAAGAGAGATGCTAGCTGCTGTGAAAAGGGCTGCATGATGTCTGGGATTTTTTGCAGCCAGCACTCAATGAAGGGCTCTAGTCCCAGGATGCTGGGTTCCAGGTAAACCATGCCACAGCGGGAGACTGTGGCAGGGGAAGCAACAGCCAAATCCTGGACTTCAAACATCATGGTCATGCTCTGGAAATTGCAAAAGGAAAGAAAGGAGGATAAGGATTTGATCATTGCTGATATATCTTTCAGCATAATTTGGTGGAGCTGAAATCTTTTCCTTTGTTGCAGAAGCCCTCTTTTTGCTGTAGTGCAGCAGAGGTCTGGACAACACAGGGATGCTACTGAGACACAAATTTCCATACAAGGCCATCACTGACATCAAGTGGAAAATAAAGGCAAATCTGTTCCAAGAAAAGGGAAGGAAAACAACAGGTAGCAAAAGCAGGAGGGATGAGTTACCTCTGTCAGCTTGATTATTTCCCCTGAGCTGAGACACAACTTCTTATTGTCATCTAGCACCGTGTTCATGTTCTCAATCCACAAAGCATCAACTGGCCCATCAAACATGTACCACTTCTTGCTGGTGTCAGTGGCTGCAGCTCCCTGCCGGATGAGTGAGGAAAGGATCCCATCTGTCCTGAAAGGTAGGAGGAAGGCAGGGCTTGGCCCATTCTGGTTTTGCTGAAATCAATGGCAAAGCTTCCACCGTATAAGGCAACAGAACCAAAATCTTACTCTGGTTCATATGCCCAAGGATACCTATACCTCACTTGTTGATGAGCTACATAAAAGTCCATTTCATTCTTTTACTGAGATATATTTCAGCCTGAGTGACACCATGAAACAATTTCTTTGGGCATTAGGATCTGGGTTTCATGTCAACTAACTATAAAATGCCAAGCTTCCCTTTAACATCTCTGTCCTCAGTGAAAAGCAAAGAGACCTTGCTAGCATCCAGTTTGGGTCATAGGCAGGTTATCTGCTCTCTGGAGGTGCCTCTTTTTCTCTGCCAAGCGTAAAGGGAGACAAGAACAGCTACTCTGCTAATTCAGTTGGGTAACTATAGGTTACAAGGATGAATCCAGGCTAAAGAGCATGACTCTACCCTCTTTATAACTGAAGCTCCCCATCCCCAGATGCCTGTGAACCCAGGTGGTGCTGGCACTGGTGAGCAGGAGTGCAGACACGTAAGGAATACTGGCTGTTGACAGCACGAACTTAATCTGTACATGGAAACCTGGAGTGCAATTTCCATTCAGGCTCTGGATTCTACTCCTATTATTAAATAATTGTCCGTTGTTTTTACAGAGCTAGTGAATTCCAGGGTATTGTTACTGAGATCAAGGGAAAACAGTCTGTTCTAAAGCTCAGCTGATTAAAACAGATGGATTTGTCTGTAAATACATTTTACATGGCTGCTGTATTTTTCTTTTTGTCATGTTGATGTGCTTGTGTGCTGCCCCTGGATAGAGTCACACCATAAATAAACTGTCAGAGCTTAGCTGAAATATCCTATAAAATGTCCTTCAGTAAATATGCACTAGAGCCCAGGTTGGGAAGCTCTGGGTCTCAGCATCAGTAATGCTTACTTGGTTGCACTTTTCCTAGAGGCAGTTAGTTTCATATTCATTTAGTTTCCCTTGTTTTATACAACACAGTCTTTAGCTTTGCCCCTGAGCAAATGGTGGGTGACAGGGCCAAAGGGAGATTCACACTGCTTCTCGCACCTTAGCTTCTGCATAAAGTGAGCTGCCAAGTCAACCTTAGGTCACATATGGAAACATAAGCAGTAGGACCTGGCTGTCAAGAGGGCAAATGGGCTATTGGTTCTCGCTTCCAAACCATGTAAGCAAGCAGGAGCCCTGGTAACAGGAATGAAATGCCTCTTTATGCCTGAAAGTCACTCCTCATCAGTCAAGGCCACCAGTGTATTTATACAGAACAATTCAAGTGCGCAGTACAGAGGTCACTTTTCTTTAGAAGCAAAGCAAGTGTTTTTAAGCTGCTGTATCTTAAAGCAGGGGCATGGGCTCCAAAGCAATTGAATTATTGTTACACAGTTAATGCTGCAAGCTGAGCTGCAGTAACTGTCTGGGCATGTGCTGGCAGCCGGGCCGAGCACACAATAAAAGATGTCAGCTTAAATCGCTGTGACTGGCTATTGTAGCTTGGTGAGGATAAGGACTTGATCGCTTCTGGTTTTATGCCACTATCCTAAACAGTTCTCAGCCTTGAAGAGAAGACACTCAAGACCAGAAGAAAAGTGTTTCCCATCTGGGAGGAGGGAAAGTAGGTTTTGTACTTTACCACTCATGCGTTAGCAAGTTGAACTCTCCATATAGCTGGCCCATTGTGATGGATTTGGGATTCAGTACAAAGTAGCTGACTGCTTCATAATTCCCACCACTGGCTGCAGGCTGACCTTTCAATGATGTCATTGCAGCTGCCAGGACTTCATAACTCTGCAAAAGCAGGAAAGCAAGAGAGTTAACTGGCATGGCTCCGTAACAACAAAGCCACTTGCTCTCACAGCAACTGCACTCAAAAGGCAGTAAGAAAGGAAACAGTGAAGGATAATGTCATAGTAAGGAGATACCTGGCTGTATTCACAGAAATGAAGCATTCTAGATGCAGGGGGGGAAGAGGTTAGATCTCCCATGCAAGAGGCCTGAAGCATCTCAAGATGTCTAAGTATGCTTCAGCCTTAGAAATCTGCAGCAGAGTTAATAAGCCTCAGTCTAATCTTCCAACTCAAAAGAGTGAGCTGGTAATATACTTCCCCGTGGCTATAAATCAATACTAAAAGGCAGCATCTTGGTGCCCTGACTTCTATCTGAGAAAAGCTGGAAATGCTGGAGCATGAGTCTTCTGTGAAGCTCAGTGCTCTGCATCACTAGGTAGGTAATGGTTTTCTGGGGCCAGCACAGGGTCTCAACCATACCTTTGTCTTCCCAGAACCTGTTGGCCCCACCAGCATAAGGCCATGACGAACCACAGTGGTTTCGTAGAGCTGGATGCACTTAGTCACAAAACCTGTAGAGGAAGATGATACAGAGTGGGTCAGGGACCAGCTGTCTTTTTCCTAGGGCAGGGCACTGGACTAAAAGCCCAGGCCCAGAAGGAGCTGGCAGAGAGCCTTTCCTCTCACCATCAACATCCTTCAGATTCTCTCTGATGCAGGATTTGCGAATGGCTTCTTCCAGGATACCATAATCAACAGGCTTTTCTCTGATCTTGGGAAACAAATCTGAGACAATACCATTGAAGAGCTTGAGGTCATCCTGCAGGAATTTGGGTACATTGGCATCCCTGATAGCCCGCAAGCAGATCAGCTCCTGCAAAGATTTAAGAACTCAGACTTCAAAGATCCTGCCTCTCTAATAAGGCTGCAGAAAAGGCCACAGAAGTCTATGACAGTGTGAAGTATAAGCACATTTACCTCATTCATAGTAGGATTCTCTCTTTTGAGATTGCCGGCTGTTGAGATAACAGTCTTCACAGCTCTCATCCCAAAGTCATAGTGGTCCTGGGGAAGGCACAGGGGAAACAATGTCATCAGATACAGGAGCATCACCTAAAAAAGACTGAACCTACACATGCACTCAGCAGAGAAGAAAAATGAGGGAATTATGCCTTCAGAACAACTGTCCTTTCCATCCAAGTCTGCTGTCTGGATCCTTCAAACAGCTAACTAGTCCTCAGCTGTACAGACTATGGGTGAGGAAGATGAGAATAACTGTATGACAAAAAATCCTAGATGGAGAGAGAAGTAGGCAGGGCTGCTTGGCTCAACTGTTTTGCCATTGTAATCCTAACTAGGACTGCAAGTGAATGAAATTCTGGCCACAGGAGGAGAAATGAGAATTAGAAAGGAGGGAGGCAGATGAAGAATGGGTACTGTGACCTTTCTGTGATACGCTGTCATGAGGCACCAAGAGAATCATCCAGGTACTTTGTGCCTGTGTTGAGAAAGCCTCACATTCAAAAAACAATCATGGACATTAAGGCATCTACCTGGGTGCTGAGCTGCTCTGACAATAGTTTGAATGTTGTGGTGATCTTCTTTGCAAGGGCTTTGGCTTCATTAAACCCAAAGGAGTACAGTGAGATCTCGGCAATCATGGAGTAATCTGGGACCATCATAGCCACGGGACGAAAAAGAGCCTGAAACATGCAGTTCCAACATGAGATCAAAACACTGTTGTTTCTTGCTTTTCCCAGCAAACTGAAAACACTAAGTATCAATCCTAGACTGTTCAGAGATACCAGCATGAGTGTGCCTGGCACCTCCCAGGGTAGCATCCCTGCAGACTGCAACCTGAAGAGCGCTGGTTGCTTACAGATGTGATTCAAATCTCAAAACTATTCTAGAAACTTTCCAAAAGCATCACAACCCAACCCTTGTCATGGACACACTGCTGGTCTGAGCAGCATCCAGCACCTGTATTGCCCTTCTTCTTTTTGTCTAGGCAGTCTGCGCTCCTTACCTTCAGGTTATCAGGCAGTTCAGTACGCCCAGCATACCCTGGGTTCATTGTGATGAAGACTGCACAGGATGGGACCAGTGGGATCTCTGTGCCTTCAAACATGAAGTGATCCACCTAGAAAATAAAAAAACCATGATCATCCTCAAAGAACAGAGTCTGACCTGCAAATTAAATAACGTAGCAGAATCTTCCAAGAGGAAAACAATGGCTTTCAGTAGTTAAATTATAAAGCATGGACACACAGAGCTGCCCACAACTGCAGTGACTCAATCTGGTCCGGGATTATACAGGAATCCAGTATTACCAGCAATATTTTTCCCTGTTTAAGAAACTGGGCTCAGGGGAGATTTACTGATAATTTTTTTTTTTTTTTGGCTCTTGGACAGACTTCTATCCCTCCAGCTGTAAACAACATCTTTCCATTTATTCTGCAGTAGAGTTTGGACCTGAATTAATTCATGGCAGAGAGGGCAAAGAGAAACCTAAATCCTTTTTAAAGCTGTGTAGGTAGTGATTTCAGATGGGGGATAAAGTAATGCAGAAGAATTCACAGAGAGCAAGTTTCTAATTCCAAGCCAAAGTCAAGGAGATTCAGGTCTTAACCCCTCTGAGTCTCCAGAGAACAAAGCAGAGGCTGGCTGCTAGACTGGCTGCTAGCTAAGTCTCTGTGTAAAACCAACAATTCACTTTACGTTGCAACCCTGTGTGTGCATGAGTATGCATTTTTTTGCACATATTGGGTTTTGTGAATCCACTAAAGCTTGGATAACACATTTAGACAAATGTGGTGCTGAGCAGCTCGTGGCAGAATGCTGGCTGCCTTATCACAGCTCCAATTTGCATCAGCTCAGTGGATCTGTATCAGAGCGTCTCCCACACCAAAGTCTGCTGGCACTGCAGCTCAAGCTGAGATGTACTTCAGCCTGCAAGAGTGTGGGCAACTGTGGCAGCACAGACTAGGGTAAAATTACAAAACCCTCTCAGGATGTCGACTATGTAATGGCCTGATATGATGCACCACAGCTAGGGCATTACTCATGGCCCTGCAGCTCAAGTATGTCTGTCTGAGCTGCCCCTGAGCAGTGAAGCTAGTCCTCCATGAAGATGCCCACAAAGACGAGGACTTGCCTTGACTAGCTCAAGTGGAGGATTTGTTTGTCTGTCCTTGCATTCACATGTTCATTACATACCCTCTGCTGCTGTGCTTTCTGAATGGTTGTGATCTGCTGGGCCACCACAGACAGCACCTCGATATCAATGCGGTTGAACTCATCAAAGCAAGCCCATGCACCACAGCTGAGCGAGGAGGGAAAAATGAGGTGAGTCAGGAACATCACACAGGAGAACACTTATATATATATATATATATAAACTTAAATATATATACACTGGGGAGGCAGCACAGAGACAAGAAGTGAACCTAAAAGGCCCCTAATGCCCCACAGCAGGTAGACACAGTTACAGTGTACTGGTAGAGCGGAAAAGGCTGCAGCCCCTCGCCCTGACTATGCACGACAAGCCATGTGATGAGTAAAAAGGTGCATGGTCCCTGCAAGATGATGGCAATGTCTGATCCTACAGTATGGGACAAATTCCGCACGTTACAGATTCGGGCTTGAAAGAGTTGTCATGTTGAATTCCTGTTTTGTACCTGAGCTGCAAGTGTAGCAGATACAACTTAGACATCTCAAGTCCATTTTTTGGAGCTTGGAAGACTATGTATAAAGCTGGAAGCATGTATATGAGGAAGGTGATCTTCCCACAAGGCACAGTTTAAGAAAGAAGTTAAATTACTTACAAAGAAAACATCTGAGAAAAGAGTAACAGCTTTTGTTGGAGTAACTAATTCAGATTCACCAGTGTGCAACAGACTAATTGGACCAGCTCTGTTTGAAATGTAGAGAAGAGAGAAGCTTCTCTGAGAGGATCCCTCAGGGCTTAGAGCAGTCTCTCTTGGCTGCTCAATTTTGGATACACTCAGCAGATTCTCTCCTTCTTAAGATTAAGCAGCTTGTGGGCTGAATCTCAGTCCAATGTGTATGATATTAAAACAAAGGCCAGAGCTGCAAACATTTGCACAGGTGGATTACTGCATAGTGGATTGGTGCAAAGCATTTTAATTTTGCCTTAAATGAACAGAATCCATTTTTATCTTTTTTTTTTTTTTTTTTTTTTTTTTTTAATTGGCTCAATTGTTCCTCCCTTCTGGCAGGAATTTTGTAACTTTGCTCATTCTGGAACACAGTAACCCCCTTACTAGGGCTTTGCTTGTTCTTCTGGGCTGCTACAAAAAATATCCACCAATTCCCAGTGGCCAGCATCCCTGTATCCTACCCACTCCTTGATAACGATACACAGCGTTTCCTTATACCTGGCTAATCCCTTGAAAAACTTTCCCATTGCCATGAAGTCAAGCTGGTCAGAGCAGTTGAACACTACAGTTTGGATTGCTAGTGCTTTGCCCAGGTCTTTTGTTGTTTCTGTTTTGCCTGTTCCTGCTGGTCCTGCAGGTGCTCCTCCAAATTTCAGGTGCAGAGCTCCTGTAAGCGTCAGATAACACCTACAACAAAGAAGAGACCAGATGATGAAAAGCCTTTCTGCTACTGATTTCAGTAAGGGAGACATATGATCTACCCAGCTGGAGACAAGCAGGAATCCATCCTTTATTATTCTTCAGAAGCACTTAGATATGCAGCATTCTGCAAAGGAGTTAGCTAAGTGGCCTTGATTAGTATTCATGGGGGCCTGCATGGATAAATCCTTCTGCCACTGGCTACAAATTCACTCTCCAGAAAAAGGACAGTTGCAAAAGGTAAAACTGTTATTACTGCTGCATATTCTAGAGTATTAGATGCCCCTGTCTACTGGTTTGTGGAACAGCTCCTTAGGTATCAGGTGGGCATTTTATAAGAGTCAGAGCACTACATTAAGAATTAGGAGAGTGAAAGCAGTCAGTCCGAGCACTGATCACTAGGAATACAGCAGAACCAATGCCAAGGTGTTTCTATGCCCTCATCTCAGGTAGTCCTTCACTGTACAAATGGTTTCTATTTACATACATTAAGCAGTAAGACCGGCATGGTCAGATCCTTGGTTTAATCCTCAGTGAGGTTTGTTCATCCAGAAGAAAAAAGAAAAAAAAAAAAAGAAAAAGAAAAAAGATACACTTCTTACCCAGAAAACAATCCCCTTACCTGTCAGTGAGGGGTGTGATAACCAGACGGCCACTGTTCCCCAGATACTCATAGCCGTAGATAAATTCAGCATTGACCGCTCTGATGTACAGATCCTCCCTCTCCCAGTAGTATCTAATGATGAGTGAACACGACATCAGAAAGATAAACCCTGGCTGGCGACAATACAGCAGCTCATAAGACTACAGCCAGGTTTGGAGACCTGCATGCCAAGAGATTTCCCTCTTGAGAGAAGAAAGGGTAAGGTAACACAACAGGGTGGACGAGATCTCACAGAACCTGAAATTAGGTGTTGTATCAAACATCACGCTCCTTGGGCAGGAGCATGGTCTGTCTCGGATGTATCCTGGCATCCTTAGCAGACTTCAATCCCACTCCTCATAGGGATGTTAGAGGCAACTCAGGAATACTGTTTACAGACTATGAAACTCTTGTTTCCATGTCTTGGACACAGCTGATGGGTAAGGAGAATGAAGACTGGCCAGGGTAGCTACATGAGATTCAACAGTTATGCTCTCTACCTGAGCTGGGAGATCCACTCGAAATCATTCACGCTTGTCACATTCTCCTCAATGAGCTTTGCTGCAACATCCTTGGCGTGGACCTCAATCACAATAAGAGCTGACAATACTGCTCGCTGCATCTTGGACAATTCTCCACGGACAAGGGCAACCAAATCGCCCAGCTGGGAAAGGAAAAGAAAGTGCTCTGAAGCAATCCATATCCCAAAGGCCCAGGCTGTACAAACACAATGCAATCAAACTTATGGCATGCTAAGTCCAGATCATAGGCTATGTCCAGGCAACTTCTGCCTCTTCTCTTGTCAGAGATACAAATGACTGCTCAGAAAGCAAACACTGCTCAGGGCTGGCTCAGAGCTGACTTTTACCTACACTGTTACTGTGATCTGGTGAAAAGAAAGAGTTAGAGCCACCATGAAGCCCAGAGCTAATACCTCCCAGGTATTAGATGTGATTAGATGTACAGAACAGATATGAAGGATGCAGTTTTGATTTGATGTCTACTGTCCAACACTTCAGTTCTACCTTTGACTTCTTTGGTGACCCTGGAGAAGTTACCTTTCACCTTGTTTCTGTCTTCAGGTAATGATCATATTAGGAGTCCTGTGGTTTATTGGAGGTTTATGACGACAAATATGCTAATGATTAAGATGATAAATAACCTGTTTTTTCGGCTGGTTTTGAGCTGCACTATGCAGAACTGTGTGTCTTTCTCCCACAGTACTGTCCTGGCTATATTTATAAGTTATCTGAGGTCTGATGATTGAAAAATCTCCATCTGGCAAAATCTCACCCTTATATTCATTTTCATACCTGAGTACTCAGCTGTGGGAAAAGCCTGTTGGACAAATCTCCAGCTTCCAGAGCTTCAGACACTTCCTTTGTCCAGAAAATCTGGCAGCCAGCAATGACCACTTGGCCAGGCCATTGCAAGACCCATGTAGTACGTGGAGCCTTAAAAAAGAAAAAAACACCAACCCCCCCCCACCAAGGTGGTAAGACAATGATTTTTGGTTTTATATCTACATCTCCCTGCTCTGAGATGCGTGATTCACAAATAAGAACTGAGTTCTTGTCTGAGACGCTTTCCTTTGTTTTTCCTCCAGTTGCTGTGAAGAAATCTTCAGGCAGAGGCTTTCTGGACACTGGGTACAGCAGGTACCTTCTCTCCACTGTGCCATCTGCAGGTTAGTAACCAGTAACAAGTGGCCAGCAGCAGGTGAAGAACAGGAATCTGTGAGACCCAAAAGAATGTTTCCCCGCCTCTGACCTGTTCTGACTTTCCTAGTTTCAAATTTTCAGACCGAGTAGAAAACAGTAACAGAAATATTTGAGGCCTTTTCATTTCTTAGCCTTTCTGCCTCCTAGACCCAAAGAAAAATTTACATTTTCTAGCAGCATAGCTTTTACACAGAAACCAGAGCCAAGATGCAACCTCTATGCATTGATTGAAACCAATAGTTCATGTGCCTTGGTTACTTTTAGAAGCCCCTAGCACACTGTGTGAGACATGAGAGAAGAAGAAGATCCTTATAACGAGGAAATTGCCTGGAGAGAGAAATAGATGTGGATTTGTACAGGGTTGTTCTATGATATTAGGCAGTGCTCTGTGGCCACTGAGTGAGTGTGCATTCTTCTGGACAGTTAGGTGCTTGCTCAGCTGCGCATTCTGCACTTGACCCACACACAACTGGATTGAAGATTGTATTTTAAAACTAATAGACTATCACAAATTCACCAGCCCCATCATCACTGGTGACCTCTACGGCAAGCCTGGAACCATCAGAGACCTATCAGTCTGTGATAAAAAACTCTTACCTCTGGATAAACACCAATTGATCTTTCTATGTTGTCCCGTACACTGGCCTTCATGGATTTCTCCACTTCCAGCAGCCAGTCCTCCACATTGTCAGTGGGATAGATGGGAACAAAGAGCTTCACCTCTTCTCCTTCAGCAGAGTACATGTGTGTGATCTGTAGGTCCTCCTGGAACAGTAGCTAATGGAAGAAGCACAACAGGAGATGTGAATGGAGGATTTCCTTTCTATCCTTGCCTCCCTGCCACTGGAGGACAGCGAGGCTATAGCGGTGTACGCACGTTATAAATCCACTGCTAAACTTGGCTGTCAGTAGTGATAATAAAGTGTGCGACAGATGTGCAAAATGACCTCTCCAAAAAATGGAGGATGATTGTATGAAAACAGAAATTCACACCACTGGTTTAACTTGAGTGAAGCAAATCAAATTATAGGTAGGATGAGCATTTCTCATTGCCTGTCTAGCATTCAAACCCTTGATTCCTGTTCAATTCTGTAGATTCAAATCATTTCCCTTGAGGTCACAGTGCCTGGTTTTAAGAGTAAAATTTTAACAGCTTCTTCAGTGCCCCAGCATATCACTGAAAGTCTCCTTATTTATTCCAATGGCTTTGCACCAGGTTTCTAGCTCAATTTCCTTTCTATTTTCCCAGCTAATGACTAGGAGATTGGTTTTAGTGTCTGAGTATTGTGGTGGTGTGATCTGTGACTAGCCATGGAGTCTGAAGTCTATTAGGAATAATAAAGAGGAAAGATAGCCGGGTTAAGCCCAGCTCCTAAGTAGGGATGAAGGCAGAAACTTAATTTAGTTCAGGCTTGCTCGCTCTCTCCCTCCTGAGGCTTTCAGCAAGAGTGGGATTCCATCCCAACCAGGTGCCTGTGAGTAGACAGCTAAGTCTGAGCTACTTCTCTTGGCCTCCATGGTGAGATGGACAGACACGTCCAGAGGGAGTGTCCTCTCTTCCTAAGATAGGTACCTCAGGGAATTTCTCCAAGTTTCCCTTTGCAGATGCCTATTTCCTCCACGTTGTCTTAAGGGCAATTGAGGGTTCTCAGTTCATGGGCAGACATCTGGGTTTGAAATGTCTAAAGTAAGGTTGCTTGAATCTCACTTTAGGGCAGGGAGTACCTTTCAATGCCTACATACAGTTACAGGTTTCCAGGAAATACACATCCACACAGCAGAATGTGAACACTCCTCCAGACCTCAGAACACCTCCAAGTTCCCATGACACCAGCTTTCCAAAGATGGGCCAAGCCCTGGCATGCTTGCTTTGCCTACCTGTGCAATATTCTCAAAGCATTTGCGGAGGTGAGGTTGTACAGCAGTGGGGTCTTTCGTCTGAGACAGTATTTCTAGCAGCTCATCATCTGAAAGGAAGTAGAACCTAAAAACACAAGAGGGAACCATGAGGGGAGGCTCTCTTCACTGCAGCATCAGGGGCTACGTGCTGGCAAGCTGAGGAACAAGACTATGGCTAGAGACACTGTTTCTGACTGCCCACTGATCTCTTTGTATTTGTGTAGGAGATTAGCAGACACAGTCCAGCCATCTACCTTTCTGTAGAGACAGACTTCTCCATCTGCAGAAGTCAGTTATTCCCATGCAGGGTGGGTTTAAATGAGTATCAAACAACAGAAGCATTCCTTCAGGAACAAGGGACTGAGTTACATGGAGGATTTTATTGCACCCCATCCTTTCTAGACAAAAATGAGAGGCACAGATACACAACGATGCTACCAGGCTGCCCTTAACTCACATTTGTGTCTGCCTCGTTTTCTCCCCATCAGATGGCAGCATTGAAAGGCACAGCCTTACTTATATTTGCAGTCTCGTGACAATATCCTAAGCTTAGATTGTTTTCCTCTTTCTTGGCAGAGTTAACTGGAGTGAGCCTCTCATTTCATATTTTCTAAACCAGAGAATGTGGTCCCGCCCACTAAAATTTGGGATTACCTGGGAAAAGCACTTCTCTTAGTCTCCAGATATTCACTCAGCCCTTTCTGCACAAGTTCAAGTAGTTTGTTACATTTTTGCAGGTTCTCCAGTAGCACAGGATCAGGGCACAAAGAAATAACCTATAAACAGAATGGAGAAGAGAAGAGAATCACTATTCTGAGCATGTGGGAGATAGGGCAGTGGAGATAATTGGGCTGCCCAGTGATGTTGCTGATAAGATTTAAATGAGTCACTCACAGGAGTACTTTCACAGGGATTTGGAGAGGTGTGAGCTTTGTGGGCAAGGGGGGAAACAGTGTTTATGGATGTGACAAGCACATTTCTGGGTTCTCCTAAATACCAAAATGTGTAATATGGAATATAAGTGGTGATGGAGTCCTGGGAAGCAGAGACTGGAGAACAGAGGAAAGCAGAACATTGTGAAAACAATGGCTCTCAATTTAAAGAGTCAGTCTTGAGGAGGAATTGAAGGACTTACCTTATGGATTATGATTGTAACAGGGCTGGTTACAAGAGTCATAGGAGGCAGGGAGTCTGTGTGCTGAGGAGAAGGTATCTGGTGGGGTGGACAGCTTGGCGCAAGGCATCTCAGGGAATGACTCTGTCCATTTGGACACCAGAACGACAGGCCAAGTTCCAAGAGAAAAGACCTAGCACACTGCCCTGGGCAAGGATGCATGGTTTATACAGTGCTGCTCAGGCCCACACCACTACAAAAATGATGACTCAAAGGCAGTCCTTGTGTGAGCACAACTCCAAGGAGTTTGGGATACCTGCACTGGCTTTCATCAAAGCACATACCTCAGGGTTTTCGTTAGCATTCTTCATGATGTTCCTCCAGTCCCTTTCCATGGCCTGGTAGCGCTGGCTTTCCAATGGGAGCTGTCTTTTGATGTCCTCTGACCTAAAGATTGGCTCCAAGTAGAGCCAAGAACGCTGGCACTTCAGCCATTCCTCTAGGACATCCTAGTGGGAAGCAAGAAAAGCGTATCAGGACACCACGCTATGAAGAAGTTCAATAAAACCATTCAAACTGTGCACCAGAATGGATTTAAAATAAGGGGGTGGGGGGTGGGGGGGTGGGGAGGGGAGGGTGGGAAGAGGTGATGCTGCACTTAAGACCTTTCATAATTCTAAAATCTATCTGCAGCAACAGAGGCTGGAATTTCCTTCCCAAATAATTAACAATTTCCTAGCAATCTCCTAGTCTCCTTTGCTAACTGTTGCCAGCAGGCACCAAAATCAACACTCACTAGTTTAATGGGGGTAGTTTAGAAACATGTGCAAGCCAATACTAAACCTCAAAGGGTCTTTGTGGTGCTAGGTCAAATTGCTGTGGCTAGTGTTTCTGTATTTTACAAAAGATGGCACAACGTGAGCACACAGTTAAGATGGGGATTTTAAAAGAGCTTTTTGGGGGAAGAATAATGACAAATAAAATATGCCAGACTCTGCAGTTCTGTCATATCCTTTCTCCTGCCTGGTGTACCTCAGCCTCAGTCTTGACTATGAAATAACCCATGAAAAGATCTTTGAACAGCACTCTGAAATAAGAGCATGAATGAAAAGCTAAACATTTAATTTAGACATCAGACAGGAAATCCTGTTTGTCAGGCACTCCAAGGAGCAAGAGAATTAGGTTGGAAGAACATCTTCCTCCTCCATTTTCAGGCATGGGAGACTGGAAGGTATGGGGAACCTGCTCAGCATTGCAAAGCGGTGCAAGTGTTTGACTCCCTTTCAGACTGCCTTAGTCACACAGCACTACAGTTCCTTGAGCACAGGCAGCCACCTGACCTAGCAAAAGGTGGGGTTTTCCAGCAATACAGACAACAGTGTTTGCCATACTCCATCGGCTAACCTGATAAGCCACTTCTCAGAAGCTGATTCATGGGCCTTTAGTGACAGGAATGAATGCAATCAAAAGAATGGGCAGGAAAGGCAGGATGAAAACATGGACATCACCACAGCCAAACCCACAAAGTAAATAACTGGGTTTCCCCCATGTCACCTACCATCTTAGGGCTTAGAGTAGATTTTCTGTATCCTCACGAGGCAAGGCTAGCATCTGGTAGCCCAAGGCCCAAGCACACCCAGATGGTAAGCACCAATAAACAGAATAAGGTAGTTATGAATAACAGATAACAATGCTGCTGTGCAAACACCAGCATCTACACAGAGTTCTCCAGACAGATGCTTGTATTGGAATTCTCCTCCTGCAGCAAAATGCTATTTTGCTGGCTGAGTCCTGTTGGGTGCTGAGCACTAAGTCTCTGGTTTGCTGAAGTAGTGCTGGCACGGTCTGCCAGATCCTGCCCTAAACAGCAGTCTTCCACATGCGTTCCTACACTGAGATGTGAATGATTAGCACGGATTTTACTGGGCCTGTAACAATCTGTAAGGTCCACTTAGTTTAATATGATTACAGACGCCAGAACAGGACTATTCACAACAATGGGAGAGTCATGGCCCCACCAAAAAGTGTTGCAATAGGCAGCAAAAGAGCTGGAATTTCATCACTACTGTTTGCAGAATAAGGCTCTGAGTCTATCCCCTCTTCTACTAGAGTCAGAGGGCTTTTGACAGGCCCTTTTCCCCACTAAAGACTGATGTTTTCTTCATCGTTGTCCTCCCAGTTCCCTAGCAGCAACTACACAGTGCCCATGTTCAAGCATGGCCGCCCAGCACAGCCCAGCTGCCTGCCTTCACCATGTGCAGTTAAGAAACCGATACCTGTGTCATCTTCAGTTTATTTTCCCATGTGCTCATCCTTTCCTCGAAAGGTTTCTTGAATGGTGAGAAGGACATGCTCTGAATCATGACAATGTGATCATCTAGGAGCTGAGAAGCTTCATCAGTGTTTCTCAGAATAAAGGTATCTGTGTCTTTGTAAAGTACCACAGTAAATAAGAAAGAACTCCATTCACTCTCAATCTTGTCGAGTGCCTGAAACAGAGGGACAAACAATTTAATTTTCAGATACAACTGTACAATGGTTATCTCAGTTTCCACAACTTTCTTAATGCCCCTCTCTAGCAACTGACAGATTTTTGCTCTTGTATTCCACTGGAATCTGCAGCTGGGTATTTTATACATGACATACTCAGCAACAGCATGTTTCCTCCGCATTGCCCATGGACTCAACACCTCAACGCTGTCCTGAAAGGAACACCTGGAGGGAAAAAAGGGCAATTTCATCCCCAGGCCCATATATGCTCCTAGATGTACAGAGGCTGCCAGCAAAGTGCCTATTAATGACTATGGTTAATGATGGCTTTGTGAAAGGTGTAGCTGTCCATTAGGAACTCACCTAAGATTTCAGAGAACAAAAGCTGCCAGAAGGTAATGACTTTCAATCAGGACCATCTTAGGCCACATCTGAACTGGTGAGCTGAAGCTGAAAGACTATCTAACCTATGAACCTCCAGAGACAGCAAGTCTTCCCTGCACATTTACTGTGCTAAAGAATTTGCTACCTCTGTTTCCAGTCACAGCTCCTCTCCTTGACATAACAGAATGCAGACAATCAATTTATTTTAAATTAAACAGTCACTAATCCCACAGTGTGGTGTGAGAGCCAACCAGTGGATTAGCATAACTGTCAGGCAGCACAGTTATCAAATTCTGAATTTGAACACTGAAATTCCACACAAAGCAAAATGATTTCTTCTAGTGTTTGAACTCAGTTGCGTGGCCACTGCTCCCCCTCTCCAAGGGCAGCAGCCTTTTTACTTATGCTGCAGAATGTGTCTAATGCTCTGGAACAACAGGAACATTACCCAGGGCAATGACTGCCTGCTCAACGTATTTGAGAAGCAACCAAAGACACAGCAAGTCCCATTCCCCTCACCTTCTCAATAGCATATTCCTTGCCAGCTATCTCAGCTACTTTGGTAATGCTCTTGATATGGTCCAGCAGGTTCATGTCCAAGCAGTGGCCAACTGTCAGGCTGGGTTCTAGCTTGATATCGACGTTTGTGTCTTCCCACAGCATTTCCCAGTGCCGGTTTCTCATACCAGGATTGCACAGCCCTTGAATTAAGGGGATGTATGGTCTGAATTCTTCAATCTTGTCTCGGAAGTCCATTGCCACACCCTGGCAGGCTTTCAGGGAGAAAAACAGAACATCAGCAACGACAGTGCGTGAGGAAGTCACCTTAAGGAACTTACAAGAAGTTGTCTAAAGCCCGATTTGCTTGTAGACACATGGTATGGGGTAGGTAAGCAGCAGGAGAGAGCACTAGAGAATGCAGGTTGAAGTAATGAGGACACAAAGGCACTCTCTACGTGGCTACTAAGCAAGGATTCAAGCCCACTCTCAGAAGCAGACCCATTAGCCAAAAGTCTGTAAGAGGTAATTCCATGCTAAGATTAAGTGCTCCTTAGCCCAGAGCTCCCTGGAAGAGGAGAAGCATTAATTTAATTATTTGAAGCTCCATCTGCCAATAGATATTTTAGAAGCTCTGGTCATCATTACAAGATCTTCACACTTCCTTAACAAGACTGGGTCGTGAGTTATCTCACGCCCCAGCTCTGGCCATGTTAAACGGATGGACACTGTACAAAGGAGCTAGAAGCAGGCTAGGATCATAACCAGCTGTGGAAATGGAAAGTGCAGGAGAGACTCTGCCAGCCTGTGGCCGCATTAGAGCCAAAGGTACTTCTGCCTCATAGGAAGGACAAAGTCAAGGAAAGAGCTTTGCTCTCTGGGGGCGCCCTGGAAGCCCATGTCTCTGCACTGTTCACATCCTGCCCTTTTTCAGCTTGTGCTATTGTAAGCAAAGCAATGGACAGGCAAAAAGCATAGGACTTGCTTCCTTTCCAAAATCTAGCTACAGCATGTGCCTCCTTTTACTGCACCCTGCGTGGTCACACTGCACACTCACAGCAAGGATGTGACCATCTCACACTCCCTGCCGGGTGGTATGCAAAGACAAGGCAGACTCAAGGACAAAGCGTATATTTTACCAGGTGTCAGGGAATATTGCAATGAATATGAGCAGGTATTCTTAGTATTTCTGTTTACCATAATGATTCATAGTTACTCACGCATCCACTCATCACCTCCTCCATTGGGGCTGATTCATGGCATTGTTTAAGAGCAAGTTCAAGTTAAAAAGGATGAATCAAAAATCTCCCACTGCAAAATATATTTCAATCTAAGCCATCTGGCAGGAGATTTTAGAATTAGCTCTAAAGAATGACCAACACATCTCTGAGAATCGTGGAATGGGAGGTTAAGCTCCAAATGAAGTCTCAATTCCAGCTTTACTAGGAGGCATGATGAAAAGACCTTCACATGAATTGCAAGGGTGGATGTGATCATTTAAACTTCACACACATTCAGGCAGGAAGGAAAATTGTTGTTACATTCCACAGATCATTTCCAGATTTTGCAATTTCATTTTACTCATAACAGAATCAAGACCTCTTCTGGTTTTCCATTAAATTCATTGGCCAATAGAGAAAATAAGATTGGCCAAGAAAACAGCACCTGGAAGACGCAGATTCAAGTTCCTTTGCTGCCTGACTTGCACAAGGGCTTAAACCCACATGTCTAGCCACTGGGCTAGATAGTAATTCTCTATGACTAGTCTGGATCATTTTACTTTATATAAATGAGTAAATATTAACGGCAACATAAGAGGGTGGCTTTTATTTCAGTACTGTCTTGGGAATTAGGTATAAAAGGGATTTGCAGCCTGGTTGTTTCCATGCCAAACTGGTACTTCAAGCAGCAAACTAGCATCTAGATATGAATCATCATAGTTCCAGAAAAAAAGTGGAAAATAACTTTGCTAGCATTTTCTCAGCTGGCTCTAATATACACAACACATCCATGTGACAACCTAACAATCCCTGTTCAGAGCACTCTGTGACATGCCTCACATCAAAATGCTGATAGGCACCAACTTTCCCAGACTGTGTATCTACCTGGTGAATCCTTGAACTGCTTCACGCATCTCTGCATTGTCTTAAAAGAGTCACTGACATTCTTTTCTAGCTGCTCAGCCTCAATTTGCACGAGAGGATCATTCATCCAGTTCTTGTACCACTGCATCCAGTCTGACACTGTAGTCCAGAGGTCATAGTATGGCTGGAAGTCCTTAACCATCCTGGATAGTTTACTGTACTTTGGAAAAAGAGAAAAAGGAAGCATAAGCAGCAAGCGTATTCTTCTCTGGATGACAGCTTGCATGTCAAAAGGCCAAAAAAGGCACAAATCTTTTTTTGAATCTCAAGAGAGCAATGTGACGTGTACTTCAAGAAGGTGTGTCAGACTACCTTCTCTTGGGACCACAACACAGATTCCAAGGGAGAGCAACTAGCAGAGCTAAGCTTTACGCATTCAGGCCTGAAAGCATCCATTGGAGCTGTGCCTGCACCATGTCTGGCATGGAAAGCACTCTTCCCACTTGCCTCTACAAATGCTCTGCTGTAGAATGGGGAGATTTTGATAAGCAGTCCACACACAATCAGTGAAAACACACATGGCACATCATACTGAAACTTGGCTCCTTACAGTGAAGGAGTAACCACAGACTGAGAGGCAGGAAAGGATCATGTGAACTCCTACTTCCACTCTGCATCCAGACTAGGCTGGACATGGATGACAAGGATTCATTGGCAGCTGAACAGCTACAGGCAAAACGAGTGTCTGCAACTACATAAACTCTTGCCTTAGGAGAGCAGGCTATACTCCGAGCCCAGGCAGCTGCTGCACACCACTGTGCAAACAGTCTCATTCATGTCTACATAACTGCAGTAACAGCCTTACAGAAACCGATGCATCTCAACTGCTGCTTCAAGACCTTCCCCATCCAATTCCTCCTCATTAACATCACTCAGATCTAAGTGTGGGCACACAAAATCTCTCACAGAAGCTCAGGCCCATGAGCAGCCTTCCACATTCACCTGGGATCAGCTCTTCTGCAGCACAGTGGTGTAACGGAGCACTGTGTCACACTACAGGACCATGGACCAGTTCACCAGATAAACCAAAGGAGCATGAAGGACTCCTTCCTGAGGAACTGTGTCCCGTTACTTGCCCTACCTACCACCTAGAAGTCCCAACAAAGATTAGGGTCCAGTAGGTACAGGACCTGACACTTACATTAGTAACTTTCATCCCAAAGATTCTCTCCCTGCTGTTGTAGAGGATTGCCAAATTCTGAAGCTCCTTCAGCTGCTTCCTGACCTGCCTTGTTTTCTTAGCCAACTCATGAGCTTGGTTAACGTCTGCCTGGATGGAAAATCCACCTACAGTCAGCTGGAAGAGAAAGGGCAGGCATAAGATGTAGCTCTGAAGCTGAGTGCTGCCTCTGGAGATGTCAGCTTCCCAGTGTGCTCTTTTGTTACAATCAAAGGCAAGATTTTTATCCTCACAATTTCACCTCCCCCAGTCCAATTCCATGTCTGTTTAGACCACAATGAAAGTGGTGAGGAGAAGCAATAAGCTCTGGTCAGGTGGTTGAAAGTGCAAATGTGATGACTAGCTGCTTTTCATTTTCCTGACAATAGTTAATCCCTGAGGAGTAGGAGCAGTAAGTCTGTGCCCAGATTTCTTGGTACTGAATTTATACTGTCATTAGTTACAGAAACGGTGAAGTGAAAATGATAGCTCTACTAGGTCACTCAGTTTGTTTTCAAGAATTGTTTAACAACACATGTCCAGAGCTTCTCTAATAACCTTTCTGTTTTGTTTTGGTGGTTTGGTTTTCTTTGTTTGTTTTGGGCTGTTTGTTTAGTTGCTTTTTTTAATCCAGCAGTGGGGTATCATCATTTTGGGAGGCTATTTCTAAGATAATCTAGGTCACTGATCGCAGCCTTTCCAAGATGGCACTTTTTTTCTGTATTTAAGAGTTTCTGCTGAAAAATAAAACTCAAACTGTTTCAGCAGAAACCAGAGGTATCTCAGCTCCAGAACTCTGCTATGGTTTCAGGGTCTTTCATGCAAGATGAGTCCATGACTGAATGCTGTATTTTTCCCCTTGATGACAACACATCACGGGAGATGCTCTGCAGGGCACTGAGTACACAAGAAAAAATAGGAGATGCATCTGTTGCCCAAGCACCAAGAATCAGAATACTGTATCTCAGTGAACAACTTCCCAGTGAAAAATCAGTATTTCTCCAAAGAGTATTGTCTCTCACACAAAACCAGAACTCAATCAAAAGCCCAACTTCCAATAAAAACCAGGGGGAGTGTGGTAATTTTTGGTCCAACAGTACATTGACCTAAAAACTCATCTGACTAAAATCTCATCTGAAAGTTTCCCACCTGGCTGACCACAGGAGCTTCAAGGCTCCCCTTCTCTGGGCCGTATATTGTCAGGGGCTTAATACCTGCATCTCCTCCAGTTTGTCTTGAAAGCCATTCTGATCCACGATGTGGATTTTGCGAAATTTGTCTTCATCCTCCAGGTGCTGGAGCCGAATGGACTCAGCTTGCATAGTTATTTTCAGCGGCCAGTAACTTGCAGCCCACCTGCACTCACATGATGTAACAAACCAAGCCAACCAACCAACCAAACAAAAAAAACCAACAAAAAGAAAAAAAAGAGGAGAGGGAGAGAGAAGCTTTTAGAGCATATGTTTGAAATGCTGAAAATAACAGAATGAGAAAGCCAAATCCCACCAAACAAGGAAGCTTTACAACAACAGAAACACATGTGGTTTCAACAAAACATTTTTTTTCCAGCTTGTCTTGTTGATATGCAGTCCTTGTGACTAGGCTATTCAATTGGAGAGGGCTGGGGAGAAGTGGAGGGCCTTTTTAAAAGGAACAAATCCACTATGTTGCTGAAAAGCTAGGAGACAGCAAAATAACAGTTGGCATCCAGAGGGAATGTCTGTCTTTGAATGCATTCACAAGGAACTGAAAAAAAAGGGGGTCACAGTCTTGGCTTGTGGCTTTTCAGGGCTACTGAAAAAGCCAGTCTCCTGTTAAGCAGGGCAGCGAGGGGCCAGGCTAACCCAGATACAGTGAAGCCCTGGATAGCAAGGCTTCTGCGGTGTGCCCTGGGGAGGGCAATGCAGACACAGGGAAGGCTGCACAAAGTGACTGCTCACACCAGGGCAGGTTTCTTGGTTCTTGCTCAGCCATAGTCCACCCATTCCTCCATTTGGACTTCTTAGCTTGTGTGTCATGCCAGACGCAGGTTTTGGAGCATTAGATCACACCACTCCCAGCACCTGGGGATGCAGCAGTCTCCTACTAGTTCTGCATCTGCCTGTTCTGGTCAGTAAGCATACAGCTACCTCTATGCTAAGCTGCCCTAGAGCTGAGCTCTTTCCTGCAACTTCTGTGGGGTTTTTTGCAGCATGCATCCCATGTTTCTAGTTTTAGGAGCACTCTGCAGAAACTCACTCAGGTTGTACACTGGGTCAAACCCATGTCATATAAGAGGTGCTTCCAGGGCTGAGCTGACTTCAGAAGCTGTGTGACTGTGTGTGTGAGCCGACTCTGCTACTGGGGCATAGTCAGGCCCCAATCTGAACAACATAGCCAAAGACAAAACTAAGAGGAGACTGCATGGAAAAGAAATGCAGTAATAATACAGGGTTCAGGTTCTTTCCTAGTCCTAAAAAAACCTGCAAATGTTTGTTAATTTTCAGACACAGACTAAAATGTATGCTTTGAGACCTTGTAAATGTCTCAAAAAAAACCAAGAGAAAAGAGCTTTAATACATTAAACAGGTTAATAGCTACCAGTTTGCCTTGCCCCAGGCCAGAAGGCAGCATGAACCCACGCTTCTTCTCTATAAACTTCATTTCAAGAATTCAGTGCTTATATTGCCTGAGAGGCACTTAGAAGTTCTGCTGGAGTCCCTGACAGACACATAGCCCCTGAAGCACTGAGAATGGTAATTGCTGCAAAGTGTCCCACTTTGACAGTGGGATGCTCACTTGTCATTGAAATCTTCTTCGGTAAGAGTGTAAAGGAATCCCTCCATGACCTTGTAATCTTCCATGACTTCACGAATCAGTTCCTGCACAGGGTGAAAGAAAAAGACAAGAAATAGACACTTTTAGACCATACTAATTCCAACTCTCTGGTGTATACCTCATTTTCATGAGGTGCCTTTGAAGGGCGTTAGTCACACAAGCTTAATGTGATGTAGGCTGCTCCTCTGCTGTGTGGGAATGGATTTACAACCCCTTGTTCTGCGAAGGATCACGCCATCATTGCCCTCTGTTCTGTATGAATGAAGTGACCTAGTGGATCAAGTGCTGGACAAAATTTGAGTGTTTTGGGTTATCCTCCAGGTTTTTTCCTTGGCGTGGACAAGTCAGCTTACAGCTTCAAGCCTTTGTTCCCCATTGATTCAGCTGGGAAGACCTACACTTCAAATAACTTTGAAATAACCAGCACTAGAGTGTCCTAGTAAAAGAAATACGTTAACAGCAATATGAGCAATTGGTAGCAGAAATATTTTCTTGAAAACAACATTCATTTGTAGAAGACAGCTATTCAGTATACAAATGCAGAATAGATCATGAAGGTAGCAAAAAGTATATGCAACTCTTTTAGGCAAGATTTTTAACTGCTATTTTGTTTTGCATAGTTATTTAGATTCTTGATATGTGTATTTAAAAATACCAATCTTAGGACTTACACAAATACAGAGCCAGGAATCTTATGGCATTGCATGCAAAAACATCCAAGCAAAAAACCTGGAGTTTAGCTTCTGAGACACCACACATTGCATTGACAAATTTCCTTCTTACTTCCCTTGGTGCCCCCTGTCTGTAAGGAGGGTATGCCCTACCTCCTGCACAGCCAGCTGCTCAGGGACTCCCTTCATCCACTCCTGCAGCTCAGCCAGCTCCTCTATACTGTTTGGTTTCTCATGCATTTTGCAGCTGACAACTTTATATGCATCACAGATCTGCAGTAAGACACAGCAGAGAAAAGACCATCAAAAAGTCACTAATTGCTAATGGGCAAACTGGAAAACCTGCCATGATCCACCCACTTCCCATTCTGAAGGTGGTCAAAAGTGATGAATACACAGTCCTGTTCCTTTCCACAGTCCCGTTCCTTTTTTTTTTTCTCCACAGTCTTTCTCCATCCATCTCATTTGAGCTCAAAGGGAATGAGACTGCCAAAAAAAGAGGAAGAGGAACTGCAGGTATGTAGTTGAAATGATGATAATAACAGATTCAGATACCCTCTGGCCCAGCAGAAGCAATTGCCTACGTTCCAGTTATCCTCAGAGCCTGTAGCAGGCAGATCTTTTCAATCCACCAAGGCATTTTTATAAGATGGCAAGGTCTTGAAGAATTTTGTCTCAGGAGATACAGCTTTCAGGAACCTAACTTATTAACTAAATTTAATACTTGATTTGGTTGAGTCTGCGTATCTCCCCTCTAGTTGTTTTTTGGTTTTTTTATTTTTTTTTTTAAATAATCACTCCAATGAGGTCTTTAATATGTCCTCATTAATGTGGCCTCAGTTGCTGTCTTGGCCATTTCACAAACACAATGACTTCAAAAGCAGAAGGACAAGACACTGACAGATAATCTATTGAACCAGGTAACTTACATTCTCCACCTGCAAATGGAGGTTTTTAGCCAGTATGTCCAACATGGAAGTGGCAAGCGCTTTGTATTTTTCAGACAGATTTTGCTTAACACCTTCTATGCTGACATGGAAGGGACCAATGACAATAGAACTTGGTAGAGTGTTGTCCAGGTTCTCCTTTTCAGAAAAGTATACGTTTACTATACTCATCACCTCCTGGGCTGATGGGCATTGCTCTTCATAGTCTCTATAAATAAAAACATCAACAAAAAAAAAAGGTAAAGTAGACCTTAATGTTATTTGAGCACCCAGGCTGTTCCTAGGATGTCCAGAGGTGTCTACCCAAAGGATCAAGACATTAAATTAATGAGTATGTTTAGTGTTATTAAAACATGCATCTATTCAAATATATTCAACTTTATGCAAGCACAGACTGAGAGGGTAACCAACAGCTTCTAGACCTTACAACCAAAGATATACCTACATAGGAAGTGAGGGGGGTTTGTATCACAGCCAAATAAATGAGCGCTAGCTTTCACTGAACATGGGAAGCTACAGTAGGAAAGACATATCATGTAAAGTCCATCTATTTGGGTGACCAGCTTGCACCAAAGCTTCTGCTTCAGTGTCTTCACTGCTACGGTTACCAATGCCAAGCAGAGGAAGCCAGGCTACACCCATGCAGTGGTGTAGACAGGCCCCCAGTTTCAGAAGACGTGTATATGAAAAGACATGGAACTGGTATGTAGCTGAGGAACATTACTGGGGAGCAAGGGAAAGGACAGATTCAAATCTACAACAGGCTTTAGAGCACAATAGGTGTAGAGTAAGAGGACGAAATACTTCAGCTGCAGAAAGGGAATGGAAGAAAGAGATGAAAGACATAATAAGGTAAGAGGAGAGGGAGAGATAAAATGAAAGCACTGGTGTAAACAGGGCAAGATCAGGAGGCACCTTGCAGGAGGGCAGGCAATTCAGCATCTTCTGGGAAGAGACAGGAATTTGTCAAATGGGATTAAGCTAGAATAACAAAAGAGAAAAAGGACTTCATTCCCACTGGTTGGAGAAAAGATGAGGTCTAAAAAGAAGATCATTAAAGCAACAGAGGCTAAAGGACAGCCTAGGTGCAGAGTTTTGTCAGTGAAAACAATGAGGCTGAAACAAAAGAAAACAATACTTTCTATAGAATGTTATCAGCCTGAACAGACGTTATTTGAAGGAGGTCAGTGTCAAGTATTCTAACTGGATTTTCAAACAGGATGAGTCATTTTTAGGGCCATTAATATCTCCAGTTACACTTACAAACATGACAGGAATGTGGCTGCTGTCAGAGGCAGGAAGAAATTCTCACTGCTACCACCAATGTCCTCTAAAAGCATGGACCATTGCCCACGGCTGAAGGCTGCCTCTGATGGAGGCCTGACCTCACATCTGAGGCACATCACACACATTCGAGGTCTCAGAACAGATCCTGCATTCTCAGACAAATCCACACTACAGCTTGTGAAAAGGCTTGCCATTTGGGTTAGAGGTGCCTTTGTCAGAAGCCACTTACCGTAGGAAGTACTGGATGTCATTGTTATTTAGCTCTAAGAACTTCTCATATCTCCTGGCATAGGCTTGGAGAGGGATCAGTGCCTTCTGAATGGCAGACCGCACAGCCTCACGAAGTTCTTCCACTTCTGGTTCGTGCAAGCCCACGGAGTCCAGCAAGGGTGTGTCTGTGATAACGATGTTTTCCAACACATACTGGAAGAGAAAGGAGAGAGGTCTTTCAGGACTAGCAGAGCTAACCATGACTCCTCAGGAGAGGGGCAAGACAATCACTAGTGGCACCCTTGGGAAGTCATGCAGTCCATCCTTCTACATTGTGTCAGAAATTGTTTTATCAGTTTTACATTGCCCCCCCCCAAAGAAGGAGGATCTAGGGAGACAGGTCTTTCACAGTAACAGGCAGAAGAATGCATACACAGAAGAGATCTGCACCAGACTGACAGCACTGGAAGAGGTGCTATTGCCTTTTTGAGTCTGCTTTTGTCAGCTGCCATGCACTTAGGGCAACCGGGCTACGTAGGACATGTCTCCACAGAACCTGCAGCACTAAACAGAGATAGCAACTGGATAAAATAGCTACAGGGTTGGGGAGTTTGAAGAAATCCTGTCAGAATAGAACTGCGTTAGCACAGTGCTGTGCCCAAATTAATTTAACTGGATTCCCAACTACCTACTTCTGTAACTCTCTCCCTCAGTGCAAGCTCAGGGGTGTCTATGCCAAGCTGCAATGCACTGAGACTTGCACAGTTACATGACTGTTGATGCAGAAGAGTTCACCTTCTCCAGCTGTGGGACAGTGTGAGTCACCAGGATTCCCTTGTTGAACAGGGAAATGAGGGACTTCTCAAAGCTCTCTACAGGGGGGCTGAAGTGAATGCCACTGCTGTCTAGCACAAGGTCTGTTACAAAGAGCGGATTCCTTTGAGGCCTGCAGTGGGAAGAGATAAGGAAGAACAGGCATGTTTTTTTGAGACAAAGGCACACAACAATATCGCTCTGGTGCTGACACTAAACCACCTACTGGACAGGAGAGGAAAGCAGAGGAGAGCAGGACTGTCCCATGCAGATGAAGGTATCAAACTGCATTCTGAATTTATCAGTAGAGACATTGAGAACTCTTGTCTATCAAAGGTGAAGGAAGTGTTAATCATGGCATCCCAGGATCCCCAAAAGTCATAACCTTATGTTGAGAACTGAAGCTGCTTTAAAGAAAAATTGCAGATGGTCTTCAAACCAGGCATTCAGCATCTCCAATACACTCCTAAAATGCACCTTCTAGAAGTTATATTCAATATCTCCCAATCTTGTATGTTACCAGCATGGCTCAGGATCAGCTCAAGTCAATGTTAAGACTTCCACTGATTTCAAGGTGAAAGGCCTCATGTGAGTGGCCATTTTTTCCCTCTTTTTTGTCCTGTTTTCAATTTCTAAACCTTCTTTTTTTAATATCACAAAGAATAAAAATCCTTGTATCAATACCCAACAGAATAAAATTCTAGGCACTGTGACAACCAAAATTTGGTATTCTTAGAGATCCCAGGTCAGATCCTACTCCTGAGGTTAATCCAAGAATGGAATTAAGCAGCCATGCCTCCTGGTATTCTTCTTCCTGGCCTCTAGAAAAAAAGCTAGTAGTAATTATTTGCTCCCCCAAGCATACTGGAAGTAGCTAATCTTTAGACCAGTATGTCAAAGTAGCAGATCTTGGTTCTGACGGGCTGCTTCTTATCTCTAACAGCAACCTGAACAGAGCAGCCAGCTCTGTGTCATTCTTCCATACTCAAGGAAATGCCTCAAGGGGAGGACTGGAGGAAACAGCCCTGCCAAAAGATGCCATACAGCACAAAGTTTACTTGCAAAAACACTAGTTATAGAAAGACAATTGCACTACACTTTTCTGCTCTTTCCACCCTTTTTTTTTTCTCCCTCTCCTTTCCTTACCTGTAGGGACTATTGATGAGGTCATCTCCCCATTCCATGTCCTCTGAGCAATTCAGGATACTATGGCAACCATCCAGCAAAAAACAGGTGAAGCTGATCAATGAGTTCTGCACCAGATACCGCACAGAGTCCTGAAGCATGAATTTGATGCGCTTCATCAGCTTATGCAGTTTGGACATTTGGTAGACATCCCAGTGGCTCTGTTGCAGGTTGTACCAGTCTTTGCCTGCATCTTTCAGGTTGTTTTTTACTGCAGTCTTTAGAGCATTTATCCAAGTATTCTTGAGAAACATCTGAACCTAGGGCAAAGAAAAAAAGAAAGGTGTGTAATCCTCCAAGGGCCAATGGGAAAGCAGTATGGCAAGGTTAGCTGCTAGCTGGGACTGCTGGACCTTTCTCTGCTGTGAAAGGCAACTGTTCTCTCAGAGCTGTGACAGCTAAACAGTAGCTCTCAAATTCATGCACACACACGTGTGGCACGTGAACCTGGCCATACATCTCCTTCACTGACAGACCTACAAAAAGAAAGCCTGATATTAAAAAGCAGGAGTGCTCTATTCTTTCATTTTATATACAGTGTTTCCTTTTTGTTCTCTTTTCTATAGAACAGTATCCCTGGAGCTGCCTGTGTCAGGGTCCCTCATAAAAAGCTGTGTAGACAGTATGATGAGCAAGTAAAGGACAGAATGTTGTCTTCTCTTGACAAGTGAGGAGAAAGAGGGGAAGAAGCCAAGGGCAGCAGCAGTCTGCAGTGTTTTAATTTATTAAAATACCACCAAGTGTTACTTTTGCTCCACAGGCAGCTGCTGTTTGAGTGTAATAAAACAACCTCAGTCACTGAGTGGATGACAGCACTGCCTAGCTGAAACAGCATGGGACTGGGAAGGACCAGCACATGCCCTCTGCCACTGATTTAGCATGTAATTGTGCAAGTTACTCCATGTGGCCACATCCAGGGTGCAATGTGCTGCCTTCATTTAGAGGGCACGAAGATCTTCCAGCAAGAGTTATCACAGAGTTGCAAATTTTTGTCCTAGTCTGTCTGCTGACATTGCAAGCAGAGTAATTTAATTAAGTACATAAAGAACATAGAGTGTAGCAAAGCATTACCCTACGAGTGCTTCAGGGGGAACCAAAGCTCTTGTGTCTTGCATCTGGATGGATGGGGAAATAAAGCCAAAAAAACCTGGACACTTCTGAGTGCCAGCCAGGACTGTTATCTGCAGGGAGACCAGGATGGGGAAGGAAGGGTTGCAGCCCTATGTGGCCACTTGCTCAACCCATGACTAAAAGCATGGTCAGCAATGGCTGATGCTAACTAGGGGCCTATGGCTCTTTCAGCCTGTTCTCCCCACATTCCAATACATTTGACACCCACATGCAAATTCCTCCCTGCCCCACCCACAATGTCTCCTTTGAAAGCTCATCCCTTTCCAGGGAATCGACCTGCAGCTGCTGCACTGTCTAATACGCACTGCCAGCCTGCTTTGCTGCTCCCTGTGTTCATCCCCCCACGCTTCCTTGGCTCACCTGAGTGAAGGTCTGTATCTGGATCTGTTCAAACTCCTCCAAGCAGACGTGCTTGGCTAAGGCTGAGTTAAACAGAGACATGGTGGCTGCCCTGTTACACTCATCTTGCACCTGTGTGAGGAGGAGGATGACTTCTGGCCTGCTCAGGAGCGAGACAAAGTTGAAATCTGCCTGTCGTTCAACAAAAGGATAGTCTGGGATCCAGATGAGACCTGACCCAAAAAAACACACCAACAACATTATTGCCTGCAATGTTATTCCCAGCTTCTGTTTTAGAGGGAGACTACAGCTCCCTTCAGGACAGCATGTGGGAGAGGGACTCCCCTTTGTTGCACAGACTTTATTATCATGTAGCAGTTTCAGCAGATGGCTGGATGAAAGAAAGTCTCTTCTCTGCAGCAGAGACTTTCTGCAGCCTCCCATTAGTGGCTGAGGGGCTGTCTCAGTGCCTGACCTCCCTGAAGCTTTGGCCCATGAAGTTTCCATGAGAAAACATTGGACTTGAAGAATCTTCCCACTGAGGCTTCAAGGCACAGCTGAGTCATCTCATCTGTGACAAGCCACTTGTGAACCACCTCAAGGCATTCCAACCTTTGGAAGATCCAAGTACACAATATACTGGCTCCCCCCTTTATCTTTTACTGCAGCCATTTTCTGCCATTTTGGGACTCTGAAAAAGCCCGAGTCCTCTTTCACACCTGAGGTATGCCACAGCCCAGCCCAGCAAATGGAAGGCAGCCAGTCCCAGCACAGTGCAGAGTGGAAGGCAGTTAAGCTAATTGCAGTGCCATCCATTTGGTGCCATTAAGGGGACACTTGCAGAGGTACTGCAGCTTAGCTGGCGGATGGTAATGTGTTATACTGACGTAACATGAACATGCAAATATAGCCTAACAAAGAGCAGACACACTCAAAAGTCTCATATAATCTCCTGCTGCTGCCCCTTTTGAGCTCCAACAATTAACGTGAACCTGAGAGTTTCTGCAACAAAGCTTGAATCCGATCAAAGACAAGAGGTCCTATAACCATGCCTAATTCAGACTGCTTCACTGTGTCCCTACCTTTCTCTGGTACTTTCTTCTCCTCTTTGTCTGGCAGGGTGACATAAGAAAACATCTCAGGTTTGGAAGTGACGACAGTGTCAAAGCTTATCCTGTTCATGGTGCGTTCATAGTCTAATCTCACTTCTTTCTCCAGGCAGTACATATGGTCTAATACCCTGCCACAAGACATGGAAACAATAATAACCCATAGTGTTTGAGCAGAAGTATGCTTGCAGCTTTACTGCAAAACCCATCCTTTGCTCACTCCCTTCTGGATTTGCTAACCCAAAAGCTCACCTACTACTGAACACATTAGGAGAGCTGTGCAGACAATGAAGCAGCTAGCAAAGCTATCAACCGGACGTTTAATAACAGAGGCATGCGGGGACCTGGGAGTAGGACTGCAGTCTTCTCAAGTGTCTTTTCAGATCAAAGCAAAATCTCCACTGGGAAGAAGGATTACAGAGGGAAGGGGAAATAAGCAAGAACTTAGGAAGCTAGCTGGCAGCTCTGGAAAAGTTGGGCTATCTGAGCTGTCGTCCCAACTGCCTCCTGCTGAACACCTCTTGACATTTGTTTCGGCAGCCAGAACATGTATAAGTGCTGAAACCCTGCTGTTTGTCCTAGGAAATTATCAACCTTCATCTCAAGCAGGCAGAGTACTTTTCTTTATGCCTATATTTCTTCTCACAGTGACTAAATACTCTCCTACTCTCTAATTTAGGTGGCAGACCATGCACCCCTTCACACCTTCCTGTCTCTGAGCAGGGCAGTATGGCTGATTCCCAGCAACACCACCAACAGCTCATGATTCACCAGCCCAGGGACTCTTTTAAAACACCTTCTTGATATGAACTGCATCTCAAAGAGACACTGAATTATATCCAGGTGGAGATCTGTCCTGTTTGCATCACCCCGTGCAGATCTTCTTTTGATTTGTTTTAGCAGCTGTTAATAGGTAGAAGAGTCACCAGCAGACAACAGCCAACTCTCTAGAGACGGCTGGCGGCCTGCATATCAGTTCAGCAGTGACTGATCTGTTCCCTAAAAGCACAGGAAGACAAGGTCAATCATGTCATTTCTGTCCAATTTTCCTGCTGTCAAAGGCCACTTAACTGTAGGCATACGCATGGCTCAGTGGATCTGCACATGAAGTACACCTCCTTCATCTGGGAACACTGACAAACCACCCATCCTGTACATGTGCCCCTGGGGCTCCTGTCCAACCTACTTCTGATGCCACTCTGGGCCAGGGGGTGGTGTGCATGTGCACAGGCTGGAAGGCAGATCAGATCCACAGTCTATGAGTTGGATGCTCAAGATCTGCCTCCATTGGCACTTGTTTTGTAGCCCTATGAGGTCCTACAATGTTAATGGACTGAAGGCAGAGACCCAGACATGTACTTAATGCTTTACCTCTTCTCTTTCCTCAGTTTGGGTGTATGCACAGCCAACAGCTTCATTCTCTGCAGGCTCTTCTCGCTGATGCTGTTTAGTCCATCTGTGGGCATGCAGTCCACATACAAATGGTACAGTAGCAGCGCCTGTGTCTTCTTACGCAAGTTGTTGGCAGAAACTATCCGCTGTGCAAACACCTGGGGATCTTCAGCCACAAACAGCAGGCAAACTCGTGGCACCCAGTACTGACATGACAACAATGGGGCTCTTCCTGAGAAATTAAAGTAAAGCTTACAAGAGTCTACAGGGAAAACAGAATGGCTTGCAAAGCTGACAGCAGCTTTTTGATGGACAATATAATAGGGCTGGTTTACTGGAGATAAAAATGAGGGACCAAAACTGAGGACAGCAAGAGACAAGGAACATGGAATTAACAGCAGCTCCAAACCTTTCAAGAGGGGTGTACTTCATCTTAAGATGTCCACATTCCCCCTCAAAATGGCATTGACCCAGAAAGATCATCATTTAATTTGTCCTGAAGGCAGGAAAGATGAGAGACAGAAAAAAGAAAGGTATCGCCAAAGGGAAGGCCTCAAATAGGTTGTCAAATTTTAAGGTGTGGAGTTCTCTCCCCTGGAGGTTTTTCCAGACAGGTTAAACAGACACATGTCAAGGGTGGTAACGGGGAGAGGAATTGAATGACTTCTTGATGTCCTTCCAATCTCTACCTAGGACCAACTAGCATGGGAAATGAACTGCCCTCAAAAGTATATGCCAGGTCCCAAAAGGCCTTACTCAAAACACACCTTCTGGAGTTACTCCTCCATTGAGGATGGGTCTCCCCTCTTCATCCCGCACCAGCCCATTCTTATCTGTTTTATGGACCAAGTAGAGTCCTGTCTCCTTGTCATAATCCAGAACACCAACATCAATCCACTTGTAGATTAACTTCTGGCTTTTGGGGTCCTCTGAGAGAATCAATGATTAAAATGGAGTTAGTCCATTCTCCTGGAAGCTAGAGCAAATGTACTTTCCTGATAAGAGTGGTGACGCTACAGTCAAATCCATTTACTGGTTTAGTTCTTAGTCAATCTCACATAATTTCTGCTGTGATAAAATAAATAATGAACTGAGGTCTTACTGCTTAGCATTTCCAACTGCACACACCAAAGCTCTCCATTCCCCTCCTCTTACCGATATAGGTTCCCTGTGGACCATCCTCCTACCTCCTGCTTCAGGCACTCCCACTCACTCTTTGAAGCCATAGTCTTATATCTGGATCCCATATGCCCCTACATCCTCTTTCAGCCCATACCTAGGGACCCCTCTGCCTCCAATTCCTTCACCCCTTGATCCAGGACCCCTCATTACCCACATGAGCTCTGTGGGGTTCCCATTCTCCTTTCCTATGTGTGGGTTTAGCCCTGTGTCACCCTCCACATAAGTCCTCATTCTTCTAATTGGGAGTAGATGTAAAACCCTGTACCTTCTCCCCAGACCTATTATTTCTTTGGGTCATTCCCAGGGCATCTAACTCTTAAGTGTTCAGATCCTCTAAAATACCGGGAGGTGCTACCCAGATGTATATATCTGTATCAATATCAGTATAGATATAAAATGGATGCTGTTAATGACAGGTCTGAACTACAGGAATTTGGAACAGTGCTGGCACTACACAGATGTCAGTGGTCTCACCCTCCCCAGGGCCCAGAGGGTCTGACTACTTGTGTGCAGAACAGTCCATTCAACCTGGAGAGTGATCAGGTGTAGTGTTCCCCAAGCCAGCTGCAAGCAGAACCCAGCCATCATGTGCTGGCTGCCTGCAGATCCACACAGCTTATGTTTTACGCTTAGGTTTTGCAGACAGCCAAGCTTCTGGAGGTTGCCCCAGAGCTACAGTCAGTACACGTGTCAGTTCCTATGTTTTAAAGCTAGTGCAGATGTGCTGATATGACCTGCAGCCACAACTGGACACCAGATCAGCTGTACCTAGTGATGCCTTCTTATTGCAAAGGCTCCGAGTGACAGGAAAACAACACCCACATCACTTAATTTGCCCTAGATTTACTACTTGGATTTTCACTGCAGTCTGAACTTGACTTCTGATCCTGCACTTGCTGTGAAATCCAGGCAGAGCATGCTGTGTGCAAGCTAACAAACTTCATGATGACACTTATATATCAATAAAGCAAAATTTTGACAGTACTGACTTCCAGGCACAGAAGGAGGAGGGCAAAAGTTAAAAGGCTACTTCTAAAACAGTGGAAATAGTCAGTCCAGGGCAGGAGTCATTGTCAGTGAGACCCCTGGTCTCTTGCTCTGACTGCCTGAGCCTGGTCAGAATGAGATATTGCTTTTCTGCTATTCAGAGCCACATTCATCAGAATCTACACATTCTCTTCTGCTGAATGGGCCTGTAACTGTTAGCATTGCCTTGCTTGAGCAGTAACTCATTCAAGCTTTACCGTGTCCAAGTACATCATCTGTAGGTAAAAGTGCTTTTCCAGGCACTGGCTTTCTATCCTGAGATCCTGGCTCCAGTCCTAGCGAGATCCACTCTTCTGGAGTTCGACAGTCATACTCATCATTGTCAAATATCTAAAAAGCCAGGACATGAGTAAAATTAAGTCTTACTTCAGAGAGACGGAAGTAGCCAATACAACATTTCATGAGAGGGAAATTAACGTATAGTTCCTAAATGGGCTACGAAAATGGAAAACAGTCCAGGTGCAAAAGCTGTGCTGATGTTTGATCAACAATCTTCTCCCAAACAGCAATATCTAGCCCTTCCCTAGGGAGCGCAGACCACCACCTAGAGAGGTCTCATGCAATAATACTGCTAACTACTGCACTCAGAAGGAAACATGAGACAACATCTTTTCTTTGGATACACAAATGACAGTGAGGAGCACCCTCAAGGACTATTAGTTCTGATGGAAGAAGTGGGCACCCTGCAGAAGATGCTCAGCATCTTGCAGAGACCCTTCAGGGCCCAAACCTGCTTTAAAGCATTTCCTTTTTTTATTGCCTGTTGATTCGGTGATCGCTAAGTGTCCCGCAGTTTTCAGAAACATCCCATGGTATAAGCAATAAGACAGATCACAAGTGCCAAACATGCTCTCTGACCTTCAACGGGAGGTAGATGGGAAAGATAGGATCTTTCTTCTCCTCAACAGTTGGCATATTGTCAGGATCATGGTGCCTTGGCATCAGCTGATTGGAGTCTATCCCCTCGCTGGCTAAGAGCTCAGCAATATCAAAGGTGAGATATAACCGTCTCATCCTGTTTTGAATCAGATGGGGAAATAACCACTAAAAGCACCTAGAAGGGCTCCCATGCCTACAACTGCACTTTTTGATTGTGCACCCCTATCAGTAAAAAAGTTTTTGAGCACACACTGCACACATCTCTATTTCTTCACTTATAGAATAAAATAGTTCAGTTGGAAGGGACCTACAATGATAATCTAGTCCAATTTATAAATTATATACATGTACTACTGTAGTAATATATTATGAACATTATAGAGCATACAAAAAATAAAAATTAAAAAAGGATGATAAAAAATGAAATAAAACACTATTTTTAAAAATTATTTTCTTCCCACATCCCAGTGAGTTGTCTTGCGTACCACCTGCATTGCGCATGCCCCACTTTGAAGACCATTGCTTTACAGGACAGTATTTTCCTAGAGATTTTTGACATGCCATGTCTTGAAAGCAAAAAGCAACACCTGAACTGCTGTGTCCATTCCATAATTATGTCTCTAGCCACCTTCTGGTTACTTACCTCTCTACTTCAATCTTCCGAGGGCATTGTCCTGGAAGCCGTTGGAAAGGAATCTGCACTTTGGGCTGAAATGATTGTACTGGGAAATCTGACTTGATGAGGTTCTCAGTGGTTGGTCCAATCACTTGCTTATCCAGGACACTTAAGAAGTCCTCAGGCATCTTGAAGGTTGTGACTAAGAGACATAGCAAAACACATCTGAAACCACCAGACATCACTCTGCTTTACATTCACACACACAGGAGGACTGTGCTGTCTCCCGAGTTGTCTGCAGAAGTCACTTCACTAGATTTGTGAGAGAAATCAAGCAGACATCAGACAGGAAACAGAAAGGAAGACCTTTTTTCTTGCTGCAACATGTCATTATGGGTTTCCAGTATTAAAATGATGGCATAGAAGCAGCCTCCACTGAGACTTACTGTCATGCACCTTATTAGGAGGTAGGACACTGACCTGGCTTTATGGAGCTCTGTTCCATTTCCAGCTTTGCTACAGACTCTCTACATGCCCATGGGCAAGTTACTGTCTCTAGCATATGTTTTCCCTCATTCTCAGAAAGAGATGGGATTTCCCTGCCACCCTGGAGTGCCCCGAGACCAAGAGTCAGTCGTAGCTGGGAGGAACTTGGTCAAGATGGTGATAAAGGGCTTAAGAATACTGCAGGAGAGAGTGAGGTGCCCAGGGCATCTTCACGTCCTGAATTCCCTATTCACACCTTACTTGGGACAAACCTCTCTGCAGTTTTTGCTCAAGCGAACCTCCCACTCACATCAACAATGGTGTGAGAAAAAATTTAGTTAAACAGCTAACAATCTAACGATCTGGCCAAATGTTTTCAATGGGAATTTGGACTAAGCAGAAAGCATACATTTCCAAGAATTGGCTGAAATTAAACTATGTCATTTACCCCATAAATAAACCAAACTGTTTATATTGCTAAACAAGCCACAAATAATAGAACAGCAGCAAACTGGGAATTTGAAGCTTAACCTAAATTAAGTAATTGCATGCAAGCTTTAAAAAGCCCTATTCCCTAGACAGAGCTAAGCATTGAACTATAAATGGATCTTAGTGGAGTGAGAGCTTTTCGTTTGATGAACTTTCACAGTCTACCAAGGAGAAACTTAAGGTTCTGGCTTGTAAGTGGGTATTTTGTACGTCAAGCTTTGGACCCAGTCCTTCACCCTGCTCCATGTGCTTCTGCTTGTATCATGGATGCAACCCCTTGATTTCAAAGCAATTGTGCAGAGCAGCCAATAATGCTGAATCCAGACACATTTCAGGATGATCAGGTACAGAAAGGGTCCTCTAAGAGGTCATTCCCTTGCCTTTCTTAAATGGCCCCCAACTGAACCCTTGTAGCTGTACATCGTCTGCTTAGGGACTAAAGGAAATGGCTGTTGAAATGGCTCCTCTCTCTCTCTCTCCTCCCCTCTCTTAGGAAGGGCACCTAGCCTGGAACAAATATGATCCTAAGCATTTGCGTTGTTCATACCAACATGCATGCTTACGGTAAGTTCAAGGAATCCCTAAGATGCAGCTCCTTAGCCTCACGTCTATCTCTTGCTTGGGGTCCTTACAAAATGGCCCTGATTTATATTTGTTGTCAGGGAGCACAGCTGTTCCAATTTTGTCACTTCATTGCTGCAAAATCCATGGCACCATCCATTATGGCACTTTGTGCACTATCAACTATTTATGTCAATACTTAGCGTTTCATTTGCATTTACATTTCCAGCTTGATAGCTTCTTCCCCCTTGAAGAAGCAGCAGATCATAAATAGAGATCTGTCTCCACTTGTTAGAGATGAGTCTAGCTTGTCAAGATTCACTTGAGGATGCAGTCATTTGTCCTCACTCATGAAAATAAATGTCACTTCTAAGCACAGGAAGGTGGTATATATAGTTCCCATCTTTCCCTAAGACTAAAATCCTCTCACATGCACACTTTCTCCTCACCTGCTGCCAGTCTATGATCTGTATCCCCAGGGGTGCTCTAGGGGACAGGAGAGTGCTGGCAAACCTTTCAGCCATGCTCTGCTCCTGTATTTGAGTATCCATGATACAACAAGCTCTTGTAAGCAGGTGGGACTAGCAGCTCTGTATACACAGACCTCCTGCATCTAGGGAGAACAGGCCGCTCTGGGGTGCAGTTGGATACAGAATGAATAAATGAAAGAGTGCCGTGACTTTGGCTAAGGGTACCTACAACTTGACACAGCGCTCTCAGGCAGGTCCCGTTTTCTTAGGAAAGGGACACTGCTGGCTCCATACTCAATGACAGCACATGCAAATTCAGTGCTCTCCTGGCTCATGGGACCAAAACTCCCATAAGCAGCAACATAGCCCACCCTGAACATGCTGGGGGGAGTGGATATATCCAGGAGACAAGGGAGCACTGGTTTACCACCCATTCAGATCACTTTGCTCCACCTCCACATGAAATTCACTTTTCACAGGACATTCAAGCAGCTCTGCACCATTCCCGAGCACCGAGAGGAGAATGAAAGCAAACCACTAACCTAGAGTTATCAGCCTAGTTCCCAACATGCTCACTATAAGCAACCTTAAAAGAATGATGGCCCCATTTCCTGCCACATCAATTTTCCTCTCAATATATTTACCTTTAGGGGTGTGCTGCTCGAGGTCTGCCTGTCTTAGCAAAGCGTGGTACATACGGGGGCCAGCACAAACATCCTGAAATGCAGCATGTGAGGGAAGTGTCAGAGATAACAAAGCACAGTTCTAGCACAGTGGGAGGGTGCGTTATAGAGGTCCAGAGAGAAAGTGAGACTGTAAGACCAACTTTACCAGAGCCTTAGGGACAATTGAGACTGTGAGTAATGGTCAGAAAAGGCTCAAAGAGACACAAATACCTGCAAAGTTCTGCCCAGTGTACAGAGAGGCAGGGGATTTGCCAGCAGAGTGCAGTTTAAGATGCAGATTGGGGGCTGATTAGGCAGTCATTAGGGTTTTACTTCTAAATACCATTTGCAGTTACAACCACACACCTGCCCTGCCACACTGATGTCCTAAACGTGGACACCATGACAGTGGTAGTACTGGTTGCTGAGGAAGGCAGCACAACTATGATCAGGAGGAGCCTTATGGCTTCACTCTGTACGGGTCAAGGTCTTCACTAAAGTCTCTGACCAAAATGAAGGGCTAGGACCTGAGGCGAAAGCTGTATTTCTCCATCCAGGTGTACCATAGGTCTTTTCATTTTAGGACAGTGGTAGAAAAAGAATTGCTCTTTGCACTTACCCCCAACATGTTGGAGGCTCCTGGAGTGAGGACATCAGCATAAGATGTCTTTTGTCTAAAGGCTGAGTATTCTTTTGGCCCCTGGTTGCAGCTATCAGGAAGCAACAAACTTGTTCCTGGACTGCAGTCCCAGCATGAAGCCTCATTGCTGGCACCAGGAGGACTGGGGCTCCTACCCAGAGAATTCCTCAGATACTCCTTTGCTTTATCCATCTTCTTAGGGAGACAATGCTGTGATGCAACCCTAGGCTGGCTAGAGGGGAAAGACATTGGAGACTGTTAAACGCTATCTTTGGCGTTCCTCCGCACCCTCCTGCTGCGCTGGGTATCTTAGCAAGTCAAAGATAAGTGGGTAACAAGGTAGGTTCGATCTCCTGCTTCGAAACTAAGTGCTGCCTTCATAACCTGGGGGCCATTGGTCTCATGTGGCTGACTCGATGGCTCACTAACCCTGGGGAAAGGGAGTGCTTTATTACTCTGGATGGATTTTGGAGGGGGAAAACCAGCAGTATACACATGAAAAGCTGCTTTTCTGAAGCAGCAGGGGCTTCCCGGATCTGTGGCGGCATTCAAAAGGCTACCAGGAGAATTTGAGTAAGCTGGGACTACAAGAGAAGTGCTACTTTTGCTGTACCCAAATCCCTTAAAAACCTTGTCACACATGACTCCAGTGGGAGCAGGCTACAGCCTAGATACAAACACAGCTACTCCCAGGTGTAAAGTCTGACTCTTTCATGTAAACAATTCAGGAGAGATGTTTAAGCATTGCCTAACGAATATTAAAATAAAGCTAGAAGCTCCCCTCTCTCTCCTCCTGCAGGGGATATTTTTGCTGGTGATGTCAGCTCACAGATAATTTCTACTCTTCCATCTCAGGAGACACAAGTCCAGGCAAACATCACAGCTATACAGCTTTATTTTATAAAAACCTTTGCACACTGAGAAATAGTAATTAAGAGCTGCCCTTGGACTTCTGGCATGATGATAATGCAACCCTTGATTTTAGGCTTGTCTAAACACAGAGATGACTACTGTAACTAATTAGTACAGCTGAAGTGACACAAGCCCCTCCGGCCTGCACACACATGTGTCAATATAATGATGTACACATACCCACACAGCTTATTCCTACAAATTATGAGTCAAAGCTCTCCATAGCATCTCTCAAGGCTACTCCAAGTGCAATACAGCTTATTCATCAATTCCTACTCAGGGTTAGACCCAGAATCCTCATCCAGCCCTACCCGACTAACGGTTTGTGTCCTGCACCCTTGCTAGGACCCACATGTCTGCCTTGCTTGCTTCTGGAAGCCAAGCCTTTGCAAGAAGCTGCTACATGGGATTCTTAACGGCTTGCCGCAGCTAAGTGCTAGAAAGCCCTTGCCTGGTCTTACAGGCCACAGCTGGCATGGTACCTGTCTGGAGTCTCATCCTGACATGGAGACAACACCACATTCCTGCCATGCCCTCTGTTCTGCACTTGAACGGAGTGAAAACTCTGCCCATCCTATACTCTTGATCAGGGAGGGCAATTTTTTCTATATTTCACCTTGCTGCCTGTCTGCAAGAATGAATTGGCTACACACAGCAGAGAAGGCATTACATGCATGCCGGAGATAAGAGGGAATAACTGTGCTGGTTTATTACTGCAGGTTCAAGCCAGTGCACAATTTTGAGAGGTTGAATCAAAAAAGAAAACAGATAATAAATCAAGGTTACCATGATGCGAATCCTTTAAGCGAAATGGAGTAAATGAACAGATTGGAGAGACCTGGGAGATGAGATCAATAACACCCCCTCCCCTCCTTCAAGCTAGAAAATCTCAAATCTTTTTCTTCTCAGCTTCTCTTTGGCGTGGCAACTGGAACTTCATACCCTGAAGAATGAATTTTCCATGGAGGATTTTGTTTTTATTAGCTATTTTATGCTCTGGCCATATCTATTTTAGCAGCCCAGCAGGATTGATTGCTATCAGCCAAGATCCAAGGATTCCTGATGAATCACTGCTGGACTCCTTCGTGCCTGCTGCACCAGCACAGGGAGCAGCAGCAGCAAGGCAGAACGACCCTGTGGTGGCTCTCCTGATATGTCACCTGAGCACCCTCTTCCTGGGAGCAGGGGCAAAGTGGCAACATGACTTGCTGTTTTACCTCTTAGGACCAGAATCCTAAACCCATCTGATTCAGAAAAGCTACCTCCAGGATGCAAGGTTAATCTGAACCTTTAGTAGGGTGAGTGACTGAGCCCACTGCCAATTTAGTAGGATTAGCAATCTCTGCCTAAAACCAAAATAATGTGTCTGCTGTAGACGATGGCTGAGTTCCCGTGGTGGGGGAAGTGTGCACCAAGCCTGCCCACAGGAGGCCTAATTCTTCACTACTTTGCTCCCTGTATACTCACTCACACCTCCGTAAAGCCCTTCCTGAGAACTTATCTCAAAATAAAACAAACCCCTACTCAGTGTCCAGCTAAAAACCATCCATCTGTCATGCTCTCCCAGCTGCACAGAGGGAAGGTCTAGTGTTTGTAACTGCAAAAAAACCTGAAACACACCAACTGAAAAAAAAAAAAAAAAGAACAAAACCAGGCCTCCAAAGTTTTCCTGGCAATTCCCCAGACAGATGAGTACAACAGCTAGTCTGAGTGTGCTAAAGCTGATACAGAGATGGGACAACTGCTAAGACCAAAGGCAATCCTACTGTCCTGCCACCCCAGCTGTCGTGATGTGGTCAGGGTTTCCAGCAAAGTGGTTTCCTGGGGCATGGTAGGGAGCTTGCTCTTATGCCAGCCTCCAGCTAGCAGGTAGTTTGGTGCTCACATTCAGCTTTCAAGAACAGTCTCCAGGTTGGTTTAAAAGATGACAAAAGAGACCCTCTCTTTTATTCAGCCTAGCTGCTGAGCCAAGGGCTTTACTGAAGAGCAGTTCACTATTCCCCAGCCTCCAACTCCACTAGCAGGCCCTTCCCACTCCCCACAAAACAACAAGCAGCATGTAAACTCCAGGGCTGTCCTCCCCACCCTCCATTCAATGGTGACCCCAGACCCTCATCCCTGGGCAGCAGAGCTTGACAGGCATTGCCAAGGCTGTTGAATGCCATGTTGCCTTCCTCTTTGCAGCGAAAACGTAACGGCAGCCCAAGCCTTCAGCCAGCTACGCTAGAGCAACTACCAATGGTGTGAAGTAGCTCACACTTGAGGATTTCTTGGTTGCCCGAGGAACTCTGAAGAAAAGCAGTAAAATCACCCAGAGTCCTCTTAGTGTCACACTCTGGCTGCTGTGGGCAGGAGGCCGGCTGCATGCCATGTTCACAATTTTCGATCCTTTTCTACTCAGAACACTGTCCTCAGGGCTGAAGCTCCCCTTCAACAAGGAGTGCTTCAAAGGTGGGGGAAAAAGGAGTTCAACTCATCACAAGTAGATGAGGTGTCTTCCTGAAAGCAGATGCTCTGCCCACCTCAATAACCCTTCACTGCCCCTATGCATCTGGGAGTGCCTCCCCATTCTTCAATGGCAAACATCTGCCTGGCACCAGCCATCCCAGCTTTGGCAATAATAAGCTTTCAAAATCTTTTCACGACTGCTGAAACGCCTATCTTTCTAACAGTTCAGTCATGCGCTCTCACACCTGAAAAACATGTTTCCTAGACATACCAGGTACGTTGTACTATGCTAAATTGAACTATTCAAAATGAGAGCATATTCTAATGGCACTGCTGACACAACATTAGCTAGTGTCTGTGTGTCATTGTGGCAAAACTATAATTACAATTTCATGGTAAATCCAGGCTTTACATATCCAAGTCAAACTCCTACATGTCTTGCTCAATGTCTGATACGAGCTTTTTGATCTAGTGCCTCTACTTTGATTCTTTGATCCAAAGCTTTGACAAAATGGACTCTTTTCTTTCAAAACAGCTGAAAATTGCAACAGAAAAAGAGAAAAGTACTTTAAAAATAATGTCACCCCTAAGCAAAACTGCAGATTGAAATCCAGTAGTCATTTATTGGAAATCTATTTATCTGTGAATAGCCAGAACCCCAACTACTACACCATCCGGATGCCAACACGTAGAAATTCCTTCTTCCTGTAATTTAAGCCATATAATATAAGCTCAGACAAGGTGATGCACTCTCAACAAACTGCTTAAACATTATCCTCTACTTCAAATCTCCTCTACTTTAGAAAGGGAGTTGAAAGTAATTTCGAGTTTTATAGCAGCCCATTCCCTCCAACAATTTGCGTGGTTTTAAAATTGATTTTCCTCTGGGTTTTTAAATGCATTCCTTTCTCCATGGGAAAGCTCCACACAACCACCACTAGAACCTGAGGACGCAGGGGGGAACAGCAAGACTGATGGTGAACAGCGCTGCTCATTACACAGAGCGCCTTAACGACAAGGTTACACCACACGATTTGAGGTTATAGCCATGGCGGGTGTTACAAGGCACCACACAAAATATTTAGACCGTGACTCCAACAACGTTAGTTTCATTTAGGAAGAACAACAACTCCTGTTGCTACCGGAGGGCCAGAGAAGTCACCCAAGGCAGCGGCACACTAGCTGTGGAGAAGGGCCAGGGCGAGGCAGCGGGGGACAGCCACCCGGTCCCCCCACTGTGCAGCAGTGGCGGGGGGGCACCCCACTTCCAACGGGATCCAAACCCTGCCCGACATTTCCAGTGTCTGGACAACGAGGGGGCTCCCTCACCACCCACACCCGAGCGCCCACCGCCCGTCCGCGCAGCCGCCCACCGGCCCCGGGCCTCCCTCTGCCGCCCCACTAGGCCGGGCCCTGCGGGGCCCGTTCCAGCCCCCCCGACCCCCCGTAGACCACGGACCCCCGGGCCCGCTCCCAGCCGCGGGCGCGGCGGCGCTGCCCGGGCCGGGGGGCGGCAGCCTGGCGGCGGGACCCCGGCCCGGCCCTTCCCGGCGGGCGCTACGCACCGCCCGGCCCGCACCGCCCCGGCTGCAGGTACCCGACGCCGGCCTCGTTGCTACGGAAAGAGGGGGCGGGCGCAACCATCCCGCTGGAGGGGGCGGCTCCCCCCGCGGGCACTTGGGCTGGTCCGGAGGAGGCGCCAGGCAGCGCGGGCCGGGCAGCGGCATGGCCCGGGCGGGGGGCGCTCTCCTCGGCCCGCTGTCGGCAACGCGGGGTCGCCGCGGAGGCCCGGCTGCCACCGCAGAGCTGCTGCCGCCGCCTCACAGCTGCCACCACAGCGCCGCCACGAAGCCCCCAGTGGCAGCTCAGAGCTGCCGCCACAGAGCCCCCACCGCTGCCTCAGAGTCATCACCCAGCCACCACCATTACCCCAGGGCCACCGCAGAGCTGCCACCAGAGGCCAAGGCCACTGCCGTGGAGCCACTGCCACCAAGTCACCACCACATCAGCCCTTGCCTTCCAGGGCTGCCAGCCCCAGGGTGTGGGTGCTGAGCCATTCCCTCGAGGAGCTGGCCCTCACCACTGCCAGCCCCCATCCCCTGTGCGGGGACAGCGAGGGGCTGGGCACCTGCCGCTCCAGTGCCACCTGCCATGGCAGCCGGTTCCCATCCCACCAGCTGCTGGCCAGGAAGGTCCAGCAGATCCCTCCTTCATCCTACCCCCGCAACCATCGTAGGCAGGCAGGTTGCAGGCTATAGAACTGCCTAATGGCTTGTCTATGACCCAGCTTATGTACTTGTCTTGAGCAGTCACACCTGGGAGGTCATGTCAGCTGGTGACTGCCACCATGTGCTCTGACCCTGGAGAACATGTCATGCCCTACAGAAGGAAAAGTGGCACTGAGTCCTGCTGGGAAGGCCCCAACAAGCAGGTTCCCCCTGGGGAGGGGATGGCGGGGAAGGAACAAGCAGTACCAGCCCCAGAGAGGAGTGAGGAAGAACAGATTTGGATTATTGGGGGAGAGAGGAAGGAGGTGGAAGAAGCAGAGAGGAAAGGATTTAAAGAGGGGAAAAAAAGCCATAAAAGTAAGAAATCTAGTGTGAGTGAGTGCAAAGGGCAGAGGAGGAAAGGATGAAGCAGGAGACCAGAGTGGAGGCTCCTGCTGGAGGGGACCCATGGGCAGGTGGATGGGCAGGGGCTGCTTCACAGTCCCTTCGACCCCCCACACCTGCTGGCCCTGGCCAGGCAGGCAGAGAGCTGAGAGCAAGTCCTGCTGCTGCACAGCTTTGCACCCAGGAGGGGCAGAGTCCGGGAAAGCAGGGCCAGAGGAGCAGAGCTCTGCAGGGCTTCCTGAGGACGAAACAGCGGCAGGCTGGCCCATGGGATGCCAGCATGGCCTTGCTTGGGGGCAGAGGGTCAGGCAGGCTGGCACCGGGGTGGGGGGGCATGCCACGGGGAGGCACCAGAGCCCAGGTGATGAGCACCGGCTCTGCTCCATGCCTGGGCACCTGCTCCACCCTGGCACCTGCTCCAGCAGCCGGGTTGGCACTGGGTACAAAGGGCCTGGGAGTCAAGGCGGGAAGAGGCACTTGTGCCATCCAAAAATTTGCAGGCAAGGGGATGTGAGGTTTGGGCAGAGACAGGTGGAGGCTGTGGCAGGCAGAGCCTCAGGGAAGAAGCACAAGCTTCTTCACACAAGAAATCCCCCTCCCAGCAATGCTCAGCTCCTGCCAAGGTGTTCTCTGGGTCAGCCCCATGCACACAGCATCTGTCTTTGTGTGGATTCGCACCCCATGCTGGACTGCCCCTGGCCCTTCTCAAAGCAGTGGTCGCTGGAGGAACTCCCAGGTGTAGGTTCTCTGCCATACTGCCCAGCCCTGTTGCTTTACTTACGAAAGGAGCCAGTGCTGGCTTGCCTCAATTAGGTTTGATATAATTTCAGCTTTTGCTGGAGTCGCCTAGAGTCACTTCCCAGATGGTTCCTCTGGCCCGGAGGAAGGGATGGTGGAGCCCCTTCACCCTTTGCGTGGGAAAAATACCTGTACATTTCATATTGGCTTTGTCTCCTCTGCAGCAGGTTGGGATTCGTAGCAGGTCTTGCTGTCCCTGCAGTTAGTTGTGCTTCATTTTTGACCAGGCTTTCAAAGTTCAACTTCAATGAGTCAGGAGATGAAAATGAGCTGTTTTGACTGGCTGGGCCTTCACAAACCCACCAGGCCAGAACAGAATGCAGACAGGTGTGTGAGCAACCCTGGTCTCCATCCATGTGCTGCCATGACTGATTCATTTTTTGACCTGCCTTCAAAAGGGCTTTCTGGTTCCCCAGAGACTCACTCCCAGGGGTTGCAGTAGGGTGCACCAACACTGTGTCCTGCTTCCACAGATGCTCCTTTACCCCAGGATAGCCAGGCAGGGGAGTGTGAGACCTAATCACTTGCAAAAGGCAGGTTCAGAGCGGCAGTGGCAGCAGCTGGCACAGCTGAGCATCTCTGTGCTTTCTCCTTCTTGTATCAGTCCAAGCTGAGATGCTGTCCCCAGCTGGGCCAGCAGAAAGAGTTTAGGGTTGTCTTTCCTTTGACAGTTCTTCCTGCTCCTTTTCTGCCAGGGGTTCTTGAGGTCACAGATCCACCCATGCTTACATGTGATGCTGAGTTCCCAAGAAAACGGTTCTCCAAGAAGAGGTTCCCAAGGCTGTGCTGAAACAAGCTGATCAGTGACTTAGCCAGGATTTTCCCTAATGCGAGGCTGTTTTGGGAGAAGGAAAACACTGTTCTGCCTATCTAACCAGCCAGACCACTGTCATGGTGAAAACATGAGCCGGGTTTAGCAGAGTCTGCACACACAATGAGGGAGAAAGTGCTCATCTCACCGAGTTACCAGACATGAGAATCGAACTAGTTTCATAGGTGTTAGAATGTGAGCTGGCACTGGGAAGGGGAAATACATGAAATGTGCTGATGGTTCATTCTGTCTCTGAGGCGCTTTTCTGGCTGAAGAGCACAGCTTCTCTTGTATTGTCCAGGAGCTGTTGGAGCCACCTTTCCTGCCCTCCACTTTCACTCCTTTGGCTCTCATGCATCTATCCCAAACCAACAGCTGAGAAAACACCATTGCCAGGACAGCGTATCTCACCAAAGCTCGCTTCAACAGAGAGCGGCCTTCCTCTAGTTATGGCAGCGATAACAAAATATCAAAAATCCCAATTTCTGTGGACCTCAGAGATGATATGCTGGTTGTTTTGTTTTATCACTTGCACCTACCCGATGTGGGTGGCAGGCCCTTTCAGATTTGCCAGTATTTCTATACCCACCCCACACACATTTTGCTGAAGGTGTAAATGATCCTCAAAGCACAAGGCCACTGGAGAAAAAGGCCCTAGATTTCTCTGTCTCCACACCTACATGTGTTCCCACACACAAGACACAGCATTAATGTAGAGTAAAACACCACGTGTTGACGATGCCAGCAGAACATTTGGCAGAAACTCCTTAAATCGAACCCCAAAATGCAAACCCACGAGAAAGTCATAAAGCAGGAAGAGTCAGGACAAGGTCTGGCTTCACATTGCCTGTGCCCTTCTCCTGAAGAGGCAGCTTGGTTCTGGGAAGGCAATATGAAGCCAGTTTCAACTTACGTTCCTACTACTTTCAACAGCTCTCTCATTGCAAGGCTGTTACCTTGGATTCAGGCAGGTTTGTGGCAGCCAGCTGCAAGTTCTGTGCCTTCCAACCACAGTTTTCACTGCAGGCTCAAAAAATGAATAAGGCTTTGACCCCGATAGTGACATTTTTGTTGATTAGCTTTCTTCCTCGTCTCCACCACTGTGCTGCAGTGGATCATCTCCCCAGGGTGCGTTCTTTCACATTTGAGATCACATCATCAGCTCAGCCAGAAGGCTTCCCCATGGAATTTGCAGGTAGAGGTTGCTTCTCCAAGGAAGGTGTGCAGAAAGTGTGATGCTGGCCAGAAGTAGGAAGATGACAGTGAGGGTTCCAGGGACAAGCCTGAGCAGGCAGGGAGTGGTGGCGATGGAGAAGCTAAGAAAGCCTCAGTGATGAGATCTCAGCAGTGGTGGGCAGAGAAGCTTGCAGCAGGCATTTTTTACACAACTGGTTCAGCTGAATTGGCCAGAACTGTCTCAAACACAATGCTGCCACTTCCTCCATGGGGCTGCAGGTAGAAAGAACCTGTCAGCCAGCAGTGAGCTGAGAGATTTTTTCGAAGAGCCTGTATGTACTTTATAGGAACCTTGATTTCAGAGAGGGTTAGTGGCAGGCGTGCTCCTGAGTATCCCAGCCTCTGTCTCCCAAATCCCCTGGGGTTAGACTCTTAAATTCCTCAGAAGCCCCAGCCACATAAATGGCCAGATTTCATGCAGCCTGAGATGACATGTTGATAGGTCATTTGTCAGGACATGCACAGAAGGCTTGGAGCGCTGTAGCTTTTCTGGCAGATATGGTGCAGGCATTTCCCCATCTTCCTAGGCGAAATCATCAAAATGGAGCTATCAGTCTAAACACTGGCACCCAGGAGCATAAAAGTAGGTGGCTGTAGCCTTGCTCTTGCTGAGAGGGGGCCGTTGACAGCTGGGACACGAGTCATCCCAGGTAAGAGTACCAGGGTCTGCCTCACAAGGAAGACAATATGCCAAGTCTGTACTTGGAGGATGTAGCCTGAAAGGTGACATTTCCTGGCACTTTTCCGAAATTTCAGAGATTCACATATAAACACTCTTCAAGCATGCAAACACAGCACTCAGGGAGCTATAGATAGAGCCTGCTGTCTTCAAGGAAATTTATCGCCCAACACTGGTGAAAACAATCCTAAAAGAACTGCAAGCCGTTTCTGAAGAGCTGCTAGCAGTCTTACAACTCAGGCATTCCCAGACAACATACAGGGATCAAGGTCCTCAGCCAATTAATTCTGAATGCTCACAGGAGTGCAGGGGTATGCTTTTTTTCAATAAGCTAAGGAGAAATTACTTGGCCGCTTCTAGAAAGGTTGGAAATTTTCCCTGAAGCTTCCAGGGGAACATCAAGCTTTCCATGAGATGGAAAAATCTTGTCTCCCTACCATAAAGGCACTTGCTGGGGGGTGTGGGGAGCTCTGGTTCAAATCTGTGGTCTGGACCAGACCCATCAGGCTCAATGTTATATCTCCTCTCAGCAGGTAAGCATTGAAATCATCTGGGTTTGAGCAAAAATTCCATCCTTTGCTGACAAACAGTAACAGATTCCTGCGAAAAGCCTTTCTTTCAGCCAACTGGCATTTGATCAAGGGATCCCCAACCTGTTCAGATTTTTACAGCTAGAAGGCATGTGCCAAAAGCTGGGGCAGATCCTCACCTGAACACCAGCATTTCAGAAGCTGTACGGAGCAGGGCCTGAGCCACTGTGCTGAACAGAGCAACAAAATCAACAAATTTCTTTGCATCAGGCCTTAGAAGCATAACACCGTCAGAAGCAGAGGTTCAAGCATGCCAATGTGTCAGAGCAGCGTCTCTCCACACGAGAGGACAATCCAACATTTTTGGATTTAGAATGGCTTCAAAACATACCTTCTTGACACTTGTGCATCAGCTGATTTATTGCACCAGGTGCCAGCCTGACTTCCTGCCATCATTAACACAGCACTGTCAATATCTGGGCATTCATATCATTTATCTGGCTGGTTCATCTACTCTTGAAGTACCTTCTCACTTAGCAGTGAATATTCCCTGTAAAGAGCCCTCTCCAACACAGAGAAACCATTAAAAACTATCAGTGGAAAGCAAAATAACCCAAGTGCTTTTTGCTGTTTTCCATCTGATTTTTTGTGCATCTGATTATTGTAGCAGTACAAATATGAAACCCAGAGGAGAATGGAAGATGTGTTTGTGTGTGACCTTTCGTTGCAAGTCAGCCTGCCTACCCTGCACTTGGTGTAAAGGCAATTACTGGTGTGCCCATCCTGCAAAACAGGGTGACATTTCTGGGGATCTCAGCAGGGAGGAGATTGCTGAAGCTTAACGTTGAGCTGCTTCTACCCAAAGGAAGTGTCACCCACGTAGTGAGTGCCAAATCTTTTGCCTTGGTGCTGGGAGCGGAGCTCAGAGTAGGGCAAAATCTGAAGGAAGCCATGGTCATGGCATTACTTTAGAGAGACATGACTGGGAGAAACTGAGCAATCAAGTCAGAAGAATTATATCTTCCAAATGTGTATCGTCATCCTGCTAATTCCCAGCTCTCCCCCTGCTCCCTCCTCTGCTGACGCTCCAGTCCCCACTTCAATACCTGCCAGGTCCTTTTAGAGAGCTGACATTTCCATTCCTGACATTTTCTGCAGCTCCATCTGGGAATTAATGGCCGGATATTAGCAGCGATGGGGCCGTTTATCATAATTAGTCTCATGAAGCTACTGAGCATCCAACTATTTTTCATCAGCACCAAGGAAATAAACTGCAGAATCCAGTAGACAAGACAGACGATTTATTTATTGATTGATTTATTTTGGTCTGTCAGGATGCGGCTTTAAAGTTTGCCGAGATGAGCAATGCTTCTCAGAGGCAATGACGACAGTAGGGCTGGCTCGCCTTGGGTGCACAAGCTGCAGAGAAGAGGCCTCAACCCCCCCGTGAGACGACGAGGAACCATTTGTTATCCTACCTTTGCTCTAGCCTCCTGCTGATATGAAATGACAAGTTGCAACAGGTTGACAAGCTCAGGAAAAGACAGCCACTAGCCACACGATGGCATCGTGAATGAAAGCCATCTTCAGGCGTGCCTTTCCTTCCCCATCAGGAAAGCAAACCGAGCGTGCTGTTTACCCTACAGGAGGTGGCCCATGGACCAGCAGCTCCAGGACTGTCATTTGGCTGGGTGTGCCAGGTCACCCTTGGACCTTAATGCTAAAAGTAGGATGTTGCAGACAGCATGAGTGTCTCTGTCACCTTCCAGAGGTGTCTGGGAGTGAATAAAGCTGTTTTCTTGCTTGTCATCCCACTTGGAGCAGGGTGAAGTACTAGCTTATTGTTTCCCTTCCCCAAGGGATGAGCAGGGAAGGGTAGGGAGGTGAAGTCTTGTACACCAGAGAGGTCAGACTGGGTCCTGTGTGGGTAGGGAGGTTCCCTTGGAAGGGCTGGGGCTCACCATCAGCCGCCTTCTCTGGCAGAGATAAGGTCCACCCTGTAGTAGCTAATGCTTGCTGTGCTTTCAGTATCACTTTTTAGAGGCCAGTGCAATACATATTCTGTGTTTCTGCGAGCTTGGGTACTCAAGGAACATGCCATAGCCTGCGCTTCTCTTTGGGAATGGCTGGTCACTGAGCTGCTGAGCTGCACCAGATGTTGTTATCCATCCTGGTGGCTGCTGCTCTGGGCAAGGAGCCTGTGCTGGTTTCAGTAGTTCTTCTACCATCTTGCAAGCTTTGATGACCACCTTACAAGTATTGAATGAGACGGGAGACCCCTGCCAGGGACAGCTGCCTCATACTGCACCGCTCTGCACAGCTTGTAGCCTGTGGCTGGAGCTCCTCTGCCTGCAGCTCCTCTATGTCTAAGCAAGAAATGAGGATTATGAGGCTGCACGGAGCTTCTCCCTGGAGTGAGGCACGAAGGCCTCCTGGGCTCCTGGACTCAGTGTTGCTTTTCCTACTATTCTCCTGAAAACCCACAAAGTCTTGCTACAACCCATACACCTCCGTGCGCACCTGCAGCAGGCCCACCTCTTCTCCTGCAGGCTGATTATCAAGAGCTTTCCACCCTGAGGTTTGCTATGCAAACATCGAACATTTGTGTTTAAATATTACCCTATTCTGCTGATGTGAAGCTAGTAATTACAGCCAGATGGGACCTGGCTCACAGGCAGACACAGGGCCCACACACTGCTGGGTGGTGGCTTTTTTTTTTTTTTTTTTGTGCAAAACCATGTGGCCGACCACCGGCAGGAATATCAGAAAAGCTGAATGTAATTAAAAACAATGAAAAAAAAAAGGTTTCTAAATATATCATGCAACATATTCCAGGTGAGAGCTAAGCGTTCCTGGCTGCAGTGTCTGGCAGCCTCAATACTACACCTGGGACATGATCCAAGCCAGCGTGCTCGAGCCATACGTCCCTCCAGGCGTAGCCTAATGATGACACGCACAGATTTGATATTAGCACCTCCTGCAACACCAACAGGGTCTGATCCTGCAAAGCCTTCCTCAGCTGCATAAGAGCTCTTTTTGCACAAGGGGCCGATTCAGCCTGCACTCCAGTCCACCAAAGAGGCCCCTACAGATGTGTTGCAGTCCCAGGGCCACCACACCATCAGCGTAAGCTTAGAGCTGCTGCTGCCTCCTCACCTGCTAGGTTGAGAGATCCCATTCACTTCTCATGCCTGCACACATTTCTGCCTTGCACAACCTACCCAGGGTAGGAAATGCTTCATTTTCTATCACCACTAGGATTTCAGGTCTGATTCTGTTCAAGGCAAAACAAAAGCATTGCAGTGAGTGATGGATTTTTTTTCCCCCTGGATGATAGTCCATATTTGCATTCAGCACCTGATTGTTCTTTTAATATATAATTCTCTTCCTCATTGCCTCTCCCCTAGACATCAGGCCCAAAAGGTGAGCAGGAGCACACCGGTTTGAGCAAAATGCCTCAATGTTTGTCCTACCCAACACCTGTGTTATATATAGACACACCACCAACTGCCCAGGAAGCAATCCCTCTGCTTGCCCCACAGGCTTGATCGAGTTCCAGCAGCTACAGTGATGCAGAAAATAATCACCATTTGCTGCTTGAAAGAGGAACCAGATCCAGCTCATCGTGCAAAATTTAAGTAGCCCTGGTAAAGAAACCACTGCAGGTGATGCCACTCCAGGGGAAATGAGCTATAAAGGCTACAGCCCTTTCTCTGCAAATCAATCTAGCTGGTTAACCTCCATCTTCTTGTGAGCTGGTGGCTTCCCCTCTTTGTGACAAACGCTCTGGCGTACTCTCAGGATGCTCCCAGGCCAAGTGGTGCAAAGCCAGAGCCTGGTCTCCTGCCCAAATAGCCAGGGATGTTTAACTCCCCAGACAGCTGCTGGGATGTATCCTCTGTGTTGTAACGGTCGGCATTACACAGCTACCTGGTTCACCCATCCAGATATAAGAGGTGCCCTGTAGCCAGCCTGCCAAACAGGAGCTATTGTCTCTGGTTGCACGGGGAAGAAAGAAAGAAAGCAGCAAATGGGGGGGGGGGGGGGGGGGAGGGGAAGAAGGATGTCTAGGAGATGTAATAGAAATCATTGTTTTGTGAAAAACAGTAGAGCTGTAGCAAAGGCATGCTGTAATTTGAGACAAATGCCAAGCCCCGATAGGTTTTCCAAAGAAATCGGGATCAGCCTTGGTGAGAGGTGGAGAAGGGGAACAGGTGACACAAGGAGACAGAAAACTTTGCTACATCCATCCAGGAGCCTGCACCAAAGCTCTTGGACCTCATCCTCTGAGGCTGGCCGGCCGTCTGATTCATATTCACACTTCCTTTGCTTCTCTGCTACCCTGATCTCACTTGTCTCCCGCCTCTCTGGGGAGCTGCTTCTCCCTTTCCTGTGCTGTATGGGCTTCTAACTTCCCAACTCTTCCTCAAAGGACCACAAGCAGCGCTTTCCAAGGAAGCTTATTTCTGCTGTCATACACTCCAGGAGAGTGTTATCTGCTGGGAAGGGAAGGGAAAGGAAGGGAGGAACTCAACGCCTTTCTGCTTTCTGCACCCAAGAAGCAGAGCTTTGGCATACCGTTACCAACCCTTGTTTCTGCAGTAACCTTACCCGATGCTGCATGGGTCTGTGGAGGCTGTGTTGTAGTACTGTTGCCTTCATGAATAATGGATCCACCTTCACCTTTCCTCTCCTGTTCCCTCTTAGATCCCATTTCATGTTGGGCATGTCTGGTATGTTTGCCTTGTCCCTGGGGTTGATCTGAACACTCTGATTCCTGGCTCCAGTTTTCCCCCTTCCCGAGATGCAAATGATACACAAGAGGGCACCAGGAAAAATGCAAGTGGTCATTAGCAGAGGCATGAGAGGGATCTACCTGTTGGGTTTTGTAGGGTTTTAAGGTATTTCTATTGCTTCCAGTGAGGCTGTGAATCTTGTATTGTTAGGGCCCTGAGGGCAGCAATAGGTTTTAGTGTCCCTGACCAGCCTCACCTAGGGTGTCCCTCCTGCCACTCTGCTCCAAGAGCACCATTTAAGCTTAGACCTGGACCCCCAGTTCTTGCCTGAACTATTGTTACAGGTGTATCCATCTCCAGCCCCATCTCTGGCCCTGCCTCCTGGGTCGACTTTAGACCCATGTCGTAGCCTTGTCTCCAATTCTGTCTCTGGCCCTTGTGCTCCTAACAGGACTCCATGGATGGACCCTGGAGCTGGTTCATCATTTTTCCTTGCCTGGGACTGTCTGTGGCCCATGTTACCAGCACTTGACTCTGCCTGCCAGGGTCCGATGCTGTGGGACTGTGCCCTGACTGGGCAATGCCTCTACTGGGGTCACCTTTGGCTCCTGGTTTGCCTTCTGTTAGGAAACAGTTGATCCTTCCTGTTCCTAGAAACCTATAAGCTCTCCTTCTCTTCTGGTATTTCACATTTTAAAGACAAAAAATATAGGTCCAGGAAAAAAGTGCCCACCATTCTGGTTCTCTGGCTTAAAGAAGCATATCTACATTTATATACGTTTTGGAGCCAGAGAACATTGGGCACCACTTCTACAATGCAGTATGGAGAATCTGATTTCCCTTATTCCTTGAAATACCCAGCTTTATTCAGCTTTATTTGGTAAAGACTGGTATTTTAGCTTTATTCCTCTTCAGAAGCTGCAGGCTCAGCAGTGAAATAGCCCTGATTTTAGCAGGGAATATGCTGTGGCATTTAGCAACATCACGGTCGTCTCTTGCCTTAGGTCCTGCTGCAGCAGCACCATGACCTGAGATGAGGACTCAACTGAGTTCACTCTTTTGGGTGGCTTTGTAGGGTTTGTAGGTATGAAGGCCTGTCAAAGCTGTGGGCTGAGCCCAGTGCATTGTCTTTCCCTAGTCTAATCACCCCAGGCTATAAGAAGCACCAAGCTTACATGCCCTTATGTGGGGCTATACCTTACCACTGTGTCTTCTTCTGCCAGACCCACCAGCCCAGTTCTTTAATGTCTGCCATCCTCACTTCATATCTCTGCCCCTGATCTAGCCCCTTTGGGGGTGTCCATGAGGAGAGCCCGTGTTGGCTGATATTTCAAAAAGAACTGTGAGGATCTGAAAATCAAAGTCAAGGGGTGGCAAAAAACCTGCAACCAGGAGAGTGGAGTCTGTGTGGTTTGGGTGAAGGCGTAATGCTTACCAGGGAAAGGGAAGAAAACAGGGTCCTCAGTGAACCTCCCCCCCGCCCCCGCCCCGCCAGATGCCCTTGGAAAGCCACAAGATCAGTTGCATGGAAACTAATGATGCCTCCCATTATTGTCAGCAACAGCAAAAACCCACAAGTGCCATAATTCAGGCCACCACCACTGTCTTTTTCTCCTGACTGAATGGAAGAAGCAAAAAGAGGCTTTTCGTGTTCTGTGGGTAGCACCTTGCCCTTGGCTCACATGGGATTGCAGGCTCAGTGCCGTTGCATCATGCATGGTCAGTTCCCATGGCAAACCTCATGTCCTGAAGGTTAGCAGCTAAATCATCTTCTCCCAACCTGCTGACATCCTAAACTGCTGGTTGTCAGGAGCCTGAGGGAAGGGTCACACACCGTCTCTCCTCCAAACACCTCCCCACGGCTGCCAGCAGGAGCGGTGCTAGGTGAGGTGAGTCTTCAGTCTGACCCGATACGGTGAATAAACTCAATTAAGATCTTCTGAAAAAGGATCGGTGAAACTACTTTCTTCACATACCCTGTCAAAATTCAAGCTTCTGTGGCTGTGCCTATCTTGTTATAGCAGACAGCAGCTCCAAACACCTAAAGTAGCCTTAGAGTTTGCAGAAAATAATTAGAACAGGAGAAACAACCCCATTGCCAGCAGGGTCTTAAGTATCAGTTAGGGTTGCTCAACATTTCCCAACATAAGACCAATTTTTCAGCTACTTAGAATTTTGCCCAGCTTCATTGTTTTCAACGAGTTTTCTCTATGGGGCATCTACTTCTTAAGTTTGAGGGAAATGTATGCATATATTTACTCTGTCACCTTCTACACCTACTTAAAAATCGTAGAATAGTTGAGGTTAGCAGGATCCTCTGGAGACCGTGTCGTCCGACCGCCTGGTTCAAAGCAGAGTCAGCTCAAACAAATTGATCAGGAGGCATGTCATCAGGTTTTTAGTATCTCCAAGGATGGAGACCCCACAGCCTCTCTGGGCAGCCAGTTCCAGTGTTCCATCACCCTTGTGGTAAAGTTTTTTGTTTAACTTGAAACAGAAGTTCTTGCTTGTCCCTGTGAAACACTCAAATTTGGCCAAAATCAAAAACTCTTTGGCAAAATGGACTGTATGGGTGACTACTACCGAACAAAACATGCATGCATATACACATGCAAATTGCCCAAAGGCCATGCTGGTTGCAGCATGAGAAACACTAGGACAAAGTCACTTGCACAGATCTTTTTTTTTTATTATTGCACAGATTTTTTAATTTTTAATGTGAATTACACAGTTGAGCTATTTTCCAGAGGACCCCAGTTCATTCTGCACACAGGACAAACTTTGCACGGTTAGCAAAAAGTCCCGCAATACTTCGTTTCCACCATGTGGCTCAGTGCATGAAGCCTTAGGCAAGATTTACTGCACGTTATTCAGTCTCTGCTAGGGAGGTGAGATTATTAGTCTCTTAAAAAGCTTTTCAATCGAGTTTGCTAAAATAGCTGAGTGTTTTGAACCTGTTAATGATTTTAGCTTTGCAACTCCCCTGCCAGAGGATTGGTCTGCACTGTGGCTGTTTCACAGAAGACAAAACTTGAGACCAGAAGAGCTAAAGGGATGGGATTTCTGGAGCGCTTCACGGACACACCTCGGGTGGGACATTACAGAGCACTCAGAAAAGTGTAGCAGCTTTCCTTCAGGAGGGGAGACTTTCTGAAAGCCAGCTGCCCCGTGGCAGACACCTGGAAAATGAAGCACACACCAGTGTGGAAGGGGTTGCTTAACCAAGCTGCTGCATGAGGAGAAGCTCTGTGCCTGGCCGGAGCGGTGGGCTCTGTGCTAGCACCATACCCAAGCGTCGCACCACCTTAGCGTGCTTGCACCTTAGCGTGCTTGCTGGTGCCAAATCGTTTCCTACAGCCCAGAATCAAAGAGGGTATCAGACATTTCAAATGAAAAGAGACTGAGATTGTCCAAACCTGGGTCTAGGCAAGTCTGGCTTATTCTAACCTAGGCGCTTTGCATTTTGGGGGGCAAGTTGGAAACAAAAAAAAATCTTGAGGGTCAAGCTTGGGCAGACAGGTAGCACAAAGCATCTGGCATGTCCTCCTGGCTCCAGGACTACAGACATGTAGCCTTCGTTACACAGGTGGTAGCTAATCCCTGCTGTCCACAGCCATTTCTTTAATCCACTGCAGCACTAACCTGCTTGTCTATAGTCCAAGGAACCTTTTGTCATCAGACCAGAGACCACTGCAGGGACCCCTTTTCCTGATTTCCCCTAGGAGAAGGATTTGGCTTTTGTTTGGGCAAATGCTTTCCTGATTCGGCTTGGGAGCAGGGTAACACAACACACGTTTCAGGAATTAAACCTGTTGCAGGAACTGAAAAGATCCTAGTCCCCAAAATTCTGATCCAAAGTGTCAAGTGGGAAGGAAGAAAGGTGGACAAAAATGTTTGCAGGGAGCAGACCAAAGGCAGGTCTGAATTTCACTGGCTGTGAGACAAGAGCCCAGCCGAGCCTCCCTCCCTCCCTCCCTCCCTCCGTCTCCCAGCCCTTCCCTCTTCTGAACACAAGCTGCAAGTCCCTGGGAGGCCCCTAATCTGCTTTGCTGTACAAAAGGCCCAGTCTACTGGCTTTCCTTTTCTTTTTCCTTCTTTAAAGTTGAAGTGGGGATCAGTTTCCAGACACTAAAGTGGGGAGGGGGAAGGAGCAGGGGGCAAACAGTCGGTCAACAAAAGAGATCCTGGAAGGCAAGAGCACAGGTGGCTTCAGGTGGGCTGGAAACAAGGGATGGATGCAGGGTCTTTGGGCTTGTCAAGATCCTTGCTTTCTAATTACTGAGTTTTTCTGGTGTGCTTGGATATCACTCATTCTTCTGCCCACATCACCCATTATTTTATGCAGCTTTTCTTCCTCCTATGTGCTCTTTCCACCACCTTGGCTAGCAAACCGTTGGAGGAGATAACTCCTTCCAGCCTTCCTTTTACTGGTGAAATACAACCTCCGGTCTTTTGATCATACTTGGAGAATTTTTCTGCACTGCCTCTGGTGTGAATTCAGCCTACCTGCCCAGGACTCTACCCAGTGCTAGAGAAGGTCTTGTCAGTACTTTGCAAATGCTATTAATAATTTTCTGCTTCTACTGGAAATATCCCAAGCCCCTCAGGTCTTGTTCGCCTTTATGTGCTTTTAGCTCATTGGTGGTTCATAATCACTCATGACTGCTACAACCAAGTTCACCTCCTCCTCAGGCATGTCCAACTGACACACTCCCTGTCTAGCACAAAAAAAACCCAACCCTGTGATTAGTCTTGCATTTTGTGCTGTTGAATTTCAACTCGCTCCCGTGTCTCTGCGCTCAAGGTTGTCTGCTGCTTTCTGTTTGACGTCCCGTCTCCTCTGCATTCACAATGCCTCCCTCTTCTGTGTCATCAGCTGTCTTAACCTAAGTGCTTCCACTTCTTATGACAACATCATTCATGGAGAGAATAAACAAGATTGATCCCAGGATCGATTCCGGAGAAACTCCAGTGGTGAACTCTGTCTAGCCTGCTACTGCATCTGTCCAGAGGTACAGCTTCTGTACCCAACTTCTATTTTTTCCACCAATCCCATCATCTTCAGTTTAATTAGCAATTTCCCTGTTACTCCATTGAGCACAGCTTGCTACATTTGTCTAGAAATTTGTCTAGATAAATTGAGATGAACAGGCTGTCTCGGCCCAATGCTTTCCGTGGCATGTCGAGCTGTTATTTCTCCAACCGTTTAACCACACTGGTCTGCAAATTTTGTTCCAGGTCTTTGCCTGCTACTGACCCATCTGACAAACTCCCCAAGCCCCAGAGTAAAAAAAATAAAACAAAGGGTATTACGTTCACAGTCTGCAGTGTGGTTCTTTCTCTTCTGCAAGAGGTTCTGCCTCTGGAAACCTTGCCACCACACCTGCGGTTTGGCACATTAGTTTGTTTGGAAACCACAAATACCTGCTTGCCCTGGCTGCAGTGCATCAACAGATCTGACTTTTGTCTCTTATTTTGTTATACCATTCAGTCTTTATACTGTCATTCTCTATCTTCCATGTTGACCCTATACTCAGCACTGTCATCTCCTTCAGACTGGTTGGGGGCCACATCACTAACATCTTTGCCACCCAATAGACTGACTGTGTTGAACTGATGCCTGAATGGTATTTTCCCCTGTGTCATAACACTCTTTGTAAGATTTATCTCAACTCAGCTTGCCATGTTATCCTTACTGCTTCCAGGTCTCTAGAGTACCATCTCTCTTGTCACCCAGACTGGTAGGTGAGGATGATGAATCAGGTAGAACTGGATTTCCCATAGCTGAACTCTTCCTTGTCAATGTCAATGCTTTTAAAGTCTTATGTTGGCTTTGCTAAATGCCATACCAGGGGACCTGGTAGTCCCACTTCTTCTGACCTTCAGGCACTGGGTCCTAGATATTCCTGCTGCAATCCAGGCCTCTCAGAGGCAACCCTGGTGCTCTCTGGGTATAGACCAGGTCTTCTCTAGTGGGGACAATGTTAAATCTGGGAGTCACCAGCCTTCATCCGGAAGGAAAATAACAAAGTGTGTCCTGGTTAAATTGGAAAACCCTCTCCATCAAGCCACTGAAAACCAACTTTTCCAATTTAATCCAACCTGCTGGGGCACTGGGATCCCCAAGCAGGGAGAAAGGGGTAAATCCATCCTCAGTGAACAGAGACGAATGGACTCAGTGAACAGAGGGATGAACGGACTCCACGTGTGGTAGAAAAGGCTGGGACAGAGCCCACCTCCTGTAATGGGCAGGCGGGATGGACCCAGCAGAGGTCACCATTCTGTGTTAACCTTTGCAGGAGACACCCTGGGCATCTCTCTGCTCCCCTCACTGCCTGGGATGCTGCGTGCTGCCTGGGTACCCAGCTTCCCCGGAGACCCTGCTGGCTGCTCCCACCTCACCTGCCCTGCTGCGAACACCAAAAGCAAAGCTGGAGCCTCACCGTGCCTGCCCTCTAAAGCCTCTGTCTTGTGGTGGAAATAAATTGCCTCAGATTCCTGTAACTCAGGCAGAAAACCCAGGCCCCTTGCTGATAAAACCAGGAGGCCTGGACAGCGTTGCCCTGGCAACCTGCACTTTCTTCCCCATCCTTTTGTTCGGCCTCGGACCCAGACTTTTGTACCCAGCCATAATGGGGCCAGACTCTCGGGATGTTTACGGGGTGAGGTGAGAGGAATTTCATTCAGCCACGTCTTGCTTGGCCCGTCTCCTTCCGCAGGGTGAGGGAGGAATGTTATTGACCAAGGCCCCATGCAGCGACAGAGGCACTAAAGAAAGGCACTTTAGACTTTCGGGCAAAGAAAAGAAATTCCTGCCCTCCCCCATGCAAACATACCCCCCCCTGCCCCAACGCGCCTTTTGTTTCCCCATTTCTCTTTCTGTAACTTCCCCGCTCACCCACTCCTGCCTACAGCTGCTCTCACTGGGCACAAACAAAACCCTTTAGCATGGCCGTGTGCCTGCCAGCTCCAAGCTGCAAGACATAGAATCCTCCCGGATCCCCATCCTCCGAGGCACCTTGCCGACAGAGTGAAGCTGTATGTGCACTGAGTTTGCAGGAGCAGAAGTGCTGTGCAGCTGAGGCCAGGGCATGGAGTGGGCAAACACAGCAGAGAGCTGGAGCGGGACCCTCAGCCTGCTCTGAGATCCTGCCACACTCAGTCCCTCGCCCTCTGGTTCTGGCTGGAAAGGGTTAAGCACATCAGGTCTGACTGCCTGCTGAGAAGACAAAAGGCTGCCTTGACATCCAATATTGAAGCTCCCAGGGACACCACTGAGGAATTCCCATTAGCTGGTGTTTGTGGAAAGCCTTATATCAAATGTGGAGGACAGCCAGTTTGTTTTCCCCATGCCAGTCACTGGGAGAGCAGCAGCACCTTCCCGGCACTGTGTCGCAAGGGAGCAGCGATGCGGGCACAGCCTGAGTTGTGCCTTTGTGGAGGAAAGCCAAACAAGTCTTTCACCTCATCCCCTTGTGCTGCTGAGCAGCTCCAGCAGCAGCCAAAACCTCCTGGAGAAACTCTTGCCTGACTTGTGCAGACCTGTGCCTGGGTTCATTTCAGAGGTGGACCCCATAGCATCACTCTCTTCCTGGCCTTCAGACCTCATGGTGTCTTAGGAGACCACAAATAAGTCCACGGTCTGGGCAGGAGGCTTTGAGGACCTGTAACTGGCAAGGCAGTGCTGTTTCCAAGGTACTCTGCCCCATGCTGCTCTATTTTCAGGGTAATTGTGCAAAGCACAAGGCATGGGCAGAGATGAGATGCTGGGCAGGATGGGCATTGGGTTTTCTTCAGTTCTTCTAGGGACATAAATGGCAAATAAAGTCCACGTCAAGGACCCACTGGGAAGCAAGTGGCTCCTGCTGTGGGCCATGTCCCATGGCTGTCCTCCTTCCCCCAGCGCTCAGCCATCCCAGGGGCCTCTGCCCCAGCTGATCTGGTGGCAAAGAGCCTGCAACTTTTGGCAGAGACACTGAGTCTTATGGTTGGTGAGAGGTACCGGTGGAAGATTTTCTTTAGCCCTGAATGAATTTATATAGTATTGCTCTCTCCCAGTTGGATTATCTGTTGTCTAATTAAAGGTGAGCGCATACATTGTAGCCTTTCCTTCAGCTGGTGCTGCAAGAAGATGAAGGAAAAAGACCTGAACACCTGTTTTCATAACACTTGTCTTTGAGACTCCTACTCTTCCATCACATCTATCAGCTGGCAGATTTAAAAACTGATCAGTGAGCTGGGCAGGGCAGAGGAGAGGCAAAACGGACAGTGGATGACCACAGACACCTTCTCCTGGGACTATCACTATCAGTTGGCTCTTGGCAAAGGACTATAGCTCTGGCACCATTTCAATGCTGCTTGCCTCGAAGGCATGAAAATCCAGCTATAAAGTAAGCTGGGAACCAAGTGGAAACAAACTGCACACCAGCATGAATAATGGAGCAAATGTGTCAACGCAAACAGAAACACATGGCAGCCCTTCAGGCCAGTCTTGGCAAGATCCTTCCAAAAGCTGCTGCAAAGGTGAGCCCTCCTGGGCCAAACAGCATTCCCACAGGCATAAACCCCAAGCTGGGTTTGATGTATGTGTTCCAGTGGTTAATGATTCAGCTGCAGTGAGGGATCACCACCTGGAGACACTCTCCTGTTGCTCCTCCATCACCTGTGCCTCCCTCACACCAGCCTGCCTACCCCTCATTTTTGGGCAGGTTACCGTAGCACTGATTTTCCTTTTCAAAAGGTGCAGAGCTGCAAATTTCATCATGCTATTTAAGTGCTTGAAAACAGTTTCTGAACAACCTCTGAGACATGAAACCACACTGAAAAGGTCCTTTTTCTTGCATTTGTAGGTGCGTAGCATTCATGTTTCTTGTTTCCTCCTTGTCGGACTGCACAGGGCTCAGGGCAGGCAGGAGGAAGCAGGCTCAGGGGCACTCAGAAACAGATTTCTATTAGGAAGTGCAGCAGAAGAAACCTGCTTCTAGATGAGAAGAAGGAATGAGGACTGAAGTTCTCACTGCTGATGGGAACAGGGCTCTTAGAAGGCTGGGAGGAGGCAAGACCAGCTCAGGAGGAAAAGCAAAGGCTGAGACAGGGATCCTTAAAGCACAAGAGGGAGGGGAAAAAGCAGTCCTGATAGAGAAGGTTTTGAGGCACAGGGAGAACTGCCATGGTGCACAATTTGATAAGTGGCCCTGCGAGCTTCCCTCCAACTATTGACCCAGTAGCAGCACAGGAGCCAGGACAATGTTGGAGAGAAAGATGTCAACTTCCAGCTACCCCTTCTCCTCCAAGTGGCACACAGCCCAGCAGAAAGGCTCCCCAGTAATTCCTAGGGACATCCAGAGACAGGCTTCCTCTTGGGAAACGTGGGCCATCTGATCTGAAGCTTTCCCTGAAAGTGAGGTTGCCCAGACTTCATCCCAGCCCTTCTGGATATCTTGTGGGCTGCTTCTCACCTTCACCAAGAGGTGGGATGGCCAGCTTCATTTCTGAGAGGTCAGTGAAGCAGAGATGCCCCAGGGAGGAGGGGATGCTGCGGGCACCCCTGTGCATACAGGGCCTTGAGCATCAAGAAGCCAAATGCCCAAAGCAGCAAAACAGACAGAAAATCTCTACTTAGATGCCCCTGCACCCGCACACTGCCTTGATCACTAGCTGCATGCAACCTCATCTCGAAGAAGCCAATTTTGTTTCTGCGTAGTTCACAGCAATCTTCAGAGGGCTATGGGGTCGGTTTGAGTGAGGAGCTGTGGTGCAGTGACTTCAGCAGGGCTAACCACTGCACATCGGAGCTGCAGGAGCAGGAACCATGGCAGGCTGGGACAAGAGAAGTTCTGCTGCTAATGTCCCATCAAGCCAACGCGGGCTTAATCTGTCAGGGAAAACAAGAAGTGGTCGGAACAGAGTACCAGCTAATAGGCTTTAGGACATACAAAGCAGCAGGAAACCCATTTTTCTCCAGCCACCCACGTCCCATACTGATGTAGCCTTCGGGGGGGGGGGGTTCGGCTTTGTGTTGGTGGAAACAAAAGCAAGTCCCTTCTGCAACCCATTCAAGCAAGAAAAATGAGGTACAGTAGACTCCTGGGGAGGCTTGTTTTATCAGAGATGCTGGCGTCGAGGGGGTAGAAAAGAGACCGATGAGGTATGAATCTCACACTAAATTTTGGGCTGTCAGGGATGTCTCAGATGGGACAGGAACATCATTGCATTCCCTCTTGCCTCAGTCCTGATGGGTTTGTCCTGTCAGTGCGTAGAGGCAAGGTGTCGGCGGTAGTGCTGTTCCACCCTCTTTAGAGGTCAAGTTAGGGCTAGTTGGTCGCAGCAGCAGCCTTTCTGCATCCAGCCATGCCCGGGGTCCCCAGGAGAAGTTTGGGTGCAGGGGTACAAGACAGCTCTTCTCCACAGGGCCTGTGGCAGACGTTCGGTGCAGCCAAAGCTAAACCATTTGTAAATCTGATGAAGTCAAACGGGGTTTGTCTCCTGTTTCAAGTATTAGGCACTTTGATGTGCATAAAACACCTTGGATGATCTGTAAGTCAGAGACTTTTGCATGGAAATATTTCCTTGGGATCACTTCTAGCAGAGAAAGAGACAGAGAGATTTTATCTGAAGTTCCCTTTTAAAAAACAATCCTTAACCTCAATTTTCAGATCAATGTAAAAAAAAAAAAAATCTATCAAATTATTTTCTTCCTGCTTTCTTCTGACACTGCTTTTCTCAGCACTCTCCTCCTCCCAGCCCGTTAGCTAGAGGAGTATTACAGGGTGCTTCGAGGTGACAGGAGACAATTTGATTACAGCAGCTCCGAGCTCTGAGTGCCATCGGTTCCTGCCTTAACCTGCTGTTTGCAGGAGCACAGCAGCTGTGTCCCCCCTGCCAAAGGTGGGCATCCATTGCTTCAGTGGGTGGCAGGAGATGGAGATGCTTCTGGTTTACAAGGTGAATTGTCAGTGTCATTATTAATGAACTTGAGCTGTGTCACTAGCAGCAATAGAAATTCCTAGATTTGCTTTTTCTGTCCAAAGAACAGAGATAAAAATGTAAAGGGGATCAAACGAGATGAAGCAGAAATGGTGTCAGCTTTCCAGCAAATTACACACTCGGCGTTTAGAGACCACAACTTTGATTTCCAGTCCTCCGGGATATTCTAGCACATCATCTTCTAGCTGGCTTTCTCATTCAGCTGCGGTTGAGTCTGACGGCTGGTGCGGGCTCTAAAATCGTGAAAGATTACTGTTAATAAAGGCAACACCCCCGCATCCCCTTGCTTTACTTTAGGAATGGCCTTGTGCTGGAGATGGCACATTGTTTCCCTTCCACAACCATCCATCAAGGACAGTTCATCTCAGCCTCTGATAAATCCTATTATTTCAGCTGCAGATTTCCACTGCCTCCAAATCAGCAGCTGATGATACTCAGAGTGTTGCAATAAATGTTTATGGCTCTGCCTCTCCTCAGCCTTTAATTTCAATGGTTTGATATTGATCAGCCCGTTGAACGGCAGCCCATTCACATCATTGCTGGTGTGTGCAAACAGCTTGCGCTGGGGACCAGTGCCAGCTTAGCCACTGCACTGATCTTGGCTTGTTAGAGGTGTTTCCAGATATGATCTTATAACTCATGAAAACGAATGGTTTCCTGCAGCCTTGAGCTAGCATCCACTGCTGCACAAAGAGTGTACGCTACGGATATATTTATGCGTGGATGAATGCCCTGGGTGTATACATAGCTTGGGATTTTATTAAAACATATACCCATCTCAGTGCTTCTGGGCAAATTCACAGCTGAAGTACACCATCAGTTTAGGAGCTACATGCTGGCTGTGAAAGCCAGCAATTAAATATTCCCCCAAAACAGTGAGCCATTTCCCTGCCAGCCTCTTGCCTTTGCCTAGGGAGCAGACAGGTGCAGGGGGAGGAGGATGCTGCTCTCCCCTGCCCAAAGTGCTGCAAAGGCCAGAGGATGCTGCCGTGGAGGTCAGGACCTGGCGGCGTGAGGTGCTGTGCAAACACCTGTTTTCAGCCATGTTTTGGACCCAGCAAGTCCAGTTTGGTGCAGATTTTCCAGTTCAGGGAGCCCAAAGCAGAGCTGAGCCTGCATCCCTTAGCTCCTTATCCAAGGCGACCATCCCCGTACAGATCCCGCAGTGGCCTGAGATACCAGTACTGACCACATCTTGTGTCCCACTACAGACAGGGCCAGGCTTTCTCAGCCAAACGTCCTACCAACATGCACAAGCCAAACTACTAGGCCACCATGGTAGCCAAGTTGAAGGACAGTGTTTCACAGCTCCATGGAGACAACAGCTCAGAAGCTCAGAGCAACTCCAAAAGCTGTGGGACGCGAACTGGAGGCGCTTCCAGGCTGCTCAAGAAGGTGCTTATGGGGAGGAGGAGACAAAAGGCACATCATCAAGTTTGCAGATGACACCAAAGTGGGCAGTATTTGGAGGGGGGGTGCCGGTTCCAGCTCCTACCAGTGTGTTCCCTGAGGTATGTGGTTTCTTGAAAGATGCTCCAATTCTGACAAAACAGGAGGCATCGCTGAGCAGGTGTCACGGCTCGAGATCTTTCTTGGGAGATGGTGCATGCTGCAGTGGTAAGTGGAGATGGGCCTGTCTTCTCTACACCAGATTCAAGGCTATGGGTGATGGACAAGGGAGATGAGAGAGGAAACAGTGGTTCCTCCATGCTGTAGCTCTTTGCAGGTAACCCTGCAGGAGAAGACACAAATCCATAGAGCTTGGTTGTGCTGGGACTCATTGGACAGGGGACCAACAGAGACCTCAGCGCTTGCACAGACACACTAATGTCGGGTGGCTGTGGCTGTGGCTGTGGGAAGGACGTGTGTCCCACATCCCCACCGGGGAACACAGACTTGCACCTTCAACTGTGGCAAAGTTGATGCTGGGAGGCTCAGGCACAGCAGGGGGACAAAAGGGAGGACCAGGGTATGGGGATGGGGGACACCTGCAGATGGTGTTACCCATCCAGCAACACCATCATGGGTGGGGAGCAAAACCCTTGCAGGAGCAAGAGGAAGGCTCAGGCCAGGAATACCTGCTGGCCTGAGGAAGGGGGGCAAGGAAGACGAGCTGAGGCTTTGCTTGCCAGGAAAAATGAAGTTCACAGCTTGCTTGTCAACACGGAAAGGGGAAGGGGGGGCTTCCTAGGAGAGGGATGGAGCTGGGGAGTGCGGGTCGTTAGCCTTCTGCTCACATCGGCAGGGGAAAGCAGTTTCATTTGCTGGCCTGATTGGACTGATGAGATTTCCATATTCTTCATTAAGGGACTGCCAGCAAGCGCGGCTGGGCTGCCATTTCCCATTACTCACAGCCTATCCATTATGCAAAAGGCAAAGGGGAGAGGGACGAGCTGGTGAGCCCAGATAGCGGCTGTAATGATCCTGTCAGCCTCCATGCCCGGCTCCGAAGAGAGGGCAGCCAGGGTGCTGCAATGCTGCCTCAGTGCACGCTGCCTGCCTGCTTCCTTGCCTGCTCCTGCCTGCCTGGGCACATCCTCGCTCCCGCAGGTGCCAAGTTGGTGGCATCATGCTCTGTGCCTCATCCTGGCCTCTCCATGCCCAACGTGCACCTCTCCTGCCCTGTCCTGCTCACACTGCTGGAGCACGGGGACAGGAAAGCAAAATCCTCCTGCAGCAACCCCAGCACAGAGGGGGGGATGAAGCCCTTGCCAGTGCCAGGACATGCCCACTAGTCTCCCAGCCATCTGAGGGGTCTGCAGGACACCCTCTCCCCAGCTCCTTCCCCGTGGCACATGACATGGGGTTTCCTGGTGCTTTGCACATCCCTGGTGCATCAGGTTGGAGTGGCAGGGAGAGGGGAGAGGAAGATGGAAAAGCCTCCTTTGGTCATAGAGGGATAAAGGGCAGGAGCCGGTCCATCTGTGCCCCACTGACCCCCAGGTGGGCACTGCTGCCTGGGTGCTCTCACCATACCCCATGTGAGCTCTAGGGCTTCAGGCTTGGTACCCTACTACTCCCCATCCCTCCCTGAGGGTCACAGCCGTGCATCAGGCTGTTTGATGTGGCTGCATGTGGTTTGAAGGCAGGGATGCCCAAAAGATCACCACCTGGACCCTGATCCACCCAGAGAGAGCCTGTGCTGGAGGAGGGAGGTGGGGAAAACCACTTCTCAACCCCAGTACTGAACTGGGTTGCTGCAGGGAGGTCTTGGAACTGGGAGCTCTTCCCAAGGTATCCGTCATGCCTGACCTCAGCTGTCACTGGCAGGCAATTATCTCAGCACTGAGAGTTCACAGTGGGGATGCAAGGACCCAGCTCTCCTCCTGCCTCGCCTCCAGCCCCCTTTTCTCCATCGTGCTTGCCACAGCGGTGCAAGCAGCAGTAACTTTCCATCGGCCGGAGGGCGCAGGCAAGGCAGCCCCCCGGGATGCCGGCTGTGCTCCCCGTCATCCATCCTGGGTTATGGACGGGGCTCTCTGTCTGGATCCTGCCTCTGCAGGGGCTGATTCATGGCATGAGGAGAGGGATGTGGGGAGAGCTGCTGGTCCCTGTGCAGCCTCTCCGTCCCCTGTCCGTCTGCCAGCTGTATTTCAGGGGATTGTTTCCGAATCTCGCCTCTCCAGAGGGAGCGCAGGTCAGCTCCGAGCAAGGCTGCTACCAGTGGAGCTGTGCTCAGAGGAGGATGCCAAATGCCCAGACACTGGAAGGAGCAGGAACACGTGCCAAGGGACAGTCTCCATTTATTAGTGACAGTAACCTCAGCAAAAAATAGCCTGGTCTTTGTCACATCTTCATCCCTCCAGTGTCTCTGTGGGGCACAGGCAGAGTAGCTCTAATTGCTCCCGGGTGTGGAGAGCAGAGATCAGAGCCTGGCAGCTCTCTCCTCACCCTCTCATGCTTTCTTCTCGCCTTTCTCTCATCCGCTCCACCCTTTTCTCTGCCATCCCCTTTTCCTATACCAGCACCAATATGATCAGTGCACTCAGCTGTCTCTGTTGCTTCATCCCTGCCTGTATCTGTCTACAAATGTCTTCAGAGATTTCGGTCCTGGAGACCCTGCTGGGCCTGGGGGATGTGCCTGCTGCTGTCCCCTGCCTTCCTGGCTGCTTTTGGGGACTGCTATGGCAAACTTCCTCATCCCTCCCCTGTGTGCTGGCAGCAGTAGCACACCGAGAGGGATGGGCAGGAGCTGCACACGCTGCCCCACCACCAAGCCTTGGCTTTGGGGTGGGAGACCCACCTTGGGGGGGCAGGGGGGGCAGGGAGAGAAGTGTTAATTGCCCGCTGTGCAGTGCCATCATTGGGTGCCCATCAGCCGCTCCATGTTGCACCAACAGCAGGGCACTGAATACCCTCCTTGTTGGCTGCGCTCCAGCCTGGCGGAGGAAGCTGCTGAGAAAATGCAATTACAGCAAACAACAGCCACACGCGCAAGCGCTGCAATCCACACCTGGCACTAATTAACTTAATTAGCCCTTAATGAGCTACACTGGTCGGAAGGCCTATTTTTACTTAATTATCCCCTAATGCACTTGGCAGAAAGTGGGGGCCCTGATGGATGGAGAGGTTTTGCCTGGCTTCCTCTGCTCCGGCAGGATACTCCATCATCCCAGCATCCCTAACGAGCTGAGCTGCCCATAAGCGGAGCAGGGATAAGCCTGGGATGGGTGTGAGCCTGGCACCCGGTGGGCACCTGCCTGGCAAGTGGCAGGGTTTGGCTATGCTGATGGGGGACCCTCTGTGGCTTGTGACTGTATCTCGCCTCCCCCAGGTTCTGGGTGGCATTTAGGAGAACCTGTGGTGGTGCACCAGGTAAGTGAAGTGTTGGTGCCAGTGCAAAAAGCTTTCCTGGGGGTGTGATGGCCTGGAGGTGCCAGGTTATGCCATGTGGCGCCCAGTGGGATGGCTGGATCCAGCCCCCCAGGTGACTGGGAGGAGAGGTGATGGCCAAGGTCCTGCGCATTGTGTCCCATCCCAGGGAGCCCCGTGCAGGGAAAGACCCCACGCACAACGCAGGTGGGGTGAGACAAGGTGACCACACTGGTCCCCAGGGAAAACAGGACTGGAGCAAGCTGGGGACAGGGACAGACCAACGTCACCAGAATCGCTCTCCCACATCCTATGCTCTCCAGCCACAAACGGGGTGAGAGGAGCTGGTCCCGGGCGCAGGAAGGATGCGGTCCCTGGATCTGGCCCTGCTGTTTCCACAGCAACCAGCATCATCTGGCCTGGCCCTGGTAGATGCGACATCTCTCTGGGGGCTTCCTAAGAAAATGCATCCTGACGGCCTGAGTTAAAGATGCAGGAGCCAACACCTCCGAACTATGCTCTGCTCCAGGGAGGCTGAAAGTGGGGTGTGGGAACCCACTACTGCAAGCCAAGGTGGGGTGGCGGTGGCACGGTACGGAGGGAGGTAGAAGGCACCTGTCACCAGCCCTTATTCACACCATCCCTTGATGTAAAGATTTCTTAAATTGAAAGACAAGTGAGCGCCAAGAGGGCAGCGCTGGTCTCCCAGGCTCGTCAAGCCGCTCCCCAGACGGACATCTCTGTAAATTATAGATCAAATTCACTGTGCTTTCCAGCAGCAGTGGAGCAGCTGAGCTCGTGACGTGCTTGTGAATGCAGTGGCTGTCCCCCACCGCACAGCGCAGCGTGGCATGGCACAGCTGGACGGACGCCTTGGGGCTGGTGCTCTTCTCCCACCTGTCCTGCCACCACCATCACCGCACAGCCAAGCCCACCCTTGTCAGCCAGTGGCGCTGGGCTCCACCAAGTTGGTCAGGCAGCCCTTCATCCTCACCCTCCTCCTCCTCACCTAAGCAGATTCAGCAAACGGTGCTGTCTCAGATGCTAGCTTCCCTTGGGTTTTGTCCCTACACCTTCCGTTGCTCCTCATCCTATTGCTTTGGTGGGATGATGTCCTAATGCTACCTTAATGAAGTTTCTGTTTCTAATTTCTTCTTTGTTAAGTGATCAAACATCAGCAAATCACTTGCCTGTTGCTTTCCTGGTGCAGGCTGTGGTACAGAGCTGTGGCAGGTCCCCAGCTGCCTGAGCCACTATCCCTGTGCCCTGTCCCATGGGACCCCCACCTGCCTCCCTCAAGCCTCTCCAGGCTGACAGATGATTTTGCACCTCTGGCTCATTTGTTTAATGGGTTTAGGACCAATAAACTTGTCTTTGTTGCCTTTCCTGGGTCTTAAGGGGTTTTGCTGAAGGCAGGGAAGGTGCACAGGCTTTTGGGAGGTTTCTTCTGATGCAGAATTTGGTTAATTTATTCACATACATAAGTGTGTTGTGTGTTTAAAGGAGGGTTTAGAAGCAGGTGGCAGGAGTGGGGAGTGCTCTGAGGGTCGCTGGTGGCGGGACTGTCCGGCACCCCCTGGCAGCAAAGGGGCTGGCCTGTCCCCTGGGGGCATCATATCCCTGAGGGGCATCCTGTTCCCAAGGGGTATCCTTGCCCCAAGGGGATTTCTGTCCCCAGGGGACATCCTGTCCTGGATGGGGGTCCTGTCCCCAAGGAACATCCTGTCCCCAAGGGTCATTCTTCCCTGGATCAGGGTCCTCTCTCCAAAGGGTTTTCTGTCCTCACAGAACACCCTGTCCCCACGAGCTGTCCTGTCCCCATGGATGTCCTGGCTGAGATGGAGCTTCTGGCTTCCCAGCCCAGTGGTGGGACATTTTCCACCCTGCTCACACCATGCACAGCTATGGCACAGCTAGGCACCCATGAGTCCCCCAGGCACCCCTTCATCCCTGAGGGACTGCCACTCACCCAGCCTTGCCCCCACAACATCCTCACTACACCCCTCCCCACGGGCAGGTCCTCCGGGGGCAGCTCATGGGGTGCTTATAACAATGCTTTGCTGCGGGAGAAAGGGGTCTCAGATCACTTAGGGGAGCCCGGCTGGGGGGACTGGCAGTCGTTTCCAGAACTGGGGCTGTTATTTTGTTGTTGTGGAGAGAAATTAGGGCACTGAAGTGCATTTGAAGGTGAGCTGATACAGATTTATTGGTGGCCAGGTCTCTTTGGGAGAGGCATTTAAGTAGTGCTAAGAGGATGCTGGAAAACCATTTCCAGCAGTGAAATCTGTCATTCGGGCCCAAAGGAGAGTGAGGGGCTCCAGCCATGCAGCCCACCTGAAAAACTCCTGCTGCTGTAGCAACATGGCTGCTTTAACCGCGGACTGAAGCCCCCGACCATGTTCCCATGCCCTCCTGCTCGCTGTCAGGTCTGGCATCCTCGCCTTTGACCCCCACCTCCTTCACCAAGCAGCACGTTGGCATCTAAATTCAATAGTTTTTTTTTCCAAAGACACCTTGCTCCTGGCGACCCAGCAGTGCTCCCCAGGGATGGCACCCATCTCACCTGGGCACCGCTGCCTCCCTGGGGAGGGAAAACCCCATGCAGGGTGCAGGCATGGCCCCCCACTTGGGCTTTATATTTGTTATTTTTTTAATCTCTCATTTGAAATGGATACAAGGAGGGGAGAGATAAATTAGTCCCATTCTTCTGGGAAGAATGAAGTGACCCTGCGAGGAGAGGGATGGTGGCGATGCCTGCCCCACCGGCCTAGGGAGAAATGCTAATTTCTCCTTTCCTCCACCAAACACCAAAGCAAAAAATGCTAATCGGGCTGACGGCGGGCTGGAGATAAAAGTCTGTGTGTCTGCCTGCACGCACAGATGGGTTTGAGCGCCGGCGATAAGCTGGCAAACAAGGTAATTAAAATAATTAAAATGCTAAACAAAGGGGAGGATGGAGGAGAGTGGTACAAAGGGCTGGGAGGGATGAGTGGCTCCTGGGAAATGGCAGCTGGGTGCGGGTGAGGAAGAGAAGGGCAGAGGGATGGATGTGGGTGGTGGGTGGGTTGGGTCTCCTGTGAGAGTCAAGGGGCTGCGGCATACGTCAGGTAACCCACCCCACTGCGGAGCCCCGGCCCGCAGACAGCTCCAGCCGTGGGGGCATCTGCCCCTTCCCCATCCACTGCCAGTCCCTGCCTGCTGCGGCGGCCCCTGCAAAGGTTTTTTGGGGGCAGGGGTCCCTGTCCCAGGCAGGCACCTCCTGGCCAGAAAGAAACCTTGTGCAAAGGGAGCACAGGCCAATTCCCACCAGCTTGGGAAATTTCTCCAGTTTAAAACAAACTGCCCCCAAAACAGGCATGTTCTGCTGCTGGAAATGACTATCTCAAAGTCTCCCTTTTATTAACAACATCCATTAAAAAAAAAAACAAACACAAGCTTGAAATTAGAATTAATTTTTGTTTCAGGCCAAGAGAAACATGTGATTTGAGCAAAACAAAGTTTTGTTTAAAGCAAGATCCTTGGGTGCCAGGCAGCTTTCCTCCTTGAGGAGTGCAGGGGCTATAGCCACTCTAGGGACCTCTGTGCCACGCTGAGGCCAGATCCCAGCATCACCAGCTGCACATCCATGCTGGTGAAGTGTTTGGTGGCAGCCAGGGTTACGCTTCCTAAGGCAAGTAGGGTTCAGGCATGCTTGGGTTGGTGGCAGCTCCTCCCTGCTCAGGGCAACATCACCCATCATCTTTGCCTGGTGCTCTCACAAGGGACAGTGCCATCGAGGGTGCTCCCACCCTGTGTCACTCTGTGTGTTCCTCCTCCTCGGCCACACAGCACCCACGGTGCAACAGGGATGTCCCTGACGGGCTGCCACTACCACGCAATGTGCAAGGTACAATGTGAAACATGCAATGTGCAAGGTGCAATGGGGCCATACAACATGCAACGTACAACACGCAGCGTGCAAATACAACCCGCAACATGCAGTATGCCACCTGCAGTGGGGATATCCCTGCCAGGCTGTGTTGCCCCATGCCAGGTTGCTGGATGCCCCGGAGGAGGGCATCCATCCCTGGTGCTTCCCCTGTGGCCGTGCCCCCTGGACACCCACCCTTGCCGGAGCAAGGAGCCCATCAGACAGTTTTAGTAGAAGCCATGGAGGGTGGGGAAGAAGCAGATGCCCTGTGAGATGCAGTCGGGGGGTCAGGGCTGACATCCCCCCCCCCCCCCCCCAAGCTTCCTGCTGCAAAGAAGCTGTAGCCAAAAAGGAGGCCGGCGGCTGGCAGCCTGCCCACCGGCGGGCTGGATCTCCGGCTGCAGTTTGAAGCTCGCAGACAGCTATTTAACACAAACAGCCAAGCTGTTATCTTTTCCCTTAGGGCCACCATCCCTTTCGCTTCTCAAATGCCAAATTACAGCCTACATTTAATTTCAATGCCACGGGGAGATGCATGTCAAGGGAGGGCAGCTTCGTTTAAAATTAGCCACATTAGATTAGTGGTGATACAGCTGGGGAGGAGGGTTTTGGAGAGAGGAGCTGCATCCCCATGAACTTTGGGGGAATTCCTCCAGGCACATCGAGGATTCGGGGTCTGGTAGAGCCGGGTCTGCCCCATCTGCTGCATCCCTGGCTCCTGCAGGGATGCTGGTTCTGGCTGGGAATGTGCCATGCCGCATGGGGCTGGAGAAGGGACGTAGGACTCAGGAGGTATGATGCATAGCTGCTGCAGGCAGATGCAGGGCATGAAGCATATTTCCAGCCATCAGCTGTTATTTATTTGACAAAGGGAAATGTATAAGGATCTTCAATGGCAATAGTGCATGTTTTTTCCCCGTCAGCATTCATGGGAACAGGGCACAAGGTGGTGTTGGCTTCACGGGGCTGTGGTGTTGGCATCGGGGGGATTCCTGCAAGCTTTTTGCCTATGGGTATATGGCTGGAGCAAGTGGGGGTAAAAGAGCAATGAGCCCCTAGTAGTCCACAGCTATATCCTGCTCTGCTCTGAGCCTCAAAAATAATGTTTTTCGGGGGGGGGGGATGACACACGACACACAGACAGACATGACATTCGGGGGAGTTTGAAACCAGCCGTGTGCACATGAAAATCTCGGCCTTAATCTCAAAATTATTTTGTGTTTTTACATTGAAATGCAGAAAGGCTAAAATTGTGGGCAATGCATTCATGGGGAATAGTAGTGACAGCCAGAAAAAAACAGAGAGCCCGTAATTGCAGGCTTTCACTGACAGCAAAACAACCCTTTAATAATAACTAAATACAAGGAGCGTGCAGAGAGCAATCTTCTCCAAAAGAAACAAACACTGATTTCTCTTTGTCTTCCTCCACCAGAAGCATCTCTGCCACAAAAGGGCTGGCCAGCATCACCCCACACCTCCTCCAGCCCTGGGGTCCCAGTGTGCCCCGACAAGGATTTCCAGGCTTGCTGCTGTGTGGCAGGGGAAGATGAGCCCCAGCGGTACCCAGCAGTGCCAGCCCATCCGCTCATGGGGTGGATGATGGGTTCATGGCATGGCAGGGTCCAGCATCCCCCATGCACTGGGAATCAACATGGATAACAAAACTACTGCAGCTTTGAAATCCCTTATGGCTATGGGGGGAGGAAATAGGCACAGGACACTGTGAGTGAAGCAGAAGAAATATGGAGAAGGTCCCCAGTGAGGTCCCTGATGGAGGTGGGGGGAGCAGTGCCATGGGGCAGTGCCATCCCTGCTCCAGTTCAATGTTCAGGGCAAAGCAATTAGACAGGCTGCAGCAGGAATCTGGGCAGCCCCATAGCATGGGCCTACAGATACTGCTGCACATCCTTGGCCCAGGGGTGCTCTTGCACATCCCTATTGCAGAGGTGCTTGTGCATGTCCCCATCTCAGGGCTCTCCTGCACGTCCCCACCATGGGGATGTTCCTGGAGCACTGGTGCTGGCTGGCCACATCCCCCCAGGCGTTCACCCCAGCTCACCCCAGGTGACACAGGGACCAGCGTGGCTCTAACAGGGGCAGACGAGATGCTGATGGGGCCATGGCTGCTCCCACGGGACTTCAGCAGCTCCCGCCTCTCACAGCATGCCAGGATCTTCCCGCAGCACCCCCAGTTTCGATGGACCACGCTGGCTGTCTCTGCCTTGCAGGACCCCACTGCCCCTCACAGCAAATCCACCCCCTTCGTTGTGGGTAGCTTTCCCCCGCCCCAAGACCACCCAAAATACAATCTGCCTTCCCATGCAGGGAATAGCCAGCTGGTATTTTTATGGCGAGTGAGAAAGCAGCAGTGGAGGAAGGGGGAGCAAGGCCGGGCAGAGCAGCACTGAGCTGCAGGGATGCTGCATCAACATGCAGAGCAGTGTGCCAGCTCGATGGTGGCCGGACGGTGTCTAGCTCGCCCAGACAAACTGCTGTGGGAAAAGGTGGCAAATTCAGCCCCAAGAATAATGGTGGAGAAGGAGCCCTCTCACCTTGAGCCAGGGACAGTGGGCTGAATCCCACCCGCGGGACCTGCCAGCGGGAGCTCCTCGTGGCCCTGGCTGTAATTAAGCTGTAATTTAGGTGCTAGCTCCAATTAGAGAAGCAAGGCCACGTCCTCAGCTGGCATAAATCAGAGGTGTAACCCCAGTGCCGAAGCCACCCCACCTGTCCCCTCCTGCTCCTGGGGGCTGGCATTCTGGGGGCGAAGCTGCAGTGCCCGGTCTGGGCTGGCCAAGCCGCCGGTGCCAGCTCCGGTGCTCGGGAATCCACCGCCTCGTGGGGCTTCAACTAATGTGACTTGCATCTGTAATTTAGTTTTAAAAGGGGATTCTTGCTTTCTCTCTCCAAGCTGCTTGCTGGCTGCTCCTGGATTTTCCAAGCAAAGGGAAGGGGAAGAGGGGTATGAATAAAATATCATCATGACAGCTTTTATATATATACATGAACCCACTCCACCAGGCTGCAAGCTTCATTTTTAAATAAGAAGCTCGACTCTGTTCCCAAGAGGCCAGGAGAACGCAGCGGGCTTTTAAGAGAAGGGACCAAAACAGAAGAGCATTTTCCTCCTCCATCACATCAGACTGGAGCTGGGTTAATTACGCTTCTCTGTCCTGATTTAAGCACGGGAGCTTATTCAGTACAACTGTTCCTTTATTAATGAATTGCAACCCAATTTTAACTGGAGGAAGCTGGTGAGGAGGAAAGAAAAAGAATAAAATAGGAAACCTTTCGCCAGCGTGCTGTTTGCCACTGCTTTTAATTTACATAACTTCAAAGCGATGCATTTTTTAAACCAACCTATTTTTGGGTCCGGCTGGACTGCATGGGTGCACGGACATCTGTGCGGATGTGCCGCCCGGCATCTCTCTGCGTGCGCCTGTTGCTGCCCCAGGATGCTGGGCACGGCCAGGATCCACCGCCCGCTGGGCTGGGACACGGCTCTCCCGCACTCCGCCGCTGCCTGAGATGCTGCTGGCTGGCTCGGGCACACGTCGCCGTGAGCTTACAGCCTGGTGCCAGCCGGTCCCTACAACAGCCTGCTGGGGCCCCAGTACTGCCCTGGCCCATCCTTCCTGGGCTGGAGGAAGGGGCTTGTGGATGGTGCCCCAGGGAGCTGGGGAACAGGCTGCCCCAGTCCTGTGCTGGTCCCACAGGGCATGGCTGGCACCCTGGGGTCCCGCTCTGCCTCCCCACAGCGTCGGGGAGCCGCGGGCACTGCCACCCGCCGCCGCGTACTGGGGAACCAGGGACATATGCTGCTTTTTCACGCCGCAGAAACAACACCTGCTCGGCTTCTTGCTCAGCCCCAGGCAGGCGGGAGGGGAGCCCATCACCCCGGTGCCCCTCGGGACAGCCCCGTCAGCTCCCTGCTCCCAGCCTCCCCCTTCCAGCCGTGGGCACCCACGGGTGGCCTGAGCTCTGGAGACCCGTGGGGTGGCACAGCCGCTCCCCAGTGCTGTGCAAGCAGAGAATGTCAAGAGCAGCTTCCCAGCCCCAGTGTGTGCCAGGACCCAGCCCAGCACCGGCACCTGCCATCAGCACCCGCCGTCGGCACCCACCGTGGGCTCGCTCCACACACAGGAGAGGCGCTGGGGTGGGGTGGGGCCTCATGAATATTCATGAGCAGAGAGTTTGCTGATCAAAAGGAGCAATCCTGTTTTCCTTTATAATATATCTGGTTAATACAGACTTAATGAACGAATGAATAATAAATTAGTCCAATTTTGTTTTCTTTCTTCTTGGAAAGGCGGGCGCAAAGGGGGACTCTGCGCGGGTTTGATTGATAGCAGGGGCTTGCTGGGAGATCTGCTCCTCAAGCCCTTATTAAATATGAAACAAATAACAGTGCAATTGGTTTAATCTTGTTGTGGCAGCAGATGCTGGCTGGGCAGAGGGAGAGGAGGAGGAGGAGGATGATCAGGAGGAAGAGGGATCCCCCACTGCCATGGCCCCACACTAGAGGCAGGTTGCAAGGTCCACAGGCAGGGTGCCGGGCAGCTCGGTGCGGTGCGGTGGGTGCTCTCCTTGCACCATTAACCAGAGCAGGGTGCAGGCTGTGGGAAGCAACCGGCACTGCACAGCACCGGCACGGCGCGTGGCCTGGAGTGATCCAAAAGGCGATACGAGAGGATGGATGGAGTCTGCAACATCATTGCACCAGATGGATCAGTATAGGGTCTTCTGGGCCTGGTGGGGTGACATCTGAGGGGCTTTCACCAGAAGAAGGATGAGATGACATGCTCTATCAGGGAGATGAATTGTGGCCACCCCCCATCACAGCCACAACCCCGGCATGGCAGGGGGCCGTGGGTCCCCACACGGCAGCACAGCTCACTGAGCCAGTGCTGCCTCCACCGACACGGCTCGTTACAGCTTCTGGGTTCACTTCACATCCCATCTGCTGATGCGAAGCGCCAGGAGGTGTTGAGTCATGGGCCACTGGCACATCCTTCTGGCTGAACCACAGCAAGGTGGCTGCCCAGGGCGAAGCCCACTCTGGCCCAGGGTGTTTCCCCAGGCAGGACCAGGGCAGGCATGCAGGTCTTCAGTGACACAGATCCCTTCAGAATCACCCTCCTGGCCTCCAACAGGCTTCAGGGTCTGGGCTCCATCCTAGCCTACCCCCAAAATATCTCACTGACAGGCCTGAACCACCGGGGCTCCCTGCAGAGCTGGCAACGGGAGCTTCCTCCTGCCCTAGGACCACAGCACCCACCTCTCCCCACACAAGGGTGCTGGGTTCCCTGCAGGGTGATGGACATGGGTGTCATGGGTGGCTTTCCCATTCCTAGGACCCCTCTGCCCTGCCAGGAGGGGTTGGGCAGTGGGTGCCAGCCAAAGCAGCATCCGGGCCCAAGTTACAGTGCAAGATCACTTCTCTGCCCACCCCGGTGCCGGAGATGCCCCTGTCCCCCCGACCTTTCCAGGCAGGAGGAGGTGGTGGGTGCACCCTGCTCTCTGCCTCCGGGTGGGTGCCAGCACCCCGAATCACCCAGCGATGCCTTGTGTCACCCAGCCTCCACCGGTGCGCCAGGCATTTGGTGTGAAAGCTGCTCATCTCCAGGTAGCTTTCTGCTGCCATCACTTCAATAAAAAAAAATAAGCAATTCCCAGCTGCCACAAGCTTAGCGCCGCTCCAGCTGCCTTGGCCCAGCCTCGCCGCTTCCCTTTGAGGCTCAAAGCCCCTCGCTGGAGTCCCGGCTGTGGTGGGAAGCCCGGCTGGGGATGAAAGCACCGCTTACCTGCTTACTTCTGCTCCAGCGCCCAATGAGCAGCAACGCATGGATTACCAAAAATAATTCCCCCTAGAAAAGGAGGGGAAAAAAAGAAAGAGAAAAAGAAAGAAAAAAGAAAAAAAAAAAGCCTGTGCTGTGGGAATGGCCAGCTAACCTCGAAAGCCTCTTACCTGGTTAGATTTAACTGCCTTTGTTGCTGCATCAGCCTGAAAAATCCCCTCTTGCACTGTGTCGGTGTTGCTGGCAGCTCCGCGCCGCTTCCCGGCCCTTTGTAATGAAAGGCGGCTCTGTGTGGCGTGGTGGCCGAGGCTCCTCTGCTCCCAGTTGGGGCTTTTCTCCTGGGAAACCCAGCTCATCCATCGTGGGTTTTTTCTTTGTGGGCCTATGCTTGGCGTGCACGGGGCGTCAGAAGCGACCAGGGAAGGATTTGTCTGTATGAAACAGCCTCCCCGGCATTAAAATGTCTTCTGCCTCCTTGAGCCCACTTATTGCCATGATCCGAATTGAGGCGCTTCCAGCTCGCTTGCAAAGCAGCATTTTCCAATCTATTAATTAATTAATGGCTTTATTAATGCTAGAGGAATGGTACAGGTTGCACCCAGGGGCTATGGACAGGAGGGGTAGGGGAGCTTGGGTGAATCCAGGGTGTGAAGATGAAGCTCAGGGCAGTCTCAGGGGGTCACCATGGGTGGGACACAGCTCCCACGCACTCCCTGTCCCCATCCTTCTCCAGTGACAGCCCCAGGGCCACCTCTGCCATCGCAGCTCAGAGTCCAGCAGCTGTGCCATGCTCCAGGCAAGCAGTGCTGTGAGGGTGGGAGCAGGCGGGACACTGTGAAAGGGTGAAAAGGGACTTTTTTGGAAGTCACCAAGCAGGGATATTGGTCCAAACCACCTGCATCCTTAAGCCATGCTTCAGACCCAAGGGCCACCTTCCCTCATGGTTTTGGATGAAGTTGTTGCCCTTAGACTGGCATGGGCAAAAGGGAACCCAGGGTCCACATCTTGCAGCCTGGTGTCCCCCTCTCACCATCCCCTCTCTGCCTGGCATGAAGGGGAGCACTCCAGGCTGGTGTCCTTGAGCCTGGGTGCCATCTGCGCTTTCCCTCTGGTTTTCCGCCGGCTTGGCCCCAGCCCTCAGGGATGAAGGGGGAGGCAAATTGGTTGTGAGGCATCAAAGGAGGAGGCATGAATGTGGATGGGGTGCAACACTACCCCCAGTGTCCCCACTGAGCTGGCATCACCTGGAGGGTGGGTAGCAGCTCCCTTGCCTGGAAGCATCCGGCAGAGGTGGTGGTACCCAGCTTGAGGAAATGGAGGGGTGCCCACACCTGCATGGTTTTGGGGAGCACTGATGTGGGATGCCCCTGCAGCACCCCAGTGCCTGGGGACAGTGCCAGCCCCTTCCCTGGACCCGACACAGCTCAGTGCGGGGCAAGCAGGGAAGAGGCCAGTGATGATGCTCTGTCCTGGCTGAGGTGGTTTTGGTCTTTCTCCCAGTGTAGGCATCCCTGTCCCAGGCTGCGCTCCCCCTCTGCTCCCCCATCCCAAGCTGTGCCCCCCATCCTGGCGTGGGGGGCCGCTGTAACCCCCATCTGGGCCCCCCGTCTGGGCTGTGCCCCACATCTGGGCTGCTCTCCTTCTGTTCCCCCCGCTCTGGTCTGTATCCCCCATCCCAGAATGTGCCCCCCATCCTGGGCTGCTCTCCCTCTGTGCCCCCCACCCCCGTCTGCGCCCCCCAGCCTGGGCTGCTCTCCCTCTGTGCCCCCCACCCCGGTCTGCACCCTCCATCCCGGGCCGTGCTCCCCATCCCGGGCTGGGCTCCCCTGTGCCTCGGCCCGGGCCCGGTGCAGCCGCAGAGGGGGGTCCCGGGGGGATGTCGGGCAGTGCGGGAGGGGGCCGGGGGAGGCTGCGGCGGGGGCGGGGAGCCCCGGCAGCGGCAGGGGCTGGGGGCCGGGGCCGGGCAGGGCCGGGCCGGGCAGGGCGGACCGGCGGTGCCGGGGGGAGGCGGGGGGCGGGGAGGGGGCGCTCGCCCCCCCCTTTGCCGCTGCCCGCCCCCGCGGCAGCGCGACTCGGCGGCGGCGGCGGCTGCAGACGGGGACGGCGGCGGCGCCGCGCAGGTAGGACCGGCACCGGCACCGGCCCCGCGGCCGGGCGGGGGGGCCTCGCTGCGGGGGCAGGAGCGGGCGGCGGGCGGGTGCGCCCCGGCTGGGCTCGCCGTGCGCAGGGTGAGGGCGGGGAGCGGGGCCGGCCGGCCGGTACCGGCCCCGGCGGGAGCATCCCCCGGGACGGTGGCGGGAGCAGCCCCCGGGACGCGGAGCGGAGCCGCGTGGCTCTGCTCCCCCGCGCCGCGGCTGCCGCGGGCCGGGGCTCTGGGCTGGGGCCGGGGCCGGGGCCGGATCCTGCCGCCGGGAGCCAGCGGGGACGGAGGCGGTTGCCTCGCCGGCCGGGGGGAAAAGGCTCCCAGGATGCAGGGTTGGTCGTCCCGGGGACCTCTCGGGGTGATGGGGGGCTTCTTGGGTGGCCCACGGAAAGCGGGGTCGTGGGATTCTGGGGGCTGGCGTGGGCGTGGGCTGGGGGCACCGGCTGCCTGATGGCAGGTGGATCCGGGGGAGCACTCGGTGGGACCCCTTGGCCGCTCGTTGTGTTCCCCCATGTGTTCAGCGGTCGCTCCTCTGGCCACCGTGGTGGGGACCCGGGGGCCTGGTGGAGAGCCCACCCGAGTGGGCAGCAACCTTGGGATGCAGGAGCTGTGCCCTGCGGGGGAGAGCCCTTGTCTCCCCTGCACCCTCTTTGCCCCACAGAGCCCTGGCCCACCAGGGACTGGCTTTCTGTGGGGCACGGCATCCCCCTGGGTGGCCTTGCAGGGCTGTCGGGTGGCTGGTGGCTCCCTGGGGGTGCGATAACGTGTGACACGGCCGAGCTCCCCACTCAGCTCCCAGCTGCCGCCTCTTCCCTCTGCAGTTTTTTACCCTGCCATCTCGACGTCTACCTCTGCAGCCTCCAGTTTCTTTTTTATCCTTCCCTCTTGTTTCAAGATCCGTGGGTTTGTGTGGTTTTTTTTCCAGCCGCCCCCCCCCCTCCTGTTTTCTCATCTGTGCTCTTGCTTGCTCTAGCCCTTGTCTTTGTTTCAGCCGGGGGAAAGAAAAAAAAGAAATAATTGCTTCCCTTGTAAAGTTGGCCCTGGCAGAGCGAGCCCCTGGAGAGCGATGCTGCCCGGGCGGCGCGGGAGCCAATGGCAGCCCCTGCCGCCCTCCAGCCCCGGTCCCCAGTGCGGAGGGACAGCCACTCGCCCCAATAAATACCTGTCACCTCCCAGGAAAGGCGGCATTGGGATGCCCTGCAGTTGGGGGCCACCGACGGTTTGGCTGGGGATCGTACAGGTACCTCCCTGCCGTTGCTTTCCCCAGGGTGGGTGTTTCTCCCGGCACGATTTTCATCATGGGCCCTGTCTCTCGGTTTGGGCATCTCCATCACTCCGGTCTGTATGTGCTGCTGGTCCCTGGGGTCCCACAGGGCTAGGGGGGCCTGGGGTCTCGGGGGGGAAGGGGGGGGGGGCGTTGTTTCGTGTCTGTGCTGCTATGCCTAGGTTTGCCTTTGTCTGGAGCAGGGACGAGGATGGGGGCCAGGGGGGTTGGTCTTTTATTTTTCCTTTTGCATGTGTCTTTGATACTGTCCCCAGGAGGGGATCCTGTTTCCCCAAGCTGCCTTTGCTTCACATCGCTCCTCCTGCACTGCCGGCCCCAGGTAAAAGGAGAAGCTGGGACTGATCCACGCTCCCCATACTGTGGGCTAGCTGCTGGATCCTGGTTGTGATCCCTGCATGGAGCTGCTTTGTGGCTGGGTTTGGCCTCGCTGGCTCGAGTATCGCCTGCCAGATGCTGGCGGCAGAATCTGGCCCCTTGTTTATAAGCAGGAGAGTAGTTTTGTCCTTATCTCCATCCGCTACAGAGGCCAGAGCTAGAATTTCAATGGGATGCTGCGGTTCGCCCTGGGCAGCAGCTGGCGTGGGTGCTACCCCCAGGGGACCGGGTGCCCGGGGAAGGTGTGGGCCTGCCAGAGTGGGTCAGAGGAGCCACAAGATCTGTGAAGCCCAGAACTGGGATGTCAAGGACTGTGGGTTTAGCCATGGTTTTATTGTCTGGTGCCCCTTTCTCCCCTTTGCTCTGTCTGGTTCCTTCTCTGTCTCGGGGCTGGCTCTCAAAGGCAGGAAAGAGGTGATGGTCAGGGTGGGTGGCACACAGAGGGCATGCGGGGTGTTTTGGGGTGTGTGTACACACTAGGGTCTACAAAATGCCCACACAGATGCCTTGTGCCCAGAAGTTTTTTTTGGAGGATGCTGTTGTGGCTTCGCCCCCCACCGGTTTCAATAAACTAAATAAACCCGGGCTGTGCAGGAGCCGCACGTGAAGGTGCAGAGCCGCACGCCATGGTGTGCGCTGTCCGGGCCCCCTCCGGCTCACTGTTGGCACCGCTGCGCCAGCGACGTGGGCTGTGTTTGGAGGGATGACGTGTGTGGTGACGGGAGGGAAGGGAGGGCGAGCAGGGGATGAGCAGGAGCCGGAGCCTGGCCACGACCTGGGGCTGGCGTGGGCAGCCGCAGCGGGGACGAGGAGCTGGGGAGAGGGATGCACAAGGGATGGCGTCTTCCTCCGACCTGCCCCTCTGCCCGCATCCGCGCTGCCGAGCGCCAGCACAAGGTGCTTGCTGCGAGCCCCTGCCTGCCCCTGCCTGCCCTCCCAAAGCTGTTTGAACTCGGCCAGGGGGAAAGAAGGCCAGGCCTAGGGTTTCCTCCCACCTCCCCTTTTTTTTGTGTGCTTTTAGACATGAGGCATTCCTGGGCAGATATTTGTTGCCGGGGTTGGGACGCCTCCTGCCAGACAAAACTAATGGGAAATGGGGGAATTGGTTTGGGATTTTTTCCCTCCGGTGTCTTGACCCTTGGAGTTATTGAAAAGCCAGCTGCAGCTCAGCCCCGTGCAGTGATTCCTGTGTGTCTCCAGCTAGTCATTTTGGGTCTGTAGGTGATTTGCAAAGAAGTCATCATGAGTATGGGAGCGGTAGCTCACACTGTTGTGGTTATTGTGGCGGGTTACATGGTTTTGTCTCTGTTTCACGCCCCCCCAGATCAGATGTGTAATTATCAGAATTGGTGAAGCGTAAGTTATAAAGCAAAAAGCCTCTGTGAAATATTCATGACTCTGCCGTCAGTGAAGGGTCAGCCTTTGGAGCTGGGAAGCCCAGAGGAGCGCTCTGCTGCCATCCCATCGCCCGGCCACCGTCCCGTCGCCTGCCTGGCCGGTGGCAGGGGAAGAAGAGGGGAGATGCAGTTAGGCAGGCAGGGAGCGGGTGACCTTGTGACGTCCCTGCTGTCCTGCTCTGCTCCACCACCTCTCATTTTTGTCCAGGCACTATAGACATCTCTGAAAGCTGTAATCTGCAAAGCCCTGGGGGGCTCCACACTGTGCTGCCTGCTATTATCCCCGAGACAAAGAGGGACAGGCAGGCAGATTACCTTGTCCTTTATTTTTTCAGCTGGGAGCAAAGAAAAGCCTTAAATGAGCTTGCTGCCGGGGAGGGATTGCATGGGCAGAGCCCCAAGCGCCCTGTGCTCCTTCCCCTACCCAGAAGTGGCAGGACCCCATCCCTCACCCCAGGAATGGCTCATGCTGCCCCATCGCTCCCTGCTTTGCTGCAGAGCCCCAGGGCCAGGTGAGGGTCTTCGCTGGGGCTCCCCTGCAGCACCCTCGCCTTCTCAGGGCACGTAGCACCTGGGTTTCTGGGGGCCAGGAACAACCTGATGCTCATACCCGTCACCTCTATGCCTGGCGTTTGCACTTTCAGGCTGGACTGGCAGTGGGCAGAGGCAGGGCTTGCACGGCCCGGTCCTGCACAGCTCAGCACCCAAGCTCATCTCCATGCCAGGGGCCACATCCCTGGCCAGGCTGGCCCCACACAGAGATGGCACCACTACAGCAAGGGGCAGGTCACCTCTGTACGGTGCCCCCGGCTGCCTCCCACCCGGTGCGGGAGCAAGTGCTCTCCTCTGGGCTACACAAAAACCTATTGCCGGCACCCACAGGGCTTCCCTCCCTGCACAGGGACCTGTGCCATCCCCTGCTGCTCTCCTCACCCCAGCACTGCCACGGACGCGGCTCAGCCTGGCCAGACATGGCTGCACACTCCTCAGGGCACCCTGCAGAGGATGCTCTCCATGTGGCCAGTGTCCCCCCATGGTCCCCTCCACTCTGAGCCTTCCCAAGGCAGCCCCACTACTGCCAGCCGTGCTGGGTGGGTTTTGTCAACCAGCCATTGAAGTGCTGATGGTTTTATGCCTGGCACTTAATTATTTCCCCGATTGCCACCACCGTGTGCTGGCGAGTGGCGCTGGCTGTGACCCTGCCGAGCCCAACTCTGCTGCTGCAGCCGAGGGAGCTAATGGCAGAAGCATGCCCCACGTGGAGTTTAATTATTGGCTTTCTTCCTTAACAGAGTACATTGGCTGACCTTAATGCAATTAATTAGGGCTTAATCAACTTCTAGTGGCTCAGCACAGCACACAGTGATTCCTGCCTTTCCAGGAGGGCTTACAAGAGGTTAAAGCAGCTGAGGAGGGATGGGATGTAGTCTGTTGGCAAGTAGAGTCACGTTAGCTGCGTTCTGCGACAAGACTCAGGTGTCCTCTCAGGCTGGACTTGTTGGAGCTGCTGGTGCAGGCAGGAGGTGAGATGGGCTCGAGGGCTGTGCCCAGGGTGGTGCCTCAGCACAAAATTGCCTGCGTTGCTTGCTTTTGGTATCACCCTGAGCTGGGGGTGGGTGAGGGGGACTTTCTGCAGGGCTTACCCTTGTAGCCTGTGCTGGGCCAGGACCTTCAGGCTCTTTGGGTGCCTTCTGTTAGTAGTGGGGCTGTGGCTGGATTGTGCATCCAAGCAGCTACCAATAGGTGACTCCCAGGTTTGCACCCAGGGTGCTGGGGGTGGTGTGTGGGGAGCCCCTTCCCTCCCCAATTAGCAGATATTAGTCTTGGAGACAAGAAAGGAGCTGTCTGGTTCTCCCTGGGCAAAATTTAATAACTAATAGTGCTAATTAATATTGCAGGATGTCCCCAGCACCTGTGGCTCCTCTTGGCTTGCCTGCTGGGTGTCTTCTAGGCTTTTGGAGCCCTGAAATAGGGGCTGAGGCACGGATGTCCAGTGTGAGGATTTATTTGTGTGCCTTGTGTCTCCAGCTGCTGGCTTTTAGCTTTCCAAGCCAGTGGGCACCTGTCAGCATAGCTGGTGATGGAGTGCCCCGTCCCTGGCTGCTGGCAGGGAGGACAAAGTGACTCGGCCTTGGTCTCGCAGAAAGCCCCTGGCAAGGTGGGTGTCCCTGTGCAAGCGGTGGCATCTCCCAGTGTCAGCTGTGGCGATGGGGACTGCAGCGTGCCCTGCCATGTGCCCTTGGGTCCTGGATGCTTTGCGTCTTCCCTGTGCTGTTGTGCCTAAGCAGCTCCTCTCCCACAGTGGCATGTGTCCCCCTCTGTTTCTCTGGGTCCACATGTTCCTGGCGGTTGTTCCCCCCTGGCAGGGGCTATGCCACCAAGCCCCCTTGTGCAGGCAGCCCGGTGCTGGGACTGGGAGGTGGTGGCAGGAGCTGTGCCAACCACTGTTGCCCGTTTGTTTGCTTCAGTGCCAATTCATTAATATCAAAAAGCTAATTAGGATTCCACAGCCCTTCCCACCTGGCCCTCTCCTTCAGAGGCTGGAAGATACTTGTCTGCGGGATTTTGCTGCAGCGCTGTGTTAAAAGGATTCAGCCATGGTCTGTCCCAGCCTGGTGGTTTGTGTCCCCCTCTCTGCTCCTGGCTAATCCACCTGGCTGAAGCCCCTCAAAGCCCAGTAAATGGGATGTGGTAGTTGCCAATAATCCCTCTGCTCTCCCGGGCAGGCTTCTCATATTACAAGTTATTAAAAAAAAACAAACCCAGGCAGCAATATCGGTGGCCTGGGGAGAGCCCAAGCACAGATTGCTCTCGGTCAGACCCCACGCAGCAGAAGAGCCACAGGCAGAGGCAGCTAGGCACAGCTGGATCTTGTGGAGCATCTCTCGGCAGGGGTTAGCCCCTCTTGCAGGTGGAGAAGGGACGAGCTGCAAGTCTCTTGCTCCCTGGGGAGCAAGCAGGGATTCCCATGAATCACAGACTAAAACCTGTTTCTGCCTGTGGGGAACCCTGGAGGAGGTGGGATAAACCTCGTGCTCCCCACCCTGGTGCCGGCATCTCCCGGCCTCAGCATCTTCCCCACTACTGTCCCTGCCCAGCCTCAGCTCCTGTGCTGGCATCTTGCGGGGACAGCACAGAGCCAGCGCCACTCACCTGCCACCTCTCTAGGACAAAACCAGCCTCCGCTCCCAACTATTTGCTTTGCTTTGCAGTGCTTTTGAGAAAATATACCCAGAATTGGGGATGCTGTGCGTTCTGAGACAGGGCAGTGGTGTTGCTCCATCCTTTTCCATGCAGGTCTGGTACAATGGTCCAAAGTCTTGCTTCCTCGAGGATGGGTTAGCCCTGTGGGAAATTCAGTCTGCAAAAGATCTGCAGTTACTTGCAAATTTGGTGGTTTTTTTTTTCCCTGCAAAAAATATCAATATTCCTGCAGCGAGTCTCACTGTAGCTCAAAGCATTTCATTGCATGGGTTAGGGGGTTTCCTTCTGGCTTTAAGTCAACATTTCCCCTTAAAATGTCACTCAGAAGGCTGCTTTTTTTTTTTTTTTTTTTTTTTTTTTTTTTTTTAAGCAAAAGTCTGTGATGACATTTTAAGTGGAGAAGAACATTGCTGCTTCGTTTTGAAATGTCAACTTTGAGTGGGGTGGGGGTTATTTATTTATTTATTTTATTCCAGCATTTCCCAGGGGAAAAAAGCAAAATGGTTTCATCAGACTCAAATAACTGTTGACCCCCTGCCCCCAGCCACCTCAAAAATAAATATTTTTTTAACCCAATTGCATTTTTGTAGCAGGGAAACTTTTGCCAGGAGAAGTTGTGCTCCAGTGGGATGCTGTCCTGGGAAGGGACAACCCTGTCGCAGCCAAACCTCAGCTCTCTGCGGCAAATTCTTTGCCACCAAACTCCGTCGAGGACCTGCGGGAGAGACTCCATCGCTGCTGGCCAGCTTCGATTGCTGCGGGAGGGATTAATGGTCCAGGTTTTGAAGCTCTCCTCTTCCTGCTTTCCCTTTGCCTCGCACTCCCCGTTTTCTTTTGTGCAGTTTGCCCCGAAAATTGCTTGTGCTAGATTAGGCTAGAGACTGGAGTTATCTTCCTTTTATTTATTAGGGTAATTATACCTAATGATTCACATGCTCGTGGAGAGTAATTACTCCCAAATACAGCACCGGCAGTGTTCTTACCCAGCCTGGGTACGGTGATTCACAAATGCATCTTTTTGTACAATTCATCAAATGACGATCCCTTAATTGCTGATTTGGTTTGGAGGCGGTTAAGGAGCTACCGAGGACCTGGCAGTACCATCTCTGCACCCGGTTTGCTCCGGTGGTGCGGTTGCTCGTGTGTGTCTCCCTCCTGCTGCACCGATGGCTGTCACCGCTCGCCTCCTGCATGGCTTTTGCTGGAGGTCTCAGTTGGGTCAAGCCCCTCGCGCTGCAGGATTTGTGCTTTTCGAGGAGCCGCAGTGCCTGATCCAGCAGTTGCTGTGGCACAGCCCAGCTGAGGGAGAGTCGTGGCTGCCCCTCTCCAGGGAGGGAATGACCCCTCCATCCTCCCAAAATGTGGCAGTGACATGGCTCAACCCTCAGCTCTTCACAGCTCGTGGAGCAGGTGGGTGAGAGTTTAGGAAATACTGATGTGGAAAGCCAAATCCTCCAGGTTTTGCACCAGAAAAAGGCCCCTTGCTTAGATTGTTCTGTGTGAGGCAGCGGCAAGGGATGTTCCCCCCGCTGCTTGGGGTCTGGAAGCCCCCTGCCTGTGCTGTCCCAGGGAGAGGACATGTGGGGACCCTCACCTAGGGACTCCTGGCCGTCCACTGTGCAGGGTCCGGCTGGGCAGGAGCATCCCAATGGGGAATGATGTGCAGAGTCCAGCCTGCTGAGCTGCTCCTGAGCCTGGGGATGGAGGAAGGTTTCCCTGAGTGCTCTGAAGGGTGTTGATGTCCCCAGTGCTGCCATGTGGCTTGGAAAGGCAGCCTGGAGTTTGAAGATCTTCCTCATGGGTTCAGGGGAGCCCGGGGTGATGGCTCTCAGGTGGCTCAGCCCCTCCGGTGCTGCCCAAGACAATGCCACAGTGCTCAGCCAGGGGCTGGCAATTGGCTGCAGTCTCCTGGGCCAGCAAAAAGAGGGGTTTTGGTGCCACGTGGCAAGCAGAGTTTGCATCGTGCTTTGTGTAGTGTTGTGTGGGGTTCTTTTGTTGCTGGGTGGTTTTTTGAGGTTTGTTTTGGTTTTTTGGTGTGTGGTTTTGGTTTTTTTTTTTTTTTAGCTAAAAGAAGCTCTTCCCTTCTCGGTGCACGTCCGGGCTGCATTGCATGAGCCTGCTGCACCTGCCACCCATCCACTCTGGCTGCAGGGGCTGCTTGGGTCTCCCATCCTGAGGATGCCAGAATCACCACTGGGATGTGAGCAGAAAGGCAGGAGAGTAGGCAGCACAAACCCCCCTTTCTTGCCGGCCACCACTTGGCTTTAGCCCCAGCATTGCTTGGGTGGGCTCCTGCAGGAGCCTGCCCAGGTCGCCCCCCTCACCCCAGTACATGGGGTTGCCCGCAGTGGCTGTGCCAGTGCTGCCCAGTAAGTGTTCACTGGAGCAATAGCTCCCTGGTTTCATTCCACCCACGTCCACCTTCTTAGTGGAGGATTCGCGCCAGTGCCTGGCCCCCTGTCAAGAGCTCCTGCAGGCAGCCGGGAGCTGCTCCTAATGGGCTGCCAGGGGATTTGTGCTCTGACAGCCAGCCGCTGACAGCTCCTTGCGACTGCTCCCTTCACCTGCTGGGCTCTCCTCTTCTGGTCAGATGGCAGAGGACACTCCAACCACCACAGGGAGGGGGCTGGTGCCTTTTTCTCCCCCACCAGGTGTTTGCAATTGTGCTGGAGGTACCACAACCCATTGCCTTTGTGGTGTTGATAAAGCCCTGGGGGTGACAGTGGTGCAAGCAGAGGGTCACCAGTTTGGAGGAGCTCCTGGAGTTGATGCTCTGGGACAGGGATGGGCAGGTCTGGGTGTACCACAGGGCAAGTCTTGTCTCAGCTCCAAGGAGGTGCCTGGGGTGGGAGGCCCCCTGTTAGCTGGGAGAGCTGGGAGCAAGTGCTGACCTGCAGGGTGTCCCTCTGCCGAGGCTCTGGGGCCTCCCATGCTTTCTCCTGGCTGCAACATCGCCTCTCTTCTGTTTGATGCAGGGCTCCTCTGTCTCCCCACAGACTGATACAGGGGCTGGGGGTGTGTGCTGGGGGCTCACCGGGGCCCAGCCTCATCCTAGTGAGGGCTGTGGCAGCCACTGCAGAGGGACTGGCCCGTTGCCCTGCCAGCGTGGAGCAACTCACAGCCTGCCGTCATGTATGGCTTTTTATTCCTATGTGATTATACATCCCACTTCATATAGGGATTGAAGCCGTGCAATACGCCAGGGTCCTACGGCGGAGAACAGCCCCTGTGCTATGGAAGCCAGCCTTGGAGGAGCCACCAAAGCTATCCCCTGGAGTGCTGGAGGAGTGCCACTGGCCTCAGCCCAGGCTCTGTCCTGCATCGCAGGCTCCCCAGCCCTCTCGGGGCTGGGGGGGGGGGGGGGGGGGGGCGGGGGGCAGATGAGGGACGCCAAGCTGCTCTGGGGTGAGGCCAGCACCCCCTTTGCAAGGGCTGGCCTGATTCTGCACCACATCTGTTGTGGAGAGCCCTGGCAGCTGTGCTGGTGAGGTCGTCCATGGGGAGACCCCTGGTTTGCTTTTGGCCCCCACTATCCTGAGAGATGGGTGACAGCCTTGGGAAGCATCTGGGTGTGTGCACTGGAAGGAGGCTGCTGGCAGGACAGAGGAGAAGGAGGAAGAAGAAGAAGAAAGGAGCTGGGGAACGGCCATGGCAGCAAGGGCTGCCCCAAGCATGATGCTCTTCAAAGTTTCTCAAGAGGCCTCAGCAGCTCTTTCAAGGTTTGCATTAAATCTGTCACATTAGCGAAAATAGTGAAAATTACCCAGCTTGTGGAGTAGATGAAAGGCAGCCCCCTTCCAATCCCTCCATAAAGGAAGGGCCCCATTAACACCTAGTGAAATATTAGCCATTAATCAGGCTCTGTGCAAAATAAAACCATCCACATTTATCATTATTGGATCCTTAATGAAGTGATAATGGGAATGCTGGGGAGCTGTGATATTAATGTCTCCTAAGAGGCAAGAGCAGAGCCAAGGGCGGCAGCCAAGATTTTTAATTTACTGCCAAAAGCTCGTGCTGTTAATAACGCAGTTACTTCTCCCGACCATTAGCACTGTTTGGCTATGAGCAGCCTGCTTAGGAGAGCAAACTGATGCCGAATGCACCCAGGCTTTGCTCGTGCACTCCCTGCCCAGCAGCTGGGTGTGTTTTTCCTGACAGCTGCCCCTGTATCCCCTGCCCACATACGGGTTGCGGCCAGGGAGCTGTTGGCCATCTCCGGCCATCTCCCTCCTTCCTGGAGACTGGCTGGCATAGAAAGAGTTTTGCTTTTCCAATAAAAAGGGAAGGGAGTGTCAAAACCAAGCAACTCTTACTTTCCTCACTCTTTCTGTGACTTGTCTCCTTAGGCAGAAGCACCTCAGAGCCAGGATGGTGTGGAGCTAGTCCCAGCATGGCCTGGATCTCTCAGTGTGACCATAGTTGCACTCTGTGTTTCTTCACATCCCTGGGTACACTCACATGATGCTAATATCCCATCCACGACAGCATGGGCAAGCTGCAAAGCCCTGCTCAGCTGTGGTGACTCAGTCAGGTTCCCCATGGGAAAGTCATTGCTCCTGGCAGGCTCCAACAGCCCAGAGGCAAATCGTTACCTGGCAGGTAAGCAATGCTGTTGCATCTTTAGATGCAACTGTCTTCTTACAAATCCTTGCAAAACCCGACCAGTGCAGCCCCATGTATGCTAGCTCATGCATGGGGTCTTTTGCTGTTGGCAAAGGGACCGCAGGTCAGATGGAGCTGGCTTTGGGCTGGAGCAGTAACAGACGATTCTGTGCCGAGCACTGTGCAGAGGAATAAAACAGTGCCTTGTTTGTAAGGGGTGCACACCCTCCACAGCTCCTTTCCTCCTTAGGCAGAAGATGTACCGGGTCCACCCAAGCAACCCCTCAGAAATGGAACTTCAATTTATCCAGGTAGAAGCACCAGAAGAGGAAAAAGTGTTTCTGTAACCTGGGTGTCCGTGGTCAACCTCCCCCTGTCCTGTTATCTCCTCATTAGAACAGACAAGAACAAAAACCGTATATGGAGGCCAAGCGAGTGCAGATGTGAAGTGCACTTCAAACAGCTCCATCCTTTCAACAAACCTTTTGTTAGTCTTCTCTCCTCCCCAACACAAACTCTTTTTAATTGCTAGTGAAAAGCCACTGTTTAGAAAGCAAGGACACTGCTCAGGGTACATGTGGTAGGCATTTCCCAGGAGAAGGCAGCAAGCGGTAGACCAAGGTCTTCTGAATTTGACTGTGACACAGCACAGGCAGCAGCTCCAAGGACTAGCAGTGCTCAGCAATGTGGCAGGGCTGCAGGCAGAGCATAGGGGTACAGTGGACCTGCAGCTGCGTGCCCAGGCTGGCGTGCCAGACCTGCTGCTGAAGATGGCAGTGACCCTTCTACCAGGCACCTGAGCCTGAAACCGAAGTCACTCTGGATTTCACTGGAGCAGAACTGGACAGGAAGCATTAACACCACTTTGGAGCCAGCTTTAGCCAGTTATTCTGGCTGCAGCCTGTACTTTTTGGCTGTATCGCTGTGTATGTTAGAGCCCCTGTGGTGCTGGCATGCCAGGCATGGAGGAGGTGACCTGCCAGTGACCTGCTGGCAACCTGCGGAAAAAAACTGCACAGCACAAAGCAGCTTCTCCTGTGCAACTGTCACCTGACATTACGGGGGCACAGCAAACTTTATAACGCTTGGCAGGTTTTCCCCAGCAGATCTCAAAGCTGTTTGCCAGCGTAAGCAAGTTCAGGCATGTTACAGAAGACCTTCAGACTCGGAGGACAAATGAGATGCATGGATGAGTTTAAACCACTGGGGTAAGACTGAGGTTTTGAAATCCCTAGGCTTGTGCCTTGACACCGTGCCTGGGCTGTGGCCCAGACAGGCCAGCTGCCAGCCTGGCATTGATACCAGGCCCCGTGACGGTCCTGCTGATATCCCTACTTGTTAGATATTGGCTTCGAAATGAAAGCAGGAGGTGTCGCATCCTCCTCAAAAATCCGCCCTCTGATCCATCTTGGAGCAGGCCGCAGAACGACTGTTCAGTGAGACACCACGACTCACGGTGTTGGCAGGACGGTGTATTTATGTCACGAGATGAGATCAGCCACACGGAGTAGGTCTGTCTGTCTGGAAAGAGTCTGAGCCAAGCGTGTCCTATTAAATTAGAGCTGGATTTTTCAAAGGAGCTCAGTTCCCGCTTAGGCTCTGTAACAAACAGGCAGATATTCAAAAGGAGTCGGATGTTGTTGGGTCATACTGGCTGCTGAGCTGAAGTCCTTTGAATATCCAGCCAAAACCGTCATCGTGCCTGTTGCTACAGGCAGAGCCCTTCTGAAATCCAGCCCCACTGTGGCCTCCATGTCCTGGGAAACATGGCTCATCGCTGCTCTCCCACATATTGCACTGCAGTAGGTGACAAAACCACGATAACCACCATGTCCTTATATATACAGGGGAGCAGCTCCCTGTCAAAGCACAGCTCTGGCAGCTTTGCCCTTTGATCAGCTCAGCAGCATGGGTCAGGAGAGCTGAGCGTGAAGGTTTCCTTGCCTTTTGTTCTGTGGAATTAGCAGAGTTAATCAGAGTGACAGCGACTTCTGCCTCAGCGCAGAAGAAAGGTCAGTGGCTCAGGCTGGATGCACGACTGTTTTCTAGGCAGTTGGAAAACACCACTGTGAAAGCTCATGGCATACACACTGCTGGCACAAAGGCTCTCCCAACAGGTATCAGCGGGGAAGATGTCCCTGTGGAGGGAAGGAGGCTAGAAGAGGACTCCACTCAGCTGGCTTACCACTGCACCTCAGTTGTCTCCTTCCTTGTGCTGCACAGTGAAGGTGTACCACCCTCTGTGACACTGCACTGTTTTTGTGTCACGTGTCCATTATCAAATGCTTCTCTCTGCCAACGTGCTCCTTAACCACACTGCTGGGTGTGCACCATGCTGGGCTGGGGGTCTCTGTGTTGCCCCAGGTACCTGGTGTGGGAGGAGCTGCCGGGCACTGCAGTGGCGGGTGGAGCGGGTGCTGGGTGTCCCCTTCCCGCTGTGTCCCCCTGCACCTCCGTGCCTCCAGCTGGGCAGGCCTTGCTATTGATTTTACATCCTTCAGTTGCTGTAATGCACTTCTGTGAACATGCAAAAGCCCACTGCTGAGCTGCTCTGGAGCTGGGGGTGTGGAGGTGCATCAGCTGCAGTGAGGGCTCTCCCTGGCAGCCCTACTATGGTCTTGATCTCCCCACATCTTTTAACTATAGTTGAAGCAGTCACAGGAGTGGTGGCTCTCAGCAGAAGTGTTAAATCCGGCCTCTGTGTCTGTAATGTGACCTCTTACCTTCCTCTGATCCCAATTACAAGTGCTTGCTTTTGCTGTGAACATCCACTCATGTGTCTAATTAGTGGATTCTTTCTGTTAAAGATATTAGCACCCTCAACCGTAAGCCCTAATTTAAGCAGTTTACATTTGTCTGCCTTCATTTACCCCTGATCCTAATTAAATGTATCTGGATATCTTTGGAGGGAGCTCTCATGATCTCTTCATGGCTCTAATTAAAATGGCCTGGATGTCCATGACATTGGTGCCTGTCAAGCCTGTCACCAGGAGGTGATGCCCACCTTGGAACTGGCTGAAGAACGTATAGGAGTCGTTGTTGCGGAGAAAGGCCTCCACATCAAGGCCCTCTCGCAGCGCCTCAGCCACCATCTGTGGGCTGCAGAAGGCCCCTGCCGCCTCCGTTGGGCCATCCTGCCCGTCTGTTCCCGCGCTAAGGAAGACAATCTCACACCTCCCTGGGGGGCTGACTTCCATAGCCTGTGCCCTGTGCAGCCCCAGCCCCACGCGCAGGGCCAGCTCCTGGTTCCTCCCTCCCTTGCCACTTCCTTGAAGCTGAACTGTGGTTTCTCCGCCAGCCAGGATGCAGACTGGTCTTTCAGGCCCTAATTCTCGCAGGGTCTGTAGAAACTCAGCAAGGTTCAAACCCGGGATGGCTAGCTCTGCCGCCAGCTGCAGGAGATTCCCCCTCACCGCATCACTCAGGGGCCCTTCTCCGAGGCTGGCAAAGCCCAGGCACACCAGCTGGATCAGCTGGCAGTAGAGCATGGCCACGTGGCCGACTTCCCCACAGATTTCTGTGCTCAGGATCAGAGTGGCGTAGCCCAGGCCCTCGGCTTGGCGTTTGGCCTCATCTAAAGCCAGTGTATTTGACCCGATGATGATGTTGCAAACATGGGAGTAGTCTTCTGAAGCAGTGGGCTTGGTGGGAGAGCTGGACAGGACTGTTTCCACTGACTTGGGCAGGTTGTGCAGCAGATTGTATTTGGTGAGTATCTGAAGGCAATCCTGGACGCTGTGGGAGCTGGCAGCAGTGGGCCCACTTGCTATAATGTCCAGGGGGTCACCGATCACATCAGAAAGGATGAGGCTCACCACCTGCCAAAAAGAATGCCCACGGATTATTGTGGGAGGCAGAGATGAGTGACTGCACAGGAGCCCTGCCAGAAGTGCTGCTCTGAGTTTTGCTTGTGCCACCCATCAGAGCAGATGAAAATGGGCAGATCTTGACCCATTTTTGTTTTATGGTCCCATGAGTGTCACCTTGCCCTTCCTGAACCCACAGATCTACAACGTCCTTTGATGCTGGACCATCACACTGGAAGATGTAACTCATGACGCTGCACTTGTCAGGCTGATAACCTAGTGTAAGTTCAGTGATGGCGTGCCCTGAGAACAGCCCCCAGGGGACCCAGCCTTGAAAGCACTGTGGTGGAGCACCAGCACATTGGAGGTGCCTGCTCGGTGAGGGCTGGGGTCTGCTGAGACTGGTGTGATGGCCCAGCCAACATTTGCGGAGTATGGATTCCCCTTTTTCCACCTCCGTATCCCTGAGAGTTTGGGTCCTCAGTGAAATCTGAGCCACAGTGTGCAAAGGTTGTTCACTCAGTGAGGAGAAAACCCCTGCAAGCAGGTCAGTTGATTAAACCCCTATTTTGAGAGCAGGTGGGTGATCTGTAGGAAAGCAGGGGCTTCCTTTTGGTTACCTGTGTGGGATGTGCAAGTCGGGCCAGCCCTCCACCCTTCAGCAAGGACAGAGTCTTCCGGACAATATTCAGCTCCCGTATGTCAGCTCCTTGGGAAGCCAGCATCTTTGTGAGTTTCTCCTTCTCTTCGAGGAGGATGGGAGGGATGGGAGCAGGCAGTAGGGCAGATCCACCCCCTAGAATGCAGAAGAGATGGCAAGAAAAGGAAAACAGAAGTAAAGCAAGGCTGTTCTACATATAAGCCTTTCCTCTTCCCTCACCAGGCAGAGGTGATTGGGGAACTATGCTAAAATCTCTGGAGAATTCGTTCTTCGCCAATGGGGTTTTATCACTGCTGTCTTGCACTGTCTGCAGTCAGCTACACCTCACCCAGGAAGTGTAAAGCTCACCAGACCAGGGCACTGCATGCCTGCAGTGTTGCAGGGATGAGACAGCAACTACTATCCCCACTGCGTCAGGCTACTCGTGTGTCATCACACTGAATTTCAAGGGCTACCTGGATGGGTGAGCAGCAAGCACGGCCTCCATGACTCGTACAGCAGTCAGCACTAAGCAGATAGAGACACAGCTTTGCTGGCTCCATTTATTCAGGACAGTGTGTACAAACACTAGCTATGGCTGCAGCGAGATCGGAAGCTGCTGAACTGTGCTCATCTAGGCTCAGGAGGAAAGGAAAGGGGGATGGAGTAATGCAAAGGAAAAAGCACACCCAGAGTCCAGGGTGATAGCTTCATTGATGGGAATCCTGTCTTATACAAGTGGGTACTGAAAATGCAGAAAAATCAGCAAGAAAAAAGGTTCTGACAGAAAAGTGGAATGGATGGCAAATACAGAGTAGAAAGCAGCAAGATCTGAGCAGAGAGTGAACATACACAGAAGTATAGCTGAAAGCTACTGTCAAAAGGCAAAGCCTGCTCAGAGGTTTGAGACAAATCAGCATCAATAAAACATGATGAGCAAGAAAAACAAATGCAAATGCCTGTGTTTCAGTCAATAGCCAGGGATCTAGCTGAGAGGCAGGAGCAGTTGGGGACCGGCTGCTGTGTGGGAGTGCACATGCATAGGGAGTCACAGCCACGGGGAGATCCTGTACAGGCTTCCTGAAGGGCTGAGAAGTCTCTTGGAGATCCCCGTAGTCAAAGGACGGGAGGAAGCCCACGGGAATCCCCAGCAAGTGCAGCTAGATTCCAGTTGCTTGGGTGTTTGCCTAGCGGCACTCTCCCTCTGCACCAGATCCAGCTTCAGCATCCACAGAACAATCACTGAGCAGAGGAGATCAAGGGTTTTCTACTGAGCTGCTCCAAGCCCCTGCATGCTTTTGCCCTGTGACAGCCACCCACCCAGCTGAACTCAGGTTGGGGTGATGTCACTACATCCCTTTGATGCACACTACCCACCTTCCCTACACAACCCTGGGTCTGGGGAGAGCCTGGGGCGAAGAAGCCAGGGCCTGAGGGTGTTCAGGGCTGACACTGCAAGGTGTGCAGCTGATGTTGGAGCCTGGGGGCCTCTTTTCCACTGGCTGGGAAGCGGCAAAGCCCTGGCAAAGGTCCATCCCAAATCTCAGCTTACAGACTCGCCCCCCTGCACAAATTTGGAGCATGCAAGTTCACCAGGTGCTTGCTTCTCCAAGGCTGCATGTCCAAATGTAAGGATGGGGCAGGAAAAAATGCCAAGAGGTGGGAGCAGCTGGCAGGCTGTGGCCAGAGGTGCCATCTCACAGTGGTGGCACAACTGCAGGATCCAGCCTGCGCAGCTCAGCCTCTCCCCAGGGCTGGGAGGCAGCGTATCCACTGCAGCAGCAGACAGCCCTGTGCCCTACCCTGGTGAATCCCTGGAGAAAGGCTGACAGGAGAAGGGAGAGGAAAAATCAGAGGTCCAAGTGTCAGTGGTGAAAGGGCCAGCACAGCACAGCGCTCCCCTGCTGCACAGCCATGGGTGGGCAGGCAGCTGGAGGGTCCTCAGTAGAGCCCATTCCCTGGGATCCCCACACTACCGGAGATGAGCACAAGGAGCAGGTCATCTGCAGTCAGACCCTCAGCCAGCTCCTGGATGGCAACTGCTCCCTTCAGAGCCGCTGGGTCCGGGAGGTTGTTCTTGGCACCTTCGATGACCTGGATTTTGCTGTGTGGCTTCAGCAGCATCTCCCTGGTGAGGTAAGAGAAGCCATCACACCACTGACATGAACACAGGCAGCCAGACTGTCTGACACTCAGCAGGGAAATGGGCCTGGTGCACCAGAGACACACAGCAAGTGACCAGGACAGGGAGGTAGCCTTTGCTGAGTGTCTCTTCCCCAGGGCTGAGAAGAGAGCGCATCCAGCACAAGAGATGGGCTGTGTTGCTGGTGTCACTGGGATGTGATGGTGGTTGAAGACCAGGGTGGTGTGGTGGATGGGGTGGGCATCAGAATGAAAGCAGTGGGAAAGGACTGAAGGGGTTCACAGCAACACCCACAGAGGACAAATCTGGCAGCCTACCCAGCCAAACTGTCCAGACACACTCCCCCTTACCGCATTCCTGCTCGCTGAAGGCTCTCCTGGATGCCTAGCGGCACATTGATGATCCCCCGAACGAGGTGGTCTCCCAGGATCTCTTCTGCTGCTGCAGCCATCCCCAGCACAGCTTTGCCAAAACCCACCAGGTACAGGTCCCTCTTCACTGGAAAGGCCCGGCCTTTCACCAGCAGTTGAGGGCACCCATCTCCCTGGAGCTTCACAGCTCTCTGCAGCATCAGAGCTGGCTGGACAGTGCCCACCGCGCTGCGGAAGAGGAACAGTGCGTGCTCACGGAGGGACATGCTGCACAGGGTGGCCAGGCTGAGTCAGGCTGCTTGGTGGGGTGGGCTTGTACACACTCTGCCAACACTGACAAGGCCTTGAGAGCTGGGGCAGCTGGCACCCTCCAAACTGCAAGGGAAAGTGAACATTTTCACTAGTAGAAGAGACAGGGCTGTCACAGAAAGAGCAGGGAGGGCAAAACATGAACCATGGAGCTCTAGCTCCTGTTTCCTCTAGATTAAGGTGCCATATCAACAGCATTTTCAAACCTCTCCCTAGGCAGGAGGGAGGGAAGGGCAGTGTCACATTCAAACCACCTGTCAGCTTGTGGTTCCCCTGCAATCCCACCACCTCCTGCAGGGGAGGAGAGCCCTGCCAGCCAGCTTCTTCCCTGTGGATTTGCCACTGGCAAGCCATCATTTCTATTTGCTCAGCATTTGACATCTTTCCAAAATGTGGAAGCTGCTCTCTGTCCTGGAGAGAGCAGGGCGTCTGGGTGGAACAGCTTTTCACTACATTAACTTCCTTCCTCGTGCTAGCCAAATGCTGATCTCATTCTCTGGCTGCGCATTGCCCCATGTGTCCCTGCAGCATCAGGCACAGACTTAGGAGAGACAACAAGCTTGCTGGCTGCCTGATCCCTTGCTCCTGGTGGCCACAGAGAGACCAGTAATGAGGTTTCCCCACCAAAGAGCAAATTAACAGAAGGTTTCATTTGCCTTTATTTTTTAATTCTCTCATTATCCATTAAAATCACATTTAGAGCCCAAATAAGACTTCAGATCCAGGCAACGTTGCCAGCTGTGTCTGTGAAAGCCCATTTGAGCTAGTCTCCACTGAGTATTAGCATTATATGCCACAGATCTGCATGGGGACCAAAAGATTTCAACTGCTCAAGGGCAGACACTTGTCTTGACAGAGGAAAGGCAGCCCCTGCCAACACACATGCATCTATTCCCTCCCAGCATTCCTCCTTCCTTCTGTTAACTGGCAGCAAGCTCACTGCTGGTTTCTCAGGATCAAAGATCCTTGTGATCTGCATCTCTCCTGCTCATGGCAATTATGGTGCAGGCAATTAAGGCAGGGTGCCAGGAGGCTGAAGCAGCCTGGGCAACACACTTGATCACAGACCCATTCAAACTACCTGAGAGAGTTAATTCTCTCTCTAGTAAATGGATGTGTTTCAGTGCAAGGCCAATGGACAGCTTCTTCTGGGACAGCTCACAAGTCCAGAGGTCTCGCTATCCTAACACTCCCATAGCACTGCAAGGTGTTAATCATTAAACCAGACAAGCTTTCCAACAGCTCCTCTGGGTCTAAATCTGCCTCATTTTGCTGAAAGGACCCAAAGGCTCTGTGAAAACCTTCTCACACAATGAAACTTGGGCACACTCTGAGATCTATTGGACAAGGAACCTGCAGGTAAAACTATATGGAGAATCATACAGCCAGAGAAAAAACATCCAAGAATCATTTAAGTTGGAAAAGACCCTTAAGATCATCAAGTCCAACTGTAAATGTTTCAATACTTAGGAGAAACAAATTTTAAAGGCAAAATGCAAGGCAGATAAACTACTTATCTATACTCTCTTTAGATACTGGTCAGAAGGACTGGCTTTTCAATCATGAGGAGAAAGAAGGATAAAAGACAGCGTGTTCTGACCACTTAGTTACTAGACTCTTCAACTTCATGGCAGCTGATGCTACCAGCAGTTTAAACCACTGAGCCTCAGCCCTCTTGTAATGAGGGTCAGAGTAACCATGCTAACACCAGTGAATTCCTGTGTCTCAGGAACTGAGATTAGCATCTCGGTTCCCAGCAGGTCTCTGATTCACCTGGTAGCACAGCGCAATCAGAGGAAGGTGTTAGAAAACAGAGGTACATCCTGCCCCAGGTCACCTCATCTGAGCTTCAATACAGGGTTTGCAGAAGTGGTTGGCAAAAAAGGCTTAAATGGAGCCAGGGGAGTTTAAGAAAATAAAGCCCCAAAGCCTTTAACAGGCTGTATCTCTGCCTGGATGTTTCTATGCACGGCTGACCCTGAAGACCAGGGGAATTGAGCACAACCAGACCCGCAACTGCGGCTCCTGTCACACGTGCCCTCCCAGAGGTTCCATTCAGCTCCAACTCCAGACACGACACAGCAGGCGCAAGTTGTTTAAAAGCAATCCTCTCCTACTGGAGCTGAAAAAAAATAAATGCCAGCTTAATTCATCTGGCACTTGTGTACATACTGCTAATGCTTGCTCTGGAAAGCATTTCACTACAATAGCAGGCATGTAATCTGTTTTCTGCACTCTGAACTCAGATTGTATTTTAACCATCAAGGCCTGATCCAGAGTCTGTTAAGTCAGCACGCATCTTTCCATTGCTTCTACGGATTTTAGGGCACGGCGCCTGACACTGATCTCAGCGCACAGGTGTAAGTGCAGAGTAAATGCAGTGTAAAAACCCCTTGCAGTCAGAGGTTATCCAACTTTACACCAATGCAACAGAGAGCTAGATTTGGCACAGACCCATGAGCTTCGGAGCTCTTGGTGTGTAACTCTGCTCCTTGTCAGCTCTCATTAGACACGCAGGCTCACTGGAGGCTCCCCTTGGAATGAGGGTGCTGCTAATGATGCCACAAATCCATTTTTATGTAATTTATTTATACAGTCTCAGGCACTGGGTACTAAATGTCATCAGGGAACAGCTATAAATCAGTGCTATGCGATCCATGGTAGATATTAACAAAAAATAAAACTCCTACTCATTTTACTAGGGCTTTAAAAACAAGATCAAGAGAACTGAACGTCACCCCACACCAAAGCATAGGCAGCCTTGGAAAGAAAAATAATCCACATGGCAGCTCTCAGACTGCTCCGTGGATGGTGGGTCTAGAAATGATGTAATTGCCAGTTAGCTGCTGTGTATTGCATGTGGGGAAATTACATCCTCACAATCCTGCATTTTCCTCTTCCCACTGCTGGCTGGGAGGAATCTGGGCTGGAAGAAGGGTCTGATATTGTGACTCATTGCTTCACGCACTAATCTTTGTTCCCCAGTTTCTCAGGGAAATCAGATAGGGATGAACGAGCCCTCTTCTATCTATACGGATATAGGGTGACATGTTACAGGCACTAGCGGGGCTTGGGTTTTATACCTTCCCTTTGTCCCTGGTCAGGATAATTTGGAGTTGGGGTATAGTCTTTTGAAATTTTTTCTAGAAGTTTGCACAAAGTTTAGGAGGAAAATGCTAAGAATTGCCTGTTCCAAAGAGAGCAGGAGGGTTGTAAGGGGTTTAGATTAATCCCCTTTAAATTAAAACTTCCCTAGCTTTCATTGATGAATAATGTTCACCATCTACATACTTGTTTGCGTGCGTTACCATCATAAGTTCTTTCTTCATAGGGCTCTTCCTAAGTCTGCAGGAATTTCCATTGTTAACTCTCACAACAAAAAGCAGCAAAACCCCAGTTCCTCATTTTCACTTTCTCTGGGAAAGAGGGAGGAAGAGGAGCTGGACTATGATAAAATATGGGCAAAGCGCTTATTCACATTACCTTTCATTAACTTTTTAATTAAAGCAATTCTGCAGGCAAGGAGCCAAAGTCAGAGGGAGACAGAAACAATCCAGCACTAGGGGCAGAAATGTGGTAAGCTGCCAGGTAAATTAGATGGTGGCATGAGACCAAAAGCGTGGACACAGGGGGGCAGAGTCTGAGCCATAATTTGGGAGTCACACTGGGGAAGAAAACAGTGAACAAATGAGCTGGCCATGCCCATGCAATGAGAAAAATGAGCCAGCACCTTGCTCCATGGCAGGTACTTGAAAACCAGAAAAATATTCCCTTCTAGGGGCCAGTCTGCCATCGCTGGGCAAAGCTGAGCTATTCCAGGTGCTGTAGTTGGAGGGTTGTTCAAGGCTTTGCATCACGGGCTTGTGGTTTTCTTGAAGTTGGGGCAATTGGGCTTGGTGCAGGCCAACCCAATCACACATCCCAAGCATTTCAGGTGCTGCAAGATCAGAGGATGCTGTATATTAATGCTCCAGGATGTCTAATTTAACTGAGAACTTCAGGAGTCTATGTTAGTTTATTTTTAATGTCATCGGGTCTTGTCTGGATTTCCCCTAGTGTGGCAATGATTGGTGGCTGGCCCACCGTGTACAGGGTCAACTCCAAAACCCCTGAGGGGCTTGGAAAATATTTGAGATGGCACTGGATCAAACCCCAATTGTTTGAGGATAATTTTGAGCTCGGGCTCTAACAGATTACATCTTTGTTACAGCAGTAAACCACCAGACACAGCAAGTTTTAGCAGTGTCTCTTGCTACTCGTTTTTCTTGCTGCATGACTTTCTTCTGGCCTCTTGGTACGTAAATTACCGTTAGATTCACCAACGCTTACCGCTTCCGTTTTTTATGCATTATCATGGGAGTTTACCTATGAAATACAACAGAGCAGAGATTTTACTGCCTTAAACTCCCATGTTCCCACTTATGGACACATCTTTTCTATCATTTGATATATCAACTTTAATTTGCCGGGTAAGCCCTGCATAAACTCAAACTTGCTGCTCCAGATGGTCCCAAAAGCATTACAAGAAAATTTTCCAGGAGATGCACTAAGCCCAGGAGGAAAACAAAGTGGTGAAGGTTTGTTCCAAGTGACTATTCTGGGAGGATTAGATGGGGGATTTTTCAAGACTAATCTCTTTAAATGAAAATTTCAGAATTTGATTAATTTTTTTAATCTGCACATGGATTTGCATAAAATTACCACACTGCCTCATTCACATTTTGTAAAAAAGAATATGTCTGCGGCTGGGATGGACTGGTCAGCTGTGAAGGGTCCAGTACACAAGTGGGCATGCAGGGACAGGGTGAAAGGTCCTTTTACTCTCACTCACTGTGGCGCTCCTGCATTCATAACTGGGAAAGAGGGTGATGGTGGACAGAAGCAGTATGGTGAGACCACAGAGCTGTAGAGAGGGTTTGCTAGGTGTGTAAGGGAGAAAGTAGGATGGAGTCTGAATATCTTTGCTTCAAGAATATGCTGAGCTCTGGGAAACCCAGGAGTCCTAATTTCCAATACATGGCTTTCTATATGTTTCTTGGAAAAGAAATATGTTGCTCTCATGACTGATTTACTCACCAGGAAAGTGTCAACATGGTCTCTTTGCCTTTGATGGGGAATGTAGCCTAAGGCCAAATACAGGGAAGCTAAGTGTTCTGTTCAGCATTTTATATATATATAGATCAGTATCATTAGTAAAAAAATTAACTGGATTTGACATATGCATCTTACTAGTTTTTCTAGGTCACACACCCTTCACTCTCTATCTACCTTTTGGAAATGATTTTCCCATGTGCTGGGGATTGCAGGGAAGAAAAAATTTTCACTAAAAAATCATTCTGTAGCTCAACGCAGAAAAGTACTACCCTGAAGCCAAGTTCATGCCAAGTCTACTTCCTTTCATGCTGTAATTTCTCAAACTCCCTATTTTGAGTCAACTTGCAATCAAAGTTGAGAGTCATTTAAAATACAGGGAAGGATCACAGTATTCTAGAGAAGATGAAAAGTTGCCAGCCTTGAGGACTGGAATACTAGAAAGGGGTCGAAATTCAGTACTGCAAAATACAAGGTCATGATCTTCGGGATTAATAGCAAAAAATTATGAGGTCCTCAGTTGGAAACAGCATAAGAGGAGAAAGAGCCAGGAATATTAATCAGTCACAGGATGAGAATTACAGCTGCCCTCTAGGCTGAGACAAGAAGCTACGGGGAAAGCAGAAAGCAGCAGATGTAATCTACCTTGACTTTAGTGAGGTTTTTGACACAATTCTCATGGGCATGCTGAAGAAGCGTGGGATGGGCAAACACAGTTAAGACTCGAAGAAAAACAGCTTGACCACTGGGCTCAGGGGGTAAAAATCAGTGGCTCAGGATCCACTTGACAGCTGGTAATCAACAGGGAATCTGTTGGAGTTCATGTCACCCTGTGGCTTCATTAGTGACCTGGAGAGTAGTGCAGAGTGCCTGATTTGGGGGAAGTGCCAATAGAGTCACCTTCCAGAGGAATAGTCATAAACTCAAGGTCAGGGCCAACAGAAACTTCATGATGCTCAGCAAGATGTGTGAAGTTTTGCTGCTGGGGCAGGATCCCCATGCATCAGCATGGCCTGGGAACCAAGTGGTGCAAGCAACTAAGGAGCAACTTAATAACAGCTACAACTACTTGAAGGGTGATTATAAGGACAGTGGAGATGAGCCCTTCTTGGTAGCGGCAGAAAGGAGCAATGGCCACAAGTTGCAGGTCAGGACGTTTGTGTTGGACATTAGCAAAAAGCTGTTTATCGAGAGGGTTGCATGGCACTGAATCAGGCCACTCAAAAAAGCCGTGGTCTCCATGCTAGGTGGTTTTCAGGATTTCACTAGACAAAGCCATGGCCAAGCCGATCTTGTGGTGGTGCTGGTCCTGCGCTGAGCAGAAGGGTGGAACAGGCAGCTCCAGAGGTCCCTTCTCCCTACACTCCTGTGATTCTGTGTTGTAAGAGCAGGAACAGTGTTCGATGCTCTGGAGCATCACGCTTAGTTTCAAGAGCCCATAAAGAGATGCCAAGTTGCAGGATACAAGTCCTCCACACAAGCCTCCAGACATAACTGTTACCCACCGAGAATCATCACTCCCAGCAGAGTCCAACAGAAATATATTCACTTGAGCTGTGTCATTTCCAGAAGCATCTCTCTGAAATTCACTCAACCCATCTGAGCAAGCACAGGTCCGTCTGTATTGTGCAGGTTATGGTGGTATCCACTATAGAAATGCATAGGACGACTGACTGCATTTGATCAATATTACTCAAGCAGGAATTAAACATTTTTTCCATTAACTAGGGGCATTATCCGTAATTCCTACTTAATGTGACACTTTGCTAGGAGGTCCAATTATCCTGCCAGATAAATTCCAGTTTGGTATAAACTGACAAACTGAGTTCCAATGATTAGGAAGAAAGGCAGAAGAAAGAATAAAAAGGGAGTGACAAAATATCAAATCAACAACCCACGGTGTTATACAACTCTAAAACTTAGCTAAGTACTGTAGGTGTTTTGAAGTAAATTGTCTTATGATGGTATTGGTGAGTCACCTTCAGGGCCCAGATGAGATAATCCAAGCTTTGATCATGCAATTTACAGTATGCAAGAGGCTCATGCTTCTCTAAAATCTCTCATCATATTAAAAATCAGTGGTAGGTTTGAACTGACCTGCAATGGGATAGCTGACCCTGAGACTCTCAGAAGTAAGGAAGGCGTCTTTTGTTGAGTCTCCTTAAGAGTCTGGTGTGAAAATCTGGTCTCTGTTTCAAAGTAAAAATTGATGAATCATTCCAATGAGGCAGTCCCATCACAGCATGGAAGGGTGAATCGGGTTAGATGTCTAAACCTGTAATGGTGAACTCTGGTAAGCAAACAGTAAAAGCAAGTAATCTGAGAAAAAAACTTTTGTTCAACTAAATCATATACACAGATAATTAACAATACATACAAAATAATTAAACATGTTTCAATGACATGGAAGCAGACCTTTGACAATAGTTCCCAGACTTACTGTTGTTTGACCACAGGAGGGCAATAGTATTCTAAAAGCAAAATCAAGCTGTTGCCGAGACTATGAATGGAAAAGGCAATCAACATTTATGAAGGCATTTTTTTCCCCTTCTTTTGATTCTGAGTTTCTAGGGGACTGAAATGAAAATAGATCTGGTGTTCTTCTAAAATTAAAATAGTGTGGTGCTATTTTAAATAGCTGTTTTAAAATTAAAATAGCAGGTCCTACTATACTCCAGAAATAACTTTTTAAGGTAAGAGATGAACAAAAACATGAACACAGAGCCTGACATCGAGATTCCCGATGGGAAAAAGTAACAGTTCCAGGGTGTCTGTGTTGGAACTTCAGAAGCCAAGGCATCTTTCTCAAAGGTGAAACGTGTGCTGCTCATCTTTTACATCTCATGTGGTGTAAAGCCGCAATACTGCTTGGAGGCCAGGTTTTAGAATAAAAAATACTGGGAAATTAAAAAAGCCTCATAATTGAACTTAAAGTAGGGGAGAAAGGAATGAGAAAGCGATCGCTGTGTATAGGAGGGGAACCTAACCCTGGCCTCGCAGTGGGTGCAGATACCTGCGGGAAAGGCCTCCCGCCGCTGAGGAGCTGGCTCTGCGATGGACAGGGCAGATCGCCTGGGGGGCGGGGGGGCGCTCCCCGCCATGTCTCTGCGGTTCCCTACGGCCCAACTGGGAGGTCGGCGTAGGCCAAGAGCCCCACGAACGCCGCTTCCTGGCCAGTTACCGCAGAAAACGCGGAGAAATACGTTAAATCCCGCACCGGGCACATTCTGCGCAGCGTAAAGCCCGCCCGGGGGTGGCTGAACGCGGCCGCAGCGCACAGGCCCGGCGGCGGGAGCGCAGCTTCACCTCACGTCCCTCCAGCCACGCGACGCCGGAAGTGACGCCCGCCAGCGGCGCGAAGCCGTTGCCCGCTTACGGGATGACGTCATGCCCTTCACCCCGACTCCCTCCCGTCACAGCGAGGCACGGGTGGGTGGGCGGTGACGGCTCGGCCTCGCCGCGGCCTCCCGACCCTACCTTGAGTCGCCCCTTCCTACCCGGGACCCCGCGGGGTCAAAGCGGGGCTCCCTGCCACACTCAACATGGCGGCCGGGTGCCGCCCGCTGAGCCCCGCCCCCCATCCCGGCAGGCCTTGCGCGCGTGCCCGCCCCCCGCCCAGCAGCCCCAACGCCCCGCCGCGGCCGAGCGCGCGCCCCCCCTTCCCCCTTCCCAGGGTGCCCCGCGCGCCGCCCCCTACCGTTCCCGGAGCAGCAAGATGGCGGACACAATGAGGAGGAGCCGCCTCTCCGCGGCCTGAGCGGGCCGAACTGAGCCAGAGGGCGCCGCCCGCCCCGGCCCGCCGCCCCTCCCTGTCCTCTGCCGATCCCCGCCGCCCCGCGAGGCCCTGCCCGTCCGCTCCTGCCGCCGCCCGGAGCCCCGCCCGGCTCACCTCAGCGCCGCCGCCGCCCTCGGCGCGGCCCGGCCTGGCCCGGCGGCGGGATGAAGCTGACGGACAACGTGCTGCGGAGCTTCCGCGTGGCTAAAGTCTTCCGCGAGAACTCGGACAAGATCAACTGCTTCGACTTCAGCCCCAACGGCGAGACCGTCATCTCCAGCAGTGACGACGACTCCATCGTTCTCTATGACTGCCAGGAGGGCAAGTGAGTGGAGTGATCCGGCCCGGCCCGCGCCTCAGCCGCCCCGGGGTGGGGGTCCCTGCCTTCGACAGGGCTGGGGGAGCTTCTGGGGCGGGGGGGGCTGTCAGGAACGCCGCCGTGGCCCGCTGCCTGTTGCGGCGTTTCGGGAAGAAGCTGTGCCCGGCTTCTCACCGGTGCAGCTGCACTGAGGAGGTGGCAGGTCTGGCAAGCTTTAGCTTTGCATTTGTTATTTTTTAGCGTAGGCTTGTAAGTGGAACTGCAACGGTGTCTGACGCGGCGGGAGGGGATTATAAACGGTTAAATTGGGGCGCAGAGATAGGAGCAGCATGGTTTTGTTTGCACCACGGGTGTCTGTCCTTGTTAGGTCAGGTAGGCTGGAGCCAGCGATGCTGATTTCCCAACTGTAAGAGAGCTCACTGTTTTGAGAACTAAGGAGTTGTTAAGCTTAAGGGTTGAGTCTGGTCACATTTCTGGGCTCTGGGTTGTTACAGATTCGTAAACGGACTTCACGAACTCCTCTGGGCCTAAGTCTTGCTAATTAAAACTGGAGTAATTGCTGTGAGCAGTCTACAGATTATCCATTTTAAACAACCTAATTTGAGTGTGACTTCTTGGATGAATGCTTTAAGCCAAAAGGTGGTGTGGTGTGTGTTTACTGTAACTTCTGAAACCTCCATGGTGTTTTCTGTAAAACCTAGTTCCTAAGTGGCATCTGGGAACGTTGCAGATAAATGTGGTCCTCTGTGTTTTGAATACTTTTCTTTAGTTGTGTTTCTATCTGTAAAGCATAGCTAAGATACATGTGTGATTTACATGTGTCTTCAAATGTTGCCATAATTTATATTTATCAAGGTGTTTATTGATTTCTGTTACTTAAGGGTAATCAGTTAAGGGGGGTGTGTGTTTCTCACTTAGCAGAGTTGACCAGTTTATCTTCTTCCATTGATCATATGATGCTCATCCAGTTTTATGGAGAAAACCCCAGAAATTTGCACAGCACTTGAGATACAGTGCTCTTGTTCAAAGGATAAAAATGGGTGAATAAAACCACCAGTAACACTTGCGGTTGATGTCTTGAAACATATGCAAAAGGCATTTTATTCTATGAAAGCTGGAACAAATTGTGTCAAATCATGTCATTATTCCATTAGAATCTTTCTCAGTTGGTAAGAACTGAACACTGGGCTGCTTTAAATTCTTTTGAAATTTAAGTTTTAGTTTTCATGTGTTTCTTGGTGTAGACATGTAATTCTGAGGTGAAGTGATTTTTATTTCATGAAGTCAAGACTAGTAAGCATCGCATATGTACAGAAAGTGAAAGAAAATTGGGCATGTGTGTTGTAGGGGAGACAATAAAAAGGACAGGGTAATGCAGGAATGAAAAAAAAAATCTAAGGAGTACCAGGAGGTAGATGTGTCAGCGTTGTGTATATTTTCTAGTAAACCAGGTATTCCTAATTCTCCTGCTTTTTCAAGCAGACCAAGACATCATACTTACTGCATTTGAAAGATTGCATACTGCGTGTTCTTTTAACCAGAGAAGTTCCCTTATACCAGTTATTATCTGTTATTTTACAGTTCTTTTTTTGCTTGCTTTACATGTTAACATTTTTGGTGTTCCCTGTCTGACAAGAGCGAGTTCTTATTTGAAGTTATTTCATTTTTGTTTATGTAAGAATAGGTAACTTTATACTTGTGGTGTCTGCTGTGGATAGTATTCTAGATCCTACTTACGTACAATAGTAGAAGGGCTGTGATGTTAATGCAGGTGGTATTGATTGCTCTTCCCCCTTCAAACTTGTAAAGAATAGTTTGATGGGTTGGGAGGCATTTAGTCCTTTCATCCCTATCTCCATCTAGTCCTAATGTGTGCTTTACAGGCAGCGGGTTTGCTTTAATTAACTTAAATGTAGAGGATCGATGGTTGTCTACTGCAGTGCTACAGGGCAATGAGAGTAGTTTCATCAAGGTTACCCCTGTTTCAGGATACATTTCTCCAGTGGTTATACAATTAATTTGAAAGTTTTTCATGTACTGTCAATAGACTTAGAAGTGTAACTGCGATGTTTGGAGGTACCTAGGGATGCAGAACACTTTCTGTCACCCTGGAAAGTTTTTATCTGTGAATTACTTTGTCACTAGAGATTAATGTGGAGATGAAAATCAAATCTGTGAATGATTGTTGTTGTGACATGGTGGAATTTGGCAGTTTCAGGCCTATAGTATTGGTTGTTGTTTTTTTTTCTTAAACCACAATTTTAAGGGCCTGGAACTCTCACCTTCTTGTATATGTCAGGAGGAAACATCCTGCTTGCTGAGTTTCAGTGTAAGGTCCTCTGCCTCATCAAATGGCCTGAATGTTAGAACTTTTCCCATGTAAAAGTGGCAAAATTTGGGCTTTTTTTCCCCCCCTTGTTAATGAGCAGTTCTGCTGGTAGAATTAAAATGCATCTGTGTGTTTATACTTTAGGTACACACTCACCTAATTTGATTTGTTTGCCATACTTAAATGAGCGATATAGCTATGAGAATTGTTACCAGTATGACTAAGCCCCATCTCAGTGAACTTCAGTTTCTGTAAGTGTCAGGACGGTTTAAACAGTGATGTGTAGCCAGGGGCTGACGGGACAAGATTACCTCTGTGAACTGATTCCCTTATCTATTTTCTGAGCTTTGGCAACCAGCTTGAAAAATTTGTCCTGCTTCTTCATGAGCATCCGGTAATTCTGGACCTGAGATTCCACCTATAGTTCAAAAAGTGTAAACAACTACATTCATGTTATTTTTTGTATACCCATTTGCATCACCAAATACCTCCACAATAGGCTGTCTCAGAAGCATAACCAAGAGTCTTACCTGTGTGCCTGTTGGGGCTTAAGAATGAACTCTGGAAACTTTTAGAATAGAGTTGTGTGTTGGGACATAACAGCAGTCCTTGAGGCTGGGAACAGGAAGGCTTGTGGCTGCAAGTTTATAACCCTGGTATGATATAATGGCGGCCTAGCAAAAGTTTAGTTTGTATTTTAGTATGTTTCAATTGTGTATTATTTATACAAATAAAGAGGTGAGAGGTCTGGACTCTTAGCTGTGGTGTTTACTAGATGTATCAGCCTGGTTTTGGATGATGGTTTTACCTGCAGTAGTAGTGATATGAACCAATGCACAGATACTATTACAAACCTCGCCCATTTTGTCTCATCTTTATAGCAGATTTGGCTGCAATCTCATAAAGTATTTTTCTTTTGCGATACTGCTAGATTTGCAAGTAGGCTGGATAGATTAACCTTTTAGCTTGGAATTACGTTTAATGATTGGGATTTGTTTAAAAAAATATGTAAAAGCTTTGTTTTCTTGTTTCTGTTTTTAAATAGTCAGTTGGGAACAGGCAGGCAGTCTTGTGTGAAGTGACTGCTTCTGCTTGTATTGGCTTACATGAGAACTTCATCTTTCTTAAAACTCAGAAGTACTTTCATTCTTTTTGGTAAATGTGCTTTTGTCCATCTGTTGATTTTTATTTTCTCTGTGTATATTCTTTACTGTATATTAATTTATTCTGGATAGAGCTTCTAAGCTTTAAACTTTTCATAGGTATGGAAGAGCCAGACTAGGCATGAGAGTCTTGGCATGTTTTGAGGTTTGTGCGGGTTTTTTTCAGTGTGATTTTTTTTCAATTTGGTTAGCAGCATAGCTGAGGGAACTACAGAGAGCAGTATACAAAAGTATTTCAGGCATAACGTTACCGAATTTTGGTGTCTAATTTTACATTTGGTGTGTTGTTTTCAATTTGTAGCATGTTTGCACCTGAAAATTGATTTTAAAATCTACTGAAGGAACTGAGGAAGAATCTGTTGAGGTTTGGTCCAAGTGTATAGGTGGTTTTAATTACACTTCCTGTATTAGCTTTCAGTTAATGGAAGCTTGTCCCCAGCAAGTTCGTTTGAAGTCAGAACCCTATGGCTCCTGCTGTTTGAGAATTAATCTTTAAGAATGAATATCTGGTTTTGTTCTGATATGAACTCATGCTCCTATTTGGGTGTGTCAATTTGAGGCCAATGAAAACAAGGAAACTGATAAAACTTTTCTTTTGGCAGCAGTATTGGTTTAAACCATTCCTGCTGTTTGTTTCCATTCCCATGCTGTTGCCTTTGGTTTGTGTTGGTAAAATATTTTGTGGGCCTCTGTAATTATTGGAGTTATGAAGTTCTGGATTAAAAATAACTCCCGGAAGAGACTGTATTATTTCTGGTGTTGATCAGTACCCCAGTTGGTTGACTGCCCAACTTTGAAACCTCTGTGTGCTACCTCAGTTGAGGAAGAAAAGGGAAAGAGGGTAGTGGAGACCTCGCACTGCTTAAACAGATGCTGCTGCTGCAAGGCAACACCTACTAACCACCTACTTCCAAGTTTACTTTGCAATTTAAATTTCTAGTACTACAGTACATCACTTGCTTACCCTAACAATCCGGTTCTGTATGTTATCTTCACTCTCACTAGAATATCTTTAATTCTGTTGCAAAATGTTACGTTTGAGTTTCATGCTTTAATTAAGATCGGATATGAATATAATTCTGCAGTAGTTTGAGAGTCCCTGTGTTACCACTGCTTTTATAGACTACTAGTATATATACGTCTTTGTGTTAATACCAAGAAGCCCTATTCTGAATGAGACACCCTGTTCTAGGTTTTGAAGTAACATAAACCAAAAAGACAAATTATTCTCAATCTAAAATAAGCAGCAGATGATTTAAGAGGTTTGGATAGGCAAGGGAGTGATGAGGCAGTGCTGCTTGACATTACGGGCTTGTTATGCTGGCTCCTCGTATTCTTTCTACAGTAGACATCATGGTAAAAAGAATTTTTGGAGGAAACTAATAAGGGCATTTTTCAGGTGTTCCAAGGAACTCCTCAAGCCTAGGGATGGTCTTGGGGAAAGCACCATTTGTTTGAAAATCAAATACAAAAGCTTTTCTTTCTTCATATAAAAACATTTGACTCCTTGAAACAATCTTGTAATATCTCAATAAAAGCAGGCCTTGTTAATGTGGTGAGTTTCGGTTTGTGCTTTTTGTTGCAGTGAGTGCAGTTATTTCTGCTTCCTTCTGACAGACCAAAGAGAACACTGTACAGTAAGAAGTATGGAGTGGACCTCATCAGGTACACACATGCTGCCAACACTGTCGTGTACAGCTCCAACAAAATAGATGGTAAGTGATCCACTGGAGTTGAGCATATTTAATCTCCTTGCACTTAAAATTACATGCCTGGATAAATAGCTCTGAAGAGTTGGGCAAAAATTACAGCAACTTTTCAGTGATAAACACGCTGAGGCAGAGGAATTAACGTTCAACTCCTACGCACAAACTGTGATATTCCCTTGAGCATGCTGACATGAGTTTTGTTCATTGGTGCAATAACTAGGGGATTAAACATTGTTAGTGCAATAAAAGTTCAGTTCTTGATTCTGCTGTTCACTTTGCTGTTTGATACCAGTGCTGTCAGTCAGCCTCTGCCTTAATTTCTTACGCATGAAAGGAGGTAGAAGAAGCGTGTGGCCAGAAGGTGGGCTAAACACTGAAGCTCTCTCTGGTATGCACACAAGTCAGCTGCGAAGGAAGGGAGGGCAGGAAGTTCAGGTAACTCAGAGGATCACCAGCCAAGCCTGGAGGAGGTCACAGAGCTCTTCTGAGCTTAGCTTTGGTTCTGTTAATCTGTTTTTCCCACGGGATAGACAGAATGCCCATTTTCACACAGTTTCTCCCCAGTCAGCATTGGAGATAGCTACGCTCTGGTGACATTGAAGGGCTTCTAGAGCTATGTGATGGGCTCTCTATTAATGTATTTGAATTTAATTTCAAATTTAAGAACTGGCACAGATAGGTACGTTGATTGTTCCTAAGGTTGGAAACAGCTAGTGTAAGTTTCAAATTTTGCCTGTTTTGTTTGTTGTAGCCAGTGTCTGAGAGTTTTCCAGTGAACAAGTTCTGTTAGCATAGCACTTTATAAATGGGTTTTAACATAGTATTTGTAAACTCATGATCATTTCTGGAATAGTGGGTTTGTTTAATTTTTTTCCTTTGCAGAGATGGAGCTTGATAGTAGAGATACCGGTGCCCTGTGGTGTCTACTAGGTTACTTAAGGAATTTTAAAAGAATATGAATTTAGAGCAGATGGAAGTCAAGAGTTAGGAAGTCAGGTTAAACTAGAACAAGCTGGGCCTGAATCTAGAGGAACAGGGAAGTTTTGATGGAATTGGATTTCATGATGTAAAAGGATTAAAAGCATGATGGGAAGCACTTGCCTTTTTAGTCTGTTTCACAGCCTACTTACTATTTTTTATTAAGTTATTACTTTGTTATGTTACATTTCTGACTTGGCTGTTATTTAATTTACAATTCATTAACAATTGACAATTTAGTGAAGCATTTTTAATGCAGTTTTGAATGAGTTTTTATTTATAAGCATTGATAAGCCTTTGAAGAACCAAAACCTTAAAGAGTCTTCATCCTGCAGGGTAGCATTATGATAAATACTTAATTAGAAGAAAAGAAAAAAGATAGAATGTGAAAGTATTTGTTGCTGTTATGAACCGCAAGGCTAATAAAACCAGCAGTGTGTTCTGTAGGGGTCCAGATACTCTCTAGTCCCTAACGCATGCAGTCTTAGGGAAGGAGCATTGTATTTAACATGTTACACAGTTATTGGGAGGGAAAATTAACCCAGGAATGTTACACTTGCTGGCACTTGTTCCTGAGCATTTATGTGTTGGAGTTGCTAACAATCCACTTCCGCTTCTGAAGATTTCCTCAAGACCTTTGAACTTAGTTCCTTTTGCCTGATTCCAGGCTGAGGTAGTAGTTTGTACAGTTTGAGGGTCTATGATACCACCCGGTACAGGAGATAACTGTACAGGCCACTGCCTTGCCTGGGACAGAGCGCTGCCAACAAAAAGGATCACAAAGGATCACAGTTCCCCATTGCTTCCCCTTTAGCAAAGGAAGATGAAATTCTGCATGGATACTTTGGAAACCAGGTAACAACAGTTCTTGCAGGAAAAACTAGAGATGTGTATTAACAGCATGCTTGAAGCTTATCAATTCTAGCCACCACAAGATGTGACACTGGTGTTGAGGCTTTATGTTTTGGACAGTAACCTCACATTACTTGGAGCCTTTCAGAATGGTATGTCATCAGCGTCATGTTTCCAGCTTGATCAGTCAGCTTTAGTTTTCTTGTCAAATTCTGGAAGGTGGTCTAGGACTCTAATCTTAGCTTGATCAGAAACCTCACGCAAAAATGGTAATTTGATCATTTTTTTCACAGAAACCAAATGTTGCTGAATGAGCCTTTCAGAAAGCTCTGAACACGTGGTGGGTTGACCTTGGCTGGATGCTGGGTGTCTACCAAAGCTGCTCTATCACTCCCCTCCTTCTGCTGGACAGGGGAGAGTAAATATAACAAAAAGCTCACGGTTTGAGATGAGGGCAGGGAGATCACTCAGCAATTACTGTCATGGGTAAAACAGACTCAACTTGGGGAAATAGTTTAATTTATTACCATTCAAATCAGAGTAGGATAATGAGAAATAAAGCTAAAAGTTAAAAACGTCTTCCCCTCACCCCTCCCTTCTTCACAAGTTCAGCTTCGCTCCTGAATTCTCCCACCTCCTTCCCTGGCAGCACAGGGGGACAGGGAATGGGGGTTGCAGTCAGTTCACACTTTCTCTGCCACTCCTTCCTCCTGAGAGGGAGGAGGACTCACTCTTCCCCTGCTCAAGCGTGGGGTCTGTCCCATGGGAGACAGTTCTCCATGAACTTCTCCAGTGTGAGTCCTTCCCACAGGCTGCAGGTCTTCAGAGACTGCTGCAGCTAGGTCCCTTCCTTCAGGAACAGACTGTTTCAGCATGGGTCCCCTGTGGGGCCATAAGTCTTGCCAGTAAACCTGCTCCAGCGTGGGCTTCTCTCTCCGTGGGGCCACAGGTCCTGCCAGGAGCCTGCTCCCTCACGGGCTTCCTACAGGGTCACAGCTTCCTTCCGGTGTCCACCTGCTCTGGCACGAGGTTCTCTGCTGTTAACCTCCGTGGGCTGAGTGGGACAGCCTGCCTCACTAGGGGCTTCACCATGGGCTGTACGGTAATTGCTGCTCTGGTGCCTGGAGCACCTCCTGCCCTCCTTCTGCACTGACCTTGGCATCTGCGGAGTTGTTCCTCTCGTGTATTGTCACCCTTCTGCTGCAATTTTTGTTGCACAGGTTTCGGTTTCTTTTACCCCCTTCTTAAATCTGTTTTCACAGAGGTGCTACCATTGTTGCTGATGGGGCTCAGCCTTGGCCTGGGCAGTGGTGGGTCTGTCTTGCAGCCAGCTGGCATTGGCTCCATCGGACATAGCGGGAGCTTCTAGCAGCTTCTCACTTAATTCCCCCCTGTAGCCCCCCTGCTACTAAAACTTTGCCATGCAAACCCAGTACAATACAGTAGCCTTTACGAGTGTTAAAATGCTTTGTGCATATTGCATTCTCTTGGCTCTTCTTCTTCCAAGTCAAAAGTAAAAATGCCCTTTTCCCTCAGTTTATCTTTGGAGCCTCAGCAGAACTTGCTACAGCAGTAGGGAGTCTCTTGGCACTGTGTGGTGCAGATGCATAACACCAATCTCATCCGTCCAGCAACAGCTTAAACTAGTGACGTAACTAGTGTGAGAATGGATTTTGCTGATGCTCTTTTCAGATATCAGAGGTTTAACTTGTGCTCTTCACGTTGCGCTGTTCAGATGGATCTGCACATAAAGATTAAAAAGTGGCTTCTGTGCTTTAGTAATTGTTCCTTCCTACAAGGATTTATTTTAATCTTGGGAGAAGGTGGTTAACAGTGTCTTCCAAAATTCTGGGCTACTCTTTGTATGTTCACCTGTACTTGGAATAAAATTACCATCTAAGAAATGTTGTAGGTGCTGCTCTGATTTATTCAATGTATTTTTAAGATTGCTTTAAGTGGACAAAGCTTTAGATTACTCCTCTGTCCTCTTCCTAAAGCTTAGCTGCTCTAAGTGCAGGGAATGTGTGAAGCTGTTGATTGTCAGATTGAAAAAACAGAAGAGAGATTTGCTACTTTTTAATGGTCTTGTCCTGGCTTTGAAGTTCATGGTTTTATTTTTTCTTTGGCTAAATGCTAGAATTTGCACATTTCCTATGCTTACTGTTTAGTTGGAGACTTACTTGCTGGATGTGTATGTGGGTAAGAAAGACAGAAGATTCATGTGGTATAGCAAAAAAAAGTGGTAGTATCAACTTTGTAAATTTGATACTCTGTTTTGTGGGAATGATGGAATAAAACCTACTAGTACTTCAATTTTAGTGACTTTGAAATTAACTAGCATAAATCACATGGCAGGTTGCCTTTAAGGTGTAATATGACTTCGGACTGTGGGAAGTATCTTTTTCTGGTGTCTGATTTCCAGTTCTGCCTTGGAAACCAAGTTGTTTTATGTCTGTTTGACTTGAAATTGAGTGGCCAGACTTACTGTGGCAAGATTACCATTGCTGTGGGGAGCAAGTTTATTGTGTGACCACTTTTAGATAACATTGGGATGATGGTATAATAAAGTTTATGGTTTGTTTATGTTTTCAGATACAATCCGATACCTCTCCCTGCATGACAACAAATACATTCGGTATTTCCCGGGACATACAAAAAGGTAAGATGTGGCTTGGAGACAGTACAGGAGAAATTGCAATAATGATTGTAGTGAGCTCGAGTTACATTACACTCGATTTGCTCTGGTTTTTGCTTTGCAGAACTGTTCATGGTAATTATGAGCTTGTACACAGCTGTTGAGGTAGGCGTTGCTCCATTCACTTCTTTTGTGTGTCTCTGATGCATGTGGTCTTCTGTGTTCTAGAGTGGTTGCTCTTTCAATGTCTCCAGTGGATGATACTTTCATTTCTGGATCCCTTGATAAGACTATTCGACTTTGGGATCTCCGCTCTCCAAATTGCCAGGTAGGATATCAAATTAATGTGTATAGTGTGTTGCATTTTTAGTTAGAAGCGTGAAAAATGGTTGTGTGCTTGTTATAAAACAAAAATACTACCAGAACTGAACGCTACTGATCTCGTGTTGATGCCTTCCTGGAATGCTGAAGGAGCCTCAGTCAGAAGTATCTGCAAAATATGTATGTCACGTTGTGTAACATCTCACACTTTCACCTATGTCTCTGCTGGAGAGGTACTGGGAAGAGCAAGAATAACACCCACAGATGATAAAACAAGAGAAGAGCTGGGTGTCATCTTGTTCATCAGGCTGCTACCCCATGCAGACAGTGTTCTCTCTTAGCCAGCATCTTTCCTGGGTTGGGAATGCATCTCAGCTGAGTGCTTATAGTATGTGTTTAAGATTGATGCCTTAATGCAATTAAATTTGAAGAAACTGATGACCTGAAGTAACACAGCAGTCATATGGTCGACCCCCTCCTTGCATCGTCTTTGTTCTTCATCAGACCTTTTTGTGAGCAGATTTAACTTTCTAGAAAAGCAAAACCCTATTTGTTTTTATTTATCTTGCTGGGATACTTCGCTTTTTTTTAGTGGAAGCAGGCATTGTATGCTGAGAAAAGTACCAGAGCTGGCAGCAGGGGCAGGAATGAAAGCCTAGGAGTAGAAACTGCACCTTTTATTGGTGATGAGCTGTTTTGTCCTTCTATCTGGACATGTAGTGTTGTGCTCTCATATTTTCCCATCTCACTGGAACCATTTTGCTTACGAGAGGGCTATGTACTTATTCCAGATGATGCAACTGTAAAGGAAGAAAAGGTTATATTTCTTAGAAAATGGTTTTATCTGTCTTAAAACTAAACCTTTTCTGACAAGAAATCTTAATTTTGCCTTTCTCTGGGAGTATGCCTTTAATGCCAGTGTGTGAGTTTCCCTTGGGACGAATCTCGATCTCGAAATTGCTACAGATGAGATAGGGCTGTAAATTCAGCAGCAGTTCTGTGATTTATGATAATGTCTGAACTTGTAAGAATGGTAAAACTAGGACTTGTAACAGGAAGCTGCATCCAGCAAAGTTTGGGAAACAGATTAAGGAAGTGTTAGTTGTAATTTTCAATGTCTGCATGAGATGGCAGCCGTACTGCCTAGAGATACTACCGGGAGAACCAGAGGTGTCTTGACTTGTGAGGACCCTGAGTATTGGCTGGCTTACAGCCTAGCCTTCAGAGATTGCTGGGAAAACTGGCCTAAATTGGAAAAAAAAGCGAGTAGGAGAAAAGTCTCTAGACTTCTCTAAAGAAGCATGGTATTTCAGAAACACAGAAACTTTTTCTGTGTATTTTCAGTTTAATCAAAGATGTGTTCTTGTTTATGTGCATAGTTACATAAAGACATTTGGCTAACATGCACAGACCTGCCAGTCAGGATACAGAAAATTATGTATCTTGTTGGCTTTTACCAAATTTTATCAAGTCTTTTCTACTGTGACAGTTAAGGAAAAAATAACATTAAAAATAAGCACTGATAGTAATCTTTTGATTTTAATGTGAGGTCTGTTTGCTTCCAGAAGGTATGAGTTTTCATTAAACAGGCATGGAAACTTCAGCAGTGGTGTTCACTGGAGATCTTGCTGCTTGCTTTCAGAATGCCTTTTTCCCCCTCCTTTGCAACAAGTAATTGGTAGAGCATTGCTATCAGTCCCAGCAGCAATGTTTTGTGGCACTGTCTGGTATAGTTATTAATACAGTCACGTCATCCTCCTTTCTCTGGGTACTTTTCAAGTGGATGATAGCTCAAATGAGGGCTTGATTTGTTCCAATGTAAACTTTGTTGTTGCAGCAAACTGGAAGCTCTGTATGATGACCTGAAGCAGTCATTGTTGCTTTTGAGAAGCTGATTTCTGACCCTTTGTAAAATGTCAATATTTACAATTGAAATTCAGTTGTTCTGCCCATAGACTGCTGTCCTGCTCACAGTGGGCTGAAAAGGGCAGTGGTAGAAATGTGAACATCAGTTTCACAAAATAATTTGGACTGCTATTTTCTAGGGTTTAATGCATCTCCAGGGGAAGCCTGTGTGTTCTTTTGACCCAGAAGGGTTGATTTTTGCGGCTGGAGTCAATTCTGAAATGGTGAAGCTTTATGATCTCCGTTCTTTTGACAAGGTATGCTGCCCTAACTTCTTAGGCTTTTTAGCTTGCAGGTAGTAGTCTAAACTCAGTGTTCAGGACCTGGATTTCTTTACTCCAGGTTACTGTCTGGGGTGCCTGCTTGGTATTGAGAGATTTTTCAGTGAGTAAACATCTCTGACAGAAAGGGATGCATTCTGTCACCAAATCCTGAAATCCGCTCTTGAACCAATATTATACTGCTAACTCTTTTAACCTGTTCCAGGCTCCTGTTTAGGCCTTTTGTTATTGTTGGGTTTTGGTGTTTTGTTTTGGGTTGGTTTTTTTTTTTTTTGCTGCTTACTTTGGAAGAACACTGGCAAAGATGGAGCCAGGATTGTCAGAAGGGATGGAAATTTCAAAGACGACTGTAATTGGGTGGGCAGCTGAACTGGCTAAGCACTGAGCACAGTTCCATGGTTTTCAAAAAAGTCAGATGACAGTAACAGTGGCTCAAGCTCTTTCTCTAACTTCAGTTATCAGCCTTCATCCTACCTTAATTTCTGCTGTTGAATGTGGTACAGTATGAGACTGTTGGGTATTGAAGTGCCCTGCTGTGGCTCTTCTGAGCTGTGGAAACTGTGGATCGATACTTCTTTGAAACTTACACGTGCAGTGATGTGGTTTTGCCATGACACTTTTATTTTGGTATCTTGGAATTAGAGATTTTCTTTTGAAAACTCTTAAACTTCTTCTGGAGCTAAGGTTAAAGGCAGACTCTTGTTAGCAGCAATGTATGCAGAGTCTGCATTGCTTTTCCCATTTTTTCTTTGAAGGGGCCATTTGCTACATTTAAGATGCAGTATGATCGAACATGTGAGTGGACAGGCCTGAAGTTCAGTAACGATGGCAAACTCATCCTCATATCAACTAATGGAGGATTCATTCGACTCATTGATGCCTTTAAAGGAGCTGTCCTGCATACGTTTGGGGTAAGCATGTTGCCTGTGCTACCTGTTTGAAACCTGGTGTTAGTTTTGAAAGCAAGTGCCCTTTGGTTGTGAGATTGCTGTGGACACGCTACTACATATTCTTCTGTTTTGTGTCGTAGGGTTATAACAATAGTAAGGCTGTCACGCTGGAGGCATCATTCACACCAGACTCTCAGTTCATCATGATAGGTAAGATAATTCTTCTTGGAAAGAATTCCAGTGCTCTGAAATTAGGTGTGCTGTGTAGGATTAAAGTTGTGTCTGTTGGGAAGCAGAATGTATTTAAATAGTACAATGCAGCTGTAAGCTTTCTTTGCGTTGAGAGTTTATGTCAGTGATCCTCACTCTGTGATGTACTTTTGTGCTGCCTCAGAGTGTTTTGGGGCTGTATGCTGTGGTCTGCCCTCCACTGCCTAATAAGCAAGATACCTGTCTGTGCTTGGGCGCTTGGTCTCCTAGCCTCGTATCTTTGTACACCTCTCAGGGACATTCCTGCACAGATGAGATGCTGGGCAGCTCTGTTTTTGTTCACGTGGCTCTTGTAAACCCCCATGTCTGTGGAACAAATTCTGCTTAACCCTTGATGGAAGCAGTAGGCATCATGGCTCCCGGCATATGATTCCTCTGGCCCAGGCCCCCTTCTTCACCCCCTGCAGGATGGACTCTTGAGTGAAGTGGGTGGCAAAAAGCAGTTGCAACTCCTGTAAACCCTGGTGCTGCAGGGTGGGCACCCCAGGGTAAGCACTTCAGTCACTCTGCTGCCCAACAGGACCTGTGAACACAAGTTAAATGCATCTGTGTGGTGCTTGCTGCCCTCTCCTAGCATTTCTTTTTGTTCCTATTTATATAGCTGGTACATCCAATATGTTTAACTTTGTGGTAATTGGTATCTGGATCCTCATTTTTCCTGGATGAGTGATAGTCTTGCAAGACTTGGTGGGTTGTTTTTTTTTTTAGTTCTGGCTGAGAAATTACTGATTGAAGAGGAAAGGGGGTGGGGTTCTTTGTTTAGTATGTCTCTGGAGAGCACTTTATTGCACATATTTACCTTCCTGTTTTGCCCTTCCAAATGAAAACTGTAGTGGATGAAGTTCCGAGATACTTCCTTCTGTTCAGTTTTTACACATGTAAACAAGTTATAACTTGTGTGTCTTAATTTTTCCTTTCTGAAAAGCTATATATATAATAAGTACAGAAGCGGAAGAAAATCCTTTGCATTTTTATTAGGAATCCTATTCAAAATGAGACTAAAGCAGAATTGAAGTGTAAAAATGTTAAGTGCCCAGCCTCAGAGTTTACAAAATGCCATTTTTAAGTGAAAAACCTGTTCTGTTGTAGCCATGTGGAGAGTCGACTTCTCCAGTGAGGCTTCTGGTATTTGGCATAGTGTGTTGAAATCTGGTTACCTTCAATGGTAAAGCCTTTGATTTGATTCTGTTCCTACCAAGTGAAATATTTCTCTTGTGTGTTTGAACGGAGAACTTGGGTGTGAGAATCATTGTTTCCACATCTTTTGGCCTCTTCACGCATTGGTGCAAGTTGGCAAGGTTCTTTGGATGGTGTCAGCTCTCCTTTTCTACTGGGTGACTGTAGTTGTTAACCTTTTTGCCAGAATAGTGTTGCACTGTGTTGCGTAGGTGAGTCTGCAGTGCAGATACAAACCTGCTGTTTAGATACAGGTGTGTAAACTCTAGTGGTGTTTTGTAAGTGCCTTAGTGATATTTTGAGTTTTAAAGGTTAAGTGATGAAGACTAGACATGCTTGTTGCTACAGTTCTCTGACAGAAAGGGTTAGGTTCTTCATTTTCTCTGCTGACCTCTCTAATGTATCTTGTTTGCTGCTCCTGCCTGCAGGTTCGGAGGATGGGAAGATTCATGTTTGGAATGGGGAAAGTGGGATGAAGGTGGCTGTGCTGGATGGGAAACACACAGGTCCTATAACCTGTCTGCAGTTCAATCCAAAATTCATGACGTTTGCTAGTGCATGTTCCAATATGGTAAGGAAAGTGTTTTAAATTCCTACTAGCTCAGTGAGGTGCTGACCCTTTTAGAAATGAATTTGAGAAGGCTCAGTGTCACTAAGGGATGTTTCATTGGGCTTTGGTGAGAGCCAGGCTGCTGTCTGCTATGCCTTGATTGCACCTTACCTGGCCAGTAGATGTGTGGGGCAGCACACCTGGCAAGCCAGCATTTGAACAGACACATGAAAGCAGAGCAGCGAGTGAATGCACATGCAGAAGTATGAGTTCTTCAGGTCACTGTACATGGCTGGGGTTCGCAGTTTGTGTAAGACTGCTTGCTCTGGAGAACGTGCAATGCAAACCGAACCAGCCTAAGCGAGGATTGTAACCTTAAACTGCTGGGAGGGTGCCACTGCCTCTTTGGTAGTCTCTGCCTGTGTGCTTATAGAAGGTAGCAGTGATCAGCTCCTGCGGTATGCTGTAGGAGAGATTTGTGTTCAGCTCTGTAAAAGATGTTCATTCTTTCCTCTTTTGTAGGCCTTTTGGTTGCCAACTATCGACGACTAATTCCTACGCTGCAGCTGCTGTCAGATGACTTCCATACCAACAGCAGTACATCATTGCAAGCATAATATTGGAATTGCCTAGGTCTCCTAGACTGTGCTCCTGTTCCTGCGTATGTTTCCATATGTCTTACCTCTTATCTGCTGCATTCCTTTGCAAGGACTTCTCCACTCAGCCTCCGAGCATGTTCAGAAGTGGCATGCTACACGTTTTTACCTTCCAATCCATGCCCAGCAGGCTTCAGCTGAAGTTGGAACTGACAAAGTATTATTTCTAAGAGCAATGAAGTCTGTTTTATTTACAAATATGTTTGTGGCATTTTTTGTAAGCTGTAATTGTGTGTTTTCCTTCTGTAAGTGCACAAGGCTATTGACGTTCCAAGGTGGAACGTGCAGTTCCTTCCCATAAGTGCATGTTTTTCACATCTGGGATCTCTCTGGTTTCACTGCAGTCCACAGATGCAAAGTTACTTTTGTGCCAAATGTTAACACTGACAGTTTTCAACTTAAACAGCAGATGCTGGGTTCTCTTGCAGTGGAACACGCACCAAAAGAGTGGGTGACTGTAAGTACATATGATACATCCTGTCATCCTTTTTTTTTTTTTTTTTTTTTTTTTTTTGGCAATTGAGTGCGCAACAAACCATACAGGTTTTGTCCACTGCTAGAGCTTGCCAAAGCCTCCCTGCTGTTTGCTGTGCCAGCATCCTGGAGGGCGCATACAGTACCGCTGAGGTCTGGTCAGTGTCCCAAGCAATAAAGGAGTCTGTCAGCAGGAAGATGGAGAGACCAAACTGAGACTGAAAGCACAGTCTGCCGGTGTATCTTCCTTATGTATAATCTTGGCTGATCTTGTAAATACTGGGGGGCGGAGGGCAGTGGGGATGGGCCATATTTTTTTACTTTTAGATATTAAAGAATATGATGTGGGCCAGTATTGTGGGGTGGCTAGGCTGTTTACCTTCACCGATGCAGTTTTCCCCTCCTGGTTTGTAAATAAGTTCCATTAAATTCTCCCCACACCAGGGTTAGACCTGTATCTCTTTGTTGATAAAGGTGATGCGGTAAGTTCATCATGCATTTTGTTACAGATCCTGCAGGTTTTCAACGATAGCCCTGAAAGAGCAATGCTTCCTTTGTCAGATGGTGTCTTCAGAACTGAATTTTAAAAACCTTACATGTGACTGTGCTGACTCTACTGTGGCCCGGCTCCAAGGAGTGCCTCTGCAAGGAGATGGGAGGGACGTGCTCTCCTGCTCCAGAGGGGCTTGTGGGTGAATGGCACAGAAAGGCTGGCCAGCTGGTCTTCAAGCCTGGTTCCAGTTTCTTTTTCCTGGAGCGCTGCATTGATCAGATGCATCCACCAGCAGGCTGGGACAGGCTCGGCATAAATGTGGTGTTCATTGTGGTTCTTGCCTTTCCAAACACGCTTGGTTTTATGTACTGGGTCACAACTAGGAACGTTGATTCTTTCCCTTGCCCAGGCACTTGTGCTTCCCCTTCCTCCTAAATGTGAAATGCTGGTAAGGTGACAGGCACAGTAATGGGCGTGCTCTCTGCTCTCACGTGCCAGTCCATACTGGAGAACCATGTTTGAGCATTTTACCTTCAGTCAGGTGTTCAGATGTTCCCCTGTTACAGCAAAACTTGTCTCAGCTGTGGGGTCCTGTATGTAATTCAAAGCATATCTCTCTGGAAAAGTAAACTGGCTTGGGGAACAGCTGCTTCTGTTTTGCTTTTCCTTGCCTTCCCACCGCCTTCCACCTCCAGCCCTTGTCAGCTGAAATATGCTGTGCTATGAGCTGGGGATGGGGAGTGGGCGCTTCTCCACTGCTGGTTCCTTTAAAGCAGCAGCGCATGCTGAGCTGCAGCATTTGCCTGTGCCAGTCAGCGGGAGGACCGCTCAGTGAGGAGTCTGATAAACTGGATGTTTGGATCAGTGCTGTGGTTGAAGCTTCTCCTTAGGCTCTGTGGCTTGCCGTTGCTGAGGCTGATGCACGCCTTCAGAGCCATTTCTAACGGCGCAGGGCTGTGATGCGAGTTTGCCAGCCTGCAGACTGGAGGAGGGAAGAGAGCAGCAGACTGATGCTTTTGATCTTGCTGAACTGGCTTGCTGTCGGAGATGCAGATGAGAGATTTATACCACGACACCAGCATCCCTCCTTCCGTACTGTCCCACCACCAGCACCTATAAATGCCCATCATGATGGGAGATGATTATCCCAGTCCTTGCAGTTGACTGCCTTTCCACAGCCACCTCTTCAACTCAGTATTGCTGCGTTTCAGGCTGCTGTTATACCTTTGGCGTTGCCGTAAGCAGCTGTATTTTGCAGTGGTTTTTAACATTACAGGTATTTGGAGTTTGTAGTGCATTTTAACAGTTAAACTTCAGTCTTCATCTGAAGGGTCATCTTTCAGGGTTTTACCAAGTCTGTTGCCTGAGGAAGTGAACAGATAGCCTCCAGCCATTTTTCTTGTTATTTTTCACTGGGAGGCGTTTGGAAGTCTTTTATTCTAAAAATGGTCTTTGCTAATGTGGTTTGAGCACTTGTCTAAAGACTTGTTCAGCTCTCTTCAGCTTGCAGTGTTGTAAAATATTGTGTGTTGCAGCATGAAATCTTTTAAGAAAAAGAAGAGCAAAGCATGATCTAGAAGGACGCGTATACTAAGAACATCACTGGCTTTCTGGAGTGGGGTAGATTCACAGGTTCATGTGCAGCACAGCACCAATGCTGAGTTCAAAGTGAAAGCTGAATGCGTTCCCAGGGCCAATTGCCACCCACATGGGTAAAGACCTCTTTCTCGGTTGATGTGGCATGGAGTGTTTTCCATCTGCCTTTAAAAGAGAGAAATTGCCAGGTATTGTCAAGGAACTTGTGTCACGTGTTTCTACAAGGTTAGACAGGAAGGGTGATCTACAAGGTTAGACAGGAAGGGTGATCTACAAGGTTAGACAGGAAGGGTGAATAAAACTTTTAGCTTCCAGATTCTGTGTGCTTCTCTAAAAGTATCGGGACTGCAGTTCCTGTGCTCTTCAGGGCAAGCAGAAATGGACCTTGTTAAAAACGGCACTCCCAGGTCTAATGGAGTGTCCAGTCTTAGGCAAAGCCAAGCAGGAACCAGCATTCCCCCTCTGAATTTGACATTTAAAGGATTAATTCCTCCATGTGTTCTTTGAGATTAAGACCTTCAAAACAAGGGGGAAGTGAGACTCAACAGCCCACCTCTAAATAAGCCAGTGGTGGTGATGGAGCTCATCTGCTTAGGCTGTAGGAGATTTCTAGGTGTAATTCTCTTCTCCAGGTTAGTCTTTTGAGAGATTTTTATTTTTCTTCTGAGGTTCCCAGGTCCTTGGTTAATGTCCCAGCACCTGCTCTGGGGGACACAGGAGCAACTGAGTGAACAAATTTGGAAGCGGCAGTGTATCTTTTCCAATGCCTCTTGACTGTATTTGCACTTTAAGGGACTTCACCTTGGTTTTGGGCCAGGGGCTAGGATCCCAGCGAGCCTTTTGGAAAATGGTCTCTTTGGTCATGAGCTGGTATGGGGAGTTTGACTCCTAGATGCTATCTGCCAGATGACTGTAAATAAGTTTAAGTCAAAGTATACTTTGTCACAAGATACTACGTATGTGAAGAATTCAATGTTTTGGCTGTTACCAATAAATATTTTGTAGACAGATCAGAGTGCTGTAAATCATGCGTTTGTCCGGTGTGATGCAACTTGCTGGTTTCTTAGAGGGGGAATGGGAAAATCATCCATTTCTTTAAAAGCTTCCTTGTTTCAGGAAGTCAGAGGTGCTGTAGTGGAAATTGCGATCCTCTGAAGCTGTCCCGACATAAATTGCCCATTTTAAGAGTTTGTTCTTGCCTAGGAATGTATCGGCATAGGCAAGCACTCATGTGCCAGCTATGTGTTGAGGTATGGTGCCCTAGGTAGAGAAGGGTGTTCACAGAAGCCTGTTTGGATGGAAAAGCTGAGCCCTTTCTCAGCAGGAAGGTGGGGAAATAGCTCGTTGTTCTGCAGCAACAGGAGGCTTGGATCGTTACAGTCAACGTGTATATATAGCATTACAGCTGCCGTCGGGGGGATGGCAGCCAGCATCAGGTGGGTAAAATCCCATGGGCATTGTTTTCAAGTTAAACAAAGACAAAGAGGATGGGGGGAAAGTGAAGCTGGAGACAAAACATTTTCTGTTCTATCCCTTGCTTAAACCATGAGCAGGTAGCTGAGAAGGCTGCCTTGTGCCTGGGTCCAGGCCTTCCTCTGCAGGAAATCATCTTTTGGCACCTAGCCTTCAGGGTAGTACTGCTAACGGAACACTTCTAGTGGCAAACTGGTTTTTGGCAAAGACAAATCCCAAGCTAAAACTCCCCTGTGACTTTCTAAGGGTGTTTTTCTCCATCTCAGGTCTGTGTAAAACCTCTGCAAGGAATAAAACTGCCGTAAGATGCATTAAAAAAGTATTTTTATTTGGACTTTCATCCTTGTGGAACTTAAACACACACTGGGGTTTGTCCGTGTCACTAGGGAATTTTGCAACTTGTGCAATGAATGATGAAAACCAAAGTGGTTTTGGGGAGATGGGAAGCTTGCCCAGGCCTGAGTTTGCCTGGCTAATGAACAGGTTGAGAAGCAGATCCTTGCAGTTTAAGGCATAACTCTTGTTTGGCATGTAGTCTTCTGCACTGCTGTTCCTGTTGTAATTAAGTGCTTGAGATTCAGCACTGCAGACAAATTTGAACAAACCCAGTTTACTTGCAGCTCGTCTACTAAATCGGCTGATGTACTTAAACACTTCAGTTCTCATCAGTGATGCTGCAACGAAATGAGCTTTGCTGTCAGAAATTACCTGAATGAACAGAAAAAGTGTTAGCAAGTGTTGTGGACTAAGATTTGTTAGAAATCTGTATGTTGCATTACATACTAGTATACTTAAATGCTCTTAAATAACAGCAAGGCATGTATCTTTACACAGGAGGCTCCTGTACAACAGCAATGTGTAGCTTCACCTGCTAACGTTGTTTGGAGGTGGTGCGGCCTAGAAATAGCAACTTTCTCAAGCAAGAGGTCTGGGCTTCTGCTTCAGCATTTGCATTTCGCAGGCACAGCCGTGCCTAATGCTGTCTTAGCAGCAGCTCCTGGGTTCTCAGTAAATCTCGTGTTACAGCAAATGGATACGAGATGTTTTAGCTTATGCATCCAGTTTTACACGACTGACTTCAAGTCTGATCAAAAAGGCAGCTCCTGAGGCTAGTTGGATCTCAATTGACCCTAATTTTTTCAATAATAAAAAGGGAGAGGGGACACTGGAAATGTGGATTTGAGTCTCACTGTACCGCAAAGATCTTAGAAATAGTGCCCTTCAGCTTGCATGGCCCCCTTTGCAATTCCTCCTTGTCCCAATGAGAAAGGACTAAGAGGAATAATTAGTTGCTGACCGTTGCTCTCTTGCATGTTCTTAAGGAGCTAATGTTCTTGTTGATCTTCTGCTGATTGCTGGCTGTGCATTTTCAGGTTGCAGTGCAGGTGGTTTTGCTGGAAGAGAGTGCAATATGCACAGCAGAAATCCCTTGGTTGCAGGTTGATGCTGAATAGCACCACAGTAGGGGGACACAGATCCTGTGTCACGCTGACAGTCAGTCCTCATTCCTGTTGTGTAATGGGATGACAAATACAGAGATGTCATCATAGGATGCCTCGTGGCTGTCATCCAGCATCCACTGGTGGCCTCTCTCCTTTCCCCTTGCTCTGCATACCAAGTACTTGGCCAATTCTGAAAATCTGTGGATGGAAAAAATGCAAGGTTTGGGTTAACAGCGCTGTGTCCTTAAGAACAACAGTGTGATGGCTTTATGTTGTCAGGATAGTAGGTGTTCATGGTTTAACCCCAGCCAGCAGCTACGTACCATGCAGTTGCTCACTTGCTTGCTCACTTCCCCCCCACTGTGGGATAGGGAGGAGAATCAGAATAAGGTAAAACTTGTGGGTTAAGAACAACTTAATAATTGAAATAAAAAATAATAATAATGAAGTGGGGGGGTGGGAGGAGGGATAAAACCCATGAAAAAAAACACAAACAAAAAAAACCACCCCACCCCAAGTGATGCACCATACAATTGCTCACCACCCACTGATCGATGCCCAGTCCCTGAGCAGTGATCAGCAGCTCCTGGCCACCTCCCCTGGTTTATATACTGAGCATGATGTTCTGTGGCACGAAATATCCCTTTGGCTAGTTTGGGCCAGCTGTCCTGGCTCTGCTCCCTGCCGGCTTCTCGTGCACCTGCTCCCTGGCAGAGCACGGGAAACTGAAAAGTCCTTGATTTAGAGTAAGCACTACTTAGCAACAACTAAAATGTCAGAGTGTTACCAACAATATTCTCATACTAAATCCAAAAATCCAGCACTGGTTTTGTGTGGGGCTTTTTACACGCTAATTTGATCAGTTTCTTTAGGGTGGGGAAAGATGAGGAGACAGTTTCCAGAGTCACAGAAAGATTGCTTGGTCACACCAGAGCTCAGCTAGAAGCAAAGTGATCTCAGCCTGCTTTTAGTCTGACCAGGTTCTTTGGAAGGAAAAATGATGGCAAAGTTGTTATTACCTGTGAGGATCTGTCCTGTTTTTTGCAAGGAAGGTCCTGACCATATGGGCCACCTCTTTATTGCACAGAACATCCCAAAGGCCATCAGTTGCCATGATGAGGACGTTGTCTTCCTTAATGTCATGCAGAGCAAAGTCAAACACATTCACCTGGAAAGCACAGGAGTACAGCAGTGACAATTCCTGCGATGTACTGGAGGGGTCAGGGAGATTACTCTTTCCCTGAGAGATGACAAAGTGGGACCAGGGTACTCTGAATCTTTCATGTCCCCTTGCTGCTGTGCTTCCTAGATTCCTTTATCTTGGGGAGTCTCTGGGCGGCATGCAGAGAGATGGAAAACGGACACGGCTAAGACCTGCCAGGTCTGCAAAAGGTGGGTGCTACAGAGGAGGAGCAGCATGTTTAATTCCACCCTGTAATTCCCATGTGCCATGACTGACCTTGGGAATGCAGGAGAGGAAAGGTTTGACTTCAACGTTGGTATCGATGACTTTGAGTTGATGATCCCCCAGACCTCGAGAGACAGCCAGAGTCCCCAGCAAGCGAGCCTGGCCCCAAACAAAGCAGAACAGTATTGAAACATGAAAATGGGGCACCTTTAAAGGCTGACATGTAGGCATGTCCTGACTGATCTATGTGTTGCCTCTAGGACCCTTCTTCAAGCATCGCCAAGAACAGTGCCTGGGGACTTCAGAGACAAGGAGTTACCAGAAGCCAAAGCCATCAGAAGCATGGAAACAGCCTGCATGTGAACGGCTCCTGGTGGCCCGTGGTGTGCTCTGGAGTTAGTACCTGTACTCTGGGGAGTGCTGCAGACCTTAGGAAACCTGTGGTGGGATCTGTTCTTGATTTGGGGTGGCGAGGAAGAAAACTGGGCTGGAGGGGAAGGGGTCCTGGCTGGCAAAGGACGTTCTGCCCTGGCTCCCTGCAGCGGGGGTGGCTTTCAGGTTGCGGTGCTGGGGAGGTGACTGCTCAACCCCAGCAGGCAGATGCTGGATGTGTGCAGTCGTTGCTTCTCCCTGCCTCCTCCTTCCCTCTCCAGGCTCCTTTTCTCAGCCTCTTGTCAAAGAAGAGGGTTTGTGGGAAAGGTGCTAATTGGAGCTGGAGGAGACAATCCAAAGTGGGATCTGCTGAAGTAAGTTCTGATCTGAAATGAGTTCTTGTGTGCAAGGGGAGATGAGGAAAGGGCAGGCTGGCTCAGGGCTGCTGTCTGCTTGGCTAGCAGGTGCTCTGGAGGAGGGTGCGACCTCTCTGCTCCGGAGGGCTCTGGTTTACGCTCACCAGGCAGCACGGTGCTAGCGAAGGGAGCTGCTGTATCAGGGCCGTGGGACTGCGCCATGCTGGAGAGCCCCAGAGCACTGGGAGCTCTGCAGTCCCAGTCTGGCGTGACTGTGAGTGACAGGGATGCTGAGGACCCCAGCAGACTTGCCTCTGCCTTCCCAGTGTGTAAAGCATTACGCTACCTGCTTCCCGTGACCATGGACAAGAGGGTACTTGAGGTCAGCTTTCTCCACTATCTTGTATCCCCTAGAACAGAGAATTCACCATTGACGTGGGACTTGTCTGACCTAATGGCACAGCCCAGCCACAGTATTTTGACTGATCCAACCCTTGTGGTGCCCCCACGCACGGGTAGCTGACTGAGGAGGCGACTTGCTGAAGCAGGTGCAGCGAAGATGACCCCTTCCTGAATGCCCACGTGTTTTTCCCTCTCCCCTTCCTCCCCAGCTGGCTGGGTCTCCCTGCACAGCCCCACCTCGCAGGATCCCAGGACTATCTCAACTGTTCCTTAACCACCCTCCCAGAGCTGCAGTCCTTCAGCCAGCAGGGAGGCTGCTCACTGCATTCTTCTCTTGATCTGGCACAGCTTTGCACCGTCAAACACGCTGCTCTCACCAGTGGAGCACGCCCCTTCCCCTTTCACCTCCCCATCACTATGAGCAGGCAAAGCTGCCCTGTGCTGCAGCCTGACCCTCAGGCAGAAAGGACTCACCAGCCCTCCATGAAGTAATCCCGGTACAGGACTTTCTGGCCCACATCATCTCCCTTTAACCTCCGTGGAAACTCAAAGCGTGTGAACTCGCTGTCCAGGAGCTTGGGGAAAAGAAAAGCCTGGAGGAGGGAACGAAGGCATGAAGACGGACAGGTTCTGCTTCAGTGGAGAAGGGCTCCCAACTGCTTCTGCCTTGGGACTGGCATTCACAGCAGCAGAACGGGGAACAGAACTGGGAAAGCACATCCCAAGGAGGACACGAGCATCTCCCATGCTAAAGGCTGTTGGCCGAATCTTGCCCCCGGCCCTCCTTGGCTAGCGCCAGAGGACATTCTGGCCACACAGAGGCCATTGAGGAAAGCAGGTGGTCCTCTCTGACCCAGTGGGATGCTCACAACTGGACTAATGTGTGGAGGGAGTCACTCACCAAGTGCTGCAGTCGCTGCCTCTCGGTCTCAGGTGTGAACTCGCAGCTCATGGGCACGATGCTGTCCTTCAGAACGAGAATTGCCCTGCGAGGGGGGAAGAGGCAAAGAGCTGAGCCGTGTCTGTCACCGCAGCCCTCCTCTTACTGAGGCTAGCCCCAGGCTCAGCCAGGTGTGGGACCAGGGGTAACCAGCGGCAGAGCAGTGCCAGAGAATGGTTCTGCACCCAGAAGTGTTTAAAAATGACAGTATATTTTAAATAACTCCATTGCAATTGCACTGTTGCAGCAGAGAACTGAGCTTGCCTGGTTTGACAACGGCAGAGCTCGCTACTAGAGGAATGGTGGGCCAAGGCCAGAGGAGGAAGCTCTTGAGGATGCCCTGAAATCGCCTTCCACTTTTGAACACCTGCCGGGCTAGGCTTACTGCTGCCCGTTGTGGCTGGGCGGTGTTAGTCCCTTGAAATCCCAAAACCCTTCCAGGAGGTATGAAAGCACCCATCCTTCCAACAACTCCTGTGGCAGGCAGGAGGGACCTGGCTGGGCTGCGCGCGTACCTTCCCAAGGATTAAGTAAGTGGTGTGGTTTAACCCGGCAGACGGCTGACCACCACGCAGCTCTGCACTTGCTCCTGCCCGCAGCGGGACAGTGGAGAATTGAGCAGAAAAAAAGTGTAATTCCTAAGCTGAGATGAAGACAGTTTAATAACACAGAAGAGGAAGGGAAAATAGTAATAATGATAAAAGAATCAGAATACACAAAACAAGTGCTGCACGATGCAGTTGCTCGCCACCTGCCAACCAATGCCCAGCCAGTGCCCGAGCCCCTGGCCAGCTCTCCCCCTAGTTTGTATGCCGAGCGTATGACACCATACGGTCTGGAATATCCCTTCGGCCAGCTGGGCTTGGCTGTCCCGACTGTGTCCTCTCCCAGCTCCTTGTGCCCCCCAGCCTACTTCCTTGGTGGGGTGAGAAGCTGAGAAGTCCTTGACTTGGTGTAAGCACTTTGCAGCAACAACTAAAACATCGGCGTGTGGTCAGGATTATTCTCATCCTAAATCCAAACCACAGCACTGCAGCAGCTACTAGGAAGAAAATTAACTCTATCCCAGCCAAAACCAGGATAATATGATGCTGGAAACCTTGCTTATCTCCCAGGTCTCATCCCCCAGCAACTCCCCCCTTTTATTATGGCTCACCTGCTGTCCCCAGCATTAGCCACATACAGCTTTCCCTGGAAATAAAGGGCAGCCAGAGCAGTGCAGCCGCCTGTCTGATTTGTAGCTTCCATCTCCTGGCCGATGACTTCATCCTGTTGGTTTAAACAAGTTTGGAGAGCGATGTGAGCTGGGCTGCTGCTTTCTTTACCTGCCTCATACCTCCCGGCAGAAATACGGAACCAAAACTGATTGCAGATGGGCCAGAGGAAACCAGCAAGGCGGAAGACAGTGCTGCTGTGGTACAGCCACAAAGGACTGGTTTAGGAGTGACAGGGAGATCCCAGACTTGTACATGCCGTACGAGTGTGACAACAGCCACCATCTAGCCCTAAAGAAATGTATCCCTTGGGCGCAGTTTAGCAGAGATGCTGTAGCTTTGCTCTGGGTCAGCCCTGCTGATGTGCAATAGATCCAAGGCAGATCTTGGGAAGCTGAGCCAGCATGATCTCAGCATGCTTAAAGGTTTGGTTGAATGTTCCTGTGTGCTCAGTGAGCTGCAGAACTGCAGACCCTGCCCACCCCAGGCAACAGGGAGGGACAGACTGCTTGGGGCAGCAGGACCAGTGTCTTGCACGGGGTACTCACACATTCCTGGAAGGCGTTTTCCAGGGCTCCCACCACCAGGTCTTCTGCATGGATGTGCTTCTCCTCCACGAACTGGGGGTCACTGTCGCAAACGCAGCGTCCACTGAGATGCATGGGGGGCTGGACCTCTGTGATACCTCCCACAACCTCCTCCAGCTTCTGCTTGATGCAGTAGTGCAAATAGTTGGAGGCGATGATGGCAGCTTCTGGGCCACCATGGCCGTCAAACAGGGCCCAGTAGTAACCAGTCAGAAACTGCGGTGAGGAAGAGGGGCAAGATGGCAAAGAAGAAGGGGAAGGCAGGGGCTGAAGAGGTCATACAGATGGCAGGCTCGCAGCCAGGACATCACTACATGCTTTGCCTGGCTTTTCCACCCCTGCCACCATTCCCTGCTGCCAGTTAATCTCCCACACGGCTCAAAGTCACACGATGCCCCATGTGCTGCCCTGCCAGACCCATCACCTGAGCTCTGAGTGGCTGGATTTGCAGCCAGTCACCCTCACACGCTACTCCTCTTTGGTTTAGGGGAAACGGGGCCATTTTACGAGAGGCAAGGCAGAGCCACCCCCAGGTGAGAGCATCCCATGTTCCTGGTTCATGTGGCTGTCCCCGAGTGATGACAAGACACGCCAGCCCTTGAAAGCAGAGCGAGGACAGTAAAGCCAAGGTGAGGGCACCAGGTAAAGGGCTCGGATGACCTCATATGCCCTGAGCCTTAGGCCACGGAAGTACAGACAGCACGTGCGGGCAGAGCTGCGTGCCTGCTGGCCAGACATAGGGTATATGGTCCCCTAACGTGTCCATGGAAGGGTTTCAGCACGTGGGCATGTAGGACTGATGGGGCAGCCCCCTGTTGCCTGTACTTGGGCCCTTGGGTGCAGAGCAGCGCTGGCAGCAGGGTGAACGCAGCCTGCCTGGGGACTCTACCTGCGTGGAGCACAGGATCAGCCATTCCTCGTCCTCCTCCAGGCCTGGCTCTCTCCTCCGGATGGAGATCTGACAGCAGGCTGCCTGGTCCTCATTGAACTCTGACTTCTCAGCATTGATAACCCTGGGGGTGCAGATGCTCCAGGTAAGGCGTGCAGACCCACCGCACCTTCCCTGCTCCCAGCTGGCCGTGCTGGGCGCTCTGCAGCCACGGCGAGTGGCTGCACCTCACCCCTTCTGTCCTGCCCCACGCTCCCTGCTCCCTTTTCAGACTCCAGGACTCTTTGCTGGGGATCTAAATAACAAGCCCTTTACGTGCAGCGAGGAAAAGCTTGGCTAGGGACACAGGGACGAGTGGTGTGGGAGCACCCTGGCCTCAGGCAGCCCTTGTCAGCAGCCCACACTGTGCGATTTCCTCGGTGACACAGTGAATTGCAAAACCACCATGGGTTTTCCTTCCAGCCTGGCCAATGTTTGTCCCTGGCTGGGGTTCTGCTCTGCTTGCACAGCTCCCCTCTCCATGCTGCGCCACCCCAGGGCTGTCGATGCGGCTGGGCCAGGATGCGGGGTCAGCTCCCGGCTGGCGCTGTTCTGCCCGATCCATCCCCTCTGCCCTTAAAAATCGGCAGACCCAGAGATTTCTAAAAAATGTCATTTTCCCCCTTCCTTTGTTTGACAGGCGCTTTGCGAGGAGCAAGGGGACGGACACCCGGCGGTGCCAGTCCCAGGAACCCACCCCCTGCCCCAAATGCCCTCCTTGGGCCAGGGCGCGCAGCAGGGGACGGGCGACATCCCAGCGCCGAGTGACGGAGTAATCTGGGGACTATGGGGGCAGGAGGGGACAAGACAGCAGAGCTGGCCCTGCCGCTTGTCACGCGGGGCCTCGGACAACCTGCCGCCGCACCGGGGCTCCCGCGGCTGCTGGCCGGGGGGGGCGGCTGCGGGCCCCGCCGCGGGGCCGGTCCCTGTGGGCTTCGCCGGGGTCGGGCAGGGGCTGCAGCGGGGGGGGGGGCTGCGCGGTGCGACCCACCCCCCGGGCACCTCCCCACGAGGTCCCTGCGCCCCCCGTGGGGCCCTACCCCCCCGCAGACCCCCGGCGCCCCCCAGACGCCCTCCCCAAGCCCTGTGAGCACCCTGTGAGACCCGCCCCCCGGAGTCCCCCGCAGCCCCCTCCCCGGGGCCGCCCCGCACTCACTCGGCGTAGCCCGCGCCCCAGGGCAGCGGCCGCTCGGGCCCGGTGCCCCGCACGGCCCGCCCGCCCCGCGGGCTCTCCTCGACGCCGACGCCGCGCAGGAACTTGGGCCGGCGGTAGCGGAGGGCGGTGGGCGGCGGGCCCGGGCCAGGCCCCCCCTGCGTGCCGCCCGGCCGCTCGGCGGGGCCGCCCCGCCGCCAGCGCCGCAGCCACTCGGCGGACATGGCGGGGCCCGGCCGGGATACGCGCGGCGCCGCCCCCCCCCCCCTCGCCGCCAGGCGGCGCTGCAGCGCGGCCCCGGCGCGGCGGCTCCTCCCCGGGGTGGGGGCGGGGGCGGCTCCTCCCCGGGGCGGCGCGCGGCGCTGCGGGCTCCGGAAGCGGCGGCGCTGCCTGCGGAGCCGTTTCCTGCCCGGGACGCGGCGGAGCGGAGCGGAGAGGAGCCGAGCGGAGCCATGACTCACCAGACCGGCATCCACGGTAAGCGGTGCCCGCCCCGCCGCCGCTCCGCTCACGCCGCTTCCCGCGGCCCCGCCGCCGTGTCGGTGGGGTCGGACCCCCGCGCCGCGCCCGCCCAGGGAGGCAGCGCCCTGGGCATCCCGGCCCCGCCGCGGCGGCGGCGATGGAGGCGATAGGATGAAGCTTCCCGAAGGAGCCGGCAGGTTTTCCCCAGCACCCGGCGGGAGGGGGGCGCCGAGCCGGGCTGAGCGGTTGGGTGCGCGCGGGAGGGTGCCGGGGTGCTGCGGGTGGGGGCTCTCCCGCATCCTTTGTGCGGATGCTCAGCAACTCGCCGTGGCTGCCTGCGGCAGCACCTTAACCCGCCCGAGGGGCTTTGCCATGGCCCCCCCGGCCCGGCCGTGCTCCCCCCGCCCCGCGGTGCTGCTCGGCCCCGGCGGGCTGCGGGGAGCCCGCAGCAGTTCCCGCCCGGCCGTTGCCGTTGTAACCGGGGGGCAGCCCCCGCTTTCCCCGCTCGCTCCTTCCAGGACCCGTCCAGCACCCTCAGAGGACTCTTTTTTTGCATTTGTGGGTCCATGACTCTGCGTCCTCCCGGTATTTCCCTGCCAGCTCAATTAACGATATTAATCAGGAGTAGAGGTGCTGCATAATTGATGTAACTGAATCAAGATGCCAGAGCAGCCGCCTCTGAAACCCTGGTCGGCGCCAGGCGGGTGCAGACCCAGGGCTGCTGGGTGCCCCGGGGGGGGGGCAGCCGGGATGCCAGCCTCGCAGCCCCCTCCTCGGGGCCGGCACCTGCGTGCGAGGGTGTTGAATCAGTGGCTGCTTTTGAAATCTTGTATTCCTTTGCGGCAGGAGCATCCGTGGTCGCGTGGGTGAGAGCATCCTTCCCCTCCAGGTGCTCCTGGGGGAGCTGCAGTTGGGAAGCGGTTATGGTGGTGCCTGGAGGTTTCTCCTGCTTTCCCTGGGAGGGCTGGTAGCTGGCGGCGTCTGGGTTCAAGTCCGTTGCTTCTGGTTTAAGCTGAGACCTTGAAGTTCAGGCTCGAGTGAATGTTCCCTCTACTGTAGAAAAATAACAATCGTTAAAAAAAAGAAAAAAATATCAGCAGGATGGACCCCAGCGTGCGCCCGAGCTCTGGGTGTGCCAGCGCGCTCCACAGGGCTCTCCCGCGGGATCTGGGGGAGGCAGGGCCCGCTGTGTTCCTGCGCCCCAGAGGCTGCTGCCTGTTGCTGGCTGTCGTGCCCGTCCTGTGCCGTGCCATGTGCCCTGGCACCCCTGCAGCTGTTGGGGGACACGTGGGCTTGGCCAAGCCCATGAGCTGCTTTCTGAGAGCACCGACCTTTGCCGACCTTGGTTGCCCACCGCTGGGCAAACTGCTGGGACCAGTGCTGGGGGTTGCTGCAAGCTGTCGTTGCCCGTAAGACGTAAAGTGCCCTGTCGTCGGCACTCCGCTGGAAAGGGGAAGGGACTCAGACTTCCCCTGAGGAGCTTCAGCTGGCGCAGGGTGGGGGTAGACCCAGGCAGTGGATCCCCGGTGGTGTAAAAACCTCCCTGTGGTTATGAAAAATAACTTGTGTTGGTCTTGCTCTCACAGCGTCTTGGACATCTTTGGGTGGCTGAGCTCTCTGGGTCCTCTCCTCCATCCCCTGCCTCACCAGCCCTCTTCCAGGAAGCAGCTGGTTCCTCTTTGAATGCAGATCTGCCCCTCCAACCCTTGCAATGCTGCACTGGGGCGCTCCGGGCTTTGAGAACCCCCCTGGGGTGTGTTTTGGGGTATTTCAGTCCTCCCTGCCCTGGCGCAGTGATCGCTTTCCTTTGGAGAGCAGGTTCAGTATCGGGTGAAGAGCAGCAATCCCACTGCTGTTGCCGTCCCCTCTGCTGAGACGCTGAGGTCTGCTGTTTGCCGAGGAGGAGGAATTTTCTGCATCTTCCTGGTTTCTGGGGCCGTGTTATTTTTGTGTGTGCACGCATTGCTTTGTGTCTTTGCGTTCCAATTTCTCCCTCATTTGCAGGAAGGCATTTGCTCCTGGGGGAATTATGATCGGACCTGCTGGCTGGCTTAGGGGATGTTGTGGGCAGGCTGGTGAGAGGTTTTGGTTGGCGCTGTGCTAGATCAGTGTGGGAGCGGGGTGACGTGGTGACGGGGAGCCCCCCGAGCAGCCTCCTGTGGTGATGCTACCGAGTCATCCTAGCTTTTGGGGAGAGGCAGGTGGTCCCCGGGCAGGGGGAGCAATGGCAGTGAGCAACTGCAGGTTCAGGGTGTTTAATCAGGGCTTTAATCACACAGAGGCAAGAGGCTAATTATTATTTTGTTGTAGGTATCCATGGCAGCTCCTTTGAAGGTGCCGGCAAGAAAACCAGGCTGCCATGGAGACTGCTGGGCTGGGGAGGCAGTTGGAAGCTACCAAGGGTCGATGTAGGCTTTTTGGGGCTGGAAACCTGCTTTTTAAATACAGCCAGGGGGATTCAATGAATATTTTTGCAGTCCCTGTTCTGCCCTGAGCAGCATTAGATGGGGACAAAGTCACTATTTGAGTTTAAAACCTTAGGAAGGTGATGCTGAACCAAGGCTTTGATGCTGGTAGGTCATCTGCTCTCAGTTGTTACTGGGATCTCTTTCCTGACTTCTGGGTAGGGAGAAAAAGTCTTTTAAAGGGGATTTTTTTTTTTTTTTTTCATCTAGAGAGTAAAGAAATCAAATGCATGTTGTTTTTTTCAACCAACAAAATAGAGTTTGGTGCTTGCTTTTTCTGGGAAGGTGGCAAGGTGTGGGGATGGGGAAGGACATTAGCTGCTGTCCACAGCTGAGCCTCCACTTTGCCCCAGGTCTGGATCTTGCATTGGGAAAGAATCTGGTAGGAATGGACATTTGCTTCAGGAGAAGCGTAACTGTGATGCACATAAACAGGAATGCTGTCAGATGGGGGAAAAAAGGAACAGAAAGAAGGGACCTGGGAGCTGCTGGGTCTGCAGAGGTCTCATTTGAAGGCAGCCAGCTTCCTGGCTCTTCAGCAAGAAGCAAGCTGGAGAAGAAGGAGTTTCTCTGCCCACCCACCTCAGCCTCTCTTCTTCTGTCCTGGGGGCAGCGCTGGCTCCCGAGGTGCCTGGCCACCTGAATCCGGGGCAGCTTTGTAGCTAGGATGCTGGGGGAAAGCCCCTAACTGGGGACGTGTCATGCCATGCCATCAGCAGAGGGAGAAGGGCTGGCTGGTCCATGGCCCCTGATGTCCACTGGGGACAGAGGGCACCAGGCTGCTGCAAGGATGGGTTTGAGGAGCCAGTCCCTGCTTCTGAGCTCTTTTCTGGGGCCAGCACCCAACGTGGAAGCTGTTGTTCACTTGTGGTGATGGTCAGTACCTAGTGGGCGGCGCATCACGATGACCAGAGTGGCAGCATGGGTAGAAGACCAAAGGCCCTGGGATACCAGCGCCCTTGAAGTTAAGCACCTAAAGTGGTGGCGTAGAGGAAATCCCTTGGAAAGCCTCCGTCGAGAGGCTGTAAATGCAATGAGATTGCTGCCAGGGTCTGTCTCAGGAACGCTGTCCCTGCTGATGCCCAAACAAGTGCTCCCAGTGGTGGCTTTACTGGGCAGAGAAAAGGAACAGCAACCATCAACTTCTGCAGGTGAGGCAGGACCATGCATGCTGGTACCACCACTTTGCTCCAGGGTGCTGTGTTGCTGGCTGGATCCGACTGATGCTGCCTGCAAGGTGGGCGCTGCCTACCCTGGAGCAAGGGAAAAGAGCCAAATAACTGATCCATGGTGGCAAAGTGGAGACAAGACAGGTCCTGGGCATGCATGTGGAAAATCTGGTGTTGAGAAGCAAACAGCTTCTTCAAGCACCAGGTAGGTGGCTGAAAGCCTCTGGGCAGGATTAGCAATATGGACCAGTAGTCATCCAGGTGAAATCCTACAGGACGTGGCTCAGACCCGTGGAAAACAGGTAGAAAAGCTTTGCTTGGGGCCTCTCTTGCCCTTCTCCCCGCTGCCCCCTTCTTTCTATTTTTTTCTGACATGTGTAGCTTTTTCCCAGAGAAAAGACTCTTTGCAAAGACACATTTTTTTTCCATGGTGAGAAATAAAATCCTCTTAGTGCCTAAACTGGCCAGCCACGTCTGTCAGTGGAAAAGCTTTCTGCAGCAAGTGGGATAAGCAGGTGCTGCATGACGGAGTTACACTGGGATAGACTGAAAAGGAGGAATTTTAGCATCAGCAACAGCTATTTTGTGCCTGTTGCAGTTGTGCCCTTTCCTGGATACCACAGCAGGAGCTGGGCAGAGCTGCCTGTTCAGGCAAAGTGTGAGTGGTGCAGGTGTAACTGTGTTTTATCCATCAGCATCTTGACCGCTGTCCGGCCAAGCATCCCTGGAGCCTGGACAAACTTTGCCCATGTTTGGGACTGGATTTTTGGCTGAGTTTCCCTGTAGCATTCCAGGCATGCTGTGCACCGGACGGTGAAAGGGAAGGAGCCACCTGGAGTCACATCGACTTGAAGATTATGTCCAGGGAATGAAAGATTGATGGCCGGAGGCTCGGGTTTCCCATCAGGACGGCAAGGTGACTCGACGTATTGAGAGAGGCATCTGTTTCAGGGAGCATGTATTATTGATCTGGGAGCTGGGCTCTGTCGTCAGGATGGGGGGATTGGCAAAGGTCGAAGAAGCAAAAACCTGTTGCTCCCGCAACAAGTGAGCAAGAGGATGGAACAGGGAAAGGCGCTGGGGAGGCGGTGTGGCTGTTGCCTCCATCCCCGTCCTCCTGGTGGTTTCCCGGGGGTTGCACAGGTGGCTGCACTGGTGCCCTGGCATCCCCAGGGAGAGACCGGCCCGTTGCTGTGGCTACAGCTGTCATCACTGCGTGGTGCCTCTGTCTCCCTCCGGCCTCGATACAGCCTGGCCCTGCTCAGATAAGCTAATTGGGGCTGTAAACCTCAAAAAAAGGCTCAGCTTTGGGAACGGCCTTTGTAGCGGGGTGGTACCCGCAAGCACCATGCTGCTGCTCCACCTCGCAGTGTTTTGAAGCGAGCATGGTGCTTCAAGCCCGGCACTGCATCTCCCAGGGACTGATCCGAAGGGCTGCATCCCGTGGCGGGGCAGCTGCCTGCTCTGGCTGCAAACAGCACGTCCGTTCAGCATGTTCAAGGGTCTGGCTGCCCTGGTGGTCCCCGAGGCGTGGGGTCTTCAGGCTTTGGTTGGTGCCTGCTTGGTGCTGCTGAGAGGAGGCACCATGGTGCCTTCCCTCCACACGCTCCCCTTCTCTGGCAGGTTGCCGACATGGTCAGGGCCACCTGAAGGCCACTGCTGGCCAAACTATCCCCTCCCTGCCGTGCTATGAGCTGCTCAGCCCGGGTGCCCTGGTGCTGGCAGCTGGCTCTGCTCAGCCCCGCATCCCAAATGGGTGGCAGGTACCACTGGGCAGGGAGGTTGTGTGGTGCGAGGGGACCTGGGGCACGCTCTTAGCAGGCTGTAAATGCAGGTGGTGTGTGAACAGGGACAGGTCTGCAGTCTACAAATAGGTGGGGGGATGTTGCACAACTCAGTGGCTGGAGGCGTTTTTTGGGCTGCTATGGGAGGGTGACTGAGGAGGCATGGGTGCTTGGGCCTGCCATGTCTGCCAGGGGCTGATGGCAGGGCTGCCTTGTAGAAAGGCCAGAAGGTTTCTCAGGATGCCACCAAGCTCACCCTGTCTCAGAGCAGCAGCATCCTGGGAGGGTTTCTGGAGGTTTTCAGGGCAGGGATGGAGGCACCGTGTCCTTCCTGGGGTCTGATCATGCTCATCACAAGAATTCCCAAATGCTGAGGTGGGGCCTAATGTTTCTGGCTGGAAAACCAGTACAAATTGTTCATCTTTTTTCTTCTCTCCTCTGGGCCAACCAGCCCCAGTTCCTGCAGCTGCTCCTGCATGCCGTGCCTTCTGGCATAGGTGCCATCCATCCTGTGCCTTGCTCCTTGCGTGATTCTGAGCCTGGACGTGATGTTCGTGCTGTGCCTGCCGCCTTGTGAGCGCTAATAATGTGGTCATGCCCTTGTTTGTGCCTTCCCGAATGACTTTTCCTGCAGCAACATGAAGCGATTAACCTGAACTTGGCTTGCGACCCACCTCTCTTCTGTGGAGCTGCTGGACCCTGCCCTGTGTTGGCATAGCTGCTCCTTCTCCTAGTTACGGTACTTTGCTTCCTATTGAGTTTCCTCCTATTTCTTTTTTTCCCAGCCCATTTCTCCAGTCTCCTGAGAGAACAGTGAATTCTTCTCCAGCGCGCGCTTGCATCTCCTCTAGCTTCCCACCTTACAGCTGCGGGAAGCACTGTTGCAGTTGCCAGAAGTGTTGATGGAAATGTGAACTAAACCTGGATCCACCACAGGTGCCCAGGAGACCTTGCTCAATCCAACCTCTGATACCTCCCAGAGTGAGTTATCCATGCAGTTTCGTGCCTGTGCTGTAGAGGTTCACCACCACCGTGTTTCCCAAGCTGGCTTCTGACACTTGGAGACACTTAGGAAGCTGAGGGGAGACCCCTGAAGCCTGCAGGTGTGTGGCTCTGCTGCGGGGGAAGGTAGCTTGATCTCATGCAACTTCATCTCATTAGATCCCCGCTGGCTGTAGCCCAGCTTGGGTTTGTTTCTGAATTATTTGTTCCAGGTTTGTTTCTGGATTATTTGTTCCAGGATTTTCCAGGAACCTATGTCTAGGGGGTGAGCTGGACGTGCAGGTCCGCCTCCGGTCCTCTGGCCTGGTGCTCCTCCCTTTCCCTGTTTTTTATGGTTTCCCCACATGTGGATCTTTCAGCCCTTGACTTGGATCCTGGAGACTTCCCTGCAGAGGTGCCTCGGGGCAGAGGCACCGCTCACCTCCATCTCCAGGGTGAGGTCTCCTCCCTGCCTTTCTTCCAGAGCCTGCTGTGGACTTTTATGTTAATATTTCAGGCACGTGAGCCATCTCGTCAAGTCTGCTGTACCAATTAAGTCATAATCGTGCCATAATGAAACAGTTGCTGAGCTCGTGCTGAAACCCTTGGCTAGCTTATCCCTCTCCCTCCTTACTGGCTCTTGGCTCTGTGTCGTGGGAGACAGAAGGGGATGTTGAAGACACCCACCCTGGTGATTTATTTAAATGAAAATCACATTATTTTTTTTTCCTAATTAGTTCAGCAGAATTAAAGCTTGGAAGCCCACTCTGAGTTGTTGTTTGTTTTTTTTTTCTAAGCATTGCCGCTGTCTCCTCTGGAAAGCATCTCCCTCCTTAGCAGACCTTGTGGTGTTTCCCATCGTGCACTCAGCTTCTTGAGCAGCATCTGTACTTTTCCCCATCCCCTTAAACCCCCTCTGTACCTACACAGGTCCCAGTGCCTTGCCATCGCTTGTAAATCACGCAGCTGTCAACCATCCCAGCTGTTGATCCAATACTTCTGTGCACTCCTAGCACTTCCAGGGGGGCTGGAGGGTTGCATTTGCCCAGACTCCCGATTTTCCAGACCCCTGTGGGCCTTTGGGCTCTGGGAAGGATGGGGTCAGGCTGGAGGGATTTGCAAGCTGGTTAGCGCTGCAGAGCTTTCCTCTCTCTTCCCTGAAGCTGATGCTATAGAGACATCCAACACTGATGTTCTTTCCTATTTTGGCAGTGTAATAGGAATTGGTGAAGCTTAATGCTTATTAGGAGATTTGTCTCCTGCACGAGGTTTCCTGGGTGTATAAATGTGATGGTTTTTTTTTTCTTTTTCTTTTTTTTCCTCCTCCTCTTCCGCCTCCTGTGTTTGCAACAACCACAGATGCTGCCAGAAGGAAACAGCCGCTCTCAACAGTGAAAGGGGCTAAAAATATCGTGACATCCTTGGGTTGGGAATGGTGGGAGCAAGTGAACATCTGCTCTGGGAACTGGGAGAGCCGCATGTCCTGATGCTGTTGGAGAGAGAAGGATGGTTTGCTCGTGGTGGGGTTACTCCAACAAATCTTCTGTGTGTCCCCTAAGATGCTGTTAAGGACTGATGTGCCTTTGCTGGGGTGTCTGTGTGCCGGTTCCCATGGGGACCTGCTGCGGTGGCATCTCTGTGTTTGTACGGGAGCACTGCCGTGTGCGGGGTACTGGCCTGGGAGCTCCTTCTCACGTGTGCCTATTTTCCCTGTGGGAGGAGAAGCCATCTGGACCTCTGGTCAGGGCAGGCTTTGGGCTGGTGGGGCAGATGCATCTCAGATATATCACTTGGGGGGGACAGGTAGGAGTTCCCTGGGGGGTTCCCCAGCACATCCCTGCTCGCCTGTCTGCCTGCATCATCATCAGCATTTGTGTGTGGGGACAAATCCATGCCTACTCTTCCTCCCATGGGTCTGGGGGTGCTGCAGACAGTTCTCCAGCCCCAGGTCTGCCTCCAGGGGACAGAGGGCACCGGCGTGTGACAGAGTTGGTGACCCCCCATGTCCCTTGGGCAGGTGATATGTAATGTCAAGGCTCCTCCCGTGGTGATGCTTGGGGCTGTGCCGAAGGGTGGTACCCGCTGCTGGTGGGACTGAGGCAGGATGGATCCCTTACTGGCAGGGATGGCCTGGCCAGTCACCGCACCTTTCCGGCTGACCTAGGGATGGCTTTCTTTGCAAAGCTCCCTTGACTGTGGCTGCTTTCAGGCTCCAGGGACAAAAGCCAGGCTCTTCCTGCTGTGGGCTGCTCCAGCCCAGTATCAGTAATGGGCAGGTGGTGCAGCAAAGCGCCGGGAGTGAGCGGCTGCCGGTGGTGACTCCGAGCGTGGCTCCTGGCGTGGGTTAAGGGGTGTCTGCCTAGATTCCTAATCTTTGCAATGCTGGTTTCTTTAGTATTTCTAACAAGTGCAGAGCTGTCTGCGGCTTTGAACTCACAGGACCCCACTGGCTGTGTGGCTGCATCCAGGGAGGAGCTCAGGCGTGTAATTGAAGGAGCTTTCAGGAGAAGCCAGGCTGGGAGATGCTGGGCTCTGCCTGGGCTGGGAGATGCTCCTTGTTGGGGGACTCGGCCCCTCCAAGCCGCATCTCTTGGGCATTGCCTTCCACGTAGCACGTCCTGGATGGGACAGGGAGTTCTCAGTCAGTGATGCTTTCAGGATGGGCAGCTTAAGCCTCCAACCCTGGCTGTGGGCTGTCCTTCCAACACCCGCTGCCTGCTGTTGCCTCCTGGTAGGATGTCGAAGACCCGTTGCTGGTGCCTGGTGCTCAGGGAGGGGGCTGAGGAGGAAGGTGGCTCCCCAAAACCCTTCTGCAACCAAAGCGCTGCCGGCTCTGGAGCAAAACCCTGGGGCTGTTGCCTTTCCTTTCTCCAGGGACTCAACGCCAAACCAGTGCTCGCAGTCTGGAGTTGAGCTGGTCCCCAGCCGGCCCGGGAGCAGCATCCCCACCGTGCGTCACGAGCCCAGGATGTCACAGTGTGTTGGGACATCTTCCAGCCACCCCCTGTGTGCAAACCCTGCCACTCTGTAAAGCGAATAAACTTGTCACTTGAGCTCTCCCTGCCTGCGCCGGCCAAGCCATCATCTAAATTTGGGTGATTATGTTCACCCAGGCCAAGTATCAAGTTCACTGGATCACATGTGCTCCCAGCTGCTATTTAACTCTGGCGCCTCGGGGAGACGCAGCACTTTGCTCCCAGTTGTTCGGGTTTTGTATTATTATTTTTATTATAATTTTTTTGGCACCAGAGATTTTAGTTTGTTGGGTTTTTTTTAATTTTTAAATTTCTATCCTGCCAAGTTGCTCACCTCCCTGGCCGGTCGCTAAGCAGCCCAGCGCCTGCTTTGTCTGCTAAATCTGATCACAATGTTTCTGGTTCTTTCAGCCACCACGGAATTAAGGGACTTTTTTGCCAAAGCCCGAAACGGTTCAGTTCGGCTCATCAAGGTCATTATCGAGGATGGTAAGTCCCGTTTTTAAATGCTTTGATTTACACCATGTTGGTTCTCTGTTTTGCCTCTCCTCCTTTTCTCTTTGTCACTGTGGTGCCAGCTCGTGTTTTAGGAAACCTCAAGGAAAACGCAGCTGGGGCTCCCTGGCACGGGGCAGCCTGGATCTGAAATACAAGCCCAAAATTTGGGTGTGCTGGTGAGCCACGGGGCAGAGCAGCAGCTTTGCTGGCAGACTGACACCGGTGTCCAGGATAGGTGCTGGGTTCTGAGGGGCTTTTGCTGCTGCTGTGTTGAATTATATTATGGGAGCCCTGCAAGAAGCTGCTGTGGGTGCCATGGGACCATGGCTGGGGGCGATGCGCAGCATCTTCTTCCTTGGACGTGGTGTTCCATGCCAGGCAAGGAGATGCTCAGGGCATCAAAGTGTTCCTTGGCATGAGGCTTGGCGCAGGGCGCCGACTGGCATGCTGTGCTCTGAAACCCAGCCCGTCCCAGCTCCTGTGCATGGGGCTGCCTCTAGCCCAATTTGCAGGCTGGCACCAACCTGCCCATTGTTGTCCCATGGAAAGGTGCCTTTGGGTGGCCTCTTCATCTAGCAAACAAGCAAGCAGAGCAAAACACTGATTGAATGTCCCAGCAAGGAGCCTCTGTGGTGTAAGTTTCCCATCACCTCAGCCTCATACAATTGCATATGAATGACTTGTTTCCTCACGGCAGTGGGAATGTCCAACCGGCTGTCACCACCTCCCTTGAGTAGGCCACCAGGACCATGCTGCAAACTCCAAGGTGGACATGGTCATAAGAAACCCATGGTCATAAGGAGCCCATGCTGGCCTTTGGAGGGGCTGCAAAGCCCTGTTTGGAAGAGCAGCATGACTTGAAATGTGTGCGACACATCAGCAGTGCCACAGCAAGGTTCAGCGGTGTTGGGTTTGTCCTCAGCCAGGTCCCTGTGTCTTGAGATATGACATCTGTGTTGTTTCTTTGGAGCATCTTTTGGTAATGATTTTGCTCTCTCAGCTCCTTTTACTTTTAAAAAATGCCAGTTGGGTTTGTGTTAGGATGAGTCGCGATGCCCCTAAGCATGGTGCTAGGGCTCATGCCACTGGCTTTGGGTTGTGGCTGGTGAGATCTTTTGCCATCAATAGAAACTATGTCTCACCATCTCCGCTCGGGCTGAATGGGATATATTTATCTGTTCAATGTGTCATTGCCAGCAGCTGCTTCATGGACCGACCTTGCTTGACGACGCCTTGTGCTTCACAGTCCAGCTCTCCCACCCTGCCAGCTCCTTTTCCCTCGCCTGGAGTAGCCATGGGCAGGCAGCTCTGGAGGAGCTTGGGTGCCTGCAGAGGCCTCTGAGATGTGGCAGAGCCTGAGGCGTCCATGGGTAGGCAGATGGAAGGAGGAGAGCCGAGAGCACCTCTGTGCCAAAGGGCTTGGTCTGCTGGGGGCACGGTGGTGGTGGTCCCACCAGCAGGCTCAGGCACCTCCTGTCTGTGTGCCCGTGTGACTTGGGACAAGGTGCTTGGCCTCTCTGGGCTACCACTCTTCTGTAACACAGGGAACATCAGCCTGCTGCTGCCCACCAGAGAAGGACCTTTGGGCAGTAATGAGTGGCCAGGCAGATGTCACAGCTGGACAGACGGACTCAAGCATGCTGACCCTGGAAGGGATGTATCCTGAGCTGCCTGGGGGGGACATGCCAGCTGCCCTGCCCACACAGGGGATGCAGAAGCAGGGCCTCCAGCTCTGCTTGATGGCTTGTAGAGGACCTTCTGCCCTATGGGGCATTTGTCTTGGGGCATTTTGGAGCAGGCAGCGGTGGGTGGAGGGAGAGGAAGATGGTGCAAGGAGCCTTATGGCAGATGCTCTGTGTCTGGGCATCCCCAGGACAGCAGCTATGGCTGAGCAACCCTTTGGGAGCTCTCTGAGCTGTGTTGCCTTTGGGGGCCTACTGGGAAAAGCCACGGTTGGATGGAGGAGGAGTGGGGGGGAGCAGGTTGCACACCAAGGCTGGGCAGTGGTTTCCTGGTGGGAGAGCAGCTTGTGGTCCAACAGGTTTTTATATGTTGCTCTACTCGCCACTGTCAGAGGGTTTCTGGACACGGTAGGCTTCGCAGACTTCCCTGTTGGGTGTGTTTCTTCACAGGTGGGTGATGTTGTGCGCTGAGGTTTGCAGACTCACGGCTCCTGTGCCGTTACCCCACGGCACCTGCCAGAGCTGCAGCCAGGGCTGCCTTGTACGGGCATTTTGGAGCACGGCAGCCTGCCTGCCAGCTGAGAGCTGGTGGCACCTCAGGGGCCAGAAGTGCTCCCAGCTGCACTTTTTCCAGCAGCAGCACCCTGCAGAAAAGGATCCTGAAATATAGCTGGTGCTGATGGTGATGCTTTGCTGAAGGGTGGCTGTTCCACGTTTCCCTTTCCTGATGCTTCCTGGGGAAGAAAAGTTGGCCCTGAACGGGTTGAGCTGAACTGCAAAGAGCCCATCGGGAGGCAGCCCGGAATAGCCTGGAGTGACTCAGCACCAACCTCGTGGTGTGTGCGTGAGGTGTCGGGATGCTTGGCAGACAGAGACACCCATGAACTGCCAGTGGGTCTGACCAGGCAGAATTCCATGCAGTCTCTTCAGGATCCCAGGTTTTTGCGATGCACGCATCCATTTGCAGGGCTTTATGTTTATTTTAGGGGTACATTGAGGCTTTTGCACTTGCCTTTCTCAAAACGGGAAGCTTTGCTGAAGGTGAAGTATTTTCAGCACCTTCTTCTCTGCTGTCCTTGTTACTGTACCAGTAGCATGTGCCCCTCGTGCAAATAATTACGTGTTCGGTGTGTGATGGCAGACGCTGTGGTGGGGCAGCACTGGGCAGGGAAGGGCTGCACTGCTGACAGTGGAGAAATGCCCTGCTTGGGTGGAAGAGGGCAGTGGGAGCAATTCATCCCAAACCCTTTATTCCTCAACTGTTTTCCTTACAAGCTTTCCTGCCATGGGATTCAGAACTGCTGAGCTGGATGGGTTGGGAGGGAGAGGGCTGTGCCCCAGCCAGGAGGCTCCCTGGCTCCCAGTGGGCAGAGGTCCAGGCAGGGTGCATGCCAGGCTGAGCACCCCCTCCAGTGCCAAGTGGCCAATGCCTCAGTTAGCTTTGTTTTGGCACCTCTGGATTTTCCTACGTCTTGTTCTGAGTCCAAACATCTTCCCACCCCCCCGACCTTTCTGCATCTAAAAATGGAATAAAAATACAGGCCATTCTCCAGCAGCCTATGCTGAGTGTCTCCAGAGCCTTTGCTTTTCCATCCAGCCATCCCAAAGCTTGGTTTGACCCTCATTGTGGGGGTTCCTCTTCATAGGATGCTTGCACCACTGTTTAAATCCCAGCTGAGCACTGCCTGGCTTGCAGGGCTCCCAGTCCCACCACCGCTTGCGCAGCAGCTGGAAAAAATACCCTCCAGATACCTGAGAGGTACCACGTGTGTGATATATGTAGGTTGCTTCCAGAGGTTGGGGCTCTCCTGGCAGCATGGTCCCTTCCCAGGCTGGGGTCTCTGGGACATCCCCACTCCCCATGGACACAGGCTTCAAGCATCAGCTCTGATTTGGACCCCTCTGAGGTTACAGGGAATCCAATGAGAGCAGCTTTGGCTCATCATCCTGGCTTTTGCTATGGGACCTTTATTTTCCTCAGCACCCCAAGTCTATGTGGTTCCTCATGTCCCTGGTGAGGTTTCCAGTGCCCCTAGAGCTTGTCCAGGTGGGATGGAGGAGATCTCATGTTCCCCTGTAAGGTGGCATAGCTGAAGACTAGGTGGCTGGAGGGAGTGGAGCAGAAGGACTCCATGGGTGTCACCAGGGAGGAGATGGTTGACTGGAGGCAGTGGGATGCTGGCAGAAGACCAGCCTCTCCACAGCAGCCACAGCCCTGATGGCATCTCCTGAGGGGTCACCACTGGGGGTGTACACCCCTGCATGTGGCTTGAGACTGTCATTTGTTTTTCTGCAGGATGGCACCATTGTCAGTGCTGGAGCTGTAGCGAGCCCTTAGACAAGCCACCATGTGGTCCCGCAAGGTGAGCCTTGCCTTCATGTAACCCACCTTTTCCATCTTCTCCTTCCAGAACAGCTTGTGCTGGGAGCCCACAAAGAGCTGTTGCGGCGCTGGGATGCTGACTACGATGCCTTCGTGCTGCCCTTGCTGGATGAGCAGCAGCCCTGCTACGTGCTGTACCGCCTGGACAGCCAGAACGCCCAGGGCTACGAGTGGCTCTTCATCTCCTGGTCCCCTGACAGTTCCCCGGTGAGCACTGCACAGTCAGACTGTGACACCCCAGCCTGGGGGCACGGATGTGCTGGGGAGGTGGGGGGTAGCGGAGGTGCTGGCCCAGCTGACTTTGCGCTGGGGCTGAGGAGCATTCACACCCTCCATCACCGTGCCTGGGTGAAGAAGCAGCGGAGACTGCTTTGGGGATGAGGGCATCTTTTAAGACACAGTAAGATATCCTGGGAATGTGTCTCTGTCCCCTTTGTGGCACTGCGTGGGGACGTGGAGGGACTGGGATGTAGAGGGAGGAGCGGTATGGACCACGGAGCCAGGATGGAGATGCCCCATCATGGCTCTGGCCAAAAGCATCACTGGGAAGAGCTGGCGCTGGCACAGACTCGCCTGGCCGTGCGTCCAGCCTGTCCCAGTTCCACCCGAGGGCTGACGCGGGGTGGCTGCTGGCCCGGCTCCGGGCCTGGCTCCGAAACCAGCCCTGCAAAGGGCCCGGCAGGGTGGCTCCCTGGGAGCCGTGTGCGGCCGGGCTGGCGTTGGCACCCGCCGGGCTGGCTCGTGGGCTTGGAGATGGTGCCGGAGAGCGGGCGCGGAGGCACCGGCTGCGTGGGAGGCTGCTGTGGAGGGTGTCAGCGGTGTGGTCTGGGACGTGCCAGCGGGTTGAGTGTCTCGCCATAACGGGCTGTCAGTGGGCCCAGGATTTACTGCTGTGTTAATGCATGCACTTGTCACATATACCTGTATATGTGTGTGCACACATATGCACCTAGATATTTGTTATATATTTTATATAATCTATATGCTATGTAGATTTACTGCCATGTTAATATATGCACTTGTTATATATATCTATAAAACCATCATATAAATATAACAAATATATGTTGTTGTTGTTATATATTATAACACACATATATAAAAAAGACCTGCTGCAGTTTGTTGAGATACACCTAACATATATTATTATATATACACACATATATATTCACACACATATATATATATATAGTTATCATAAAATAATATAATCGGAGACGGGTCAGGGCTGGGAGGGACCTCTGGAGACCATCCAGCCCCAGGCCCTGCGAAAGCAGCTCCCCCAGGAGCCGGCCGCTCAGGGTCACGGCCAGGTGGGGTTTGAATGTCTCCAGAAGAGGAGACCCCGCAGCCTCCCTGGGCAGCCTGTGCCGGTGCTGTGACATCCTCAAAGTAAAGAAGTTCTTCCATCGTGTTCAGAAGGAACTCCTTGTGTTGCAGTTTGTGCCCATTGCCCCTTGTCCTTCTGCTGGGCAGCACTGAAAAGAGCCTGGCCCCGTCCTCCTGACACTCGTCCTTAAGGTATTTGTAGGCATTAATATAATATATAGAATTTAAATATGTGTGTGTACATGTGTATGTGTGTACATGTACATATACATATACATGTGTGTATATTTACAATACTTTATAATATATATCTCTCAACAAACTGCAGAGGGTCTTATTGCAAAAGAGCCGGGAGCACTTGCCAAAGCTTGTCCCTACATCTTGCAGAACGATGCAAAAGAAGTGCCGAAAGGCAAAAGCTGCTTTTAGGTCACTCCGCCAGTATTTGTGCCTTCCTCTTACCCAGGCGTGGGCGAGAAATGATGTGCTGGAGCTCAGGAATAAGCAAGGCACAGAAAAAAAATGGCAGATTGCGTGCCGAGCTCGGCGGGGCTGTGCCGTGCACCAGCAGTCCTGGAAATAGCATTGATGGGTTTTCCTGGCTGCTCCCTACTGGAGATGCTGTGGCTAGGAATCAGCCTGAGCTAGAAACGAGGTGGTTGCTCCCAGCAAGGGCTGAGGTTTAGCAGAGCCGGTGGTGGGATTGTGGCCGTGAGCATCGGGCAGTTTTGTGGGGAGGTGTGGCTCTCTGGTCCCCCCGTGCTCCCCTCTTACCACGCTTGCCACCCCCCTCCTTGCGCAGGTCCGGCTGAAGATGCTGTACGCTGCCACCAGAGCGACGGTGAAGAAGGAGTTTGGTGGGGGGCACATAAAGGACGAGATGTTTGGAACAGTGAAGGTAGGGTGGTGGTTCCTGGGCAGCCTTTTGGGACCAACCCTAAGCTTGGGCAGCCGACCCTGGGCTCCCGGGCGGGATGTGGGATGCTGGCATTTGGCAGCGGGGACAGCGCAGAGGTTTGTCCCTCGTGCTGCTTTAGGCTGCTGGGTGGCTGCTGCCACTTTCTCCTGCCCACATGGCTGCGGTCAGTGATGGAGACCATGAAAGAGGTAGGAGGAAGGCTCCGAGGAGATCTGGATTTCCACGCCGAGTGGGAAATGAAGCGCCAGGCGGTGACAGTGTCACTCCAGCACAAGGGTTCGCCGGCTGCCTCGGCAGGAGGCTTCTCCTTCTCTTCATGGGTGTTTCACAGGAGCTGCACAGCCAGGGCCTGCCAGGCGGTAGCTCTGTGCTGGGGCTTTGGGTGCTGATGGCAGCCAAGGAGCATCCTCAGCGCTGCCCTCTGCTCCGGGGCGCCTCTCTGCTGTTCCCAGGCCATGGTCTCTGCCATTCCCCCTCGCTTTCGTGCTCACCAGCTGTTAATGAGCCAGAGGAGCCGCACGCTGTAGCCATGGGTGGCCGGGGAGGGGCAGGGTGGTCTGAGTAGGCACGGGCACAGTCCAAAATCAACCGTGGGATTTGCAGAGAGGCATCCAAGGACACCGCTTGGAGTTGATCCTCCTGGTAAGGAGAGAGCCCAGACTGACCAGGTTGCTCAAACACAGCCTCAAGCCTGGGAGTGCATCCAGCCCTGCAGCAATAACACCCCTGATGCTTCCCTGTCCCTGTTCCCTGTCCGTCTGCCTGCAGGAGGACGTGTCCCTGAGCGGCTACCAAAAGCATGTGTCTTCCTGCTCCGCCCCGGCCCCGCTGACAGCAGCCGAGCAGGAGCTCCAGCAGATCCGCATCAATGAGGTGGGTGTCCAGCGGCCCAGGGAGAAGACACTTGAGACCCTCAGGGCGTGCAGGGGTGTGGGATGCAGGGAGCAACCATCCGAGCATCAAGCTAAAAGGGATGGCTCATTTTTACCGCACTCTCTTGTACCTCTGCAGTTGAACCTGTTCCTGCCCCTGCTGAGGTGGACTGAGCATCCTCACGGTCAAATTGGTGGCATAAAGAGGAATTTACAGACCATTATGGTTTTTCCCCTTAATAGGACCAAGAGCCTGGGGCTCCGTTTTGCTTGCTGAGAAGGTGGTTTGAGGCTGAAAGCAGGCAGCCATCTCTAATCTCTAGGTGTTGAGGCAGGAGCCAGAGCTGAGTTTGAAGTCGTGGTGGAGGCAGGAAGAATTCAGGCTTATCTGTGGGCTGCAGCAGCGTCCTCTCCCATACTCTTCCTCTATGGCTAGAAATTTGAGGGATGCTGTCCCAAGAAATACAGATATTAACCTAAATTTGGGGGCTTGTGTGCTAGAAAAAGATACCGCGGTGGTACAGGGTAGGCTTGGGGGCAGACAAGGCTGTAACACCATCATCCCACCAGCATCTCATGGCACTCATGCCAACCTCTGTGGTGCTGTCCAACACTGAGGCAGGGAAGGGGACTGGCTTGCTGGGTAGGAAGACCACCTGGACGCAGTACTTTGTTGGGGTGGGGGGATTCTGCTTGGATGCAGTGGAAAGCCTTCTTCTCTGGAGGAACATCATGCTCTCTCCTGCCTGTGCTGGGGCTGTGGGGCTCACAGGTGAATCAGGACAAGCCTGGGAGATGGGAAGCCAATCAGCCTCGTGGTGTTAATTAATGGCAAAGACAAGGCAGGAGGTTTTTGCCTGCCAAAGTAGGTCTAGGGGTGGTGGAGCTGAGAAGCTTTTGGGAGATGCCACCGGGGGGTGGTCTCCACCATGTAGGTCTCAGCTTAGTTATCCCAGCTCCCAGCCTGAGGGGGCTGTGCAGGATTTGTGCTAGAGGGTTCAAGGTGATGTCCATGCTTGGAAAAGAAAGATGCTGATGGTGGCTCTGCAGCTTGTTTGGCACCTTTGGGCGTCTGGCCATCACTTTGGCTGGCCACTGCTGCAGGATTAAGTAGTTTTGGGTGAGGGTTTGGCTGTGTCTTGCAGGGTCACATGGCCCAGGTAAGGGGTGCTCGTGGTGCTTGTTTTCCAGTTGATCTACCGTGTTCTGCTTCCCACCCTCGCCTTGGCAAGGCGCGGCTCCCAGGTGAGGGTGCTGCTGCCGTTTGGCTTGGTTGGGGGTGATTTCAAAGGTGTGCTGTCCCCTGTGTCAGCCCAGGCCACAGGGAGTGGTCGGTGGCATTTAGAAATGAGGAGAACGGATATATTTTTGCCTGTGGATTTAAAGGTAGGAAGCAGCCGAGCACTGGGTGTGCTGAAGGGTCTCCGTATTGGTGCAGGAGATGCGCCCGTTCGGCCATGGGTGCGGAGCAGGAGGAGTGGGAGCTGTGAGCTGGGTGCTCAGTGCCATACTCACCTCCCTGGGGTGGGGAAACTCATGACTCCACGGTAAATGTAGCTTCGAGCAAGTTTCTGGAGCCATGCAAAGCAGAGGGCTTTCACCAGGAGGAGCTATGTGGGAGCAGCTCTCAACCTGTAGCAGCACCCTGCGGGGTACGGTGATGCCTCCAGCCCTGCACGTTGCCTGCAGGCTTGTGGGGTCCTTGCACACACGTGGATGTTGCAGTTTCTTTTGGGGGAGCTGGTCCAGGGTGTGGGAGTGAGCGGTCAGGGCTGGCGGTGACCTGGGAAGCAGCCCCTGGGCAAGCCCTGACCTCAGCGCTTCTGCGTATCTGCCTGTGCCCCTGCTAGCAGGTCAGGACCCAGCGTGTCCCCCTGGCTTCAAACGATCCATTAGGATTTTGGAATCAACACAAGGGACATTGTTTTTTAAAAGCCATCGGCTCGTAAGTGCTTTGCTGTGCCCCTTGCCTGGAGCTGCTGTGGGTGGTGCAGCGATCCCCTATAGTGCTGTTGAAGCACAACCCTCTGAGGGGCTGAACAAGTTTGCAGTTTTCATCCCGAAGGTGGCTGTATTTCTGGGCTGGCAGAAGCTCCCTGGGATCCTCCTTGACCACGGAAGGAGTGTGGAGAAGGGGTGGGGGGGGAAGGGCGGCAGCACAGCAGGAGCAGGGAGGCAGCGGCTGCATGGGAACAGCTTCAGGGCGGGCAGAGTGGCCTTTTACACCCAGATGGGAAGGGTCCCCCGGGAGGGTGCCCAGCCTTTGGTAAATTTTAGGCTGCATGAGTCAAGCTTCCCATGTGGTTTGAGGATTGCATGGACAGAAGCAATGTCATGAGCTCTCCTCCTTCTTGATAGCTGGGTGGGAGCTCACAAAAAATTGCCATCTGCTTTATATATTATTTTTTTAAAATAGCTGGAAGATGTGTTCCCAGCTTTACTGAGCTGGAAGTTTTCAGCAGACCGTGGGCTAAGAAGTGGCTTTGAATTTGTCATTGAGCTAGCTTAACACCCATGAGTGGGAAGCCTTTCTAGAAGCATCATAGGCTCAGAAGGATGGAGGTGAGCCAGGCATATTACCGATGGGGCTGTGGGGGAGAGGAAGGGAGCTTTGGATCTGGGGGATGAGGCACAAGAATGAAGAGGAACCGAGGGTGGCCGTGCCATTGCGGCATGTAAGGAGTTGTCATTTGTAGCTGTCCCACAGTGTTGGTGGGCGGGTAGAACAGAGGCTTCGCCCGAACCTCCCCCCCACAAAGGTGTCACTGTAAGACAGAGAAATGCCAAGGTCAGTACCATGCCAGTGATGAGGAAAGAGCTGGGAAAAAACACCCAACCTAAAAGAAAGGAGATAAAATAACCCCGCAGCCAAGCCTGCGCTGGCAAGGCTGGGGTGACAGGATGCAGCACATGCTCAGCCATCCTATGCACGACACCCGGGCTGTGCCCTGGGGAGCGTTTCAGCGACCAGGTTTTTGAAAAAGAGGAGGAGTGGAAAATACAGAGGTATATGGGGGAGCTGATATTGCTAGGACAACTTTCCACCTCTTGGGATTTTTGGACTTCAGCCTGCTTTGTGTCACAGCTTGAGGTGTCTCCAGTCCCACTATAACCCTCCCAGGCTCCTTGCTTTTGCGGAGGAGAAAGATGAGGATCTGGAGGTGTTGGTGATGCAAACGTCACGCTGCACCTCTCCACAGGGTAGGACCAGGCAAGCGTGTATGCATCCTCTGAATCTCTGCGTGCTTACTCTCGGGCGCTGGCTGGTGCCATGGCACCTGGAGGAATGGTAGGACAGCAGAGCTTGGAGCTCAGCTGGACCTCTTCCCACCCGGCACCAGATGACCCTTGAGCAATTATTTCCTGAGAGCTGTGCTTTCACGCCCTGTTCATCCTCCAGGATGCTTGGCAGGGGTAGAAGCTTGGCCATTTTTCCCCCCCCAAAACTTTTATTATATGCTATTTGGGGGAGGATAGCCTAAAATCTACTGCTGGAACTCCCCCAGACCTTGGGCTGGGGCTACCCTGGCTGGGGAGCTGGCAGGAGATGGGGCCAGAACAGGCTCTGTGCAAGGGCATCGGTGGGGATGCTGGATGCAGGGCTGCCAGGGCACGGGCTCTCCCTCCTGCTCCTCCCCAGCGCTGATGTCTCCCATGTCATTTTTTTTTTGCTGCTCTCCCTGCTTACAACGTCAGGACCTGCCTTCCCTGGCTTCCAGCAGAGAGATGGTACGCCTCCATCCTCCTGGCGTGTCCGTGTGTCCCCCACCCCTTCTCGTTTCACACGAGATCCCCCTGTCCCTGCACAGGGTGCTGTTGACAGTGTATCTCCTCTCCCCACGCTCGCAGGATTCCTGTTCCCAGGACTCGAGCACCGAGATGGTAGGCTGCTCTGCCCGCTTGATGCCCGGTTTTTCCTTCTCCTGGTGGTCTTTTTGTGCATGCTCTGCTCTGGGCATCCAGGCCCATCATCTCTCCGGGGTGTGGGTACCGCGCAGGGCTGCTGTAATGAAGGGCAGCCTCGTAACGAGATCTGTTTTGGTGCTGCTGAGCTGGTTTTGAGATGTGAGCCAGAAGTCCTGCGTTTCTCTTGGCATGCCTTGATTTTTCTTCCTTTTCTCTATCAGGGGGAGGGAAAAGAAGAAGGAAAAAAAAAAAAAGGTTGGCCTGTCTCTATCCACAGTCCCCCAAACCGATCCCAAAGGGACCTATGCTCACTGCAGAGCGAGCACCCGGGTTAGCATTGCTGGACTGTTTACCTGGGAGGGGTCTGGAGGTGGGATGGGCTCCTCCGCTGTCGGGGTGACGCCGTCTCCCTGTATTCTGTGGCAGATGGTGGGGGGCTGTTGCTGCTGCCCATCGCTGGTAGAGTACCCCGGCCCCGAGGAGGTATGCCGCGCCTGCCGCGTCCTGCCCCCCTTCTCAGCTGCTGGCTCACAGCAGCCTCCAGTCCCGTCAGGGACCCCCTGTTGCAGTTGGATGGAGGCACCTGGGGTGATGCCACATCTCCTCAATCGCTTCCTCTTCCCTCTTTGAACCGGGGTTCAGTCTTCTGGACTTGGGCGTTTGCTTGGGGTATGGGCGGCAGCCTCTGCCTTGCAGGGGTTGTGGGGAAAACAGCGGCCGGGATCTTTCAGAGCTGTGGATCTCCAATTCCCCAGCTCAAGGTCGGAGGGAATGCCTGCCTGCTGCAGTTAAACCCCCCAGGGAGGGGCTTGACCTCCCCACCAGTGGGGACCCGTGCAAGTGCATCCTGTGATTTCAGGGCTCCCCCAGCAACCACAGGTTGCGGTTGGAGATGATCAGAGACAGATAGGCACCAGCGTTGTCACAGTGTCCCTGCCAGAGACTTGCTGGGGAACACTGGTTTTGAGGTGGTCTTTGCTGGGAGTGAAGTGGAGGGGGGTGTGCATGGCTGGGTCAGGGTGATCTCCTGGGGCAGTGGTATGGTGACAAGCGCCACCGCTCTGAGCCTGGCTGACTTTCAGTGGTTTAATGCTCTGGTCCCTGTGAGCCAGGTGTCAGGCAGCTCCTTGGATGAGAAGCCTTTTGCCACTGCATCAGCTGGTTTTCCTTTCTCACTCTTCCCCACCCTTTGCCACCCTCTGCCCTGACTCTCGAGGTGGTCTCCATCCCCAGGTGAAGACAGAGATCAGTGTGGAGAGCAAGCATCAGACCCTGCAGGGCCTGGCCTTCCCCCTGCAGCTGGATGCTCAGCAAGCCATCCAGGCGCTCAAGCAGAAGAAAATCAACTACATCCAGCTGGTAGGTCCCTCACGCGGCTCCTCCACACCCTGCTCCCCCTGCCTCTTGCTGCTGGCTTTCACTCCCATCCACTCCCCCATGCCCTCTGTCCATCAGAAGCTGGATCTGGAGCGGGAGACCATTGACCTGGTGCACACGAGCCCCACAGAGATCGCCGACCTGCCCAAGAGGATCCCCCAGGACTCGGCTCGCTACCATTTCTTCCTGTACAAGCACTCGCATGAGGGAGACTACCTGGAGTCTGTCGGTGAGTGGCTCAGCCCTGGGGATGGCTGGTTAGAGCCTGTGCTGGTCCCTGCTCCCACTGGACCATCCCTCACATGGGGAGCAAGCAGGGATAGGGATAGGGACGGTGCAGCAGGGGACCTTGAGTCGGTTCCCACTTGCCATCCTCCCACTGTGCGTGCTGCAAAGCACTTTGGTGCCAGGAAAACCTGCCACGTGTGGTGCAGGGCTCTCTGGGTGCTGCCACTGAGGATTGGTGCGGGTAGTTTGGTGGCATTGCGTTACAGGGGTGCCAGGAGAGATTTGGGGAGGGGTGGGATGGCTCACCTTCTGTCGCTGAGTAAACTGGGAGTCTCGGGGCTGGAGAAGCCGTGATCAGGGTGGGATGCACCTGCCTGGTGCTCCCTGGCCATGAGCCTGGGCAGCACTGCAAGCCCTGCTCTCTTCTCGCAGTCTTTATCTACTCCATGCCTGGGTACAAATGCAGCATCAAGGAGCGCATGCTCTACTCCAGCTGCAAGAGCCGGTTGCTGGACACTGTGGAGCAGGAATTTTGCCTGGAGATAGCCAAGAAGGTAAGTGTGAGCCCACCCAGAGCTGCTGGAGCAGAGACCCATGCTGAGCATCTGCAAGGGGCTGTGCTGCAGCCTTGGTCCAGCCCCACTGGTAGGCTCAGGGGGGGAGCTGGGTGCCCCAGAAGTGGGTGTTAAGACCCCAGGGAGCTGCTAACCCCCACTTGCCACTCCTGGGTGCAGATAGAGATTGACGATGGAGCCGAGCTGACGGCAGAGTTCCTCTACGAGGAGGTGCACCCCAAGCAGCATGCCTTTAAGCAGGCCTTCGCCAAGCCCAAGGGGCCCGTGGGGAAGCGAGGACAGAAGCGGCTGATCAAGGGGCCGGGAGAGAACGGCGAGGACAGTTAGATGCCGCAGGACCGGGCGGTGAACGGACAGCATCCCCGCGGCACTTGCCGGCTTCCTCTCCACTGACCTGGGGATCTTTCCCTCCCTCTCAGCCTTTTTTTTTTTTTTTCCTTTTTTTTTTTTCTCTCCTATTTCATTCCTTTTTTAAACATCAGGATGGCTTGTTGCACTTGGGGGCAGAGTGATGGGAGGGTTCAGGGCTGTCGGTGTTTCTTTTCCCCATGTCCTTGTGCAAGCCCAGGGGCTGCTGCTGGCGGAGGACGGGAGCAGCAGGGCAATGAGCCCAGCCTTGCTCCTGTCCCCCCCCCACCCCGGGGTCATAGACGCTGCTTTTGGTGTCCCCTGGGTGACTGAAGGACATGCTTGCCTGCAAGCTGCTCTATGCAAAGGGAAGGGGCTGGCATTGGGGATTCCTGTTCGAAAAGAGAAAACGCTTCTTTCCCTGCTCCCCTAGCTCCCAGATTTTTCTCCCCTGTCCTGCTCTTGGTGTGCATGGCCCCTCTGCACCAGGCCTGGAATGATCATCCTGCACCCCCTCAGGGTTGCAGGCAGGACCCCCCACCGCAGGGTGGGCTTTGCTGACATGGGTTTGACCCTGCGGGGAGCCAGCCAGGGGTGGTGGAAGGTTCCACAAGTCCTAAGCTCAGCCTGGCCCTGGAAAAAGTTCGTTCTGCCTTTGGGCGATGTTTGCATCCCCTTTTTGACCAACCCCCCCAAGTTTTTACCCCTCAGAGGGAGCTGTTACAGCCCTGACTCAGCCCCATCCTTGTTTAGGATGGGAGCTGGGGGGACCCTGAGCCCTGCCTCCCCCCCTACATGCCCCAGCCCCTACTGTCACCTGCCAGGTTTGCTGCCAGCTCTCTTAAAAATCACATGGGCTACCCCAAATCCTGGTGTGGGGAAGTGGGACAGCCCCTGTGTGCCCCCCGGGGATGTCCCCAGCCACCAAGGGCCACCATTGGCTCCAAGGGCCGAGCTTGGCACTGCAAGCTGGGCTTCACTGGGGGTCTGGGGAGAGAGCACCTTGCTGCTGGGTACCAGCAAGGGCTCGAGAGCCGCCCGCCTCACCGGGAGGATGGAAACGGGGTCGGTGAAACCTGCCCTCTGCTTTCCAGCTGTGGCGGTGGACGTGCCGATGTTGCCTTGACTTCAGTGGAGCGGGCAGTGGGAGGGGTTGAAGCTGGAGGGAGCAGAGCACACTGTACTGAACGCTGTATTTTCTAAAGAATTAAAGTATTTTTAAAACAGTCTGATGCTCTTTGGAGGTCCCCTGGGTTCCCCCAGGTTTGGGCACTGAGTAGCCTCAGGCACTGGAGCTGCAAAGCAAATTGCTCAGATGGCACTACCCCGGAGCTAGCAACCATTGCTGCCTGCCTGCTGTGCCTGCATCCAGCCCTGACCACCCCGAGGACATTTATGTTTTGATTCAGGGGTCTGGGACAACCCTTTAATGCCCGGCAGAGGTTTTAATGCTGGACTCCTCCAGCGATGCCTGGAGCTCCAGCCAGCTGGCTGCCGGAGGGGACATCCCTGCTCAGCCCAGCTTTCCTTTTTTCAAGGGCTGGCGATGATTTTGCAAGGCTGTGCGGCCACTACCTGGGGCTCTTGTTCTCTTGGCTGGGGTGAATTCGTGTGGTGATGGGGTGGGAAAGCAGGAGGAGGATGCTGAGCCAAGAGAAGAGTTGGGAAGGTGGTGGGGTCTGCCCGCATGCCAGGCCCCATCCCTCCCACACCTCACCTAGGGCAAGGCAGAGGGTCCCAGGCCCCTGGGCGGGGGAAAGCAGACACCACATGTCCCTGAGCGGCGAGGAGCTGCCCTACCAGAGATCTTCAACATCCAAAAAATGGCCAACAGCCAAAATGTGGTAACTCCAGCTGGGCTGCAGGCTCTGAATTTCCCAGCAGTGGATCCTGATGGAGAAGCAGGAAAGCACGTCCCAGCTTGTGACACAGCCACTGAAAGCTGCTGCCTCCCCTCTCCTCACCCAGAGCAGCTCAGCTGCAACTCTGCCCCACGGAAAGGCTCTCTGTGTGCCACACTGGCACAGCCTGGGCCCTGAACAAGCTCTTGCAACCAGCCTGGTGAGGTTTGCACCAGGTCAGGGCTGTGCTGTGCCTGGGCTTCACTTGCTGTGCCTAGGATGAAATGGATGATTTGAGAAGTCAGCTGTAAAACACTAAAAAAAAAAAAACAGAACAAAAAAGTTTCATGCAAAAAAAGAACCAATGTTAAACAAGTGTCCCTTTGGCATGGAGGCGGAGAGAAGATGCTGCTATGCATAGCACTTCCACTGCGTATAAATACTAATAATTCTGAGCCAATGCTGCAACACTCTCCAAACTATCAAGCTGCGACAAGGTCTTTTACCATCTCATACCAACACACTCTTCATACAGTCCCTCTGCTGCCTTCTCCTTGCCTCACCTCATCCAGGGCCCGCTGTCTCTTCTCTTGCTTCTCCCTCAGCTGCTCTCTCCATTGGCTCTCAACCCCTTAACAGAACCAGCCACAGCTGCACCTTGTCTACATCGGCCAACCCGCCGCCCCTGAAGCCAGCCCACACCTGTATATTAGCAGTGATAATTAACCCAGCTTCATTCCTCTGCAGGCCAACACCACCAGAGTAATCTAAAAAGCTCATTCACCCCCTTCTCCTTTGGATCCTGCTTCCCTTCTGTGCTTGATGATTTTTAAACTTTCCCAAATGTTGAGCAGGAGTGAGAGGTGTCCCCCATTTCTCACCTGCCCCCCTCACTGCCCCCAGCCCCCTGCCAGCGCAGCCATCCCCAGCTGAAAGCCCCCCATGCCAAAGGATGACTGCACGTGGCTGTGGGGGAGCTGGCCAGGAGCAGCCCAAGGGCTGCAGACCCCCAGCTGGTGCCCATCCCGTTCCCTCCCATCCTACCCCATCCCAACCCCCACCTTCTATCCCATCCCATCCTGTCCTCTCCCATCCCATCCTATGCTCTTCTGTCCCCTCCCATCCTACCCCATCCCATCCTCCATCTTCTATCCCGTCCCATCCTATCCTATCCCACCCTATCCTATCCCACCCTGTCCCCCAGTCACATCCCATCCATCCCCACTCCTGTCTTCTCCCAGCTGCAGGTCTGGTGGCAGCTCCCAGCAGGGCCAGTATGTGCAGTGGGAGGCCACTAGCCCTGCTGCTGGAGCTTGGGGCAAAGGTGGCTGGGAGCATGGCTGGCTGTGGAGTCTCTGGTATAATTTTTATATATATATATATAGTGTGTGTATATATATATATATATATATATAAAATATAAGGGTTGAGCACAAATGCTGCCTCTCCTGCAGCACAGCCTAGCAGGGACACGCTATCCAACTGTTTGGTTTTGCAAGGCTTGTCAGGATGTAGCCCGATTTGCAGCTCACCTTCTGTTAATTTTGATTGAGAATTAGAATAGAATAGAATTGACAGTGGGACGGGGGATGCTGAAGCAGTGCAGGAGGAGGGGAGCTGAACGGTGACCCCCGACATGATTCGAACTCACAGGCAAGGGACCAACGGCCGCGTGTGCTGGGTTCCCTTTGGAAAGTGGGTTACAAAGCCCATGCTGGCTCAAGGCAGAGCAATTCCCAGGGGCAATTAAAGCACCCACAAACCTGGCTGCTGCCTCCTGACCCCACATCCCTACACCCAGCATACACGCCAGGCTTCGTGCAAGCATTGGTCTCCCTCTTGTTAAGGTTTGAGCTAATAAAGTCTCCCCTGCTGCATACCAAAAGCCCCCGGGGTCTGGGGGGATGCTTGGGAAACCCACGTTTGGTTGGCGGCTGCTGGTGCCACCTTGGGGCATGTGTGCAGGGGGACAAGGCCACCCCATGCCCGCGTTTGGCCAGCTGGGCAGGGAGCAGCAGGGCACAGCCACCTTCAGCAAGAGGGGGCAGCTGCAGGTGGATGTGGTTGAGCACCCCCACAGCCAGCCCAAGCACCCAGGTTTTTTAGGACTGACATGGGCTCCACAGCAAACGAGCCACAGGGGAAAGAATGGGAGCAGGATGCTTTTCACTATGGGATTCCTGGGTGAAGAAGTGCAAAGGGCAAAATCGCAGAGGAGATAACTCTTCTGCTCCCCCGAGGGCTGAAGCTGAGGAGCTGTGAAGGAGTTACACCTGATTGTAAGCTGAATGTGTGAATTGAAAGAGCCATCTGGCTACAAAAGCACAGGTGCCTGCAGGAAGGGGAGGTGAGCCCAGGTCCTTCCAAGAGCTCTGTGCCCTGTCCAAAGCCCTGCTTGGGCTTGGCAGCCAGCTGGGGGGAGCGGGCAGGAGCAGCAAGGAGTGAAAGGCTATGCAAGGGGTGAGTATATCCCGGATCAGCTTCCCCCAAGTCTGTGCAAGCCTAGGGGTATGGATGGAGAGGAGGGAGCCTGACCTAGTTTGGGGATGATGAGGGTTTGGGATCTGGCTCAGGCTGGAGGGTAGCTGGAGCACAGTGTCCTAAATAACTGGAAGCTCAGCCGTGCTGGTGCTGGCTTTGGTGCCTTGTGCCAGCACGAGCTGCAGTCCGGCTGGTGTCTGCCCAAATTATAGCAGTTTGCAGTGAGTCCCCGCCTGCATCCTCCATCCTAGCTGGTGGCAGCAGGACAGGGGGCCCATCCGTAATCCCCTGCAAGGAGCTCCCTGCTGCTCTTCCCTGGGGAGCAGCAAGTATGGGTATTGCTCCCTCTGCACGCCTCCCCCCGTGCCTCCCGAGGAGTGGGCTTTGCTGTGTGCTGAGGCGGCCGAACCAGGCAGCCAAGGGGGGAGGGGCGTCCTGTGCTGGGGCTAGCCCCTGGGTGGGGGGTGGGAGGTGGGAGGTCTGTGGCTGCAGCATCCCTTTGCAACCCCTCGCTGGGATGGAGATCCAGGGCAATGGCTCTTGTTGGAGGAGGTGGGCTGTTGGGAAAGGTGGCTTCTCCCCATCCCATAAAACCCAGCACCTCCCTGGGGAGCAGTAGCAGGTCAGTCTCTGCTGGGGGTTGGGGGAAATCTCAAACTGTGGGGCTTGGTTGCCCCCCCTTCTACTCTGTATGGAGGCTTTGGGAGAAGGACAGGGCTTAAGATTTCTAATCCCTTGGATGTTGCCCTGCATTAGTAGCTTGTTTCGGCCTAAAAACCCCCGTCTGCCCCATTGTCATCTGTCCCTACAGGCAGGGGTATGAGTGGTCATTCCTGATGATTTAAGACTTGGCTAACGTTATAAATATTATCTAAAGGCAGGTGTCAGTTCCAGGCATAATCCCAGAGCAATGTGTAGCTAGGTGGCCCGTTTGAATAGAAGAAAAGCAGGAGATTCGGACCTGTGAAGTGCTTACTCAGTCGTGCTGCTGGCGTTGAGAGTGAGACCTGCTGTGTGCATCCATCTGGAGCCTGCGGGAGGTGGTGGGTCCCGCAGGGAGCAAAAGTTCAGCCTGGATTTTTTCAGGAGGACAGCATGGGTTTGCTTTTGGGGAGCAGAAGAAAGGTCTTTTGGGGGCTGAACACACCCCAAAATAAGAGAAAGGCATGTGGTCAGTCACCACTGCAGGCTCTAAAATTCCTGGGCAGGAGACCCTTCCCTTAGCTGCAGATACCAGGGAGCTTGTGGGGCTTTTAAAGCCCTGGTGTGGGCAGCAGGGATGAGCTGAGTGGTCCTCCCCATACTGGGAGAGAAACCCTGATAAATGTGAGCGCTGGGAGATGAGCAAGGGTTGAGGGGTGCGGTGCGAGAGAAGTGGCCCAAAATAAATGGGTGTAAAGCACCAGAGTTACCAGAGTTATGAACCTAGTGGTGTTAATAATGTTCCTATTATTATTGCTGGCTAGGAAACAGCATAGGCTTAACGGCTGGAAGCAGCAGCAGCAAGAGCAGGCACTAGGAATGGTTTCCAGGGCATTTATTTCCCCACAGGAGTGTGTTTCAGCAAGGGGCAGCTGGGGCTGGTGCAGCACAGGGCAGAGGCAGCGCACAGCCCGGCAGCCGTGACGGCATCCTGCAGCAAAGGCCCGCCGGTGGGAGAAGCTGACCCCAGCCTGAGGGTTGGGTTTCAGTTTGGTTCCCTAAAGAAACGCAGGTCAGGAGCTTGTGATGCTGGTTTCCTTTCTGGGCTGAACCCAGGGGATATAGCTAACCAACTCCAGCGTGCAGTGAGGGGCTTGGCAGGAAGCCAAGGACCCCAAAAGCTTCATGAACATTTGTAGTTCTGCTAATTAGCAGTTTCTGCTTGGTGGGGCTGTGCCACTGACAGGGGCGGAGGAGGGAGTGAAGGTGCCACAGCCTGCCCAGCCTGGCACCCGGTCCTGGCCGAGGTGGTTAGAGACCCTCTTGATGCCTCCTCCCAGTGATGGGGAACGTGAGCTCGTGTTTGCACTCGGGATGTTTTCGCTGGCCCTGTACCACCTGGGGTTTCTCTGTTGTGTAAATAAGGTTGAGAAATGGAGGAGAGTATGAGTTTAATGCTATGCAACACTCACCTAGATGAATTATTTTGCCCCAGACAAATCTTAGCGGTGGCTTTACGGCTGCGTTCTTGCTTGTTTACTCTGCCAATGTCATGGACCATTTGTCTCAGACTTTAAACATCTTTTACCGATTACTTCCTCTATTATTTTTCCAGAAACCAAAGTAAAGCTTACATAATATTTCCAGTTATGCAACCCACCATTCAAGTTTTGCTTGCTGGGAAACAATATGTGTTTGTTTTTTCATTCTTTGTTCTTTTCATTGGGGAAAACTTATCCTTTCTGTGTGTCATTGGAATTGTCTTTCTTTTGCAGTTCAGTGATGGACTTTTACCGGCCCTTTGCTGAGCACTGGTTCTGCTTTCACATCCTTGCTTGCCAGCACCAGAATGTAAGGTAGCTTGTTACACGTGATGTTAATGGGTGCAGTGCTACCAATTGCCACGCGTCAAGGTTAGTTGTGCACCTGTCATTTCAAAGGCTGCTGGCTTTGAGTCTCGGAATTTGGTTCTCTCCTGCAACTAATTTGGAATAATGTTTGAGATTTCTGGTAGCTGGTACCCTTTCTGTGTCATGTTTCTTCTCCGCTGCAGTATGGAGTGTAGAATAGCTGCTATAAAAACTAGAAAGAAAAATGTGGTTTATTAACCAGCATGTAAAATGCACTGGGCCGGTTCTGAACGCTTTCAGTGAAGAAACTAGAAATGCAAGTAATGTTGTACTGTCAGATTATGGCTATATATTAGCCAACATGTTGTGTTGTTCCTTCCCTCCCACACTGATTGCTTACGCCAGTGGTTCAGAACAGCATTGCAGGCATGTTACAGTGTTTGGGACCCTGTTCTAGGAGGGGTTGGTGTAGGATCTGTGGCTTTTTACTTGATGTCTCAAGTTAATGTGGTAATACAACCCAATATATAACGAGAAAAGCTCTGTAATGGAGATGCATATTCATTCAGTCTTAGGCCACAAACTGCTTGCGGCAAGGAAGTCAGGGTGCACCGTTGTATTTTATCTTCAGCAGCACTGAACTTGCCTCAGTAAGATCAGGATAACATTACAGCATGTCAAAGCTTGAACAGCAATGCAACTGCTTGCACATGATAACCTGGTGGTGGGTTTGAGCATCCCACTTCATCAACTGTCTTGTTTAGCAACAGAGCTAAATGACCACGTTAATCCTATAGCATGATGGTGAGTGGTTTCCTCCCTCCTACAGAACACCTGCACGTGACAGAGGCAGCAATCACCTGACTGGCTGGCAAAGGCCTTTTTAAAAGTAGCTTGACTGCTTGGGAAGTCAAAATATTTTTATACAAATTCTTCTGAGAATAGCAGCGTGCTTCAATACATGCTTAAGTGACTGGTGACTTCCAGTCAATGGAACTGGTGGATGTTGCTTTAACTTGGGCTTCTACATCCCCAACATGTAGCTATTTGGGATACTGTAATGGACCCTTAACCAGGGCTTCACAGTATGCCTGTAAGTGTGACAGCAAAAGGCAGTGCCCAGGGGTTGGCCTGTTACAACTAGAAAACAAGAGTGTTTGAGTAGCTGTTCAGTAACTTGCAGAAGCTAGACTGCAGCAGTTATTGGACAAGCCTGTACATGAAGGAAGCACTTCAGTGCTTTGCTCTAGACTTCATGCCAATACTGACCTCTGAGCCCACACATAACACCCACAAAATCACTTCCACCTGTTTAAACCATGCCCTTGCTATTCATGAAAGCATTAAATAGCATGGCAATTAGGCAACAGGCCCAAGCTTTCAAAAGTGGCTGCAAAGAGCAGTACTGACATTCTCTTACAATGACTTCTGTCAGAGACCTGAATTATTAGATTGCTTATTGATAATCAATCTTGACACTGAAGTCTAGTTCTGCATGCACTGGAGAGCAGACCATGCAGACTAAAAGAGTCACAGATGCCTTGAGGTGGCTTGCATCCACCTCTTGTAGTAAACAGGCCTTCTTTTCCCAGTCACTACACCACCCTGCCATCTTTGTTTTCTAGCAGTCACGAAATACCACTTATTTTTAAATCCCATTAGCACTTTTTTTGTCTTAACAGCAAGCACCATGCTGAACACCAGAAAGGGGAGAGCTTGTGCACAAAGCTACAAAGGAAGGGTAGCAGAATCCATCCTAAAATGCTTGCCCTCTCAAAAATGGGTGCAAGTTTATTACATAGCATATAATCTTAAGAAATGCTGTACAGTGGTTAGTGTGCATATGGTATTATACCTGCATGTTTTCAAAAGCTTTCAGGTAGAAGCTTGAGGAGCTATAAATACCCATCTTCTCAAAAGAAATAAGTCTACTACTTTGTAGTACACCAGAAAACACCACTGAAGCTCTTCTGGCACACAGTCACTGAAGGCAGTAGTTCAGCTGAAGGATATTAAGCTGTAGCCCATTGCTTTTATTCCTTCCGCTGCCCTTCCAACCACTGACACTTCAGTTCCACTTCCAGACAGTAAGTAAAAAAAAAAAGCAAACACACACAAGTGGGCATGATGGCTCTAGAAATTTATTTTCAGAGCTTAGTGCTTTAACTATGATTAAAATACTCATTAAGCAATTTAAAAATGCTACCAACTGGGTACTAGAACTAGACAGGAATACAACTAACACCACTACTTTCATGCACTGACAGATATTAGTTTGCTCATGCCACTGAAGTAGGATCTTTCCCGTTCACTCATCACTTCAAAATGTAGGGGTCTTCTACAGAAGTTACATTCAGCTGATGAATGTGGTTTCAAGTCTAGACCGACATCTTTCCATGTAGCCAGCAGTTTTTCTGTTAAGAACAGAAAAGATCAAGGCTTAAGACAGTGGACTGATTTAGGGAAGCAGCAAAAAGGAAAGTGTTAGCATACTATCCCTCCTTATTTGCTAGGACAGTAAGTGAATTCACTGTGACTTAACTCACTCAAGAGGTAAGCTATCTGGACTGCAAGTGAGTCTCAGCTATCCCCATACCACAGGACAGGACTGACTGGGCAGATCCATGTTTAAGACTGGTTAACAGCTCAGCTGAGAGCAGATTTCTTTGGACCCCACCTAACAAATGAAGATTAGTTTGGACAATGCATGAGCAGAGCCAGCTATGATGGAACTGACAGCGTAGGGTGGCACTGGCCTTGCATCCTCCATTCTAGGTTGTGGTGCACTGGCCTTTAAGTCATGCTCAAAGCAGGTTAAGTGCTTAAGTACACTCTTATATGTTGCAGCAGTGGAAAGACAATGTCCAGATAGCAACATCTAAAACTTAAGTGCTTCCTAATCTCATCTTTAGTACAAAGACTACATAGATAGCCCAGTATCTTCATTGCACTGATGCAAGAATCCACTCACCAAGAAAATAACTCATCATTTGAGGGGTGTGGTGAGGTGTAGGGGCAATACGTAGCAGCTCCTCTCCACGGGGAACTGTTGGGTAGTTGATTGCTTGGACATAGATGCTGTGCTGGCTCATCAGCTTGTCACAGATCTCTGTATTTTTAGCTGCATCTGCAACCTAAAGTTAAAACCTGTAAGTTACAACATCAACCAAAACATGCAATGTGGCAGACCTGCCAGCCCAACTGGGCTAGCCACAAGAATCCAACAGAACTAGTCTCCCCTGTGCCACTATGAACAGCATATACCTCAGAAGGCCTAGAAGCTTGTGCTGTGAAGTCCTCTTGGCATAAGCACACCATTGCAGCCTAGGCAGGTAGCTGTTTATATACAAAATCTTCTCTTTCCTACCTTGTTATTTCCCTACTTTCTGTATACTCTTAGGTTGTGGGTTTCATCCACTTTATCACTCTGCTTTACAACATTTATAGGAGGCAAAGATCAACTTAAGCCAGACTCTTGGCACATCACTGCTGAATACAAGGACAGGTTTGAACTTTGTGAAGGTAGTAACCAATACCTGAAAGTGTAACATGATCATGGACAGGAAAACAGGCACCACAGTCCTGTGTCAACAATATCCCAAGTACTCACCCGTATTGGAATGATGTGACTGGGGCAGTGCACCACAGGAAGCCCCGCATCCATCAGCATCTGTCTCATAAGCTTCACATTGCGCTGGTGCTGGCGCCTCAGAACTTGCCCCTCTGCACTCTTCAGAGTTCGGACAGATTCCAGGGCACCAGCTAAGAGCATGGGTGGCAGGGATGTTGTGAAAATAAAGCCAGCAGCATATGAACGAACAGTGTCTATCAGAGAACTTGTACTGGAGATGTAACCCCCTACACAGCCAAATGCTTTGCCTGAGGCAGGGGGGAAAAAAAAAAAAAAAAAAAAAAGCAGCCAAGGTTATTCCTTCCACCCATTACAAGGGCTTGAAGTATTATAACTTTTTTCAAGTAAAAGGCTATTTTGACTATGTACTTAATGTAGTCATCGACAGGCAACAATTCTAGCACTCTCTGCTAATCTTGTATTTACTCAGCACATGTTACAGCTTTTTTTTAAGCCAATCCTGCTAACACGGATCTAGCTATTACACAGCAAGGACAGTTCAAGACTCTCTCAAATACTTAAGTTTTGATTTTGGGGAAGACCTTACAAGCCCAATCATCAAGCATAGACTTCAACAGTGACCCCAAGTGATCAACATTAAGTCTCTCAGCAGATTTAAAATAATCTGTTCCAGAGATGCTAGAAATAGCCTATGCTCCTAGAGAGCACAGAAGGTTGTTACTGTGACTGTGCAGTAGAATGATCTGCCTCCCCTTTCCAAATGTTCAGGTATGAGAACAGAGCCACTGGCAAAGGTAGGGTGCCTGGTGAATGTTTCTGTTTCTATTAGGCTGTAACCCAAGACTAAGTTTCAAAGCCATGAAGTTTCCTATTAAGTTTATGTTTTAGAAGCTGTTTAAACAACTTTCTGATTTGCAGCAGTAAACTTACTAAGGCTGCATTCTATTCAGATAATAGCAGTTGCTTCAGTTCTTGCCAAATCTCTTTACATAAGTCCCCATCTCAAGTTTCTAGATTAGGAGCACTCCATTTCACATAAAGAACTAAGCACTACTAAATATAGAGGACTACCCTACTAGCACTCTCACCTGAATTTATTCCTGAGTTGTATAATATGCCACTGGAGGACTTTTTTCTAGCTTGTTTAAAGAAAAAACCCACAATGCTACCTTAACTGGTTTGTAAGGCAGTGTAAGTAGCTTAAAACAAGCTTTTCAGACTGTGGGACATACTTAAATCCTTTGGGCTTTCTGAAAAATCCTAGCCCCCAAGAGCCCTTAGGCAAGTTTATTTGAACAGATTATTTTGAGTTAACCCACTTAATTTGGCTGCTCAGAAGCTTTGCTGCTTTAGCTTCTGTAGCAGTGCCAGGCCATGCATACCAAGTGTGCCAGAGATGATGTCCATTTTGTGCATGATTCCATCCCGGTCTCCTATACCGCCACCTCGAGCTCCATACAGCCCCACAGCATGCACTTCATCCACAAAAGTGATAGCCCCATGCTCATGGGCCACATCACACAGCTCTTCCAGGGGACAGACTGCACCTAGGAACCAAAGCAGTGACTGGCAGTTTAGGATTTCCTGTACTCAGCTTGGATAAATACCACAAGTTCCCCCAAACACCAGGCACTTCACAAGACTATTTCATGTAGACCCTTACCGCGCTGTATACTTGCAGACTTAACATATGGATTATTTCAGCACTAACTGCACTGGAAGGGGAGAGAAAGGTTTGATGTCAGCTTACCATCCATTGAGTGAACAGTTTCAAATGCAACAATTTTAGGGGTAGATGGATCAGACTTCTTCAGTAGCTCTCGAAGATGGTTGACATCATTATGGCGAAATATGTGTTTTGGCACCCTACTGTTTCGGATCCCCTGGATCATAGAGGCATGGTTCCCAGAGTCAGAGTAGATCTCACAGCCTGAGGAAACAGCCCAGTTACTTCCTATACTTAAAAGTATAACAGATTCCCAGCATTACTTTAGGTATTGGAAGTGTTCAGGCAGCAAGGGTAGCACATTCTAGAAAGTAATGCTCTTGAACAAAAGAGCAAGTTACAGATCATGAAGCAAGAGTAATATTTAAGGCTTATTTTAGGTGTTTAAACTAAAATAAACTTGAGCTTAAGGAAATACTGAAGGGTTTTCCCAAGTCCTTAATACTTTTATCTAACTTCTGAAGTTAGAGTTCACACCCACAAGTGGGAGGACGCTAAATTCCAGTTGGAGTTTAAATGCAAGAACAAAAGACACTGAGCTTTTTGTCCAATTCTTTCTGCAGTTCCTAGATCCCAGTCTCAGTAGGCTGCTACATAATTTGCACAAGATGAACATAATTTGAATATGGCATTAAAAAACCCCATACTTTGCTGATCAAGTAGGATGAATCCTTAGTTCAGGTAGCTATTTGTAAAGTGTACTCCCAATTGTTTAGGGCATGCTTGTGGTTTTGTGGTAAATAGGGGGTGCAATCTGATGTCTCACCTGGCAGCATTTTAGCTAGAGTGAAGAGAGTGGAGTCATTCGCTACAAAGCAAGATGAGAACAACAGCGCTGCATCTTTTCCATGAAGATCAGCTAGTTCTTTTTCCAAATCAACATGAAATTTACTTGTTCCTGAAATATTTCTTGTGCCTCCTGCTCCAGCACCATGTTGTTTCAGTGTATCCCTACAGAAGGCCCAAAGAGAAGCATTAGTGTTACTGCATCACACAGATGACTAAATGATTATGGCCAAAAACATTTTAGTACATAATTGGCATTGTTCTAAAAAGGAACTGGCTACAAAAAGCAGCTGTTAGGTTTAAGGTCTTTTGAGCAACCAACACAACCAAGTACAGCTGCAATATACCACCCAGTTTATCTGGTAACATGATGCTATGATTTGGGGGCTTTAAAGAAAATCCAAAGAGCAAGGTCAGTGACTGACAGCCATACTGCAGTGATGGCAATAATATTAAGTTGCCTACCCCAGCTTAAGAGAAGAACATAAGTTTAATTATATACCAAGAATAATATCAGAAGCAGCTTATGTAGCACAGTACAGAAATCAATTCTTCAGAAGCCTTCCCACAAAAGCTTCTGCAGGGTGCTGTAGCTTGAAACTGCACCTTAAGAACATGGCACTACTCACATAACTGCTCCACACACACGAGGGTGACGACTCATCCCCAGGTAATCATTGCTGCACCAGACAGACACCTCTTTCTTCGTGATCAGAGAATCAGTATAATCATCTGCCATGGGAAAGACTTGTGCCTTTCTGTTCACCGTTTTGAATACACGGTAGGTGTGATCCTTCTTCTTTTCATCTATCTTTTTCTCAAAAAAATGATCATACTGGAAGGTGGATACAGCTGAAATGAGACAGATACTTAAGCACACATGAAATAATCACAAGAGACCAAGCCTGTGGGCATTTTGCCAGATAATCTTACATTTTGGCAAGTTATCCTGAAGTAGATGAGAGACGCTTTCTGGTCTTTGCTTCAGCATAATATCCTTAAACTTCTTGAGCAAGCCACTCTGCTCTTCTCCCTCAGTCTCAATGTTCCTCACTGTGGAAGTAGTGGGTATTTTGGCAAATTCTGTACCTACAGACATTGTAATAAATTCCGGTGAACTTGATCAGTATGAAACAAAATTAAGTAAGTTGAGTTCAGCAAAGCAAACATTTTAAGTAGCTCTATTCTTTAGGAAGCATGTGCCTGAATCCACGTGCCCTTTAGGATCAACTTATTTCATTTGCTTAATATTTGCATTGTACAGGACAAAAGGAAAGCCTTGCAAATTCAAATACAACATTTCCCTGCAATACATTTGGTTCATCATGACTCAGAAAACTACCCTATAGAGCTACAGGATTTGTCTGAAAGAGTTGTTACACACCCAACTAAAGGCAAAATTCTAGCCAGCCACTTCCTTTTTGTTCCTAGTATTTTGTTCAGTTGCACAGATTTTTCTTTAAAACTATGCCACAATAAACAAACAGGAAAGAAAAATAAGCTTCCCAAGACAGATGGCAAAGCTTTACTGATGTTGCCGAGAAGTTCCTTCCTTTGAAGAGACAGCCCTTCCACATCAGGAGTGCAAGCCATCAATACCCTTTAGTGCTATTAAAAAACCAAAATATGCTTGCTTGCTTTCCAGCTTGGATTTGCATTGGTCCTTGCCTAGTACCTCAACCCAGTTTCTTCCATATCTGGATATGCCACTTTAGTCTACACCAGCACCCTGATAAAGCTCTCTTTAGTTCTAAGCATCCACTTCGGGTGTGATCATTAACTTGATTCACCCATTTAGAGCCAGCATATCAAAATACAGTATACAGTACTCCTGCACCAAAGTCACTCAGGGAAAACACAGCTCAATATTGCAGGTGTACCATTAACACCTACGTTCTCCAACAGCTTTTTATTGCAGTTTCCCATAACCCTACCTGTTAGACTCTGCACGCTCTAGAGTCAAGTCAGGCACCAGAAGTTCTCTCAGAAGAAACCAACACTTCAGCACAGAAAATACATACCTTTCCTGTCCACCTGCATCTCCTGCACATCCTCCTGGAGTTCTAGGCTGGCCTTGCAGAAAACGTTACTGTTCTTGTGATTCATCTGAGCTGCCAGGAACGGGCATTTGGTAGCAGAGCTCTGGCTAGCACCAGCAGGTGGATGGCCGGTAGGTGGCTGGGTTCCATCTGTGTTCTGTTGGGCCACCTCTTTGGCATTTTTGGCTTCCGAGGTGAAGACAGAGAAGGGAATGCACTTCAGCTTGACCATTTTAATACACTGACAAGCTTTTCTATCCCTTACCTTTGCAACTAATTTAGCACAGGTCATTCAGAACTATTTAACTGAGCAGTAACTTGTACAAGCACAAAATCCCAGTAACACCTGAGGGGAAAAAAACCCAGTACCTCCCCTCCACTCCCAAGGGGATGATTTCCTTTGGGGTTCAGCTATTTCCAGCCACCAGCCCCTGCTCTGCTGGAAGCCTTGACTCCTTCCACGAGTGCCAGAGTAAGGATCTCCCAGGGAATGTTACTGGGGGGTGAAAAGCCGCTTGTGTGGCCCAGGATGGCGGACCCCCACCCGCAGTGGGATGGCCTAAAGCCTTCAACTTACACGGTACCCGTGCCTGGTAACCAGACATTTAAAGGATTAAGCAACCCTCATCTTGAGGCTGCCCGTTCCAGAAGTTTCCTGCTACGACATACAGCATCTGCGTTACTTGTTTTTCCTTGAGGACGACTATGTCTGGGTAGCAGGGCCGGCTCCCCACTGCGGTTACGGCGGCCTAGCCCGGGGCCCCGCAGCCCACCCCCGGCAGGACCTGGCTCCGCGGCCTCCGCTGCCCCCCCGGCCGTACTCACCCCGGCGGGCCGTGGGGGTCTCCTCCTCCGCCTGCTGCCCGCGGGCGGCGGACGTGGCCAGGGCGCGGGTAGCGGCCGGGGGCGCCGCCTCCATCATGCGGGGGCAGTGCTGGGCGTAGAGCAGCAGCGAGGGCCCGGCCTTCTGCAGAAAGGCCTGCGAGACGCGGGCCAGGAACGGGCAGCGCCGCACGACCGCCTCCATCCTCGCCGCCTGAGAGGAGAGCCGACGCGATATCAGCGGGAAGCGACACACGAAGCACCAGCAACACACCCGGTCACGGCCCCAGCCACCGCCGCTGCCTATATAACCCCGCCGGGCACGGCGCAAGCGCGCTGCCGTCGCCCCGCCGCCACACGGCGCAGGCGCGGCCCGGACCGTGGAGGGGCTGGAGGCGGTGGCGGCTCCCGGGGCGGGGGGAACGGAGGTGGTTCTGGGCGGTTCCTGCGGGAGCGAGGGGGTCTCTGGGCGGCTCTTGGTGGAGCTGTGAGGCGGTGGAGGGGCGCCGGGCAGCGCCTAGGGGAGCAGTAAAGAGATGAAGGGGCCCCGGACGCCGTGAGGGGCTAGAGGTGGCCTGAGGAGACGGAGGGGTCCTGTGCGGCTCCTGGGGGGTCGTGAGAGGACGGAGAGGGGCTAGGCGGCTCCTAGGGGAGCCGTGAGGAGATGGAAGGGCCCTGGGCGGCTCCTAGGGGAGCCATGAGGAGGTGGAGGGGCCCTGGGCGGCTCCTAGGGGAGCCATGAGGAGGTGGAGGGGCCCTGGGCGGCTCCTAGGGGAGCCATGAGGAGGTGGAGGGGCCCTGGGCGCCATAAGGGGCTGGAGGGGGCCCAGGTGGCTCCTTGGGGGCGCCATGAGGGGATAGAAGTGCCATGAGCGTGCAGAGGGGGCTGGGCAGCCGCCGGGGTGTCGTGAGGAGACAGAAGGGGCCCGTAGCTGCCGAGGGTGTGTGTGAGGGGACAGGGGGGCAGCTGGCACCGGGGTCTGTGAGGGGATGGCCACAAGGGAGGCATGGTCCGCGTGGGAATTGGGAGCAGGTAGTTCTGCTCTGGGTTTCCCCTCAGCCCCTGGCTGTGTGATGCTTGCTTCCCAGAAGTACTGGAGTTACTTACCCCCAGGACAGTAGATCTGGGGGCCCCTGGTGTGCCTGTTCATTGGAAAGTACAAGCTCTGAGTCAGCTCAGTGAGGAAACCCGTTGCTGCTCAGGCAGATCTCACACATTTTCTTCCTTAAACATGCACTTCTGACTCCTTGTGGAGTCCTTGCACAGGGGCTCAGGAAACAGCAGCGGAGTCTCAGCTGGTGGTGCTGATCCTGAACCCCTCTCACTTTGCCTACAGCCAGTATGAATCTTAACAGTTTCTTGGACAGTGATGCTCAGATTTCCACCACTGCATTTTTGAGGCATTGGTGCCGCTGCCTCAGTTTTGAAAAGAGAGACTTGTGAGAATAATGGCAGCAAGTAAAATAGAGCCCTGCATCCTGTAGTTTGCAATGGACGTTAAAGTTCATTTGTCTGAAAGAATATTTACAGGTGGGTAACGATAAAAGAAGCTTTTGTATATGTGGCCATAAGAGCTGCAGTAGCACTACTAATTCCTGTAAGCATATACTAACTGCTGAAGTGTGGAAAGAATGGAGAAGAAAGATGACAATGCATTTTTTCTTCAGCTTGCGAAACTGATTTCACGGAAGACAGGATTCAGGCAGAGTACTGCCTCTCGGCCTTCCACCCTCAGCCAGCTGAGAGCCAGCTTGGGCACTTTGAGGCAAGAATGGTTTTTGTAACAGGTACAGAGTTTTGAGGAGAGCTGTTTTAAAGCTTGCTCTTACTTGACTGATTTGCATGTAGTCATGTTGTGTCATTACTAGAAGGTGCTTGTAGCAGAGTAAGTGGGGAAATACAAAACCTATGTTGAACTGTGGCTGCTGAGCTCAAGCTTGGATGCAAAAGGCACTCAGAAATTATTGGTCAGTATTTACATGTTGCAAATTAATCTTTAGATAACTCTTCTGTCAGAGGGTAGGGGAAAGACCTGCAGGATATTTCCTTTACCGTCCTCTCTTCATCACTGACCCACTTTAAGGATGCTGGCTGCATATGTAAACTTTGTGATCTCAATAAGCAGGTCGAGAGGAAGGCAACCTCAAAACAATCAAATGGCAAACTCACTGTCAACTCCAGTTGATATGACTTTACAAGGCAGGGTGTGGGATTTGGATTTTAGTAGGGCTAGATGTTTTTTTAAACACAGTTCACTTACTAGGAATTTAAGACAGCATTGTTTAAGAAGTCTTGATGCTTAGATCTTAAACAGTTCAGCTCATTATTCCACTGATGTAATGCAGAAGTTACTGTTAAGAAACAGCCTTTCATAAGTGGGCATCATTCAACTATATATATGCTAGTTTTATTTTTTTCTGTAAATAAATGATTAAGGCTATGGTATTTGACTTGAGCCTGTGTAGCAGTTGTGATAACAAGAGTCTTGGTCATGTGGTAATACTCAGACTGTGCTACAAATTATTAGTTCAGTTTACTCATGAAAAGTGCTTGCTTTTTTTTTTTTTTTTCCACAACTGGCTTTCACTTTGTTACATGCCTCAAATATTTTTCAAAATACAATAGTTAATTATGACTTGAAGTTTAAAGACACTTGATCTGTGTTTCAGATTACTGCTATCCCTATTCCCTTGACCATCAATATTTGACTCGCAGCCCTGAAGCTTTGTATCACAGTTACTTTATAAAATGAGGAAATATCGTTACATTCCACTATGTAGATACCTGATGAGTCTCCTTAGAGGACAGAGTTAATGTGTCTGAACCTAAGGGATCACTGCGGTACTACTTGGATTATTTTCAGTTTTAACGTAAGTGAAGTCCCATATGCCTGATTGATAGCACGTTGATAGTATTTTTCCTTTTCCTCCTATTCTTCCCTTATTAATTAACAGTGGTACTTAAGAGGAACAGAGGGAATACATGTTTTGTCATAAGAGGCACCAGAGAAAGGTGTTGTACAAATACAGTGGCAGAGTACTGCAACAGGCTGCAGAGCTTGTCTGCGCGGACACCTGCCACAGCAGATTCAATCCCACAAAAATCTTATAATCCTTCTTTAACCTGATAATCTTAACAGCAGCATTTTACCATGTTGCAAGGTTGAGGGATGAAGTACATTAGTCTGCTCTGTTGCTGGAATTCAGAAACTTGTGGTTTTGTATTCAAAAGTGCATGTGAAGTCTGAAGCCTGAAGAGCATGTCCTTTTTACACAAATATTGTTCAAGGCTGGCAGCTGAAACACAGTGACCTTGGCTATGATATGGAGATCTCCAAGTGAAGCAGATCTCCTGGCTTGCCTGTCAGACTTCCCTTCAAGCTGTGCTATTAATCAAACACCGCAATAACGCTTCTTTAGAGCTTCATTTTGGTGAATTTATTTAACCTTGTACATGACAGGAATTGCGCAGAGCTAAATAGCAGTGGAATGGCATTAACTTGACCCTCATCTTGGAGAGCTGCCGAAGGAACATGTCCTTGTCAGTGCACAGAGACAGCTGTGAGCTCTGGGACCAACAAAGTGGGGAAAAGTCAAAGGAAAAGATTGTCTTATCAACTGCTCTGCCAGTTTCCTCCCTTTGGAAATATTGCCAGAGCTTATATGTTGAAGGTGAAGTAAATACTAATAAAGCTGCCATTAATTAAAATTTCTTAGGGCTTTAGTGGATTAATTAAATGGTATTTAAAGATGTTAATTGTGGCAATGTATTACCGTCATCCTACAGGGCTCAGGAGAAACTAGCATGAAGTGCCACGCAAATGCTGTTTGCCACACTCCAGAAGAAGGACTTCAGACTGCGACAAGGGACAATACCTTAGCAACTCAAGGGAGAACAGAGAGCCTGTCCCAAGAGAGAAAGCAGGCTTATGTAGCCTGTCTGGAGAGAGATGGCAGGTACTATGGGCAGGGGAGAAGCAATGACTGGCTCTGAATATGAATATGAGTATGAAAAGGACGGAATAGCATGTAATAAAGAAGGAAAATGGTTTAAGCTGAGAGGATGGTATTGGTGTAAGAGCAAATTTATTCATCTGGCTGTGACAAAGTTTAGGTTGGAAGGTGGGTGGTTCCTAGCTGTAACAGTGTTGGAGCAGTCTTTGGAGCTGGTACCTGAGACACTGCATACCAGGTAGATTCAGCAGAGGAAGCTCCATCTGCCTGAAAGGCCCATGTGATGCACTGGCAGGAGAAGGAGACTCTAAGCTAACCTGAGAGCCTCTGCTGATTTGATTTGCTGAAGCCCATTCCATTCTGATGATTTGCCCATTTCTTTGCTAAATAAATTGCAAGAGGGGGAAGAAAAGGTTAGATTCCAGCAGTTTGGGAGGTGAATGAGAAGCCACAGGAAGTGCTTCCTGTATAGAAATTTAAATGGGGGAAAAAATCCCCTGCCACAGGGTCAAGCTGATTTCTGCAGATGTCTATGGTTGCTGGTGGAGATGGTCTCTTTCACGTTGCTCCTTTACCATAGACTCATGTGTAAGTTACCTTCAATACTTCCCTCCCATCCCTATTCTCTTAAGCATGTTTTGCCCAATATTTCTGGAAGCAGAACCTGATTCACAGATTTGTAGCCTTTATCTGGCCTCACATCTGTCAGCAGTTAGCTCCTTTCATGGAATTTTAATGAATTTAACAGTTTTAAGAGAGCATTTAGATACTTCAGCAGAAATTCATGAGTCAAAGCCCCTCTGCACTCAGCCTGTCCAAATGAGAGCATAAAACTGTACCATTAGCAACATTTAATCCCTTTTGCCCACTTCTGAAGTCAGAGCTGCACATATTCCTAATTTTTTCCCACCCAGTCAGTGTCATGAGAGGGCAAGCCAGAAAAACAGTTCCCCCTTCCTATACACAAGCTACTGTCTATATTGAGGTCTGAATTTTCCAAGGGAGTGGATGTGGTCCTGACATCTGGATTTAATCCAGACTCAAATTCCAGGCTTAGATCTGAGAACTTCCGCTTCTGGTCCCGAGACCAGCAGTTCTTAGAGAGAACTTAGTTTACCTTTTAAGGCAAAATTTGAGGGTTGTGATAGTAGCTGCATAGTGAAAATTCTTCCCATGCTGGATTTTTTTAGCAAATTTTCCTCCTTTGGATCCACTGTCATCTTTATGGGACAGAACAGGAAGTCTCATTTCTTTATAGGATCCTCTAATCGGTAGAGAATTCAACCAAGCTGGAAGTGCTGCTGAATGCTGAGGCATGTGTGATCTGTTGCAGAGTGACTGAACAGCACCCCAGTTCCAGAGATGCAGGCCAGGCAAGCTTCTTACCCCATCTATTACCAACAAGCACTGAGTTACTTTTCTCCCCAATGTAATGGATATCTTATACAATTCAGGAACTCCCAGTGCGTCCTCACAAGGGTGTTAGGTCAGGACACTTTTGCCCATCTGCCAGGCCCCAGGTGCTGCCCATTGATGCAGAGGAGTTTAGTCTCTTGGCACAGTCCCATTACAGGGACATGACTTAGGCTCAGCTGGGACAGCAGAAGCTGTTGCCACCCTCATACATACCCTGTACTTCTGCTGAAGGGAACCACTCTCACACCAGGGCTGCTGCAGTTACAGCCCATCGGATTAACTTATCCAGCAGTGGTTTATCTTCATTCCAGAGTATCTCTTTGACATGCCTCCAGTTGCTTCAGATGTGGAAAATCACACAATAGTCCTTTTTTTATCTTGCATCCTCGAGTTTGTCTTGCTTTTTGGAGCTCACAGCAGGAAATGATACACAAATCCTTCCAGCTACTGTGAGCTTTGGCGCACTTTGCAATGATTTGCATTCACACCCTTGTTTGCTCCTCTCTCAACAGTTTTCTTCCTTCTTTGAGAAAGAACAAGTAGACTCCAACCAGTATATTTTTAGTTAGGATTGTTGCTGGGCTTCAGCCTGTCATTTTCCTTGCATGTTTCAGCCCTCATTTCTCCTCATTAGCTACTCAGGCAGAGACACCACCTACTACATCCAGTTTAGGAGCCTGAACTCTATATAGTCAGCAGCAAGCAGAAATACCTTAGAAAAAGTGAATCTGAGTGTTTCCTGTACAAAGGTGTGAAAGGATAAGGAAAGGACTTAGCTCTGAATTCAGAGCTCTCTATAGCTCTCTGTAACTGGAGTTTCCAGACAGGAATCATGTGGCTAGCCTGCTCCTCTCTATATAGGAAGGACAGCTGACAGAGGAGAAAAGAAGTGGGAGAAAAGAAGCCCACTTTGAATTTAAATGCTCCAGGCTCAGAGAGACACTCAAGTCATGTTTATGTAGTAAAGCATCTTTGCTACACCAGGTAGCTCTAGTGAGCTCCTACTGCTGCTCATATCTGCATTAGTGTGGGCATTTGCAGGAAGGTGGAAGTCAGAGCAGAAACAGGATTGATTGTAAAAGGCCTTGAAAACAAGGAATTGTCCTACAGCAGTGAAAAATGCTGTGCTGGAGCCAATGGGCTGTCTCTTTTAAAGCAACGTCGATGGTAGGACTTTTCTGTGAAGCAGAAGACAACTAGAAATCAAGAGCGTACCTTGTTCTCTCTCTCTTGCCCTCTAAAAATATACTGGGTTTGGCTGGGATAGAGTTAATTGTCTTCATAGCAGCTTGTATGGGGCTATGTTTTCGATTTGTGATGAAAATAGTGCTGATAACACAGGGATGCTCTAGTTGTCATTGAACAGTGCTTGTACAGTGTCAAGGGCTTTTCTGTTTCTCACACTGCCCTGCCAGCAGGTTGGTTGGGGTACACAAGAAGCTGAGAGGGGACGTCCCCAGCTAAGCAAAGGGATATCCCACGTTATATGACATCAAGCTCAGGGTGGAGGCTGGCTGAGGCTGCCGTTGCTCAGGGACTGGCTGGGCATTGGTCAGTTTGTGGTGAGCAATTGTTTTCTTTTTCATCACTTGTTTTTCTTGGGTTTCGTGGTGGTTTTTTTCTCTCTTGTTTTTGTCCTTTTTTTTTTTTAATTATTAAACTATGTTTATTTCAATCTCCAAGTTTCCAGTTTTACCCTTCCGATTCTCTCCCCCATCCTACCTGGGAGTGAGCAAGTGTCTGTGTGGGGATTAGCTGCCTACTGGGGTTAAACCACAACAACAACAAAAATATCTCTGACTTGTATACCTGTCCCATGGGCCGGCCACAGACACCTTACAAGTCAGTAGCATATTCAAGTGCTGTCACTCCTCCCTTCACCCCAGACTCAGTTTGACATAGTAAGTTAAATCCTTTGTATAAACTGATGTTGTTTTGTTTGTCAAAATGGAGATTTTTTTGGACTAGACAGGTTTTTAATCAGTACTATTTCCTGCAGTTGTACATGCTACCTTTTTTCCCCCCAAGTGTAATAATACAAGTAAGATTGCCTTTTCAGCCTGGGAATAGGGATAAAAGCATCCTGTGAAGTCCTAATGGTCTCTGATCTCTTTTGGGCAGGTGAAATGATGGGATTTCAAAAGGCTGTCACCTTAAAATGTTTATTGTAGGGATAGTAAACCTACAAGCAAGGCTGGTTGTTGTGGTGTGTTTCAGCAAAGGCTTATTCTTCTCTTACGCATCCAGTATTTTTATTTCTTCTGCAAGGATTGATAATTCAGTGAAATAAGGAGGAGAAGCATTTCAGAATTAAATACCTACTGATGACATGAGAAGGTGGGGGAAAATCCCCCTCCTGACTAGACCGAAGCTGGGAGTTCCTGTGTGGGTGGTATTCCATGAATTAGTACCTACTAAGGCAGCTGAGTACTGTTATCTGGGTGGCTTTTCTTCTTATCCCAGCTATTCCATAGCATTAGATATCGCTGGTTTTGAGACAGTCTTAAGAACTGTCTTGGAGAAAAGAAGCAATAAACAGAGGGAAGTGTAGAGCAGTTTTGATCTTGTATTGTTTCTGTCAATGGTCAAGGGAACTTTATAGTTGAAGAATTATTTGTTACAGTTTATATTAGTTGCTGTAGTTGTATAGTCAGTTAGAATTAGCTCCTTGAAAGAAACAATCCAAAGTGTTGAGAGGGAGGTGGCCAAGCAGCACAGCAGAAGGATGCCTGGTATCTAAGTGGAGATGTTCCAGACGTGAAAATAGCATGAAAGTGTGTGGTAACAGGGTATGAAACATCCAGAGCCAAACCCACTCCTGTGAGTGGGAGGAAAGTCTGCATGACGCCATAGCCTGTGTGCCACAGCAGAAAGCTGGAAGGATGAGCTATAGCCTTCTTGGTGTCCAGTTCCTTCCTCTGCAAATCTTTTTATCTCCCAGTGTAAGCATTGGTGCATTCTGCCCATGGGGCTTGCTGTGCTATTTTGCAACAGCTCTTGTTGATTAACCTTTGAGGTGCGAGATGTGTTATTTCTCCTCGTGCTCTAAAGATTATAGATAAAGTTAAAGGGTGGTGATATGTTATGAAAATGAGAAGTGTGTCAGTAATAGGGAAGAAGGGGCCTGTGCTGAAATATTAAAGGAGGAGATTAGCACATCATTATCTTCAAATCTGAATTTCAGAGCTGCAGACCAGAGAACTCTGTGACATGTTAAGGTTATTGGAGGCTTCCATTCCTTGTTTGCCTTTGTACTGAACTCTTAAAAAAGCTGGCAGGTGCTCTGTTTGCACTGTCTTACAAACTGCTGAAGTCATGCAAAGCTCTGGGCTCTACTTTCAAGGCTCTTGGGCCTCTCTGCCTGCCAAGCAGCACAGGCAGTATCAGGAGGAGTACATGTGAGGACCAGCCAGCACAGCTGGGATGGGAGGTTTCTTGGGGTACTGTGACCCCACTGGAAGTCTTTTCTGCATGTAGTTTGTTTGACCTGGTGGTCTGCAGCTGCTTTGAACACCATTCCAGCTATGGAGATGTATGGGACTAGAGATATCAAAGGAGTGAGTTATCTCTGCCTTGGTGTGCTGAGCAAACCTAGTCTTGTCAGGTATTGGCTTGAGGTGGTGGTAATTGTTGGAAAAAGTGTTGCTTTTGCATCTCCAGGAGATGCAGTAAAGAACGTGGAGTTGCTAATGTCTCTAATAATTTTCAGGAATCCCTCCACTTAATCGGGTGAGATGAACGTGCTTTCTCTTGGAAATGCACATTGTCCCCAGCCCTGGGCAAAGAAGAGAAAAGCTGATTCTAGGAAATGTCCTAGAAAGAGATGGAAGTGTGAATGTTGCATAACAAAAACAGTTGAAAGGGATCAGCTGAGAAATTAGGAGTGAAATGGCAACATTACAAACCTGAGGTTAAGTCATTCTCTTTATTTCCATGCCTGGTTTCTCATGTTGAATTGATTGGGAGGGCAAACCATGGGAGTAAAGGATGGTTTAGCATTAGTGATTGATCATGTGATTGACCTGTGTGCTGTGGTTTTACATACAGCTGTGCTAATCTTATGAAGCTTTTATATACATTAAAAAATCTAGTCTCTTCAGACTTGCAAGTTGCAGCACTTTGCCCAAAAATTTCTGCAGACATTCCGTAAGCTCCTAGGGGAACTAGAGTGTAGTTGTAATGGTTTGATTTTTTTTTTTTTTAGTACTTCCAATCATGATCTTTAAAGGCCTCTGGTCTTGACAAGTCTCTGCTTCAAAGTTTAACTTGAAAAAGCAATTCAGAATTCATGTTCTCAAAAAGTTGCATCTTGTTTCCAATGTGAAATTTGATAACGTGTTGATTAAAAAAAGAAAAAAATCTAGTGTTAGGACAGAAGATCTCTCTTTACGACACCTCTCTCTTAGCACTGATAAGGGATGATAGATGACACAGGGAGAAAGTACTGTGGTGTGGTGATGGTTCTATGTGGAGAGGTAATTTGCGGTGAAGGGTAGCTGATTCTCTCCGGCTATCAGTAGCACCAGCAAACTTTCAGATTAACTTAACTACACAAGGCTATTGCTGGGATGCTTGGGTTTAAGCTGTGGCTGAACTGTTTCCCCAAAAGCCCTGTATTTCTGTTTTTTTGTATTTCTGTTGTTTGGCATTTTGGAGTCTGCAAATACAGCCCGGCTGGCATGGATTAATTTCAGTGTTTAACAAGTCAAAAGGTGGTTTTAACAAGTAGAGAGGTGGTTGGGTTGCCTTGCAACGTTTGCCGCTAGCCCATTCACTACTTAAAGGTTAATTCTTCTGCCTCTGATAGAGTGTACTGAGCAATCTCTGGTCTGGTCTGGGTGTGAGGTAAGGTGTTTGGGTTTTTTTTGCCAAGCTGCATTTTGTGAGGCAACAGTGTCTTGGAAGAAGCAGTTTTGGGGAGAGATGTCATGCTGGGCAACACAAGTTTACTAGATCAGGCTCTAAGATAGGAAGCAGACATTCATTCTGTCCAACCTGTAGCAGGAATGAGATCCTGTGGTGGAGGGTGGGTACTTGGGAGGGCGGCAGCCACACCTTCAGCCACAAAACAGGACCCAACAATAATATACAAAGGTGTGCCAACCCTGGATCCTTGTGCTATCTAGTGCTGAAATCCAGAAGGGTCGTCAGGGCTTGCGTAGTGCCTGGCCTTGCACTTTGGCTGGAGGAGGGAGAGCAAAGAAGTGTGCTGCTCTTCTGTGGGTAAATGAAGGGGACAAGCTCTGGGTTCCCTTGTAAGCCTTTGGGACCACGGATTGCTCCGTGCTACTTGTGCTCTCTGTACTACTGTCTCAGAAAGGTGGTAACCTTTTCTCTGTTTGCTTCAGCTGGGTTCCTAAAACTGCACATCTCCTTCACAGCAAAAGCCCTATCAAGATTATTTACCATGAAGGACAATGAGATTTTGAGTGAGTAATTGAGATTTAAAGCACCAATTACAAGAACAAATAAACTGGAGCTGCTTCCTCAGCTTGTGTTTTAATTGGAAGAAGTGATTTCAGTACATCCTTCCCAAAGTCCCTTGCACTGTCTCTTGGGCTTGATAGCCAGTGACCTAGTTTTCATGTACCGATCTTGCAGCATGTCCCTCACCCAGCTGCACTATGATGAGGGAGAACAGTGCATGTGTGTGGTGGTGATGATGCATATGCCTGGAGTTTGATTGCTCTGCTTTTTAAAGTTTCCTTGGGTAGAATTACTGTTTTATGTTTACTTGGCAGCTTTTCTCCCTGCTGTTTGTTCTGGTTTAATTCTATGGAGTCGTGTCTGTTCCCTGGTGTGCTGTCAGTTGTGCATGTTGCTGAATACAAAGCCTTTGGGGGTGGTAGTGAGCACAAGTGACACCTTAATAATGGATCCTGGAGACACGGCTTTAGTACTAAGCTGCCCCCATCTCCCAACAATTGTCAGTTTAGGGCTTATTAGTCACACATCCCTTCTTTCAAACAACTATTTTTAATGCTTCTTCTGTGTTCTGAGTCCTCATAAGCCCTGTTAGATTTTTCTGTCTTTGCTGATGGTGGCTGCTTTTTAATTGCTCAGGTAGCAGAAGTAGGGCTTGAAAACTCAATCAACATTATCTCAGCTGATCTCCCTGTCACAAGTGGATTTAAGCAGATCAAGATATTCATAGGGATCATGTGTGGATGCAAAGCACAGCTAGCTGTAGAGGCCAAGGCAGATCACATGCACCTGGACTGTTCTCCCAGGTGTCAGCCTTGCCCTCAGCCAATCTCTGCCACCCTGCTGCCAGCTGGGCTCTGTGCTGTCATGGTCAGGGGCCAGTCTTTCTGCCAAGTCAACAACCCGGCCCTGTAAGCACACAACCTCTCCTAACTTCATCTGCAGTGTCAAGCCCTTTTCTCCACTGTCCTTGATGCTGCTTTGCAGCACCTATGTCTCAGGGCTGTGACTGCCAGCCCTGCAACCCTCTGCACAAGTTGGGGCAGTGCACGTGGAGAAGCTGGAATCTCTTAGCTTCTCCCACAGGAGTCAAGGGAAGAAGTGACTTGTGATAGCGCACCCCAGCATGGAGGGGTGTGGGGGAGAAGAGCAGGGCTGCAGGTGAAGTGTGGTGCAGGGAGCCAGGGCTCAGCTGTCCATCAGGGTTTGGTACAGCTCCTCTGCTGGAGCCTCATGTCTGCTGGCCCCTGAGCTGTTTTCGATCCCATCTCTCTCCTGTTTCATGGTTTTTTATGTCAGTGTGGTTTGGGCAGTGGGTAGTGAACAGGCTCCCGGCTGCCATTGCTTCCTCAGAGGAGATGGGGAGAGTCTGGCATGTCTGCTGGCTAAAAGCTTGGCAGAGAGCAGGCTGGGCAAAGCAGGTGCTGCTGCCAAATGGGATATTGTCCCCAGATCTCTGGGGGCTGGCATTACTCCAGCCTGCTTCGGGCTTAATGAGCTACCTTATCTGTCATGTTCCCCATGGCAGATCGGGTCTCTTCAGGATTAATTAAGGATCATAACTGTGACCTAGTTACCAGACTTGCACTATTGTTAGTGGAGCTCTCTGAGCCACCAGGCTGTTTGAGAGAGCTTCTTACCCTTGTCTGCTCTGGTTACTCGCTCTATATAGCCTTCTGGGACTGACTCTGAGCCCCAGGCAGGATCACGTTACATTAATTTCTCTAACAGATTATTGCTTTACCCTTGGGTAGGTAGCTAGCTGCTTCCTGCTTGCAGTGCACTATCGGTGTGGGGATTAGATACGCTGGCATACATCTTTTGCGGTGTTGTCTCCCATCTGGAGTGGAGGGGAGATGAAGATGAGAAGAGGTCAGCTGCAAGATTAGGGAGGATGGTGCTGGAAACAAAATCTTGAGACAGTCCAGTTCTGTGCTGCCGTGCCTTAAACCATACTGGTGCTGAAGGGCTATCCCTGGGTCTCTCTTCTCTTGGCTACTCAAATCCTTCTCATTTCCAGTTTGTACTTCATTGTAGCAAGCCTTTAGGAATGCTTCCCATAAAGGAGCAGAAAAGACTAGAGCTTGAGAAATAAATTGAGTTCAAGCTCTTCTAACTCTGGTTCTTGCTTGCCAAATTTTCAGGTAGGGCAGTGTTCCAGCTGGAAACTACTCAGTCTCATATTCCTGTGGTCTGCAGACCTGCTACAACCAGGTCCTTCCTTTGGCTGGGAAGGGGCAGCACTACAGGGATCATGGTGGGGGACTTGTCCCCTTCACATCTACCTGCTCTCTCCTTCCCTCCCTTTTCTGCTTGTTTGATGAGAGCTTGCCTTGCCTTGTGGATTGAATCTCATGCAGCCGGGCCCTTGCCTGGGCTCACAGCCTCGTGCTGAGGGCTGCACATGGCGTGTTTACTGTTCATGTGAGGAGGGTTTATGTCCCTGAAGCTCCCCTCAGTCCCCCATGGTCCTTAACTAGCCTGATATTCTGCTTAGGGTCTGATCATGTCCCCAGTGGGATCACAGCAGCTCCCACTGATTTCAGGCAGGAAGAGCGTGAAGGAGGCTGTTGAGTGGGACCCCTGGGAAACAGCGCTTCACTTTGTCCTCAGAAGCACGCGCAGCGGGGGAACCGCTTGGCTTTTCTCCTCTGCCTCAGGAAACATCTCTTGAGTTCCAGTGACCTGCTTATTATGTAGGTCATCATCAGCTGGAAGGAAAAAACAATTTCAAAAGTAGGAGAAATCTAGCAGGGTTCCTCCGCTGAGCAGCTCTTTCTGGAAAAGCAGGGAAAGTTGCCCTGGGGGAGGTGGCAGGCAGCGTGGCCTGTTCCTCTTCCACCCACCCCGGGCAGAGCACAGAGGGGAATCTCTGCAGCTGAAAGGATGTGTGATACTCTGAAAGCAAGCAGATCCAGCGTGCCCTGTGATGGGGGAACAGTGCATTAAGGTGGACAATAGGAACTTGATTTGAGTGGTCAGGGGTTGTTTGCCCTCCAATGACTTTCTCAAGCTTGGTTTTGGTAATTAGGAGGTTGTTTCTGCTGGTCTTACCTTGGTTATGTGTCTGCACAGCAGAGACCTGTGCCATGTGTGCTGGAGGAGCTCTCCCTGCTGGGAGACAAGGCTGTCCTGCCAGGGATAAAAAGGGGACACAGAACAAGCAAATGCCTCTGGGTGCCAAAAGTAAACTGAGACCTGAACCAAAACTCATCTCAGGGTTGTGCCGGTGGCATTACCCGGGGGCTGCTCCACTTTGCTCGTAGCAGAACTGACACCTTGTGACACCCTGAGAAAAGAGCCTTAGTGTAAATTTCTGACTGACCTAAGCAAGGGACAAATTTCCCTGTGAACAAGAGGTTTGGTGAAGTCCAGCTTCACTCATACTTGCTTCTGATGCAATAACACTTAATATCCCTCACTATCCTCACTTCTCCCAAACCCCCGAAATATCAACTGGGCTGGAGACACCTGCGCCTTGGCTGCTTCGCGCTTGGGGAAGTATGTTTGTGTGTTTGTTGGCCAGCCAGCAGGCAGGTAGAGAGCTGCAGCCTTTCCTTTGCAGGAGCACAAATATGGCTCCCCTCTTTACGTGCTCACTGAAGGATTTCTCTTTCCCTTCAAAACACACAGAAACGCTGTGTTTTTGAGACAGCCAGGCTTGACAGGAGAAGCTGAAGTCACACACAGGCTTCACTAGTAATCAAGATGAAGCAACACAATCTTGTAATTGTTACCTTAGAAAATAAGATTTCAATATGCTGTGGTTTTGGCAATGAAAAGGTGTATGGGGAGGTGGGTTGTGCAGTTTTTTGGGTCTCCTCCCTGGGTCCTCATCACGCTATGTTGCTGCTCACTGTAGCAGGGCTGGCTGAGAAACCTCTTGCTGGACACTTGTGCTGTCAGTGCATTCACCCCTGCTCAGGCTGAGTGTTTGAAGCCTCTCCAGTTGCAGGCAGCTCCTGGAACAGACTCTTGTGCTTGAAGGTGCAGCTGACCTTTTTGCAGAATACAAGTTCTTGCAGAGCTGCTTGCTTTGTTTCAGATGTGCTTGTCTCCTGCAGCCTTTGCTCTTCACTTTATCCCAATATCTGCTGTGCTGTCTTAGATAAAGTACATCTGTCTGCGATGGGACTGTCTTCCCTCTTCAGCTTCTTGATGTTGGTGGTTTCTGGTTAATATATGAAGATCTCTCTGCAGATCCCAGTTCTCTGGCTGTCTAACCCAAGGGTAGGCTGTGCTCCTTGTCTCATCACACCACAGCAGTCTAGAGAGAAGTCAATGTAGGAAGTATTACAGCAATGAAATTTTGAACAGAATGACATTTTTTCACCTACAGTAAAAAGACATCTCCCATGTTTTGTGCACCCACACGGAGCAGAGTATTAAGAAAGCAGGCAAGCAGGCATGTAATTTAGCTGGAGGCACTGCCATACGATCTGCCAGTGTGATGCAGACAGCTTGGAAGTCTTACTCAAGATGTAGGATTAGGTTAAGTTTCTAGCACAGGCTTTTCTGAGTTAGACAGGGGACGGGTGCCCTGAGGCTGACATTGTCACGTTGCCTTGGTGGGTCCTTGCACAATGAGGCCACTGTGTGCTGTAGACAGCAGTGTGCTGGAGCTGTCATGTACTTGTGGTGAGAACGTTGAGGATAGCCTGTTATCTTTGCTTGGAGGAAGGGTTTGATTAGAAACTGTCTCTTAGATGTGTGGTTATTGAATGAATTGCTCTTTCAGTATGTATCAGCCATCTCCATATACGTGCCAAGTGCATCTGTCCCGGGCACGAATGCAGCTGGTCTAAAGGAAAGCAGATGAGCTGTCCTCATCACAAGCTTTTCCTCACGCTTTTTCTCAATTGCTGTTTGCATGGAGCAATTCTCCAACAATATAAAACACAGCAGCAAGGGTGAGTCAAACAGATCTTGTCAGGGCTGTCCTATTTTTTCTTTTTTGTTGTATTATAAATTGAATCCACAGTGTCACAGGGCACAGTGCTGTTCCCAGCATGATTGGTGGCAACAAAAAAACCCAGGAATGGTATGTATTGTGTGGTAGCTGGGGAGAACTTCCTGTTCCAAACATCTCCGACCTGTCTGGGGCTTGTTGCCATGAAATTGTGGAACTTAAGTAAAGAATGATTGGGCTGTGAAAAAATCATTTTAGTCACTGATTAATTTTGTTTACTTATGTATGTCTCATTGTCTGCAGAAGTTGGTGCATCTAACTCAGGTTCTTAAATGGGACGCAAGGTGACCTGGTGGTCTTTTCCAAGGGAGTAATAGGTGTTATGGTCCAGACATAAACCAGTCCTGAGGTATTGGAGGGCAGGTTGAGACCTGTGCAGGCAGGCTGAGGTTCTTGCACCTCTTTGGGAAGTGTCTGGTGTTGCTCTGGGTAAGAAATGAGGTTAGGCAGCTCTTGGACTTGACTTCTTGAGATGGAGGTATTGGCAACACTCTGCCTAGCCTGGGGCTCTGCACAGCTTCCTGTTGTAAGAGCACATCTGCCATTTGCTCAACTTTGCTTAGCTTGTCTCAAGATCTAGATATTGTTTAATACAGGTTTTCACCCAAACCACGGGACAACAGTTTAACGATTATTGTAGCCTCAGATGTTGTCAAACTATTATGGGTAGTGGAAGAGCTGTTCTGCAATATGAGGGTCTTTAAAGTAAACACCAGCCTGGGTCTTGAATCATAATTAGGACTGCTAGCGAGTAGCTGTCCCACCAGTTACTTGTCCTGCAAGCTTCAATTGTCATATGAATAAAACAACTTTTATTTGAATTAATCTCAAAGCAGAGGGTGCTTGAAGGAGTAAAACACCTTGGCTGTTTGCGCTGCAGTGAGCTTGCTGCAACCTGGGGTTGCTCTTTCCTGCATGTCCCCCACCCTGCCAGTGCTCAGGTCCTGGCTTCCACCTCTGCGGTGGTGCAGTGGCCTCCCAGGGTGGGAATGAGAAGCACAGCTGGGCCCTGACAGGCAAGATAGGAAGGATGTGGAGGTGACTGTGCACCTCTGGATGCATGTCAAGGGAGATGAGGAGGTGGCGTGAGGTCACTGGAAGCTCAGACTGATGGTCTTAGCATGGCTCTGCACTTCTTTCTGCAGCCTGCACGCAGATCCTAGCAGCTTCTGTCCCTGTCCCTTCACTGCCCCCTTGTTCATGTGGTATTTTCGGACACTGAAAGTGGCCAGGATACCCTTCCCACCATTCATCAAGAAGAATGAGATGGCTTAATCACAACCAAACAAAGCCTTAAAGGATCACAACCAAACAAAGCCTTAAGGATCACAGCCTCCAGTAAGCCACTGACATCTCTGGTTGCTTACCCCAGTGTGGCCACTGCAGCTTGGAGTGTGACCATGCAGGGAACTGGCTTTAGAGCTTGCTTGTGCTGGGTGAGATCCTCTTGGGGGGGACAAGAAAATAGACCAGTGTCCCAGCATGAATCAGCCATCCATTTATGTACAGCTACTCCTTCTCCAGTGGTACCAGGCAGTCCTGCAGGGTGATGGGCTGCAAGGATAAAGGGCTGACTCTCCTCTTGTGACAGGAGGGTTTATGCTAGGCAGTTGTGTCTGGCTACTGTTTGTGAGAGAAGAACAAGACTCCAGATTTGGACTGAAGAGCTTCCGTACTGTCTGGGCATTCAGGGCTGAAGATCTGGGAGCTAGTTCATGATTGTTCAAGCTTTCTGGTTTGGAGGTTCAGGCTGTATTTCTAGGAATTGAGGAGACAAAGCTACAAACAACAATTTTCTGATTTGATGCCTTTTCAGATTTGGTATTGCAGTTCTCTTGCATTTTAAAGATTTTTTGCTAGGCTGTTATATGATGATTCATTCTTGGCTTCCTTTTTCATCTGTTTTAAGCTGTACTTCATGATGGCACACAGTTGCGCTGCCTGCCTGCCAGCACCTTTGAAAGTGGTGGCCTTGCTTCCACTCAATGAAAAGCTCAAAGAAAAGTAAAAGCTTTTAAAGGTCCCTAAGGGATCTCTGAAATGACATAGCCAGTGGATAGAAACTTACAATACACTGACCAGGAAAGAGGCTGTAGCAGACTCGAACCATAGTAGCCATGAGGAAAAAAGCCCCCAAACATGCAGAAACTAATTATCCAAATACTGAATCCATGAGGGACCAGGTTTCCTTAGGTCTCCTGTTGATGGAGCTGCTTGCATGGCAGAGGAAATAAAGGTGCTCACAAATTAGGAACCAAGTGAGCGAGTGAAAAAAAGTTCTGGATTGCCTGCAACTATTCATCAGTAGTGTGAGGCAGACAAAGGTTGAACATTAATTCTATCCAGTATCTTCTGTAATTTTTTTCACTTGCTCAGTGCTAAATCAGTGTAGCTATCTGGAGGGTGGGATGGCACACACACCACTGCGGGGAAGAGCTGCTTTTGATGGAAGTGTGAGTGTCCACCTCTGGGGGATATCATGCCAGGCCAGGGCTGCTAATTGCCAGTTAGACTGAATGCTGCTGAGCTGCCAGAGTAAATGTATGCTCTTGTGGGACTCTGCCTCAGGCAAGGTGCTACTTGTGGCAAGCATGTGCACGAGGATTTGGCCTCCCTTTGCATTGAAGGTTGCTTCCTCTCTGGAGTTACCCTGCTGCAGTCAGTCCCATTACAGATAATGGTATCATTGGACAAATGAGAAGGTGCTGACTTAGCCTGTGTTAAACCCCTGCCCTGGATTTCTCCAAGCCTATCAGCTATGAGTCACTGTGTTTTTTATTTACAAAATACACGCAAATGATATCAATATAGAGTAATGCTATTACAGATGCTGATGTTTGGACATCAAGCTGTGTTTGCAGAGATGAGACAGAGAAGTTGCACAATCTGTGTAAGTCGTCACACACTCGTAAGAAAACCAGTTGGATATCTCAGTTTGTCCACCAGACCTATTGCTTCAGCCCAGTGACCTGACTCTATGGCTGCTTTTACTATGTAAGGGGTTTGATTTTCTTGCTGCAAAGGTGGTTTGCCGTGTGTGGGCTTTGTATCATCTGGCCATCTCCTCTACTGCATAAAAACATTAGGTCAAATGATGTAAGAGCATCACATCTACACAGCTGTATTTCATTTGGGAAAGGGAGAGGTTGTATAAAAGATAGGTTTAACTTAAAACAATTTGGTAAGTTTACTAGTAGGGGCTTTTTAATACTAAAGCCTCCTCTCCATGGTCTGAGCCCAGAGTGAGTGCTAATGTCACCAGCAGAGCAGCAACCAAGGTTCAGCTCAAGGGCAGCAGTGCTGTACCACACCAGACAAGGACATTCACCTACGTAAAAGCATATGGTATGGTTGGCAGCAGGAACCTTTAGCTTATGTCATCTGGAGGTGAGATGAGGGTATGGTACATCTTTATAGCCGCAAGGAAATGTTTGTGTAAGTTTGCAAGAAACATGTATAAAGCAGTTACCATAAAATCATGCTTTTGCTATTTGGTTGAAGTTGTAAGAATAAGGCAGCCCACTCCAGAGGTGTGGCAGAAAGTCTGCTCTAGCATAGTCCTGAGCTAAGATAACAGACAACAGGTAGGTGTGAGTAGTTGGGCTAGCATGATAAAGTTGGGAGTCTTTGTTTATTATTTATGTAAATAAGATGTGATAGAAAATTCTCATATTACTCTTCTTTGGGTCATTTTTATCCATGACACCAATGATTGCAACATCAGTGTGACTAATCCCATGCATGCGATTTATCTAAGATGTCTGTTTCATCCGAGTTTAGACTGTTTGTTTGCACAGTGTGTTGTAATATTTCACAAACAAGAAGCAGAGCAGCCCTGTGCGGAGGTGTCTGCCCTCTTTGGAGATGGTGGCCTGTCTTCTGCTCAGGCTCACAAAAGGCAGAAAAAAGAACTAAATGCATGAGACACTTTGAGAAACAAACCTGTAAAATCCCACACCACCAGGCGAGGAGGCTTTGTTTTGTGCAAAGAAATGGAGCCTTGAATACTTGAGTCTTGGCTGACTGTATGTGACAAGTTAGACCAAACATCCATCCAGCTAGCAGCAGACACTAAGGGAAGATGCTGTTGTGCACTATGCTCCTGGCAATCCCCTAAGCCAGAGGATACAGCCCAGGACATAAAAGTGCTGGTGAACCCATTCTGCATTGATCTGTCTAACCTTTTTATGAACTTGCTTGGTTTAGGTCCAGAACTTGGCAACGATGTTAGACAGTTCTGTATCATTTGGAAATGAACTTCCTCCAAATAAATTAGTATTGTTTGCTCAATGTCAACTGCACTTTCCTGCCCTCTAAACTCTAGGATTGCATATCACACTGTCATAAAAGTTGCTGGTTTTTACAGCTCCAGTTTGAAAGGCATAAGATTTCATTTTGGCTAAGTATCCTGTAATGTCAACAGCTTACGTTTCTGACATCTTTTGTCATGGCGTAAGAATTTATGGCAACTCTGTTATGCTGGAGTGTTTTTTCCCTGAAGGTCAGGACAGCTGCAGATGAAATAGCCTATCCCTCTCTGTGCCAGTCCCTTACTGTATCTCTGTGATTTCTAATAAACGTTTGCTGATTAGAAAAGTTGCCTGTGGAGTAATCCAACAGAACTTAATGCTGCCGACCCTAATTGTTCAAGAAGTTGACTTAGCAAGCAGGATCCTTCCCCTCTGCCTTCTAGTTACGAGTCTGTGTGGTGCACTTACATTTGCAATTAGGACCGTTCTGCATAACTAGGAAAACAAAACAGTGATGCTTTTAGGATGAAATTCTCCTGCCCCCTGAAATAGGACACCGGATCTCTTCAGGTGAATTCAAGATACTGAAAGAAATGTAATAAAAATAAAAGGAATTGGAAACTACTGGCCTGGCATCTCCGCTGTAATTATAACAGTGTTCAGCCACTGCCTACACTTGGCAGAGGGTACTGTCTTCTGTTGAATGAAGCACCCAACTAGCACCCAGCTTGGCCATTCTCCAGTGCCTGGTTTAGTGTGGCACTTCTCTGGGCAGGCAGCACCTTTCTTCTGCTGGTTCTCCAGGGAAGTCCCTCACACAGGACAAGTTTCAGTGGATCACTTCCTCATTCTGCCTTTCTATTTCTACTTGCAAAGGTTGGAAGTTACCACAAGCTTGAAAATTGGGCAGTAGCTATGCAGCTCTTGAACTGGTATCTATGAATGCAGCTATGGTAGAGGCTGTGGAGCCTGCTCACATCAGCTGAGGGTCCGGTCCTTCTGTGCAGTGGTGCTTACTCAAGAAATCAAACAACCCCTGAGGAGCAGTTGAGTGTGATATTCCCCCTGTTCTCCTCCTGGCTGCTTGGAGCATCCCAAAGCCCAGTAGGTATTTTCCACTCGGCTGTGTTAGCAGGCTGTGTAGATAAATACGTACATGTTCAGCAGGCTGAGCAGGAGAATTTGTGCATGTCTCTCTCCAGGCTGGTCTGGACTTTGTCATGTTCTGCCTCCCCTTCCCAGATGCTTCTTTTCTGTGCTTCAGGCTTCAGTACAGCAGGATATGGCGTCACTTTTGGTTTTGTCTTTGGAAGAGTAAACAAAACAGAAGGCCAAAAGCCAGCTGCCTAAAACACATTCCTCTGCTGTGACTAGCAGCATCTCTACTTCAGATACAGGCATCCACTGTTTGCATTGCTCGTTCTCCTGGCAGGGGATAAGGGCTTTGTCTGCCTCGCTTGATTTGAGCCTAACCTTCCTCATCTTTCTAATTTTGAGATGCCTAATATGCTCTCCCTTACTCCCACCAGAACCGGGGTTCCAACTGCTTCCCACATCTCCAGGAGCTGATGAAAAATATCTCATACAATGGGTCAAGGTATAGTGATAGACAAGAATGCTCTTGGTCTTGATAGAACCTGGTGTATCTATCAGGTGCGTTGTGGACCTGGCATTGAGCTGAAAGGCAGAGGAATGTGTCTGCTCTCTAAGAGGGAGTAAATCTGAACAAGAAGTGCGGGATTGGGTGGGAAATAAATTCTTCTGAGAAGGCCTGAGGTGCTGCAGGGGAGAGTGGCGTCTCCTACACCTCAGGATGATTCAAAGCAGCACATCTCAGTCACTGCACTTGTAGCACTTCTCTTTTTTTTGACTTGTCCATCTTCCTGTGACAACCAGCTTCTTTCTTCCCCTTTCTACTTTTGCAGGAGAAAACAGAATGAGTTGCTTCCAGAAGGTGAGATGGAAGAGATGGCTGCGATCTCTGGTCCTGGCTCTCCACCCAAAAGGGTTTACCCTGCTGCCAGCAACTGCACATTGCTTGCTGTTCCTTTGCTTGTGTGAACACTTGGTGAGCTTCACTCTCGGAACAAGTTTAAATTGCTGAGGATTTCCAGGAGACAAAGTGAAAGCCAAAAGCGGAATATGGACACTTTTCAAGGGTCAGAACATGTTAGGAACTGGCTTGTTAGCTGAATCTGTGTTTTGGGTGGAGGAGTCACATCCATTTGAAAGTTTAAAGCTAGATAGTGAAATGCCCTCTGCTTCTGTTTCCCAGCACTTAATGCAATATTAAAGCTATATTACAGCATTTTGAAGGACTCACACTTAGATATAAACTGTTCCATAGAGGAAATATGTACAGTAATGTTCATGCTGCTCCCTTGTCCTGCTGCTGGTGAATCTCCCTCTGTTGACAAGCTCTTCATTCACCAGCATGATAGTGGCAAGCCTGCTTTTAGCACCATTTCCAAATTTAGCCAATGCTTTGAACAAATTGTCAGAGAACAGTGACCTGGGACTGCTAACAAGGTGAGCTCAGGGGTTGTTCTGGGCTTTGAGCTGTCTGCTGGGCCTCTGTCACCTTAGAAATAGTCTCCCCTGTTACAGAGCTCGCAAAGTGCTGCAGCCAACCTGCCTCACGCTGGGCTGCAAGAGAAGCAGGAGCTTAGATACCAGGTACCATAGATGGGTCCTTTACATTGATCCTGCTGGCATTAAGAGGGTTTACGCCACACAAAAGCTTGTGGCAATGTGTTTCAACAAGGGAAGCCTTTTCCCCTTGCTTGGAAGAAGTATTCATAGCCCCTCTGAATTTCCAGCTGCAGGACAGATCTCAGGGTATATGTGGAGTCCTTGTTCACAGGAGTGCTGGCCTGGAGGAGATTTATCAGTATTGTGGTAGTGCCTGGAGCTTTGGGTCAGTGTAGCTTCAGTTGAACATGTAAAGCTGGCTCAGTAAAAAATGTTGCCAGCTCCTCAAAACCAGGGAGGGTATTTCAGGGTAAAGTTTCTTCATGTGCCCAATTCTGTTTCTTGGCAAAACCAGGAAAAGGCAAAATGTCTCCCATCCAGTTGAACTCCTCTAGGGTTAAAGAAGCCAAAGGATGAAGGGCACAGTGCAGCCAGTGCCAGGGAGGAAGCGCACTGAAAGGCAGGAGCACATAACAGCACCAAAAGCCTGGAGCAGAAGAGTGCCTAGTGGCTGTGACAGAGGTTATGACAACCCACATGATATAGACAGCTTGATTGTCATCATGTACTGGGCTGGGCTGTATGCTGGGCTTCCCTGAAAGTGGCTGCACAGCTCAGAGGGAAAGATGCTGATCTTTCACCAGCCGATTGTACTTCTCTTAGAGCAAAAATACTCCCAGTGTCTGGGGAGACTAGACATTACAGTCTGCAGTCCTGCAGAGTTTAGAGATGGGAATATTTGGCTTGGATTTGAAAGAGTGTGCAGCCAAAATCTGTAAGATGTTTCCACAGCGAATCATAATAACTTCAGAAATGGGGCACTGGGATGCCCAACGCTGCCACCGTCCCCGCTCCTCGCTGCAGACCCCCCTGGATGCAGCTGGACACGGCACGGTCCCCTCATTGCCCACAGCCCTTCAACAGCTTCGTTGCCTTCGGGGCCCTGCAGTCCCGCCAGCGGCGGCTCTGCCAGTGAAAAGCAGCAACAGAAGTTGCTCTTCAGCAACTGCTCCTCCGGCTGCTCCTTTCTGCCAGGCCACCGTTTTCAAACGTCACCGTGACGTCGCATTGTGATGTCACCACTATGCAGCACGGGCACCACAATGCCGTGCCGGAATATCTGCTGGGACCCACAGCCAGCCAGTGCCAGTTGGCCTTTGCTTGCTGACTGGCAGGACCGAGGCCTGGCTCTCCACGGTGGTGGCCACCGAGGCAAGCTTGGCACAAAAGCAATGGAGCGAGACGTGTCTGCTCAAGTAACACCATCCCTGCCTGCTCCAGAGGAGCTGGGGCAGTGGGCAGACATGACTTGTGCTGGCCCTCCAGGACAGGGGGAAGGTGCCCCCCGGGACGCTGCCATGCATGTGGTAGGGGAGGAGCGGCACGTCCAAGCGGGGGGTGACGGACATGACACCAAACAAGTCCCTCCTGCTTCCAGCAAGAGCGTGGGCCAAGGCAGTGGGCTCCTGTCGCTCCGCTTTTCACAGAAGCTTTGGACAATGGTGGAAAGTGACCAGTTTCGGTCCATTTGGTGGAGCAAGGGAGGAGAATACGTGGCCATCAACGAGAAGCTCTTCAAAGAGGAGGTGCTGGGCGGGGGAGGACCTCTGCAGGTTTACACCAGGCAGAGCATGAAGAGCTTCCTTCGCCAGATGAACTACCACGGATTCGTCAAAATGCAAGGGGATGGCGAAAGATCTGCCTCCCTGCCTGAGTTCCTGGCAGAAGAAGCAGCAGCTTCTGCTCACAGCAAGGTAGAGCCATCGCTCCGCACATCCTCTAACGCTCACGGGGGTCTTGGGGGAGGGACGGACCTTCGCATCGCATAAGGCCTCGCAATAGAGGGGGCGGGGAGGGCAGCGAGCGGTCCGGTTTTAGTTTCCTCCTCGGGGCGTTTTCAGGAAGGTTTGACTAGTAGAAACGTGGATAAAATGCAGTTTGGTTATACCTGCTTAGTTTGAACCCGTTACACGGAAAGACAGGCTCCGTGTAACCTCATTGCTCTGAATGTCTTTGCTACGTGTCTTGCTGCACCAAATGTGAAACCTTCCTGCCGAATGCCAAGAGGATACACTTAAGGACCCCAGTGTTACCTCCCTGCTCGTGCCCACCCTGGAGTTGCTGAACAGTCATGGTATTTGGCTTTTGAAAGCACTTCTTATGCTTTTGAAAAGCCTACGCTGCTCTTGCTGCCAGGGGTGGCGGTGACTGAACAGAACGTTTCACGTAACCTTTCGGCCTCAGCTTGAGGTTTCAGCCGTCCCCGAGAGTCCCTTCCAATACCCATGTTTGTCTTGTGCAATTCAGAGTCTGGGTTCTCGTAGCTTGGGCTTTTCCGGGCTTGGGATGGCGGCAACTGACTCTTCTCCTTTGCTTCTTCTAGGTCCTCTACTACTATAACCCCCTCTTTAAGAGAGGGCATCCCCACCTGCTGGAAAAGTGCCGGAGGAGGGCTGGCCTCAAGCGGAAAGCCCTGGAGATGGATGAGGGGCAGCCCTGCAGAAGACCAGGTGGCCAGCCTGCAGGGGACATGCCAGCGTCCACCAAGCGATGGGCTGAAGCACCTCCCAGCCTCGGTGCCACCCGTTCACCTCCACCGGCAGCTGCTCCCGCACTTCCAGAGCCAGCGGGAGCAGCGGGCAGCAAGAACTTCAGCCCTGTGGCCCCCTCCTCCCCACCACCACTCTCAGCTCTGCCAGAGTCCCCAGCGCCACTCTGCAGACAAAGCCCTCCAGTCCCCCACTGCCCCACCTGCACCTGCCACCTCAGGACTGCAGACGCCATCGGACCCCAGCGCGGCACAATCTAAAGAGACAGAAAGAGTCAGCAGCCCGTCGTGAGTGTCCGATGGTTGTTGCTAAGGAGCGCAGCTTAGAGGAGTCTGTAGCGAGCTTGGAAGAGCTGATGAGAAACTGATTGAACAATAAAGCTTTTCCAGTTGTCCTGTCCTGTTTGCACAGTGGAAGCCCAGACCTGAGTTTTTATTTCACCTAAGCAGAAGCGAGCCCACAAGCCGTTTAATCATCTTCCATTAACAGTTAAGCTCTAGATTCTTAGCCTTACTGAGTAAAAAGATAGATGGTGTTTGCATGATGCACGCACTGAGGGTGTTCTTCCTAATGGCAACATCTGAGCGAAAGGGGGATGCCATCAAGAATTTTTGGGGACTACATACTTGTTTGAAGTAATAATATATTAAAAAGAAAAAGGTTTTGAATCAAACCACACTGAAATCAGAAGTTTGCACAACTCCTCACAAATCAAGAGCTCCCCAGCCAGAAGGTGCCTTCTTTCCCTGCACATGTCCGCTGGTGGTCTTGGTTTCACTGGACACTTGCACGGTGCAGGCTTGGAAGAGGGCATTAGGACATTTTTTTTCCACTGAAAGGGTTGTCAGGCATTGGAAGAGGCTGCTCAGGGAAGTGGTTGAGTCACCATCCCTGGAGGGATTGAAAAGACCTGTAGCTGTGGCGGTCAGAGACACGACTGTCCCTGCAGGGTGGGCTTGGCAGTGTTAGCTTAATGGTTGCACTTGATCTTAAGGGCCTTTTCCAACGTAAATGATTCTGTTCTTTCTAGGAAAAGGTTTTCTTCCTGTGGTTTTCTTCAGTATTTTAATACCACTTGAAAAAGCCGAGGATGGGATGAATGTCCCTCCTCCTCTTTGTCGGACACTTGCTCCGTGCTTTGGACTGCCTTCTCCTTTATCTAGTGGACGCCTCCTCCTCCATACTTGCAGCTGTTCTTTGTGTTTACACCACTGCGCAGATTAAACACCTTGCATCGTGTTTCCTTAACAGACACCATCCCAGTGAAATGACAACAAGCAGCATGAGGACGTTTCTGCACATGTCAGAGGCGGCCAGCTGAAAAAGTGCCTGAACAGAGCACTGGGGTGCCCAACGCCGCCGCCGTCCCCGCTCCTCGCTGCAGACCCCCCTGGATGCAGCTGGACACGGCACGGTCCCCTCATTGCCCACAGCCCTTCAACAGCTTTGTTGCCTTCGGGGCCCTGCAGTCCCGCCAGCGGCGGCTCTGCCAGTGAAAAGCAGCAACAGAAGTTGCTCTTCAGCAACTGCTCCTCCGGCTGCTCCTTTCTGCCAGGCCACCGTTTTCAAACGTCACCGTGACGTCGCATTGTGATGTCACCACTATGCAGCACGGGCACCACAATGCCGTGCCGGAATATCTGCTGGGACCCACAGCCAGCCAGTGCCAGTTGGCCTTTGCTTGCTGACTGGCAGGACCGAGGCCTGGCTCTCCACGGTGGTGGCCACCGAGGCAAGCTTGGCACAAAAGCAATGGAGCGGGACGTGTCTGCTCAAGTAACACCATCCCTGCCTGCTCCAGAGGAGCTGGGGCAGTGGGCAGACGTGACTTGTGCTGGCCCTCCAGGACAGGGGGAAGGTGCCCCCCGGGACGCTGCCATGCAAGTGGTAGGGGAGGAGCGGCACGTCCAAGCGGGGGGTGACGGACATGACACCAAACAAGTCCCTCCTGCTTCCAGCAAGAGCGTGGGCCAAGGCAGTGGGCTCCTGTCGCTCCGCTTTCCACAGAAGCTTTGGACAATGGTGGAAAGTGACCAGTTTCGGTCCATTTGGTGGAGCAAGGGAGGAGAATACGTGGCCATCAACGAGAAGCTCTTCAAAGAGGAGGTGCTGGGCGGGGGAGGACCTCTGCAGGTTTACACCAGGCAGAGCATGAAGAGCTTCCTTCGCCAGATGAACTACCACGGATTCGTCAAAATGCAAGGGGATGGCGAAAGATCTGCCTCCCTGCCTGAGTTCCTGGCAGAAGAAGCAGCAGCTTCTGCTCACAGCAAGGTAGAGCCATCGCTCCGCACATCCTCTAACGCTCACAGGGGTCTTGGGGGAGGGACGGACCTTCGCATCGCATAAGGCCTCGCAATAGAGGGGGCGGGGAGGGCAGCGAGCGGTCCGGTTTTAGTTTCCTCCTCGGGGCGTTTTCAGGAAGGTTTGAGTTAGTCTTTCTGGCTAGTAGAAACGTGGATAAAATGCAGTTTGGTTATACCTGCTTAGTTTGAACCCGTTACACGGAAAGACAGGCTCCGTGTAACCTCATTGCTCTGAATATCTTTGCTACGTGTCTTGCTGCACCAAATGTGAAACCTTCCTGCCGAATGCCAAGAGGATACACTTAAGGACCCCAGTGTTACCTCCCTGCTCGTGCCCACCCTGGAGTTGCTGAACAGTCATGGTATTTGGCTTTTGAAAGCACTTCTTATGCTTTTGAAAAGCCTACGCTGCTCTTGCTGCCAGGGGTGGCGGTGACTGAACAGAACGTTTCACGTAACCTTTCGGCCTCAGCTTGAGGTTTCAGCCGTCCCCGAGAGTCCCTTCCAATACCCATGTTTGTCTTGTGCAATTCAGAGTCTGGGTTCTCGTAGCTTGGGCTTTTCCGGGCTTGGGATGGCGGCAACTGACTCTTCTCCTTTGCTTCTTCTAGGTCCTCTACTACTATAACCCCCTCTTTAAGAGAGGGCATCCCCACCTGCTGGAAAAGTGCCGGAGGAGGGCTGGCCTCAAGCGGAAAGCCCTGGAGATGGATGAGGGGCAGCCCTGCAGAAGACCAGGTGGCCAGCCTGCAGGGGACATGCCAGCGTCCACCAAGCGATGGGCTGAAGCACCTCCCAGCCTCGGTGCCACCCGTTCACCTCTACCGGCAGCTGCTCCCGCACTTCCAGAGCCAGCGGGAGCAGCGGGCAGCAAGAACTTCAGCCCTGTGGCCCCCTCCTCCCCACCACCACTCTCAGCTCTGCCAGAGTCCCCAGCGCCACTCTGCAGACAAAGCCCTCCAGTCCCCCACTGCCCCACCTGCACCTGCCACCTCAGGACTGCAGACGCCATCGGACCCCAGCGCGGCACAATCTAAAGAGACAGAAAGAGTCAGCAGCCCGTCGTGAGTGTCCGATGGTTGTTGCTAAGGAGCGCAGCTTAGAGGAGTCTGTAGCGAGCTTGGAAGAGCTGATGAGAAACTGATTGAACAATAAAGCTTTTCCAGTTGTCCTGTCCTGTTTGCACAGTGGAAGCCCAGACCTGAGTTTTTATTTCACCTAAGCAGAAGCGAGCCCACAAGCCGTTTAATCATCTTCCATTAACAGTTAAGCTCTAGATTCTTAGCCTTACTGAGTAAAAAGATAGATGGTGTTTGCATGATGCACGCACTGAGGGTGTTCTTCCTAATGGCAACATCTGAGCGAAAGGGGGATGCCATCAAGAATTTTTGGGGACTACATACTTGTTTGAAGTAATAATATATTAAAAAGAAAAAGGTTTTGAATCGAACCACACTGAAATCAGAAGTTTGCACAACTCCTCACAAATCAAGAGCTCCCCAGCCAGAAGGTGCCTTCTTTCCCTGCACATGTCCGCTGGTGGTCTTGGTTTCACTGGACACTTGCACGGTGCAGGCTTGGAAGAGGGCATTAGGACATTTTTTTTCCACTGAAAGGGTTGTCAGGCATTGGAAGAGGCTGCTCAGGGAAGTGGTTGAGTCACCATCCCTGGAGGGATTGAAAAGACCTGTAGCTGTGGCGGTCAGAGACACAACTGTCCCTGCAGGGTGGGCTTGGCAGTGTTAGCTTAATGGTTGCACTTGATCTTAAGGGCCTTTTCCAACGTAAATGATTCTATTCTTTCTAGGAAAAGGTTTTCTTCCTGTGGTTTTCTTCAGTATTTTAATACCACTTGAAAAAGCCGAGGATGGGATGAATGTCCCTCCTCCTCTTTGTCGGACACTTGCTCCGTGCTTTGGACTGCCTTCTCCTTTATCTAGTGGACGCCTCCTCCTCCATACTTGCAGCTGTTCTTTGTGTTTACACCACTGCGCAGATTAAACACCTTGCATCGTGTTTCCTTAACAGACACCATCCCAGTGAAATGACAACAAGCAGCATGAGGACGTTTCTGCACATGTCAGAGGCGGCCAGCTGAAAAAGTGCCTGAACAGAGCACTGGGGTGCCCAACGCCGCCGCCGTCCCCGCTCCTCGCTGCAGACCCCCCTGGATGCAGCTGGACACGGCACGGTCCCCTCATTGCCCACAGCCCTTCAACAGCTTTGTTGCCTTCGGGGCCCTGCAGTCCCGCCAGCGGCGGCTCTGCCAGTGAAAAGCAGCAACAGAAGTTGCTCTTCAGCAACTGCTCCTCCGGCTGCTCCTTTCTGCCAGGCCACCGTTTTCAAACGTCACCGTGACGTCGCATTGTGATGTCACCACTATGCAGCACGGGCACCACAATGCCGTGCCAGAATATCTGCTGGGACCCACAGCCAGCCAGTGCCAGTTGGCCTTTGCTTGCTGACTGGCAGGACCGAGGCCTGGCTCTCCACGGTGGTGGCCACCGAGGCAAGCTTGGCACAAAAGCAATGGAGCGGGAGGTGTCTGCTCAAGTAACACCATCCCTGCCTGCTCCAGAGGAGCTGGGGCAGTGGGCAGACGTGACTTGTGCTGGCCCTCCAGGACAGGGGGAAGGTGCCCCCCGGGACGCTGCCATGCAAGTGGTAGGGGAGGAGCGGCACGTCCAAGCGGGGGGTGACGGACATGACACCAAACAAGTCCCTCCTGCTTCCAGCAAGAGCGTGGGCCAAGGCAGTGGGCTCCTGTCGCTCCGCTTTCCACAGAAGCTTTGGACAATGGTGGAAAGTGACCAGTTTCGGTCCATTTGGTGGAGCAAGGGAGGAGAATACGTGGCCATCAACGAGAAGCTCTTCAAAGAGGAGGTGCTGGGCGGGGGAGGACCTCTGCAGGTTTACACCAGGCAGAGCATGAAGAGCTTCCTTCGCCAGATGAACTACCACGGATTCGTCAAAATGCAAGGGGATGGCGAAAGATCTGCCTCCCTGCCTGAGTTCCTGGCAGAAGAAGCAGCAGCTTCTGCTCACAGCAAGGTAGAGCCATCGCTCCGCACATCCTCTAACGCTCACAGGGGTCTTGGGGGAGGGACGGACCTTCGCATCGCATAAGGCCTCGCAATAGAGGGGGCGGGGAGGGCAGCGAGCGGTCCGGTTTTAGTTTCCTCCTCGGGGCGTTTTCAGGAAGGTTTGAGTTAGTCTTTCTGGCTAGTAGAAACGTGGATAAAATGCAGTTTGGTTATACCTGCTTAGTTTGAACCCGTTACACGGAAAGACAGGCTCCGTGTAACCTCATTGCTCTGAATGTCTTTGCTACGTGTCTTGCTGCACCAAATGTGAAACCTTCCTGCCGAATGCCAAGAGGATACACTTAAGGACCCCAGTGTTACCTCCCTGCTCGTGCCCACCCTGGAGTTGCTGAACAGTCATGGTATTTGGCTTTTGAAAGCACTTCTTATGCTTTTGAAAAGCCTACGCTGCTCTTGCTGCCAGGGGTGGCGGTGACTGAACAGAACGTTTCACGTAACCTTTCGGCCTCAGCTTGAGGTTTCAGCCGTCCCCGAGAGTCCCTTCCAATACCCATGTTTGTCTTGTGCAATTCAGAGTCTGGGTTCTCGTAGCTTGGGCTTTTCCGGGCTTGGGATGGCGGCAACTGACTCTTCTCCTTTGCTTCTTCTAGGTCCTCTACTACTATAACCCCCTCTTTAAGAGAGGGCATCCCCACCTGCTGGAAAAGTGCCGGAGGAGGGCTGGCCTCAAGCGGAAAGCCCTGGAGATGGATGAGGGGCAGCCCTGCAGAAGACCAGGTGGCCAGCCTGCAGGGGACATGCCAGCGTCCACCAAGCGATGGGCTGAAGCACCTCCCAGCCTCGGTGCCACCCGTTCACCTCCACCGGCAGCTGCTCCCGCACTTCCAGAGCCAGCGGGAGCAGCGGGCAGCAAGAACTTCAGCCCTGTGGCCCCCTCCTCCCCACCACCACTCTCAGCTCTGCCAGAGTCCCCAGCGCCACTCTGCAGACAAAGCCCTCCAGTCCCCCACTGCCCCACCTGCACCTGCCACCTCAGGACTGCAGACGCCATCGGACCCCAGCGCGGCACAATCTAAAGAGACAGAAAGAGTCAGCAGCCCGTCGTGAGTGTCCGATGGTTGTTGCTAAGGAGCGCAGCTTAGAGGAGTCTGTAGCGAGCTTGGAAGAGCTGATGAGAAACTGATTGAACAATAAAGCTTTTCCAGTTGTCCTGTCCTGCTTGCACAGTGGAAGCCCAGACCTGAGTTTTTATTTCACCTAAGCAGAAGCGAGCCCACAAGCCGTTTAATCATCTTCCATTAACAGTTAAGCTCTAGATTCTTAGCCTTACTGAGTAAAAAGATAGATGGTGTTTGCATGATGCACGCACTGAGGGTGTTCTTCCTAATGGCAACATCTGAGCGAAAGGGGGATGCCATCAAGAATTTTTGGGGACTACATACTTGTTTGAAGTAATAATATATTAAAAAGAAAAAGGTTTTGAATCAAACCACACTGAAATCAGAAGTTTGCACAACTCCTCACAAATCAAGAGTTCCCCAGCCAGAAGGTGCCTTCTTTCCCTGCACATGTCCGCTGGTGGTCTTGGTTTCACTGGACACTTGCACGGTGCAGGCTTGGAAGAGGGCATTAGGACATTTTTTTTCCACTGAAAGGGTTGTCAGGCATTGGAAGAGGCTGCTCAGGGAAGTGGTTGAGTCACCATCCCTGGAGGGATTGAAAAGACCTGTAGCTGTGGCGGTCAGAGACACGACTGTCCCTGCAGGGTGGGCTTGGCAGTGTTAGCTTAATGGTTGCACTTGATCTTAAGGGCCTTTTCCAACGTAAATGATTCTGTTCTTTCTAGGAAAAGGTTTTCTTCCTGTGGTTTTCTTCAGTATTTTAATACCACTTGAAAAAGCCGAGGATGGGATGAATGTCCCTCCTCCTCTTTGTCGGACACTTGCTCCGTGCTTTGGACTGCCTTCTCCTTTATCTAGTGGACGCCTCCTCCTCCATACTTGCAGCTGTTCTTTGTGTTTACACCACTGCGCAGATTAAACACCTTGCATCGTGTTTCCTTAACAGACACCATCCCAGTGAAATGACAACAAGCAGCATGAGGACGTTTCTGCACATGTCAGAGGCGGCCAGCTGAAAAAGTGCCTGAACAGAGCACTGGGGTGCCCAACGCCGCCGCCGTCCCCGCTCCTCGCTGCAGACCCCCCTGGATGCAGCTGGACACGGCACGGTCCCCTCATTGCCCACAGCCCTTCAACAGCTTTGTTGCCTTCGGGGCCCTGCAGTCCCGCCAGCGGCGGCTCTGCCAGTGAAAAGCAGCAACAGAAGTTGCTCTTCAGCAACTGCTCCTCCGGCTGCTCCTTTCTGCCAGGCCACCGTTTTCAAACGTCACCGTGACGTCGCATTGTGATGTCACCACTATGCAGCACGGGCACCACAATGCCGTGCCGGAATATCTGCTGGGACCCACAGCCAGCCAGTGCCAGTTGGCCTTTGCTTGCTGACTGGCAGGACCGAGGCCTGGCTCTCCACGGTGGTGGCCACCGAGGCAAGCTTGGCACAAAAGCAATGGAGCGGGACGTGTCTGCTCAAGTAACACCATCCCTGCCTGCTCCAGAGGAGCTGGGGCAGTGGGCAGACGTGACTTGTGCTGGCCCTCCAGGACAGGGGGAAGGTGCCCCCCGGGACGCTGCCATGCAAGTGGTAGGGGAGGAGCGGCACGTCCAAGCGGGGGGTGACGGACATGACACCAAACAAGTCCCTCCTGCTTCCAGCAAGAGCGTGGGCCAAGGCAGTGGGCTCCTGTCGCTCCGCTTTCCACAGAAGCTTTGGACAATGGTGGAAAGTGACCAGTTTCGGTCCATTTGGTGGAGCAAGGGAGGAGAATACGTGGCCATCAACGAGAAGCTCTTCAAAGAGGAGGTGCTGGGCGGGGGAGGACCTCTGCAGGTTTACACCAGGCAGAGCATGAAGAGCTTCCTTCGCCAGATGAACTACCACGGATTCGTCAAAATGCAAGGGGATGGCGAAAGATCTGCCTCCCTGCCTGAGTTCCTGGCAGAAGAAGCAGCAGCTTCTGCTCACAGCAAGGTAGAGCCATCGCTCCGCACATCCTCTAACGCTCACAGGGGTCTTGGGGGAGGGACGGACCTTCGCATCGCATAAGGCCTCGCAATAGAGGGGGCGGGGAGGGCAGCGAGCGGTCCGGTTTTAGTTTCCTCCTCGGGGCGTTTTCAGGAAGGTTTGAGTTAGTCTTTCTGGCTAGTAGAAACGTGGATAAAATGCAGTTTGGTTATACCTGCTTAGTTTGAACCCGTTACACGGAAAGACAGGCTCCGTGTAACCTCATTGCTCTGAATATCTTTGCTACGTGTCTTGCTGCACCAAATGTGAAACCTTCCTGCCGAATGCCAAGAGGATACACTTAAGGACCCCAGTGTTACCTCCCTGCTCGTGCCCACCCTGGAGTTGCTGAACAGTCATGGTATTTGGCTTTTGAAAGCACTTCTTATGCTTTTGAAAAGCCTACGCTGCTCTTGCTGCCAGGGGTGGCGGTGACTGAACAGAACGTTTCACGTAACCTTTCGGCCTCAGCTTGAGGTTTCAGCCGTCCCCGAGAGTCCCTTCCAATACCCATGTTTGTCTTGTGCAATTCAGAGTCTGGGTTCTCGTAGCTTGGGCTTTTCCGGGCTTGGGATGGCGGCAACTGACTCTTCTCCTTTGCTTCTTCTAGGTCCTCTACTACTATAACCCCCTCTTTAAGAGAGGGCATCCCCACCTGCTGGAAAAGTGCCGGAGGAGGGCTGGCCTCAAGCGGAAAGCCCTGGAGATGGATGAGGGGCAGCCCTGCAGAAGACCAGGTGGCCAGCCTGCAGGGGACATGCCAGCGTCCACCAAGCGATGGGCTGAAGCACCTCCCAGCCTCGGTGCCACCCGTTCACCTCTACCGGCAGCTGCTCCCGCACTTCCAGAGCCAGCGGGAGCAGCGGGCAGCAAGAACTTCAGCCCTGTGGCCCCCTCCTCCCCACCACCACTCTCAGCTCTGCCAGAGTCCCCAGCGCCACTCTGCAGACAAAGCCCTCCAGTCCCCCACTGCCCCACCTGCACCTGCCACCTCAGGACTGCAGACGCCATCGGACCCCAGCGCGGCACAATCTAAAGAGACAGAAAGAGTCAGCAGCCCGTCGTGAGTGTCCGATGGTTGTTGCTAAGGAGCGCAGCTTAGAGGAGTCTGTAGCGAGCTTGGAAGAGCTGATGAGAAACTGATTGAACAATAAAGCTTTTCCAGTTGTCCTGTCCTGTTTGCACAGTGGAAGCCCAGACCTGAGTTTTTATTTCACCTAAGCAGAAGCGAGCCCACAAGCCGTTTAATCATCTTCCATTAACAGTTAAGCTCTAGATTCTTAGCCTTACTGAGTAAAAAGATAGATGGTGTTTGCATGATGCACACACTGAGGGTGTTCTTCCTAATGGCAACATCTGAGCGAAAGGGGGATGCCATCAAGAATTTTTGGGGACTACATACTTGTTTGAAGTAATAATATATTAAAAAGAAAAAGGTTTTGAATCGAACCACACTGAAATCAGAAGTTTGCACAACTCCTCACAAATCAAGAGCTCCCCAGCCAGAAGGTGCCTTCTTTCCCTGCACATGTCCGCTGGTGGTCTTGGTTTCACTGGACACTTGCACGGTGCAGGCTTGGAAGAGGGCATTAGGACATTTTTTTTCCACTGAAAGGGTTGTCAGGCATTGGAAGAGGCTGCTCAGGGAAGTGGTTGAGTCACCATCCCTGGAGGGATTGAAAAGACCTGTAGCTGTGGCGGTCAGAGACACAACTGTCCCTGCAGGGTGGGCTTGGCAGTGTTAGCTTAATGGTTGCACTTGATCTTAAGGGCCTTTTCCAACGTAAATGATTCTATTCTTTCTAGGAAAAGGTTTTCTTCCTGTGGTTTTCTTCAGTATTTTAATACCACTTGAAAAAGCCGAGGATGGGATGAATGTCCCTCCTCCTCTTTGTCGGACACTTGCTCCGTGCTTTGGACTGCCTTCTCCTTTATCTAGTGGACGCCTCCTCCTCCATACTTGCAGCTGTTCTTTGTGTTTACACCACTGCGCAGATTAAACACCTTGCATCGTGTTTCCTTAACAGACACCATCCCAGTGAAATGACAACAAGCAGCATGAGGACGTTTCTGCACATGTCAGAGGCGGCCAGCTGAAAAAGTGCCTGAACAGAGCACTGGGGTGCCCAACGCCGCCGCCGTCCCCGCTCCTCGCTGCAGACCCCCCTGGATGCAGCTGGACACGGCACGGTCCCCTCATTGCCCACAGCCCTTCAACAGCTTTGTTGCCTTCGGGGCCCTGCAGTCCCGCCAGCGGCGGCTCTGCCAGTGAAAAGCAGCAACAGAAGTTGCTCTTCAGCAACTGCTCCTCCGGCTGCTCCTTTCTGCCAGGCCACCGTTTTCAAACGTCACCGTGACGTCGCATTGTGATGTCACCACTATGCAGCACGGGCACCACAATGCCGTGCCAGAATATCTGCTGGGACCCACAGCCAGCCAGTGCCAGTTGGCCTTTGCTTGCTGACTGGCAGGACCGAGGCCTGGCTCTCCACGGTGGTGGCCACCGAGGCAAGCTTGGCACAAAAGCAATGGAGCGGGACGTGTCTGCTCAAGTAACACCATCCCTGCCTGCTCCAGAGGAGCTGGGGCAGTGGGCAGACGTGACTTGTGCTGGCCCTCCAGGACAGGGGGAAGGTGCCCCCCGGGACGCTGCCATGCAAGTGGTAGGGGAGGAGCGGCACGTCCAAGCGGGGGGTGACGGACATGACACCAAACAAGTCCCTCCTGCTTCCAGCAAGAGCGTGGGCCAAGGCAGTGGGCTCCTGTCGCTCCGCTTTCCACAGAAGCTTTGGACAATGGTGGAAAGTGACCAGTTTCGGTCCATTTGGTGGAGCAAGGGAGGAGAATACGTGGCCATCAACGAGAAGCTCTTCAAAGAGGAGGTGCTGGGCGGGGGAGGACCTCTGCAGGTTTACACCAGGCAGAGCATGAAGAGCTTCCTTCGCCAGATGAACTACCACGGATTCGTCAAAATGCAAGGGGATGGCGAAAGATCTGCCTCCCTGCCTGAGTTCCTGGCAGAAGAAGCAGCAGCTTCTGCTCACAGCAAGGTAGAGCCATCGCTCCGCACATCCTCTAACGCTCACAGGGGTCTTGGGGGAGGGACGGACCTTCGCATCGCATAAGGCCTCGCAATAGAGGGGGCGGGGAGGGCAGCGAGCGGTCCGGTTTTAGTTTCCTCCTCGGGGCGTTTTCAGGAAGGTTTGAGTTAGTCTTTCTGGCTAGTAGAAACGTGGATAAAATGCAGTTTGGTTATACCTGCTTAGTTTGAACCCGTTACACGGAAAGACAGGCTCCGTGTAACCTCATTGCTCTGAATGTCTTTGCTACGTGTCTTGCTGCACCAAATGTGAAACCTTCCTGCCGAATGCCAAGAGGATACACTTAAGGACCCCAGTGTTACCTCCCTGCTCGTGCCCACCCTGGAGTTGCTGAACAGTCATGGTATTTGGCTTTTGAAAGCACTTCTTATGCTTTTGAAAAGCCTACGCTGCTCTTGCTGCCAGGGGTGGCGGTGACTGAACAGAACGTTTCACGTAACCTTTCGGCCTCAGCTTGAGGTTTCAGCCGTCCCCGAGAGTCCCTTCCAATACCCATGTTTGTCTTGTGCAATTCAGAGTCTGGGTTCTCGTAGCTTGGGCTTTTCCGGGCTTGGGATGGCGGCAACTGACTCTTCTCCTTTGCTTCTTCTAGGTCCTCTACTACTATAACCCCCTCTTTAAGAGAGGGCATCCCCACCTGCTGGAAAAGTGCCGGAGGAGGGCTGGCCTCAAGCGGAAAGCCCTGGAGATGGATGAGGGGCAGCCCTGCAGAAGACCAGGTGGCCAGCCTGCAGGGGACATGCCAGCATCCACCAAGCGATGGGCTGAAGCACCTCCCAGCCTCGGTGCCACCCGTTCACCTCCACCGGCAGCTGCTCCCGCACTTCCAGAGCCAGCGGGAGCAGCGGGCAGCAAGAACTTCAGCCCTGTGGCCCCCTCCTCCCCACCACCACTCTCAGCTCTGCCAGAGTCCCCAGCGCCACTCTGCAGACAAAGCCCTCCAGTCCCCCACTGCCCCACCTGCACCTGCCACCTCAGGACTGCAGACGCCATCGGACCCCAGCGCGGCACAATCTAAAGAGACAGAAAGAGTCAGCAGCCCGTCGTGAGTGTCCGATGGTTGTTGCTAAGGAGCGCAGCTTAGAGGAGTCTGTAGCGAGCTTGGAAGAGCTGATGAGAAACTGATTGAACAATAAAGCTTTTCCAGTTGTCCTGTCCTGTTTGCACAGTGGAAGCCCAGACCTGAGTTTTTATTTCACCTAAGCAGAAGCGAGCCCACAAGCCGTTTAATCATCTTCCATTAACAGTTAAGCTCTAGATTCTTAGCCTTACTGAGTAAAAAGATAGATGGTGTTTGCATGATGCACGCACTGAGGGTGTTCTTCCTAATGGCAACATCTGAGCGAAAGGGGGATGCCATCAAGAATTTTTGGGGACTACATACTTGTTTGAAGTAATAATATATTAAAAAGAAAAAGGTTTTGAATCAAACCACACTGAAATCAGAAGTTTGCACAACTCCTCACAAATCAAGAGCTCCCCAGCCAGAAGGTGCCTTCTTTCCCTGCACATGTCCGCTGGTGGTCTTGGTTTCACTGGACACTTGCACGGTGCAGGCTTGGAAGAGGGCATTAGGACATTTTTTTTCCACTGAAAGGGTTGTCAGGCATTGGAAGAGGCTGCTCAGGGAAGTGGTTGAGTCACCATCCCTGGAGGGATTGAAAAGACCTGTAGCTGTGGCGGTCAGAGACACGACTGTCCCTGCAGGGTGGGCTTGGCAGTGTTAGCTTAATGGTTGCACTTGATCTTAAGGGCCTTTTCCAACGTAAATGATTCTGTTCTTTCTAGGAAAAGGTTTTCTTCCTGTGGTTTTCTTCAGTATTTTAATACCACTTGAAAAAGCCGAGGATGGGATGAATGTCCCTCCTCCTCTTTGTCGGACACTTGCTCCGTGCTTTGGACTGCCTTCTCCTTTATCTAGTGGACGCCTCCTCCTCCATACTTGCAGCTGTTCTTTGTGTTTACACCACTGCGCAGATTAAACACCTTGCATCGTGTTTCCTTAACAGACACCATCCCAGTGAAATGACAACAAGCAGCATGAGGACGTTTCTGCACATGTCAGAGGCGGCCAGCTGAAAAAGTGCCTGAACAGAGCACTGGGGTGCCCAACGCCGCCGCCGTCCCCGCTCCTCGCTGCAGACCCCCCTGGATGCAGCTGGACACGGCACGGTCCCCTCATTGCCCACAGCCCTTCAACAGCTTTGTTGCCTTCGGGGCCCTGCAGTCCCGCCAGCGGCGGCTCTGCCAGTGAAAAGCAGCAACAGAAGTTGCTCTTCAGCAACTGCTCCTCCGGCTGCTCCTTTCTGCCAGGCCACCGTTTTCAAACGTCACCGTGACGTCGCATTGTGATGTCACCACTATGCAGCACGGGCACCACAATGCCGTGCCGGAATATCTGCTGGGACCCACAGCCAGCCAGTGCCAGTTGGCCTTTGCTTGCTGACTGGCAGGACCGAGGCCTGGCTCTCCACGGTGGTGGCCACCGAGGCAAGCTTGGCACAAAAGCAATGGAGCGGGACGTGTCTGCTCAAGTAACACCATCCCTGCCTGCTCCAGAGGAGCTGGGGCAGTGGGCAGACGTGACTTGTGCTGGCCCTCCAGGACAGGGGGAAGGTGCCCCCCGGGACGCTGCCATGCAAGTGGTAGGGGAGGAGCGGCACGTCCAAGCGGGGGGTGACGGACATGACACCAAACAAGTCCCTCCTGCTTCCAGCAAGAGCGTGGGCCAAGGCAGTGGGCTCCTGTCGCTCCGCTTTCCACAGAAGCTTTGGACAATGGTGGAAAGTGACCAGTTTCGGTCCATTTGGTGGAGCAAGGGAGGAGAATACGTGGCCATCAACGAGAAGCTCTTCAAAGAGGAGGTGCTGGGCGGGGGAGGACCTCTGCAGGTTTACACCAGGCAGAGCATGAAGAGCTTCCTTCGCCAGATGAACTACCACGGATTCGTCAAAATGCAAGGGGATGGCGAAAGATCTGCCTCCCTGCCTGAGTTCCTGGCAGAAGAAGCAGCAGCTTCTGCTCACAGCAAGGTAGAGCCATCGCTCCGCACATCCTCTAACGCTCACAGGGGTCTTGGGGGAGGGACGGACCTTCGCATCGCATAAGGCCTCGCAATAGAGGGGGCGGGGAGGGCAGCGAGCGGTCCGGTTTTAGTTTCCTCCTCGGGGCGTTTTCAGGAAGGTTTGAGTTAGTCTTTCTGGCTAGTAGAAACGTGGATAAAATGCAGTTTGGTTATACCTGCTTAGTTTGAACCCGTTACACGGAAAGACAGGCTCCGTGTAACCTCATTGCTCTGAATATCTTTGCTACGTGTCTTGCTGCACCAAATGTGAAACCTTCCTGCCGAATGCCAAGAGGATACACTTAAGGACCCCAGTGTTACCTCCCTGCTCGTGCCCACCCTGGAGTTGCTGAACAGTCATGGTATTTGGCTTTTGAAAGCACTTCTTATGCTTTTGAAAAGCCTACGCTGCTCTTGCTGCCAGGGGTGGCGGTGACTGAACAGAACGTTTCACGTAACCTTTCGGCCTCAGCTTGAGGTTTCAGCCGTCCCCGAGAGTCCCTTCCAATACCCATGTTTGTCTTGTGCAATTCAGAGTCTGGGTTCTCGTAGCTTGGGCTTTTCCGGGCTTGGGATGGCGGCAACTGACTCTTCTCCTTTGCTTCTTCTAGGTCCTCTACTACTATAACCCCCTCTTTAAGAGAGGGCATCCCCACCTGCTGGAAAAGTGCCGGAGGAGGGCTGGCCTCAAGCGGAAAGCCCTGGAGATGGATGAGGGGCAGCCCTGCAGAAGACCAGGTGGCCAGCCTGCAGGGGACATGCCAGCGTCCACCAAGCGATGGGCTGAAGCACCTCCCAGCCTCGGTGCCACCCGTTCACCTCTACCGGCAGCTGCTCCCGCACTTCCAGAGCCAGCGGGAGCAGCGGGCAGCAAGAACTTCAGCCCTGTGGCCCCCTCCTCCCCACCACCACTCTCAGCTCTGCCAGAGTCCCCAGCGCCACTCTGCAGACAAAGCCCTCCAGTCCCCCACTGCCCCACCTGCACCTGCCACCTCAGGACTGCAGACGCCATCGGACCCCAGCGCGGCACAATCTAAAGAGACAGAAAGAGTCAGCAGCCCGTCGTGAGTGTCCGATGGTTGTTGCTAAGGAGCGCAGCTTAGAGGAGTCTGTAGCGAGCTTGGAAGAGCTGATGAGAAACTGATTGAACAATAAAGCTTTTCCAGTTGTCCTGTCCTGTTTGCACAGTGGAAGCCCAGACCTGAGTTTTTATTTCACCTAAGCAGAAGCGAGCCCACAAGCCGTTTAATCATCTTCCATTAACAGTTAAGCTCTAGATTCTTAGCCTTACTGAGTAAAAAGATAGATGGTGTTTGCATGATGCACGCACTGAGGGTGTTCTTCCTAATGGCAACATCTGAGCGAAAGGGGGATGCCATCAAGAATTTTTGGGGACTACATACTTGTTTGAAGTAATAATATATTAAAAAGAAAAAGGTTTTGAATCGAACCACACTGAAATCAGAAGTTTGCACAACTCCTCACAAATCAAGAGCTCCCCAGCCAGAAGGTGCCTTCTTTCCCTGCACATGTCCGCTGGTGGTCTTGGTTTCACTGGACACTTGCACGGTGCAGGCTTGGAAGAGGGCATTAGGACATTTTTTTTCCACTGAAAGGGTTGTCAGGCATTGGAAGAGGCTGCTCAGGGAAGTGGTTGAGTCACCATCCCTGGAGGGATTGAAAAGACCTGTAGCTGTGGCGGTCAGAGACACAACTGTCCCTGCAGGGTGGGCTTGGCAGTGTTAGCTTAATGGTTGCACTTGATCTTAAGGGCCTTTTCCAACGTAAATGATTCTATTCTTTCTAGGAAAAGGTTTTCTTCCTGTGGTTTTCTTCAGTATTTTAATACCACTTGAAAAAGCCGAGGATGGGATGAATGTCCCTCCTCCTCTTTGTCGGACACTTGCTCCGTGCTTTGGACTGCCTTCTCCTTTATCTAGTGGACGCCTCCTCCTCCATACTTGCAGCTGTTCTTTGTGTTTACACCACTGCGCAGATTAAACACCTTGCATCGTGTTTCCTTAACAGACACCATCCCAGTGAAATGACAACAAGCAGCATGAGGACGTTTCTGCACATGTCAGAGGCGGCCAGCTGAAAAAGTGCCTGAACAGAGCACTGGGGTGCCCAACGCCGCCGCCGTCCCCGCTCCTCGCTGCAGACCCCCCTGGATGCAGCTGGACACGGCACGGTCCCCTCATTGCCCACAGCCCTTCAACAGCTTTGTTGCCTTCGGGGCCCTGCAGTCCCGCCAGCGGCGGCTCTGCCAGTGAAAAGCAGCAACAGAAGTTGCTCTTCAGCAACTGCTCCTCCGGCTGCTCCTTTCTGCCAGGCCACCGTTTTCAAACGTCACCGTGACGTCGCATTGTGATGTCACCACTATGCAGCACGGGCACCACAATGCCGTGCCAGAATATCTGCTGGGACCCACAGCCAGCCAGTGCCAGTTGGCCTTTGCTTGCTGACTGGCAGGACCGAGGCCTGGCTCTCCACGGTGGTGGCCACCGAGGCAAGCTTGGCACAAAAGCAATGGAGCGGGAGGTGTCTGCTCAAGTAACACCATCCCTGCCTGCTCCAGAGGAGCTGGGGCAGTGGGCAGACGTGACTTGTGCTGGCCCTCCAGGACAGGGGGAAGGTGCCCCCCGGGACGCTGCCATGCAAGTGGTAGGGGAGGAGCGGCACGTCCAAGCGGGGGGTGACGGACATGACACCAAACAAGTCCCTCCTGCTTCCAGCAAGAGCGTGGGCCAAGGCAGTGGGCTCCTGTCGCTCCGCTTTCCACAGAAGCTTTGGACAATGGTGGAAAGTGACCAGTTTCGGTCCATTTGGTGGAGCAAGGGAGGAGAATACGTGGCCATCAACGAGAAGCTCTTCAAAGAGGAGGTGCTGGGCGGGGGAGGACCTCTGCAGGTTTACACCAGGCAGAGCATGAAGAGCTTCCTTCGCCAGATGAACTACCACGGATTCGTCAAAATGCAAGGGGATGGCGAAAGATCTGCCTCCCTGCCTGAGTTCCTGGCAGAAGAAGCAGCAGCTTCTGCTCACAGCAAGGTAGAGCCATCGCTCCGCACATCCTCTAACGCTCACAGGGGTCTTGGGGGAGGGACGGACCTTCGCATCGCATAAGGCCTCGCAATAGAGGGGGCGGGGAGGGCAGCGAGCGGTCCGGTTTTAGTTTCCTCCTCGGGGCGTTTTCAGGAAGGTTTGAGTTAGTCTTTCTGGCTAGTAGAAACGTGGATAAAATGCAGTTTGGTTATACCTGCTTAGTTTGAACCCGTTACACGGAAAGACAGGCTCCGTGTAACCTCATTGCTCTGAATGTCTTTGCTACGTGTCTTGCTGCACCAAATGTGAAACCTTCCTGCCGAATGCCAAGAGGATACACTTAAGGACCCCAGTGTTACCTCCCTGCTCGTGCCCACCCTGGAGTTGCTGAACAGTCATGGTATTTGGCTTTTGAAAGCACTTCTTATGCTTTTGAAAAGCCTACGCTGCTCTTGCTGCCAGGGGTGGCGGTGACTGAACAGAACGTTTCACGTAACCTTTCGGCCTCAGCTTGAGGTTTCAGCCGTCCCCGAGAGTCCCTTCCAATACCCATGTTTGTCTTGTGCAATTCAGAGTCTGGGTTCTCGTAGCTTGGGCTTTTCCGGGCTTGGGATGGCGGCAACTGACTCTTCTCCTTTGCTTCTTCTAGGTCCTCTACTACTATAACCCCCTCTTTAAGAGAGGGCATCCCCACCTGCTGGAAAAGTGCCGGAGGAGGGCTGGCCTCAAGCGGAAAGCCCTGGAGATGGATGAGGGGCAGCCCTGCAGAAGACCAGGTGGCCAGCCTGCAGGGGACATGCCAGCGTCCACCAAGCGATGGGCTGAAGCACCTCCCAGCCTCGGTGCCACCCGTTCACCTCCACCGGCAGCTGCTCCCGCACTTCCAGAGCCAGCGGGAGCAGCGGGCAGCAAGAACTTCAGCCCTGTGGCCCCCTCCTCCCCACCACCACTCTCAGCTCTGCCAGAGTCCCCAGCGCCACTCTGCAGACAAAGCCCTCCAGTCCCCCACTGCCCCACCTGCACCTGCCACCTCAGGACTGCAGACGCCATCGGACCCCAGCGCGGCACAATCTAAAGAGACAGAAAGAGTCAGCAGCCCGTCGTGAGTGTCCGATGGTTGTTGCTAAGGAGCGCAGCTTAGAGGAGTCTGTAGCGAGCTTGGAAGAGCTGATGAGAAACTGATTGAACAATAAAGCTTTTCCAGTTGTCCTGTCCTGCTTGCACAGTGGAAGCCCAGACCTGAGTTTTTATTTCACCTAAGCAGAAGCGAGCCCACAAGCCGTTTAATCATCTTCCATTAACAGTTAAGCTCTAGATTCTTAGCCTTACTGAGTAAAAAGATAGATGGTGTTTGCATGATGCACGCACTGAGGGTGTTCTTCCTAATGGCAACATCTGAGCGAAAGGGGGATGCCATCAAGAATTTTTGGGGACTACATACTTGTTTGAAGTAATAATATATTAAAAAGAAAAAGGTTTTGAATCAAACCACACTGAAATCAGAAGTTTGCACAACTCCTCACAAATCAAGAGTTCCCCAGCCAGAAGGTGCCTTCTTTCCCTGCACATGTCCGCTGGTGGTCTTGGTTTCACTGGACACTTGCACGGTGCAGGCTTGGAAGAGGGCATTAGGACATTTTTTTTCCACTGAAAGGGTTGTCAGGCATTGGAAGAGGCTGCTCAGGGAAGTGGTTGAGTCACCATCCCTGGAGGGATTGAAAAGACCTGTAGCTGTGGCGGTCAGAGACACGACTGTCCCTGCAGGGTGGGCTTGGCAGTGTTAGCTTAATGGTTGCACTTGATCTTAAGGGCCTTTTCCAACGTAAATGATTCTGTTCTTTCTAGGAAAAGGTTTTCTTCCTGTGGTTTTCTTCAGTATTTTAATACCACTTGAAAAAGCCGAGGATGGGATGAATGTCCCTCCTCCTCTTTGTCGGACACTTGCTCCGTGCTTTGGACTGCCTTCTCCTTTATCTAGTGGACGCCTCCTCCTCCATACTTGCAGCTGTTCTTTGTGTTTACACCACTGCGCAGATTAAACACCTTGCATCGTGTTTCCTTAACAGACACCATCCCAGTGAAATGACAACAAGCAGCATGAGGACGTTTCTGCACATGTCAGAGGCGGCCAGCTGAAAAAGTGCCTGAACAGAGCACTGGGGTGCCCAACGCCGCCGCCGTCCCCGCTCCTCGCTGCAGACCCCCCTGGATGCAGCTGGACACGGCACGGTCCCCTCATTGCCCACAGCCCTTCAACAGCTTTGTTGCCTTCGGGGCCCTGCAGTCCCGCCAGCGGCGGCTCTGCCAGTGAAAAGCAGCAACAGAAGTTGCTCTTCAGCAACTGCTCCTCCGGCTGCTCCTTTCTGCCAGGCCACCGTTTTCAAACGTCACCGTGACGTCGCATTGTGATGTCACCACTATGCAGCACGGGCACCACAATGCCGTGCCGGAATATCTGCTGGGACCCACAGCCAGCCAGTGCCAGTTGGCCTTTGCTTGCTGACTGGCAGGACCGAGGCCTGGCTCTCCACGGTGGTGGCCACCGAGGCAAGCTTGGCACAAAAGCAATGGAGCGGGACGTGTCTGCTCAAGTAACACCATCCCTGCCTGCTCCAGAGGAGCTGGGGCAGTGGGCAGACGTGACTTGTGCTGGCCCTCCAGGACAGGGGGAAGGTGCCCCCCGGGACGCTGCCATGCAAGTGGTAGGGGAGGAGCGGCACGTCCAAGCGGGGGGTGACGGACATGACACCAAACAAGTCCCTCCTGCTTCCAGCAAGAGCGTGGGCCAAGGCAGTGGGCTCCTGTCGCTCCGCTTTCCACAGAAGCTTTGGACAATGGTGGAAAGTGACCAGTTTCGGTCCATTTGGTGGAGCAAGGGAGGAGAATACGTGGCCATCAACGAGAAGCTCTTCAAAGAGGAGGTGCTGGGCGGGGGAGGACCTCTGCAGGTTTACACCAGGCAGAGCATGAAGAGCTTCCTTCGCCAGATGAACTACCACGGATTCGTCAAAATGCAAGGGGATGGCGAAAGATCTGCCTCCCTGCCTGAGTTCCTGGCAGAAGAAGCAGCAGCTTCTGCTCACAGCAAGGTAGAGCCATCGCTCCGCACATCCTCTAACGCTCACAGGGGTCTTGGGGGAGGGACGGACCTTCGCATCGCATAAGGCCTCGCAATAGAGGGGGCGGGGAGGGCAGCGAGCGGTCCGGTTTTAGTTTCCTCCTCGGGGCGTTTTCAGGAAGGTTTGAGTTAGTCTTTCTGGCTAGTAGAAACGTGGATAAAATGCAGTTTGGTTATACCTGCTTAGTTTGAACCCGTTACACGGAAAGACAGGCTCCGTGTAACCTCATTGCTCTGAATATCTTTGCTACGTGTCTTGCTGCACCAAATGTGAAACCTTCCTGCCGAATGCCAAGAGGATACACTTAAGGACCCCAGTGTTACCTCCCTGCTCGTGCCCACCCTGGAGTTGCTGAACAGTCATGGTATTTGGCTTTTGAAAGCACTTCTTATGCTTTTGAAAAGCCTACGCTGCTCTTGCTGCCAGGGGTGGCGGTGACTGAACAGAACGTTTCACGTAACCTTTCGGCCTCAGCTTGAGGTTTCAGCCGTCCCCGAGAGTCCCTTCCAATACCCATGTTTGTCTTGTGCAATTCAGAGTCTGGGTTCTCGTAGCTTGGGCTTTTCCGGGCTTGGGATGGCGGCAACTGACTCTTCTCCTTTGCTTCTTCTAGGTCCTCTACTACTATAACCCCCTCTTTAAGAGAGGGCATCCCCACCTGCTGGAAAAGTGCCGGAGGAGGGCTGGCCTCAAGCGGAAAGCCCTGGAGATGGATGAGGGGCAGCCCTGCAGAAGACCAGGTGGCCAGCCTGCAGGGGACATGCCAGCGTCCACCAAGCGATGGGCTGAAGCACCTCCCAGCCTCGGTGCCACCCGTTCACCTCTACCGGCAGCTGCTCCCGCACTTCCAGAGCCAGCGGGAGCAGCGGGCAGCAAGAACTTCAGCCCTGTGGCCCCCTCCTCCCCACCACCACTCTCAGCTCTGCCAGAGTCCCCAGCGCCACTCTGCAGACAAAGCCCTCCAGTCCCCCACTGCCCCACCTGCACCTGCCACCTCAGGACTGCAGACGCCATCGGACCCCAGCGCGGCACAATCTAAAGAGACAGAAAGAGTCAGCAGCCCGTCGTGAGTGTCCGATGGTTGTTGCTAAGGAGCGCAGCTTAGAGGAGTCTGTAGCGAGCTTGGAAGAGCTGATGAGAAACTGATTGAACAATAAAGCTTTTCCAGTTGTCCTGTCCTGTTTGCACAGTGGAAGCCCAGACCTGAGTTTTTATTTCACCTAAGCAGAAGCGAGCCCACAAGCCGTTTAATCATCTTCCATTAACAGTTAAGCTCTAGATTCTTAGCCTTACTGAGTAAAAAGATAGATGGTGTTTGCATGATGCACACACTGAGGGTGTTCTTCCTAATGGCAACATCTGAGCGAAAGGGGGATGCCATCAAGAATTTTTGGGGACTACATACTTGTTTGAAGTAATAATATATTAAAAAGAAAAAGGTTTTGAATCGAACCACACTGAAATCAGAAGTTTGCACAACTCCTCACAAATCAAGAGCTCCCCAGCCAGAAGGTGCCTTCTTTCCCTGCACATGTCCGCTGGTGGTCTTGGTTTCACTGGACACTTGCACGGTGCAGGCTTGGAAGAGGGCATTAGGACATTTTTTTTCCACTGAAAGGGTTGTCAGGCATTGGAAGAGGCTGCTCAGGGAAGTGGTTGAGTCACCATCCCTGGAGGGATTGAAAAGACCTGTAGCTGTGGCGGTCAGAGACACAACTGTCCCTGCAGGGTGGGCTTGGCAGTGTTAGCTTAATGGTTGCACTTGATCTTAAGGGCCTTTTCCAACGTAAATGATTCTATTCTTTCTAGGAAAAGGTTTTCTTCCTGTGGTTTTCTTCAGTATTTTAATACCACTTGAAAAAGCCGAGGATGGGATGAATGTCCCTCCTCCTCTTTGTCGGACACTTGCTCCGTGCTTTGGACTGCCTTCTCCTTTATCTAGTGGACGCCTCCTCCTCCATACTTGCAGCTGTTCTTTGTGTTTACACCACTGCGCAGATTAAACACCTTGCATCGTGTTTCCTTAACAGACACCATCCCAGTGAAATGACAACAAGCAGCATGAGGACGTTTCTGCACATGTCAGAGGCGGCCAGCTGAAAAAGTGCCTGAACAGAGCACTGGGGTGCCCAACGCCGCCGCCGTCCCCGCTCCTCGCTGCAGACCCCCCTGGATGCAGCTGGACACGGCACGGTCCCCTCATTGCCCACAGCCCTTCAACAGCTTTGTTGCCTTCGGGGCCCTGCAGTCCCGCCAGCGGCGGCTCTGCCAGTGAAAAGCAGCAACAGAAGTTGCTCTTCAGCAACTGCTCCTCCGGCTGCTCCTTTCTGCCAGGCCACCGTTTTCAAACGTCACCGTGACGTCGCATTGTGATGTCACCACTATGCAGCACGGGCACCACAATGCCGTGCCAGAATATCTGCTGGGACCCACAGCCAGCCAGTGCCAGTTGGCCTTTGCTTGCTGACTGGCAGGACCGAGGCCTGGCTCTCCACGGTGGTGGCCACCGAGGCAAGCTTGGCACAAAAGCAATGGAGCGGGACGTGTCTGCTCAAGTAACACCATCCCTGCCTGCTCCAGAGGAGCTGGGGCAGTGGGCAGACGTGACTTGTGCTGGCCCTCCAGGACAGGGGGAAGGTGCCCCCCGGGACGCTGCCATGCAAGTGGTAGGGGAGGAGCGGCACGTCCAAGCGGGGGGTGACGGACATGACACCAAACAAGTCCCTCCTGCTTCCAGCAAGAGCGTGGGCCAAGGCAGTGGGCTCCTGTCGCTCCGCTTTCCACAGAAGCTTTGGACAATGGTGGAAAGTGACCAGTTTCGGTCCATTTGGTGGAGCAAGGGAGGAGAATACGTGGCCATCAACGAGAAGCTCTTCAAAGAGGAGGTGCTGGGCGGGGGAGGACCTCTGCAGGTTTACACCAGGCAGAGCATGAAGAGCTTCCTTCGCCAGATGAACTACCACGGATTCGTCAAAATGCAAGGGGATGGCGAAAGATCTGCCTCCCTGCCTGAGTTCCTGGCAGAAGAAGCAGCAGCTTCTGCTCACAGCAAGGTAGAGCCATCGCTCCGCACATCCTCTAACGCTCACAGGGGTCTTGGGGGAGGGACGGACCTTCGCATCGCATAAGGCCTCGCAATAGAGGGGGCGGGGAGGGCAGCGAGCGGTCCGGTTTTAGTTTCCTCCTCGGGGCGTTTTCAGGAAGGTTTGAGTTAGTCTTTCTGGCTAGTAGAAACGTGGATAAAATGCAGTTTGGTTATACCTGCTTAGTTTGAACCCGTTACACGGAAAGACAGGCTCCGTGTAACCTCATTGCTCTGAATGTCTTTGCTACGTGTCTTGCTGCACCAAATGTGAAACCTTCCTGCCGAATGCCAAGAGGATACACTTAAGGACCCCAGTGTTACCTCCCTGCTCGTGCCCACCCTGGAGTTGCTGAACAGTCATGGTATTTGGCTTTTGAAAGCACTTCTTATGCTTTTGAAAAGCCTACGCTGCTCTTGCTGCCAGGGGTGGCGGTGACTGAACAGAACGTTTCACGTAACCTTTCGGCCTCAGCTTGAGGTTTCAGCCGTCCCCGAGAGTCCCTTCCAATACCCATGTTTGTCTTGTGCAATTCAGAGTCTGGGTTCTCGTAGCTTGGGCTTTTCCGGGCTTGGGATGGCGGCAACTGACTCTTCTCCTTTGCTTCTTCTAGGTCCTCTACTACTATAACCCCCTCTTTAAGAGAGGGCATCCCCACCTGCTGGAAAAGTGCCGGAGGAGGGCTGGCCTCAAGCGGAAAGCCCTGGAGATGGATGAGGGGCAGCCCTGCAGAAGACCAGGTGGCCAGCCTGCAGGGGACATGCCAGCATCCACCAAGCGATGGGCTGAAGCACCTCCCAGCCTCGGTGCCACCCGTTCACCTCCACCGGCAGCTGCTCCCGCACTTCCAGAGCCAGCGGGAGCAGCGGGCAGCAAGAACTTCAGCCCTGTGGCCCCCTCCTCCCCACCACCACTCTCAGCTCTGCCAGAGTCCCCAGCGCCACTCTGCAGACAAAGCCCTCCAGTCCCCCACTGCCCCACCTGCACCTGCCACCTCAGGACTGCAGACGCCATCGGACCCCAGCGCGGCACAATCTAAAGAGACAGAAAGAGTCAGCAGCCCGTCGTGAGTGTCCGATGGTTGTTGCTAAGGAGCGCAGCTTAGAGGAGTCTGTAGCGAGCTTGGAAGAGCTGATGAGAAACTGATTGAACAATAAAGCTTTTCCAGTTGTCCTGTCCTGTTTGCACAGTGGAAGCCCAGACCTGAGTTTTTATTTCACCTAAGCAGAAGCGAGCCCACAAGCCGTTTAATCATCTTCCATTAACAGTTAAGCTCTAGATTCTTAGCCTTACTGAGTAAAAAGATAGATGGTGTTTGCATGATGCACGCACTGAGGGTGTTCTTCCTAATGGCAACATCTGAGCGAAAGGGGGATGCCATCAAGAATTTTTGGGGACTACATACTTGTTTGAAGTAATAATATATTAAAAAGAAAAAGGTTTTGAATCGAACCACACTGAAATCAGAAGTTTGCACAACTCCTCACAAATCAAGAGCTCCCCAGCCAGAAGGTGCCTTCTTTCCCTGCACATGTCCGCTGGTGGTCTTGGTTTCTCTGGACACTTGCACGGTGCAGGCTTGGAAGAGGGCATTAGGACATTTTTTTTCACTGAAAGGGTTGTCAGGCATTGGAAGAGGCTGCTCAGGGAAGTGGTTGAGTCACCATCCCTGGAGGGATTGAAAAGACCTGTAGCTGTGGCGGTCAGAGACACGACTGTCCCTGCAGGGTGGGCTTGGCAGTGTTAGCTTAATGGTTGCACTTGATCTTAAGGGCCTTTTCCAACCTAAATGATTCTGTTCTTTCTAGGAAAAGGTTTTCTTCCTGTGGTTTTCTTCAGTATTTTAATACCACTTGAAAAAGCCGAGGATGGGATGAATGTCCCTCCTCCTCTTTGTCGGACACTTGCTCCGTGCTTTGGACTGCCTTCTCCTTTATCTAGTGGACGCCTCCTCCTCCATACTTGCAGCTGTTCTTTGTGTTTACACCACTGCGCAGATTAAACACCTTGCATCGTGTTTCCTTAACAGACACCATCCCAGTGAAATGACAACAAGCAGCATGAGGACGTTTCTGCACATGTCAGAGGCGGCCAGCTGAAAAAGTGCCTGAACAGAGCACTGGGGTGCCCAACGCCGCCGCCGTCCCCGCTCCTCGCTGCAGACCCCCCTGGATGCAGCTGGACACGGCACGGTCCCCTCATTGCCCACAGCCCTTCAACAGCTTTGTTGCCTTCGGGGCCCTGCAGTCCCGCCAGCGGCGGCTCTGCCAGTGAAAAGCAGCAACAGAAGTTGCTCTTCAGCAACTGCTCCTCCGGCTGCTCCTTTCTGCCAGGCCACCGTTTTCAAACGTCACCGTGACGTCGCATTGTGATGTCACCGCTATGCAGCACGGGCACCACAATGCCGTGCCGGAATATCTGCTGGGACCCACAGCCAGCCAGTGCCAGTTGGCCTTTGCTTGCTGACTGGCAGGACCGAGGCCTGGCTCTCCACGGTGGTGGCCACCGAGGCAAGCTTGGCACAAAAGCAATGGAGCGGGAGGTGTCTGCTCAAGTAACACCATCCCTGCCTGCTCCAGAGGAGCTGGGGCAGTGGGCAGACGTGACTTGTGCTGGCCCTCCAGGACAGGGGGAAGGTGCCCCCCGGGACGCTGCCATGCAAGTGGTAGGGGAGGAGCGGCACGTCCAAGCGGGGGGTGACGGACATGACACCAAACAAGTCCCTCCTGCTTCCAGCAAGAGCGTGGGCCAAGGCAGTGGGCTCCTGTCGCTCCGCTTTCCACAGAAGCTTTGGACAATGGTGGAAAGTGACCAGTTTCGGTCCATTTGGTGGAGCAAGGGAGGAGAATACGTGGCCATCAACGAGAAGCTCTTCAAAGAGGAGGTGCTGGGCGGGGGAGGACCTCTGCAGGTTTACACCAGGCAGAGCATGAAGAGCTTCCTTCGCCAGATGAACTACCACGGATTCGTCAAAATGCAAGGGGATGGCGAAAGATCTGCCTCCCTGCCTGAGTTCCTGGCAGAAGAAGCAGCAGCTTCTGCTCACAGCAAGGTAGAGCCATCGCTCCGCACATCCTCTAACGCTCACAGGGGTCTTGGGGGAGGGATGGACCTTCGCATCGCATAAGGCCTCGCAATAGAGGGGGCGGGGAGGGCAGCGAGCGGTCCGGTTTTAGTTTCCTCCTCGGGGCGTTTTCAGGAAGGTTTGAGTTAGTCTTTCTGGCTAGTAGAAACGTGGATAAAATGCAGTTTGGTTATACCTGCTTAGTTTGAACCCGTTACACGGAAAGACAGGCTCCGTGTAACCTCATTGCTCTGAATATCTTTGCTACGTGTCTTGCTGCACCAAATGTGAAACCTTCCTGCCGAATGCCAAGAGGATACACTTAAGGACCCCAGTGTTACCTCCCTGCTCGTGCCCACCCTGGAGTTGCTGAACAGTCATGGTATTTGGCTTTTGAAAGCACTTCTTATGCTTTTGAAAAGCCTACGCTGCTCTTGCTGCCAGGGGTGGCGGTGACTGAACAGAACGTTTCACGTAACCTTTCGGCCTCAGCTTGAGGTTTCAGCCGTCCCCGAGAGTCCCTTCCAATACCCATGTTTGTCTTGTGCAATTCAGAGTCTGGGTTCTCGTAGCTTGGGCTTTTCCGGGCTTGGGATGGCGGCAACTGACTCTTCTCCTTTGCTTCTTCTAGGTCCTCTACTACTATAACCCCCTCTTTAAGAGAGGGCATCCCCACCTGCTGGAAAAGTGCCGGAGGAGGGCTGGCCTCAAGCGGAAAGCCCTGGAGATGGATGAGGGGCAGCCCTGCAGAAGACCAGGTGGCCAGCCTGCAGGGGACATGCCAGCGTCCACCAAGCGATGGGCTGAAGCACCTCCCAGCCTCGGTGCCACCCGTTCACCTCTACCGGCAGCTGCTCCCGCACTTCCAGAGCCAGCGGGAGCAGCGGGCAGCAAGAACTTCAGCCCTGTGGCCCCCTCCTCCCCACCACCACTCTCAGCTCTGCCAGAGTCCCCAGCGCCACTCTGCAGACAAAGCCCTCCAGTCCCCCACTGCCCCACCTGCACCTGCCACCTCAGGACTGCAGACGCCATCGGACCCCAGCGCGGCACAATCTAAAGAGACAGAAAGAGTCAGCAGCCCGTCGTGAGTGTCCGATGGTTGTTGCTAAGGAGCGCAGCTTAGAGGAGTCTGTAGCGAGCTTGGAAGAGCTGATGAGAAACTGATTGAACAATAAAGCTTTTCCAGTTGTCCTGTCCTGTTTGCACAGTGGAAGCCCAGACCTGAGTTTTTATTTCACCTAAGCAGAAGCGAGCCCACAAGCCGTTTAATCATCTTCCATTAACAGTTAAGCTCTAGATTCTTAGCCTTACTGAGTAAAAAGATAGATGGTGTTTGCATGATGCACACACTGAGGGTGTTCTTCCTAATGGCAACATCTGAGCGAAAGGGGGATGCCATCAAGAATTTTTGGGGACTACATACTTGTTTGAAGTAATAATATATTAAAAAGAAAAAGGTTTTGAATCGAACCACACTGAAATCAGAAGTTTGCACAACTCCTCACAAATCAAGAGCTCCCCAGCCAGAAGGTGCCTTCTTTCCCTGCACATGTCCGCTGGTGGTCTTGGTTTCACTGGACACTTGCACGGTGCAGGCTTGGAAGAGGGCATTAGGACATTTTTTTTCCACTGAAAGGGTTGTCAGGCATTGGAAGAGGCTGCTCAGGGAAGTGGTTGAGTCACCATCCCTGGAGGGATTGAAAAGACCTGTAGCTGTGGCGGTCAGAGACACAACTGTCCCTGCAGGGTGGGCTTGGCAGTGTTAGCTTAATGGTTGCACTTGATCTTAAGGGCCTTTTCCAACGTAAATGATTCTATTCTTTCTAGGAAAAGGTTTTCTTCCTGTGGTTTTCTTCAGTATTTTAATACCACTTGAAAAAGCCGAGGATGGGATGAATGTCCCTCCTCCTCTTTGTCGGACACTTGCTCCGTGCTTTGGACTGCCTTCTCCTTTATCTAGTGGACGCCTCCTCCTCCATACTTGCAGCTGTTCTTTGTGTTTACACCACTGCGCAGATTAAACACCTTGCATCGTGTTTCCTTAACAGACACCATCCCAGTGAAATGACAACAAGCAGCATGAGGACGTTTCTGCACATGTCAGAGGCGGCCAGCTGAAAAAGTGCCTGAACAGAGCACTGGGGTGCCCAACGCCGCCGCCGTCCCCGCTCCTCGCTGCAGACCCCCCTGGATGCAGCTGGACACGGCACGGTCCCCTCATTGCCCACAGCCCTTCAACAGCTTTGTTGCCTTCGGGGCCCTGCAGTCCCGCCAGCGGCGGCTCTGCCAGTGAAAAGCAGCAACAGAAGTTGCTCTTCAGCAACTGCTCCTCCGGCTGCTCCTTTCTGCCAGGCCACCGTTTTCAAACGTCACCGTGACGTCGCATTGTGATGTCACCGCTATGCAGCACGGGCACCACAATGCCGTGCCGGAATATCTGCTGGGACCCACAGCCAGCCAGTGCCAGTTGGCCTTTGCTTGCTGACTGGCAGGACCGAGGCCTGGCTCTCCACGGTGGTGGCCACCGAGGCAAGCTTGGCACAAAAGCAATGGAGCGGGAGGTGTCTGCTCAAGTAACACCATCCCTGCCTGCTCCAGAGGAGCTGGGGCAGTGGGCAGACGTGACTTGTGCTGGCCCTCCAGGACAGGGGGAAGGTGCCCCCCGGGACGCTGCCATGCAAGTGGTAGGGGAGGAGCGGCACGTCCAAGCGGGGGGTGACGGACATGACACCAAACAAGTCCCTCCTGCTTCCAGCAAGAGCGTGGGCCAAGGCAGTGGGCTCCTGTCGCTCCGCTTTCCACAGAAGCTTTGGACAATGGTGGAAAGTGACCAGTTTCGGTCCATTTGGTGGAGCAAGGGAGGAGAATACGTGGCCATCAACGAGAAGCTCTTCAAAGAGGAGGTGCTGGGCGGGGGAGGACCTCTGCAGGTTTACACCAGGCAGAGCATGAAGAGCTTCCTTCGCCAGATGAACTACCACGGATTCGTCAAAATGCAAGGGGATGGCGAAAGATCTGCCTCCCTGCCTGAGTTCCTGGCAGAAGAAGCAGCAGCTTCTGCTCACAGCAAGGTAGAGCCATCGCTCCGCACATCCTCTAACGCTCACAGGGGTCTTGGGGGAGGGACGGACCTTCGCATCGCATAAGGCCTCGCAATAGAGGGGGCGGGGAGGGCAGCGAGCGGTCCGGTTTTAGTTTCCTCCTCGGGGCGTTTTCAGGAAGGTTTGAGTTAGTCTTTCTGGCTAGTAGAAACGTGGATAAAATGCAGTTTGGTTATACCTGCTTAGTTTGAACCCGTTACACGGAAAGACAGGCTCCGTGTAACCTCATTGCTCTGAATATCTTTGCTACGTGTCTTGCTGCACCAAATGTGAAACCTTCCTGCCGAATGCCAAGAGGATACACTTAAGGACCCCAGTGTTACCTCCCTGCTCGTGCCCACCCTGGAGTTGCTGAACAGTCATGGTATTTGGCTTTTGAAAGCACTTCTTATGCTTTTGAAAAGCCTACGCTGCTCTTGCTGCCAGGGGTGGCGGTGACTGAACAGAACGTTTCACGTAACCTTTCGGCCTCAGCTTGAGGTTTCAGCCGTCCCCGAGAGTCCCTTCCAATACCCATGTTTGTCTTGTGCAATTCAGAGTCTGGGTTCTCGTAGCTTGGGCTTTTCCGGGCTTGGGATGGCGGCAACTGACTCTTCTCCTTTGCTTCTTCTAGGTCCTCTACTACTATAACCCCCTCTTTAAGAGAGGGCATCCCCACCTGCTGGAAAAGTGCCGGAGGAGGGCTGGCCTCAAGCGGAAAGCCCTGGAGATGGATGAGGGGCAGCCCTGCAGAAGACCAGGTGGCCAGCCTGCAGGGGACATGCCAGCGTCCACCAAGCGATGGGCTGAAGCACCTCCCAGCCTCGGTGCCACCCGTTCACCTCTACCGGCAGCTGCTCCCGCACTTCCAGAGCCAGCGGGAGCAGCGGGCAGCAAGAACTTCAGCCCTGTGGCCCCCTCCTCCCCACCACCACTCTCAGCTCTGCCAGAGTCCCCAGCGCCACTCTGCAGACAAAGCCCTCCAGTCCCCCACTGCCCCACCTGCACCTGCCACCTCAGGACTGCAGACGCCATCGGACCCCAGCGCGGCACAATCTAAAGAGACAGAAAGAGTCAGCAGCCCGTCGTGAGTGTCCGATGGTTGTTGCTAAGGAGCGCAGCTTAGAGGAGTCTGTAGCGAGCTTGGAAGAGCTGATGAGAAACTGATTGAACAATAAAGCTTTTCCAGTTGTCCTGTCCTGTTTGCACAGTGGAAGCCCAGACCTGAGTTTTTATTTCACCTAAGCAGAAGCGAGCCCACAAGCCGTTTAATCATCTTCCATTAACAGTTAAGCTCTAGATTCTTAGCCTTACTGAGTAAAAAGATAGATGGTGTTTGCATGATGCACACACTGAGGGTGTTCTTCCTAATGGCAACATCTGAGCGAAAGGGGGATGCCATCAAGAATTTTTGGGGACTACATACTTGTTTGAAGTAATAATATATTAAAAAGAAAAAGGTTTTGAATCGAACCACACTGAAATCAGAAGTTTGCACAACTCCTCACAAATCAAGAGCTCCCCAGCCAGAAGGTGCCTTCTTTCCCTGCACATGTCCGCTGGTGGTCTTGGTTTCACTGGACACTTGCACGGTGCAGGCTTGGAAGAGGGCATTAGGACATTTTTTTTCCACTGAAAGGGTTGTCAGGCATTGGAAGAGGCTGCTCAGGGAAGTGGTTGAGTCACCATCCCTGGAGGGATTGAAAAGACCTGTAGCTGTGGCGGTCAGAGACACAACTGTCCCTGCAGGGTGGGCTTGGCAGTGTTAGCTTAATGGTTGCACTTGATCTTAAGGGCCTTTTCCAACGTAAATGATTCTATTCTTTCTAGGAAAAGGTTTTCTTCCTGTGGTTTTCTTCAGTATTTTAATACCACTTGAAAAAGCCGAGGATGGGATGAATGTCCCTCCTCCTCTTTGTCGGACACTTGCTCCGTGCTTTGGACTGCCTTCTCCTTTATCTAGTGGACGCCTCCTCCTCCATACTTGCAGCTGTTCTTTGTGTTTACACCACTGCGCAGATTAAACACCTTGCATCGTGTTTCCTTAACAGACACCATCCCAGTGAAATGACAACAAGCAGCATGAGGACGTTTCTGCACATGTCAGAGGCGGCCAGCTGAAAAAGTGCCTGAACAGAGCACTGGGGTGCCCAACGCCGCCGCCGTCCCCGCTCCTCGCTGCAGACCCCCCTGGATGCAGCTGGACACGGCACGGTCCCCTCATTGCCCACAGCCCTTCAACAGCTTTGTTGCCTTCGGGGCCCTGCAGTCCCGCCAGCGGCGGCTCTGCCAGTGAAAAGCAGCAACAGAAGTTGCTCTTCAGCAACTGCTCCTCCGGCTGCTCCTTTCTGCCAGGCCACCGTTTTCAAACGTCACCGTGACGTCGCATTGTGATGTCACCACTATGCAGCACGGGCACCACAATGCCGTGCCAGAATATCTGCTGGGACCCACAGCCAGCCAGTGCCAGTTGGCCTTTGCTTGCTGACTGGCAGGACCGAGGCCTGGCTCTCCACGGTGGTGGCCACCGAGGCAAGCTTGGCACAAAAGCAATGGAGCGGGAGGTGTCTGCTCAAGTAACACCATCCCTGCCTGCTCCAGAGGAGCTGGGGCAGTGGGCAGACGTGACTTGTGCTGGCCCTCCAGGACAGGGGGAAGGTGCCCCCCGGGACGCTGCCATGCAAGTGGTAGGGGAGGAGCGGCACGTCCAAGCGGGGGGTGACGGACATGACACCAAACAAGTCCCTCCTGCTTCCAGCAAGAGCGTGGGCCAAGGCAGTGGGCTCCTGTCGCTCCGCTTTCCACAGAAGCTTTGGACAATGGTGGAAAGTGACCAGTTTCGGTCCATTTGGTGGAGCAAGGGAGGAGAATACGTGGCCATCAACGAGAAGCTCTTCAAAGAGGAGGTGCTGGGCGGGGGAGGACCTCTGCAGGTTTACACCAGGCAGAGCATGAAGAGCTTCCTTCGCCAGATGAACTACCACGGATTCGTCAAAATGCAAGGGGATGGCGAAAGATCTGCCTCCCTGCCTGAGTTCCTGGCAGAAGAAGCAGCAGCTTCTGCTCACAGCAAGGTAGAGCCATCGCTCCGCACATCCTCTAACGCTCACAGGGGTCTTGGGGGAGGGACGGACCTTCGCATCGCATAAGGCCTCGCAATAGAGGGGGCGGGGAGGGCAGCGAGCGGTCCGGTTTTAGTTTCCTCCTCGGGGCGTTTTCAGGAAGGTTTGAGTTAGTCTTTCTGGCTAGTAGAAACGTGGATAAAATGCAGTTTGGTTATACCTGCTTAGTTTGAACCCGTTACACGGAAAGACAGGCTCCGTGTAACCTCATTGCTCTGAATGTCTTTGCTACGTGTCTTGCTGCACCAAATGTGAAACCTTCCTGCCGAATGCCAAGAGGATACACTTAAGGACCCCAGTGTTACCTCCCTGCTCGTGCCCACCCTGGAGTTGCTGAACAGTCATGGTATTTGGCTTTTGAAAGCACTTCTTATGCTTTTGAAAAGCCTACGCTGCTCTTGCTGCCAGGGGTGGCGGTGACTGAACAGAACGTTTCACGTAACCTTTCGGCCTCAGCTTGAGGTTTCAGCCGTCCCCGAGAGTCCCTTCCAATACCCATGTTTGTCTTGTGCAATTCAGAGTCTGGGTTCTCGTAGCTTGGGCTTTTCCGGGCTTGGGATGGCGGCAACTGACTCTTCTCCTTTGCTTCTTCTAGGTCCTCTACTACTATAACCCCCTCTTTAAGAGAGGGCATCCCCACCTGCTGGAAAAGTGCCGGAGGAGGGCTGGCCTCAAGCGGAAAGCCCTGGAGATGGATGAGGGGCAGCCCTGCAGAAGACCAGGTGGCCAGCCTGCAGGGGACATGCCAGCGTCCACCAAGCGATGGGCTGAAGCACCTCCCAGCCTCGGTGCCACCCATCCACCTCCACCGGCAGCTGCTCCCGCACTTCCAGAGCCAGCGGGAGCAGCGGGCAGCAAGAACTTCAGCCCTGTGGCCCCCTCCTCCCCACCACCACTCTCAGCTCTGCCAGAGTCCCCAGCGCCACTCTGCAGACAAAGCCCTCCAGTCCCCCACTGCCCCACCTGCACCTGCCACCTCAGGACTGCAGACGCCATCGGACCCCAGCGCGGCACAATCTAAAGAGACAGAAAGAGTCAGCAGCCCGTCGTGAGTGTCCGATGGTTGTTGCTAAGGAGCGCAGCTTAGAGGAGTCTGTAGCGAGCTTGGAAGAGCTGATGAGAAACTGATTGAACAATAAAGCTTTTCCAGTTGTCCTGTCCTGCTTGCACAGTGGAAGCCCAGACCTGAGTTTTTATTTCACCTAAGCAGAAGCGAGCCCACAAGCCGTTTAATCATCTTCCATTAACAGTTAAGCTCTAGATTCTTAGCCTTACTGAGTAAAAAGATAGATGGTGTTTGCATGATGCACACACTGAGGGTGTTCTTCCTAATGGCAACATCTGAGCGAAAGGGGGATGCCATCAAGAATTTTTGGGGACTACATACTTGTTTGAAGTAATAATATATTAAAAAGAAAAAGGTTTTGAATCAAACCACACTGAAATCAGAAGTTTGCACAACTCCTCACAAATCAAGAGCTCCCCAGCCAGAAGGTGCCTTCTTTCCCTGCACATGTCCGCTGGTGGTCTTGGTTTCACTGGACACTTGCACGGTGCAGGCTTGGAAGAGGGCATTAGGACATTTTTTTTCCACTGAAAGGGTTGTCAGGCATTGGAAGAGGCTGCTCAGGGAAGTGGTTGAGTCACCATCCCTGGAGGGATTGAAAAGACCTGTAGCTGTGGTGGTCAGAGACACGACTGTCCCTGCAGGGTGGGCTTGGCAGTGTTAGCTTAATGGTTGCACTTGATCTTAAGGGCCTTTTCCAACGTAAATGATTCTGTTCTTTCTAGGAAAAGGTTTTCTTCCTGTGGTTTTCTTCAGTATTTTAATACCACTTGAAAAAGCCGAGGATGGGATGAATGTCCCTCCTCCTCTTTGTCGGACACTTGCTCCGTGCTTTGGACTGCCTTCTCCTTTATCTAGTGGACGCCTCCTCCTCCATACTTGCAGCTGTTCTTTGTGTTTACACCACTGCGCAGATTAAACACCTTGCATCGTGTTTCCTTAACAGACACCATCCCAGTGAAATGACAACAAGCAGCATGAGGACGTTTCTGCACATGTCAGAGGCGGCCAGCTGAAAAAGTGCCTGAACAGAGCACTGGGGTGCCCAACGCCGCCGCCGTCCCCGCTCCTCGCTGCAGACCCCCCTGGATGCAGCTGGACATGGCACGGTCCCCTCATTGCCCACAGCCCTTCAACAGCTTTGTTGCCTTCGGGGCCCTGCAGTCCCGCCAGCGGCGGCTCTGCCAGTGAAAAGCAGCAACAGAAGTTGCTCTTCAGCAACTGCTCCTCCGGCTGCTCCTTTCTGCCAGGCCACCGTTTTCAAACGTCACCGTGACGTCGCATTGTGATGTCACCACTATGCAGCACGGGCACCACAATGCCGTGCCGGAATATCTGCTGGGACCCACAGCCAGCCAGTGCCAGTTGGCCTTTGCTTGCTGACTGGCAGGACCGAGGCCTGGCTCTCCACGGTGGTGGCCACCGAGGCAAGCTTGGCACAAAAGCAATGGAGCGGGACGTGTCTGCTCAAGTAACACCATCCCTGCCTGCTCCAGAGGAGCTGGGGCAGTGGGCAGACGTGACTTGTGCTGGCCCTCCAGGACAGGGGGAAAGTGCCCCCCGGGACGCTGCCATGCATGTGGTAGGGGAGGAGCGGCACGTCCAAGCGGGGGGTGACGGACATGACACCAAACAAGTCCCTCCTGCTTCCAGCAAGAGCGTGGGCCAAGGCAGTGGGCTCCTGTCGCTCCGCTTTCCACAGAAGCTTTGGACGATGGTGGAAAGTGACCAGTTTCGGTCCATTTGGTGGAGCAAGGGAGGAGAATACGTGGCCATCAACGAGAAGCTCTTCAAAGAGGAGGTGCTGGGCGGGGGAGGACCTCTGCAGGTTTACACCAGGCAGAGCATGAAGAGCTTCCTTCGCCAGATGAACTACCACGGATTCGTCAAAATGCAAGGGGATGGCGAAAGATCTGCCTCCCTGCCTGAGTTCCTGGCAGAAGAAGCAGCAGCTTCTGCTCACAGCAAGGTAGAGCCATCGCTCCGCACATCCTCTAACGCTCACAGGGGTCTTGGGGGAGGGACGGACCTTCGCATCGCATAAGGCCTCGCAATAGAGGGGGCGGGGAGGGCAGCAAGCGGTCCGGTTTTAGTTTCCTCCTCGGGGCGTTTTCAGGAAGGTTTGAGTTAGTCTTTCTGGCTAGTAGAAACGTGGATAAAATGCAGTTTGGTTATACCTGCTTAGTTTGAACCCGTTACACGGAAAGACAGGCTCCGTGTAACCTCATTGCTCTGAATGTCTTTGCTACGTGTCTTGCTGCACCAAATGTGAAACCTTCCTGCCGAATGCCAAGAAGATACACTTAAGGACCCCAGTGTTACCTCCCTGCTCGTGCCCACCCTGGAGTTGCTGAACAGTCATGGTATTTGGCTTTTGAAAGCACTTCTTATGCTTTTGAAAAGCCTACACTGCTCTTGCTGCCAGGGGTGGCGGTGACTGAACAGAACGTTTCACGTAACCTTTCGGCCTCAGCTTGAGGTTTCAGCCGTCCCCGAGAGTCCCTTCCAATACCCATGATTGTCTTGTGCAATTCAGAGTCTGGGTTCTCGTAGCTTGGGCTTTTCCGGGCTTGGGATGGCGGCAACTGACTCTTCTCCTTTGCTTCTTCTAGGTCCTCTACTACTATAACCCCCTCTTTAAGAGAGGGCATCCCCACCTGCTGGAAAAGTGCCGGAGGAGGGCTGGCCTCAAGCGGAAAGCCCTGGAGATGGATGAGGGGCAGCCCTGCAGAAGACCAGGTGGCCAGCCTGCAGGGGACATGCCAGCGTCCACCAAGCGATGGGCTGAAGCACCTCCCAGCCTCGGTGCCACCCATCCACCTCCACCGGCAGCTGCTCCCGCACTTCCAGAGCCAGCGGGAGCAGCGGGCAGCAAGAACTTCAGCCCTGTGGCCCCCTCCTCCCCACCACCACTCTCAGCTCTGCCAGAGTCCCCAGCGCCACTCTGCAGACAAAGCCCTCCAGTCCCCCACTGCCCCACCTGCACCTGCCACCTCAGGACTGCAGACGCCATCGGACCCCAGCGCGGCACAATCTAAAGAGACAGAAAGAGTCAGCAGCCCGTCGTGAGTGTCCGATGGTTGTTGCTAAGGAGCGCAGCTTAGAGGAGTCTGTAGCGAGCTTGGAAGAGCTGATGAGAAACTGATTGAACAATAAAGCTTTTCCAGTTGTCCTGTCCTGCTTGCACAGTGGAAGCCCAGACCTGAGTTTTTATTTCACCTAAGCAGAAGCGAGCCCACAAGCCGTTTAATCATCTTCCATTAACAGTTAAGCTCTAGATTCTTAGCCTTACTGAGTAAAAAGATAGATGGTGTTTGCATGATGCACACACTGAGGGTGTTCTTCCTAATGGCAACATCTGAGCGAAAGGGGGATGCCATCAAGAATTTTTGGGGACTACATACTTGTTTGAAGTAATAATATATTAAAAAGAAAAAGGTTTTGAATCAAACCACACTGAAATCAGAAGTTTGCACAACTCCTCACAAATCAAGAGCTCCCCAGCCAGAAGGTGCCTTCTTTCCCTGCACATGTCCGCTGGTGGTCTTGGTTTCACTGGACACTTGCACGGTGCAGGCTTGGAAGAGGGCATTAGGACATTTTTTTTCCACTGAAAGGGTTGTCAGGCATTGGAAGAGGCTGCTCAGGGAAGTGGTTGAGTCACCATCCCTGGAGGGATTGAAAAGACCTGTAGCTGTGGTGGTCAGAGACACGACTGTCCCTGCAGGGTGGGCTTGGCAGTGTTAGCTTAATGGTTGCACTTGATCTTAAGGGCCTTTTCCAACGTAAATGATTCTGTTCTTTCTAGGAAAAGGTTTTCTTCCTGTGGTTTTCTTCAGTATTTTAATACCACTTGAAAAAGCCGAGGATGGGATGAATGTCCCTCCTCCTCTTTGTCGGACACTTGCTCCGTGCTTTGGACTGCCTTCTCCTTTATCTAGTGGACGCCTCCTCCTCCATACTTGCAGCTGTTCTTTGTGTTTACACCACTGCGCAGATTAAACACCTTGCATCGTGTTTCCTTAACAGACACCATCCCAGTGAAATGACAACAAGCAGCATGAGGACGTTTCTGCACATGTCAGAGGCGGCCAGCTGAAAAAGTGCCTGAACAGAGCACTGGGGTGCCCAACGCCGCCGCCGTCCCCGCTCCTCGCTGCAGACCCCCCTGGATGCAGCTGGACATGGCACGGTCCCCTCATTGCCCACAGCCCTTCAACAGCTTTGTTGCCTTCGGGGCCCTGCAGTCCCGCCAGCGGCGGCTCTGCCAGTGAAAAGCAGCAACAGAAGTTGCTCTTCAGCAACTGCTCCTCCGGCTGCTCCTTTCTGCCAGGCCACCGTTTTCAAACGTCACCGTGACGTCGCATTGTGATGTCACCACTATGCAGCACGGGCACCACAATGCCGTGCCGGAATATCTGCTGGGACCCACAGCCAGCCAGTGCCAGTTGGCCTTTGCTTGCTGACTGGCAGGACCGAGGCCTGGCTCTCCACGGTGGTGGCCACCGAGGCAAGCTTGGCACAAAAGCAATGGAGCGGGACGTGTCTGCTCAAGTAACACCATCCCTGCCTGCTCCAGAGGAGCTGGGGCAGTGGGCAGACGTGACTTGTGCTGGCCCTCCAGGACAGGGGGAAAGTGCCCCCCGGGACGCTGCCATGCATGTGGTAGGGGAGGAGCGGCACGTCCAAGCGGGGGGTGACGGACATGACACCAAACAAGTCCCTCCTGCTTCCAGCAAGAGCGTGGGCCAAGGCAGTGGGCTCCTGTCGCTCCGCTTTCCACAGAAGCTTTGGACGATGGTGGAAAGTGACCAGTTTCGGTCCATTTGGTGGAGCAAGGGAGGAGAATACGTGGCCATCAACGAGAAGCTCTTCAAAGAGGAGGTGCTGGGCGGGGGAGGACCTCTGCAGGTTTACACCAGGCAGAGCATGAAGAGCTTCCTTCGCCAGATGAACTACCACGGATTCGTCAAAATGCAAGGGGATGGCGAAAGATCTGCCTCCCTGCCTGAGTTCCTGGCAGAAGAAGCAGCAGCTTCTGCTCACAGCAAGGTAGAGCCATCGCTCCGCACATCCTCTAACGCTCACAGGGGTCTTGGGGGAGGGACGGACCTTCGCATCGCATAAGGCCTCGCAATAGAGGGGGCGGGGAGGGCAGCAAGCGGTCCGGTTTTAGTTTCCTCCTCGGGGCGTTTTCAGGAAGGTTTGAGTTAGTCTTTCTGGCTAGTAGAAACGTGGATAAAATGCAGTTTGGTTATACCTGCTTAGTTTGAACCCGTTACACGGAAAGACAGGCTCCGTGTAACCTCATTGCTCTGAATGTCTTTGCTACGTGTCTTGCTGCACCAAATGTGAAACCTTCCTGCCGAATGCCAAGAAGATACACTTAAGGACCCCAGTGTTACCTCCCTGCTCGTGCCCACCCTGGAGTTGCTGAACAGTCATGGTATTTGGCTTTTGAAAGCACTTCTTATGCTTTTGAAAAGCCTACGCTGCTCTTGCTGCCAGGGGTGGCGGTGACTGAACAGAACGTTTCACGTAACCTTTCGGCCTCAGCTTGAGGTTTCAGCCGTCCCCGAGAGTCCCTTCCAATACCCATGATTGTCTTGTGCAATTCAGAGTCTGGGTTCTCGTAGCTTGGGCTTTTCCGGGCTTGGGATGGCGGCAACTGACTCTTCTCCTTTGCTTCTTCTAGGTCCTCTACTACTATAACCCCCTCTTTAAGAGAGGGCATCCCCACCTGCTGGAAAAGTGCCGGAGGAGGGCTGGCCTCAAGCGGAAAGCCCTGGAGATGGATGAGGGGCAGCCCTGCAGAAGACCAGGTGGCCAGCCTGCAGGGGACATGCCAGCGTCCACCAAGCGATGGGCTGAAGCACCTCCCAGCCTCGGTGCCACCCATCCACCTCCACCGGCAGCTGCTCCCGCACTTCCAGAGCCAGCGGGAGCAGCGGGCAGCAAGAACTTCAGCCCTGTGGCCCCCTCCTCCCCACCACCACTCTCAGCTCTGCCAGAGTCCCCAGCGCCACTCTGCAGACAAAGCCCTCCAGTCCCCCACTGCCCCACCTGCACCTGCCACCTCAGGACTGCAGACGCCATCGGACCCCAGCGCGGCACAATCTAAAGAGACAGAAAGAGTCAGCAGCCCGTCGTGAGTGTCCGATGGTTGTTGCTAAGGAGCGCAGCTTAGAGGAGTCTGTAGCGAGCTTAGAAGAGCTGATGAGAAACTGATTGAACAATAAAGCTTTTCCAGTTGTCCTGTCCTGCTTGCACAGTGGAAGCCCAGACCTGAGTTTTTATTTCACCTAAGCAGAAGCGAGCCCACAAGCCGTTTAATCATCTTCCATTAACAGTTAAGCTCTAGATTCTTAGCCTTACTGAGTAAAAAGATAGATGGTGTTTGCATGATGCACGCACTGAGGGTGTTCTTCCTAATGGCAACATCTGAGCGAAAGGGGGATGCCATCAAGAATTTTTGGGGACTACATACTTGTTTGAAGTAATAATATATTAAAAAGAAAAAGGTTTTGAATCGAACCACACTGAAATCAGAAGTTTGCACAACTCCTCACAAATCAAGAGCTCCCCAGCCAGAAGGTGCCTTCTTTCCCTGCACATGTCCGCTGGTGGTCTTGGTTTCTCTGGACACTTGCACGGTGCAGGCTTGGAAGAGGGCATTAGGACATTTTTTTTCCACTGAAAGGGTTGTCAGGCATTGGAAGAGGCTGCTCAGGGAAGTGGTTGAGTCACCATCCCTGGAGGGATTGAAAAGACCTGTAGCTGTGGCGGTCAGAGACACGACTGTCCCTGCAGGGTGGGCTTGGCAGTGTTAGCTTAATGGTTGCACTTGATCTTAAGGGCCTTTTCCAACCTAAATGATTCTATTCTTTCTAGGAAAAGGTTTTCTTCCTGTGGTTTTCTTCGGTATTTTAATACCACTTGAAAAAGCCGAGGATGGGATGAATGTCCCTCCTCCTCTTTGTCGGACACTTGCTCCGTGCTTTGGACTGCCTTCTCCTTTATCTAGTGGACGCCTCCTCCTCCATACTTGCAGCTGTTCTTTGTGTTTACACCACTGCGCAGATTAAACACCTTGCATCGTGTTTCCTTAACAGACACCATCCCAGTGAAATGACAACAAGCAGCATGAGGACGTTTCTGCACATGTCAGAGGCGGCCAGCTGAAAAAGTGCCTGAACAGAGCACTGGGGTGCCCAACGCCGCCGCCGTCCCCGCTCCTCGCTGCAGACCCCCCTGGATGCAGCTGGACACGGCACGGTCCCCTCATTGCCCACAGCCCTTCAACAGCTTTGTTGCCTTCGGGGCCCTGCAGTCCCGCCAGCGGCGGCTCTGCCAGTGAAAAGCAGCAACAGAAGTTGCTCTTCAGCAACTGCTCCTCCGGCTGCTCCTTTCTGCCAGGCCACCGTTTTCAAACGTCACCGTGACGTCGCATTGTGATGTCACCGCTATGCAGCACGGGCACCACAATGCCGTGCCGGAATATCTGCTGGGACCCACAGCCAGCCAGTGCCAGTTGGCCTTTGCTTGCTGACTGGCAGGACCGAGGCCTGGCTCTCCACGGTGGTGGCCACCGAGGCAAGCTTGGCACAAAAGCAATGGAGCGGGACGTGTCTGCTCAAGTAACACCATCCCTGCCTGCTCCAGAGGAGCTGGGGCAGTGGGCAGACGTGACTTGTGCTGGCCCTCCAGGACAGGGGGAAGGTGCCCCCCGGGACGCTGCCATGCAAGTGGTAGGGGAGGAGCGGCACGTCCAAGCGGGGGGTGACGGACATGACACCAAACAAGTCCCTCCTGCTTCCAGCAAGAGCGTGGGCCAAGGCAGTGGGCTCCTGTCGCTCCGCTTTCCACAGAAGCTTTGGACAATGGTGGAAAGTGACCAGTTTCGGTCCATTTGGTGGAGCAAGGGAGGAGAATACGTGGCCATCAACGAGAAGCTCTTCAAAGAGGAGGTGCTGGGCGGGGGAGGACCTCTGCAGGTTTACACCAGGCAGAGCATGAAGAGCTTCCTTCGCCAGATGAACTACCACGGATTCGTCAAAATGCAAGGGGATGGCGAAAGATCTGCCTCCCTGCCTGAGTTCCTGGCAGAAGAAGCAGCAGCTTCTGCTCACAGCAAGGTAGAGCCATCGCTCCGCACATCCTCTAACGCTCACAGGGGTCTTGGGGGAGGGACGGACCTTCGCATCGCATAAGGCCTTGCAATAGAGGGGGCGGGGAGGGCAGCGAGCGGTCTGGTTTTAGTTTCCTCCTCGGGGCGTTTTCAGGAAGGTTTGAGTTAGTCTTTCTGGCTAGTAGAAACGTGGATAAAATGCAGTTTGGTTATACCTGCTTAGTTTGAACCCGTTACACGGAAAGACAGGCTCCGTGTAACCTCATTGCTCTGAATGTCTTTGCTACGTGTCTTGCTGCACCAAATGTGAAACCTTCCTGCCGAATGCCAAGAGGATACACTTAAGGACCCCAGTGTTACCTCCCTGCTCGTGCCCACCCTGGAGTTGCTGAACAGTCATGGTATTTGGCTTTTGAAAGCACTTCTTATGCTTTTGAAAAGCCTACGCTGCTCTTGCTGCCAGGGGTGGCGGTGACTGAACAGAACGTTTCACGTAACCTTTCGGCCTCAGCTTGAGGTTTCAGCCGTCCCCGAGAGTCCCTTCCAATACCCATGATTGTCTTGTGCAATTCAGAGTCTGGGTTCTCGTAGCTTGGGCTTTTCCGGGCTTGGGATGGCGGCAACTGACTCTTCTCCTTTGCTTCTTCTAGGTCCTCTACTACTATAACCCCCTCTTTAAGAGAGGGCATCCCCACCTGCTGGAAAAGTGCCGGAGGAGGGCTGGCCTCAAGCGGAAAGCCCTGGAGTTGGATGAGGGGCAGCCCTGCAGAAGACCAGGTGGCCAGCCTGCAGGGGACATGCCAGCGTCCACCAAGCGATGGGCTGAAGCACCTCCCAGCCTCGGTGCCACCCGTCCACCTCCACCGGCAGCTGCTCCCGCACTTCCAGAGCCAGCGGGAGCAGCGGGCAGCAAGAACTTCAGCCCTGTGGCCCCCTCCTCCCCACCACCACTCTCAGCTCTGCCAGAGTCCCCAGCGCCACTCTGCAGACAAAGCCCTCCAGTCCCCCACTGCCCCACCTGCACCTGCCACCTCAGGACTGCAGATGCAGGTCATGCCGTCAGACTCTAGTATGGTATTTTCTGGATGGGCAGAGAGTCAGGAGCCAGTCGATGGTGTTGAATATCATTTTTAGTACACAGAAATTTGCAGAGCTGGCAATAAACCTTTGTAGCAATAACGCTTTTCCAGCTGTCCTGTCCTCTTTGCACAGCACAGTGTTGGGTGAGTTCCTGCTCCAGCACCCAAACACTGTTCAGAAGCAACTGATCCACCACTAGCAGAACCAACCATTTCTCACCAGAGACCAGCCTGGTTTCTCAGCGCTAGAGAGTAAAAGCCAGTATGAGGGTTGCATGGTGCATGCCCTGGTGTTGCATCTTCCACATGCTGTCTGTGTCTGGGAGGTCCTGTCATTCCTCTGCAGAGGCATTCTCCCAAGGCCACGCCAGGCTACCGGGAGCTCACAAGTCCTGGGACTCCGCAGGGGGTACGGCCGAACCGTAGAGCTTTCCGCAGGAGGAGGTAACCCATTACCCAGTGACTGGAGGAAGAATCTCTGACAAGAGCATTTACCAAGGTCCAGTTTAGCAAAGAGGGTTTAACTGAAGCATCTAAACCAGAGGCTGCTTTGTGCTGCCCAAGCTTTCCGCTGAGCAGGGCGTTCGCTGCTTGGTGAGAGCTGGCCCGGCACACATGCCGCGAAGGACGGGCCATGCCTTGCGGTGGTTTGCATTCACCAGCATAAGAAATAAGTGCGTGAGTTGGTTATCTAATAGAGTTGGCAAGAAACAGAGTCTATGGAGTTAGTAATAAATGGAGCCAAATAAAGTTGATAATAAGATGAACAAGAAACTTTTTCTAGTTGCTTGTCTTGTTTGGACAGTGGAAAACACAGTTTAGTTTAGTTTAGGATAGTGGAAAATAGTTCTGTGGCTTTAATATTCCCACTTGTCCTTTAGTGGTCTTACCAAGACTGAGGTCCAGGCACAAGCATGCACCAGTGTCATGGTAGCACCAGGAGGTCCAACAAAGGCTGAGCTGTTGGTACTGCACGGAAGAGCAGCCAGGTGCCTCTTTCGCTCTCTGAGGATGAGATGTCGGAAGGGGAAATTATCTGTGCAAGGAAGCAACTGGCTTGGGTGGTTGGCAGTGGGCTACACCATCTCTCTGGTTCTGTCTGCCTCAAACTGGCTTGGAAATACAAAGGACCACTGTCCCCTCACCCAGTTAAATTCACTGCAGAAGGGTTTGGCTTTAGTGACTCTACCAGCTGTTCAGAGAGAAGAAAGCTGCAGGGGAGATGGTTAGGCGGATGCCACAGACTTAAAGCTGGTTGGGACAAGGGCTGCTCTGACTTTTTGCAGACAGATGCAACCTTCTGTTCAGCATGTAAAAGCAGCAAATGCAACCGACACTTGGTTTTGTTCTGTCGTCTGTCCTGGTCCTGTGCCATTCCTCTCCTCAGCATGCAGGACTGGTGTGGAAAGGAGAGCAGGTGGCCACCCTGGTTCTTCATAGGGAACTAAGACAGTGGGTTGTTTTGACATTGATATGTGCAACTGTGGCCTTGCTTTGACGATGTGCAGCTGTGATCCTGCAGCAAAGAGGTAAATAACTTTGAGGGAGTATGAGAAGAAAACCGGATGATCTCACCTCTAGAAGATAAGGAAACAGTGTGAACAGCAGAGAGTAGCCTATAGTGAACAGTGGCTGGGCGTATGGACGGTAGAGTGTGACCAATAGTAATGCTTTTAGCAGCACATGTACAGAGTATGCACTTATAAAAGCTGTAACTAACAATAAATATCTTCGCTTCGTAATCCTTTCAAAGTCCGTGCCTTGTACACCACAGGTCTTCAGGAGGTGCAAGGCCACTGGGACCGTTGAGCTTTAGAAGAAGGATTAGATGGTTGTGTGCTTGCCCTTGCTGACCAAACTCAGTGCCGTTGACTGGAGTTCGTCTAGAAAGGTCAACATCCTCCTGTCCACCCTGTTCTTGGCATGAATGAGTGTGGAACCTTTTGGCTCTTCCCCTGTAATACTTGGCGTGGAAACTCCATACCCTTTAACAGGGGCAGACTGATACCCCTCTCTGATCTGCAGAGGGAGGTTCTGGACTTTGGATATTTTGGGACAAAGATTTTTGACGAGATTATAGGATTAAAAGTTACGGCCAAATGTGCTCCAGCTCAGTGATCAATGCTGATTGGAAAGCAGCCTAATGGAGAGAGATTAACTCAAAGCACGCTGCTCTAGCACTGTTCAGGCTGATAATACCTTTCTGGTTTATGAAGTGGGTGGTGCTGTACTGAGCAGCATTACCCGCTCTGACCAGGTCTGCCCCAGCGCCAGGGTCTGTGTGGCAATGCCCCTGCCGGGTGCAGATGCTGGGCACGTGCCCCACAAGTGGTGACCTCCACATCCAAAAGGCCTCAGCTTCACTCCAGTGAACACAGCTAGGAATTTCCTAGTACCAGTCTCTGTGCTTTTTGGGTTCTGGGTTGATGCAATTGTGAGTTCAGTGAAGTCTGAACTCTGCTCACCCCTGCATACAACAGCAGGGAAAGTTCTGGAATTGAAAGCAGCTGCCTGCCCTCCGTCAGCAAGATCAACAGAGCTGGGGCCACCTGTACTGGGAGATATTTTAAAGGTAGGTTTGACCTACATTCGTGTAACAGTTTCAAAGATCTTACAGTGGCTTAAGATGGCAGAACCAACATAAGTGGTCAGAGACAACTTCATAGATGCCCAGGGAGCTGCTGATGGGATTCTGGTTGGATCCAGCTTGCCAGGATTTCTCACTCCTGACTCTTTCTCCTCCTTTAGGCCAGTTCTAGAAACTGTAGGCACATATGAGCTCCCTTCCTTTCACCTCTCATCGATGGCTGAAGAATTGTATAGTTTCACACAGGGAGTACCAGTGTATGCCTCTGCCACTCCAGGGTATGTCCCTGTCCCCTTGTCACCCCTTCCCTCACCATTTCAGCTATAGGAATGAGCAGCGAAAGTAGTACAAATCACCTGCAAAGGCAAGGCAGCAAATAAAATAAGGTATTGCAATTAACGGGGCGCTTTCTGGCTCTCTGCGTAGAACATGCTTCAGATCTGAGACATGCAAATTTTCTCTTAGTGGCCCAAGCAGCATCAGAGCCCAGGCTCTGCCAGCTCTTTGCTTTACAACAGCAAAGAGCCCCTGTATGCTGAGTGCAGAGGAGGGTGACAGGCGCCCCCAGCCCTGTCAGCCTCTTCCCGTTGTTGCTATAATCAGCTCATGGCACCTTCCTCCCTCTTTTCAGGGCTCCGATAACAAGCACTTAGGACAGCCAGATGACCTTTGGCTGAGCTTTGTCTTTAAACTCCCATGGCTTTTGCTTCATTGCCTAGTTACGCAGCAGTAAAGATCCACTCTGATAGCAGCAGAGTCTGCTCCCCTCCCCTTACTCCTCTCACTCACACAGGACCAAAGCTCTCTGAATTTGCTTGAATTAGGTCAGTGAGAGATTTACTTGAGGGAAAGATTTTTTTCTCCTATCTTTTTCTTAACTCTGTAAGAAAGGATAATAAGCACAAAGGCAGGTGGGTGAAAAAAATCGTGGGCTATAAATAAACAGGTTTGGCACACATGGGAGGACAAAGTCATTAGTAAGAGAGAAAATCACTGAGGTGGCAGCAAGCTACACCTTCAGCTGACGTAAAGCAGCACCTCCCCGTGGAAGCAATGGGACTATGTCGCTGCCATCAGCTGAGCTCCTTGGTGGACCTGGTCCCCTCTGCAGTGCCTAAACTGTCTGCAGCTGCCTCCTTCCACCGCAGCAATGAGGGAAGTACGGACAGCAAATCTCTGGACTACATTGATCTTCACCTGCAATTTTTGGCTCCTTGTAGCTGTCTGCTTAGGCAGCCTAAATCCCTGCTGTGCTCTTCAGATGCAAAGGGGCAATAACAGGATGGCTGTCCCACCCCAGCTGGTAGGCTTGACATATGCCAAAGCACTGCAGGGTTGGTTGCTCAAGGCCACTGCCTCCATCTCGACACTGTATTGGGATGGGACACAAAACAGCTGTGGAAGACCCATGCTGGGATCATGGTGGTCATGGAGACAGGATGACCTTGTTCTGAGAGTGCTGCTAGCAACTGGGAGACCTGGGTGAGGCCACTGGTTCCATCTCAGCTTGTGCGCATTGCCTTAACCAACTCCACATCTCTTGGTGCTTCCTCTGTAGATGGCAAATACTTCTTCCCACCACTGGTCTCGTTGAGAACCTCAGCTTTTCCAGGAAAACAGCCTCATCGTGGCTTTCTGAAGCTTAGCATGCTGTCCCTCAGTTGTCATATTCTTAAAACTGCAAAAGTATGTATAAAGAATGGTGTGCTCAGCAGTTTAAATATTAACAGGACACGTGAGAACTGCACTTTGCAATACAGAAGCAGTAAACATTCAGTTTAGTTGCTAAACTTAGACCCACTCACTCTAGCGAGAAGTTCAGGGCTTTCTGAATTGGGCTTGAAGTCAAAGGTTAGCTGTAATTTCATGCAAGAATGACCCACCTGAATTCTGGGTGGGTCTGACGCTGTGCCATAGCTTTGCTGCCCAATGTGGCTGCGTGCTGTCTTGCAGCGTGCAGGGACCGCAGCCCTGGCAGGGCTGGCAACACAAGGCTCTGTTGTGAAGATGGAGGTGGCAGATCCTGGGGCTTCTGGGCCCTTCCAAATTCATGCTCATACAAATAACACCAGGCAAGGACTTGCTGAAAATGACTATAAAATATCTACGTTGCAAGCTGGGATGTGGTATTTGAAAGAGGCTAGCTCAACACTTTTTTTTCTCCCAGAGTTATGGTAGTCTTAACAAAGCAGCTGGCTAGTTTGGCATGATTCATCTTTAATGAAATTATCCAATTTCCCTGCTGATTTCAGCATCTTTAGAAAACTGAAGGCTGGAGGAGGCCTCAGCCTGCCCTCGGGTGGTCATCTGAAGCAAAGCAGGAGCCACCCTGCTGGCCGTGCCTCTTCAGGCTGTGGTGACATCGGGGTGCTGCTGCTTGTGGCGGGGCGACAGCACATGGGCTGAGTCCTCCCTGGCTGGAGCGCTGAGGGGGCTGGCTCCCAGCGCCACGGCTTCGGTGAAACGGGAAAATCCCACACAGCCCAAATCCAGGGCAGACAGTACCACAAAGATATTGGGATGCTGGCACAGTCTGGCCAGCGCTACCCTGGCTGAACTGGGCTATCTCGGGACCCTGTCCTCTTACCACAAGGCCTGATGTGTGCCTGTTGGTCCTGAGGGACCCTTTTTTTACAAAGACCTTGGCATGAATATTCTTTAATTCTTTTTCTTTTGACATTTGTTGTGGACTGCTGCAAGTGTGAATGTCTCGCTAACAGGCTGCTGTTTCCTCTGCTTGTTGGTATTATGCAGTGGCATCCTAGGGCTGAGTACTTGGTAAGTGAAGTAGTCATCCATGGCCACCATAGATGCTGCTAGTGTATCATTTAGAAGGTGGGCTGGAGTGGTTTTGGGTGGTGGAATCCTTCAATAAAAGCAAATGTTCCAATTTCCTGCTTTTGTAAGTGGGAGTGCAACCCCAACATGTTTCTGACTTCATATTTCTCTAAAATGGATCGTACAGGGCTTCTTTAGCATCTTGAGCATGTTTAGTGTCTTTTCTGTGTTCTGGTTTATTTCTGTGCAGAGAAAGAAAAGCTAATAGTCAAATGATAAAGAATTTAATGAGGAATAGATTAGGTGATGCTGGAAACTGCTTCAGATTTGTAGATCCAAGATCCATAGCTATGTGGGCAGAAAAGGCCATGTCTGAGGGAGGAATGTATCTCTTCCGACTCAGTAACTCAAAGGGCAGGGGGAAATGGAGCGTGTTTCTTTGAACGAGCAGACTGTCAACCATGGGATGGCAGTGCAGGAGGGAGAAGGATGGATGGTTTTCTTGAGAAGACCGATTCATGGGATTGCGTTCATGGCTCCACGGCAGCTTGGATCGCACTAGTATCGGTTTGTGGTGGCCACGAGGGGTGTCCCCAGGCTCCAGAGGCAATGTGTGGGCATTGACTGTGGGTTGGCAGCAGTGTACAGAGCCTCCCACCGATGACAACCTCAGCAGGGATTTGCATCCTTCACTGGAATCTGGCATGGAGGTGCTGGGAGGCAAAGTGCTGTCCCCAGGGACCAGGCACAACTGCTGTGGGTGCAGCCAGCACACGCTGAGACTGGCCTGATGCTTTTGGCTGATTTAGGTGAGAAAAAGCTGCAACTGGTGGTGGGAGAGGTATGTTCAGACCTTAAGCAGAGCAAAACGTCCTGGTAGATAAGGAAAAGGTTTGAAATGTTCAGGCATTCCACCTGACTCTGCTTTTCCTTAAGAAAGCAAATGTTTTTTAACCCTTTCTAACTTTTCAGTTAGAGATATTAATCTAAAAAAAAAGGGGGGGGGGAGCTAGAAAAGGCACAAATACGCATTTAGACAAAATACATGACCGACTGCTTTCTGAGAAGTGGAGAGCTTGATTGCTTGGGCTGATTGACATTAGGGAAAACTTCTTTTCCTTTTTTGCTGTTGATTAGGAGTAAAATAATTTCTGGTCCAACTTCAGCAGAGCTTAAAATGTATCTTGTAAAGTTCCTTATTGCTTGGCTGCGCTCTGAGAAGTGTCATGTTAGAGGCCATCCACTGCCCTACACTGTGGCAGGCAGTTTTCAACAACAAAGACAGACTTGTGTAATTTGGCAGCCCTTTGTTAGTGCTGGAACAAAAGCTAGAGGATTCCCCATGTGTTGAATGAAGCTGTCAGTTCCTTAATAATTGGAAAATAATCAATTCAAAACCCAAATTTCATGTAGTAGAATGAGGTCTCTGCAAAAATCTTCAACTTTTAAGTCACAAGGCCTCCAGACAAGCAAGTGCTCTCCATTTATGAACAAAGCAGGAGTGATTCAGATACAGTGAACGGGAACATCTCCTGCCCAGAGGATGAAGAGGAAGGAATGCAACGTTTGATGGTCTGACAAGGAGCCTGTAAAATGCAGGCAGGAGGATTACATGCATTTCTGCTTTTCTTTGACTTCAGCACAGTTAGGAAGCACACCTCCTGCTGCTGTGTTAAGAACTATGCTGGGAAGAGGCATAATGGGATGAAAAAAGGCTGTTTTGGCAGTGGTGCGGGCAATGTGCTACGTTATGAAAATTTGCAACTGACCTGCCCTGACCGAGGAGAGGGGTCAGAGCACAAAGTCTAGAATTACAAGGCTAAACAGTTACTTGTGCACAAGGTGTCCCAGCCAGTGAGGCCCAAATGTGGTTTTACATTGGGACCTTACACCCTTCAAGCGTTTAGGTACAATACTATTTGACCAGTCATAGGAAAATTTTGCAAAGCAACTATTTCTGCAGTATTCTTGCTGCTTGTCTATGGATCCAGATATGGATCCAGACATCTCTGGAGTCATCGCTGATGCTGGAAGGGCTTCAGAGCTGTGTCAGAGAGGTTTGGACGCTGCTGTTCCCTCAGCTGCCCAGGGGTATCCCTCATCCCTCAGACAGCTCTCAGCTTCTGCACGGCACAGGCCTTATGCCGGGCCATCCTTTAGTTCATTTTACTGAAGTATGAGCAGTACCAGAGACTCCAGTAAAGCTTCACTACCTCCTTACACTGCAGCGTACCATGTGAGTTAACATATATCATAAAGCCAAAATGCTTCCACGCTCTTAAAGGCCGAGTAATGTAACAGCGAGGGAAGGGGGTTTTCCTAACGCCGGTGCACACCCTCAGGCAGGGCCAGCGCGCTCAGAGGAGCTGGCTTTCACAGCAAGGCCTGTGCGGCACCTTCCCAGCCAAGCCCCCCGCCAGCCAGAGGCGACGGCCGCCGGGGGGTAATGGCGGCCCCTCAGCGCCCAGGCGCGACCCGCAACCGGAAGCGCCCCCGCCCCTTCCGGCCCGGCGCCCGCTGCCGGGAAGAACCGTTGCTCCGGCGCGCGGGAGGCGCGGAAACTGAACTGCGGCGCGCGGGGGCGTCATGGCCGCCGGCTGCATGGTGAGGGGCCGCCGGGCCGGGGCCTGCTGCGGCTGCAGGGCTTAGCGGCAGCTGAGCTGGGACGGGGGAGGCCTGAGGCGGCCCGGGGGGTTAGTGCCGCTGAGGGGAAGGCTTGAGGGGGGAGGGCAGCCCCCGGGAGCCTGGGAGGGTGGTGGAGAGGGGGCCGTGGCCTCGGGGGGGTGTGCCTGGGGACCCTGGGCTCGGGGTTTGGTGTGGGGCGCGGTGCAGGGTTGGGGAGGGGGTGAGGGAGGCTGGTGCTTTAGGTGAGGGGGGAAGGGGGCGCGGGGGGGGAATGCCTGGTGTTGCTGGGGCCGGGCTGTGCAGGGGAAGGCTCTGGGGGGCAGTTCTGGGTTTGGGGGGGCGCTTCGTGCCGCTGAGGTTGGGCCGTGCAGCGGCGGCTCCCTGGGTGCGGGCTGTGCGGTGGCATCAAGCAGCTGGGGCTGGGAGGGGCTGGAGGCAGGGTTGGGCTGGAGGGAGCTTAATGCTGCTGGTGTTTGGGGGGCAGCCCTGGGGTTTGGGGTGCTCTTGTGGCTGGGATTGGCTTGGGGGGACTGGTCCAGGTTAGGGGAGCTCTGCATCTGGGGAGGGCTGGTGTGGGTGTTGCGGGGGGAGGTCAGCCGTTATCCTGGGGCTGGGCGCTTGTTTGAGCAGGCTGGGGCGGTGGGTAAGCCCGAAGGAGGGGCAGGCTGTGGTGGGGATTGCCAGGGAGGCAGACGCTGTGTGTAGGAGAGGAGGGATTGAAGGCTGATCAGCCTGTTCTGAAGTCTGGACAATTTTCAAGTGTTACAACCTCTTGTAATGGTTCTCTCAGTGGCTTTGTGGTTGTTTTTTCCCTTGACCTCAGGCTTTATTTGGCCTTTGCATCAAGGTGCTGTTTAGGGACATGCTGTGTTCCCCAGACGTGGGGAAGGGGTAGTGGGTTAGTCTGTGGTGCTGCAATTCTGATTCTACTTGCCTGTTTCAACAGGTGTGTTAAGTCTTGCAAATTTGTGCCTTATGTGCGAACAGTGGCCTCTTGGCTGCACCTCGACTGAGATGAGCAGCTGTCAGAACGAAGTTGAGCTTGACTGCCTGCTCAGGTGGTCATTGACATGGCTGATATGTTCCAAAGTCAGCTTTGGGATCTCTGTACCAGCAGCATGTTGTAAAAATGCATGAATGATTCATACAAACCACCTGAGATCCAGGGGGGTTATCAACTTGGATAATTTGCCTCTTTTTAAGGTTTGTCAATACATGTGAAATTCACATTTTGCGATGTGCAGTGTTCTTATCTCTGCCTAGCTTTTATGGGAGGAATATGTGGCTTGGTTCACTTGTAGAAATAAAATGGGTTTATTGTGTGAAGGTGGTTCTTAATCTATAGTGTCTGAACCTTATTGTCTTCTAGGAAGATCCGTCCCTGGAGAGACACTTCAAAGGCCACAGAGATGCTGTCACTAGCGTGGACTTCAGTCTCAATAAGAAACAATTGGGTAAATTGTCTTTTTGTGCTTCAGTGGTCAGATGATAGAATTTTTCTGCTTTAGTTAAATGGAGGGAGCAGTGGAGGTACTGAACTCTACAACAGCAAAGAACTTGTTTTCGTGGTGAAGAGATTTTGAGATTTTGGAGAATTTCAGGATGGACATTTCTGTGTGCTTTGAAAAAAATGCTATTGTTGAACTGGAGGGGTGGCAGATTTTGTGCATCCTGCTAGAGTTTTAGGGACATCTACCATTGCTTATCATTTCACATACTTGGCTTTACCATGCAGTCAGCTTAAGGTAAAACCTTACTTTTTCTTCTATGTCTTCCTGTCTCCACTTTAGACAGCTGCCTGTGCTTATGTCAAGGGTTGTGTCCCAGTTGCTATTCAGTAACCCACTGTGTGCATTGCGTAGGAACTGGGGAGGGGTTTGGCTTTTTGTGAAGTCACTGTTCAGTCTGTGTGGCATGGTGGACATTGCTTTGGCTTGCAGAAATGATAATTTGAGGCAATACACCTGGTGGGCAGTGGGTGCGGTAGGCATGAGTAAATTGAAATGCAGCAGTCTAGCAGGTAGTAATCCTGTTCTGGATCTTGCAACCTACACAACGCTCTGGAAGCTGCAAGGGAATGTAGATGAATCAAATGCATCTTGGACCCCCTCTCTCCCTACTGCTGTTTTTATTTTTGTCTGCTATCTTTCCTGTCCGCTTCCTGCATCCTTGCAGAGCCGGAGATTGCTCTGTGTCTGTGATTCTGTTTGTGTATCCCTAAAACTATACAGTCAGTGCGTCTCTCTGTTTAGTGAGGGTGCTCTGAATGTAATTCAGCATTGCTTTTGAATGGCCTTTCAGAAGTAGTATGGGGTCTTTGCTGCCTCCATCTACACCATGAGATAATTGCTCTTGATATTTTTAGTCAATGAGATCAGGTAAGAAAGGGAACAAATTCTAAGACTTTTCTCTTTTTTAGTTACTGTTGGATGAGTTGTGTGTACTTGAGTCTTATGAGAGTTTAAAGTTCTTTTTCCCTATTGCCCCTTGTCCCTTGCAATAAAACAACCAAACCTAGAGGACGCAGTCTTTTTATTCCATTAGATTGCTTGCCCAATCCAGTGAGGATAATAGTCATTGCCAGCAAGTCACATATAAGCAATATCATACTGAAGTGCTTTATTGAGATGTCAGAGCATTAATTCCCTTGAATTTTTTAACATCAGTCCTGGGGAAGCTGTGATATTGCAACTTAATATCCTTGCCAGACAATGACTTAGTGTAGTTATGACTAACGTACAAATCTCTTGACACTAGGCAGTGTGCTCAATCTACTTTTACACAGTTGTCTCCCCTTAAATTTTCATATCTCTAAGGTCAGATATTGCCTGTATGAAATATAAAAACAACTGAACTGACAAATATATAAGGGTTTTTGTTTCCCCTTAGAGGACATGCATAATGAATGATTATGTTTGAAGTGGGCATATATTAATCCTAAATCAATAGCAGGAAGAGAGATGACTTATTTTCGTGTTGAAATGACTGTGAAATAGAAGGGCATTTCCAGCAAAATCTATTTGGTATTTTGCTGTAACATTAATGAACTGAAATCTTGGAATTATGATATTGCCATGTCAGAACCTGACGTGTGTGGTGGTTTTTTTGTTCTGTTTTGTTTTGTTCTTGGTTTTGTTTGTCTGTCTTTTTCTCATCTCCCTGGAGATATGACCTGCTTGTGTAGAGTGATACAGGTGCAGCTTGGGTTTGTTGGCAGGCTAAGACGTGAATATTCTATATTTGCCTGTAGAAAATCTACAAAGTTTTCTGTTATGTAGGCATTAAAATTGATTTGAAGGGGTATTTTTACTCTCACTGTTTGAGACTTTTAAGTTGCCATGGGCATATGTTTGCTCTTTAACAGATTGCTAGGGCCCCAGTGCTACAGACTTCACGCGGTACAGCGAGCCTTAGGGTAGGAGCAGCATTCAGTTTTCACTGTACTGAGTCAGCGATGGGACCTGGGCAGCCTGGGAGTTTTAGATTGAAGCAGAATTTACTTTTGCATTTGGGAAAATTGTTGCCTGGTATTCTTGGCAGGGACTGGTATGGCTCCTGTCAGATGAGGGAAGGGGATGTAGCTTGTATGAAATTCAGTTCATGAAAGTCAGTTGTGCTTTCCATGCATGTAGCATGTGCACCTGAATTCTGCCTTCTGCTTAAGTGACCCTTTGCCTTTGTTGCTGAGGGAGATACTGGAAAAGCAGCATGTGTCCTGGGGAACGGCCACGTTCCCCTAAGTAGAATCTTTGCCCTCTGGGGTCTCCCTCCAGCCCTTTCTCTTCCTTAGTCTTTGGAGCATGCCTTTGCCCTCTTCCACCGCTTTCTTAGAAGCCCAAGCGTAAAGTTAAGTTGTGGTGGTTGTTGGTTGGTTGTTTCTTATTCCCACAGCTGAGTGTAGAGGTAGGCATGAGTGGCAGAGTGGGTGTCAGTAGATGGAGCAAGCCCATCACCATCCATAGTTCCGTAAGGCCTCTCATGACTACCATCAAATCCTGCTAACTAGTAGCAAACTGCACACTGCTCTAATTGTGTTGCAAGCTTGTATTTTTTATATATTGTTAAGAACTGCTCAGTTGACTTTGATCAATGTTTTGAAGCAAGGGATGGGTGTTGGAGGGAGATGTAGCTGGTTTGCCTTTAAGTCACCAAGTCACAGGGCTTCTCTTCTTAATCTGTAGCGTGTTACTTGATATTTCAGCTGCTGCATCTGGTAGCTACCCCTGCTTCCCAGTAAGAAAGTGCTGAAAATAACCTTCATTCACAGGCCTTCTACGTGTTTCCTTAGTGTGTATTTACTTCAAAGAAGTTTTGCAGCTTTTGTGGCTTTTGCCTCTGCAGCTGTTGCGTGACCTGACTCTTGGAAGTAAATTGTCAGTCCAAGCTAATGCAAGACTGATATTTATTTTTTTTTAATTAGTAATGAAATAGTGTGCAATGCATTGGTGAAGCTTCAAGGACAATGTACATGAGATTGCTGGAAACTGTGATGGTGAACTGAGTGTGAAATGTACTTTCAGTGTAATTGGAGAACTAATCCAAGTTTGGTTTTGTGTGGTTTTGTTTTTCCTTTTTATTTCAGCAAGTGGCTCGATGGACTCCTGCCTGATGATCTGGAGTATGAAACCTCAGATGAGAGCCTATCGCTTTGTGGGCCACAAAGATGCGGTGATGTGTGTTCAGTTTTCACCTTCTGGTCACCTGGTGGCTTCAGGCTCTAGAGACAAAACAGTCCGTTTATGGATTCCCAGTATGTAAGTATCTATTCCCTTCTGTGTCTCTTTCTGAACTCTGGTTTAGGATTTCTCCTTGCTTCTTGATAGCGGTTCTCCAGCTATGAGACTGGGATCTGTTTGAGGGAAAGAAGAACCATTTTATGTGACAGCTCTAGCAGCGGAGAGGTAATGTGATCTTGAAATTGCATTGGAAACAAAACTAAAACCCTTTGTAAAGTCAGTATTAACTTCTTATGCTAATGTAGTTAATCAGTGGTGAGCTGCTGGATTTTTCTTCCGCTTTCTCCCCCAGTCTGTCTTTCCGCTTAGCAAATTGATCCTTTGCTTCTCTACCAGTGTTAAACAAGATGCTGAAACACAAGTGGAGGTTTAGTGATGGAAAAACCTGTTCTGTGAGCAGTGTGGAGGTTGCTAGCTTGCATGCTTGCAGTCGTCTGCAAAATGATTAGGTGTCCTTATCCTTTGTTTCTTGGTCTAAAACTGGTAACTCTTTGTTCCACTGGTAGTAAATGATGGTATATTACTAAGGTAAAAGACTACTTTGGATTATGTATTGACTTTTTCATGAGCTTGCATGTGATTAACAAAAATTTGCTTTCAGTACCTCAACCTAATTATGAAGTTTGCATTTCTGAGTAGTGTTTAATTGCTTTAAGTCAAGCATTTGTCTTGTCCTTGGCAGCCATTGGCTGAGAAATGTGAACTGCTATTGTTTTACTCTGCAATGCATTGTTTTAAGTTATATGTCTTCAGCAATGGAACACATTAGTTGAAATACAATGCAAACAGGAGACTGCTGAAGAACTACTGCTTGAAGACTTAATCTTGCTGCAAGTAATGAGAAGCTTTTTTCAGCCAATATGCAGAAAAGCAACTGCTAGTGTTTCCTCTGGTCTCTTGGTTCCCACACTAAACGGTGGGATTGTTTTTTCGGAAAGGACAGGCATATAAAAAGGTATTGGAGGTTCCTTTCCTTGTAAGTTTGTAAATTGCTGCTGTCAAAGACTAAAAGATTGTGTCCAGAAGCAGACCTGGCAAATAAAAGGGATTTTTAAAAACCAGACCCAACAAAGCCACACAAAAATTGTACCCCAACTTTAAAATGCACTTGTTGCTTCAGGAACCTGGGAAAGCATTACTAGTTGTGTATTTTTGATGAGTTCTTATGGTTGTGATTACCCATTGGAAGCTTTATTTGATGATCTATTAAGCCATAGTAATCTCTGCTGTGGAGAGAGTTCTGAAAGCAACTTTTTAAAATCTGTGATAAAAGTGCTTTTAAATATCTTAATTTATAGTGAAATAGAACTAAAATTTGCAGATTCTAGTTTAAATTATAATTATTTCAGTTTTCAATTTAACTTTCTTGGAAGGAGTTACCACAATGACATGTTAGCATATGTATCATTAAAAGGCACAAGGAAGATTATGATTAAAATTTAACCGTGCTGCTCATTAACCTCCTATTAAGAAAGAGGCTGATGGTGTCATTTGGCTGTCTTCAGGGCTGTGCTGCTAACACAATGCTGAAAATAAATTACTGTGCAAACTTGTTAGATTTCTTAAAAGCTAATGTACTCATTTTAAGAAGGGTCTGGTACGTGGTGAGAAAACTGAACTTGTGTTGGGTGATTCTGTCTTGGTTGCCTAGGCATGTGAGTTCTGTGGTCGAAATTGCACCTGTAGCTGTCATGTCAGAAAAGGGCCAGTGTGGAAAGGGTTATTGTTATGCCAGTTGTGGATACCTTGGTGCATGGCACCTTTAATCTGTGTTTATTTAGTATTCTTTGTCAATTTACCTTCTCTAAATACAACAACGAAGATGTTAAATCAGGTTTGAGACCTTTGGCTTCCCAGTTTTGCACTGTCATTAAGAGGGAAAGGAGAAGCTGCCCCGTAGTCTGTGGTCCAGGACTTTATTTCCAAAGAACCTGAAACTTGCAGACCATTTCAAGGGTGATAGGTTACTAAAGGAGCTAATACTACCCTGGTGTGTGGATTTCTGGCTTTGGGATTTGTTTTTTGTAAGCCATCCTGACAGCATTTTGTAATTTCATGTTTCTGCATGAGTTTTTATCAGACTTGGGTATGTTCTGTGGTTTTGGACAGAAAGAAAACTTTCCAGAGAAGTAACCTTTACTGTGCCTTGCCTTCTGGCAGGTAAAGGATTAAATAAAACTAGGCAGCTCTGACCTTTTCTGAGGAGGGAGGGAATATTGCTGGAAGATATGTACTATTTTTGAGTTTTTGGCCTTTACAGTTTTAGCAGTCCTCAGCCTCAGTATAAAGCCTGTTAGATTCTAATGGAGAAGGGAGGAAAGGATTTGCTCCCACCATGTTTTTCTGTTTTTCTCTTCTGTCTGTGAGTGTGGAGCTGCTGGTAGTCTAGTACATACTGGAGATATATGGGACTCTTGGTCCAAAATATACCTGTTGGATCTCTATAAATATGTTGCACGTTGGATCTCTAAATAAGCCTTGTGTTTATTTGCCAGGAGCATGCCTCTTGCATTTTGTCTGGAAGGGATGAGTAAAGAAGAATAACAATACCTTGTCTTTTGTCTTGTCTGGCTGAGTTAATGGTAGCTTGCTCAAAGTTGTACAACATCAGGCATGCTGAATTCACTTGTATTATTTCTTCTGTGATACTTCATCACAAGCACTCAGCTGGAGTGTGGGCCATTACAGGAACAGCTGTGAAGGCGGTTGCCTGCTTGGCTCTGTCTAGATCAGGGGTCCTCAAACTACAGCCCATGGGCCAGATACGGCCCCCCAGGATCCTCAATCCGTCCCCCAGTATTTACAGACCCCCCCCACTGGGGGGTGGTGGTAGGGAAACCAAGCAGCTGGAGATGACTTCCTGCCACTTAATCCACGCGCCAACCCCCTGTTTAAAAAGTTTGAGGACCCCTGGTCTAGATGAACTGTGACCTCCCTCCTCACCTGCCTTGCAGCAAAAGACCTGGTAACAGTACAGAACCTCAGCACCTTCTGCTGCCCCTTTATAGGAAACATGGGTTGTTTCCTGTTGGGTTTGACTCGAGTGTTGAACTGGACCAACTGGTTTTAGCTATGTAGTCTGTGTAGCTCATGAAGTGTAAGTTTGTTTGGGGTTGATCAATGTTTTCTTCCTAACGTAAGCACATGCAGCACCCATAGAAGTGGTCATTAATAGCACTGCTCAGCATACAGAAGTTTTGTGTTTTCAGGTACATACTGTCCTTGCTGCCCTGTTGTACAGTTTTAAAGTGCTCTTTCCTTCTGTATAGCAAAGGAGAATCTACTGTGTTCAAGGCTCATACAGCAACTGTAAGAAGTGTTCATTTCTCCAGCGATGGCCAGTCCTTAGTTACAGCTTCTGATGACAAAACAGTCAAAGTGTGGACGGTTCACAGGCAGAAGTTTCTGTTCTCACTTAGTCAACACATAAACTGGGTTCGCTGTGCCAGGTAAGTACAGCTTTCTGACACACAGAGATGGGGCAGAGACTGAGTATCATGATCTTGGCTAACACATTTCTATTTAGGATAATTCAAGTGTGTGTAGTGACTGAAATATATTGCTAACCTGCAGAGGGATTCCTTTGGGTAATAGTTATGTACCCTCTTTGTGTTTCTTCAGTGATCTTTGTCAAGCAGAGACTTGCTTTGTGACTGTTCTCTGTTTCGGTTTTACTTGGTAGGAAGGCTTCTGCATCTTGGAGTTGCTAACAGAAGCAAAATGAGATTAATTGTTATTTCAGCTTAGTTCCTTTTAGATTTGTTGTTCCTCTTGTTAAAAATTATATACCTGTGCTCCTTCCAAAATGCTGAAAGTGTTGCCATAATAAAAACATTATTTCCAGGTAACTGTCTTGGGTTTGATTTTCAGTTGTCCATCTCAGTTGTGCTGAGTTTTTAAGCATTATATGCATCTAGGATAAAGCCACAGTTTCTCTGTAGGTGAAAAGTTCGTTGTAGCTCTTGAATGCGGTGGTGGGCAGTAGTACTGTAGATGCCTACAGAGCAGAAAGAATGTTTTTGCAGTATGTATGATGATGATCTCTAGTTAGGGACTCAAGTCTTGATCCTGCAAAATGTATGTCTCTGAAGAGAGGGATTGATCTGTCTTGTATGTGAAATTTTGAGATAGAAGCTTAATACGTTCTTGTAAGGAGCTCAAATGATATTTGATCTTCTGCTGCAGCTGTTTACCTTGGGAGCAACTGTAGTGCTCTGAATGCTTGTTGCAAAGCTAGGATTTGTTTTGAATCAAGGTAGAGAAACAACTTGAGGTAAGCTTAAATTGAAGCAAGGAGGACAGGAAATCTTAAGTTGGACTCAAGACTTTCCTGAGGGTTATTTTATGTACTTTTGGAATTAGGGATGGTTTGAGGTCTTAAAGCTGCTTTTTTTTTTTTTCTCTCTCTCAACTTACAGCAATTGAATTTTTAGTCTCACTGATGCCAGCGTGACTTCTTGAAGAGCAAAGTGTTTTTACCAACATACCTTGACAACTGGCCAAAACCAGTTGACCTTGTACACCTTTTGGGGGATTTTCTTAATTGCTGTAACTCTTATCTTAGATTCTCTCCTGATGGACGATTGATAGTTTCAGCCAGTGATGATAAAACTGTCAAACTGTGGGATAAAAACAGCAGAGAATGTATACACTCCTTCTGTGAGCATGGGGGGTAAGTACCTGGTGGTGCATGGGGACCAGCCTTCTTGAGATTTCTGAAACAGAGATGTCTGATGAATGTACACCTGGTTTTCTGACTATGGTCGAAAGTCCTTGTCCTGGCAATCATTTCTACCTCTTAAAAAGTCATTAGCATCTATTACAAAAGCAGCCAGCAGAGGACGAGATGCAAGAAGAGCTTCCAGTATTGCTTTGACCTTTTTATGACTTCCCCAGATTAGAACCTGAAGGGTTATATTTTGGTAACTGTCCAGCACGTCTAGCCTTGGTTTCTTTATGCTTGTTTGTTTTTGAAGATGCTTAAATTCTTTATTTCTTCTTCTAGCTATGTTAAGCTCTTTTATTTCGCTCTGAGTCAAAGTAAATTAAAAGAGCAAAAGCGTATTGGTAGATTGGTACTTGACTGCTTTGTTTCAACCGCAAATTTTTGCATAACAAGGTTATTCCAAAAAACACTGTGTAACAGAAAAACAGCTGTTGAATTGGGATATTTTTTTTCATCAAGAATATTGAGCCACAGCAGAAATTAATTTGTTCAGAAACACAAAGCAAGTCCTTAGAGAACTGAGACTGAATTCTTCCTAATTTCTTGCTGCATTGAATTAAGTACAAAGTTGTGTTCTTTCCAAGTAATACACAAATGCAGACAGCATTATTTTTTTGAGTGCTCTTAAGAATATAGCTTGTCCAAACAACCTGTTGAAATATGTCAACTTCCTCAGCATTTGATACAGGAATACTTAAAGGATAATTAATTTTATCGAATTTCTGGCATAGGTTGTGTGAGGAGTTAAAAGGTGCTCTTCACTGAAGGTTCTGAAGGCTTTACTTTACTTCTGAGGTCAAAATAAAAATTGATTGCATACAGGTCCAGAAAGGAATTTGGTCTCGGTCTCACTACCTTCCAAGTGGCAACATACGATTTCAGACACAAATTGAGTAAGTTCCACCTTAAAGTTAGTTAAGCCTAACAGAAGAAAAATAACTGTTCAGTCTTGTACACTCTCTAGAAATCCTGTTTAGTAAAGATGTATATTATGCAAACATTAAATGAACACTTTAAAATGTTGTTGTGACAGTTGGATCCATCAGATTTTGGGAGGCTTGTACCTATAGCTCCTACACCTGAAATGCTAAACATTGAAGATGTATGCTTAGATATAATCCTGCAGTCTATTTGGTGTATAAGCAAGGCCTTAAGAGGAATTCAGCAATATACGTTTTCAGGTTATCTCCTTTCCATAGCATTCAATGCACCATGATGTAGCTTCCCTTCTTGAAAAGATCTTTTTGATCTTTAGCAAGAGTTGAATGTAAACAATTGGATTTAACTGCAATTTACAGGTTTGTGAATCATGTGGATTTTCATCCCAGTGGTACATGCATTGCTGCGGCTGGTACAGATAACACAGTGAAGGTGTGGGACGTTAGGATGAATAGACTCCTTCAGCATTATCAAGGCAAGTTAAGATCTTAGAAAAGCTGGACCTTTCCATGTGTTGATACGAATTGCTCTGAAGTCCAAGGACTGTTTCTCCATCACCTGCTGCTTTTCCAGAAAGGCACTGGGTTAGGCCTGCCAGTGGAAGCCTTTTTTTACCAAATATCATGCTTCGCTTTGTGTTTGCTCCAAGGCTGATTCTCACATGTTGGTGAGAACCACCTCTATTCTGATTTCTCCTCCACTATCCACCATAAAAAAGCAAAAAAGCCTCAATGCTGCAACCATGTTGCAGGTGTGCGTGGGTGTTACTTGTGATGCCACTTGGTTCGTATTCACTGATTTTGAGATGGTGTGTAGTGAAAAGGATGTAGTTTTTGCCTCTGTATAAGCCTGTGGGACAAGTCAGATGCATTCCAGCAAAGCAAAAGGTTAAGTTCTCTGTGAGAAAATTAGGAAAAGTTAACAAAAGAGGAAAACCAAAATCAACCGATTGCATTTCTATACCATGATCCTTGTTTATGGTTCCTCCTGCATTATCTGGTTTTCAGCTTCTAGAATTAGTTTTGACCTTGTTATGACTTGTCCAGATTGGCTTGTCCTTGGATTAGCTAGGTTTTATATTTAGGAGTCTGAACCTCCACGCCCACCCCTTTCCAAATGGCATCTCCTGCCATTACCTGTTCTTGTCAAACTGATTAGTGCTGCTGTTTGGTAGAACTGGGTACGAAAAATGTGCTTTCCTGTCCTTGCAAGTTCCTTGTGAGTTTGATTGTCCCGTTTTGTGAATATTAGTTTCCTGAGCCTAAATGAAGTATTTCTTTCCTTTACTATACCAATTCTTAAGGCTGCTGTAGTATTTTGTAAATCCATACATTCTCAAGTGCCGTTTCCACTATAGATAGCTTGTTAAACTTAATTTTGTTAACTTTTCACAAAGACTGCTTCTGGCGTGCTAGTAAAGCAGATCAGAGGTACTGAGCTGGAGCTTGCTGTGTTCTTTCTGCCATCCGCATCGAATACTGTCGGTTCCTGTTGCAACAGCCTCGCAACTGAATGCTGGGCAGAAAATACATAGTAAAATAGCTTGTGGTTGATTCCTGCTAACTTTACAAGTTAGTTTTTGAGTTCTAAATTAAAGCTTCTGCTGGCTTTATGTAACAAGAATCACTTTTTAAGGTGCTTTTGACTGTGTATCCCTTTACTCACAGGGTGACGAAAGAATTTACAGGCTCTCAGTAAAAGTTCTCTAGTTTCCCTTGATACAGAAAGGCAGAGAAACTGGAGTGATGTTTAAGGAGCAGAGTTCTTTGGTTTGTCTTTCTTCACAGCAACCTGTGAAAGACTAGACCACTTCTGGTAGATGAGAGCGATGGTGGTTACTCATCCCAAAGCAAATGCAGGTTGTCTGCAGAGAAACTAATATCATGGAAGTCATTTGGATTCCATAAAAAAGAAAATAAAAGCTCCTCAAAAAGAGGTTGCTGTGGAATAGAAACAGTCTGGCAATAACTTCAGAATGCTTTTGTAGTTCTGTATGTAGAGGGCTGTTCTTCTGCTGTTTGCATATAGATGGAAACACTATTATGATCATCTGATCTGACTATTAAGCACTGATGGTGACACCACTATCATTGGAACAGGGTTTTTTCTTGAGTAGGAAAAAAAATAAACTCTTACTCCTTATTTCTAGCATCAGTCTCCTGGACTTGCACTGTGTTTTTATTCTTGGCTTGTGGTGTGGTCCTCTCAAGTGTATTCTCCCTGCGTAGTCAAGCTGAGCAGTCTTTGAATTATTCTTCAGTTGGAATCCTGCCTGAGCTCCTTGAACTCTCATATAATGTGATTTATTTTTTTATTTCTTCAGTGATTCTTACGGACTCAGAATCACCCCAGTTCTCTGATAGTTAACAAGATCCAATGGAAATCAAGCCTTCTAATGACTGTTCCAAGTCATCAGTATAGAGCTGGTACAATTACAACGATGAATACTGAAGTGTAATTCTTTGTGTAATAAGTATTGTTAACTTGTGACCCATATCAATACTTGGAAATGCCCTCTTGAAGTCTTGTTGCTAAAATAGGTAGTGTGTTTAAATACTTGAACAGTGTCAGATTGTCCTTTAACCTGCTTTATCAGCTTTTCAACAGTGGCAAAATCTGCAGTGTGTTTCCAGCCACAGTATAACTTGGCTCAAAAAATCGTCTCTTCCTGCTTTCCACTTACTGCTATTAAATTGTCTGAATCTAGTGCGGTTTAGGTTTGGCTGCCAGGTTTATTTTTTGTCTTGGAATTACACATTTCCCCTGTATCCCACCCTTACTGAATGGCATTTTAGTCTGACACACTTGCTATTGAAGAGATCTTTTTCCTGTTATGAGTGTTATTTTTAACAGCTACTATATAAATCCTAATTGTCTATTAAACTTTGAACTAGAAATAGTCATAAAGGCCAAAGAGACCTACAATTGCAGTGGTACATCCATGCAGTCATTGCATGCACCTGTGGCTGCAAACTGATGCGTTTTTAATGTGTTCTGGAGATGTGTTTGTTAAGTCCCAATCTTCCAAGAGTTTATACCTGTGCCTTTTGGCTAAACCGGGTTTAGCTTTGTGGCTGTCCTATATGAAGCTGCTGTCTCAGTCCCACTAGATGGCATCTTTTCCTTTGGTTCGAGCTGCCTCATGTCAAGGGAATCCATTTTAAAGATTAAGTTGCATGGAGGAGTTAATAGATGAGTAGCCCTGCCAGTTGTTTTCCAAAACTGATTAGTCTTTTAGTAGTGTTGCTCTTGTCGCCAGGACAAGAAAGTTTCCAGGAAAGCTGGAGGTAGAGAGCAAACTGCAAAACTTTTGTATTGTGTGTAGTTTGGGGTTTTTTTGTTGGTTTTTTTTTGAGCAAAGTAAAGTATGCTCTGGTCACGCTTACTGTACAGAACAGATGCTTTATTCAGTCTTCTACTTGGTGCTAACATTTTTGTACAGCAGATCATCCTCCTACAAAAATGGCCGATGTTTATCACCTGACATTTTTGCCATGTGGAAAGTTGTGTGTGGGGCACCTCTGTTGCAGATCTGAAAACAGCTTTTTTTTTTTTTTAATAACTGTGTTTAAAAAGAACAGTTGGTACTCTTACACAGTTCAGATGGGGCTGGATAGTAGTTCTCTCTTTGCTAGGGACTGTGATTATTTCAAGTCCATCCTAATTTATCTTCTCACTGGTGTTTACTAAGTTGTTGCATTCACTGTTTACATACAATTAGTACTGTCAGACTTGGGACAGTTATGTTCAGTCACTCTGTAGGCTGGCATGACTCAGTTTTAGTTGTTAACCCCCCAGTCTAAGTCCCTTACCTGACTGTTATTTTTCTAGGACTTGGCTAGTGGAAGGGTAGGCTTGTAGCAGCAAGTCACTGGGAGATGCCACCTCATGCTGCACCGGATTTGTTGTTTGCCAGATGAAATCAAGTGAGGTTGCAGGACATGTAGGCAAGTTTTTGCAGAGGTGTTGTGAATGGTCTGGTGGGAGGTATGAGCTGGTTTGACAGAGGAGAGGTGAAGTTTTCTCTGAGCTTATGACAGCCAGGAACTCCTCAGATGCAGAAGCTGTGACTGCTTATACAGCCACAGTCTGTGTGATTTCTTTTGATTATGAAAAGTTTTTTTGGTGAAGCTGGAAATACTTTATTTGCTGTCTGGAACTTGGAGGATATATTATTAATTTGTGCGATTCTTTTCAGGACTTGCCTTAGTCAAGAAAATATGTTTGCCTTTATCTGAATATATAGACACTAATGGAGTGAGGAATATTACAGATCACTCAGAATAAAACTTTCGAAGGGTAAATGTATTTGGCACTCTTTCAGGGGGAAAAACTCCACATAGAATTTTTATCCTTTAATACATAGTACAGTACAGGGCTGGGGGAGACGCAGGAAGATCTAGCAGTGTGATAGAAGCAGTGTTCACCAACAAGAGTAACTGTTCAGAAGTTACCTGCGGTAAGGTTTTCTTCTGTGTTTTTAGTCATACAGGTCAAGAACTTGTTCTCAGAACTTAAGCTGAGGTATCTCATCTCATGTTCCTGAGAGTTTCAAAAGTAGATGCATTCTGTTTTACAACTGAGCAAGATTATTTCAGATTTCTGCTTAAAGTCAACATCTGGGGGAAAGAAAAAATTGGTTCTTTTGTCTTTCAGAATTTATTTTGAGGTTTTTTGATGTGCGGTTTGGATTTGAAATGCACAGTAGACTCTCAAGGGACTGTAAATTTAGTTGAGAGGGGGATGTATTACTAGTAGTAGATTCAAGATACCAGGGCATTTGGAGGACACAGAGTATAATTGAGAATAATTTGATAGTTAAAACCCTCTTCAGGCATAGTCTTAGTATTCTTTAATGTCAGACATGCTCAGCAAACTATGCATGTGTAATGTACTGCTTTTTCTCATAAATAAATATGTTCAATAGCCTGTTTTATAGAAGTTCAAGGAGGGGGGAAAAAGCCCTACATTAGTTAGATGTTTAATGTTACAGTGAACTTAAGTGTAGTTTGACTTTTTTGCTAGAGCGTTTTTAGCTCTTTTCAAAATAACTCTTAATCTTCATACAGGAAGGATTAATTTATTGGAAATTCATACCCTTGATAGTTTGTCTGTTCATACTTGTTTTAAATTTTCGGTGAGCCAAACTGGATGTCTGAAGAAATACTGCTTATACTGGTCCATTTTCAAGTTGCTGATTCTTCTTTCCTAGTTCCTCTTAAACCCAGTCCTGGTTAGAGTTGGGTAGGAAAACAGAAGAACCTGTGCAATGCCAAGCTTCAGTTTGTCTTTCATTGTAATTTCAGTCATCATCTTAACGCACCAGCATATAGATTTTATTCTAGAAAGACTTGAGAGCGAGAAGAACAGATCCACAATAGTAAAATTTGTCAATGTCCAGCTCTTTCACAGAATCATATAGCTCACTTGTGCATATAGTTACATTTTGGGGCTATGCTGGAAGCTTTTGTAGCCTTAAATCTCCCAGAATAATTGGCAAAGCTTTTTTCTTTTCAATAAAGTAGTGCCTATTTTTACAAGAATTGAGTACTGCCCTTCTTCGCCAGTGCTTTGAAGAGATTTTGTGGAATGTTTCTCCCATGATAATTTTCCTGTTGAACTTTATAACAGAAAATTGGAATGTACTTGTACTTTATTTTATTCTTTTGCCTTGGACTTATGTAAACTGGTCTCGGTGACTATTATATATGTTTTTTCCATCTGTAGTGCACAGTGCAGTGGTAAACAGTCTGTCTTTTCACCCCTCTGGAAACTATCTGGTTACTGCTTCCAATGATTCAACTCTTAAAATTCTGGACTTGCTGGAAGGAAGACTTCTGTATACTCTTCATGGTCACCAGGTGAGGCAAAGCCTTTTACACATTATGTGTAGCCCGTAACAAACTGGGCAGATTTGTGCTTGAGCCTTTAATTCTTCATGGCCAAAAATATTTTGAAAACTTTCTTGCATAAAATTATGATGATAGTACTACTAATAATCTTTGAGATCATCACTGTTTTGGAGGGGAGGCCTAGGGTGGAGGAAAGAGGTAAGGCAGGAATGGAAAGCATGAGAAAGCAAGACAAAAAGGGAGCTCCAGTACTGAGGATGCAAGTGTGAGACCTAAGGGGCACAGTCAGAGCTATGCCCTAGACTCTTAATCCTGTGTCTGTCATGCATTCTTTGTGCAGCTCTGACTGTCTCCCCCTCTGGAGTGGTGCAAATAACACTTGGCCCCCTGGTGTAGGTGTTGTGAAGGTGAACGCTGTTCATCTGACAGGAGACTTAAGGACAGTAGTGGTAAAATGGAGGAAATCCATTTTGGGGTGTGATTTTGGAGCATGTTTCCATTTTGTTAATGGACTGAATTAAATAATTGAAGGTGATAAATGCTTCTGGTTAGTTAAGTTTAACTGATTGGCCTATTAGCGTTATGCTGCTGGATGTGTTGCTTGTAAGGTTAATTATATGAATCCTTGGGGCTCTCTTTTTAAATGTTAAATGAAAATAAATAGACCAATTTCATTGTTCATGCTGAGTGGGGCTTAAAGGCATAAAAAAGCAGACCTGCTTTAAAGGTTCCCTTCCCACAGGGACAGAGAACAGCAATTCTTAACCCACTTGTATCTCTGTTAAAATGGGGGCTGAGTCTTACAACATCAAAACTAGCCAGCAAAAATAACAGCCTGAAGCTGTTGCGGGTCATGGGCATGGTTCTGGGCAATAATAGTAGCTGTGTAAGCTGGAAAACTGATAATTCTGGCTTCTGGTAGCTTTGTTTAGTGACTGCCTTGTCTGATGTCTGGAAAGATCAAGTTTGTTCTGTAACTTCTCTTTTGCTGTCTATTGATAAACTTTTCTCCTTTTTTGTAATAATAATGGAAAAACAGGACAGCCTCATACTTAAGACTCTACTTCATGGAAAGATGTGATTAAAACCGACCGAAGGGTTCAAATGTTGAAAAGAATGGGGGGGGAGGATAACAAATCCTGGTTATCCTAACATGTAAACCCTAACTACATAGAACATTCTTACTTTGAAAACTAGACTAAGTGGATACTCTTATCAGATGGGGGCTGCAAAGCTTCGAACTGTTGTCTTAATTTTGTTTTCATATTTGTCTTTTGTGTTCTGGAAAAGGGTAAGTGTGGGAAGACAGTGAATCTTTGCACCTTTCATCCTTCCCTCAGGAAGGGATGTGCCTGGTTGGTTATTGTTCAGCAGGAAGCTGAACCTGCTTTCCATTTTCCTCCCTTCTGAGATGTAGGTTGCTTCTCACTGAGTGCAGCGGCACAAAACACCCCACAGAGTTTAGCTTTGAGTGAGAGTCCAAAACTGACTATGGTGGTGGAGGTCTTCAGAGTTAGATAACGGAAAGGCCGTTAAGGCTGATGCTGTACTTAACTCAGGGCTTCTATGAAACAGTTGATTTGTGAGTCGTCTGTTCAGAAGTAAACTTAAAGCTCCATATTTCCCCTCCCCCACTGTTTCAGATCAGTAGGACCTCTGCCACTCTTTCCTAGGCATCTAACTGGTATTGGAAATGCTTTGACAGTGGAACAGCTGAAGGGTAGTTGCCATTGTGGGATTTTGCCTCCTTCAATTTGGAAACAAGCAGAAGTATGAAAGTGGCTGGTTGTGCTTTTTGGTCATCTTCGAGGGTATTGCACCAAGGTGGCAGTGGAACCAGTTCTAGCATAGCCCTGGCTGGCATTCCCTCTGTTGGCATGTCCTGTTTTGTTGTGGGTTAGTTCTTTTGATGCCTGATTTAACAGATGCACTTTTAGTGGAAAAATAAGGTATGATAACCTGTGCTCCATTCACAGTAAGCAACTGGCAGTGACAACAAGCCCTGCTTTTACCGGAAGCTGCTGGGGTGGATTGCTGCACTGGCCGCAGCTTTTGACTGCTTTGCTCATAGATAAACCCAGGCTGCTTAGTGCTGAGGGCTTTATTTTCCCCTCCATTCTCACTGTGATTTCTGCCAGTATCTCAAAGTGGCTAAAAATGAAGTGGGTGTGGATTTTTTTTGGTCAAGTAGATTTGCCTTTTTAAGTGAGGGCTATAGGTTAGTCACCAAATGAACAGCCTGTTCTGAAGACATTCTTGAGTTGTGACTTCGTGTGGGTGAGTGAATATGCTGGTTGAGACTTTGTTCCTGCTCTGACAGCGGACTGCCATTATGTTGTTCTGGGAAGGGTGCATGCGAGTGGACACTTGAAGGAAAAAAAAACTTTAATGTCCTTAAGACATACTTTGACGCAACTGTTGGAGTGCCAGGAATTTGTTAGCAGCTGATTAGCTGTAGTTTACATAGGGAGGATTGCCAAGTTTACATTGCTGTCTTTAATTGTAATGTAGCTGGCCCCCTCGTAGCAGAAGGATTGTTAGAGACGGGAGTTGCAGCTTGGAGCTGACATCTTGCAGCTGCAAAGTATCATTCTGTATTGTGCTGCATATTTTAGTTCTGGAGTGCTTCAGGCTGTGAGGTACTCTTGCCTAATTCCATACAGATGAGACACTGGGTTGGTATGTAGGTCCAACTCTGGTACTGAATCATCGTTGGGGAACAGAATGTTTTGGGGCTCATAAGTCACCTCCGGAGAGTTGCTAGAGGAGAGCAGGTATGTACACAGTGCTTGTCTGCCCTTTGGGGTGGTTTGGTTAGAGCATTTCCAGACTGACTTCCTTAGTGAAATGGAAGTTCTCAGTAAATATTTAGAAAACATCTGCATGGTTATGTTTATAAATAGGAAGACAGAAAATGCAAAATTACGATTCTCTAAGCAGGCTTGACTTGAACCCTGAAGTAGCTGCGTTCTACCTACCTGGGTGGCATACATGCTGTCTGCTTCTGAGCAGGTGCACAGGAAACAAATGTGCTCCTTTACGGTCTGCTGCCAGCTCTACCTAGGTGGCGTTAAACCCACGCAGGCCTAGTCCTCTGTGAACGAAGTGAGGACATCTCAGGGCTGCACAGAACTGGACCAACAAAGGGAGAGAAAGGTGTGTTGCAAATAGTAAGTAGTTGATTTTAGATCAGTGGTTTTGAGTATTAAAAGGAAATAAGAGTGCTCTAGTCTTCCCTGGTATTTTTTTAAACTGAAGCTTTCAGGACTTAAAAAGCTACCCAAGATTCATTATAGGGTGCCAGTATACATTTTTCCCTGTGTTAGCTGTAGCCCTTACTCCTTGGTGAAGGAAGGTGCAGGCATGACAGTCTTGCCCTGTGTAGTAATACAGGTATTTTTCAAAGTTCAGTGGGCTGAGAATCCTTCTGACTTCTTGTCAGAGGTATTCTGTGTGAAAACATCTCTTGCTGCCATTGCCGTCTCTGTCCCCAGTGCTTTTCTCCTTGGTTCCCTTTTCCTCTCCCTTTCTCTCCTTTTGTGTTACCACTCTCATTGTGCAGTTCTTAGGAATCTGCTTTTTTAATCTAAGCATTTTTCTTCTCCTTACTGTTGGAGATGTGGATTCTTTCTGCAGTCCCTATAGCTTTGCACTCTGTCCCTGCTTGAGGACAATACTTGGTGCTGTCCTGCACTTCTTCGTTAGCAAATGTGCAATACCAGGACTGGCACCTTTTCCCCTTCTCACATCCTTGGGATATCTGTGTTGTTAGTAAAAAATACAACAAACATCCATGCTTTCGTAGCTACCTTTTTTTCCTAGCTCTTATCTCTTTGTAAGATTGGGGTTTTTCTGTCTGATGCTTCTTCTGCAGGATATGTACCAAAGTGGGTGTAACTTTGTCACCAGTCTTGCCCTTTGTATTTCTTCCCGCCTCTGTCATCTTCTCTGCATTATCTTTCTTTTCCTACTAAGTATTCTGCTATTGTCTTTCACCTTTTCTGATGAGATTGAATAGATCTTCGTAGCTGTGGTTTTCCTGGCTGCGTGTTCATCATTGATGCTGGGATACAGGCTCAGTACTCCCACCATACCAAGAGGTCTGTTAGTTTGTATCGGTCTTCACTGAACTCTTTTCACTGCTTTCTCTGCTGCTGGAACGAAGTGATAGGTGAAAGACACATGACATTCACCTTTTTGTTTCAGACTCTGTGCTCTTTGGCACTTGAATGCATTTATCGAGTTTCTTACCTGCCCTTGGTGTTTTCCTTATTGTCTTGGTCACTTACTCTTTGCATCTTTTGCTCCTCTACCCTCTGTCATTTCAGTGTCCATCTGTCCAAGTGTGACTTGCTGCCTTCTCCAATGCCATGAAGCAGTTGAGAGCATTGTGAACAGTGACAATGACTGCTCTGTTTATTATTGTTTCTTTTATACCTTGAATTGATGATCCCAGTGTGATGGTTGCTGCTGGATTTGCTTCTCAGGCTTTGTCACCACTTGTATCTCCTTTTGCTCTTTGCACTAGTTAATTTGTTCAGGGACAGTTTGACTGAATGTACTGGCTCCTATCTCCCCACTTTTACATCTCCTTGTGGGCAGTGGAAGAGGAAGCTCTCCTTTAATTTGACTCTTTGCATCCTCTAGATATGCCTTGTTCTTTTACCTGGCTCTTCTCTGGTATGCGTTAGTTTCTCTCAGGATTTAAAACATAAAACATGAAAAAAAATCTACTTGCATCCTTGGCCCCACTTGTCTCTCCAGCTACTTTCCCCTCTGCCTCTCCTTTCACTGTGCAGACTGTGCATCATTAAACTACTCTCCTCAGGTTTATTCCTGGACCCTCTCCAGCCTGGCTCTTGTTTCTTATGTTATGCTGAAGCCAAAATGTTAGCTCTGTTCCTAGCTGAAGATTGCAAGTCTGGCCTCTCTTGAATTGACTGTTGCTCTTGGCCCTGCTGTTCTTGAAATAGTGTGCCTTCTGTCCTCCAGCAGTTCTATGGGAGTGGAAATGGTGTTCAGGAGGGCTTTTGCTGTGATTGTCTGCTTATTATTTATAGATGGTACACATTCATCTGCTATCTGCATGCGGTTATGACTGTTTCCTCCAGGCATATTTCCGTTTCTACAAACTAAACTCTTGGCCTTTCTCTTAAGTATTTATTTCAGAGAAATCTATTTTTAACTCCACCTTTGAAAGCTTTGTGTTCAGGGATGCTGTTCCTGTTGTCTCTTGTCATCCCTGTGTCAATTGTTACTGATGCTCTTAGCATCCTGCCAGTCACTTGTTCAGTGTTGTAATTTGTGTCCTGGCTTGAGATCCCATCTCTTTAGGTGATGAATGCATTCAAGCCATTCAGCATAGTTCTGAACCTCACACTTAACATTTTGTGTAAGCTGATCCACCTGTGAATTGCTAGGGCAATAAAGGCTTTGTGATCACTAGCTTCCTTCTGTAGGAAGTGGGGGAAAAAGAGGCGAAGGTATAATCTCTGTCTCTGGGTTGGGTGATGGTCTGCACATAAACTAGATTATGTAGCATGCTGTGCCCCACCCTTCTTAGCTAGGACTGGCGTGCCACCAGGTGTTTCAGCTACCATGGTGTGGCTGTCTGACCTTGCCTGTATCTTGTTCATTGAGAATGCTGCTACAAAGGACTAGGTTTGATCCTGTTATCATTCCTTCTGTATGGCTTCCGTTTTGCTTCCAGTTTCTTTGCTGCATCCAGTGTGTGAGCCATTTGTCCTTTTCAAGGCTCCCTGGGGCTTATGCCCTCCCTGCCTGGTACCCCTCTTTAACTAGAGGGGATGAATTTTGATTAGTGGCAATGTTCTTCCCACTCAACACTTCCAGTGGATGACTTTTTGCTCTCTTCTGTATTTTCCTCAAACTTTCTGCAGCATTCTCCCTCACTATAGTAGTTTCAGACTCTATTTGACATGCACAAAAGCTCAGCAGTCTTCATGTTGGACTGCTGAGGACTAAATAGAAATGTTCCTTATTGCTAACGTGATGTATCTCATTGTCCATTCCTATCTCTCTGCAGCTTGCTGTTTAATCTACAGTAAGAAGCTGTAGGAATTTGGGGGCTGATGCTAGCACCTAGCACAATGAGGATGCAGAACTGGAGCACCCAGTAGAAGGGCATTTGTATCCTGCTACAGGAAGAGGAGAATAAAGTGATCCTTTAGAAGGTTGCTGCATCTCACGTGTTCTAGTTGCATGGGAGATAAGCTTAAAATTCTCCCTACAACTTGTATAGAATATACAGCTGCACCTTTTTGACACTTTTAATGCAAACAGTAAGTTTACAGAGGGAAAAAAAAATCTGAAGGAAGATTTTAATTCTTCAGTCTCAGGACACGTTGTCCAGGATTGCATCAGGCATCTGCTGGATCTCTGCCATGCTTACCTGGAACAAATGGCAGTTAGGCTGTGTCTAATCACTGGCAAGTGTAACTTTATTTTTGTTTTGTGTGTTTATATTAAATTGTGAGAGTATTTGGCAAACTATTATTTGTATGTTGCTATAGCAAACCTGTTATATCAGGGAAGAGTGCTGTAAGCATGTAGCAAAAATACTTTTCACTTAACTTATGTCAACAAATCTGTAGAGGATGTTGTGTCTATAGACTTGTTTATTCCCCCTTTATTTTATAAAGGTACATTCAGTCTTTGGTATCACTTCTGATTTTGGGAGGAATATGTTTTGTTGAACTTTTTTTCACTTCAGAATGCCATGACTTTGGAGTCACTTCATTGCCTGTTTCGATGTGATTTGTATTGTGCTAAACTTTGTCTAAATACACTGAAATATTTAGTTGGAAAAAAATAATTTTGTGAAATATCACTCCTCTCCAGTATTCCTCACTTCTGCTTCTTCCTGAACTTTGTTTCAATGTCTTGAAAGCTTTTTTCCACCCTTCCCGACTCTGAGGGGTTTATTATAGTCAGTGCAGCTTCTGTATACTCAGCTCTGTTATCTTTGAGCAGTATTCACCACTGTGGAGTTCTCTGGCTATGTACTTGTTTCTGCCCTTTCTTATGGCTTATTTGTTTTTTGCTTTTGCATATTTTTAGTCTCCATTCCTGACAGTGTGGTCAGAGGGTTGAATTGCTGGGGAAGGTGGGTGGAAATAGAAGGCAGAAGCACGTTTTGTCTCAGCTGATTGATGGCGGTGACTTTGATTTGAAATATCTGCACTACATAACACTGTGTTAGTTGAACTAGCTTAGTCACACTGATGACTGTGCATGCATTCTGAAATTGCTGCTACTAGATAATTTCTGGCAAGATCTCTTGAGTGAGATGTTGCTGTTGGAAGGCCTCAAACCCTTTTGAAATCATTGCAGGTGAAATAATAATATGGAAATACCTTAATATGTTTTAAGGAAGCTAAAACTTCACACTGGGAGTGACCACATTAGGACTGTGCTTTTGCTGGCATAACCTTGCACCAGCATGTTTGAAAGCACACGGGGCTGTGGGACACGGGTTGCAGATAGAGTTGGGTACTTACCCAAGTGCAATCTTTGGGTATTTGTCTACCTTCAGGGTTCATAATAATGAGCTCACTTTTACAAAGGAGAGAAAGAAGGGAAGCCAGAAAGAATCAGGATTTCAGATTTCCGTGCAATTTCCATTGGGAAGATGTGAACTCTTAATGCGTAGTCTGTCCTTGCAGCTTGATACAAGGTGAGAAGCTTCTTCCCTTGCCTTCTGAGATAGGTGATCTTGAAAGAGGGTAACTCCTGTTAGGAGGTGTATGTTTGTGTGGTGGGGTTTGGTGGTGGTGGTTGTAGCTTTTCTGGCTGTGTTTTTAGTTTTGTTTTTTTATGGTTTGGGGGGAGGGGGTTGGTTGCTGTTTTGTTGTGGGTTTGGGTTTTTGTTGTTCTGTTGTTTTTTTTGTTTTTCAGCCTGTTGCTAGTTCAGGTTGCTTTTCCCAGCAAACCTGGCCATAGGCAGCATCTGGAAATGCTCATTGCTGCCTTTGCCTATTTCAGCTTGGGCAAAAGCTCAGGCTTAGGACAGACTGCAAAGTAATGTGTTCGGTAGCTGACATGAAACTTCACTATCAGGGTTCTCAGCTGTTTATTCTAAGCAGAACAGTTTGTCTGTTGTGTCTGCACTTGAACACATCTAACGGTTTCTCAGCTGTTTAACTGCATCTTGGAGCGCCTGCCTCATCCTCCCCATGTGCGTTGTCCTCTGTGCTTTCTGAAAGGTTGAAAATGTATTAAAATAGACATGTGGTGTGAAATGCATGCTTTTACTCAAGATGTACTTCAGCAGTCGGCGCCATTAGAGAGAAACCATAGCCTCTCAGAACTTGCTTGTTTTAAGAGCGAGGCTTCTTCAAAATGCAAGTGCCTGTGCTGTATGAAAATGATCCTGGATGTGTTAACTCTGGCATCTCTCCTGTAAAACTAAGAGAAAAGCAGTTTAAGCCATCCTCCTATTCTTCAGTTAAAGTCCTGACAGCTAACATAAGCCTGCATACATCATTAGGCTGTAGCTTAAGGATGGCAGACGATGGTATTGTAAGGGGTGCCTGCTTGCTGCTTGTATTCTCCTGTGCTGCTGCAGGTGCCTGTTTGGTTTGAGGCCTCTGTCATTGCTTGGCTACATGCTTCACATGTAAGGGGGTTTGAAGCAGTGATTCTGATTTGTTTCTGATGCCTTTGGATGTCCCCCCCGTGTTGACTTTGTCCAGCTAATTGGTATCCAAAGAGAATAGCTGCCTCCTGCAAAACTCTAGATAATACTACAGAATACAGTATATAGAAGCTGATGTACAAGTACAGTCTACTCTGCTGATGCTGCTCTGTCAGCCATTGGGTGACCTGTTCCTTTAATCAGTGTTCCTCAGCCTTGGCTTTTTCTTTCTCCTGTACTGAAAACTTTGTGGGCTTCTTGACTGCCAAGTCTCGAATAAAACGAGTAATTGGATTCTGCTCTGAATACTGAATCTTATGCATTCAGTTATTCTGCTTGTGCAGTTTTTTTGACTTAAAATGCTTGTAACCTTGGCTAAATTAATTGATGCTAATTGATTGCTTTGGTTGATAGCTGGTCAGGCATGTTTTAAAGTTAGGTCACGGTGGAGTAAACGAGAGCTTTAAGCCTTGGGTCTTCTGCAATGAGCAGTTTGTATGGAATACCCTGGAAATATATCGCAGAGCATGTGAGAACTGTAAAAAACAAAACACACCCCTCCCTCCCAAACACACAAAACCAACCAACCAACTGCTCTCCCTGCCCCCTGCCTTTTCCTTAGTGATAAAACTGGTTCTGTGATTTCTTGCCTGTAGCCTTACCTGTTGGCTATTTTTATCATCAGTCATGTGTTTTATGCTGCCCCTTAGTGACAGTTACATGGTTTCAAAGAAAGGCTGTTTGGAAAGCATGTGGAGACAAGATGCTGTTTTCCATGGTGAATCTGGTGCACACAGAGGTCCATAAAATTTGCTCTCTGGTGGTGTCAGTGTCTTGAAGATTCTGTGTAATGTTTGAAGTTCTGATCCTTGGAGTTCCATGAATATGTGAAAATCTTGGCTTAGTGCATTTTCCTTTTGTGGTTCTAGTATTCATGGTGTGAGGAGGAGCTTGGAAACTGTGGATTCTGAGGGCTTGGCAATTGAAGCCTGAAAGGTGGATTCATCACTCCTCAAATTTGTTTTAAAAAACTTAAATTTTCATGGGACATGGTTTATGATTCATGAATGCTTAGAATTGTCAGTAGTGGAGCGTTTTTACGTCTAACAGTCTTTTTCAGTATTCCTTTTGGTGCTGCTCTGTGTGTATCTGTATGTTTAAACCTTTCCATCGGGTGGCTAACTGAAGGCTGAATTTAATAAAACTCAATCATTTCACTGCATTTAATAAACAGCAGTTTTGCAAATTTCTCGTACTAAAGGGAAGAGAGAATGAATGATTGAGAGGGAACAAGGAAAAGCCTGAAGCTGTAAAACTCTTTGTTTCTGTCTCTGTCTTAAGGCCATGGATATTGAAAAATGGGTGTCTTGAACTGGAGGCTAAAATGTGCGAAATGGTAAGTGCGTGCCACCAAGCTTAGCATGTTAATTGTGGCCCACTTACCAGACAGGTAAGAGCTTTTTAAATTTTGCCTTTAATTACTGTTGTCAAGTGAGAAATGCCTTGTAAAGCTGTAATGAATGTAGCTTTATAACCCTTTGTTTTCTTTCACTTTTTTTAAACCTGTCTTTTCAATCTGTTTGCAGGGGCCAGCTACCTGTGTGACATTTTCAAGAGCTGGAGACTTATTTGCCTCTGGAGGTTCTGATGAGCAGGTATCTTACTAGTTCAATTCGTTAGTTTTGTGCCTTGTTGTTACTGTTTTCTTGGTATCTTGCTGCTTTGAAAGAGAAAACAAAAATAGTGAGAGATGTTAAACAGACTTTTCTTACTGAGGAAGTACTGCAGCTGCATTATCTGGGAACGGGTATGTACAGCAGAGGAAATACTGCCCTATACACGGCCCTCGTTATATGCCTTTATGAGGCATCTGCTGCTGGGGAATAAGTTAGAGAGGTGTGCAAATGGCTGTGTTGAGATACCTGGAATATCACGGGCTGTGCTGTTGGATCATCTCTTGATCTGCCACTGGCTAGTTCTGAGACACAGGTGTAAGGGTAAGGCAGGCAAGCAGGGATGCTTCCCCTGAATATTCTTCCAGGTTCCAGTGGTCTACAGTGCTCTCTATTTCATGTTTCTTAATGCTCTCCTCCCTCCCACAGATCTGTCCTCAGTCTTACTTGAGATGCTGTGGGCTAAGCCATCTCCAGCGGCTGGGATCAGATGGTTTTGAGTCTGACTAAATGTGAATATAGGCTGTAGGCCTCTTTATTAATGGGAGCCTGGTGCAAAGCTGTACTAGTGCTGCAGTTGCACAGCTTTTTGGGTCAGAATTGGACTTTTCTCTGCTGACCTTGGTGTGTACACTAGAACTGAGAGCCTGGGTGTCTTGTACTGCTGATAAAGGTTTTTTGTTAATGAAGCAGTTGGGACAGGATGGGAGATCTCTTCCTTTTACTTCTGGTTCCGAGTTATAGTCCAGATACACATTTCTCTAAAAGCTGCTGGACTTTGTTTCCTGTTGTCAGTGGGGGAAAGTAAAATTGTGCCCAGTATGTCTGGACCATGCTGAAGTGACTTGCTGGGTTCTCTACACAATGTATGTTTTCAGTTGTATACTATTGAGGAAGAAACCAGTCCTAGGGTTGTGGTTCCCGAGTTTCATGAGCTGCTGCATTTTAACTCCGTTTTATAGATTTGCCGAGATAGGTGGCATAGCTTGTCATCCTGTTGCTTTAAGACTGCTTTTTATTTAAGGCTTTAAACACACTGTTTTGAAGAGATACATCTGGGTTTTTTGTCTTACAAAATTATATTGGGTCACTAGATTAAGGTTTGCTCTTGGAGTGCTCGTCTAACACAAATATGCATTTTTGGTGTTTGTCTTCCTTAAAAGCCCTGATTTCACTGGAGGTTGCAGTTATAGTAATTCATTATTACTTATTTTTGATAGCAAACTTCAGAAATTTTGTCTTAAATTTCTAGACATAGCCAAGAAGCTGACTCTTCGTTTCATTTTTAGTTTAAGAGGATGTATTGCCCTATGTCTCTCTGTTGCGTAGATTCCTTCAAAAGGCTTTTTTTTTATCAGCTCCCTCTTTGTCTTTGCTGTGGTTGGGATTTCTTTGAATAAAGTAATGCTCGTTGCAGAGTATCGGCTGGTATTGTTAAACTGAAATGCTGAGTGGCAATGCCTCCCCAGAAGGGTGTTTTGTAAAGGTACGTTTGTGGCATGGGGTCATAACTGACTTCTTTGGCAGCGTTTCTACTGTAGCTTAGGGTTGTGTGTTTCTGAACATGTGTATTGGGAAGGGTGGCTGTTGGCTTTCCTGTTCTTAGCTGCTGTGAAGGAGCTGCCTCTCTCAGATTTGTTTCTGAAAATGCAGGCAGTGATTCCTTTCATGCATGGAGGAAAACATACAATATATGCATGTATTAAAACCAGTATTACTCTTAAATTGCCAACTGTATGTTTACAAGAAGCTTTTCCAGTGGAGTGGACCTCTCTGAATCATAGAATGGTTTGGGTTGGAATGGATCTGGAAGATCATCTAGTTCCAACCCTCCTGCCATGGTCAGAAAGCTGAATACTGGTGTTCCGAATCCAAGAGAAATGTGAGAAATAATAATCAAGAAAATCACTACAGGTCAAAAAAAATTTTTTGTGTGGTGATTTAGACATGTAACCTATCTAAAACCACATAATTACTGAACTGCAATGAGCCTGCTGGCATTGGGAGGTGCCATTTGCACCCTGTGCTGCAAATATATGCTGGTTTTAACACAGTTAGTGTGAATTGCCTTGCTGAAGATGTGGACAAACTTCAACTCAAAGTAGTGGTCTGAGTAAGTATCTGCTTTTCTGTCAACTGAGCTGTGTTGCATTGCTAGTTACCCCCAGGTTAGACTAGGTGGCAGTGCCTATCTTTGTAGTAGCACCCTTGCTCGCTGTGAAGAGACAATCTATACAGTGAAAGAGCCTCAGTTTTTTCTGTTACACAATGGAATGCCCTCGTTGGTTAACTATGCAACTACAAAAGAAAAATGCTTTTATTTCATGTGAAGCAGGGATGAAAACTTGCAAGTGAAGAATAAACACTGATGTTTCTGATAACCAAGATGAGCTGGCTGGGTTTGTAGGTGTTTTTCAGGCTTCTGAAATAGTTGATTGATTGCTCTTAAAGGTTTTTTAGACTTGTAGAGCCACTGCTATGGATTTTACTCCATAGATTTGCTCTTGATATGTTGAAGTGGTTTATGTGTTAGAGGCCTCTCTTCTCTTCTGAAATAAATACTGCATTATGGAGATGGCTATAAGTGGGATTTGAGTTTGGTATGCAGCTGACAAATTAGCTCAAGATCTCTAACGCTAGTCTCAAAGTGCTAACTCTCCTTTTCCTGTGAATGAATCTCATGATAAACCAGTGGCTAGTTGTTTGGGATGTGGCTGATAAGTGCCGTAATGCTAAGCATGGTATTTTAATATATTTTTGGTTTTAATGGTGTATTCTGCATGTTGCTTTGGAGTTCTCTAGGTAGGTCTAGTTTCACGATGTTCCTGACCCAAAGAATGTTGAAAGACGTCATTTATTGAGAACTTGGTTATGCTATGTCTGTGTTCAGTAATGTATTTACAAATACCATCCTTAATTTAATCAATGGCAAAGCTTACTTAGGTTAACTTTGTGTGCATCTGCTGACTTTTCGCTGATCTGTTGACAAAATTGACCTTTAAGCAAACGTAGATGGAAAATTTTAATAGAGAAACTTTCTTCTGCAGGTGATGGTGTGGAAGACTAACTTTGATGCAGCAGATTATGGTGATGTACTGAAAACACAGAAGTCTGGCACTAGCGTGGATGGGACCCATCACGCTCTGGTAGGTCAGCACACAGAAATCGTGTAGAGTTCCTTTTCAGTACGCTTCAGCTTCAAAGAGTGTGACTCTTTCAGGCAGTTAACAATAGAACCATCTTTCCTTGATATTTATTTGAGCTGCAAGATGTCTGTTTTTAACCAATCTTGTATTGTTTGTTCTTGTTTAACTGTACTTGCTTTATAGGAAAATGACATTTAATGATTTTAAAAGGGAAGTAATTTTCGTGCATGTGTACATGCATTTTTTTATTAACAGCCTGTGTATATGAAGTTGTGGTAGGCTTGCATGATAGCCCACACAGAAAAAGCACAGACGTAACAGGTGAAGTCAGTTTTGCTAGCTGATATGATTCCTTTAGGCTGGCGTCAGTCCTGGAAGTGGATATTGTTCATGATACCTTTTCACTGACAGTCAACAAAGACAAATCTGTGCATAGACTTCCCCATAAGAAATAGGTGGTGTATTGTACTGGAGCTTCTTTCCTAAATACTTGGAGGCATTCAATCATTTCTGTTCCCTGAAGCATGTGTTAAGAGACATCTTATTTCTGACTGTATCAAATGGATAAATCCACTAACCAAGTAATTCAGTATGATGCACTGATCTGAGTGTAATGCTGATGTTGGATGTCATGGCTATTACAAGAGTAACCCTTTGAAGTTCCTGCCTGTGTGAGTTTGCGCATGGTGATGCTTCACTGAAATGTCCATATTGTGTCTTGTCAATCTTTGGATATTTTTGATACATTTGAGAATACCTACAGGATTCTGAAATATGTTATTACTGTGGCTGTTTTTTGATGCATCTTGTTCAATGTGAGCTGTAAGCTAAAAAGCAGTTTGTGAATCCGGGTGTTTACGCCTGTGTCATTGCCTCAGTTGGAAGATAAGCTTCTAACCAGCATCTGTTGCTCTGTGGCAGTGCCTTTAATCTTATCAACTTAGATCTTCTAAGTTAGATCTCTTAGATCTTCTAAGACTTCTGGGCTACTAAACTTGTGTTCTTTCTTAAACATAGTAGTGTTTTTATTTAATATGTATTGAGTCCTTTGCTGGAGGTGTTGTAATAGCCATAGTATTTTGTGATAAATGGGATCTGAGTCTGCAGCTCTAAATGATGCCTCACTATGTGGAGTGTTCTGTAAAGAAAGCAAACAAACCAGAGGATATTAGTGCTAGGTGGGTGGGAGAGGCTGGTAGGAAGCAATCACATAAGGAAGGGGGAGGTAAAAGTGTTTATTGATCCTCTGCTGGTTTTGGCTAAAACTGACACTTCTTCCTTTTCCTCGTCTCCTGTGTTCTAACTGTAAATTTATGTGGGCTATGAAACTAATAGTCCAGTGACCTCTTTGTTTATTAGCCTGTTGAACTGGACTAACTTTATCTGCTTTAATTTGAGATATTGTATAGTATAATTCTGGGCTGAGATACAGCACAAAGAAAGCTTTTATGGGAAGAAGTACTTTTTTTGGTTTGTAATGTTCCATGGAATGGGTTGAATAGTGTAGCCGAGGTGGCTGCTAATAGGAGATTATGGTAAGTTTGTCCCCAGCTGTACTGCTGTTATTACTAGAGCATATTATCCACTAGTAACTTAAGGAAAAGAAGGAAATCCTGAGCTCTTCTACAACTTAGTTCTTCATTATAAAACTTTTTAAGATGTGCATTGAAGGTAGCTGCTGAACAAAACCCTTGAACAGCAACTAACCACCCTGAACGTCTGACCTTGCAACGAAACCATTCCCCTGTGGAAGAGGGTTTACCTGTCAAAACCTCTAATAGATGCAGCTGGGACCAACAGTTTGTGCTACTGACAGGCAAATCCGTGTCATGTGGTGCTGGTTGACAGGCAGTTGCTCTACTCACGCTCTGAGCCTATGGGAAACAGGGCACCACGTGTTCTTTGGGGTACAATATATTGGTTTGGACCAGGTGCTGTGTTTTTGCAGAGGGCAAAGTGAATCTGTGCTGAGTCATGTGGAAGAGACGTACTCTGGTTTGGGAACCTAAATTACTTCAAAGGAGCGAGTGTTATGAACTGCTACCCAAATGCAACCTTTGGGCTTGGGCATGCGGCATGGGAGCTGCTGATCCCAGCAGTGCCACCTGAATACAAAAAGTGTTGGAAAGTTACTGAGTTATGTGCCATTTGCAGAAGATCAAACTGAATGATAGCCACTGGGACTCTTCCTGTTTACACCTTGTGCAAATGTGATGTTACCTTTTGGTCTGAATAGCACAACCGATGCTTCCACTAGATCTGCCAAATTAGCTAGGAGCATGAATAGAGACTTGTAAATTCAGACTTTGTCTGCTTTCAACAGTAAAATTCTCCCTGGTTAAAAAGCAGGGGTGAAGCTGGTTGCAATGGAGAGCTTGGGTGCTAGCTGGCACAGCTGACACCAGCATCTTAGTTGACTAAGTCTGCTGATGCAGTGCAATGATGTGTTCTCTTTTATGCAGTGAAGAACTTTGTTTTGCCTTGTAAGTGTGATGCAGCTCTGACCTGCTATAAAGGAGCGGAGTTTCGATTTTTGTCTCAAGTCACATGGTCTGATTGGTGCTGTCAAAGCCAATATAGTCTAATTTTTTTTTAAGGGGATCAGCTGTATTGTGGCTGCCCTTTACAAGAATGATCATACCCCATACTGGAGCTTGTACCTGGTCTCATCTAAAAGCTCCCTATGCTTCACGAGAATGGAAATGTAAAATATGATGAGTACTCACTATCCTTGTATATTAGGTTATTAGGAGTGCGATGCTTTAATGCTAAGGCAGTTATAATTGCTAAAGTTAGAAGGGGAAGAAAAAACAATGTAGTTTGAGAGTTTGTTTTGAATACCATATGTTAAGTTTAAACTTAGAATTGATATGACATGTTCTTTGCTGTTAAAAAGAAGCTGGTATCTCTGAAAATGGCTTTGTTTGCAATTTTAAATATAACCTGAGCATAGAGACCTTGGCTCCATAATAACTTGTCTATTCATGACAGTCTACTTTTCAAGTGAATTTCATTACTTACATCTTCTAGAATTGTATTATATTGGACTCTTAAAGAGTACTGTCACTGCTACAACTTACTGTAAGACTTAAATTTCACTATAGATTCAGTTCCTCCTTGTTTTGAGCAAAACATTTGCTTTTTAATAATGAAGTACTTATTTTGGTGGATTTTGTGTAGTTGAAATTAGTTATTTTTCCCATAAAAATCAGGCTTGGAACTGCCACCTGTGGCTCTTGATTTCATGCCAGGGTTCCTTTTTCCTTCAATGAAAAGTGAAGCTGCTTCATCTATCTCTACTGCTGTGTTAGCTTGCTAGGATTCTTCTCTTGAGTAATACTGAGATTTTGCAGACATTTTGGGATGTAACTACATTTAAAACAGGTAGATAAGTTGTTATTTGGTTTTGGTACCCTTAAAACACATGAACGTGGTTCTTGACACATCTTTAATCTGTTTTCTCCCTTTACTTAAGTCAGAGTATTTTTCCAAGGAGAGCTTATGCACTCATGTGTAGTTGTATAATTTTTTTTCTTAAACATTGTGAAAACACAAATACTAATCAAAACAGTGGCTGTGTAAAAATTGTTTAGTATCTGGTTTCTCATGGGGAGAGTCAGACTAACATGCAAGTGTTAAAGAATAACTGAACACAGGCATCAAAACTAGTTTGTCACGAAGATGAATAGGAAGAAAAAAGAATTCTAAATGACTTGTGGGATGAAAGAGGCATGAAACATTGTCAAGGTTGGTGAGCTTGAAAACAAACTTGCTCTAAAACAATTTTCACTTCCATGGACAGAGGGAGACTGGAGACTTTAGAAGATGCTGGTTTCTCAGGCAGTTGGTTAAAGTTCATTATGAATCAGGGTATTGGGCTTGTTTGCAACAATAGGCTTGAACTTCAAAGTTGCTCTGCCCACCTGCTTGTGTTTTCTGTAAATATATGAGGCTTGGGAGATGCAGCTTGCTTTGAAAGTGAAATTGCTCCATTCAAGGGCTAATGCCAATGAAAGAGAAGCTCATGATGAGCAGGAATTGCAGTCGTTCGTGACTATGGTGTAAAACCATAGACATGAAAGTCTGATAAAACACTAAAGCTGCCAGAAGTGAATTATAAATACCTGTTAGCATGGTTGTGAGACTGTAAATGTTACACTAGAATTACAGTAGCTCTGGAATAAATGCTTACTCTTAAATTATAAGCTAGCATTTGTTGCTATTAAGTGTTGCAGAATTGTCTTGAAAACTGAAGGGCAAGCACTCGTACATACTGTATGAAGCTGATGGGAAGAAGTGAAGTCTTACAGTCCTGCATATTGATCATACAAGGATTTGTTCGCTTTGAACTAGAATCCAAGGGGTAAGAATAAATTCATGCTTTAAACTGTGATATTGAGTGGTGAGGACCTAAGGAAAAGTCAGAATAGGAGGTATGGACTTTGCATGTGGCTTTTATGCTTGTTCTGGGGTCAGTCACTGTAAGCATGAGGTTCTGTCTATATCAAGAGTTGTGCAGGATCAGATCAAAGGACATGTTTTCACAACATATCAAATCTATGTGAGATTGATGATAAATCAGTGAGCATTTATCATAAAATTCGCTCTTTCCAGAGAGGGCAGATAATGTGTTTTATTTTGGGGGTTTGGTGGTGTTTGGTTGTTTTTTTTCCAGATACAAGCAAAGCTTCATACATGCAGTTACAGCTGGTGTGAGTATACAAGAACACTCGTTTCATTATGAGACAGATTTGCTCCTATTGTTGACTAATTCCAAGAAAACTACGTATGGTCAAGTGTTATGAGCAAACGCTGAACAGTTGATGTCACATGGACAGTTAGAAAGTGCTTGGGTGCTCAGATAAACCTGGACACTGCAAAGTAGGAATAAAAACATGGTAGTATAAGCCAAGTTGGTAAACCGTTTTTCATGCAATAATTATGGAAAATAGGAAATATTAATTGATATGAAGATTCTTTACTGAGTTTAAACTTAAACTTTCTTTAGGTATGCTGTAACTGTGCAAAACGCTACTTTGCAAAGAGGGAGGCTGTTAAGGAGACTTCAGTCTAAGCCTCAGCATAGAGCTTTCTAAAGAAAAGTACTTTAAAGCTTGTTTGTGTTGCAGTTACTTCAGAGGCAAAGCTGTCTTGAACAAGGGGAGTGGGAGCTTGAGATGTCCAAAAGAGTGAAATGCAGAGTCTGCAAGGGTTGTGTGTAGTCTGTTTTGTCTCAAAACTTAGGGGTTTTCTGGTAAGAGAGGTAATAGGTACAGCAGGACATAAGCTTACAGGTGATGGGAAGTGTTTCTCTTGCCACTTCAGTTGTGAATTCTGCAATCATGTAACTTAAATATATGCAGCTTAGTTTTCAGCTGCTGGTAGGACTCTGGGAGACCTGCTCACGTGAGTGCATGTGCAGACAGAGTCAAAAGCAGGTAATCCCTTGGTAGGGCAATTTGGGAGACATGGGCAGAGGTGCAGAGTTGTCCTCTGTCACTCTCTTGCCAAGAAATCTTTCTGCTCTTTTAAAATTCAAGAGCACAAATGTTTTAAATATCTTTAGCTCCTCTGAAGTTAAATGGTACTTATCTGTGGAGCTAACAAATGTGAAAGCTAATGGCATAGCAGACTTCACAAAGTGAAGCTTGGGAAGAGCAGCACTTTAGCAGAAAAGACTTAAGTAAGAGGCCTGTGACCCTTCAAATGCATCTTTCAGTTGACAGGCACTTAGGCCTCTTTCTGCACTGCTGGGTTTAAAATTTTCTCCAGCCATTGGACTATGCTTGCTTCCTCAGTGGCAATTTTTCCAAAACAGTTCTGTTGAATAAGATTGGAGACTAATTCCAAAAAATGTGATCCGATCATAAAGTTGTCTGAGGCCAATAACTGAATGTCCCCAGCTGCCTCCACCCACCTCTCTCCTTTGCTGGTTCTGTGTTGTGTTTGGTGACCTTGGGTGCCTCCTGTGCTCAGCCCCTGGTCTCTGTGCTGACTGCAGCAGTTCATTCTGTCAGCCACTCATTCCTTGTGTAAATAAATTCCTCTGGAGTTACTCATAGGCCAGATGTGCGTTTTCTTTTTTTGACCTTTTAGCTTCCAAATTGGTAACTATCTCTAATTTTGGCAATTGCTAATACTTATGAATACTTCTATATGGGTGTTTTTTTCCTTTCTTTTTTTGTACTTGCTGTGAAATCCCCTCCTGGGAAGCAGTTTCATTGCACAGAGCTGCAACTTTTTGCAATTGGATGTAGATGTGTGTTGTCATTTGCACCTCCTCCACCCCCTTCTATTTATTTATTTTTAAGTGTTTGTTGTAAGGGAGGAATCCTGTATTCAACAGCAGGGGATCCAGCCTTCAGGATAATTGTGGTCTGCAAAATGATTATTTTTTTCTGATCTGCTTGTCACCTTGTTTTTCTGAGGATGCGTTCCCACTCCAGGAAGCTAGCGTGGTACTTGATTGTCTTCCTCTTGGAATAAGTAGGTAGATTATTTACTTAAAAGAACAACAGTGTGATGAGTGCTCAGGATGTTTCCACTGCTCTCTACCCTGCTTGGCTGTCCAAGCAGAAGCTTTATAGGGATCGGTAGGAGACTTACTGTGACTGATCACAGGACGCTCAGGAGCTCTTCCCCCCATCCTTCACAAGCAGTGCTGCTGCAGATGGTTACCCATAGCTGCCTAACCGTCACTTTTTGTTCATTGGAGGAAGCCTGCTCATGTAAGCCTATTGCAACACGTGATCTTGTAATTGTGATTTGTAAGGAGACAGAGGTTCAACAGGAACAGAGGAAAAGGCTTCTACTTTCCTCTCCCTCCTGTGGGGTGTGGACAAAGTTGGGTCTCTGTTTTGGCCTGCAGCTGAAGAGGCTGTGCTTGTAAACCTGCGGAGAGCCAGAAGGATGTCATTTTCTTTGATCACTTGCATCCTCCTTTTAGCAAGAGCAGCTAGTAGTTCTTTCTGTGCAAGAAGCGTGCTCCTGTGGTGTCTTACATTCTTCTTTCTGGAAACCAGAGATTTAGAGTGGGATGAACTCTAACCCTCAACAGGTATCAGACACTTAATTGACTAAGGGAGCTGCCATGGTGAGCCAGCTTGGCTAGTGGAGAATGTTTGCTACATCTCTTTCTCCCTGGTTCAGCATCCTCAGACTTTGGGAAAATCGTAATTTTTCCCATTGTGGTAGTATGGTTAGTAGGAACTATGGCTAATGAGGGCCAGAAAGGGCATGCTGCCCATTCATTTATAAACGCATGTTCTTGTTAGCAAAAGAGATAGAAACTTGGCCTTACGTTGTGTGTTTACAGGCCTATCTTAACTCCTTCACTCTGGTACAGATAACCTGGTTCCAGTCCAGAACATCGGGCAGGAAGGCATCAGGGTTGCATCATCTGTTTTGTGGGTAGCCCTCAGTGGGGCAACCCCTCAGTTTCATCATTTGAAAGGCTGATCCAACTGAGTTCTAGAGCCTGGCTTTAATTCACTGGAGAATACAGTGTAGCAACAGTACCAGGTTTCTTCATACAGGATGCCGGAGTTCATCTTAGTGGAATGGGATAGATGTATTGGTTAACTGGGCTCCTTGTGGAGCCTCACTGCTGGTGTCACTTATTTTTTTGCATCTTTATTTGACTGGCAGAGGAAAAAAACATGGTTTTCTCTCACTCAACTGAATGAGTATCTACCTTGCAAGCAGCTAACAGCAGAGCTTCTTTCTGGAAGATACTCTGGGAAGCCTCTGTTAATGGCTAGCCCTCTAATACTCTATTTCAACTTTTTCTGGTTGTTGCTATGTGAAACTGAATTTTTCACGAGCTAATGGGTTTTGCCCATATGTTGCTGCTCTTTCCCCTAAAACTTTTGGGTTTGCTTTTCTCTTGATCTGGTTGATGTAAGGAGAAGGGTGTGCATGACAGACAAATGAAAGCTTATGTCTTCTGATTTTGTGCATTAACATTTTCCTACCATTGTTGCAGGCTGTTTATCAGAATTTTATGATTTTGATGAAGGACCTAAGAGAGAGGAAGAGGCAGGGTTATAGGCACCCTCAGCTTGGCTTTCCAAGAGACTAAAAATGACTGCAACAACCTCCAACAGCCTTGTCTGTTAGTGGATGGGAGCAGCTGTGCTGCTACAACTGTTTTCCCTTATATTCTGGTTTGACAAGATTTTTTGCAGAAGTAAGAGGATCAGCTTTTAATTTCTGTCATCTTACAGCAAATGGATTTGTTCTTTAAGGCTCTGGAACAATAAGGCAAGTCCTGACAAGTCATTATTGGTCAGAATAAAAATTGCCTTTTAAGTTCAGCACTCAGACTAATTAATGTAAATTCACCCACTTAGGTTGCTGCTGTATGTGGCTTGTGTTAATGCTTGAGTCATAATTCAAAGAGGAGAGATGGAGGCAAGATTTATATTTTTTTCCAAGCTGGTATTCTGTGTCAGCTTTGAGACGGAAAAAGATAGCTCAAGCTTGAATAGTTTCTAAGATCTCAAATTTTTCTGCTGAAATTCAAACTTCAAGAGTAATAACAAATGAGCATGTTATAATGTTTGTCTGCATATCTTTACATATGTGTATGTATACATAGCATGCATTATTTATACGTAACATACACGGACAGGCAAATGATATGTATGTAACGCAGCATATACATACCAATTTCATTAGAAAGAGGCAAATTATTCTGATGAAGAAAATGAGCTGGAAGCTGTTCACACTTCAGGAGATCAGTCTGTTTTGCTTCTTGCCTTGGAGACTGTTGCATTTGGTGTAAAAACCTGTAGCTGGATAACCCAAGGCTGAGGATAAACACTTCTCTTGGTGTTTGGCTGCTCTTTCTTGGAAGCTTTTCCCAAGAGCGATCTTAAATGGGGCCAGGGAACAGTAGTTAATTCTTGGTGAAATTTTTTACCAATGGTTCTCATGTTTTGTTTCCACACAGAACTGTTCCTTTGAGATTTTTGGTGGTCTCCAGGAGCCAGTGTTAGGATAGCCAGCTGAGCATCACCCGTACAACAATGCTTGTTTATTCCATACTAAATTCTGGAAGACCTCATCATATCTCCTAACAAAACAGTAGGAATGATAGGAGGGGAGAATTTGGTTAAGAGAGGTAAAATGCTTAAGCAAAGTAGGAAAAAACAAATTAAGATGTTGAAGACTACCCTTAGCTTTTCCTTCTCAAGTAATACAGACCTGCTTTATGTTTTAAACTGCTGGTAGTCATTACGTTCTACTTGTCTGTCTTGTCTGTGCGCTCTTTCACTGGGCTTTCAATGTCTGGCATTACTGTTTCTGATTTTCACTCATCACAGCAATGCTGTTTGTGCTTTTGGAAATGTAATACAAGCAAAACTTTCACGTTCTTCCTCAATGTTTGTAGAGGGCTTCCTAGGTATTTAAAATGTAACTTGAATTGGAAAGGAGGGGACTACTGAAGGTAGTTGTTCTGTCTTGTTCTATCATTTTCCCTTAGTAAGACTGTGAATCAATGTAGTATTGAATTAATTACTAATCATTTGGAAACCCTAGCTTTGTGTAGAGTTATATTCCTTGCTTGTTTTGGGTTGTGGCAATCCCCTTTGCCAGAGGTTATCAGGAACTGTGACTTCTATTTCTTCCGGTGCCAGATATGCTCGTCCTTGGGAATCTGTGCAGAGGATCTACTTTCCTTCAATGTTTTGTATAACACAAAGATGACGTAGCACAAAAAACAGTGAGCCTGATCTCAGCTGGCACACAACCAATTGATGCCATGATGCTCAGCATAAACCAGCTGAAGAGCATGGACAGCATGTAGCATGGATGCTTTTAGCAGTCTGCATAGATACTTGTCACGTGAAGTTACCTTGAAAGCCATGATACTAATGTCTGTCCCGGTTTAGAAGTGACACAGAATGTAGAGGTAAGTGAAGTGGACCAACAGACAGTGAACCAAAGAGCAAGGTCACTGAAACACAGGAGAGGAGAGGAACAGCTTTTCCTTGCTGGCAGGCAGGCAGGAGCAGGGTGAGGACCTGCTCTTGGCCAGGTTGCCAAAGTGTCACTTGCGGCGGTAAGATGTTAGTATTTCTGTAAGCACATACAAATGTCAGTCCAAGTGCAGCCTTCTGTGTCTAGACAGGCTGGTTTCATGCATGTTTGAGTACTGTAGCTGGCTGTTAGCTGTTACCCCTGTTTCTTTGCTTCTTGGCAGTTTGGTCAGCAGAGCGGGATGGTATGATGCTGCTTCGCTTAAAATACACAAACCTTAGTCCATCCGCCCACCTCTGCCAGGTGTTCACTTAGGCTTTGGCACAGGAGTGCCTGAGGATTTAAAGGGGTTTGAGATATACCTATTCACTCAATTTCTTCTTGGGGTTATCGCAGACTTAATATTTACTGGCTTATGGCAAAATACGGCTGTTATGGGTGCCAAGTTTTAATGTTTTAACTTGGTATTTGTAGTAGCACCAATAGGGAGAAGGGTCCTATCTAAGTAATTTCTGGCCTCTTGCGTATCTAACCCAACTTACCTTTCCGTGTGAAGCAAAGATAAAAGGGAAGTAACATTCTTTTCACCTCTCTTCTCCACACCCCACCCCCCCACCCCCAATACCTGTCCATTATTGCAACTTAAATCCTGAAATAAGAGGTGAGCAGGGATGAATGGTTCTATAAATTGTTTCACAAAGCTAATTTAACTTGTATCCTATTTCTAGTTGTTGCACTATGCTGGTTTGGACAGTAGATGTAGAGTAACGCAAGTCTTAAAAGAACATTGATTGCTCCAGAAGTGCTACCTTGAAGAGGGGATGCTTTTCCAGTCAGAGAAATGTGCTTGTCCTTGGAGAGCTGTGTTCAGTCAATGAAATTTTGTGTGTAGCAGGGAGAAATGAGGTTACCTCTCAGTTTTTAATGAGTCCTCCAGTCTAGCATGGTGTACTCCATCTGACCTTCTGTGGAGCTTACCTTGAAACTAATATGCTTCCACTGGATGTCACTGTTGCTCTCTGGGAACACATTTAAAATACCACTTTACCTGTGGTGAAAATGACTCCTTGAAATAGAAGACTTTTAATGATATTTCTCTCTCATTTGGATTAGTAGAATTGGGGTCCAGATAAACAGTGTATGCCACCTCTGGGAGATTTCTGCTCCTCTGTTGTTTCTAGGGGATTTTTTTTCAGCTCAGGCAGTGAATTTAATTGCACTTTGTGAATTAGAAATTGGATGTCTGTATGGAATTGAAGACATTAGAAGTGTGTGTTGCTTAAAGGGCATGCCATCTTTCTAGATACTTGAAAATTTATTCTTGATAATATCATATTCTTTCTAAAAAAAACCCAAACCCAAACAAACCCTAAAGAGTAGATATACTGTGGAAATTGGTTTAAAGGGACTTAACAGTAGACCTGAACCTGCCCCCCTCTCACCGCTCAGTTCTTCTCTTCCAGTGGAGAGAGGTGAAGAGAAGGGAAAATAAATATTTCCTCTGCATTGAATTATAAGAATCCTACTTTTTATTAGTAGGTGTGAAATTCAGGTAGGTGGTTATCCTGTCAATATATCTTCTAAGTATCACCATTTAGAAAGCAAAATGGCTTTTTTTTTTTTTATCCCTTGCAGTTTTACTACAGATGTGCATGTGTTGTGTAGTTAATATTTGCCCCCCTCACCCCCGATTAGCACTGTTAGCTGGCAAGTATGCTGCTTAGCCAGAAAAATTTTTGTATGAGGCTCTGTAAGAGACCTCTGGAACGAAGGCTGTTTAATTTTCCCCTTCCCCCAAGTAGTTGCACTGCGCTGTCTTTAAGTGGTTGCTATAAATAAATCACTTCTGTTTTCCCTTTGTCACTGAGAGCTGTATTGTATTCTGAAACTGCTCATCTATTCTTCCTTTAATGTTCAGCTGCTTCTTGCTATAGCACGAAGTGCTTAATACGCAGATGTTGTAATAAGATATTTAATGGCAAATACATTTATTCGGTTTTGCCAAATAAATTGTGCACTTGAACTTTGACTAAAATAAATAATACCTCTGCAATACTGTCATTGTTTCTGATGCCTGTCCCCAGGATTCAGCTAGCATTTTACCTTGCAGGTGAGTCAGACAGGAGTACAGGTGTCTCTCTGTAATCATGATGCTCATCAGTGCTGAGACTGACAAAAAGCCAGTGTGTATTTCAGGACTATATTTTTGCAGTGTTTTTTTAAATCTATTAGAATTTAAATCACTAGTGACTGGCTCACCACATGATACAGGTTGCTATTAGGAGAAGGGTGGCTGTAGTTTGGTCTGTGAAGGTTCTCTTGTTCATTCTTATGGACAGTAGCTGTGGCTGACTTTAATCCTCTTTTACAAAATTTGAAAAGGTTTCAGTCTAGGGACAGTTCAGTTCTTCCTCACTTAGGTGCACGCTTCCTTTCAAATCTACTGGCCATTAAGGTAGCAGTAAGTACAAATTGTAGTGTGGCTGTTAAGGGAAAGTTCCCAAGCATTTCCCTCTTGTTAAAATGTAAAGGGCAAATCTTCCCCTGAAGGACCCCACAGTGATGCTTACCACTGTCAAATCTGGCAGTTGCACGAATGATGCGGTAGATGAAGCCTGGTTGCTTCTGTAACACAGCTTCAGCGTGTCCCTGCTGGGTTTGAGCTGTGGCAGAAGCCCAGGTGTGTGCTTTGGCAGACGACCTGTCCCTCTGAGCAGTCTCTTTCCAGTTTTTTTTTAATGAAGATGGGTATGTTTGAGCTCATTGGGATGTTTGGCAGCTTTCTAAAAATTAATGTCAAACAAAATTCTGGGTGTCCATTTGGATTTAGGATACTTACAAACTACCCCAGCATCTGCCCTGTGAAATCCTGGCTGTGTTTTCTTAGCAATCAACGCGTTCCTTGACTGTAGAAATTGGAGACTCTGGCATGAAAAACCTGAAAGTATTAAAAACAAACAAACAAACAACAACAACAAACCCCAACCCCTGCCTTTCTCCTTGATGCCGTGGTGGGAAGGCCATGGTATTACCGTGTTCAGAAGGCTTCTGTTAGCTAGTAGCAGCGGGATATGCTTTGGGTAGTGCCAATACAAGTTACCTACTTGGATTCCTCAGCCTCTTCAGAAAAAAGTGAGCTGAAGTTAGGCTAGTGAATCTGATCCAGGTGAATGCAAATGCTCTGTTTAAACCTGTGAAAAGTGCTGTGCCTTTGAGATGCGCTAGTGTGGTGTTTGCCTTGGCTGAGTTGGCCATCAGCCGAGCCTTTGCTGTTGTCCTTCTGCTGTTCTGTACTTGATGGGCCGTGCTTACGGCCTGCAGCGTTACCCTGTGTGTCCAGCTGAGAGTGTGCAGCATTTCAGTGAGCTACCCCTTGCCCTGGACATGCCTGTGTGGGACAAATCCAGGCTTAAGCCTTGTTGAATGCTGTATGCAGGGCTCCTTTTTGAGAAGCCTGCTTGGACAGGTCCCGGACTTCAGACTGCACCTTGATGCTGTCAGAGTGGGTGGGATGAGTAGGAAGCCAGAGCAAACCGACTTCGGTTTTTGTGCCTGATTGTGGGCAGCAGTTCAGTGCTGTCTGTAGATGTGCGTGTTGGGTACTTGGTTTTTGCACCTGCTCTGACAGGGTAGGTTAGGTAGGATGTGCTTGTTCCTAGAACTGAATATTCAAAGACCTTGGTCAGTTTGAAAGCCTCCCTTTTGGAAGTCATACTCCGTGACACATCGACATAGGTTTTTTTATTTGCTGGCTGGATGTGCCCCTCATTTAGGTAGATCAACTAACCCAGAACTTCATTGCTGAAGGCTGTAGCTACAGGTTGTCTTCTTGATGATGATGGGCTGTAATGAACCTTTCAGGCAGCTGTGGTGTTTGAAATGGGACAGTATGCCATATTGTCATGCTTCTATTTTTATAAGTAGATATACTTCTGTTCTTGGGGGTGTCGCCACCATTCAGAGTGCCTTCAGGAACCCACATGGGCTTTGTGGAGGTGGCTTGCTTGACTGCTTGTGGAGGTGGTACATAGCCTGTGAGCTGATCAGCAGAATGTAGCATCTGTGACAAACAGCTGCTGCTGCCCCAGGCTTCAACTTGACATGATGAGGAATCACCTGACCCCTAAAGCATCGGGTGTGGGAACATCTCTGCAGTATTATCCTTGCGAATATGCCAGACTCTTAAACTTTGTGGACTGGAGCAAAGATAATATCAACTCTGAGTTCAACCCAGCAGCTTTTTATGAAAAGCTGTCTGACATATGCTATAAAGATAGAGGGAGAAAATATGTTGGTACAGTCATTTTTCTGCTTCTGTGAGTCAGCTTGTTCTAATGGGTTTTGAAGTAGATAGCTCATCATCATTTGGGGTTTTTAAGTGCAGGTTGTATGCAGTGTTAGCTCACTCAAATTTCTGCTGTGCCATGATTGACTGGCCTAAAGTTACATCATCAAAATAGAATAGTCAGCCTTAAAATAACGAGAAAACATGCTTTTTAATGCTAACTATCCATTGAAAAGCAGTGTTTGGGGGTTGTTGTTTTTACTTTTAAATTTAAACAGCAAATAGCAGCTTTGTAAGGCTGGCTTTATCTCATCTCTGCAAGAACATATTTTAGTTAATTAAATCAATGTATCAGTGAACAACATGTGGCTTTCAGGCTGCACAGGAGTAGTTTTGAGTGTGGCTCCCATGCCGTGTCTGTGCAATGTGACCTGGACTGTGGGCTGTGTTGGCCCAGGGCCTGCAGATAATCCAAATTATCCAAGTAAGTGGGAGGAAGCAAATTAGCAGAGGCTGGTGTGGCTGCTACCCCCTGATAGCCACCTCCATCCCAAGCCTGTGGCGTAGCACAGCGATCCCTGTGGAGCAGTTAAGTGTATCCTTTCCTGCTCCTTGTGTGAAACTGGTCTTGTGATGCGTAGCTGTGTGAGGGTGGTTTGGTTGGCAGGATCTGGAGGTGCAGCTGGCCCATACTAGGAGTCGGTGGACAGCAGCAAGCCATTTGCCTGTCAGAGCCTACTACTGCTGTGGCCTCTTTTTGGTTTTCTCTTCCTTGCTCCACCTCCAGCTTCCCTGTGTAGTCACATTTCTGTTCCTCGCACTGTTTAGTGCTTATTTTGTGTAACTGGTGAGCTGGACCTCAGCCTTGGGAGCCTTTCTGTGGCCTGAATCAGTGACTCCCAGCAGCACAAGGTTTTTTATATGTATTTATTTTTAAAATACATATCTTTGTTGTGTGTGTATGCACATACATGTCTGTGTATGTATCTTCATAACCCACTAAACAGTTTTGTGTTTAAAATTCTGAGCTGGTCAAAGGTCTTGTTGCAGCTTAGTTGCAGATCTGCATACAGCTGGCATCAAATGTAGAGGTGAGCAGGTAAAGCGGTACAGTGCTGATGAGAAATGCATTTGTAGTAGTGCATATGAGAGAGGAGATGGAAGCAACTCTTCATTTCTTGCATAGAAAAAGCACATGTGGGAGAACTTCTAGAGACCATTTTTCAGTCTGTCAGAATTCCTTGCTGCTTTGTTGACTTCCAAACTTCAGTCATATATGTGAGCAGTAAGTGCATGGGATGGAGCTGCACCAGGCCATGGAGAACCATGTTTTGAGTGCTGTGATCTTAGCTTTAGATTCAAATCTTGTCTGTTAGCATAAGTTGAGAAATTTAAATCTGCAATTGCTCAATCTGTTGGCTACCTTGTTTAGTTACATAAACTTCTCTGAACTACCTCTGGTGGTAATGCAAGTAAATAATGCAAATAGTGTTTGTTCTAGAAGAAAGATAAAGATAACAGTTTGAAAGAAAAGGAAAGAAAAATAAGTTCTCTAGTAGAGATCTATTTGTGCTTTTAACACTTAATTTATTCAGAATTAAATACTTGAGCTTGCGTAACTAAAACGGTTGAAATTGAAGCTTCAAAGTAAACTTGGTCTTAACCTCATTGAGGAGGGAAAACCAGTTCAAGATACAAACAAAATTAAAATTACTAAATCAAAGCTGCCTGTTTTAATGCATCTTGGAACATCTTGCTTCTGCTGAATTTAACTGCGGTACAGCATCCTTCTTACAACTACCAAACACGGAGAGAGGCTTTTACTTTACTGTTGAAGTAATTGGACTCCTCTGTGAAGCTTACTTAATTCTTATAATTTGGATGTAGTGATTCTGTGTGGCTCCAGTAAGTCTTCGTTTACCTGTACAGTCTATGCCTGTGTACCACATGAACATGCCAGAGCTCTTTGCACATATGAGACTTTAACCTTGCAGGATTGCTTCAAGATTGTTATCTAAGGTTTGCCTTTCCTGATGGAGATTTAAAAACAAACAAAAACACACACAAAGAACCCAGGAAAAAACCCTCCACCTGGGGAAGGCAGAGAAGTTCTGTAGCAACTTTTCCTTTTCCAGCTGTGGCAAGACCAATTCCTTTTCTCCTTTGCCTGCTTTTAATAGCATGTCCCAACATAAACTGTTCTTCACTGTTTACCCTCCGTGAAACAGAAATCCTTCTCCAGTTGTTTGCATCTCAATAACAGATTATGTCTGATCATTTTTCTAGCAATCAGAAATGGATTGTGGTATTCATCTTAAGAAAACAAAAATGCAGGATTCTGGTAGGAACCACGAGCAGCAAGAGGAGGAGAGCAGTCTTGCAACTACCTTGGAGCATATTATGGGACAGTTGGATGTTCTGACTCAGGTATGGTTTGCTGTTTAATTTTGTAATAAAAGGGGAACCTCTGGCTGGGAGAATTGGGAATGTTTTGCAGTAGTTTCATAGAATGAGTGTGACTAGTTCAAAACCTCTGCCTTTTAGCTTTTTTAATGAATCTGTCTTCATCCTTGTCAGCTTCTCTGTCAGTTCCCTCACATTGACTTCCAGGTTGCGTCTTGCTTTTCCCCAAATTCCTTTTATGCTGCAGTGTAGCAGAGTGCTACTTGAGCTAGCTCTGGTACCCTGTCCTATTAGCCAAGAGTTATCTAAGGTGATGCCTAAAGGAGTGGTTGGCAGTAGGACTCTCTTTTGGTGAATAATCTCTGTCTCCTCTCTCCCAGGTAAATTCTGTTCAGATCCCGCTCCTCTCCCCCACCCAGCGTTCACCTACACAGTCCAATTTCTGCAGTGTTCTCCTCCCATCAACAAGTCTGGGCCCTTCTGTGCCTCATCTCTGAAACATGCTTTTCACCCACAGCTAGCAGACAGCTAATCCCTTGCTGAAGTGTTAACATGCAGTTCTTCCTCAGAGTCACTAAGCAATGCTTGAACAGTACCAGCCATTAATGGTGATCATCACAGTATGTGTTTACTTACTAAGAATGTGGGGATAGAGCTGTTTTTTGTTTAAATAACTTCTCATTCTTCCTGTGAAGAAATACCATCTGATTATTGTCTAGGGCTGAATTTCATTGTGTATTTTTGAGGTATGTGAGAAGCAGGGAGAAAGCATGGGATAGTAAACATTGGTAATCTCCTGTAGATGAGACTGTGGTCGTAGGATGGAAAAATCTGTGTGGGAGTGTTTTTCTGTGAGTTTGAGTGTTGTTTCTGAGGCAGAACAAGCAGGTCTTGAACACTCGATATTGAACGTACTAATAACTAGTCTGAGTTAGCTCTCTGCTCTTGAGAAGAAGTACTTGTCAAAAAGTGTGAGATGATGGGTTGGAGGGCCCATTGGGGGATTGAAGTAGGGCTGACTGAAGGATTAAAAAACATTCCAGGACTACAGACAGTCTGAAATAGTGTAGGGTGAAAACCAAAAGGTATTTAAGTTAATTTGGCAGAAATGCAAAAAAGCACTTTTCCTGTGATCTCTAAAAAGCTGAATGCTGGAGGGGGGAGGAAAAAATCTTGTATGACATTGGGCCCTCATGCTTGTGAGTAAAATGCAACCCAGTGTATACACAAAATACTTTCTTACCCTTTTTACCTCTCCCTAGTAAGTTTGGAATGTGATCGTTATCTTTCATTACATAAATCAGATCCACACTTCTGATGATGAATGTGTAATGTCTCTTTTTCAACCTCATAGGTGTTTAGAGAAGGCAAATATTGCAGTAAACAGTATGTGTGGGATTTAAACTAGATATAAGCAATGCAAACATGTCTTGAAGATGTAACTGTAGAAAATTCCAAATGTTGTTTTAAACCTAGCAGAAAGAGAAATTGAGATCAGTGGGGGAGGAATAAATTAGTAGGTTATAGGATAAAATTGGAAATAGGCCTGAAATAGTAAAAAACGAAAAATCTGCCTTGAGTAACTCTGCATTCAGCAGCCTCTTACCTTTTTTGTAGCTTTTTTTTTGCCATCCTTGAAGTACTTAATTTCCCATTGGTTCTAATCTTTGTATGTTGTATTTTGTATTAACACCATCTTAATGCATTTGTACAAGTAGATGTTTCTGACGCACCGTTGAAATGGTTTCATAATTCTTCATTTTCATGCCAAGGTTTTTATATTTAACAGCGAAACAAACCAACACCAAACAAACTTAAGCAAATGAGCCTGGAAGAAGCCCTCATTCCTAGAGTAAGGGAGGAGGTTCCTCAAAGAGGAGGGATGCTGGCAGGTAGCGAGACAGAGCTGTGGAAGGTAACTCTGGAGGGCGTCTGCTTGCATAGCTAAACTTTGGTTTTTCCAATGCTGATGGTGTGTAACAGAGAAGGGAATGCAGCTCTGGCTGCCCATAGCATAAGCAGGGCCATATGAGTTAAAGGAAGAGGACAGGGTGCCTGTGATATTTCCAGAAACCCTCTGTTTGATAGAGAGATTTGTAGGTTTTTCAGGAATTTATAGTTCGTTAGCTCCATGGGAGCTTGGTTATATTTCTGATGTGGTACCTTGAAAGCCCCTGTTATCCCTCTTTTGTGCAGTTAGTGACTGGGAAGAGCCATAGCGTGCAGATGGCTAGCAGAGATCCAAATGAAATGGAAACCAGCAGCAGGTGGTGGTGTGATGGTTGTCTTTCCTAGCCATTTCTGCCAAGGTACAACTGGGTGCTGCTCCCTAGCAGCAGGTTCAAACCAACATTGTGTGGTTTATATGGCAGATTTGGGCCTGCTGACTTCTTTTTCTCGAAGGGGGACACCACTGCTGCTTTGAAAATGGAACAAAAAGCTTTCATAAATAATAGATGTCACCTAATAGACACCTAATAGATGTCAGTATTTTTCCTTTCTTGGAGGAGGGCTGAGGATGCTGCAGGTACGCTGTTATAAATCATTAGTTCATAATTCCTGAGTGCTGTTTGTTTAAAAGAGAACTCCCATGGCATAAGCAGGGCCATATGGGTTAAAGGAAGAGGACAAAGTGCCTGCGATATTTCCAGAAACCCTCTATTTGATAGAGACATTCGTAGGTTTTTCAGGAATTTAAAGTTTGTATGGGAGCTTGGTTATATTTCTGATGTGGTACCTTGAGTTCCTGTGCTCTTTTTGTCATAGTTTCCAGCACTGTTAACATGATGTAATGTACCAGTAAGGGAAACTTAAAGTTATGATAAACTACTTCAGGAAATCATGCAAATAACAAACCTGATTTATTTTCCTAGTATTTTTTGCATAGCTATCCTTTCAAGGTTTATCATGCTAAACCTAGTATGATGTGAAAGTGGAAAGGAGAGAAAATGCATTAAATTTCTGCTGGAAGATTTAATGGGAAGACATCAGCTGAAGTGTGTCATCTCTTGCCAGTGCACAGCTTTGTTCGGAGCCGCACGCTTGAAGATGCATTGTCTGCCGCTCACCAATTACCAGTATCTTCCCTCTGTTGACAGTAGATTTCCAGATGAAGTGGGGTGTCATGTACTTAGAGACAGCAGGATTGTGTTTATTCCATTAAGAGGTCTCTTCCTGCTAGGCACCAACCACAAGTAGAGGCGCTGAGGCGTTGTGCCCTGCGCAGCAGGATGCACTTGAGCAGACTTGCTCCTTCAGTTCGGCACTTCAGCGCTTACTAGGGAAGGATGGGTCGGAAGAAACCAGTGGCTGCTGTGTACCACATCTAGCATTAACCGCTCTAGCAAATAGATATGGCCCTCTCAGATTTATAAAGCTTCATTTTTATGTTGTTGACTTTGTGCTGTTATTTCATTCTTTAAAGTGTTGGCAACTTTCTTTAAACTGGTCTTTGAATAAAACCTTCCTCTTTTCTTCTTCACCAGAACTCTGTCAGGACGTTTTTGTTTTACTTCTAAGAAAGTGGTCTAATGTGACCTGACAAGGGTCTTCAGATAATTTTTCTAAACGTGGTTTGTGTTTGGCCATACTTCACGTGCAAATAAAGAAGTTAATGTTTGACTGCCTTTTTCAGAAGAGCAGCACATGCTTAATGCTGCTGCCTTGAAGGATGGAGTGAAGTTGGGATCCAGACATAAGCCAGTCATTTCCAGTAGTTTTGGATTACTTAGATGCCCTTGTGCCCCTTTGTAGGAAAGCAGGCAGTTCAAATCTGGCAAAGGAATCAGGAAGGTGAGAGTAATAAATAATACAGATGTTTTGCTCCTACCTTTCCTGCAGCAGAGTATCTTGTCAGTGTCTCCATGTTGAAGAATCCTGTTCTTTACTGGCATTTCAGAGATGTGAAAAGGAAGAAAATGTAAATTGTTTGTCAATTTATATTTTTTTTTATCAAAGGCTGGATCTCAGTATCTCAGTGCCTATATAAAGAGGTGGGCTGAATATTAAAGTTTTCCCTTAAACAAGGTGATTTTATCTCTTGGATAACTTCCTGGAACAGAAAGGTGTGTTTTGGCTGAAACAAAAATGGAGCACATAGTAAGAGTTTACTTGGGTCAAGTGCATTTTTGCCCTAGCAGCTGAATTTCTGCATTTCTGAAAGAAGATCGATCATCTGTGAGTGACCATCTTGGAAAACCTGCATTTGCAATGACATCTTCAAAAATTTGTGTACTCTCGTGCTCGCTCCAAACACCTGCAGCTGCCATGTTCACTCTGGTAATCTGTAGCACTGGTGGGCAGTGGGCACCGAGGCAAAAGCTGCTGGTTTTATATGGGAAGGAAGATGTCTGCTCCAAACAAAGAGTTCAGAATCAGGTTAGCATAAAAATTCATAAATAGCTGCGATAATCCACCCACAGGAAACAGCTTTATATACTTCCCCAAACTAATCTTGCGTTAAGCTTGGAGAAAACACAACAGTGAAATGGAGAAGACTTGATGAATATGTAAAATAATCCAAGCCTGAACTGAAGGACAATCTAGCTCATGTAAGATTAAAGGATTATTTCACTCCAGAAAAGATTGCAGAGGGAGGGAGGAGAAGAATTTTTTAAATAAAGTTCTTTAGCATAAAAAAAGATTTGGACACAAGTGAGTTGCTGCTTAATTAAAACTGAAGATGTTTGTGTGTGCAATGCTTATAAAGAAAACAAGTAAAAGCAGATTTTTTTAGTCTTTTTTTTTTTTTTTTTTTGTTTTGTTTTGTTTTGAGATGTGGTCTCCAAAGCCTATGTTGGTGAGGAATTAATGTGGCCCCTCTCTTCTGCGAGGTACTGAATGTAAGTTAAGCAACTGGTTTAGCAGAATAAATGCTTTTATGACTTCAAGTAGTTACAAGTCAAGAAGAACTTCTTTTCTCATTTGGGTGATAAGCACTGCTACCTCTGCCTTACACAAATTACTTGGTTTCTGTGTTGCTCTCAAGCCCTGAACACCCACTGGCTACAGGTGGACCCAACACACAGGGGAAAAAGTGCAAGCTGTTCTTACTTCAAAATAAATGGCCTCAAAACCAAAACACTAATAAAAACATGTTCCCATCTGAAAAATCTGTGAAATGCCAGATAAGCTTGCCTTTTAAATCTTAATTTAAAGGACGTAAAGGCTATTTCTCATGAATCAAAGCCATGTCTTGGAGATACAGTAGCTTTGGTCTCTCACTCAAAACCAAATGAAGTACCATGGTTGTTGCCAGTCCTCTGTTTAATATTAGAGCTACTTTTTTTCTAAAATTCACTTCAAAAATATGCTTGTTACAAAATCTCTTAAGTCTCGATGCAAATACGTATTTTTTCTAAGACTGTTTAAATTAAATTCACTTCTAGGGATACTGCTGTATTAGCAGGACACTGTCTAAAGGCTGGATTCTCAGCTGATCATCTTTCTAGAGGTCCACAGGACCTTCACCTTCTATTATCCTTCAATGGGGAGGATTGTTTTCTTAAGTAGACCTTAAAGATAAATATAAATTGTTACTCAGTCACTGGGTACCAGCAGCTGGGTGAATTCAGCAGAGTGATTTGCATCCTTTCAGAGGTAGGTCAGGGGAAGGATATGGAAGGTCTTTGAAGTCTTTGTGGTTGGGGGAGGCCTCTAGTCATTTGGGGTTCTAACCTCTATATTGTGCAGTTGCTGTCATGGTATGTGCTTGGATATTTTGTTGTAGTTCATCATAACTTGGCTGTGTTTTCATACTGTGTGATGAAACTTGAAGTCTCCTGCCTCCTTTTGGTGTGCTGGTCTAGCCCCAGAGGTCTAGGAGCTCTGTACCATGCAAGCTGCCCCTACCTGTGCAGAAGCCTGCATCTATTCCTTCCAGAAACTTCAGGATCTGATGCAAGTGCTATCAGTTTAGCTTTGGCGGATAACTGTCAAGACAGAAGCAGCAGAGATGAGTGATGAACCATTTTTAGTAAGAGGGCTGTAAATGGAAAGGCTGAGTTACAGATGGTTTGTGTGCCTTGTCCCCGCACTGTGTGGAAGAAACTGGCAGAGCCTGTGGCTTATCTTTGTGGCCGGGATTGATTTAATACAAAGGACATCCTTTTCTGTCCTCCAGGGTCCCTTTGATCACTGTGATACTGGTATTGACCATGCTGCTTGGTCTGGCAAAATAGAAAATTCTAGAATGTTTAGCTACTCTTGTATGGTTTTCCTGCTGTAAAAAGCACAAGGAGCACTGCAAGTGATCGCTCGTTGCTGTACTGAGTCTGCTGCATGAATAGACTCATGCAGTAGACCAAAGTTGCTCCTATAATTTAGTTAAAGATTGGTTAACTGTGATTCAAGCATTTACAGAAAGTGGAGCGTACTGGAGGGATGGCAGCTGATAATCACAGAATGGTTTGGGTTAGAAGGGACCTAAAGATCATCTAGTTCCAACCCCTGCCATGGACAGGGACACCTCCCACCAGCCCAGGCTGCTCCCAGCCCCGTCCAGCCTGGCCTTGGGCGCTGCCAGGGATGGGGCACCCACAGCTGCCCTGGGCACCCTGGGCCAGTGTCTCACCGCCCTCCCAATAATAGTAAGGTGGGGTTAGCTGGGAAATGCTGGTTTCAGATTTTTAAAACTACTTCCTTCTTGTAGTGCTTTGGGTTGCTAAATGTAAAAAAAAAAAACAACTTTACTTTTCAAGTGTTGTGAGTAGCACCTGTCTGTTGGCTGAAGAGAGCTGGTAGCACTGTGAGCTCTTATGCTGTGCACTGGAGAACAAGACATAGAGGCTGTTTAGGATCTGGAGCTCTGCATAGGGATCCTGATGAGGCCGGGTTAGTGCTAGCATTTGGATTTCTGCAAGCGTTGTCATGTATTCCTGATCCCTATGACCTAACAGTGACATTGGATGAATGTGCAAAAACTGAGGGGGCGTGCAGGAATTCCTGACCAGCAGCTGGGCAGCAGCACTGACCGATAACTTCCTGCCTAGCCACGCTGAGGTCGAGTGTTTTCTAGTACAAATGCAAGAGTTTGTGTAATTGGAAGTGTATTACAAAGTAAACCCAGAAAAATTCATGATGCTGTATTAAAGAAAGATTGAGGGGAAGACTGAAACACTAGATGAGCTGTCGTCTTCATTCTGAAATAATCAATATGCTATCCATAAACCAGCCTGGTGTGAAATATTCTATGCAAATAGGTTTTGTGAGAATTCACCTTCGAGTTTGCATTCAAAGCAGTTGAGATGGTGAGGAGCTACAGAACTTACTTTAAATGTCTCTGGGGTAGCAGATCTTGTTTTAGTCTAAGCAGCTGAAGAGCTATCATTTCTCTTAGAAATCATTTCACGTTAAAAAAAAAAAACAGCCAATAAACACCACAAACCACCTAATTATGTATTTGATCTCTGAGATTAAGGCTTTGACCACTACAGTAGGGCTAGTCCTGACACGCAGAGAGCCTTGTATGCATAGTGTTAATAACTGCGAAGGCTTCGTACCTGGTTATACTGCGAGATGGGAGGTTTACGTCCTTGGCGAGCCTGAACTGCCAGCTTTAGCTGAACGTGCTTCAGAGCATACTGAACATCGGTAGCTGTGTCAGGTCCCGTCTCAAAACTGTGTTAAGGTACGATTTGCCCAGGAGGAGGGCAGCCTAGCTTGCTTTAAGCATGCTTAGTAATAGCAGGGGTCTGCTTTGAGTTTCACTAGGTGTAGTTGCTCAGACTGAAGGGAGGCTGACAGCAAGTCAGGGCAAAACTTAGTATGATAGGAGCAAAGGCTGCTTCTTACCAGACAGGTTCATGCTTGAATCTCGGTGGCTTTTGCTGCATGAATTCTCCCATGAGCCTTCTAATCTTGCAGCTGGCGTTTGGTATTTTGAACTGCTGGTGGTGGAAGGAGTTAACCTTTTTCCTGTGAAAGGTAGGTAGAGCTACCTCAGTGCAGACTGTTCCTGTGGTAGTTTATTTCATATGTTGCATTAGAGAAAGGGCTCCCAAGTTTTATTTACCTGGATATTTGTTTATTCCTCTTCCTGCATAGGACTGCTTTTATGCTCAGGGCTGTATTTGGTGGGTGTTGGAGGTACCATGTTAGTGATCTGCATACAATAACTAGGACCTTGTCTTGTCCGTATTACTGGCTTTAACTGGTGCATCTGAAGGTTGGCAGCTGTACTTCTTTCTTGCAAGGCTGTTTTTGCTTTCCCGTATAGCGCCACCAGGTCTCCTCAATGCTGTGCAGCCATCTGTGGTCCAGGTGTCATAATTTGTGCCCTAGAGGTACATAGGTACCTCTGAACCCGCTCATTAGCACTTGCTGAGAGACCCTTGGATGCTAAGGCAGCATGTTTGTGATGCAGTTTACTTGCTGTACTTCTTGGCCATGTTTGGGACTGACATGGGTTCTGAAATTACTATTTTGGGGGGAAATCATAAGAAGTTACAGCAGGGCATTTAGCTCTTTGAAAACAAACCAGTCTTGGCGTTGTTCATTACAGAGGGCAGAGCTCTTAAGTGTGCAGCTTGAGGTCAAACTTGACAAGTCTTATTCTGCAAATCCATGGGCCATCTGTAGTCTTCACTGTAGCTCTTGAAAGGCATCCTAAGTCTCTGTACTAACACAGTGGACTAGGATATCTGAGTGCACAGAAACTTCTAAACTTCTGCATTTCTTGCGTATATTTTTTCAGGTGCGTTTTTTGTTAAATTGAAAAGAAAATGCTGTCTTCATAAATTAACATGTCAGATTGGAAAGAGAAATCTGAAGAGGTAGAAGTAATGTTTTTTCTTGGGCTACTTGGTATGTTAGTGCTCTGCAAAATCTTTTTTAACATATGCTTAGTAAAAATGGGGGAGCAAACCTTTAAGAATCTTCTTTACTTAAGTAAAGCTAGGAAGCTACTTCTGCCTCCTTCAAGATAATGGAAAAGAGGGATTATATGTTATGAAATGATGATGGGAATAGGAGTGCAGGTGTAATACTTCGCCTGCACATGGCTAAAAGCTCATCTGCTTTGCAGTTGGTGTGCAGGCTTGTCCATTGTAGGCTCAGCCCAGTTGTTGTTACCTGATGTGAGTAACCGTTGTATCAATACATCTTTTTTCGGGCGTCCCACAGGTACTGCGGATCAACTGGAGCCGTGTTACACCCCCCATGGTGGTGTGTGTGCTACCTCAGTCAAAGCCAGTGTGAGTGGCACACTGAAAACCCACACGCTGGCAGGGCAGGAGCTGCAGCTTTTTGTTTGCAGAGTTCTCCCTTAGCAGGGTGAGCCTAACGTTGTTCCAGTATTCCCGTGCTCTTGCCTGCCTTGCCCCCGCTCCAGGTTAAGTACTGCTTTAGGTACTGAGGAGCTTTTTGTCTAGGTGGGTGTCTCGGCCAGGGCTTCCACCACCACTCCAGAGGGTTGCTGATGGCCTCCTGCTTGCTTGCTCTGGCCTGGGCTTTTCAGGTTTCCTTTGGCAGTTGTAGAACTGGTTTCTGTTGGCATTCGGTTAGCACCTGGTTCCCTTATCTAGTCCTCAGAAGAGGCAGGACAGATTGCCCCCCCAGGGCCACTGCAAAAGCCTCGACCTTGCGGCTAGAGGTTCTTAAATTGTCTCAGCTACTTAACCAGACAGGGAAATGTATAACAGGGATTAAGGGAAATATATTGATGAAGGCATCTTGGAACAGCGTCACAAATTGCTATTATTTGGGTTGAGGGAGTGAAAATAACGTGGAGAAATAGCATAGGGGGCTTGTCATCAAGACTATTAGGTGCTTCAGTTCAGGTGTCCTGGGGGAGGATGGAGCTGAATATTCCCTAGAACTTAAAAAGTAAATAGGAGGCAACTTACTTTCTTCTACATAGTTTCTTTTTAATGTTTCCAAAGAGAAGAGCTGTTTTTTTCTAGGCTAAGTCTGCAAAGATGAATGAAGACAAATGTTGCAGGAAGCGTTGGTAGGAGTGATTTAAGTAAGTTTTCTTTTGTGTGAAAAATTCCATATTCTGTTCTGGTGTCCATAGTGATGCTCAGGATATTACTGTAATGTCAGAAATACTCCTTTTAAAAAAAAAAAAAAAAGAAAAAGATTTTTCTTCTCATTTAAGCCTAAGCTGTTACCCTTCTGCTGATCTGAGCCAGGACTTTAATAAATTATCCAGCATTTACTCCCCGGTGCGTAATGGAGACATGTGCTGTGCTTCTGACACAACAGGAAGCCCAGATCCTGCCACAGAGAAACAGCTCCAGTGCAAGCCTGGCTCCAGTGAATCCTCGCTGAATCAAGCTTAATTTTTGGTTCGTTATCTTCTGAAAAGCAATAGCAAAAACATACAGGAGTTGAATGGGCGCAATTTAATTTGCCTACCGACAAGGACTTGCTTTATAAATAGTAACGTGGAAATATTGTAAAACTGTCAGCTGCTAATAAAAGGAGCTTTTCTTTTGTGTCTAAGTTACAATATAGCACTAAGAGCAGCTGGGCAGTATTTGTGCTTTCCCTTACCTTCCTAGGATGTCAGATGCCCTGTGTATTTTGGGCATCATACACTCAAGTCTAAATGGACTGTAGTCATCAGTTCCTACTTTGGACTTCCTGGATTTCGCTTCTGACTGCTACTTTTCCACTTTTAGTTTCCAAAAAATACTCACTATGAGTTTTCTGCTTATACTTACAAGCAATTTCCATTCCAATAAACATTTTCCTTACAGCTTTTTCACAAATCCAGCGCTTTCTGAAATCTGCTTTACTTGCGCTTAGTCTTACAGTGCTGTGTGTAATGGCAGGATTGTGGTGGCAGTAAATCTTGGGATATAGGAACCACAAGTTATCTGGGGCTTTGCTTCTAACAGGGCAGTGTGACCAGGACATTAGTTCAGTTGATTATCTTTCTAAAGGAAATTTGATGCAATGTTTCACACACACACAGAGACCCTTTTTTGAACAGTCTTGAGTTACTAGTTCTTTTTTAAATGGAAAAGCCAGGATCCCTACTGCTTTTCATTCTCTGTCTGGCTGTTTGCAGGATAGGATCTTTGCTGTAAACCCCTGGTAGACATTCAGCCTGCTGTGTTCTGCCCTGAGTAGCTTTACTCCTGACTTCTGTAGGACAGCCACTAGGCAATAGCATGGCTGGATAAGAAAAAGATGAAATCCTCCCTCTCTCCTCTCTCCTTTGAATAGACGGGAGGGCTCCTGCTGGCTCCAGGACACGTGGGACGTCACCTGCTGGCTCCACAACTTTTCTTCTGCTTCTCTGTGTGCTGCAGTTTTTGTGCCTCATAGGGGTGGCAATAGAGGAGGAAAAAACTTAAATGAAGCTAATGCTGTAGCCCACAGGAATATTTAAGCAGTGCAGGGTTTTTTCTTTCAGGTGAAGCTTTCTACAGTTGCAGCAATGCTGCATTAGGCAGCAGGAGTTAGCACTTCTGCCTTGTCGCAGGTCAGTGGCACATGTGAAGCAGAAATAAGCTTTGAACAGAAGGAAAACTAGGGTGCATTATATTCTGACATTGTGGATACACAGTCTTGCAAGATGGCTTTGCCATGGTGCTTGGTGTTGTTTTTACTATTTCTTGCTTTCTCCCCCTGCCCCCCATTCGTCTCATTCCCTGAATCGTTTTATGGGAGACTTTTCCTAGTCTCAAGTGGCCTTAGCCAAGCTATTTCCTCTCTTTGTGCTTTCGTTTCCCCAGCTGTAAAATGGGGATAATGAGACCTGCTTTCTTTTGTCAGGCACTTAGAGATGTGCTTACGAAATGTGCTATTAAAAGGCTTTCTATGTATAACTTCTATACAAACAGCAGTTGTCCGAGTTTATTTGAATTACTTTATTAAAGTCCAAGGATCCGAACATCCTTTGTTTTCAACACAGGAAGTTATTTATGCAGTAAAAATGCTCAAAATGTGAAGCTATTGATTGTTGCTGGTAAGTTTATGGATATTAAAGCATTAAATCATCACCGCCTATTATCAGCTGTTCTGGTGTCTTTGGAAGCTGAAAGCAGTTGTGCATAGCCAGGTCCCTTGATTACCTTGGAGTGATCAATAAAAGGTTTTCAGCAGAAGCTTTTATTGCCACGTGGTTAAAATGTCCTTCCTGTGCATCCTGTACATGATGACTTCAGCTTGAGGAGAGAGATGTAACACTCCTTTGTGGGGTAACTGGATTACACAAAAATATTCAGGCGTTATGGTGAGGGTAGATGCTGCCACTTTGGGTTTCAGTTCCACTCCATCACCTCTTGCACTGTCTTGTGCTGGGAGGGTTTTCTTGCTTGTCATCATGCTTGTCCAGCAAGTTTTGTGTGTTTTAATTGCATCAAACCAATGGCACTCAGGGAAAGGAGGAAAGAATCAGAAACAGCGAGGCAATATCAAAGCTAAAACTGGGCAAAACTGTTCCAGACTTCTGTCTCTCGTTAGCAGAACAGTGTCTGGTGGCTCATGAACATGGAAGGACGGAACCTGCCCATGAAAGGAAACACAGAGCCCAGTTTGAAAGCACTGAGTGCTGGAACAGGTGATCAGTTTTGTCTGCAGGAAAGCTTCATGCCTGGCAGCTTCTGCTCCTCTCTGAAGTTGTGTGGGGCTCTGCCCTGCTGAAATGCTGATAAGTGGAGTTACAGCCCTGAAATGCCTCAAAATACTCGTGTGAATTAGCATTTTATTACACCATTGAGACTACAGTACGTAGCTTGTCTTGGTGAGCAGCTCAACAGCAGCTTTCGTTTTATTTTGCAGACTGTTGCTATCCTGGAACAGAGGCTGACGCTCACTGAAGACAAGCTGAAGGAATGTCTTGAGAATCAGCAGAAAATCATTCAGAACAAAAAGAGCTGATTTCCTGGGAGAGGATGGGAGCTGAAGGCGCTGGGAGGTTTGAGGTTGTTTGTGTTCCTGACAGACTGTGTGTGACTTGCTTTAACCATTTTGAGCACAATCTGTTTTTCAATTGCAATGTACAGTTATTTTATGTGTAAATAAGCCTTGTTGATTTACTAAAATAAAAGGAATATTTTATTCATAAGTGTGGATAATGATTGTGATCTCCTGTGTTTTCCAGAGATATAGCAGCCAGCGTGTCATCTGACTACTAACTGGGAAGGTTGGATCTCTCCTGCCTTTGGTGCTGCTGAGTTAGTTGTAAAATATTTAAGCATCTTGGAGTTGCCAAACGTCTGGCACAAGCTGTGTTAGGCTTGTTGCTGAGGTATGTGCTGGCCGTAGGTGACAAGCAAGGAACTCCCATGATGTTTTGGGCAGTGGGAGTTCACCTCTGTTCTCAGACCACAGCGAGCAGGTGAGGTCCCAGCACAGCCAGCACCTGGAGAAGGGTCTGCCTCACCCGAGTCCCAGGTGGTGCCTGGCAGATCTGACAAAGCAGTTCAGACCCTGCGTGGTGTTTGTGCAGAGGTGATTGAATACGATGGTGGGATTTATCCTGCTCCCTTGTGCAATGTGTGAAAAACAATTGCTTGAGTTGCTTGAGGCTGGGAGAGAGGCCCTGGTGGGTCAGATGCAGGGTGGATTCCAAGCGGATTTTGCTTTGTCTTTGTCTGCTTCTTAAATAAAAGGCAGGGTAGAGGGAGAGGAAAGGCAACCAAGCAGCAGAGCATTTGCTCCATCGTGGAAATTCCCTCTTCTCACACCAGACTGCCTTTAATTTTTGGTCATTTTGCAGATGTTTTGACAGTTGAATAGCTCATCACTCACACCTACGCTTTCACCCTGCTCCCCTCATTGCTCCTCCTGACTTTTGCAGTACTTTAGCAGGTGTTCAGTATGTAGCTGCACAAGAATTTGGACTTCTGGGAGATCCTGTTCTCCAGCACCTCTTCTGCTAACACGTACGGAAGGTCTCCTTTCTTGCAATAAACTTATTACCCACATTCCTGGAGAAATGAGCTGTGGGAACTTGAGCACCTCAGGGTTAATAAAACCCTCCTCAACACTGTCTGTCTGACCTCTGCAAGCAGGGAGGCTGGTTCAGTCCCTACTCTTGGTGGTCCCTCCTGCCGCCGCCACCGCTTGCCAGCCTCTCACAGCTTCCAGGGCCCCCTTCTCCAGACATGCTGTGGGCATTTCAGGTGCTTGCCTGAGTACTGCCTGCAGCCCTTATTTCACATGGGCCTTAGCAGATCTTAAGGCCAGCCCATGTGGGGTTTTTTCTGGGTTTTTTGGGTTTTTTTTCCACCTGTTTCTATTGCAGCCTGTGGCTGCTGGTGCAGTGTCTTGGTGGTGTTAATATTACTCCTCATCCCATCTGGGTGAAGCTGTTTGCATTCCTCTGCCATCACCAGGAAGCTTCTTGTCTCCTTCCCTCCTAGTACTTTTTACATCTCTAAGAACCCCTTGTTGGCATTATCACAATATTTTGCTCTTTCATTTGCAGGAGGTTGAGAGCTTTCTCATTTCCATGTTTATTCGGTTGATTATAAATCTGAGTTTCTCTGCTTTGCCAAAGACTGTTTGTTTTCTGTTTCCAAGTTCTAAGTCTGATAAATCATTATTTTCTCTTGGATTACACTAATGGAATCAGTTCAGTGATATTCTTCCATGCTCTTGCTATAAGCTTTCAGTGGCTTTTTGCTGAGAGGCTGACGTAATTTTCATTGAAATGAGCTTATGTAGTGATGCGGATGGGTGGGGAGAAGGGGACTCGAAGGTACATGCAGCCAGTTTGCTGGTAGGAGAAGACTGTTCCTGCCCTGATCTGCTGGCACTGAAGTGATGACAAAAATGAGTGGCAAGAGCCTAATTTATCAACTTGATTTTCAATATTGTGGACTGGCCTTTGGGGTAGGAGTTGTAAAGGGGAGAAGAAAATTTAATGTTCCAACATTCTTCAGTTTTTAAAGCTTTGCTTTAAAAATAACCTTTGCTTCCTTTTAATGTGTAGTTCCTAATGTCCTAGAGACCACAGAAGCCATTTATATATTTTAGGGAGAATGGCAACACAAGTGACTTGGGCACATTCAATATAGATGCTTTTTCTTTTCCAGTGTTCTGAGTGAATCCATTTGAAAGATTTAATTGTGCTTCTAAAACAGATGAGATGCTCAGGTACTGAAGGGCAAGCCATTGAGATGTAGGGTGTTGTAGTTTAACCCCAGCTAGCAGCTAATCCCCACATAGCCACTTGCTCACTCCCTCCTGGCGGGGTGGGGGAGAGAATTGGAAGGGTAATAGTGAGAAAACTCATGGGTCGAGATAAAGACAGTTTAATAGGTAAAGAAAAAGCTGTGCGAGCAAAGCCAAACAAGGAATTCATTCCCCACTTCCCATCGCAGGCAGGTGCTCAGCCATCCCCAGGGAAGCAGGGCTCTATCATGCATAACGGTGACTTGGGAAGACAAGTGCCATCACTCCAAATGTCCCCTCCTTCCTTCTTCCCTCAGCTTTATATGCTGAGCATGACATCATGTGGTGTGGCATATCCCTTCGGCCAGCTGGGCTCAGCTGTCCCAGCTGTGTCCCCTCCCAGCTCCTTGTGCCCCCCCCCCCCAAGGCCTGCTTGCTGCTGGGGTAGGGGTGAGGGGCAGAAAAGGCCTTGACTCTATGTAAGCACTGCTCAGCAACAACTAAATCATCCCTGTGTTATCAACGCTGTTTTCGGCACAAATACCAGCTACTATGAAGAAAATTAACTCTTACCCCAGCCAAAAGCAGCACATAGGGAGTTTTCTGGACTCAACTTCTTAAAAGCACTCATTTGATCAATACAGCGTATTGTAGAGGTAACCGAGAGTGGGTGGGTGAGGAGGGTCAGGAGGAAAGGGAATCTTAACAACCTCTGTATGATTTAGGTAGCAAGAAAGGTAATCTGAAGGGAGTTTCTTCTGACAGTACTCCCCATCTCAATCATTTCCTTATCACAAATCTCAGCAACTTGCTCTCTCTTCACTTCTCCTCCTTGCAACCTCTTATCTGGAGTAGAATATCAGAACTTAATGTGTACCAGCACTTGTAAAGGGTGGCTATTGCTTGAGACACAGGTAAGGTGTGGAAAATACGAGATTTAAATCATAATCCTTGTGCTTAAACACTGAGCGATAACCTCAAAAATAAAAAAAATATCTGAGGAGCCCAAATCCCATTGCCTGTCCTGTCCCTAGGCTCCGTGCTTAACTCTCCATGGAGTACCACAGGTTTTCAGCGCTGAGGAGAGAGTAGCCGAGTAGCCTCCAGAGTGAGTTAAATCCACTTTTACGCTCATTATTTTTCCGGTTTTTTTACTTGGGAACATCTGCAGCAACTGATTTGTGAACCTGTTAACTCAGAGAGCAGTGGAACAGCCAAGTGAGGAGGAGGATGGTGTTTGTACTTCAGCTGGCATCGCTTTTGCACTGCGTGATGTATGCCCAACCTTGAAAACCTTGGCGGTTAACTGTGCACGGGGAGGCTACAAAGAGTTAAGGATTTTGTTTTGGATCTCTGAGGCATGCTTTAAGCCAAGTTCTTAAAAAAGTAGTTTAATTTGTTGCCATTACACTTGCCAGACGTATGACCTCACTAAACTTTTAGCAACAGTTCTTTGTGCTGAGATTGGCCCCTGGGGACCCCAGCACTGCTGCAAATGGCTTTTTGGCTGCTATGAGTATGGAGCATGTTAAACATAACTGTGATCTGTGAAAAAGTAAGAATCTTCAAGCCCTACCCCCTTTCCTTCCTGTCTGGGAGCTGGAATTGAACAGATACCACGGCAGAGCTCATAACTGAATAGGCAAAAGCACCAGCACGCTGTGGTATTGACTCTTTTGGCCAGAAAGTGAGATGGCCAGGAGCATTCTCTGCCTGCAGGGCCATTACTGGACATGAGCCTGCCAGCTAACTAGAAAATAAAATCCAACTATGATCTAAGTAGCTGGGCTAAAACTAGCCAGCCTCGTGGTACAGATCACTTATTATATAACCTCTTTAAAGAGCTGCTTTTGAACGAAATGTTTTTTTGAAACATGAGTGAGTAGGAGGGGAGGGAAGCGAATCATTTTGCAAAGGTTTGTCACTTGTGACGTGAGAGCAAGGCTGTGTTTCTTCTCTTGCTTTTAGAAATGGTTTGTCTCCGAGTGCTTCGCAAATGACATGACCTGATCGGCTGTACTTTTGGGAATGAAATGCAATGGGAAAGAAGATTCTCTTATTGACGCTCATCTGCATATTTCACCTGGATTTAGTGAGCTCTAGGAAGTTTTATGTGTGTCTCTGGGGAAGCTGGGATCTATTTTAGCTCTGCAACAGAAGTGCCATCGCAGGCAAACATCACTCTTCAATCCCCTGTTCCTTGTCAGGGGAGATGCATATAAATGACTTCCTCTATCGAAGTGCAGGTTCTGTGGGCAAAGAGCTCATTAGAGATTTGAATGCAGTGTGGCAGGGAAGAGAGAGGTGGGCTCACTTCCAGAGCACAGGTCTCCAGCATCCTTTACTTTCTTCCCATCTCCTTGTAGCACAGCAGCCAGTGCTGCTGGGGGTGTGCTGAGCACCTTTCTGCTATCAGCAGGAGTGATGGGTGTCGCCTAGGGCTTCAGGTGGAGCTTGAAGTTAACTGGTGTCACTTCTGAGCAAAGACTGGGGGTATGTGCTGACATCTGTGTTGGGAGAGTGTGCTGTGGGGTGGTTTCTGGCAGGGGACGAGTATCGTGAAAACCTGGGGATGTTCTGGCAGAGGGTAACTCATTGTGGGCTTAGCTGCAGCTCAGACAGGCCAGGTGACTGCCGCCTGAGGCCATGAGTTTGCCATCTGCAAGGAAGTCTTTCCCCAGTGGCTACTCTTAGATTTCTTTATGTTCCTTCCAGCTCTTCCTCCCTGATAACATAATATAGCTGGAAATGCACCATTTTGTTGTCACAAAACAGTTAGGCTGAATCAGTGCCATGACCCAGTGCCAAAACGCTGTCACCTCTGTTCTCCTTCGCTGTTTCTGCTCCCTGCAGGCATCTTCCATGCAGCTAATAAGTCACTGCCACCTTCCGGACACCGGTCAAGTTGAGGATACAGTGGTGCTCTGCGTGGCACAAGGATTTTTCTGCAAATGTCTGGTGAGGAGTGCTACAAAGCCTGGCCCTGCTTACTCCAGGAGCTGGCGGCTGCATGGAGCATGTGCCGTCAGTGGTAGCTGTTCTTTCAGCTGCTGATTGAAAGGGTTAAGCTAAGTAGCTGCCTGGATGGGAGCCTCCTGCATGGCCTCACTTCCCCCTGGGGCAGCTGCGCTTGGCAATGTTTCCATCCCTGTGTTTGCACAGCCCTGCCGAAGGCCAGAGCCAACCTTTGGCGAGCAGATCTCCCAACTGGAGATCTGATCCTGCTCAGCTGAAACGGGCAGATCTTACGGGCCCTCCCAGCTTGGGAGCATGTGCCCTGGTGTGGGCATGATGCCATGAGATCCTCCCAGGAGGAGAACCTCCTCGCAGCATGATATGGGCTGGGAGGGGTCATTGCTTTTTCCCTTCTGTGAATCTGCTCTGCCATGTGTAGATGCCGTAACAGCAAGAAAGGTTCTGCTGGTCCGTATGGTGCAGCAGGTGCCTTGTGCTACCCAGAGTTACCCAAGATGGTTTTTATCCTATGAAAGTCTAGGATTATCTTTTTTTTTTTTTTCTTTTTTGCTTCTCGCATTCCTTCCAGTTACTCAGTTTCTCCAGAAGGCTGTGGTTGCATCAAAGGACGTTGTTCCTTTTGTCCTGGGGGCAGGAGATGTTGCATTCTACATCAGTGTCTTCTCATGCTTCTTGCTGCCTGTTGGGCTTGCTAGGTAAGAGCTTTCCCGGGAGTTAGGGGTGAAGACTTTTGCTTTTGGCGCTTGTTCCTTGTGAGCATCAGTCAGTACAACCAAGGCAGATGTACTTGTGCTTTTGCAGAAGCTCCTGACTGCTCAGTTTTCCTGTGCTAAACATTGGAGCAGAAGCACATGATGTCGCTACTGACAACTGGTGGCCCACAAACCAGTTGAAAATTTCATCTGGCTTAATTGCAGATCCTTGGAGAGACTCTGGGAGTGGGAGGGCAAGCTTTGGTTTTGCAGCATTTCATCCTATTTTGTGTCTATCTGTGGTGGTGGTAGAGTTTTAAGAAATCCTTCCCCAAAGCAGCATCAAACTGGGTCAATGCAGTGAGGTCAAGATGGTGTTTGGATTCTACTTTTGAGGTCATATGGAAAGAGGGCACTTGGAGAAGCTTTGCAAAGCAAGGCTGTAACAAGCTGCTCCTCCACTTGCTCTTTCTTTGTTTCTGTCACTGTCCGTGTTGGGCTGCAGGTGAAGTCCCTGTTAACAGGATGGTGCTTTCTTATGTGGAGGTGGAGCAAGGCAAAGGGCCGCAGTGGAAATGACAGTGTTCAGTGGGAAGTGACTTAGCCCAGGCTTCAGGTCCAAGAGCGCGGGTGGGAAACAGCGTGGCCTGGCTCTTTTCTTGCTGCTGATGCTGCCCAGGGAAGGTGCTCTCAAATCCTCCTGCTCACTGGGTGCCTCCCCTGTCATGCTCTGCAGCAGCAGTGGCACAGCTGGAAAGCAGCTGGCTAAAACAAAATTGTAGGATGCAGGGGATGTACTGAGCAAAAGCTCTCAGGATGATGCTCCAGCAGCGGAGACTAAAATCCTGCACATGTGATGGAGTGATTTGGGAGAGGTACAGCTGCCTTGCCATGGAGCTGTTCTCTTCTTTAAGGGCTTGGTCTTCAGTATGCTGATATGACAAGGCAAGCTTCAAGCCTGGAGGTTTGTGGAGCAAAACCCCTCAAGGTGACCCATTTGAATATGGCCGTACCCATGTGTTGTTAAGTTGATTAACAAATAACTTTAATGACACTTGATCTTTTGCGTAAAGATCAATGCGTGCCTGCTGGGTTGGTTTTTTTTGTAGCTCCTGTTTGTTTCCTAAGGGACAGATTATTTGACCTGTGTATTTGCATGATGTATTTCTTTCCTTTGCTCTATTATTTATGAAATCAATAGATCTCAAAAAGGCACATTTGCCACAAAGTGTCTGGAGCAAGGTGTGCTGGAGGAGAATGCAAAAACGTGCCTGCTAGCATGGCCTTTCCCATCAGCCGAGTGTCTTTACCAGAGAGGGGGAGAGGAGCCCACCTGAGCACAAAGGGGTGGTTTGTCCATGAAAACACCTTGACAGCAGCCCAGGTGATGGGGGGCAAAAGCAGAAATTCTTGCCTGAGTACCTGCAGGTCACGCAATGAAGCAGGGGCAGGAATAAGGGTGGGCCATGGGATCAGTCTTCTAAATTTGGCAGCCCAGGTGGGAAAGGGGAGGTACGATCCAGGCTGTGTGCTGTGGAGGCGGCTGAAATTTTTTAGATACCTTTAACCAGGGCTGTGTTTGGCGTTGAGCAGGCTCAGTTGGCTCTGGAGACTTTGCAGCAGTCCATGGGGCTGCTTCATCTCAATTTTAGAGGGCAGATCTGTTGCTCCTGTGCATCACCCTGCACCAGGTGGTACGAAGTTATCCTTTGTCCATGCCAAGACAGTCCAGACTGTTGTTTACTAATGCACCTGCAACAGCCCAGGTTTTTGCCTGGCAAGGTGCCACGTGTTCCTTTGCTTCTAGGGTCCCACACTCCCAACTGGTCTGCTGCTTTCTGAGCTGTGGCCTTGCCAGCCTCCCCGTGCAGACAGGAAAAGTCAAATTCTGTGTGTAAGGAGGCAGCAGCAAGCAGTCTCAGATGACCCAGCCAGCAGGGATATACCTTGTAGCCATGTTTTGCAAGAAATGCCAGAAATGTCTGAGGTGTGCCCAGGAGCATCCTGAGTTTGCCTTCTCTATCTGCATCCATGCAAGCTGGAGAAGGGACCTCAGCCTTCAGCCTGGCTCAGGTACAGTCACGAGCTGGTGTGCACCAAGAGCCGCCTATTACCCATGCTCTGCTGGCTCCAGGCATTAGTACACCAGCACTGACATCACTTTTTCAGAGGAACCAAAGCCACCAGAATAACCAGCTTCTGAGCCAGCTGATGTAGTGCCTGCCTTTGATATCAGCTGGGGATGTGGGCAGAGGCATCTCCTGCAAGCAGTGGAGCTGGGTAAAGAGAAAGAGCTTATTCCCCCCTTGCTGCTCCTTTGTTTTTCCTCTTGCAAGTGAGTGTCTGCTCCCTTCAAGTCAAAGGGCAGCTGCTAGTCTGGCTCCAACAGGTTGGAACCCAGATGCCTGCAGAGTAAGTCCCCAGAGCTCGAGTGGGGACTGGGGGCTGCAGGGGTGGCCTTGGAAGGGGAGAAGACTTGTGGAAAAAACAAGGAGGAGGACCAAGGGGAGCTTGGGGATAAACTGCCTTTTGCTGCCACCAGGCAATAAATTAGGTAACATGAGTACCAGGCAGTAAACCAGTCTGTTCATGCATGGGGAGGGAAGGGGGGTGGTATGGGGAGCACAGCTCTGCGGGGCAGGGGGCAGGGGCTGCTCTGCACACATGGGTCCCGCTCCCGGAGGACAGGGAGCCGTCCTGTGCTGCTCTACTTGCTTGTGGAGTCGGGTGCCAGCAGCTGGGTGAAGCCCTGGCTCCCTGCTGCTCCCCTCTGTGGGATTTCTCTGTGACAGCATCTCAGGATGGAGGCAGGATCTGTGCCGACAGCCCCTCTGGCACCTGCCCTCTCCAGCCTGACTCCTGCTTGGAGTTACCTCCATCACGCCCCCGGTGCTGCGAGAGGCAGCAGCTGGCAGGGAAGCTCCGTGTTGCCTAACTCAGCGATGGGTTCGCTGTTCCCAGGCGGTGGGTGAGGGCATGGCCACAGCACCCAGCCCTGCTGTGGCCCCCTTGCAGCACGCCTGGGGCGATTGTGCGGCCCCGTCAATTTGCTGCCTCGAGCAACTGCCTGCTTTGTGCCAAGGGCCACCCTTGCCGCCCACTTCAAGTGACATTTTAACATGGTGGTACTTGGCTTGAGCGAGATTTAGAGCTTGGGATTGGTGCCAAGTCCTTCCCTGCACCAGGAATCGGCTTCTTTGCTACAAAAAAGAGCCGAACGAGTCCCTGTCTCTGCTCCCTCTCCCGTTCCCACCCCTCCGACAGCGATGGGCCCGTTGTTCCCCTGCGGCCGGCGGGTTTCCCTGCGCTCCCTGCCCTACAGCTCGACGGTGCATCTCGGAGGTTACATTCTTTGCTGCAATTCCCCTGCTCTCCTGCCTCTCCTTACTGTGTGCTGCCTTTGTTTGCCAGCTCTTAGAGGAGAAGCAAAGATGAAAGAGAGCAGAGCTGGTTATATTTAATAGCAATGAAAATTGGCGTGGTGATTGGGGGCCATTTTCCTTCCCTCTCCCACCTATTGAAGTTGGGAGGCAGCTTTGAAACCGCACGTGGTCGTCTCGCCAGGACTGCGCCAGGCTCCACCACGGCAGCGGAGGGGAAGGGAAAGCCAGTGGTGTACTTCGCGTCCATCAGTGTTATCTGCGGTTTCCAGCCTGTCCCTGGTAGGAAAGTAGCTTTTTTCCCCCATCTTTTAAATGAAAAGCCCCTTTACCCCCTTCATCTAGTGCATGCTGCCCTGGCCGAAAGTGGCCAAGTGCCTTTTAGATGCAAATATACGTTAATTTACAGTGATGGGAAAGGAGCAGCAGGAAGCTGAATGAGGGTCAGCTAAAGCCATCTTTCTTTAACCCACCCCAGCATTTCACAGGCTTGCTCGGAGAGCTGTGGGGTCAGCGGTCCCTCATCCTGCAACGAGCTACTCTGGCTGCCTTCTTGGGGTGCCAGGCTTTGAAAGAGGCATTGCACCCCAACATTGCTGCTGCTGCTCGGGTGATGCTGGGAGAAGGTTGCTGGAGGTGGAGATGTGCCAAAATGCCAGTTGGTAGGTACCTGGCAGATCCCGCAAAAGCTACTCCCCATCTCGAAGATTGCCATGAAATGGACCCCGTGGCACGTAAGGTGTTCGGAGAGCTCAGCGGCTGAGCAAGTGACAAAGGGACCGTGACTGTGGTCCCACCAGCGTAGCCAGCGTGTCTGTCTGTCTCTTTTCAGCGGAGTGAGTGGCAAGGCAGTGTAACCACAGAGCCCAGGGGTAAGAGCATGCTGTGGCCTTGGCAGGAACCTCTTTAAAAGCATGAATGTGATTCTTAGCTCAGTATTTATTTAACGTCCCCTCCTCAAGCTAAGCCATGATTTACGCATGGGGACAACTGTTACACTCAGTCCCCTTCTTTTCCTTTGTCGAAAGACATTGCTGGCCTCCCTTGCCTCTTGCCACCCCAGCGCCTCTGCCAGCAAGGAGGGGACAGAGCTCAGGCGGGAGCTGAGAGCCCCGTCACTGCTGAAAGGTCCCTGAACAGGCCAGAAGGCGTGAGACGGCTCTCAGCAAGGCGCTTGTTGGCCAGTAGACTTCCATCCTCTAGGTTTCCTAGGTGGCTGCTAACACAAAGCTTCAGGCCAGAGCGGTGGGAGGCTTTCCCTTCCCTAGGGGATTCATGCGCTGGGCAGCGCAGGAGTGTGTCCTGTTCCCTGGCGGTCTGTTGTGGGGTGGAAGGAGGCGATAAAGCAGGGCATGGGTGAGAGCCTGCTTGTCCCTGCCTCGATCCGGCTGTGGTAGCGGGTTATGCTTGCTTTGAAGCTCATCCTCGTCTTTGTGCTAGGGGCTGTGCTAGTCTGGAATGGAAGTTGACAGGTCCCCCAGAGAGGTCACCATCTGCCTTGAGACAGGAGACTGATAGATTTGCACAGCAAGGTGCGGACGATGGCGGTGGGTGACCCTGTCACAAGGGCTGGCCCTTGGGAAGCAGCAGGTTCATTGTCCCCAAGATGAAGCGGTGGCTCGGTTACAGTGTGCTGGAGGCGATGTCAAACTTCCCACCCCCCTGCACCTAATGCTGCTCAGTGCAAGTGGCTTCCCCCAGCCCCTGCAGCCGGAGCGCAGGATTTGGCAGTGAACCCGCTTCATTCCTGGCACGTGGCGTATTTACCTCTCCGCTGTGGCAGCCCGCAACCTGCCTCCATCCTGAAACCCTCCTGCCTGCACAGGCCGGCACGAGACTTTACTGCTGGATGGGGGATGCTGGATCCAGGTCCACCTCCTCCCCACGTATCTCTGCTTTCCCCGAGGCACAGGTCACCCCAGGGCTTTTGGCAAACTGGGGCTTTGGGATGGTAGAGAGCTGTAGCCTGTATCAGCCACTCCTTTTCTTAGTATTCCTTTGTCTTTTTCTTTTTGTCACTAAACCATCCTTGTTTTCATCCAGTGAGAAATTTTATGTGATTTAACTATTCAGTGAAAAATTTTTCCCTTCCTCTTGCTCACTTGCAGGCTGCACGGAAATTGTTACTAAAACTTTTTACATCAATTCATCTGAAGTCGATTCCTTGGCAATGTAAGCAAGACTGCTGTAGTCCATCCACATCTATCTTAACCATTTTACCTAATAACTCTTGAAATCTCCGACGTTATTTAAAACTAGCCTCTGCACCTAAATGAAAGGGGTTTTGCAAGGGATTTAACCCTTTGCCTTCCCTTCCCGGTCTCACAGAGTGATTAGTGAATTCCCAGCTGGCTGCCCAGGAGCTTTCCCTCAGCGGAGGGTGGATCGGGTACCTCTATGGAGATTGTGTGAGGTGGGGCTGGGGCCAGGTGCTTGGGAGGCCCCTTCCGAGGTTATCAGCTTTGGTGAGGAGTCCAAATGCAAAACACATGTGCACAGAAAAACAGCATTGAAATCACTTTTGACTTAAACACAGCATCTTTGCAACCATTTATAGGACTGTTGTGCTGGAGAGACTTTAATGCCTCCTTTCCTCTGAGCCACGACACTTCCCTTTTTCCTGAGCTTTTTCTTTCCTTGGGTTTGCATCCTGGCTGGACATAAAGCTGCTCTGTGGCCTTGCAGGATAAGTTGCATGTTGTCCCTGCAGCTGGTCATGTTCAAATGTGTCCCATCACATCTAAGCAACAGATGGGTTGGTGGTGGACCTGTGCAAAGCGTGGGAGATGGTGTTTCAAGGAAGCTTTGTGTGGGGTTGTGTTCAATTATGTGGGTTTTGTTCTCGTGCCGTGCAGGGATGAAGTCCATCCAGCTGGTATAGCTCGTTGATGGGCAACTGTGTCTCAGAATGATGACATGGGCTTGGAAACCTCTCGTCACCCTTTAGTGTGACAGCCAGGTAATGCCAGGGAAATGATGTCAGGAATGCTAAGGAAAGCAAGAGATGTGAAAACTTGAGCAGCATGGTCACAGCCCGCCAAGCAGTTGGCAGCTCAGCAGAGTCTGATGGGCCAACTGATTTTTCTTTGCTCCTGCTTACCTGTGGCGTCCTAAGAAGCCTGGCCTGGCTGAACTGTGTTACCAGAACTGTGGGCTGCGTTTTTCATCACACCCTGGCAGCCATGGGCTTCTGCTGGCCCCGCGGCTGAGGTCCTTGCCTGGAGGCTGAAGCCTGGTTGATGGGTTCAGGGCAGTCAGTGTGTAGAGGAAGGGGACCTGTTCCAAAAACGAGTGGGAGCCCTGTCTTTCCAGATCTTCTCACTAGCATCAGGGCCATCCTTGTCTCATCTGCAGTCATGAAGGGTAATTATCTCTTCCTTTACTTCCCTGTGCTAATAGATCAGGGCTTCTTATCCTTTCCAGGTGGGCTTTGTCTGCTAGAGCTCCCCCATGGAGGAAGGAGCTGTTTATGGGCTGGGAATGGAGAGGCTTTTGCAGAGCCCCTTTGCAAAAGGCTTTCAGGGCCAATCCTGGGAGCTGGACTTGACAAAACAGGGCTGGAGGAACAAAACATGCACCACTTTTGTGTGCTGGTATGTGGGTCTTGCCAATGAGTCAGTCTACCCCCAAAATTCTCACGTGGTACTGGAAACAGGCCTTTTCTCCAGTGGGGAATCCTTCACAGAGTCCCACCACATCCCTGCTGGTAGGTCTCTCAGCCTCCTGTCTGACGAAAGCCATCACACAGGTGACACGTCCCCTAATCGCAGCGCTGTGCCAGCATCCCTGAGGTCTTTGCCAGAGCCTTGTGAGGCACAAGAGGTCGTACTCAAACCACCTCTCGTAGACAAGGGTCCTGACTTACTGGAAGGTGGAGTGACTTGCTTAGGACTGTGTAACTTGTCCACCAACTTGTCCACGCGATCGCACTGTGATCTTCAGCTTGGACACGGAGACGCACGTTTGGTTTCAGTTGGCTGGCAGTGGAGGTACAGCGTGGCTGGACTGTCCGGGTATTTTGCCACTTTCTCAGCTGACTTTTGCAGCCTGTGTGGAGCCCAGCTTCTGCAGCTACGGCATCTGAGCCAGCGAGAGCTGAGCCAAGATCAGCACCTGTGTGCTTGTTTCTTTTGGCCGGGCCAGCCTGTAGGAGGCTTGTGGCTTTGCCTACTGAAAGGCGCCCCAGCATCTGGGCATCGGATGGAGACACCGTGCTGCAGGGAGGGTTTGGTTTGGCTCTGGGCTCCCTGTCCTGAACCGGAGCTGGCAACCTGAGTCCTGAAGATCTAGCCCTTTTCCTTCTGTAGACAGGGATAATATTTCTATTAATGGGGTGGAGTGAAAGTCCAAGCCAAGCAAGCAGACATGCAGCTGAAAGACCTGCAGGTGTTGGAAAGAAGTCCGTGCTGTGGTGATGTTCTCCTCTCCGCTAATATAGTCCAGGAGGGTGAAATGTTGGTCAAAATGGGGGTTGCCGAGGGTGAGCCTGTGTCTTTGGAGGCTGCAGAACAGCATCCTAAGGACAGGTCCTCACAGCTGCCTGCATCCCTCACCAGTGTCCGTGCTCGGCTGAGGAAACAGCTCGTGGCTGTGTTGAAATGCCCCTGGTTGGGTCACAGCCCAGGTGTGGAGCCGCAGGTGCTGGTTGGTTTCCTGTGCACCTTACGGCTCATCGCTCAAGCGCTTTCTCAAGAGGCCTTTTGTCTCCCACACCAAACCTCTCCTCCCTTGCTAACTCTCCACCAGCTGGTTTCTACACTTGGATTTTGTGCTTCCTTCCTCTTTGTCTTCTAAGGGTTTGGTGCTGCCTGGTGGGTTCACTGGAGACCTCTGAGGAGGGAGGGATCCATCCCTCCTTTTCCTTCCCTGCAGACCACTTCCCTGATACAAGGCCTCTCTCCCCATTGTGTTGTGCTGAGTGACCAGGTGTGTGTCCCTACTTGAAGTCCGTTTTCTTGGTTCACCCTGAAGGTTCTCCGAATTTGCTAATAGGGGATTTGCTAATAGGGTTTGTAGTCCCTAGCAACCACCCCTTTCAAGCATCAAGTGTGGAACAAGCTGCTGCTACCACTTTGAGACCTGTTTCCTTGGTGGCAGGCTTCAGCACAAATCCCAAACTGAAATTTCCCTTCGCAGCCTCTTACCGCTCTCCCATCGCGATGTTGGCCAAGGTTGGTGGGACTCTGCCATCCCGAGCGGGAGGCTGGAAGAGGGGCAGGTAGCATGGTCATTTGCGGTCAGTGCCACACGGCTCGGTGACCTGGCTTGTCCGCTGGAAGAGAAACAGCATCTCCCATTGCCCAACAGGAGCTGCTGTGTGGTATGTTCTTGATAACGTGTGGTGGGACTTCACCTCTCAAACCTGACCCGTGGAGCCTGTGCTGATGAGATGAGCACGTGATGGATGGGATCTGCCCTGGTCAGTCGCGTTACGCCACGTTGCACACAGTGGATTGCTCGGGCAGTGTTACTTCCTTCTGTAATTCATTTTGGGTGACACCAGCACTTTCACCATTTCTCAGGGTGGCTCAGGGCACGAGGAAGGACCAGTGCCGTAGGCAGGTGCAGGAGCCAGGAGATGAGGCTCCTGCTCCTTAGGCTGGCTGCTGTGGAGCAGAAAGATTTCAGAGGTGCTTTAAATAGGGAGTCCGCAAAACCTGGACATGCTCAACGCTCTCCTGTGTTCCCCCCGAACCCCGTCGGTGTGGGGCTGTGCAGCTGGAGGGAAGCAGGGAGGCTGGCGTGCCAGCTGCCCAGCCAGGGGGAAGAATTAGTTTGCTAAACCATCCCCAAGGAAATAAGCTGCAAATCAAAGGCAGGTGACACCGGTCAAGCTGCGTGCGTGTGTATCTGCCCTCTGCGTGCAGCGCTCCCGTGGTTCCTGCCTCCAGCACAGTGCATGGGGGTCCCTGGGGCATCCAGCTGGGAATGGGAACAGCCTGGTGCTGGTGCCCGTGGTCAGGCCAGTGTGCGGATTGTGGGGGCAGATTAGGCTGCATGGGCAGCATAATCGGGAGATGATTGTCCCTGTTCTTATCTTAAATGCCATGTCTTATCGAAATGCCCTCAGTTGTGTCTTCTGCAACAAAAGCTTCCAGGTTTGAGCAGAAGTGACTTCGCCAGGTGGCTGCTGTGGTGTGGCTGGGTAAGCAGCAGATGCCTGGCTGTCAAGAGAAGCTTGCAGCGACTTGTCTTTGGTGCACGATGCTTGCAGAACACCTCTCGACCCTGCGCTTCAGGTCTCTGTACTGCCCTGCAGCGTGCGGTTTCATGCTGGGAAGCAGAAATTGGTGGTGAGAATAGAGTGAATGAAGGGAAAGGAGTGTGGCTCTCCAGCTTCACCCTGGTTTTCTGGAACAGATCCTCTGCAGCGTTAGGAAACACTTACTCAACTGGTCCAAGCTGTTGGTGAAGGGGCCCAGTTTCACTGCAGCAAGCACGTCCTCACCAGCTGCCTTGGTCCGGGGCAGATGTCTGCCCTGCTCAAAGCCCATCCAATGTTTCTATATAAACTCATGTGGGGTGGGATGTTCCAGAGCTCTAACAGTTTCTGTTACTGAGTATTATGACCCAGATCAATAAAACGGTGTCTCGGCTCCCAGGCTGAGGGAGGGGGATGTCACTGGCAGCAGTGTGGAGTGTGCCGTGGTCACATACGCTCCAGCAGGAACCGGGGTGGGTTGTAAAGAAACGCTGACTGATGGGTGCTTGAGAAACGGAGCTGGCAGCTCTTGGAAGTGTGTCATACCCATTGCAGGTGTTATGGAAGTGTTCAAAGTTCAGGTGACATGCAAAACTTCCCCTCTGCTCTGGGCCGGGGCGGGTTGTGAGCAGTGCTGGGGCACACAGCCCGCTGGACAAGGAAGAGCAAGCACCTTGGTGTAAATAGTTACGCTGTTGGATCCCCTGGTTAGTTGTCTTCCCCAATTTTCCCCCAATTTTGACATGTGTGGACAGAAGAGCACTGCCAATCTTTTGCCATAAAAAGTGCCTTCATTTTCCAGCTGACTCTAGATCTGATTGAAATGTTTTGGGACGGGGGGTAATCAGTCGTCCTTAGCGCAAACTAATTTTGAAATGCAAGTTTAAAGTGTAACATGCACAATTGGCTGTCAGAAACTTTGAGCATTACTGCTCTTTTAGAGGTAATACTGATCTCCCTTCTTTATGCTACATAGATGTTACATATGTTTTCATATACTCGGAGAGTCATGTTGTGGAGGATGCACCGAGCAGCAATTTTCGGTTTTTCATTCACTGTTTAGAGACCTCTGGGGGTCTTCGGGAGAAAAAAAAAGATGATTTTTTTTTTTTTATGATAGAGAGAAAATTCATTGTCTTTTTTAAAATTGCTTGCTTTCTTATTGGTGAGTTGTTTTTAGCCTCCCAAAAGGCCATTGTTTTTTTCTGTTGTTGAAATCTAATAGAAGGCTTCCCATTGGATAGCATCGGGGAAAATTTTCTTTTCCAAAAGTGGAAAATTTGGGAGTCTGTTAAGTGCTTCAGTGGGAGCTGTTCTGCAGCATCATCAAGGTGGCGTCTGCTGCCAGCCAACATCTATACTGGCTTGCTCTGAGTAGTGTGAAGTTAGGTGAAAGGCTTTGGTGAACAGCGAATTTGCAGGAAAATGTCACGTGCTTTACCCTGAAACCATCGCAGACCCAGGCAGGCTTTGGTCAGGGCCGTGCTGGGGCCATCGCTGCTCCCTCTGTGTTCAGAGCACTCCCCTGGGGTTGCATCCAGGTGCAACCTCCTCTTGCTTCTGGCAAGGTCTGAACCCATTTTGCCCAGTTCCTAAATCCTACTCATCTTTTGGTTGGTTAGTTGTGGGGTTTTTTTCCCCAGCATTTTTTCAGTCAAGCGGGAAGCTGCTCAGTTTGTACTGTGTTGAAGCTCATGGAAATGGGAGAAGAAAAACTCTTGAATAATCAAGATGTTGGACATTAGAGCTAATTTCTAAAATGTCAGGAAGGAAAAGGATCTCTGAACCACGTACCCTGGCTTGGCAAAGTGGTTGCTGTGACGTTACCTGTTTGGGTAACAACATCTACGCGCTTCCCCTCCGGGCTTGGATGATGAAATGACTGGTTGATGTTAATGGTGCCCTCTTGCAAGTGGTGCAGCCCTTCACCATGAGTGTTGGAAGGCTGCAGTGACCCTCGGGTTGGTGAGGAAATCAAAGGGGATTTGGGCAGGGGCTTTCCTGTCCCTGGGAAATTCTTGCAAATTCTTGCCCTGGGCTGAACAGCAGGGGAAAAGTGGCCAGATACATTAGAGACCTCCACAGCAGAGATGTCTCGGGTGCAGCAGCTGTTCAGAGCACCGGACCACTTGAACTAGACTCCCCACACACACAGACCTTCTGCTGAGACCCTGCAGAGAACAGACCTGGACTCTAATTCCAGACTTCTGGGCTGGAGGACCTGGCACAGGGGACAAGTGCAGTGAGGATGTTGTCTCACCTTTGGGGTGTTGAGATGTGACGATGTGCCCTTGTGTAGGTGTGACGTGTTAGCAGTGGACGTTTGCCAACAGTGCCTGATGTGACATGCAGGGACCTGCCTGTCATTTTGGACCATCTGTTTCTTGCTGTAGAAGTGTCTCTTGCCTTTTCCTGGTGTCTTCCTCAGCCTGGTTCTTCTCTTTCCACTCGTAGTCCCTGCTGCAGGTGCTGCTCTCTCCCTCTTCTCCATTTTCCATCCTGAGCCTGCTGTGCAGCCCTCTTCCTACCAACATACTGGTATCTTGGGTTTGGGTTTGATTTTTTTTGTGGTGGATTTGATCCCTGGAGCAATACCCCTCTTGTGAACTTATTTTTCCTTGTTCAAGTGGTTCTTGCTGTGTCTCCCACCCTTTGCATGGAAGAGACACACTCAGGCTGCGCAGCTCTCACTTCCACTTGCTCGAGCCCCGGCAACTGGAGAGCTTGTCCTGATGTGATCCCATAACACGCGGCGCATACCCCTAACGCAGGGGTGGAAGCACTTGTTGCCACAGTGCCCAGGCAAATGGACAGTGCCTGCCTGACTGTATTTGAGCCGTTATGGTGGCTCTCCCAAAGGACTCTGCTCAGAGAAGAAACTTCCCCGGTCTTTTTTCCCTCCTGTCCTGGTTTCTGCTGGGACAGAGTTAATTTTCTTCTTAGCAGCTGGTGCAGTGCTGTGTTTTGGCTCTGATGTGGGACCAGCGCTGACAGCACACTGATGGGTTTGGTTGTTGCTGGTTAATGTTTGTACTAGGTCAAGGACTTTTTGTTTTCGTGGGCCCTGCCAGCGAGATGGCTGGAGGGGCATGGGAAATTGGGAGGAGGACACAGCCAGGAGAGGTAACCCAAGCCAGCCAAAGGGATATTCCATACCATGGGGCGTCACGCTGAGTGTATATAAACTGGGGGAAGAGGAAGGAAGGGGGGACATTTGGCATTATGGCGTTTGTCTTCCCAAGTCACTGTTACGCATGATGGAGCCCTGCTGTCCTGGGGATGGGCGAACACCTGCCTGCCGAGGGGAAGTGGTGGATGAATTCCTTGCTCGCGTGCGTGGCTTTTGCTTTACCTATTAAATTGTTCTTATCTCAACCCCTGAGTTTTATATTCCTTTCCGATCCTCCTCCCCATCCCTCTGGGTGGAGGGGAGTGAGCCAGCGGCTGCGTGGGGCTGCGTTGCCGGCCGGGGTTAAACTGCGACAGCTCCCTGTTCGAGGCTGTAGGAGTGTGCCCTTGTGCATCCGTGGGTAATTCTTACCCTGGCCTCGGTGCGTCGGGTCCCTGGTGCCGGGAGAAGGGACCGTGTGTCCACCATGGCCTCATGCAGGGGGGAAAGGCAGCCCAGCATGTGGCACGGGGAGATGTCAAGCGGGAAGTAATTGTAGTCAGGTTTTGGTACTGGAGTGGGGATCGTCCGTGGCTCTCCCACCTCTGAGGCAGATGTTGCATTCTGCTTTGGGGCCATCTTTGAGGGAAGGATCGAAGGCCCAGGAAGAGCAATCCCAGCAAGAGCTGATCCTGTCATTCTGCTCCCAGCTGCCTGCCTCCGCAGGGATAGCTCCAGCCTCTGGCATGGGCTTTGGGTGGGCACAGGGTGTCCCATGCCTCGGCATCCCTCCTCTGGCCAGGACTGGTTCTTGTTTTGTGCTTTCTTCTCCCTGTGCAGATGATAAACAAAGGAGAGCCTTTCCCAGGAAATCTCTTCTGGGTAAGCCTCTACGCTGTGGTATTTATTTTGCAGGTTTGACACGTTGTGCACTTTTCTGCCTGGCTAATTCAAGCAAACACACACAAATAACACTGCTTTTATCTGCCCAGGTCCAGAGGCTCAGAGCCTCCTCTTGACATGACTCACTCCTGGGCAAGCCCTGGAGAAAATAGATGTGGTAATTCGGTTGCAGATCCTGTCCTTTTCTCACGGCCCTGTGGTCAACTGGCTTTGTCAGACATGCTCTGGGTAGCTGATGGAGGAGCGAGGTCCTCCAAGCAGGAGCCTTGCATCAGCCAAGCACCCGCTCCTGCGCCGCCTGCCCCGCTGCAGCCCTCCCAGAGGGGAGGCTCCTTCCTGCAGCCGTTTTGGGACACTGGTTTCTGTCAGCCATACTGGTTTGGTTCTGGTAGGGGTGTTGGTCTAAACTGGGTTCTTGATCTGTTGAGTAGTTTGTAAGAAGTAGTTCATAAAAAATGCGCATTGTGCCTTTTGTTGATGTCCTCTCCTCTGCAGGTTTCTGTCAGGGTAAACCTTGTTAGCTGAAAACTTTGGTTTAGAAATGACCTTTTTTTGTTATCCTTCTTTCCCCTTTCTCCCGTTTTCCCTTTCTGTGTCCTCCTTTTTAATCCTTAAGTAAAACCTCAACATAAAGAAAAATCCATATTTTAGGGGGAAAAAAAACACATAAAACTGAAGGGGGAAGGGGGAATCCAATCTGATGAATAATAAATAATCTCAGGCTCAGGAAAGCCTCAGCTATTTTTCTCAAAGCAGACGGTGCACTACTAGCTTGATTTGCTGCTATAAATATTGGCCAGATTCTTTCAACTCTTCTGAAGGTAAATGAGAAGCAGTTGCCAGCTTTGCTTGGTGTTGCATGTCTGGGATGATGAAAGGGCCAAAGCAACGTGAAGATCTGTAATTGCGAGTGGGGTGCTCAGCCACGCGGTCTGGGAGCCCAAGCGCCGCGGTGCAGCAGAGAGGCATGCGCTTGATGTGGGATCTCCCTTCGCCACAGTTTCTACCTGCCAAACACCAGCCTGGAAGATAACTCGCGCTGGCTCCGGGATGGGAGGGTGCTAAAAGCGTTCCTGCCCAGACGAAGAGACGAACCTCGATGATGTGGCGCCAGGTGCAGCTCCGAGCATTTGCATCCCTGCTCAGGGGTGAGGGGTTTGGAGCGCTGACACTCCCGCACACCCCGCGGTGACGGAAGGGTTGGACATCAGTGGGCAGGCTAGTGCTGTGATGCCTTTCCTTCCTTCCTCGTGCCTTGGAGGAGCATTTTTACTTCCTCAAGTCCCACACAAAGCTGAAGCTTTGTCCTTTCTCTGTTTTCATTGAATCAATTTTTTATTCTGCTTTCCTTCACACTCCGCTTCAGATGCAATAGAGCCCCTTCTGCCTAACGCCCTGGTAGCTCAAGCTGGCAGGGCTTGTCTGCCTCTGCATCCCTCTGTGCTCGCAAAGCCCTTGCTGCTGTTCAGCTCCAGAGCGGACATCCTCCATCCTGCTGCCTGAGGCAGGTTGGTGTGGGATTGCACGTGGTCCCTTTCGGCGTGTCCTGAGCCTTGGATCTGGCTTTTTCCAGGGCTGGAGCACAGGCCTAAAGGAGGAGCCAAGTGCAGCCTTGGTGGGTCCGACCGGAAGCATCTCCTGTTTCCAACAGCAACCATGAAGGGATGCCACAGGGTTAAAATAAGAATTAGGGACATGTGTAGACCCATCCTCCCCTGGCAGGCAGCCCTCTGCAGGCTGCGGTTTAAGCTCTGCTTCCCCAGCATAGATGGTTTCCAATCCATCATGCTTAAGAGAGGATGGGTTCTCTGAGAATTTATAGCCTCCTTTTTCATCACAATTTAAGCTTGTCCTCCAGGCTCTGTGGAAATGTCCCCATCACCGAGGCTGCTGTTACTTTCCTGAGGGGTTGATCTACACCCTGTGGATCGGGATCCAGGCAGTGCCCATGCCACCGGGATGTGAAGGGCAATGAGACCTTTCCATTTCTTCCAGCTCTTGCACCTTGCAGATTCAAGACTGAGGAGGAGGAGGTGTCGGGCTGGGAGATGCCCTGCTCTTCACTGGCAAGGACTTTTCCCTGTTTCCTTGTGGTGGCTGATATCACACCCTCACAGGGCTGACTTGACGGGCCAAACTGCCGAAGAGACCAAGTCCTTGAGAATAGTTATCTGAAGAACACAAAACATTTGGGGATGTTTGTCCCTTAGCTTACTTAAGAGTTATTAATGACTTTTCAGTGGAGCTAATTAAGCAGGTGCATTGATAATGACATCGCAAGAGCTACATCGCCACCAATACAAACATCAGGTGGTCTCCAATGGTCTGCTGGTGTATGCGCCCCTGGTGCTACCCTCGAGGGCTTGACCAGCTGTGAAACTCTCTCGTCCCCGGTCTGCGAGGGTTTTACTGTGGCTGCTTGGTGGTTATTTTTTATTTTCAGCAACTTGGCCAAGGAGGGGGTTCTCCAGCAGCACTACCCTGGGGAGCCTGGCTGCTGTCCCTGCCTGTGCCCAGCCGTGCCACAGTCGGCCCTGGTAGCATCACGGCCATTTCCATGGCAACGGCACGTGCATGGCTGCAATAAAGTCAGATTACAGCTGCTTCCCTGTGTGTGCAGGCAGGAGCGGAGTTTTCTGAGGTAACAGCTCAAATGACTTGCTGAGGAGCGTTTTGGCTGGGGTAAGGCAGACTTCCCAGCAGCTAGGGAGGCTGTTTGTACAGTGCTAGAAATGCTAACGAAGATTGAGTGAGTTTTCTGGGATGTCTTTTTGCCCTGCCAAGTGGATTTCATGCACACTTGTAGTAGGAGCTAAATTTAAAGGGTGATTGTCCAGAAAGGGCTATGGAGCAGGTCTCTGAAATCTCTACCACGGGGCAATAGCGTGGGGTGTGTGTTTTCTTAGACGTGGCTTTAAAGGCTGCTGTGGGATTCAGTCTTCGCTTGGAGTCTGCTGCTGGGATGGCTGTTTGGCTTGGGCCAAATGCCAGCAGCCAGGCTGCAGGGAGAGCTCGCACACAGCCCTTGAATTTGGTCTCCTGGGAGCAAGAGCTGGGCAGGGCTGTGTTTTGGCTTGGTCATTGATGAAGAGGAGACCACGCCTGCTCTCTTGCCATGGGCAGCCTGAAGGACAGAGCTGCTCTGTTAGCTCTCAGCAGGGTTACCAGCATCCTTCGAGCTGACCTGGGAGGAAAATGGGGAGGTTCCTTTGTTCTGGAGACAGTGGTCCATCCTGCTCTCCTTCCATCATCCTTCTATTGCCTCTCTACTGAGGTCATCAGGGTGCCACACTCTCTCACCGTAGGTGACCCAAGGATCCTTTGGCCAAAGGACTTGCATGGTCCCTGTTCCCTCTGCAGCACACCTGCTAGGCATGAGTGGCAAAGCTGGTGGCACATGGTGTGTTGGTAGGGCAGGGGCTGCTGCCCATGCTGGGAGCTACATGGCTTGGCAGATGATGACTTTGCACATCCTGACACTGCCGCCTCCTCTGGAGCAGGTGTTGTAGTCCAAGGGTGTCTGGTATCTCTGGAAGCCTTTCCCAAATGAGGCCGTGGTGGGACTGTTGGTGGTTGTTGTTGACAGGACTGTTGGTTGGTTGCTCTCCAGCGCTGTCAGCACAGCAGCTGCGTTTGCAGGCATCCAACACGATGAGTCTTTTGACCCCAGCACGGCGGTTCCAGCACTTTGGCTAAAAGCAGGAACCCTTTTAATGTGGTCAGGTCTGGCTTTCCCTGTCCGGTTCAATTGCAACCAGTAATGTGAGATTCCTGGAGGGCTTTAGGGGCACAATTCCTACCTAAATATCTAAACCGTACACAAGACCAATGGGATTTAGGCACTACATGGATTTTGGAGGACCAGGCACCTCAGCTGCGCTCAGTGGGAGTGAGGATGCTGTGGTGGGGAGGACACCGAGGGAACTTGCTGCTTTCTGAGAATACAAGATGCATCTCGGTGAGGTTTCTTTGGTCTCTTCCCCGCTCAGTCTCATGGGGTAACATCAAAGGAGACTGCCAGTGGAAACAAATAGAGACCAAGGTAACACCTTGTCATGGGAAAGCCTCGGGAGCTCCAGCCGAGGGAAACCCGCCTGCCTGGCTCCGATGGGGCTGGCAGAGTTGGCTCTGCCCGGCGTGCGCGGCTGTGCTAACCCTTCCCTGGGCTGTGTAACCGCTGTGTATGGACGGGGCCGCTGGCAGGAATCGGGGCGAGCACCAGTGGGGTACTGCAGCCCAAGGAAGCTCACAGAAGGCTTTAGGGAAGGATTTGGGTGTGGGTTAAAAAAGGTCGGGCCCCAGGTACTGTCAAATGTCACAGAGGTTCAGGACCACAAACACCCTCTGCTTTACTGCATTTCCCCCCGCCCCGTCCCTGCCACCCCCCCTCCTCTGTCCCCCGTGTGCGGCTCTGAGCTGTGTGTGTTTTGGAGGTCACCTGGGTAGCACCCACTGATTCCCCCAGCGGGTGTGAAAACCAGGGGCTGGCTTTAGCACCAGCCCTGCCAGAGGGGTATAAGCCGTTTCAAAGCATCCTCCCTGCTCAACAGAGCTTGGCTTGCTTTCAGCAGTCTTTCACTCAAGCACCGAATTCCTCCTCGGGAAGTGTAATATTCATGAAGGAGACACGTTAATTAGCAAGCTGTCTGCTCCCTGCTTTGGCATGTGAGTAGGTGGTGTTACCTCTGGAATTAGGTTGAAATCCACTTGGTATTTAGGTGCATCTGATTTGCAAGAGCTTGGATGGCCCTTAAAGAGCACCTCTAAAGCACACTGAGCTACACGCAACCATCATGTTACGTGTTTTCTTTCTGTAGGTCTGGGGCACGCAAGGAGACCTCATTCCCAAGCTAGCACCCCCCGGCCATCTGAATAAACTGCAGGCAGCTGACCGCTGGCAGTGGGAACAGATCCCGTTGTTCATGAGCGCATCCTCCCTTGCTGGCAGAGCATCTGCAAACAGATCCACAATTATCTGGGACTTGGCCACTGAAGTTGCTCAGGGGAAGCTAACTCTCAAATTGCGCTTTATCTTTGGTTGAAAGTCAAACGAGCAAATCCCAGTCATGCAGCTTTGCTGTGGCCGATCCCGTGGCTTTGCTGCTGTCCCCAGCCTGGAGGAATATTATTGCCTCCATTAGAGAGTTAGAAGCCCCAGGGTTATGTTTCAGCCTGTTATTGAACCCTAACAGCGTGACAATGAACACAAAAAAGTACATATACCATCAAACTCACTTAATTTCAAATAAATTCTTGGCTATTTCCACCACCAACATGGTTCCGATGGTAGTATATAGTCTTCAAGTATCAGTAAGTTTTGGCAACTTCTTTTGAGCACAAGGACCAAGGATCTCTGGAATTCAGCTTTTTTCCCCCCCCAATCTTTTCAAGTCTTCCCCTTCTGCTAAATTCTAGGAATAAGAAGGTAGAGTGTGAAGATGCTAAAAAAGCCTACAAATCTTGCTTGTGCTGTAGTTGAGAAATGAACGTTTCTTCCCCTTTGTAAATGCTTTCCAATGGTTCCAACATTTTTTCTCTTTTCATTTTGTCACAGAAAAGAAATGAAAAGAGGAAAAGGGGAGAAGTAATGAAAAGGCCAAATGTTTCAGTTTTTGGTTAATCTCTTAAGAACTTTAAAGAGTAAAGTGGCTCGTGCTAATTTCTGGAAAAAGGAAGAGAAATTCCAGTTTCTGCATATGATCCCCCCCTCCCAATTCATCCTGCCTTAAATTAAAATATTTGATTTGGAAACTGGGGCAGAAGGTGAGTGTTTGTGGGTGTGTTGGCAGGGGCATCCTGAGAGGATCAAAGCTTTTGGAAGGGCAGCATGCAGCCCCAGCACTGCAGGATGAGCTATACTGGGACTCTCTTTGGGTAAAACCATGGCGGGTGCTGCTGGGGTGGACAAGGAGGTGAAGACGCCAGCCCAGAAAATCTTTAAATACTTCCAACACAGGAGCTCAGCCCCCACTCTTGTTAATTTGGGAGCTACTCCCAGCTGCTCTCTCTGGGTCTGGGGGATGCCTCGCTCCCAGGGTCAGCAGCCTGGGTGGCCAGCATCCCCCAGGACAGCTCCTTGCCCTCTCTGCCTGGGTATTTTGCTGGGCACCAAAGGGACTGGAGAAAAAAACCCATCCGCAGCAGGGTGTGTGTGCCCTCCTTTCCCATTGGAGCCCCTCTGAAAGATGTTCATTCCTAATGCCACGTTTCTTTCATTTAAAGGAGGGTTTCTGCATCCACATGCATCCCAACCACATGGGTCATCACTGCAGGACCTTGACCTCAGGGTAGACAGAGGCTTTGCTGAGCCTGTGAACTCCTGGCTATTCGCACCATGAGGGTGCTCCCAGGCCACCAAGAGGGACCGAGCTGGGTGAGCCGTTTCCTTCTTGCCTTTTCTGAGCCTTTTCCCACCAGCATCACCCAGCTTGCCAAACAGCAGCCCTCTGAGGCTGCTTCTCCATGGCAGTTTGCTCAGAGCAAAGATGTGGGGTGCACCCAGCTGCGCTCCCCAGGGTGCCGCCAGCTCTCTGGGAGCAGCGAGGCAGCGTCTCCCTGCGCCTTCAGAAGCAAATCCTGCAGCAGGGGACCGCTGTTGTGCCTACTTGTCCCAGCTGATGATGTCGGGGAGGAGAAGGCACATCGGGAAAGAATGACTTCATGGAGCTGATCCAGGAATTGGTCACCCCTCCTCACAGTGAGGGCTGCTGGAAGGGAGCCCAGGCGGAGCACTGCCAATGATGTCTTCATCCTTGCAGCCCGTTACAGGCAGTGTCTGCAAATGCTGAGGCGATGCTGTTCAGTGATGAGCCAGCCAGGTCAGCCGATAACATAGCTTTTGGTGGCTCTGCTCAAAAGCCCCGAGACCCTCAGGGTGTGTTTTGCCTTGTGGGTCATAGCAGTGCGTTTGGATGGCTCCATGGAAGAGGTGAAAGGAGAACGTTGGCTGTTTGGCTGCTTTTCTCAAGGTAAGTGAACTCTGTCTGAACGAAGAACCTGATACGGCTCTTTCTGGACCCCACAGCGAGATGAGGATTTCTGCATTTATTGATGTAGTGATGTTCTCCTGCCACACCTGAAGCACAAAGCAGGGATCTCCTAATGCAGCTCAGCTCCCTCGCACCGAATTGATCACTGGTAAAATGAACCCAGGCCTCAGCATGCTGTGAGATATCCCTGCAAGCCACAGTCACAGCAGGGGAGTGTCACAGAAACATTCCAGTCCTGGTGCAAGGGCTGTACATGGTCAAAGCCCATCTGCTGTGCATTGCGCAGGGAGGAACCCCGGCCCCTCTCCCATGCAGAGCTGTTTTTGCTAGAGCAAGAAGCAGGTTCATCAAAGGCATCTCCACTGGAGTGCCAAAAATGCTTTTAAAATACCTGTTTTGCATTGGGAAGGGGAGAAATGCAGAACAAATTATTCTTGTAAGATGTCTTACATGAAATACAAAAAGATGGAGGTAATTCATTAATTAACTTCACTAGCCCTGTTGGAAAGGTCCTGGCCACAGCCCTGGAAAGCTGTTGATTGGGCTGTGGAAGGTGGCCACCCCCCTTGCTTTTATCCAAACCAGCATGAGCACCCATGCTGGCTGTCCAGAAACCTGAGGTCGTGCTGGCATCCTGCAGTGCCAGGGCCTCAGATAAGAGACGGCTTCTCTTTGAAGTCAGGGTCAATAATATGTGAAAATAATTAAGAAAAAAAAAAAAAGCTCCTTTGAAGAAAAAGAAAAAAAGAAAAAGAAAAAAAAGCAGGACTTCCTCTACTCTGTTCCTGGAAGATGTGGCAAAGCCTTTCCTGTGTTTAGGTTAGTGCTCAAAGAAGAACAAGGAAGATTTCTAGCAGCCCATCTTCTAGGTAACAAACCTTTTTCAGTCATGCGGTTAATTATATTAAATAATTACGGGATTTAGCTCATTTACCCTGGGTAATTTTTTTTTCATGCCCTGGGTGACCACCTGATGTCAAGTACAAGGCGAAGCAATTAGGAGAGGTGGACTCCATGCCCAGCTCCACCAGTGCAGTGGGATGTGGCCGTGCCTTGGAGCCCTGCCAGCTCCTCTGCCTGATGACATCGAGCTCGGAGGTATCGAGGCTGATGTCAACTGTGCGCTGAGCATCTCAAGCAGGAGATAACACGGTGGTAGTGTCCGGAGAGCTCTGGGAGCCCTGGGAAGCTCTGGTGCGTGGCCAGGAGCTGTTGCATCTTGCTGTGTAATGAAAGACTGCCACACCTGTGCAAACTTCCCTGTAGCCTGGGGCTTGGGTGGAAATGTGTTGGATCATTAAATCAAGCTATTTAAGAGGTGCTTGAAGATGGAAGATGTGAAATCAGGCATATGAAATGGCGATCGTGTCTAGACGATCCCCTGAGCATCTGCCTGCCTCGAGCAGAGCTGCTGTTTGCAGCGACTCCGGTTCTTGGCTTGTGCCCCCGGAGGGCCAGGCAGAGCTTGCTTGTGCAGAAAGCCCAGCTCAGCTGCTGCTCTGTCTCTGCAGAGCGGTTGGGGCTTGCCCGGAGAGGCCAGGAGGTCACGGAGGTCACCTCACATGGAGGAGCTAGCCAGCGAGCTCAGGTTGGTGGCGCCCGTTGGGACAGGACCTAAGGGGGCACTAGGAAGAGGTGCGTGGATCTGGGACACAGACCCCAGGTGCTGGTCTTGAGGCAGAGCTGGTCCTGCTTTGTGGAAGCCATCACACCGCTTGCAGAAAGGCTTTGCTTAACTCCTCAGCGTCTGTGCTTTCTCCTGGCCTTCTCCTTCCCCTGTCCTGGGATTCCAAGGAATTGGGAAGGAAGCTGGGTGGGAGAAAACCTTTTTGTTTGAAAGGAGCCACAGGGTGATGGACACATGCCCCGGCCTCGTGCATTTGGGAGCTTCCTTAGCGCATTGCCGCCCCGAGCAGCTCACTGCCCGTGTGTGTCCCGGGGGCTTCTGTGTTGCTCCCTCACCTTCCCTTCCCAGGACGTGAGGCGATTGCTGGGAGCCAGGACCGTGCACTGGGGTCTGATAGTGCAACGTCTTTCCCTTTAGTAGTCAAGCCTCCAGGGGAGGTCTCGTGCCACATGTTTGTCCTGCAGCTCCTCAGTGGAGAATGACATATCTTGCCTCGGCACAAGGGGGTGGGTCAGATCATGGGAGCCACAGTTTTCCCTTGGAGATCTGCGCAGGGCTGGAGCAGCTCCGAGCACAGCTCCCAGGCTTGGTGCCTGCTCCATGCCGGGCTGCGCTGGTACAGGGGCTGATGGAGCATTCCTGCTTTGGCTGGCAGAAGAAGCCAGCCAGGCCACCAGTGCTGTGAAAGCTGCAGGATCCTGCTGCAAGACCAGCTCAGCTGCTTCTTTTGGAGAAGCCGCCTGCTCTGGTGCAGAGCAGGGCCAGACACTGTTTAGTGGTGAGGAAGAGCAGAATGGGTTCAAACACGGATGTTTTGGGAGTGATTTTGGCTTGGAGCGTGTTTGGGGTAGCTGTGGGGGACAAGGCATGGTACCTTGATGGGCAAAGTATCCCCAGCCCCTGATAGAGTTTCATAAGGCTGTTTCCTTCGGTGCCACCCTCCCCACAGCTTGGTGCTAATGAGTCTCTACATCTGACCTAGGAGACAGACTGAGCCGACGCCGGTGCATCAGCCAGGCTTCAGCCGGTACCCAGGGTGCCCGGTGGAAGGGCTGTCATGCTGCATCTGAAACCCAAACGCAACTACATGGTGTCTGCTAAGCCGTGAGGAGCTCACTGCCTGTAGAAGGTACTGGCAGCCGCTTCTTACAGCTGAAGCATCACTGATTTTTACCAGCAGCTTCTCCTCTCTGTCACTGCGGCTCTGAGGCTGTGGCTGGGCTGGGGCAGAGGGAAGGAAGGGGAGCCGGCAGGGTGAGGCTGGATGGAGAGGCAGCAGTTTTCGGTAGGAATAAATGCGATGCAGGCAACTTGTTTTCCTCCTCTTTCGCTGCTTGTTGCCTTCCACTCCTGTGTAGTGAGATGTCAGGCCAGGATGTTCCCCTTGTCTCTGCATGTCTCCATGGCACTGGGTTGGTCTGTAAATCCATGTCCCCTGCGTAGGGACAAATGCAAACGCTTGGTCACCCACTGCCTCTCCAGGCGGTGTTCGGCACACGCTTCCCTGCGCTCCTGCCGCCTCCTGGCAGTCCTAGCTCAGGAGCACCTCTCGGGCCGCAGCATCTGCTATCTTTAGTTTACAGCTCTGAAATGTGCGTTGGCTTCATCACATGTTTAGCGCTGCTGACTGTGGGATGTGCCCAAACTTTCTGAGCTGGGTCTAGCTCGCACTGGTGGGATCTAGGACTGTTTCTTCCCACTTAGGTCACGAAGAGCATTTGGATAGATAATTAGAAAAGATGTTGCCCACCCCAACCTGCTGGTGGGAGAGGCAATAGCCAGGAGAGAATTGGGTTGAAGGTTTGCTTGAAGAAAAAGTGCAAGTCTACTGGAGATGTCTCACTGGGCCTGGAGATATGTTAAATATTTTGGAGGGGACAAAACCTAATGATAGACAGCTGCTCATCACTGTCAGCGGGGATATTTGGGAACCAAAAGCCCAACTCTAGAGCTTGATTTTGAGTTCCTTTTTCTGAGGAACGGGGCTCAGCACGTGGGACCTACCTCTCCCCCACAAGAAAGGGGCAGCCCAACAGGGGGAATACACAACAGCTGTACCCCCTTCCGCAAAGCCACCTTGGGCAGCTCCCATTAGATCACTTTAAATCCAGCCCTGCTTGGCCTCTGTGTCCGATTTAAACAGCATGACCGAATACTCGCCAACGGGGAAGCCTTGTTTGATTGTGGAGGTAATAAGATGATTCGAACACAAGAGCTGATAGTTTCAAGTAACTGAAACTTAACCTCGCTGTATAAAGCGTTATTGTCCTGCCACAGAAATCCTCTGTCTGGGAGAGCACAGCTGCAGGGGAAATAAATGCTGCTCTTCTTTTTTCTTTCTTTCTTTCTCTTTTTGCTGTTTGTTTGTTTAAAACCTGGGGACCTCGGGTTGGTTTGCTCTCGTTGGCTGCAATGGAGCAGTGGTGGGACACAGGCGCTGAGCTCTGCCCGGGGAGCTGGGGCTCCCCCGGGGACTGCGGGGCAAATTCCCTTTAATCCAGGGAATTAAATCCCAAGCAAAGCCATTGATGGTCGTGGATTTAGTTGAGATCCAGGTCAAATCCTGGCCCTATTGAAGTTAAATGGGAGCTTTAGCTGCTTTAGTTTTAGAACCCGAGGGATCAGGGCTGGGACCTGCTGCCAGGTGTTAAGCACGTCTACCCCAGTGACCTCCACAGGACAGGCTGCCCTGCCCAGGGGTGAGCACCCGGCTGGGATCCTGCTCCCCGGGCAGTGCAGTGTTGGCAGAGCACTTAGGATTGCAGCAAGTGCCCCAGTTGTGCTTTCCCTCCCCTGTGAAGGTCCTGACTCCCTCCAGACCAAGCCCACCTTGCTGCGTTTGAGCTGTCTGTGAAACATCACCAAGCAGTAGCTGCTAATTCTTCAGTTGCCTTCTCAAAACCATCTCCTGATACAGAAACAGCCCATCGCTGCCTGTAACCAGCAGGAACGCCAGATCCTCCAGCATCTGTTTTGGACATTGAGGCAAAAGGGTCTGGGATGGCTTTACCTGGGATGGAAAGCTGCTACCACCAACAGTGTTGCACCGGGGCCGCTGCATGCCTGCTGCCGCCGTGCCATGGGGCCAGGAAAAGCACTCCCAGAGAGGCTGACCTTCCTAGGTCTGTTATAAATGGAGTAAAAAAGATAAATGAATATATATATATATAATGTGAGTGGTTGTTTGGGGCAGAAGCTGCTGGTCCCTGGGAGCTGCAGGAGCAGCCACCTCCATCAGCACTGCATGTCCAGCTCAGGGCTGGAGAAACCTGGCCTGGGGGCCCTATTGCCTGGTTCACACAGCTGTGTTGCTTTTCAGGCAGTTTAGACTGTGTTTATGAAGGTAATGGGATTTTATTTTGTTTTCGTAGTTTTATTTTTTTTTAACTTCTTATTTTCTCAAATTCCTTGCCCCCCACACAAAGCAACGGGGTGGACAGGCAAGGTCTTAGTCCAGCTGGTTTTGGGCATGCTCAGAAATCCCCACAGGGATTTTTTTTCTGGCAGGGCTGGGATACTCTCTTCCCGCTTGTAGCTACCATAAAAATATTTATTCTGATTAAGTTGCACTTATTTATTTGTCCAAACACACAGCAGCCCAAGCCTGTATTTGTGTGTGTGCTCAAATGTCTTCCAAAAGCCACTCCTACCACCCCTGCAAAATAGTTGGAGGGTGATACAAGAATGATAAATATCTGACCAACGGGAATGTTTTGGAGTGAATGAATGGGAGTTGTGAATGGGAATGGCTCTGTGTCAGTAGCGCTGCGGCCGTGGTGACTTCATGTGGCGTGAGACCAAAATAACCAAGGTCATGCCCTTGTATCCTAGGGGAGAGGCAAAGACCCTGAGCTCCTGCCTCAGGAAAGTCCCTCGCTCAAGGAAGAGGCTTCAGTAGATGCTTCATCCAAGCTTTTATGCTGGCATGGACCGAGGTCTGGATTTGTGCTTAATGGCTCACGCTGCAATCCGTGCCTAACTCAGCGATCTCACAAAGGGCAAGCAGCGATCTGTAACCTGTTGCAGGCATCGGCTGTCCTGCTCATCAAAGCTTTCAGCTGGGTCACAGGATATTTGTCAAAGATGTTGTAAGAAATTCTACTGCTTGGGACTGAAATAATGTCACTTCATTGTTAATACCCAGGAAAGCCTCATGGTTCACATGTTAGTAAAATCCTGCTGGTTTAAGTATGTTTCTAGACAAATGTGATTTTATTTTTTCTTCGCTCTGGGGAGCTAGCGAAGTTTTATTATTTTTTACTATTTTTAAAGCATCACCTCTACAAGCTACTCAAACTTCTCCAAGGAAAAATCTTTGCCATTACTGCTAAGTAGGTGCTTTTTAAAAGGATTAGAAAAATGAATGCTGAAATGAAACCCAGGAATAATCGGATCCTCGTGTTCTGAAATTGATTCTAAACCCAAACCTTTTTGGAGAAATTCTGTTTGAAACATTTTGAGGGATGTGTATTGACTCTTCTGACTCAGAGCCCAGCCACAAATCATTTGTGACTTGGGTGAGAAACACATGCAGCTTTGGTGGGGGCTGAGTTTCCATCAGCGGAGACCCCTGGCTGGTGCAAGGGTTGCCTTTCAGCCCCAAGCTGGGTTCTGGGGCAGGGGTCGTCCCTGCTCGATATTCCTGCTGCCTTTACCGCTCCACACTGGTGATGCTCAGGCTGCCCCTTCTCTCTGAATGATTTACCATGGGGACCTTGGACCTTGGCTCTCCCAGCTGACATGTCCCCAGCTCTGCCAAAAGCCTTTCTGACAGCGAGACATCAGGCGATGGGGTTCTGGGGTGCTGTACCTCCCAGTACACACCATCCAGCGGTGGAAGCAGGAGGGGAAGCCAGGTCCTGAGCTCAGGGCTCCCGTTCTCCTTTTCTCTGGGTGATGCAGGCAGAGGCTGCCACTCCTCCCACGAGCACATGACAGCCAAACCCATGAGTTGCTTTGCATCCCCAAAGTTATTTTCTCTGGTTTATGGGCGTCTTCCTCGGTCTTTTTTGGAACGCTTTGGTTTTTGCTTAAAAACATTGCAGTAGTGGGAAATGGTTTTGACAGGAGAGCCAGCCCTTTTTCTTGTGTGTCCTCAGCACAAAGGCAGCCACTGTTAGAAGAAAACCCCAAATATTTTCCAGGTGACACACTTCTCATCTGCTGCTGTTGTGGGCGCTGGGGAAAGGCAAGAGCATTTGCCCAACAGCCGCCGTAAACTTTGCTCTGCTGGCAGTGCCCTGAATCTGCCACTTGCTCTCCTTTCCCAGCAGAGTCTCCAAGCTCGACAGAAGTTTCATGGTCCATCTTTTCAGGCCCAGTTCTGCAATGACCCACGCTACACATAGCCCAACTTGGCTCTGTGCCCTCAGAGGTGCTGATGGTGGGGGGCTCCATGGACCGTGTGGCCCTGCACCTCGTGTCTCTCCTAGCCCCCACCTGAAGCACATTTGCAGCTCCCTTGGGGACTGCTGGTGTCCCAGGACTCCACCACTCCTTGACCGGAATCTCTAGCCCTTCTGTGCTTCCTTTCTTCTCTCTGCTGCCCACAGTTAGGGGCAGATCTCAGACAACAGACCCATGGATGAGTGGGAACTGTAGTTGGTGTGGCTTGGGCTGGCTAAGGAGAACCTCAGGAATGGGCTTAGACCATGAGGACCAGGGTAGCTCTTCTCTGGAATGGGTGTGATCTCCCCAAAGGCCTCCCTGAGCCCTTGCCTTCTCAACTCAGATTCCTTCAGCATGTACCAGACTCAGATCCCAAGAAGCTCCAGATGACATGTCACTTGGCCTTGGCCTGCCCATGTCAACCCAGAGGTGCCTGATGAAGCTCAAGTTATCTTCCACAGGGGTCCAGAGCAGGGACCCTGGCTCTGTTCGCATCTCCCTGCGTAGAGGTAGCTCCGACTGCCAAGGTAACATCACTCTTCTCCTCCACCAGAGATGCACAGGCAGAGAAACTTGGCCAAAACTTGGGGTTATATCTGCCTTGTCTCTGGGGAAATCTCTTTTTCATTTGTTTGGTGACCTGTGCCTTAGCCCAGCTGGGGAAAAGCTGGTTTATGATGCGTGGCTGGGAAAGAGAGGCTGAATCAGAGAGTTTTGGCAGCGGCTGGGCTGAAGGTGGGGTTTGATCACAGTACCAGCTGCAGGAGCTGCAAAGGCTCGAGCAGCCCCCCAGGAGCCTCCCCAGCTGCTCCTGATCCATCTGCACCTCTCCTAGGGGCAACCCCACGCTGGTGCCGGGATTTCTCTGTGTGTGCCTTGATCCTAGGAGGGCTGATGTTTTTCTCATGGGGAGGGTTGCACAGAAATAGTCTGACGTGGGAATCTGCTGTATGCACCGAAGGGGTTAAAGTCTGCTCCCTCCTTCTAGGCTGACCATGGAAAATACCGCTCATGCCAGGGACTAAATGCAGGACAGAAACTAGGGCTCCTAGGATACAATAATACAAATAATACAACTTGTTCCACAAGTGGTGGAAACCAGCAAAGCCTGGTTTCCAACAGGTTCGTGTCGTGGGGTAAAGGGTGTGCTTGGGCTCTCCCTGGCCAGTAAAAGCTAAACACACGCTCATCAGCCACCAAACTTCGCAAAATTGATGTTCCCATAATAACCAGGAGCCTCTGTACGATGTGGCTGAGAGTGCCCAAAAAGCCAGGAGAGGCAGAGAGGAGGGGTGCATGGATGGTCTGGCTGCGTAAAACTTGTGTCCATAGAAAATCGAGTTGTAAAATAAAGGATGCAGGCAGAGCATCATCTGGGGAAGTTTAATGACATTTCCACCAGTTTCTGCCCCAAACTATGCATCTGCTTTGTGATGAAGCTCATTTTGCTGGAGGCAAAGGCACCTCAGAAGGCAGAGGTGGAGCATGATGAAGTGTTGGGCTAGTGTGCTTTGGGTCCGCAGGTGAGTGGAGGCGTTCTGTTTAGCAGGTTGGCTTTTGGCCTTCAGACTGGAGAAACCTGTGTCTGACTTCCCATTGCCGCCTAGACTAGGCATTTTTGGCATTGCTTGCCCCTCCAGTATCCATATCTTGGGTTTGATGGATGCTAAAAACAGAGCTCTACTGCTGTCCTCTGCACTAGTCATGGAGTAACCCCCTGAGGTGTATCTGATGCTTGGAAGATGCAGCTATCACATAACCAGCTTCTGGCAGCCTTGTAAAGAAAACAGCAGCTTAGTTTTCTATTTTTTTTTCTGCTGGGATCACGTCACATTTGATTTCTAGGAGAGAATAAATGTGTAATGGATACATTCAGCAGATGCATGCTGGAGCCCCACAGGGGTCAGACCTTCCTCTGATGTCACAAGCCCTTTCTTGGCAGTATATGCCCATGCCACCCTTCAAGGGACAGAGGAGTGGTGGCGATGAGGCAGGGCTTTCTAATTAAACCGAACAAAAATGTGCTTGCTGGTTTGTTCCTCATCAGGATGTGGTGGAGGCTCCTTTGTGATGCACTGGCAAGGAGACGGAGGAGGATGGAGCTGCTGTGTCATCTTCATGAGGGTGGCAGTGAGGCCACTGGTGTCCCCTCACCATGAGCACCCACCAGTGGGGAGAAACCCTGGCGGAAATTGGTGTCCTGTGAGTGAGTGGGGGAGATGGGAGATCCCCATCCCTGTCCCCACTCACCTGGGGAGGAAGCAGCATGGCCCATATCTCACATCCCCAATCTCCTGAGCCGACCAGGGGAGTTGTGGCTCTGGTGTGCTCCTTGAGAAGTTGTCCCTTGTTTCAAGGGACAAGCATAAATGCTGTCCCCAGCTAGCTGGGGTGGCCAGGAGGCTGCTGGATGGTACTGGGAGGCCAGACCTGAGCTGTGCAGTTTGTGGGAGGGTGACACAGGGTGACATGACTTGTTACTGGGGCGCTCCATCAGATTAATGGGAAGGGAGGAGAGGGTCTTAAGGTAAATGGAGCAAAGCTGGCAGATGACTGCGCCATCTATGCGCAACCTCATCTAAGCCTATTTATATAAATCATGTGAAACCCAAATTAGAATTTCATCCATCTGCTGTGCTGTAAGTCGCTCTTCCACTGGCACAGCAAGCCAAGAAAATGCTCTTAACTCCGTAAGATCTGCCTCAAGCATGAGGAAGGTTCGTACACAAGCCCCAGAGCTGGTGGGAGGGCTGAGATACTGCACGTTGCAGCATTCTGCAAGGCTGCAGGACATGCTGTCGTCAGATCCTCTGGTAGACAGCAGTATCTTGACATCGAGGGCAAGCTAGGAAGAGATGTGAGAAGTGAGAAGCTTCCAAGAGTCCCCACTGTGTGCGGGAGGATGAGGGCTCACCTCTGCCTCATGCCTGATATAGCTGTGGGTGAAAGCATTGGGCCAGACCATCTCTGCCTGGCTGCTGGTCCCAAACCAGTGCCCAAACACTGGGGTGAACTTGTAGCGGTTTAGCACAGCGAAGAAGGTAGGGAAATGCCCTCGGTCCTTTCCCGTGTTTCCTACTTGTAACAAAGCTGGACTTTTCAGCCCTTCCCTCAGGGAGGCTGTTACCCATTTGCTCTGCAGATGCGCAGCGCTCTGCTTGGAGCAGCTCCTCGGGGGAGCTACACCCGGGGCACATGTGGCCACAGGTCTTCGCTTGTTCTCGTGTTTGGCCACTAAACTTGCTGCTCGCCTGGGATCGTGCTTACTGTAGGAGCATCCCGCGGGGTGACGACTCTGCCCTGGCAGCCAGCGTGGGGCTGGCCCCGATGCCGTGGCAGGGTGATTCCTAGGAAGCACATCTGCCTGCACACATGGGAGGTCCTGATGAAGGAGTGATTCACCACGGGATCTTTAGACCTCTCTAACCGGCAGTGTTGCGATCTGCCTTTCTTGGCATTTAGTGCTTTTCCTGTCATTAAAAATAAAAACCTACTTTTTTTTCTTTTCCCCTCACAGAACTGAGGATTTCAGTGAACAGTCTGGGGGTAAACAAGTGAAGATGACATTGTGGAGGAACAGTTGGTCAGGTTTGTGAGAGATGGAGCCAGATCTAAATATGGCACAGCCTCACTGGTACAGAGCAGAAGGAAGGCGGCATATGTGTCTGAGCAGTTGGATTGCTGCATGCTCTGTTAGATTTCCTTAACATTAAGTGTGTCTCTTCCCTTTTTCTTTCCTTTTTAGCAAAAGAGGAGCAGAAGCTCACCAAAACCATCTTTAGGCGGAAATAGGGAAGGGCTTACAGGGAGGTGATGGGTCCTCCATGTCCCCATTGGCTCAGCTGGCAGGTGGAGGCAGATGTGTTTGGACAAGATGCCCCTCAGCAAGGATGAAAGCAGGATGCACTGGCCACCTCCAGACAATCTTGTAGCTGGTACCCATAAAAAATTTGGCCTGGCAAAAGGCCTTTTCCTAGGTGACCTCCATGCTGCTGCCAAGGATTTTGTACTGATGAAGGGGCTGCTCTGGCCCATGTATCCCAGAGTCCAAGACCTGCAAGAGGAGGGAGGTCAGTGATGTTCATATGGAGATGCTGCCCACCATCAGCCTTCCAGCTGGGCCTCTGCACACCAGGAGCAAGATGTCTTTCCCAGGTGCTCTGGACTGTGTACTCAAACGGGGTATCTCCTCCAAAGTCCCAGGCCACTTTATTGGCACCACAGCAAAGCTGCTTGCCCCTAGCAGTTCATCCTGGGAGGTATATTCTCACACCGCACTGGTTGCATCAAGTTTTTGAGCCTCTTTGTCCACTGACATAAAACTTGCAGAGGAATCAGAACGTCCTTGGACTGTGTTCACCACTGGAAAGGACCGAACAAGAATTTCACTCTCCTTCTGCAGCTGGCTATGGAGAGAGCCAGAGGCCAGGCTGCACCAGGCAGACAACGCTCGCATGGCTCCTACCTGTCCTGGAGGGCAACCCGCAACCGCCGTGCTGGGGGCATTGAAGCTCTCTTGCCTTTGGGATGCTCTTGCTGGGTTTCCATACGCCTGGGGAAAGCCAGGAGATGGGGAGGGGAAGCCAAAGGCAAGGCTTTGTTGCAAGCAGCTTCAGTCAGGACTTGATTCTTAAACCACCCAGTTACAGGGTTAGTTGCAGAGCCTGCTCTGTCCCTGCAGAGGATACACTGATTTGACTGTGAAGCTGCGTGTCGGAGTCTCGTGTGGCTGTGTTTGGCCACTTAAACCAAGGCTTCCTCATAGCTTTCCAGCAAGAAAAGCTCATGTAGCTGAATGGGGAAGAGTTTAGCACAGATATGGTGGGCAGCTGATTTGCCCGACCATCACCAGCAAGGGCAGAGGGGTGCACATGAAAGATGGGGAGGAATAGGCACTGTGTCCTGGACCTGAAGAAGATAGGAGCTGAGAGTGAGACACCTCGGGGTGGTGACCTGCTCAATGGTTGGTGCTGCTGAGCATCTACCCCCGCAAATGACTCGCCCCATCTCAGCCCTGATGCAAGGAGCAACCAGCTCTACCATCGGCAAAAGCTAGCCTGGACCCTTCTGTAGGTTGGCCCAGTGTCCTGCCCAGGAGCTGAGGAGGGTCTTTCCAGCCTGCTGCAAGCACGACAGCACCCTTCCTGCCGTCCCAGGCTGGGTGGTTTTGCAGCCAGGCCAGTGCGTTATGCAGAACACGGCCTCCACCGAAAGGTCAGTATTTGCCAGCAAATAACGTACGGTTTTTCTTTCAGTTTAATTGCCTCAGAGTCAATTGCTTAATCTGCATTTTAAACCAGAGACCCCAAAATCCTCAGCACAGGAGAAAGAATGAAACAAAGACAGATGCCAGAGCACTGGTTACGCTGTCTGGTGTGTCACAGCCATGCTGGCTGCCTTGGAGTAGCACCCCGGGTTGTTTTCAGCTACTTCAACCCGTTGAAGACTTGTGTGGGAATTACTGAGAAACAAAGTGCCCAGCCTGCTACTGGAGGAGTAAAAGGCTGTTGGTAGAGCATTGCTTGAATGAAGAAGCTGAAGATAGTGCCTGAACTTCTGCATTCACATCCTGAGATAGCAGGTGGAAAACGATCCTGGTTTGGTCACCCACTGCTGAGCTAGTTCTTAACACCGAGCACGTGAGTAAAAAAACCCCATTAAACAGAAGTTTAAGAGCTTTAATCACATAAAATGAAGGTGGTCAAAGTGTTTGTATAAGGAGATGTTTCAAATACCCTTTTGTGAGTGCTGAGATTTATCTTATTTCAAGGGGTAGAAACAGTGGAATATAAAAGCAGAATCCTCTGTGATGCAAAACTGCTGCTTATTTCACAGTTTTGCTTAATTCAGTTTTATGAGCAGGCTTTTAATTCAGTTTAACTCAGTCTCTTTCCCCCCTGCTCCCCCTATGCAATGCAAGCCCATTTGTGTCTAGGTTACTGGCAACCAGTATATCAAGCTCTAGCCAAGCATGTATCAAAATAAAGCTGCAATCTGCTGAAAAACAGGTTTTAAGATAGAAACAAATAATTAGAAACACACAAATTAGTGTATGTCTGACAACAGGTTGAGCTCTGCATGGTTTTAAACAAAGCTGTAATGGCAGGATGTGAGCGATTCAAACCGGAGGCAGTGGCTGAGTGTTGACTTTAATGGGTCAACGAGGAAAGATGTGGGGAAGGAGCAAATCCGGGTGGGTTTGGCTAGGGCTGAGCACCCTGAACTGCCAGATAAAACAGCAACGCTCCGGGGCTTTCGTAACTCGTGGCCTTTCGAGGGCTGAGGCCTTGGGTAAAGCATGAGCTTTTGGATGATGCTACGAGTACCGTTGCTGAAGCGCCTTGTCTCCAGCACTTGTCCTTCCCCTCTGCTGTCTGCCTGCACTGGTGCATGTTTACTGGGCAGTGGTGATGCACCAGTAAGCTGCTTTGGTGGTAAAGGTGTGGAAGCACTTTCTGTGGTTTTGTAGCTTTGCCGTTGGGTGTTTTTATGTCTACAGGGTCCAGCAGTCTGGCAATGATGCGGGGCCAGGTTGCCTCCCTGGGGGAATGCAGAGAGGAGCCCTGCCCATGCCCCTCAGCTGGGCAGTGGACAGCAGGTCCTCTGGGGAGCTTTGTAGCAACTATCAAGAGCAAAGTGAATAAATACTATTTTTCTCTCATGCACATGGGCACCTCAGCACTGAAATTGCAGTGTGCCCATTCCTTGGCATGCATGTGAGTGAGCAAGGCACACCATCATCGTGGATTGTTCTTCTGCACCCATTGTTATGGAAATTGCCTTAGAGACAGTTGCTCCAGTGTACATTTTTAGAAGCATGAGTGAGCTGCACAGCAGGAAAACCGCTCTGGGGGAAGGAAAACCACCTACCAGGGTCCCAGCACTGCCCCTTCCTCCAGCGGCATGGTGGAGCCTTGTCAGCTTTCTTGGTAGGGATGGGATTTAGGGTGTTTCTTTGCCTGGTAAGGCAAGGAGAAAGAGACTCTGGAGGAGAAGCCCCTTTTGCGTCAGTCTCCAAGGAAACCATTGGAGCTGCGTGGCTCAGCCTTTGCCACACGCCTGGAGTTTGGGCAGTGGCTCACGTGTCCCAGACTTGTGCCTGAATCATACATCTATACTTCCATCTGCCAGTGGCATTTCACTAGTGCAAACAGCCCCGTTTTAGGGAAATTGTGGGGTTTTCCTACCCCTAGATGCCACTTTATCTCAAAGATAGTCACAGTTGGATTGCTGTGCAGGAGAAATGATGTCCTCCCGTGAGCTCGAGTGAAACTAACCCTATCTCTGTTTTGGATGCACATTCCTCACTGTTGAGTCTGAAAGGAGAAACCTTTTAATGCTCCCACACCTCACAGCTTCTTGAGAGCAAGCCTGGGAGCTGCGGTGGTTTCAGGGAAGCTCGGGCAGCAGATGCTTCCAGGTCTGTTGTCACCAGCCTGGTTGAGGTGCCCAAGCCAGGGCACGTCACCCCGAGCTGCCAGGGAAGAGGAGCTGCCTCTGCCTGCTGCCTGGTGGCAGGCAGGAGGGGCGGAGGAAGGCAAGGTTTCTCATTACCCTGGAGGTTTCCAGAGCACCCCGGGTTAGAGCAGGTCAGCCACACAGACGGTTTCACTGCTGACCCCACATTTGCATTGAAATGCCTAGCCCTCTCATCTCAGTTTTGACCAAAAAAATCAGCTTTTCTCGTCTTGATTAACTACAAACATGGGCAAGGTTTGCTTCTCCCAGGCTTTGCTTGCACTTGTCACCTCTGCCTGCCACGGAGCAGGACCTGTGCCCAGGAGCTTCGTGCAGCCTCAGCTGATGAAAGGGGAAAGTGCAGATCCAGAGACCTTTGTTTGCATAACTGCTGCCCGCAGTCCCTGCTTGACATTTGAGGAGTTGGCTGTAAGTGCTGGAGGGGTGGGGGTGGTGCATGGTGATGGGGGTGCTGGGCAAAGCAGAAGAACTTCATCCTTGCTGATAGAGTACCAGGCTGAGCCGTGGCCCGTCCTTTCTCTCTCTGGAAGTCCTGGATGACTTGCATGGTGGTGTCTCACCAGAAACCAAGGACAGGAAACTTCCCTCCAGCTCCTTGCTGGCCAGGCAGAGAGTTTGGTCAGTCTGACTATTCCCAAGACCATTTTGCTGCCCGTAGCAGCAATGGAACCGGAGAAAGGTGGAGCGTTTGGCTCTGTGGGTGGCATGTTGATCACTGCCAGTGCCACAGGCTGGGGCAAGAGGGAGCTCACAGGCTGGAGCTGGGAAGGGACCTTGTCATTGAAACAGGGATGCTGGGAGTCACAAGGTGGTGGCAAGATGCTACTAAACACCCTGGCCCTCACTGGCCTGCTGGGTCCCCAGCTTCAGCCCTGGTTGCTCCTCAGCATCCCCTGGGCACTGCCTGGGGCTGCCCATGCCTGCAGCAGTGGTGGGGAGGGGAAGGACAACTCATCCCATCCCTGCCCCCTTTGGCTTTTGCAAGCAGGCTGGTCTTAATGCCTTTGGGCTCTTCAGGCAGAGTGGTACTTCATGAAGGACGGTGGTGTCTGGTGCCATGGATGTGTGCGAAGCTGCTGAGCATCCTGACCTTTGTGTTGGCAAATTGTCCAGCTTTGCAGCCAGTACAGCTGAAAGGGTATTTTTCTCCCAGATTCTTTATCCCAAAGGTCTTTGGTGTTGCTAACCCCAAAAGCTCAACCCTCGACAGCCAGAAGCACAATATAAGCATAAGCCCCTGAATGAGTTTCTTTTCATAAAGAAAATTTTGTGGGAAGATGAGGAAGGGTAATTCTTTGTATTTTACATTCTGAGCCATTTAAGCTTATTTTACCTCCCTTGCTACTTTGTCTGCTGCACTTGCAATAGTGGAAGCTCCCTTTTATTTTGTTTGGTTTTCATGTGAAAACTGAGATTTTTTGGGCAGGTAGCTGAAGCTTGGCCACAGGAACTGACAGCTCTGGGTCATGCTTGACTCTGAAAATCAGATGCCTTTACTGGACATCTGGCTGCCTTAGTGGCAGATAGCAGGGGAGTGCACTTTAATATTTATCCTGAGCTCAAAAAACCAAGTAGAATGGAGAAAAATATACAAAGTAGGCCATGAAAACAGGGTTTGTGAACATCTGAGATCCGCTCCTAATTAATAGCAGTTCCCATCCCAGAAATCATACCATTCAGCAAAAGTTAATCATCTTTGCTCATACATACAATACACTTCAAGAGAGAATGAGTCACCCTCATTGAAATGTCTAATGTTATGAAATCCAGTGTGACTGATGTAACAGACCTGGCTAAGCTCTCCAAATTGGCCAGGAGCACCAACACAAGCTCAGCCCATGTGTAAGTTGACTTCATTGACTTTTCCTTGTTTGTACCCAGGATGGATTTTGCCTTTAGTTACTAAAACAGGCTCACAGAGAAAGGCCCAAGAAGGATGTGGGTGGGCAGATGAGTGGGGCAGGATGGGCTGGCATCGCCAGGTGCCAGTGGTCCTCACCTCCTGGCGTGGAGCTGCCCATCCCCACCTTCGGGAGCCCATGAAGCAGCTCTGCACAGTGGCCCTGATCCTGCAAATATTTTGGCATGCACATAATTCACAGCTCTGTCAGTGTGCCTGGGACCAGCACTTTAATCATGCCACTCCGCGGGTTTAACCATTTGGAGGCCCAGGGATTTGTTCTTCATTTCTTGTCTCAGGGAGGAATGTAGGTTGAATTCAGCATTAAGATCCTGCCTTGATATCAGCTGTTCCCTCTTAAATTAAATATTATTACCTGCAAACATTTCCTTTTAGCACTGGGAGCCGTTTGCTTGGTGTACTTTGTTTAAATGTCACCATATGAATTACTGAAAGTAATTTAAATATTTAAAGACTTATACTGCAAGACTAATTTTATTTTGAAATACTGAGCCAGACTCGCAGTTGATGCAGCAGATAACAGCTCAGCCTGGCACCCCTGGTTCCTGTCCCAGTTCTTTAATTGAATAATTTGCATTTCCAACACCTTTCACCCAACAAGTCGGGGGTCTGAGATTTATTTCTTTTCCCAGCCAGAATTTCTTCCTTCTTTGAGACCTTGCAGCCCCTCCAGGATGGGTGTGAGTCCCTTGGTGGGCTCCTCTCCCACCCACCCATCCATCCATCCATCCATCCATCCATCCATCCATCCATCCATCCATCTATCCATCCATCCATTCACCTTGGCTGCCCTTCTGGGGCATCTGCCCCATAGGGCAAACCCTAGGAGACATAACATCAGAAATGCCAGGGCCTCAGCAGAAAAGGCCGCAGCATTCTCGTATTTCACGTTTTCCAGCTAGAGTAGATTCCCCTACCGACACAACCTTTTCATCTCTTGTTATCTTTATGAATAGCTTAAAAAAAAAGCTTTCATTTCTGGCACACCGGCCATGCTGCTGAAGAGCTGTTCCTCTTCCACCTCCTTCTTCACCCACTCAGATGAAAAGCTGCAGGTAATGTTGGGGAGTAAATGAAAGGCTTTCCATGGGGAAGTAAGCTAAAATAGTAAACAAAAGGCTGATTCTTAAGAGTAAACCAGCTGAAGATGTCACCAGGAAAACACGATGATGAAACACTCCTCGTCTTCGGAAATTACCTTACATGGTGTTGGAAATTACCTTCTGACTCAACCGGCTCGGAGCGTCTGTTGCCACTTTGCTAACAGCTTTTACTTGACCTGCATACCCGTGGTTTTCAAGGAAATAATGTTCCCTGTGAGAACTGCCACCACCCAGACCCAAGCCTTCTCTACCTTTGCTGAGAAAAGCTTGGGTTAGGTGGATGCTGTGATTTCTCCAGCTCCTGGGAGCAGCCCACCCCGATGAGCTGTGCTCCTACCACTGTGTCCTGCTGGCCAGCTGGTTTGTGGGGCTGGGGCCATCTCGCTGCACGCTGAGCTGCGTGGGCACACCCAGAGGCCGCTTGGCTTTGATCTCACATCTCTGCCTGCCATCTCCCATGGGTCTCCTAACACAAGGTCCAAGTTGCCTTTTAATCATGCTGCAGGCATCTCCCTGGAGCGTTCATCTTGCCTGATGCCCCTCTCCCTTCAGTGATGAGTCTGGCTTCTCACACAAAGCTGGTGACTCATTCCACAGGATATGTTTGCTTAGAAGTTGCCTGGTCAACTCTTTCTCTCATCACTGCTTCCTTGCTTTTCACGTTTGGAGTGAAGAAAGAGTGACACACAGGCACAACGCATGCGTGTGCTGAAATGGCACAAGCTGCTTGCAGGATCTCTTTCCTTGTGCTCTGTGTGTCCCCAGGCCATGTGTCCTCTGCCGTTGTGGTCAGTGGTCAGATATGGAGAAGCATGTATCTCAAAGCCCATCCTATTCTCCCTGCTCCGCCACTTGAGTTATTAAGTTATGTGAGTTCTCCCTGCCACCCCAGCTTTGCACATGTCCCAGGGCCATCCCAGCTGTAGCAGCTGCCTGTGAAAGCTGGGCTGTTGTTACAGCTGGGAAAGCTTCCCACCACGTCCCCTTTGGCCATCGAGGCTGGCCCCTCTAAGCCATGTTTGAGCAAGCTCCAGACCCCCAAGAACCTTTCAGAGATGTTGCATGTGGTGTCTCAGGTGGGATCTGACAAGTGCCACTTGTGCAGTGCTTTCTTGTGCCGATATCATCCAGGATCTCGTCCATTGTGTTTGCTGGGGTGCTAGGCTGGGCTGAGGGTCCAGCAAAGCTCCTGGGGCTTGGCTGTTGTGAAATAGGCAAATTGCTTGATGCTGCACTGAGGGGCTTTGGAGGACATCTGGGAAAACTGTGGCACCTTCCCCCCCAGCCCACAGCACAGCAAGGAACCATGGGACCCATCTTTGCCGTGGCTCAGCAGCTGGGCAGGCACAGCAAGACAGGACCACGGCACTCAGAGGACAGGTCTCCTTCGCCACACCATGCCAGTGTGTCCTTCCTGGTGCACAGTGAGATGAACTAAAAGCAGGTTGAATGGTCATGCTCAGAGCGTTGGGGTTAGCAGCACAGAGTCCAGCTGGAGGCCAGTGGTGTGCCCCGAGGGTCAGCACTGGGACCAGTATTAACTTCTTTAATAGTGACCTGGATGATGGGACCAAGTGCATCAGCTTTTAAAAGCTACAAAGCTAGGGAGGAGCAGCTGATCCATCAGAGGGTCATGCTGCCATCGAGGGACCTCGATGGGCAGAGAGGAGCTTCATGAAGTCCAGCAAAGGGAAGTGTGAACTCCCGCCCCTGGAGAGAGATAACCTCATGCACCAGCACACACCGAGGGCCATCCAGTTGGAAAACAACTTTGCAGGTAAAGACCTGGGGGCGTCCTGGTGGACAACAAGTTGACCATGAGCCAGCAATGCATTCTCACAGCCAGCAACATCATGGGATGCATTAGGAAGAGCATTGCCAGCAGGCCAAGGGAGAAGAAGGAAGGTTTTGATTCCTCCTTCACCACCAAGCACTGCTGCCACTGGTGGAAACTGGACTTGCATCTTGTGGGTGTTCAGGTGCTTCTTGCCAACTCTTAGGTCCAGCAGAGTGCGGCATTTTAACCCTATTTCAAGGGTCAGGAAACAGGACACAGACAGAGGGAAGGGACCTGTCCAGCACCACACAATTAGGCCAGTGGTGATTGGGAAGGGACCAGCCTCTTCCCTGAGAGCTGGTCCGGTTCCCCCTGTGCTGGGTCATGTTCTTGCAGGTCATATATGTGTACCCAAGTGTGTCAAACAGCCTCGACCAGTGATTGGCAGGGATTGCTGAACAAGTTCACAGAAAATTGGAATTTTGTTAAATATATATTTTAAAAAAGGCAAGCAAAAAAGACATTGTCCCAAGAGATGCTTTGTGTTCAAAGTAAAACTTTGTTTCCTGCAAACTAAACTTTTTTGGGAAAAAAGTGAGGTTCAGCTGAACACTACCAACACAGGGAGGAAAACAGAAGTCGTTTTCCCATGTTCTGAAAGGGGAACCAGGCTCTTTCTCCTGAAACACTTCACAGAAATGGCTTCTTGGGTTTTGTTCAGTTTTATTTTAATTGCAACGAGGGGTTGCAAAACCAGAGGACTTGATGCAAGAAAAAAACCTCAGGAACTGGAGCATCTTCATGGATGGCCAGTAAAACTTCTCAGTGAAAAAGTGGTGTTGCCACAGCATAGGTGGTGAGATCTCAAAGCGGGGCAGGACCCTGGGTTGCCCATCCAAATACATCCAAACCAGAACAACTGTGTCAATGAAAAGCACTGTTGTGGGGGGGTATGCACAGGCTGGGAGACCTGCCCTGCTCATTGGAATAAGAGTATATGAACAAAGATTGACTTCAAAGCCACCCATGGTGAGAAGCAGCAGCACAGTACAGCCTCCTTCCCCAGTACCTCTGCATCGGCCAGGGGATTAACTGGTGCAGTTTGGGGTTTGGTTGATAGGCAGGGATGTGGTGCACCGCCACATTGCTGAGTCTGCCTCTGAGCTTGTCACCCTGTAAATCCCAGGCAGCACTGCCAAAGCCACCAGGAGTGCCTCACTTGTCAGCAGCAGGGAGAAGGCCTGGCAGGGTTCACGTCTTCTCGCAGGACCAGGCTGAGGAGCAGTGACCACCCGGCTCAGGGTGGAGAGGGAAGCCTGGCCTGGTATTTGGTGGCCTTGCTTGAAACCAGAGCCAGCAACAGTGTGGAGGGAGAGTGTGAAGGCTGGCGAGCCAAAGCCTGGCAGTGTCACCATGTCTTCTCTCGGCTTCTCTCACCTTCTCCCACTGGAGGGACAGGCTGGGCGCTGGAGGGGCCATGCACCACCGTCCCCGGGAGGCTCTGCGCTGCCTGCACCCAGCCCAGCTGCTTTCCCTGCCCCAAGCCAGCATCCCAGCAGCAGCTTGGGAGACATGGGCGAGGGGCACAAAACTCACCCCCTGGCATGTATGGGGGGGAGCTGGGTTAGGAACACAGAGCTGGGTGCAGCCTGCGCCCGCCCTGCTCATTCACAGCCCTTCCTCGTGGGTGGCGAAGCTGCTTTCGCAATTGTTTCCTGTGAAAAGCCTGCACCAGGAAGCTTGCCACTTAGCCTCCTTGAAAAAGAAATATTTCTCTGCAGGAAATTGCTTCTTGAAAACAGCCAGGCCGCCTCGGAGAAGCTGCCGAGGATCTGACGTGTGCACAGGGCGGGCAGCCGAGGATGCTGAAACTGCGGAGCTGGGAAGGCGATGGAGAGTTGAGCGGATCAGAGGGGAGGTGCTCAGATAGCACCAACAGGTCCTGCTGCCTTGGGCGATTTCTCTCTCGACTATTTTCTAAGGAGGATGTAGAGGAATTATAGAGGACTGTATGAAAAAATTATTTGTAAAAAGGTTATAATGATTGCTAAAAACATAAGGTATGAAATGTTAAAAAAAAAGGGAGGGGAATTGTAGAAGAATGAAGCTGGGTTAATTATCACTGCTAATATACAGGTGTGGGCTGGCTTCAGGGGCGGCGGGTTGGCCGATGTAGACAAGGTGCAGCTGTGGCTGGTTCTGTTAAGGGGTTGAGAGCCAATGGAGAGAGCAGCTGAGGGAGAAGCAAGAGAAGAGACAGCGGGCCCTGGATGAGGTGAGGCAAGGAGAAGGCAGCAGAGGGACTGTATGAAGAGTGTGTTGGTATGAGATGGTAAAAGACCTTGTGGCAGCTTGATAGTTTGGAGAGTGCTGTGACAGGTGGAAGGGCTTTTTTTGGCATACAAAAGGAGGAGGGATGATTATAAATGGGGTATGTAGGTATATACTGAACTACATGCTGTGCAGTCTGTGTCCAATACATGCATAAGACAGGCTTGAGAGTAGATGTTAGTGGCTTTTTAAGTCCCATAAATACCCTGCCCTGCTCCATTACTGCAGTGATGGACTCTGGAGGGTTTAATGCCAAAGGGAGCATTGAACCTCCCTGTCCTCTAATCCTCCACAGGGGAGGATTTTGGAAGGATAGTGGCACATGGCTTCCACGCCTGCTCATTTAAAGCCCATTGCTAAAAGGACAAATTTTCTTAAATATCTCCAGTTTTTCCTCTGGAAGGACTCTGGAGCCCAGGAAGCTGAGGCAAGGAAGGAGGGAAGTGGTCATTGCTCAACTATGTTTTCCCAATTTAATCAGGTTGGAGCTGCTCTCCATTGCTGGTGGAACCCATGGGGGCTCTTGGCTCCTGCTTAACGTGAGTCCCCTTTCTCTCTTGGGTTTCACAGAAAGCGTGGGGACCTTCCGTATTTTTACATAACCAGCTATCCCAGCCAAACTGTTGTGAGAAGCTGGGCCAATATTTCCCAGAAAAATTACTTTTGGCTCCACTGATTGGATTTTTTACACCCAGATGGAAGCACAGCCTTTCCATAAAATGCAGAGGTTTCCTCAAACCATGAAGGTGGAGAAAGACTTTTCTTAGGTGCCCAGTAAAAGGATGAGTGGAAATGGGAACAAATTAAAGCATAGGATGTGGCAGTTAAGCATAAGAAAACACTCTTTCACTGTGAGGGTGGCCAAACACTGCATTGGGTTGTCCAGAAAAGCTGTGGAGTCCTTAGAGATATTGGACTACCTAACCGGGATGCAGTACCTGCTCCAACAGAGGCAAGACACAGGTTGGGCCAGAGACTCCTCAGAAAGACCTCCAGCCTCAGCCCTTCTGGGCTTCTGTAAGAGATGATCACAGAAATAGAAAAATTGGGTTCTTGGAGTCTTGATTTTTGCTGCAGATATGTTGAACTGCGTTCCCCAAGGCTTGCAGCACTCTGTACACAGCTTTACCCCTCTGTGATTGCCACAGAGCTTCTAGGTCTACCTGAAGAAGCGCACCGTGGAAAGATGAGAACCAGGCCAAGGAGAAGGCTCCCACATCAGGTCGGGTTGCACAGATGGAAAGGTGGGACTGTTGCCTCCTGGCTGCACGTGCCTACTGTCTTTGGCACAGGAGGAGTTGGTTTGCTTCTTCTGCAGGCACATGCCAGAGAATAATTTTCTTGTCTTTGGACCAGAATTCATTGACACATTTACATGAAAGTCTCCAGCTCTGCAGCAAAAGTGCATCTCTGAGAGGCAAATGATGCCATGCCCATTTAATAGAGGCAAAATGTTACCACCCAGGGACCTGGTGGTACAGGCTGCACGTGCTCATGGCTGCCCCATGCTTTATAAGATGCTCCACAAAGTTTTCTGCTTGTGGCAGTTCTTCCTCAGCCTACATCTACCTGCCTTTGCTGGGGCAGCAGGGGAAAAGATGCTTATCAGGTCTCAGCATCCTAGCAGGATGGGGCCCACCAGAGACTTTGCCCTGAAGCAGGGCTGTGTTAGGAAGGATGAATCTGTTCCCATCACCACGTCAGATGCCTGCAGTGTCACAGCTGATGCTCCACGGGGCCAGCTTGCTGCAGAAAAGAGAGCACTGCACTTAGATCTTCCTGCTGAGCATTTGTGGGTGAAATGCTTCACCAGGCCAAAGTCATCTGACATTTTTGTCGGGGGTGGGTGAAGCTAATGAATCCAGATTAGGCAGTGCGGAGGCTGGGAAGCTAGATTTCTGCTGAATATATATGAAGACAAATGTAAATTCTAAACTTTCTAGGAGTATTTTTACCCCGGCTCAGTGTTAACATGGATAAAAATAGTCACAAATTAGTGCAGGAGTAGAAAGCAAATTTGGGGCTTTTTTTTTTCCCCCCTGTTAAAACCACGCATGTATTTCTCTACCAGGAGTTAACTTCTTACATATATTAATGAAACATGGGGTAAATCATCAACAAGTGCCTTTCCCTGACAAAATAACTGCTACCTCAATTAAGTAATTAGGAAGGAAAGCTGAAGTTCAGTAAAAGCCTTTATTATTTTTTTTAAAGATAGAAAAAAGTGATTCAGTCCAAGAAACTCAGTGCTGCGAGAGGATGTTAACATCACATCAGCCCACCTCCCTTGTTCCTTAGCTCCCAAATGCTTGCAAAGGTGATGGGGAGGCACTAGCCCCATTCCACAGATGAGAAGAGTGCAGTATGGAAAATTGTGATTTCACTTACTGTCACAAAGCAAACCAGAAGCTACCCTGGGAGCCCAGGTCATCCAAGCAAATTTCCAGCTGCCATACTACTCACAAAATACTGCCTCAAGTTGTCAGTCTGTCCTTAAACTGCCAGGAAGAAGCATCGTCTCTGGTACTGATGGATATTTGACCACAGGTACCTGAGACAGGTGAAGATTCCCGCTAGAAGGAGCTTAATAACTTTATGGATTGATGTCTGGGCCATGAATCATACCTGATACTTGTTATTAGATGTTGAAAACAGCTGACTGAGCAGTGGGAAAATAAGTCCTAGTAAGGTTTAGCTGTTACAGCCCCGAGTTGTTGGGGGAAGGGCCACCTTGACAGCTGAGACTGGAAGGAAAATCCTTTTGGGGTGCAATGTTGTTGAGAAAGTGCATGTTAAAAAGAGAAAAAAAAAAAAAGCAAAGACAGACTTTTCAGAGGTTCATTTTTAAGAAGAAAATGTGGTTTAACTTCTGAGCACCTTCTGACTGCAAATACCTTTTGCTTTACTCTTCATATCCTTGGGAACCCTAGCCTTCTTCTAAGCTGTAGTTGGTACCATGAGCCCCCCTCATGGTATGACATCTTCTGCCCTTTACTCAGACCCTGGCTCAAAGTAGCAACTGTCACATCTTTGGGAGCAATGCCACCACAGGGGCTATGTCAGAACCTGGAATAAGTCCTGGGTAGATATCTGGTAACAATGCCTTTACCTCACATTCTGCCATGACTCATGGTCTTTGTTTCTAAAACACAAGATGAAGAAGACCCAGGTGGAAGAGACATCAAAACACAGCCTGTGGGCTCGGCAGTCAGAGAACTTGCGAAAAGAGATGCGGTGGCAATGGAAATGGGGAGCCCAAGATGGCAGCTGCCATGGCATCACAGTAGACTGGAATGGATGAGAACAAAAGCAAGCCAAAGCCAAGCTGGCAAGATGTGGGTGTGGGGAAGTCGCTAGTCACTGTGCTGGCCCTTGGGCAGAAAGACCGTTGGAGGAGAGAGCCTTTCTGCAGCTGAACACTGACCAGAAAGATGGACGTGACCATTTATATGAGAAACCCAAGGCCAGCTGTGGTATGGCACAGCGACGATGGCAATCTGCATGTGGAGTGGTTATGGCTTTGTGCTGTTCTTGCCGCAAGCACTCGGGACTCCTTGGAGCTGAGCCGAAAGCTGTTTATTTCTGGACACGTGCTGATCGTCCAGCTGTCAGCAAAGCCACGTACATGGTGAGGCAAACACCACCAAGCCCCTCGAGCCCCTGGCAGCCCCACTGTGCTGATGGAGGCGCTGGCACACAGCATCCTGGACCCCCAGATCTGCCATGCTTTGGGAAACCTCGAGCATGTGAGGTGCCTTCACCTTGGGAGGCGATTCGAGGGGGATGCCCACGCTCTCTGCAGAGAAGAGATGCCGTCTTTCATACAAGCAATGCCCCTGGAGGGCAGCCCCGGCTGCTGCGGGCAGGATGCAGGGCCTGGCAAAGGATGCCCGGCGCTGGGGGGGCGGTGGGTGGCTCTGGCTGGTGGCTGAGGTGCATTTCGGAGCGGCTGACTCCAGAGGGCAGCATGCCGACAGGCTGGCCCTGCCTGCCCTGCCCGCACTGCTCGCGCTGCCGGCGGGGCTGCAGCCGGGAGTCACCGGGGCGACCCGTGTTCCCGACGGCCCGGGGGGGGGAATCTCTCCCAATGTCCCTAAGCTCCTGGCTGGGCAGGCAGAGGGTGCCACACCGGTGTTACGTGAGATTATTTTACTTTCGCCCTCATCAGGGAGAAATCTGGGCTTGTCTCTGCAGGTGGTGCGCCCGGAGCTTGTCCCGAAACTGATGTGGTTGCTAATGCGACCGCAAAATGGAGGTGAGACATTTCTCTTCTGGTTTCACAGCACCACATGCCGGCGGTTACACCTGCCTCCCCCTCGCCGAGGAGTCCCCATAAGATTCCTGGACACTGTTTGCAGTACACTAAGGGCTTTGGCTGCAGATGTGAGTCCTTTGCACAACCCGCTGCTGTTCCCCTTATGAATTGAAGGTGCTTTGCTAAACAGAAAGGTCAGCTATTTTCACTGTGACTGTGGCTTGCATAAGAACCTCAACATCCTCTGCTGCAAGAGCAGCCTTAGTAACTTCCTACTGCAACACTGAATCACAATAGCTTCCCACAGCAACCAGCGGTAAAAATAAACTGGGCAAGGGGAAGTGGACAGCTTCTGCTGTTCCGCTTTCTTGGGCACACTTGAGTCACAAAAAAAAAAAGTGATGTAGAGCGAGCCGTTTATTTTGCTGATGCCGATGAAATCCACGAACGGTTCAGAGCACAGGCCCGCTGAAATCATGAAGTGTTTTGCAATGGGATGCTCATCGTGCTCAAAGTTAAGCATGTGCTCAAGTGCTGTGTTGAGTCTGTATTTTCATCAGGATTCAGACTTAGGAATTAGACTAAAAGGAGACAGGGACTCCAGCTTTTGTGCCGCTTTTGTACTGAAGACAGAGGGAAATGGCCTCCTTGGGATATTTTATGTGTTGAGGGTATATAAATGACCACTGGGGAAACAGTGGTTCTGTTATGGTTTCAGTAGTAGATCTTGGCTTTGAGAAAAGCAGAACTTGACTGGATGAAAAGTGTCTTCAAACACAATCCAGTTTGTAGTCTTTGCCTTGAGACAGCACCATTTGAACAGCACAGTTTTAAACAACATTATGACTAAAACTGTGTGTGTGTGTGCGCGTGTGCGCATGTGTGCACACATATGTTTGTTTGCGTGTGTGTGGGTGTTTTAAGGAACAAGATCTGTTACCCAAGATCCAGCCCAGGTCTTGAAATTCAGCCAGCTGGGAAAAAACCCTGTTGAGACCTAGTGAGGTTGCTGATCCTGGGAATCTGCTGGTGACACAGACCCTGGCTGTTCCCTTTGTAATGGTATTTGCTGAGAAAGTTTATAATAAGAGGTGGAAGAGAACACAAGATAGGAAAAAAAAGGAATGGGTCATCTGTCCCAGACCAGGGAGGATGATCTATTCCCCTTCCCACTCATGCCCACCGGAATTCGGAGAGCAAGACCTTGTAGGATAACCCAGGTGAGAAGGGACCACAGGAGGGCTCTAGTCAAACCTCCTGCTTAAAGCTGGGTCGGCCCTGAGGTCAGCCCAGGTTACTCAGGGCTGTGCCGAGTCAGATCTTGAAAACCAACAAGGATGGAAATTGCACAACCTCTCTGAGCAACTCATCAGTGTTTGACTGTCTGCATGGTGAAAATAGACTGCAACAGAATCAGCTCATACAAACCCACATTTTTAATGTCATCCCGCTCATTAAAAAGAGAAAGATCAAATTTATTTTGTAACAGGCACAGTTTGCATGAGGCATGGAAAACTGGTACCAGAGGACTGGTTCACAGGAAAAGGCACGTAAAAGATAGAAGGAAACCAGAAGGATGCCTCCAGTTACTTTCCTGTCTTGAAATTTTGATTTTGCAGCATGAAAGGTTTGTATTTATAGTAGTGGATACTAATAGGGAAGATAGTCTAAAAATAACCGAGGATGCACAGATAAAATCATCTATTTTGAAGCTCATTCTGAGAACGAAAGGGAATCCGGAGGTTTAATGAGTCTCAGTCAATTTTCTTTGGGAACGGTGCGTTGCTGTCAAAGACCGAGGCGGGGCCGGGCACGACCCACTCAAAACCCACGCAGGCCTCCCCGCCCCCCGGCCCGCCTCACTTCGCTGCCGCAACCTTCTACTAAACTTTTGGCTGAAAGCTGGCGGCGGGGAGGGGGCGACGGGGCCGGGCGGGCTGACGGGGCCCCGGGCTCCCCGCAGCCGGGGCCAGGGTCCGCAGCCCCCGCGCGCCTTCCCGCGCTCTGCCCCCGCCGCCGGCCCCGCCCTCTGCCCATATAGGGTGAACCCGCGTCCCCCGCCGCGCCTCATTGGCGCTGGGGGCGTGGCGGGAGGCGGTGACGCACATGGGGGGCGGGGTCTCCGCTCGGGGCCGCGCCGCCCGGTGCGTGTGCACGGAGCCGCGCCGCGCCGAGCCGAGCCGCGCCGGGCGGGGCATGCTGCCGCTCGGCCGGCCCCGCTGCCCGCCCCGCCTCCCGAGGCATGACACGCCGAGCCGCCGGCGAAGCGCCGCTTTAATTGAGGCCGCCGGGATGGGGCGCACCGCGTAGGGCAGAGCGGGGGCCGCCGCGCTCCGGGCCGCAGGCAGCGCGCACCTACGGCCGTGCGGAGCGGCGCCGCGTCCGGCACAGCGTGAGCCCAGCCCCGGCCCGGGGGAGCGGCGGAGCGGGGCCGCGTCCGGCCGCTGCGTGGGTGGCCGGTGGGCCGGGCGCTGGCGGCCGCCGCTGCCGAGCCCCATGAAAACGCAGGTCTGGGGGAGCTCCCCGCGGGCGCCCATGGCTGCGGCGATGCCGTGCAAGAGCGCGGAGTGGCTGCAGGAGGAGCTGGAGTCGGGCGGCGGCCGCTCGCTGCTGCTGCTCGACTGCCGCCCCCACGAGCTCTTCGAAAGCTCGCACATCGAGACGGCCATCAACCTGGCCATCCCCGGGCTCATGCTCCGCCGCCTCAAGAAGGGCAACTTGCCCATCCGCTCCATCATCCCCAACCACGAGGACAAGGAGCGCTTCGTCAAGCGCTGCAAGGCCGACACCGTGCTGCTCTACGACGAGGCGACCGCCGACTGGCAGGACGGTGGTGCCGCCACCTCCGTCCTGGGGCTGCTGCTCCAGAAGCTGCGCGATGATGGCTGCAAAGCCTATTACCTGAAAGGTGAGGTGCCCCCAGCCCTTCCGCCAGCCCCCTCCTGCTCCCGCAGCCCGTGGCCGGCGTCTCCCGTGTCCCCCCGCAGCCCCCGGCCGGCCCCTGCATCGCTGGGCGCCCATCCCTTGCCCAGCCGGAGGTGGCTGGGTTGTTTTCTTTCCTCGCCCACCTCCCTCTGCCTGATTTATTTTTATTTTTACACAGATACGTATTCACATCCCCCATACACTGCATCCTGCTTTAATCCCCCGCACAAAATGGTCGCAGGCTGGAAGTGGCCGGGAGCGCCCTGCTTCTCCTGCGTCGCCTCCCCGGCAGCGGCAGGAGGGACGCCCCCACCTCTGCCGCCGGGGCGTCCCCTCCGGCGCTGCCCTGTCCCAAGCCGACCCCGGCTGGGCACTGTCGCCCCCCCGCCCCGGTGGCGCCCCTCGCTCCGCTCCCCAGACGGTGCCTTGCGGCGGCTCCCCACACCGGCGCCAGGCTCCGCTCCAGCCCCTCCGCAAAGGATGGCCAGACTTCAGGGGGGCAGGAGAGGCCTCCCCTTTCCTTATTACCCCTCCCCCCCGAAAAAGCTAGCGCTTGGGTTTGTCTCCCCCTTTCCCTGGGAATGCCGGCGGCGCTGGGAGGGGGCAGCCCGGCGGCTCCCCGGGGCAGGGCGATGGGGGAGCGGGGAGCCCCGCACATGCCCTGCCGTGAGCGCCGGCGGTGATTTGGGCTTTGAGGTTGGTTGTTGGGGATTTTGGGGGGGGGAGTGGGGGTGGGATGTTGGATTGGTTTTGGCCATTTTGAAAGATCCCAGCAGGCCTCCCTCCGCAGCAGGCTGAGCAGAGCCCACAGCTGGGCTGCTGGGACCCTTCCCATCCTCCCAGTCCGGTCGCTGGGTGGCGGGTTTGAGGCAGAAATAACAGAGCGGAGGCGTGCGGGGGGAGGGGGGGGCGGCGGGGGGAGAGTGGTGAAGAAAGTTGCTACTTGCAGCTCTTTAAAAAACACTGCTGCTTCTTGGTAGACCCTTTCTGGGTAGCCGGGGGAGCCCCGGGTAAGGGGTTGGGGTAGCAGGGGGACAGGCAGGTATTCGGGGACCAGCCTTAAGGGCTGCGCTGTCCGCACAAGCCTCCTTCAAAGGTGACATGGGGGGGGACGACACACACAAACTCAGGCGTTGATCCCGGTTCCCCTTCCCACCCTGTCCGTGTCGCCGGGGCAGCCCCCCACCCCCTCCCATCCCGGTTGGGGGCTTCCCGATGGGCTCTATTGCTCCTTCGCTTTGTCTTCCCTTTTCTCTCCGCGTCGTCCCCCTCCCTGGCAGGCAGGAGCAGCTTTGAAGTTACTCCTAAGCTCTCCCCGATGGGCAGGGGAGGAGCTGAGCCCCTTTCTCTGCCTTTTTCCGGGAGCCTCGGTGGGAAATGTTTCCAATTAAAATTCCAAAATGGCTCCTCGGCGCTGTCTGGCGGCGCGGGGGGGGGGGAGGACGAGGACGAGCCTTTTTCATGAATGGATGTGGCAGGAGCTGTCTGTCCTGCTCAGTGACCCTGCCGCAACCGCCGAACCCACTAACAAAGTTTCCAGGAGGCCTTTCTAATTAAACCATTTGTCAGTGTCAGGTACCGATGGCTGAGCTCCGGTTTAATATTGCCTGGAAGGGAGGTAGATCGGTGGGGTTTTTGCTTCCCTGCCTCTGCCTTCCTTCCCAAGCGGTTGAGCCAAGGAGCTGGAGGAAAGGGCTTAGGAGCAGACGCGAAGGGTCCCATCCCTCCTCAAGCCTGCTGCGGTTTGGGTGAAGGACAAACCTGCGACACTACTCTGTCACAAAATGTGTTTGTAGTGCTAAAATAGGCGTGAGGATCACTCTTTGGCAAAACTTACGGTCTTTTTTTCCTGCTTGAAGGTGAATTGTTTTGTTGGGTTTTAGTGCCTGGGTTGGGTATGTGGTGGTTGTTCTTGTTTTATCTTTTCAGATGCAGATACTTCTGTGCATTTCTGTCTAGGTGGCATAATAGCGCTTGCCTAAACAGCCCCAGACCACTATTTCTGAGGAGCTAAACAAGGCGAGATTGTCTCTTGCCATTGATTTTCTTTTTGGATGTTTGTTTCTTTTGCAACTGAAATTTGGCCCATGTTTATCACAAGCGGTATCAAACTTTGCAAGAAACACTGTGGTTTCCCGGGACCTGTTTGCTCAGTAGCAGGCTGACCAGGGAAGATGAGGGAGCAGGTAGATGCCTTTCTTGATGTGAAGTTGAAGGTATACTAACATCTTGCTGGCAAAGACCTGCTAAGTAACATGCACATGTGGCCAGGTAGAAGGATTTTCCAGTCTGAAGAACAAAACATCTTTTTGGACTTGATGATCCAAAGGTCTCTTTCAATCTAAATGATTTTTGTCTCTGCCTGTCCCCTTTCCCTTTTTCCTTTCCCCCTTCCCAGGTGGCTTTAACAAGTTTCAGACCGAATATTCGGAGCACTGCGAGACCAACCTTGACAGCTCCTCGCCCAGCAACTCTCCCCCGGCATCAGTTCTTGGCCTGGGAGGGCTGCGGATAAGCTCAGACTGCTCAGATGGTGAATCCGACAGGGAACCCAGCAGTGCCACAGAGTCGGACGGGAGTCCCATCCCTAACAATCAGCCTGCCTTTCCGGTCCAGATCCTACCTTACCTGTACCTGGGCTGTGCCAAAGATTCAACCAACTTGGATGTCCTGGGCAAATACGGCATTAAATACATCCTGAATGTGACTCCCAACCTGCCAAACATGTTTGAGCATGACGGAGAGTTCAAGTACAAGCAGATCCCCATCTCAGATCACTGGAGCCAGAATCTCTCGCAGTTCTTTCCCGAGGCCATTGCTTTCATTGGTAGGTAGTTGGCAGAACATGTCTTTTCATACTCACTGCTTGGGAATGTGGCAAGCCACTTCCCAGCGCTGTTACTTGTCTCTGGCCTCACCTCTCCAGGGCACAGCATCAGCGCTGGCTTAGGAGCTGAGCGTCGCCCTGTCGAGGTGCTGGGTAACACTGCTGGTGCCTGCGGCCCTGGCTGGGTTCAGGAAAGCTTCCCCTTCTAGATTCAGTCCTGCTGCAGCACCGCAGCCAGTTACCTGCGAGTGGTAGGACCGGCCCCGCTGTCTCTTGCCCTTGTATGAGTGTGCGCTTGTGTGGCATGGCTGAACCGAGGTAGAGGGAAGCTGCTTTGCCTGCTTTTCTGGGAATGAGTGTTGATGGGAGTTGCATTAATGTGACTGGTGCCAGCAATTCCTTAGCCCCAAGTGTGGTTACAGTCTTGCGAGGGGGGGTGGGTGGGAGTGGTGCAGGGTGGTATTTTCCTCTGCTGAGAGGATTTGCTAGTCTAGTTGTGATCCTGCTGTAAGTTGCCCTAGCATAACTAACTCCTTGTATGGATACTTCTCCCAAGGTAAGTGTCAACACAATGAGTTAGTGATTATAATTACCCTGCAGAGCTCAGCTGGAAAAACCGCTGTGCAGACAGCCCCTGAGACAGCTTTGGCTGGTTGTGGGGAAGGGTGCAGGGAGGCAGGTCTTGTCTCCTAGGCTAGCATTCACTTTGAAAATTGCTCTCTTCTGTAAGAGGTGTCTGTCGGGCTGAGTAGGGATGTAGACTTCCAGCGTGGTCTGTGCTGTCTGCTTGTGACCGTTATTAGCCTAATCAGATCTGATTTATGGGGGATAAATGGCACAGGTAGTCGTTACCACCATTAACTGTTAAAAGACCTATGGGTTCATACGCGATTACAACTAGTGGTATATGTAAAGGAGAGGGGGACCTTTACCTTCAGACTGAAATCTGTGTAGCCTGTTTTGATGCTGCTTTGTTGCCCCTGTTTTGGACCCTGCTGCATGTGCTGGCTTGCTGTGCTGTACGGCCTGAAATGGGGCAGAGCTGTGCTAGGTCCTCTGCTGCTCTTCAGCCTTGGAAACCCTGGTTCCCACATGCTCTCCTTTGCGCCCAGCTTCTGTCCTCTACTAATACGATTGTGGTCAGAAGCAGCAGCTTCAGTGTGGCAGCAGGGACCCATCTGATATCCCGTCTGCACTTCCCACACGTGGTATTAAATGTCAGGGCTGAGGTACACGGTCCCTGCTGGCATGTGGCATTTGGGATCTGTCTGCTGCAGTCAGCCGATGTCTCTGAACACCGAACCTGTGCTTTCCAGTTCATGATAGGAAATGGAGGATTACCTCACTCTAAAACCCAACACCAAGAAATGCGACACAGGTCAGATGAAAGGCAAAAAAGTCTAGGAAAAATGTTGAATGGGGAGAGACTGGGGGGGGGGGGGGGGAGCTGGATATGGGGGGGGCGGGCATTGCCCACTGTACTGGAAATTCTTGCCTGGTCTTGGAGGCTGGGACAGAAAACCTTTTGTGGCTTGGGTCTGGATTTTGTTTTGCCTGCATCTTCTTTGCCCTTCCCTGTGCTTGTGGTGCCAGAGTGTCTCTTACCTCTGGCTTTGCCCGAGGATCCTCTTTCTCCTGCCACCTTCTCCCTCCCTGCCAAGCTCTCAGTCAAATGACTTAACTTCAAATAGGGCTGCCCAGAAGTAAGCAGCGCTGGGTACTTGCGTGCATTCAGCGCTCTCAGCAGCGTGTCCCTCTTTCAGCACTAAGATGTCAATTCATAAAGGGATCACACTGTTCTGGCTGTGCAAGAGACAATGAGTGTGTGTGTGCTTTTCAATCGGTGGCAAGGGAGGGGAAATTTCGTCGCTGTTCTCTCGCCATTTTTTGGTCCAGCCCGCATTCCTGCTCCCCACTACCATTCATCCTGAGAGTCTTCTCCAACACAAGCATTTGTTTGTAGTGAAGTGCGTTTCTGTCGATCCTAAAGAACAATTTCACAATAAGGGAAGTTCCTGCACTTCAGGCTTTGCTTAAATTGGCTTCGACTGCATTCGCGTAACTTTCCTAGTAGAATGAGGACAAGAACAGCAGAAGAGAATGGCTTGTGTGGTGCTGGGGCTGCAGCCTTGCGTCGAGTGCGCGGCATTCCCTGGTTAGTTGGTGTTGAGGTGGGTGTGCTGTGCCCCACCCCCAGCATCTCCCTGGAGCTGTTGTCTCCAGCTCCACCTGCCTTCTGTGGGTTATTCCATTTCCCTGAATAAAGGCTACTGATGCTCCCTAGGCAAGGGATGTGTTGCGAGGCTTGATTAATACTTCCCAAGCACGTGAGATGCTTGGCCTTGCTGTATGGAATGGGGATATGCAGCTTCGCCGTGCAGTGGGAATACCTCAGGAGCCCTTTGGGGAGAGATGTGGGCGTCAGAGGGACACGAGATGGTGTCACTAGGAGCAAGGGATCCAGTTCTGGCAGTCATCCTGGTCCTGGGAGCTTGCAGCTGCCACCTGGCCCTGCTCCAAAGCCACGCGTTTTTGGTGCAGAATAATAGACTCCCCCTTCCCCTTGTCTTGTTTCAGATGAGGCCCGTTCCAAGAAGTGTGGGATCCTTGTTCACTGCCTCGCTGGCATCAGCCGGTCTGTAACAGTCACTGTCGCCTACTTGATGCAAAAACTCAACTTGTCCCTGAACGATGCCTATGACTTTGTGAAAAGGAAAAAATCCAACATTTCCCCAAACTTTAACTTCATGGGCCAACTCCTGGACTTTGAGAGAACTCTGGGACTCAACAGCCCTTGCGACAACCGCTCGCCAAGTGAACAGCTCTACTTCACCACCCCCACCAACCACAACCTGTTTCAGCTGAACACTCTGGAGTCCACATGAAGGGGATGCCACCTGGTCGGGAACTTGAGCATCGAATGGCTTCTCTTGAGCATTTCAACTCTTACAAAAGTATCTGTCTTGCCAGGCAGCTCTGAAACGACTAGCTTCTCTGGGCAGAGGTGCCTGATCGCTGCTTTAAGAAGGCTAATGCCGTTCATTAGTATCCTGATCAAAGTGGTTTGAAGAGGTAGTCTTTTTACAGGGGGTTATTTAATACGGGCGATGTTACAGCGTTTTGAACGCAGCTGTTACCGGCAATAACCGCTTTCCTGGGTGCATTGGGACTGTCAGAACACGCACATGTGTGAAGAGCTACCGGGGGGTTAGCTTGCTGTGGAAAGTGAGGAGATTTATGCACTTGGAAACCTTGAACAAAAGGTGTTGGGCCAAGACTGTTTTAAAACCCAAGTTTACTTTTTTTTTTGATTTTTAAGAAAAGAGAGGGTAGATCTTACTCGAGCTTTGGGTTCAAACTCTTTTTAAATATGTAAGTTCCTGACTGTTTGTACAGACGAGGTTGCAAAACCAGTATTTTATTCTGTTTCTTGTTTGATCATTTATTATTTTTTTTTAATCAAATGTTTATATTGACCAAATGCATTTTGCACACTTTGTGAAGCCTTGGTATGTCCTGGCATATTACTGGGTACTCCAGAGAGAGATACATGCTGCTGCTGTTGTTGTTAGCATCTGGTAGGAAGCTTTGTTATGTGTGAAGGCCAGTTGGGCTTAAATGCAACCCCTTCACCACTCCTGCACTCACAATCACAAACTCTGCACTGATTCAGCCAAGGTGACTAAGCCGCAAGCTTTTTTTTTTTTTAATTCCACCCCTGCCAAAAACACTGTTTGCTATTGCCAGAGGTAAAACTTGTAGCCTCCAGAATTGGTAGAAGCATGTCTGAGCCCCACTTCGTTCTCTGCTGCCTGTTGACTGACTTAATGTCATCCAGCTGGCCCGAAACCATTCCAGCTTCCCGAGTACAGAAGGTGGTTGTGATGTTGGCGTTTCTTGTGCACACTCTATTCTTTCCCATGTGTGCGGGCTGGAGGGGGGAACACAGCGAGCGCCTGGAGCAGAGCAAGGATTGTGTAGCGGGACGGGACTGAATCGTCACGCATGGAGCGTGTGAAGGGAGTGAAGAGATGTGGAAATGATGAGTGTTGTAATAGAGAAATTTTTATATATATATGAATATATATATATTAACTGGCAAATTCTGAGATGATTGGAGCTTTCAACAGAGGTTCTGGGTTTTTTTTCCTTCCTCTTTCGAATAACTATGCCGTGCCTTCTATTCTGAGAAGACTTGTTTATATTTCTGGCTAGTGTTTGGCAAACACCTTATACCAAGCTGGGAGGGGAGGAAGTGGTAATAATTTCTGGGAGGAGGGCAGAACGGATTTGGAGATTTCTTTATTGGCTGCAATGTAGTCCCTCCTTTCTCCCCCCTCCCTCTCCACTTTAACTCTCATGTAACTGAAAAAAAAAAAAAAAGCCACGGATTTTTTCTAAATATCCAGTTTTTTGTACTTTTTTCAAGAAAAAAAATAAAAAAAAAAAATCTCCATCTGGAGGAATGTTTGACGCTGTCGCATCCTGAAACTGTTCTTTTTGTTAAAGTTGTTACCAGAATGTTGGAATGAGCTTCTCCTTGTTTTCTGTTGTTTTTTGTTTGTTTGTTCGTTGGGTTTTGTTTGCAACAACGTTGGGATCGTGGGTCATTGGAAGGGAGAATGGGCGTAAGTATGGTTGTGAGTGAGAAAATTGAGAATATCCTAATTGCATCTTACCTCATGGAGGAATTTATTTTTTCAGGGATTTTTTGACAGTGCATCTGTATTGCATTACAGCTAAGCTGGTTTGTAAAGGCTTCCTGTGCTGTTAGTGGTCGTCGTCTTTAAAGGAAAAAAAAAAAAAGATGCATCTTCTGATTAGTACAAATGAGAGCTTGTTAGTGAGGAATGGTTCTGCTTTCTGAGTTATGAAGGAAAATTAGTGACCCTATATATACTGATCCAATATTGGGACTTTGTTTATATTGCAAATAAATATTATTTTTTCTTTAAAAATGATGTTGGTGTCAGATGCTTGTCTAGCTTCTGCCCCTATAAGGGCACGCTGCTCTTATCCGTTTTTTTATGGTTGATTTACTAGTCTTCTGTGACCATGAAGAGCATTTGCTGGGCAGTGTTAGAGTGTGGTGTTTGGTTTCATGCACAGCTTAAATTTTAAGACCTGTGGTAAAATGGAGAGGGGGAGGTGGGAGGATGAGGAGAGGGATAGGGGGTATTGGATAAACCCGAGAACAAAGGACAGCTTGAGAACGAGACCAGCTTTGACCTCAGCCATTCCTCTGTGCCAAAAATAAACAGATAAACTGAAGACACTTTTGTTCACCGTTTAAGCATGGCCTACAAAGGTATGGCAAGGCCTTGCCCACAATTGTTGTGATGGCAGGCTTCATTTTGGTAGGAAGGCAAGGAGTTGTGACCTTGCAGGCAGCTACCTGATGACTTCTGGGTCTTGCAGAGAGCAGCAGCCCCCTCCTGCATCCTCAGGTGGGGAGACAAGCCCCTGGCCACAGTGTCCTGCATGGGCTGTGCTGTCCCGCTGTGCTCCCTGGCTGCGGGTGCAAGTGGTTTGTGGGGAAACCTGGAGGGGCTGATGAGGATGCTTTAGGGTGAAACGTGTCTCCAAGGGTTGGAGTGCAGCCCGGCTAAGGGAGCTGTGGCTCTCCATGCCTCTGCTCATAGCTACGTAGGACTGAGCAGGAGTGGGGTCCCCTGCTGCCTTCCCCCTCCTCCAGCTTTCCTTGTTCTAATTTAGATGGCAAGAAATTAAAGGACTATTTAATCCATTCCTGAAAGTGAGTGTGTGTATTGTCTTGTTCAAATCCTAGGGCCCAAGCACCAAAGACAACTGATTTTATTCCAGAAGGAGCTCCTGGCTGATGGGCACAGAGCCTGCTGCAGAGCCAGGGAGGTAGTCAGAGGCTGAAGCAGGAGCCAAGGGGGAGCATGTGTGTACGTGAGAATTTGTTTGTTTACTCCTTGACTGCATGATGGGAATCTATATATTGATTGAGGCCTGTTTGTAGCTCAACAAATGGAAATCTGCCTGGTATGCAGGGAAAAGAAGACCTTTAGGTTTTTCCCTGTAATTACACGGTGGAGTAGCTCTTGAGGAAGATATGAAGCCATGCTGGAGGCTGGCTGTGCACTGAAGGAGTGCAGAACAGTTTGTCATGTGTATGGCTATATTTGCTTTCATGTAATTTCCTCTTATGATTTTCTGCTAAGGTGTGGAATAGGATATTGGCAGTTAGCATTAACCCTGTAAATGCGTTTGTACGGTAGCTGAGTTGTGGCTGGCTGGAACAGCACAGCTGCTGTTTGTGACTGTGGAAGAGCTGGTGTGCAGGCAGCTGCCAGGCTGCTCCTCAGCAGGCAGCTCCCTCAGGGTACCTGATCCTAGGAGCTGCAAGGAGTGAGTGTCCTGGCACTGCTGCACTCAAAAGCCCTGTTACCAATGGAAAGAGATGGCTTGTCTGAAAACCATCCCGCCACCTGCAAGTGCTCTTTCCTCCAGGACCCAAAGGAACCTTTTCCAAGCTTCCTGGCCCTGACAGCAGGGAGCAGCCAGCCTAGCTGGTCCTCAGCCATCAGTTTTGTAAATGTCTTGTAAGTGCTTCTGGGCTTGGAAGGGTTTCCTTGGAGACCTGATGTCCTATAATTTAGTGAAGAGACAAGAAATGACATCAGGAAAGGGCCAATACTGGAGAAATAGTTGCAGAGAGAAAAGAGTGTGGGGTCTGTCTACACTCCCTTGCAGAGGCGGGCACGAGCACTAGTTGAGCGTAGGAGCATGGGCTGAGTGAGAAAGCTGGTTATGTTCAGATCGGTGGAATTTGGCAAGGAGATACTGCTTCCCACACGCAGCAGGGAGAAGCTCCTTGTTTAACCCAATGATTCCAGACAAGCTGCTTGTAAGATGTTCTCTGATGCTCTGCTCTACAAAACCAGGTAATCTACTTTGGTTCAGAGATCTGCTATCCCTGGGGTTTCACTTGTGATGCTACAGGCCCTCAGGCAACATGGGTGGGAATTTATCTCTTCTTTTTTTTTTTTTCTCCTCCTTTTTTTTTTTTTTTTATGGATGACTTTGTCGTACCTCTGATTTGAACAGTTAGAGGAACCACAGGTCCCAGGTGCTTTCAAAAAGTTTCTCCCTCCGTTTCAAGTCATGGCAAAAGCACAAAGCTCTGAACACAGGTAGAGCTAAACTTCTGCATTTCCCCACCAGGAAGCCCCGGTAGCTGATCTTTGAACACTTCCAGCAGCCCTCTGCACAGCATATCCCATCCTGCCTCCCTCCATGATGTCTGGCAGAGCCTGGCCGCTCACCACAGCTGGAGCGGGAAGGGCAAGGAGAGACGTTATTTCCTGAGCATGAGGGTGACTGTTGGCATCTTGCGCAACAGGAGAGCAAAGAGTAGGTTCCCAGGGCAGTGAAATGAGGGCTACTTGTGGTCGTTGACGATAGAGAGACAATGCAAAGGCAGGGGAGATGTACCCCAAACAACTGCAGGAGGGAGGTGTGAAAGGGTGGTGGAGGCAGCATCAGGAGCCCAATGAGCAGGACATGAGCTTGTGGAGGGGACTTGGGATTATTTGTAGCTTTCTTTTTCTTGCTTGTGTCTACCCTTACCCTTCTTTTAGGCCCTTATTTCTTGGTGTGGCATCAAACGCTCTGGGCATGATGCAAGTCAGCCTCTGCAGCTCTGAACTTGCCTGCTGTTGCGTCATCCAGAGACGCACGTGGGAAAGCAGACTCTTCCTGCCACCATCTGAATCTGGGTGCTCACATTTCCAAGGTAACCAGGTTATTTGTGGGCTGTTACTTTCTTTTTTTATCTTTTATGCGAGCAAATCAGGCTATTTGCAGTGTTGTGAAGGCATGTAAATAGTTCAGCTAATCAACACATCCCTGTATTTACAACTGACTGGCGCAGGCTGTGATAGTCATGCTCTGGGCTGCTCAGGAAGTGTGTGGAAGTGGGCTTTCTTCTGGATTTTGTGCCATTTGCTCCTGTGCTTCCTCAAAGATTTCTCTTAATCATGCTTGAGGTCAGAGAGCTGGGCTGGCCAAATGTAATTTGGGATGAGAGGGTGGGTGAAGAAATGTTCAGCAGGTAGGGAGAGCAGCTCATGGGAGTCCCATCCAGCCTCCTTGTCCTGTTCCTGCAAGTTCCTCTATTCAAGCTGCAGAGTTCCCCTTTCTACTGGCTTTGTCTTTTGACCTTCTTGCAGTGTTGCCCAGCAGCACAGGCCCAAAGAACAGGCTGTAGGGAGGCCTCCTGGAGCTGCCATGAGGTCACTACTGGATCCCCAGCCCGGGTGTGAGATCTGAGTAGGAGACACCACTGCCAGTGTGGCGTGAGGGCAACAGCTGAGCTGTGTGATGGCACTTGTATTGCACCAAGGAGGCTTGCTATGCCAGGATGGGGGGTGGGTGCTGAGGGCTGCCATGTCCAGCTGGGTGGTGTGGGCCCTAGGCTGCCACATGTGATTCAGCTAGTGACATGATGATGAAGCAGAAAACGTGCTTCTTTCTTGGGGGCCGTGCTCAAGTTTAAATGGCTGTTTCTGTGGCATCTGTGAGGTTATCTGCCTTAAACTGGTGGGAAGCTGTGAGGTGGGGAGCAATATGGCAATGGACCTCAGGGTTGCACTCTCCCTAGGATGGGCAGTGGCAGCCATTTTGTGTCCCTTTTCTCCACAGCACACCCCTTCCTGTCATGGCCGCCGCTGCCCTCAGCGGGGGGTGCCAGCTCCCCTTCCTGGGCCAGCAGGGCCTGTAGCTGAGGGGGAGGAAGAATTACCTCGGTGAGTACTTTTCCTAGCCTGGCTTTGTCTCTGCTCTCCCCTTTTTCCTTTCCAAAACACCTGAGGAGCTGCTTGTGAAACCTCAGGTGGCACCTGAGAGGACCCCAACTGGTGGTCTGGGAAGGCCTGAAGGACTTGCGGCTGTCATGGTGGTACAGAAACACGGCTGGGTTTCTGGCACGGGAGGACGAACAGCTGGGGGAAGTGGGCTCTGTGCAGCTGGCAGCAGCTGAACCCCTCAGCCTGCAATGGCAGCTGCAGTCCTTGGTGGCTGCGATGGTACTGGCACCAGCAGTCAGAGACTATGAGCTGCTTGCAATGAATTAAGTTTCTGGTGCCTCCGGGCTCCTCCCTGACACCTCCATTCTGCCCTGCTCAGCCATGTCGTGATCTTGTTTTTGGGTTGGGAGCTGGGTCAGGGCGGAAGCTGCGGTTCAGCTTTGATGGCTCAGTCAAGGGTTGGGGATTAATTATGGGTTAAGAGTTAATCATGCGGCAGGCGCAGACACCCAGGCTGGCTGTACAGCCCCAGACTGCTGGTGCCCAGACCCTGTGGGCTGTGTGGACCCCTCAGTGCTGGGGCAGTATGGGCCCCTCTCCCCTGCCTTGTGCAAGGCAAGACCACCATTGTTCTCTGGCCTTTCTTTTTTCCTTCTGGTTGTTTGTGCTCATAGATGAACTTGCACTTGTCCTTATTTGCTTTCCCTGGTTTTCTGCTGCTTTCTGTTTCTCTGGATAGTTGGGATTTGAGGTACCTTCTACCTGGTAGCTTCTCCTGCAAAGCTGTGGTCCTTCTAAAAGAGAACGGAGTCCTGGCTTTCTCTTAGAGACTTTGGGGCATGTTGGAAAGGGAGACCAGCTGTGCTGTGGAGAGATCTGTGGGGGATATGTATTATTTTTGTGCTGCTCAGTGGTGCAAGCAATCCAAGAGCACGTAGAGCCTTAAGAAGTATCTGGTGAGGGAACCAAGTATGAGTGGAGGAAGGGGAATCCAGACAGATTTATTTATTTTCCTAGTTTCTTTCCCTGGAGAAACATCTGGCTTATGTAAAGCCATTTGCTGGGTTTCTCATTGCTTTATTTTGAAAGTCTCTGCATTCAGGCACTCTGCTTTTCCCATCTCCCTGCTCTTCTCATCTCCCATCACTGCCTCAGGGGCAGATTCTTCATGATTTGGGGTTTTGCTTTTATGAAGTTTAGTCTTTGTTTCTGGCCTGTGTCTTTTTCTTTCCTTTCCTTTTCTTGTAAAGGACTGCTCTAGTTTGGCTTGTGGTTTTGCCTTGTTTTCTTCTGAGAGGTGAATTGTTGTGATAAACCCTGCACGACGTAGGAGGGAGCAGACTGGTGTGTTGGCGAGACCCTGGTCACTGATATGGCATTAGTGAAAGTCCTGTGCCAGCGAGAAGCTGAGCTCTGAGGTTTGATTGCAACACCCTAGAAGCACAGCCATTTTTCTGTATGGGAGATTTTGAATTGAAATATGTATGACGGGGTGCAGTTAGAGGGGCTGTGACTTTGGGTTTGGGAGAAGCACTCTCCTTCCTTTAGCCAATGTGGCTGTGAATCAGACCCATTATTTTATCATGCAATCCTGGCAGTGAAGTGCTTTGTACCTGGTGGAAGATTTACAGCGCTGCTGCAGTGATGCAGTTTGCTTAGGTTTCACTCTAAATTTGTCATTTCCTTTCCCTGGATGGCTGGTTCCCCACTGCTTGGAGCAGGCGGTGGTCCAGGCAGGATCACACCCCTGAGAGCCAAGCAGGATTCTCTCAGAGCTGTGCAAAGTGGGATGCTGGATGTGAGTTTGAGGTGATTCAGGGTGCTGGAGCCCACAGAAACTGCCCTCTCCTCTGACAGAACAAGGATCAGCTCTGCCATCAGCTCCATCTCCTTGTCCTCTCTGCCATTCATCACCTTTCCTCTGTTCCCATTCAGGCTGTTGCCTGTCAATGATCCTGCGCTAGAGGTTCAAGCAGGCTCCTGCATGTCTTGGCCTTGCATCCAGCTGGCAGAAAGCAGAGAGAGAGAGAGATGTTTGGGAAAGTCTTGTGTGGTTTTTGGTTTTTTTTTTTGTTGTTTGGGTTTTGAGTTTTTTGAAATTTTTTTAACAAGAAGCTTCACTATTCATTCATTCCCCAAATAGCTTTCCCTCTCATTGGATAACATCTTCCTGCTAGGACAGTCCAAGCCTGTTCTGACAGGCAGCTTATCTGCCTTGCAGCTCTGACTGCTTCCTCTGTCTCCCCTTTGTGTGGGAGGTGTTTTGTCTTTCCAAACTTCTGCTGACTTCAGTGGGCGCTAGCTTGTGCCCAAACATGTGCATTTCAGTGCTGACATTCACCACTAATTTTTATATATGACCCTGCAGCATGTTTTTCTTTGCAAAGGGAAGGACTTAAGTGGTTTGGAGAGGGGCAGGAGGATTGATGCTGAAAGTGAAGCAGAGGTTCTCCACTCAGCCTGTCTACCTCCACTGAGCGAGTCCTGCAGCAGAACATGGTGAAGGCACTAGTGCTGAAGGATGCGGTGCTGATGGGGGTCCAAATAAGGGCTGAATTGCACAAAAACTGTATCTGAAAAAGCCCAGAGCAGCCAGCTTGTTGCTTTCCTGTGTTGTCAGCTGTTCAGGCAGTTTTAGAGAAATTCCCAGTCTAGTTTTAAATCTGGTAAAAGTGGAGACAAGTGCATATGTGTGCATGAAGCAAGATTTACAAATGTCAGTATTTTTAATAAAATAAATCCAGTCATATTTGAAGCTGCTGAATGTCAGCGTGCATTTCTGATACATGCTGGCTCCCCTGGAAAATGGTGGGCCCTTGCAGCTTGTGTTGGTTGGCCAGCAAGAGATGAAGCACTTGACCTTGGACATGGGACTAGTGGTGAGTTACACACAAGAACACTTTCCCTGCCTCAAGCGTTAAGATCAGGCTCTGATCTCTGGCAGTCCAGAATAACTCCCAGATGTCACTGTCCTGAAATAACTATGAATGAAACTCTGGATGATGGTTGATTTTCTTGAATCTCCAAAACGTCTGTTCCTTGTGGAGATATGTTTGGTTTTGTCTATGGAGTTCTTCACTTTTCTCCCTGAGTCATGGATACTTCCTACTGGCCATGCAATGCCACCATGTGTCCAGTGCTACTGCGTGTGCAGTGGAGGCCCAGGGATGTTTGTAGGTCAGGGATGACAGATACTCAGCAGGACTCATAGGTGCTGTTATTTAATTGCATTCCAACAGCAGCGAAAGCAGTAGCAAGAGTAATAAATTATAATCTTCATTATTAAGATGACAAATGCCACCCACTCATTACCTGGCTTTAACCACTCTCATTACTACCCAGTCTTTGTGGGAACTAATCTTGCTGCTCAGTGTCCAACTTGTTCAACTTAATACCATTATCTGAAGCAATCGGCTGCTCCTTGTGAAAGAAGAGGAAGGTGCTTTTCCTGAGGCTTGTTCTCTGGGTGCTGAAATGTGGGTAGCTCTGGGGTGGAGGAGGCTGAAGGAGCACTTTGCAAAAGCATGGTGTGGCTGGGGGGCGAAGACTGAAATCCACAGGGACAATCTGGCAGAGGGGGCTGGGAATGGGTGGCAGGATGAAAGATTGTCGCTAGGGGGAAAAGGCTACACTTTGTTTATCTCCCTAGGACTGAGGAATAGCATCCGGCAAAGGGATATTAGGAAGAGCCACTTTTTTTTTTTTTTCCTCTCCAGATGTTTTCCAGGGTTTGGGAGCAAGCTGGGTTGCTGAGTAATGACAGTTCTCTTTATGGCTGCTCCAAGCCCCGGGTGTTGCAGGAGGAAGTCCTGGTAGTGTTTCTGTGGGGACTTGTTCAACTTCCCCCAGGAAAAAGAAATTGAGCTCCAGGAATTTCTTGCAGTGATCTGGCATAGCTTGAGTTCAGCAGAGTCAAGGATGCTTGGCCAGAGGAGCTCAGACTCCTTGGTGCCTGGCTGCTGCCACTACATTGTGTCAGTCTGTACTAAATGTTAACGACTGCTCTGTGCCTGGGGTGCAGCTGTTCTCCTTTCCTCACTGACACAACTGGGAGCCTTCCTGGGGGGGGGAGGGGGGGGGGGTGTTGAGGCCTGCAAGCTGAGGAGTTGGGCTGAGAAAGCAGATGGGAAAATAGGTCTTTTTCAAGATACTCCATGGGTGGCTGGACCCTGGCCAGCCAGAGGTCCTATTGTGCTCTCAGGGTTTCTCAGGGATATCTCATGGGGGTCTCTAATGGGTAAATAATAAGCTGAAAGATTGGAAACAAAGACTGAGAGGTGAAGGGCCAGCTTTCCCAATGGAGAATTGACATCAGTCAAATGTGACAACGACCTGTCAAAGGCCAGAGCTGTCCAATGTGTCTGTTAATGACAAAGACAAATAAGTGGCAGATGAAATTTGCTGCTGACTATTCAGAGCAGCAAAACCCAAAAGCTGCACTGAATAGCTGTAGGAAGTCCTTGCAGTGTGGAGTGATGGAGTTGCAGCATATGATGCTGAGGAAAGCAAAGCAATCCGGGGGGGAGAAGGAGCCATCTTAATCTAAAATGCAGTGTGATAGGCTCAAAATGGGGTAATGTCACATGGGAGAGAGATCTCAGAAGCGCAATTAACTGGACTGCAGGAGAAGGGCTTGATTCTGAGTATGATTTAAAAAACCCAAACCCAATCAGCTTCTAGGGAAAGAGATGAGAACAAACTGTATAAATGTACTGTATGAATCTGTGGTGAACCAAAGCATTTATGTAGGTTTGGGGGAGACTGGAGTAACTAATGCAAGAAAAAGCCATTGAGTGCTTTCAAATGTCAATATACAGTCTCTTGTTGAGGAAGTCCCACAACTGCAGATAGCTGGAACCTGGGAAAGCATTGAATGAAACATAGCTACGTGCTTGGCCTGCTTTTATGCTCTTAGGTGCTGCTATCAAGTACCATTGAAGGCAGGACAAAGTACAGGACGATGCTTGATCCAGCCACAGTTAGTGTCTCTGATTCCTCTGCTTTTCCAAGATGCTGTCCTGGAGTAATAAGCTATGTGTGGCACACTGCAATAGTGTGTGTGAGGAGCTTTTATGGAGGCTGGAGATATTGCACTGTCTTTCCCTCTGTTCAGTGAAGAGAGCTGCTGAAGTACATGTCTGGAGGAGAAAACTCCTGAGGTTATTGTACATCTGTTATCACACAGACATTGCAATATAGTGTAGGACAGCTGAAGCAGGGAGAGAGGCTTTGTACCAACAGAAATACGTTGTTCTTCACCAATTCCAGTCACTCTGAAACGAATAGTTTCCTCAGGGTGATGGGAAGCTGTTGCCTGGGTCAACAATCCTGCCACTCGTCTCCTCTGAGGAATGTTTGGGCAAGAAACCAACTCCAAAAGGATTCACTTTCTTTGACCTGTCCTCTCCCATCACTTAAGTACTGTGCATCTGGTTAGGAAGAACTGGATGACATGGCAGTAGCTGGATGGGCCACAGCAACTCATCCTGCCCTCAAAGCCCCTGTGTGCTACTTTAACCCACACCACAGCGGGGCGAGACACTGTGTGGGAGTGTGAGACAAGTTCCTAATGTTCCTGTTGATCAAATGGCCCACTGAGTCTCCTGATCTGCTGCGGTGATAAGTCATAACAAGGACTCTCTCTTAATCCTCATTATCCTCTGTAGGTGCTTCCTGCCCACATACACTAGATATTTCCTCTCAACAGGGAGTAACCTCTCTGGAAGATAGGATCAGATTCCCAGGAACCAGGCTGTAGCAAGTGTAGTAAGAGTGAAGGAAGAATGAGGAAACTGTCCTAATTTGAGACTAATCTTATAAATATAGGGCTGGATACAGACAATAGGAAGAGAAATGCCAGGAGAGCTTTAGCATTTGGTCAGGGAAGGATCATTTTTTGCCAGGAGTAGCCTTAATTGTAAATTATGATGTGGTAAAGTTGTTGTTTGATCTCAGTTTCAGCAGAGGGGAAGAGACAGATTCAGCTTTGTGTCACCAGAGGAGTAGCCTGAGAAAAGCACAGGCAAAAATGTCTTTAAAAGCAATTTTTTGTCACTTGTCTACCGATTCAAGCTGCAGTGCATGGATGAAGTGCTTTGTTTCTCAGTTTTGATTTGGATAAAACACTAAATAAGGTGGATAAAAGGGCTGTGTGATTTTTCCTGAAGCAGATGTGCTGATATACCCATTGGGTATTTAATGTTGCATGGCATTTCTGAAAATGCAGTAAACCACTTTTTTTTTTTTTTTTCTAGTATAAGTGGGTTGGTGGGGTGGGGTGTTTCTTTCCCCTACCTAGGCCCATAGCTGGAGCTTGTACCAGTCAGAGTTGGCCTGTCCTTCACGCTCACCTTTCATGTGGGCTGGGTGGAGTGTGCTGAAGCGGTTTGTGATGGGAAGTTCTCTATAAATAGTTGCTTTTATGAACCTTTTTAGACAACCTGTTAAAATGAAGTGTTGCCTCCTACCTGTCCCTGACCTATCCACACCACAGCACCATGCGCAGAGCCCATGATGTCTTTGTGCATTTCATCTGCCAGCAGGGTGAGAGCATGCACGTTTGTGAGAAATGAATTGCTTTTACAGGGGTGGGTGAGGGTCCATAAGTGCATATTCATCTGCAGCTGGTATTCTAGCATGATCCCATAACCATTCAGATGACTACAATGCAACAAGGTGTGGACACTGGTTGCTCATCCCCACCCTGAAGGTGGTGTTGCAAGTTCCTGGAAAATGCTGTCATGTCCTTGCGGGTTTGGACTCGTTTGGCTTTTTACTATCCATTCTGTTCACAAGTGCTTGGTGGTGTTGCTGTTTTATTTATTGCCCAGCTCTGGGCTGATCACTGCTGCTTCCTTCAGAAACTTTACAGGCCTTGTCTTGGACCAAGCTTGTGAAGCTACAGTGATGTACAAACCCCCTGCTGCTTCCTAGAAACTTTCTGTCTCTTTTAAATGGTTGGGCTTGGACAGGAGATCTCACCAGGCTTGGCCTAAGACAAATGGTGCAGTAATTCCCTGTCCCAGGCTTCCTGTATGAGTTAGGATAAGGCCTTTCAGCCATCTATAGGCCATCTGTATCTTAGTTTCCTTCTTCCTGTTGTTTCTGGCCCTCCCAGGATAATTGATTTCTGCCTGAAAGTCAGCATGCCACATGGACTTCCATTCCTTTCCCAGGTGACATTTTTTTGTTACTTTCTCTTCACTGTAGCAAGTTATGTGATCTGAGGGTTCTAATTTATAATAAACAGTGCACAGTTTGCCTCCAGTGGCTGGTATGGTGGGTATTTTTGTTTGTTTTTTTTTGTATCTTTTGTGGTGTTTGTGTTTGGTGGGGGCTTTTTTTGTTGTGTTTTGTTGTGGTTTTGTTTGGTTGGTTTTTGTTTGCTTTTTTTTAAAAGAATTGATGCACTTGGGTTCTGTTTAAGATGAACTTTGTCAGGGAGCAGGGCTGGCTCAGAGGACATACACAGTGGTGTGGACACACCAGATCCTCCTTTGTGTTGTTTACTTTGATAAAGGGTTGCTAAGTAGTGCCTACAGGTGGTTGATGCAGCTGGATAGTGAACAGAGTGTTTGTAATTGCTTCTGCTATCTTCTGGGATATGCTTCCAGCAAGTCATGACACCTGGTAACGTGCTTGTAACATCTATTAACCTTGTAATTTTATAAGTGGAGCTTTAATCCTGCCTGGTTTCCAGTCAGGTCTGGAAACACTGACTGTGGCACTCCATGCTTGCTGCTAAAATGCTGTGCCTGGTTGCTGAGCTCACTGGATTTTGCTGCCTTTGCTGTCTTCTCCTCCTTGCCTGATGCTCCACTCCTTCACACAGGTCAAAGCCTGCCCTTGTCTATAGTTTTCTTCCAGAGTCCTTTACTAGCATGGGTAGTTGCATGTTGATCCTTTGTGCCAGGTGCTGCTGAGTGATATTTTCCCCTTTACAGATGACACATACCCTGCAGTGAAGAGCTGTGGGGCTGAGGGGGTAAGTGTTCCAGCAAAGGCCTGACTGGTGTGGTGAGGCACTAGAGTTTGGGAAGGTGGAAGTACTGGAGCGAGAGTTTAGGCTTGCTGCAGAAAGAAGACAGATTCAAGAGCTCCTGTTTTGTGTGTCCTGTTGGGGTCTGGTCTGCTGAAGGAAGGGGAGTCCCTGTGCTGCTGGCTGTGGAAGGCACCCACCCACCACAGGGTGCTCAGCTAGGCAGAAGATGGATGGAAAGGGACATCTTGCACAGGCTATGAGCAGACGCTGGACTGAGCCACCAATTTTCTGGTTTTGGCAGAGCAAGATTGAGCTCTGAGCTTTTAACAAACCAGCTTTCACCTCATGGCCCAACCTTCTTCTCCCAAGGCCTGCTTTAGGCATAAGGTGTCATGCCAGAGTACCCAATTGCTGGACTCCTGATCCGTAGCCTTCCCCACCTGGGAAGGTATCCCCTGGAAAAGTGCAGGGAGCAGCGTCCTGCCATTTGGGAAGCCCTAAAGAGGAGAGGAGGTGCAGAGCACACAGAAGGATCTTGTGGTGGGGTTTCAGGACAGGCTGACTTCTAGGTCCAGCTCTCGGGCAGCCCTGGTAAATGCTCTTTGCAGCACTGGGAGGGACTGGTGTTAGTGAGCAGGACAGGGTGGATGCTTTATGCCAAACTCTCACTTGTCTCCTTTCTCCTTAGAGCATTATTCATTGATTAAACTTGCTACCAAGGCAGTTTTGGTGGAAGTAACCAGTTTACAGAAAGTGGAGGCCTTTCCTGAGTGAGCACCTAGCCTTGGGGTTTGGGTGAACTGCCATGTTTGGAAGAGCACAGTGGGGAAAGCAGGGAGTTTTGTTGTGTGTTCTATTAACAGTCACTGCTGACAAGAACACGAAGCAACAACCACCACCAAAGAGCAGAAAGCCAGTTGTAATTAGCTGCAGTCACATGCTCCTAGTGACCAAAGCAAAGCTTTGAATGGAGAGCACAGCTTACCTCTAGCCTGTATGTCTTCCTCTTTCCTGGCTCTAAACACGACTTCAGGTGTGTGGCTCCAAAATAAGCACTGAGAGCCGGTTTAGGGTGGATGCCATCCTTGCCCTCCACTTTTTTCAGTACCCTCGTCAGTAGGGACGTGATCCCAGGCAGCACCCCTGTGGCACAGCTTTGTGTGAAATAACAAGCTAGCAAGTCCTGACTCCTTGTTTATATTTTGGTGAAGTTTTTTATCGTGTTTCCTGCAGACACAGACTAAGAGGAACTGGTGGTTCTGCTGCTGGCATGCCTTTCTGATAAAGGCCAATGGCTTTTAGCAAGCCTCATGGCTCCTGAGTTGCCATCGGGTCTCATTGTATCCCCTTTGGCTGCTTGACGTGCCTGCTGCTGTGCCTGCTGGAAGACAGGTGCCTTCTGTGCAAGGGATTTATAAGAAGTCACTTAACCTATTTGCTTTTCAGTTTTATAACCCTTACTCTGTTATTTTATTCTTTCTCTGCCCCAGAAACCTCTCCTTTACCCTCCCCAAGTAGAGAATATTTGCAGGAATCTGTAATTTGTTAATTGAAACTGCTTCTTGCTTTGCATGGGAAAAAAAATGCAAACTACTACTGCAACACAATGGAAGTGTAAACAGGAAAACATATATAAAAGACTTCATTTTGGAGACATACTCCCTCAAGAATGCAAAATATTCTAGGCCTGGAAGGTCTGTGAGTCAAGTATCAATTGGTGTGATGTACCAGAAAAGGAAATGTTATTTAACTTTTTTATTTATGTCCAGTAGAGCTCCATGAAGCCTTCAGGGAGAGAAGGAACTCAGAAGGATTCAAAAGGAAACAGCACATAGGGCTTCTGGCTGTGTATGCAGCACTTCTTAAAGAGTTTCATGGGAATGTTAGTAGTTTATTCTCAGCAGTGTTTGCAGAATGGGGCTCTGTAATTTGGAAACTTTTGCATGACTTTCAAATTTAAAATAAAAAAGAAATCTGGCCTAGATTTTAAAAAGTGACAGTGGAAGTTCCCCCAAAACCAGTGGTGAGATACTCCATAAACAGTGTCTAGAAAATCAGGTCCCGTAAGGCTGTTTCCACTTGGAACCCAAATTTAATAGGCGATTTAGGTGATCTTATATTTGAAAGTCACCATGTGATTTGAGCAACCAAAGGAATAATTTGTGAATTATCTGTTAGTTGAAATATATTCATGTAAACCAAACACTGAGTAATTGAACATAATGAGTAAAGTCACCAAAACTGAAGTCTGTTCATAGCTAATTTGTAGACTGGTGAGGGGCCTAAATCATCTGATGAGCATTTGGTTCCAAATTGTACACCAAGCTCTAGTGTCCAACTGCAAAAGAGCAAATGTTTAGTTAAGCTCAGCATTGATGTTATATGAAGATCACATCTATTTTTATTAATCTTTTTATTTGGAGAAGACTTCTGAAGTCTTTGGAACTTTTTTCATTTGTTTTTTGTGGGATTTTTTAACCCCTTTTGGCAGGATGCCAGCAGATCAGAGCCAGACAGTTATCCCCTTTGCAGTTGGTCAGACAGTTAACAAGCAGTTTGTTTGGTCTGGAAATTTGGAGGGGTCCTTGTCTCTGCTGCACTGTGATCCTGCCAGGCAGGACAGCACTTTTCACTTCTCCAACCTGAATTAGGGCAAAGGGAGAACAAACTGTCACTATGAGCTGTTCCAACCAACTCCCTTCTTCTGTCAACTGCCAACTGTGATTTTATGTTTAATTATTTGCATTACATCATTAGTCCTGTGCTAGGTGTTGTATGAGGCTAATGATGTAAAACCTACATTAGGTTTAGACACCGTACAAGCTTCCCTGTAGGGCATATGGGCTAAAGTGTTTGAAGTGCTCAAGGAGGAGAAGCTGGCAAAATCTCCCCTATCCCATCCCCTTGGAACAGTAAGATATTTAACATATTCATTTAGCTTGCTTATTAAAACAGAATACTCTTTTTCAGAAGTACATCACTTCACTGATTAGAAACTCCTTTATGCTTTCTGTGCTTTGCATCCAAGCAGGACATATCTGAGGGAGACCCTGTTAGCAGTCAGCTGTGCTTTTCCCACTGAAGCAAGCCCAGGCTGGGCACCGAGGCAGGTGGTTCAGGGGTACATCAGATCAGTTATTTAGAAACCTTGGACAAAGCAGAATGCATCGGTGTCTTGGCTCTCCAGAGTCTACAAGTCAAAGTATCTTCTGAGGGTGCCTGGTTTATAAGCAGATCTCCTCCCTTCCAGAGCTTGTGGTGAGGGCTGGCTGCTTGTTATTGCCCTAATGTTATTTCTGCATCCTCACAGCCTGTGTGTACATGCATATTTCCACTTGCTCTTTTATCATGTTCTCCTTTCTGAGCTTCCCTTTAGACTGTTGATAAACGGTCTATGTTGCTTAATATGGGTGTGAGGGTGTTGGGTTTTGGAGAGTCTGGCAGGGTTTCTTACGGAGTACTCGGATGCACAGGAACTATTAAAGTGTGGTCTTGTGGTCTAACAGTTGGACCTGCCAGCTGGTATGGTGGGGATGAAACTGCAAAAGGATGTTCTGTGTACTAGTAGTAAACCTCTGAGCAAACGGCATTAGGAAGGGGAATGGGCAGCGCTAGTGGCAGAGGAGGGACAGTCTGACTCAGAGAGCCCCTGCCCTACACTCACCAAGTCTGGTTGGAGAGGGAAGTAATTTACTCTCTTGCCTCTGTTGGTGTCTCTGCCCTCCTGCTGTCATATGGGGCTGTGTGTGTCATGTCCGTGGAAGCAGAGCAGGGCAAGACAGCAGGTACCCAGATACCTCACTCCACAGTCCTGTGGCCAGACTTGTTGAGCCCAGTTCTCCGTCACCTGAACCAAGCTTGCCTTAACCTGGTGGAAGGGAGGTCAGGGACTGAAGCTGGGATGTGTCCTTTTGTTCCCACAGCTAGGCGTACACTGAGAAACCCAGGAGCTGATCACACTCCGCTGCTCTGGTAGGAAATGCTTGCCTTTTGCCCCTCTCTGGAGTGGTTAAGTCTGTTTGCACTGAAAAATGCTCTGCCTCCGAAAGAGGAAATATGGGCCCTGTTTCTGTGAGATGCTGCAGGGTGGCCAAACATCCTCAGCAGATAGAGATCATGTAATTCAGGTGGACCACTAAACTTTTAGGCAGCAATTAGGACTTATGCAGTAACTCTGAGTCAACTAATACATCTGGGTGTTGCCTTGGCATACTTCCGATGGCAAATCCTTCCTGTGTAGGCTTGATGTTCTTACATTCTCCTCTGGCCTCCCAAGTTCTCCCCTTGGAAACCTGATCAAAAGCCTGTGGTGATGCCAAAGGGAGATGTCCCATTGAATTCCCTGGCTTTCCTTTGGTCCTCTAGACCTGCAGATGATCCCAGGTGGTTTCTTTGATGCCTTCTTCCCCAGTGGATGAAGTAATTATGACTTCTGTGCAGCAGGCTAATAGCTCTGAAGACTTTAGTCAGGCTGATTAACAACAACTGTGTTTTAATAAAAAATGTTCTGGCAAATCCTTCTGAATTACAGCCCTAATTACTCTGCAGCCTGATGTGCATCAATTGCAAAGCTAATAGGATCACCTGAATCCAGTTAATGAATCCTCTGTTATGGCTTGCTGTGACTCACAAGATGTGTAGTGTTTCTTCTGGTCTCCCCTGCCCTGCTCCATTCCCTGGTGAATATTTATGCTCTGTATAGCCAAAGATAAGGGGGTGTGCACCTAAACTTTGAATGAATTAACTTAAATATATGTGTATCCTTCCTATCATTATTTCAAGGGACTTGTAAGGATCAAGAGCCTGGGCTTTGTACTTTGGTCTCAAGGTGAGTTCATTCAAGAAGTTACTGGTAGCTGCTATTGCCTGATTGCTGTTTTCAGGCTTACAGGTTTTGGTGAGAAATCTGTTCAACCCTGATCTCTGCTTCCCTGGTAGTAGTCTGCATCTCTGTTAGAGAACAGAGTTAGGAGAAACATGCTTCATCTTTGCTAGTATTTTTAAGGTAGTTTATCCTGTATCAGGAAAAGAAAAACCATTAATCTGAAAGTAATTTGTTGTGTTGGAAAACTTTTTCTTTCCATTTCAACCCTTTATATGTAAACTTGCTTATGCTCCCTGGCTGCCTACCCCCCTTCAAAAGGAAAAATGTGTATTAACCCCACATCCAAGTTCTTCCATCTTTTACAAGGTTGTAAACTGGCTATCTGGGTTTGGAAGGCTCGGGACTGCTCAGGACTGGGCCCTGGGGAAGCAAGAGAGACCTAATGGTGCTTTTGGTTTTAAGGTGTCTTTTTTTCTTTTACCGGTGGAGGGTCTAGATAGTTTGGGGCTTGTTGGCAGACTGTTGTGTTAAAGGTTTAGTCTCAGTCAGGGATAAAGGAGGGTTGTTTGAAAGTGGCCTTTCAAAACTTCCCTCCTTGTTGGCTTCTTGTTCTAAATGTACTGTTTCTTACATAGATTTATAGGATTAATTCCTTGTTTAGGCATACTATAAAATGTGCCTCTAACCATGTACCTTATAACTGCCATAATAGCAAGGAAGCCTGTCTGACGAATTTAGTGGCAGGAAGCAAAGTAAACATCTAAAGGATGTAATAAAGAGATCAGGTGGGTAGGACATGGCAACATACCAGAGGAAAGACTTGACACTAGCTCCATTTCTGGTCCCATAGCTCCAGTGCTGTCCTTCACTGGGCAAAATGCAATGAAATAGTTGTCTTAAAGTGTTCCTTGTTGGGGCTTGTGTAAAAGCCCAGCTACAAGTCCTGGGACTGGAGGGGAGGATGCGTGGAACAAATCTTTCTCTTTCCCACTACTCACACCACAGCTGATTTCATATACGGGTCAAGCTGAAAAACTCCAGCTCATTGTGAATAGAGGAGTTAGGAGGGGTGTTAGTAGAGGATATTGGACTGGTTGTTTTCAGAGGCTTCGTTAAATCTCTGTCTAGGAACTTGAAGACCTTGGGTAACAGGGAAAAATGCTAAATGATTCAAATGTTGCAGTAGAGAGAGATGAATGAAGTTACAAAGGAACTGTACAAATATTTATTGCATTCTGGCAGCAGATTTCAGACCAGTCTGTTACAGCTGGGGGGAGGGTATGGCACTGTTGGTTTTGGGTGTTTTTTTTTTTTTTTTTTTTTTTTTTTTTTAAGCAGAGTTTAGAGGGAAAAAATAAATTCTTGGGTGATATTTGGAAAGAGGAACAAAACCAAGCCAAGCAAATCTACTTGTAAATAAGACAAGGAGGAGGAAAGCAGCAGAGGTGGTGCTGGAGGATTTGTGTTGCTTTCCTGGGCATTAAAAGTGTAGTATCTCTGTGGCTGCTCCTGCCTAGCTGGGACACACAAAAAAAATTGTTGTGAATGATAGCCTGAATGTGGGAGGAAAGGAGTGCAGTCTATCTTGGATTTTTAAATACTATGGTGTCAGACTTCTGCATGTCTGGTTCTCCCCAAAGTTCAGGGCCTGCTCTTTGAAGGCTCCTCTCACTTCTTGTGTTTACAAGCATTTATCCTCTGTTCTCTGTGCTTGGCTTGGTAACTAGGAATGGATTAGGAATGTAGGAGCTGTAGCAGATGTAGGGTAGATGCTGATTTTAATTGCCTGTGGTGGGTGTCTTTTGTTGTTGTTTTTGTTTACCCATTTATTCCATAAAGAAGAAAAACAATGTGTTCTGGGGCTGGAGCTAGTTTGGCTCTGACTGAGATACTGGGCACCTTAGCAGTGACATTAGCTAGGTGGCCTGGGGAGAAGGGGCACGCTTGTGTTCCTTCAGTGCCTCCCAGAGGGTCAGATAGGTTTTCTCATGGTGGATGGGAGGAAGTCAGTTCTCACCTCCTCCTCGGAGAGAGCAGAAGTTGGCCATTTCACTTACATTTGATAAATATTTGCATTTTTGACATTTTGGAAGCTGCGTGCAAGAAGATCAAAATTCAGTCTTGTAGGCTTTTGGGGAGAGTGAGAACTGGCTGCTTTCCCTTATGTCGTCTGTGGGATTGCTTCATGTGGCTGCTCTGTGCTTGGGCAGCACCTAGCCCTTCCCTAGAAGATGCTCCAGGCCCTCGGGAGCTCCCTATAAAGGAGCTGGCCATGAAGGAGCATGGCCGTCTGCTGGGCAGGAGCAGGCCTTGGGGACCAGGAGGGGATGGAGTTTCTTCCTGGCTCCATCTAACATCAGCCACCTGGCTTCAGTATCTCAGTGTGACGGCCAGGGATGACAGACTATGGCAGAGCAGCATGTGCTTGGTGCTGCCAGTAAGCAGCAGACTCTGTCTTTGCTCCGCCTTACAATGGCAGACCAGACCCAGCCTAACACCAGCTTTGCCGGTTGCTAGCACTGAATCTGTCCCACTTGACTCCTGCTCCCAGCAAGGCTGGTGGGGGAGCTGTCCCAGTGAAGCCCCGATCTCCCTCTCTCAACCTACTGTGGGGAGGCTTTGGCATGCCCCCGAGTGGGACAAAGATTTAAAATCCTTACCCTAACCTATGGGGAAAGTATTCAGGAGGCTTTCATCTTTGGAGAATGTGCTGGGTCCTCTGGATGAAAGAGCTATTATTTACCTATCAACAACATAATCCCCCTCCCTCCTACAGATTGCAGGCAAGCTCCCGGGGCAAACGGCACTGTAATTAAGAACAAATATTTACTATGAAGGACTAGCTGAGGCCTGGCTGGGCAAGCAGCCATGAGCCTTGTCTGAACTTGCCTTCTGTTTGTTCCCCTTTGAAAGCAAGGAGTCAAAGTCTTTTGTCAGAGGAGTGCTTGTGAGGCACAAGATGGTGGGTTAGGCCTTCGAAGCAGCCAGGAGCCATCAGGCTGTTTGTTCCAGGCCTGGGAAATCCCCCATAAGTTGAGTTACTTGCATCTGGAGGCACTTTGCTTTTCTGTTATGGATTGCTCTGATGCAAGGGAAGGTGGGTACAGAGAGAGGCCTGCATGTGGGGACTTCAGCTGACGCTGTCTGTGGAAATACTTGTCTGCTTTAAAATCATGAATTAATTTAGGCTTCATTTGCATCTACTTTCCCTTTTAATTTCTGTTGCAATTCAAGAGTTTACTTCCCAGGACTCGAGCTCTGGTGTTTAAATGCAAGGGTTCTTGGCTACTGGAGAAAGCATGCCCTTCTAAAACTGCTGGGACTGTTTCACAGCTGAAACTCACAGCCTACTCACCTGCCCTCTGCCACTCTGATCAACAGCAAGGAGGGGTGACAGGGATCTTGCTCATCTTCTGGCAAGGCTCGGCAAGCTGAAATTTAATAAATAAGTCAATTGTGAGTAATAGGAACAATTGCAAGGATGTGGTGTGTGGTTCAACCAGCTATCACTGCTGTGGTAATGCAACAAGGCATGTGATTAGACTGGGAAATTGCTGTAGCAATACCAAGATTTGCAGCATGAGCCCCAAAGAAGGAGTAGATGTGGGAGATGTACACAGACACACAGAGCTTGCAAGAAGACTGAGCAAAGTGTCTGAACAAGGCCAGCATCAGCTTCCAGGGTACTGAGGAAGCCACAGAAGTAACTGGAGAGGTGCCCCACAGCATGCTGATGTGTGTGTATGCTATAAAACTCAATAGTTGCAGCTTGTCAGAGTTTTTGAGAAGTATGTCACCAGCCGGTCTGATTTAAGAGCATTTTTTTGGTTTGTTCTTCCTTGTTGTAGGGATGGTCATCTATTCTCAGCAGTATAACAGCTGAAAATGGAGTTCATGGATGCCTCTGCTCATAGGCTGAGCCTGACCTGCCTGGAGCTTTGATCTGTGAGAGCCACTTTATATATTGGATAACCTCTTTTGGGTTTTTAAGGTAAACTTCTTTACTTCCAGACAGAAAAGTTTATTTGAGGCTTCACTCTGGATGACATGTCTCCTTTTGTTTGGGAGCTTAGATGCAACACCAGGGAGAAGGCAGGGATTATCTATTACACAGGGTCTTGGAAGAGGGCTGGGAAGAGGAAACATGCTCAGCCATGAGCTAGGAAGTCACAGAAAAGCAAAGAAATGAGCTTGAGAGGCTCTGCAGACTTGATATCAGTGCTCCTTAAGAAGGCAAAAACAGCTTCAGCAGTGCCTCATGCTGTGACTTTATCAGTGCCCACCTGCTGCTTCAGCCCATTAGATGTGTGCAGGGAGGAAGCGGCTGCACAACCACTCCAGCTTTTGTGCTGTGATCTATATCTTAATGCTGGCAAACCCCAACTAAACCCATAGCTTCAGTGGAACAAACCTTTCTACTGTTTTTGTGTTAAACCCACACCACCCTGGTTCATGAGAGTGTGCGTTTTTTGGCTTGGGTGTCCAAAATAAATGCCAGAAAAATAAATGCTATCAAGTCTCTGGTTTGGCTTCAGCAAAGTTGTTGTCCATTCCAGTGTGTCTCATGCATATGGGCTGTAGGAGGGGAGCCCTGCTTTTGTCTTTTTGCCAGCGAGCCAGACACCTAGCCTCTCTCTGCCAAGCCTGTGAGAGTTTTACTTGATTTCTAAAGGGGAGGGTGCGGTAAAGCGTCCTGGAAGATATGCTGTGCTTTCTGAAAGAAAAGTAGGCACTGAAGTTCTGGTCAGAGAAAACATAGGCTGGTTCTTTGGGGGAATGATTCCTGCCTTGTTTTGTTGATTCCTGTCACTGCTGCTCTTTCATGGTCATGTTTGCTCCTTGGCAGGTTGAGGGACACGTATTTGTCCTCATGTCCTCACATGAGTACTGTGTCCTGAAATGGTGAGTCCAGCTATAGAGTGTGCCTGCAAGCATTCCTCAGATGAGGCCTTGTTTGCCTTGGCTAGTGTAAGATCCTGAAGCCAGATAGATAGAGGCCTCCAACATCCTAGTGCAGCAAGCAGTAATCAGGACTGGGGACACTTTTTTAAAATTGTGTTTAAGTGTTTTGTAGCAAGGACAAGTCTGTCCTGGGACTATATTTACTAGAGAATTCCCTCATTTCTTTAAACTGTTAGAGAGGTGGTTGTTGAAATGCCTCCTACTTCTGCTCTTCCCTGCTAGTTTAAAGACAAGTTTAGTGATTATCATTTGAAAAGGACCTAAGAAAAGAACTTAAGATATTCTTTTCCATCTGATATTACAAAGAGACTTTAACACCTCATCTCAGAAGACTATCAATTGTATTGTGTCTTTTGTGACAGTTACCAAATAGACTAGGTGTTTCCTAGCTTGCAGGTACACACATGATGTTTTGAGATGGAGCACATGAAAGGAACCTGAGGAGACTCTGAAGATCTCCAGAGGTGAGAAGGAGTTTGCTGCAGCCCGCACAGTTCTGCATGGTGCTGGTGAGGAAGAGTTAACTCGCTTCTGTCTGAGCTGAGCCTGGAAGCAGAGGCTGATTGGCTGAACATTGGAAATCCTCTCTTCATGCCAGGTGTAACAGGGATCATCTGGTAAAAATGTGTGTCTGCCTGAGACATGTCTGCCTTAGACATGCATTAGCACGAATGGAGTTTGCTGTCTGCTGGAGGAGCCAGGTCCCCAGTTGAGCAAAGCCTAACGGAAATTGGATCCAGTCCAGAATGTCTGGATGGCATATGATATTTACTGAAATATGGCATTGCTTGTATAAGCAACACACCCTTCTCCCTCACTCTGGAAACCATCTGGGCTTCATGTGTGAGTGGTTAAAAACCAGAGCAGGAGAGCATCTGATGCTGTATCATTCTTGTGATGTGTTTCCCACTCTGGCCCCCCTCCACGGGTGTCCCTGTGGCTGCAGGCATGGGAGTCTCAGCCATGCCCTGATGTCCTCTTAACAACCCGCTGAGGGGGTTCTTCCCTTTTTCTGCAGCGGTTGTAAACAGGGTAGGGTTGCATGAGGAGTTTGTGTTGGGCTTTACTGACAGCATAAGAGGCAAACTGTCTTGCCTAGGTCAGGGTACAGTCGTCATGCTGCCCAGACCTTCCTCCGTTTCTAGTTGGGTCCACAGCCAGTAGCTTTATTGACTGCTGATTTCCACACCAGCTGGAGTCAAAGCTCCTGGGAATGAGGAAAGGGTATTTGGCATGTCTGTGTACTTGCATAGGAAGTGTTTTTTCCAAAAGGAGCTGAGCACCCTTAGGAAAGGCTTGGAACTGGACAGGGCTCCCTGTCCTTCATATAGCCGAGCTAAGAGAGGATTGGTCCAGTGACTATGTTATAAGGGCAGGAGGGGCCAGGAGAGTACAGAAAATTGTCCCCTGCCTGCCTGAAGTAATGTAAGCTTGGCTGTGCTTTTCATTAGCTTCTGGGATGGGGGTTAGTTAAAGATAGCACCTCTGGGGTGGGGTTAAGGTTTCCTCTGCTGTTTTCAAGGCTTTCCTTGTAGCTTCCTCTTTGTCTGTGTGTGCATACTCTGTGGGTTTTGTTTCTTAAAGGGAGTGTCATATGACAGCCCCAGCATCTCTGATCTTTCTGGCAGACTGATCCCTCTTCCTTCCTGAGCTTGATAAACAGTCCAAGAAACTACGGCTGTGTATGAGTGTGTGTATGCCTTTCAGAGACCCACAGCTTGCTTCTCTAGTTCTTGGTGCAGTTTTTCTGTCCTTCTGTCATAGTTTCTGGTGCTTCTCTGCTGCACCTTCCTATCTCACTTCCTGCTGTGGTTTACCTGCTGCTGCTTAACATGAAGATAGAGGTGATACCGTGAACAACCTGTTTCTGAGAACTTTGACCTGTGCTCTCCAGCCTGACACCCTGATGGCACAGGATTTCTGAGGAGGTTAGGGTTTCAAGCACCCTTGACAAGGCATTGCAGTGCTTTCTGCTCTTTTGAGTGTCGGCAGATTCCCTCTGCAGCATGGATGCTGTGGCTTGCAGGTTACCCAGATGCCCAGTGCAGGCAGATGCTATTAAGGGAGGAAAGCCTTCTCTGTGTGTGCAAAGCACTGTAGCACAGCAGAGTTCTGGTTCAGAGCAGGACTCTGACATGGTAGCACAATAGGAATCGTTCCCAGACTCCAGCTGTCTTTGGCCTAATGTGGCTAAAATACAGAGAGGCACTAAAACAGCCTCTCTTGCTTCCAACCCCAGCAGCTTGTGCTTCTGTGGCCAAAGGGTCTGGCTCAAGCTATGTTACTGCTGTTGAAAGTGGAAACACCCGTCAGAGCCTAGGGGGTCTGAAGGCTTGATCTCTGCACCTTTGCTCTGAGACCATCTCTTGGGCTGGGACTTCCCAAAGCCCCTTGGACCTGTGTAATGTCTTGGACTGAGAGGGGTGCATTTTCCTCAGTTCCTGAAATAGTGCACACATTTGGGTCTCATTCGCCTCTCTAGATCATTGCCAGATCTCAGTTCCCAGAACCAGGCTGGACTAGCCCTGTACTGGGTCTTCAGCTTTTCCAGCTGAGTCTGCCCCTTTCCTTGAGAGCAGCTGATGCTTGAGAAATTATGTAGATTCATCCCCATCCTCCAGGGTAGGAGGAAAGTTCCCACTTCTGTGTTCTCTTCCTCTGTTTCTCGTAGTCTTGGAGAGATCCAGCAGCCAGGCATTCAGCAGCAGCATTTAAACAGGTCACTTCAGTACCAAGGTACCTTATCTCCCTGCCTCCCTTCCTTTTTGCTACTTTGGCAGATTGCCTTGCCTGATTGAGTGCATTTTGATTCATTTCTGATGTTTAATCTCCTCCCTGGAGAAAGATGGGCAGGAGAGATGCTGTTGGTGCCCTGAGGTAGGAATCAAGAGCTGTAGAGTGTTATTTCATTCAGTCCAAAAAAGCCCTCTAATAACACAGAGGACGTGTTGTGCTGTAGTGAAAGGCGGCTTTGAGAGATCATGTAATCTGCCCTCGCCTGGCCTTGTGCTGTCTCTTGCTGTAGGACTGGAATCAAAATACCATCTCAGATACTGCAGCCCGATTGATTGGAGCTGCTTCAACCAATTCCATCCCTGTGCTCTGGAGGAAGACCTTTCTCTCCTCCTTCCCCGTCCTGGTCAGATGACATCCAGGAAACTTGTGTCCAGACAAGAGATTCTTTCTTTTGCAGGGAGGGGATCCTGTGAAGGAAGTAGTCGGCTTTATAGCAAGTGGGAGTGGGTGGGCTAAGGGTGTTGGAACAGAAGAGTGGTGAGAGGAAGTGTGTAAAAACGATGGGCCCCATCACTCTCATACAGAAGGGTTGTTGGGGTGAAAAGGTTGGAATATGGATAAGCAGCTGTGAGGCAGGGCCTGCAAAGAGCTTTTTTTGTTTGTGCTGAATAATGCTTGGTCCATTGGCTGCCTGTGTCTAGCTGTATGCTGTCCTACAGGGATGAGAACTGTGCCCTGTTGTTCTTCCTCTACCCCTGGACCTTCTACTGGGTTGATGCTTTTTGAAGGTGGAGCTGCTTCAGGGGCATCTCTCTTCAGGGACCGAGGACACTGACTGGTGATGTGTTCTGAGCTTTAAGGCAGTGGGTTTTGGCCTCCTCTCTCACCTCTAAAGAGGTGTTTCTCTTTTCGGCTTGCCACAGCAAGAGGGGTGGATGTACCAAGACTTGCTTGGGCCAGCCTTGAGTGAAAAGTAGGGATCAGAGCCCTGATACAGGTTGAGTTCTGCCAAATGAGACTTTCTGTGCTACTCCATGTTGCCTTGTGTCCCTCGGCAGAAAGGGAATAGCATGAGAGCTCCCACTGGATGTGTTAATTTCTCCTGGGCCATATCACTCCAAGGTCATTCATTTGCAATTGCATCCATATGGGTGGTGCCTTTGCCTAGCTGAACTCTTGGAGGCCTACCAGGAAATAGACCTCATGTGACTATGAAATACAGAGATTTTATATGGCCATCTAAAATGCTACTTTTTAACAGGACACAGCCTCCTGGGGCAGATCTGTGAATGGAGCCAAGTCCTATGTCCTACTTAATTTCTTCTGACCACTGCTGTCCTAGCCCAGCTTTCATATCAAAGGCTTTTTGAAAGCAGGGTCCTGTGATCTTTTTTTGCTCTAAGCGCTTGTTCCAGTTTGTTGGGAGTGCCCAGTCTCTTCAGGGAATGGTGGAAGGAGGTAGTGCCCTCACACTGGCTGTGGCTGTGCTCCCTCCTGAAGTGCAGTACAATCTCTACTGCCCCAGTGCTTCGAAGGAAGCTAACTGCAGCTTTATTTATATGACATGGGTGGGGATATAATAAAAGGAAATGAAGAAGCCCACGCTAACAGCAATGGCTTTTGTTTGTCACCAACAATACTGCGAGTCTGGTCTCACTAAAAAGCAAATGCCGAATGGCCAGCTGCCAGCCCATCTTGGGCTCTGGCTGTATGCTCTTGTCCGGAGAGAGGAGCGGAATCAGGCCCATTTGCTCACTGCAGGTCCCGCTGTATAAGGTGGTGGGAACGATGTGATGCTGTTCCCCGGGAATTAACATTGGATGAGGCACGTGTTTAACCGCAGTAGGTCGGGCTCTCCAAGCATTCTCAGAGTAAGACCCCCTCCTCTTTCCAGATGGTGAAATGTCTCTGAAGAGTTCTTACTTTGGATAGACTTTTTTTTATTTAACTGCTTGGCCTCTGCCCAAGGGAGTCTGTGTGGCTTTATGGGAAAGGATTTTTAGCTGAGCAGTAATGGTGGTGTGCACGTTTGAACATGTGTACCCAGTGGATCATTCAGCTGGAGATGAAATTACACTGTTGACCGCAAATGTTTGTGCATATGCATTGATTGCACTTATCTGTAAAGTTATAATCCTTACTTATTTAAAGCTTCTGGTAGTATATGTCTGCTTGTTATTCTCTGTCTGTGCTCTGCAAGGCTCTGTTAAGCCCAATACCACCTCTTTCCCTGCCGCCTACTTGTCTTTATCGTCTTGTGCCTTGTGCCCTGTTGTAAAGCAGCTGTGTCACTGGGCCGGCCTTGCTGCCCAGCTGTGCTTGTGGGACATGAGTGATTTCCTTGGGGTTTGATGGCTGACGGTGGGGGAACAGCAAAGCTGAGGACCCAGATCTCTCCTTGGGATCCAGAAAAGGTCACAATTTTTCTATGGCTCCCTGAAAGGATGTATATGCTCTGTATCTTCAGGGAGATAGACTGGATCTGACTTCTAGGAGAACAACTTTTTTACTCCTTTTTCTTTTGAATAGATGGAAGATCAGATGAGAAGACAGGAACAGCTTTGAGAATTAAAAGGTGAGGGTGGTGTAAGACTGGTGAGGACCTGCTATTAATCTAGGTTTGAAAATACAAGTGTTTCCCATTTACTGTGGTGCTAAGACACAGAACATCTTCCTGTAGAGGCAGAATGAGATCAAGTTGCTTGGTGGAGAGAGTTTTATCAGCTTTTGAAGAGGGTTGGTTATGAAATGATGCTATCTGTTCACAGGGCTTTGACCTGGGTAGTCCTCCCTGGTGTATGTCTCTGCCTGTATACTGTGATTCTCAAGGACTGTTTGGTGTCTTGTAAGCCTTTTGGCTCTGCAAGTGGAGGAAATGATGTGTCAATACAAAAGTATTGCCTTACATGCCATGGGACTGGATTGGTGGGTGGAAAGGTGTCCTTTTATTTGGGGAACATCTCTTTGGAGGTGCCTGTGTCCTTTAAAGGGATGTGTCACATGGCCATTTATTAATCAGCTGCAGACTAATGAGGGACTAACTGCAGACAAAGTTGAGGGATAGCATGAAAATTGGCATTGGTGCTTGTGTCCTGCAGATGAATTTGGCTAATGCTGAATCTCTGACCATTGCATTCCTAACTAGCTGAAAGGAGATGGGCTACAGGGTTTGCATCCTTCAGGGGTGAAAAGCGAAAGGGAGAGCAGCAGGCTTGGAAATGCCAGTGAGGGACAAGCTTTCTTTTTGGTGAGGAGGACAGAGGAGATTAGACGTTTTCGTACATGAACAAGGGGTGGTAAGGAGACCACTGTGCATCTTTCTGTCCCGTCCTGTTCCCCACCCCCATTATGGGATGGAATATTATGGGATATAGCCTTTGTGGAAGCTAAAGCTTCCAAAGGGTCTGAGCTTCATCTCTTCTGCTCCAGGGAGGCACATCTGAGAGGAATGAGGAGTTGGCAGTGGTGGGAATGCCTACGGGAGAAAAGGCAGGGTGTGGAAACGTGCTGGTACACAGAGGCAGTAATATAGATGGCAGCAAGGTGCCCAGAAGTGTACCTGTGTGCTCAAACCTCTCACTGGGACTCCAGAGCCTTTGGTAGAACTGGAGAGGCAAAGGGCAGAGCGGTCCTACTCCACAACCCTTGTGGAAGCAGCAGAAAGAGGCCTTGTCCATTATTGAATCATTTTCAAGTGGTACAGCTTGTAGGTTACGTGTTTCTGGAAACATGATGGGTTTTCCACTTGCTCTGCGGGATCTCCTTGCTTTGATGTAAGTGAGCGAAGTGCTGAACAGCATTGCGGTTGGTTCCACACAGTCAGCTTGGCTTCGTGCAGGGCAAGACCCCCCCCTCAGCCTTCACATTGATAGAGAGGTGCCTCGGGGCATGCTGAGGAGGGCTTTGCAATAAGGCCTGAGCTTTTGCTCGGCAGTCCCCTACCCACTGTGTTTGAGAGACATAGGCACATGCTGTGGTGGTAATCGAGGCCAGATGGGTGCTCACAACTGGTTATCCTTCACCTGTCCTGCCTTCAGGTGTTGTGCTTGGGGCAGGTCTCTGTGGGTTGGTGAGTCTAGCTCAGGTTCAAACAGGGGGGAAACGAGCTCACCCGTTTCTGCCTTTTTGCAGGGCCCTGCTCCAACAGACAGTGTCGTGCTGTCCAAGCTGTGGAGTCCTGGTGCTGCTCGGAGGCCGCCAGCCTTGCAGAGGAGAAGATGGTTTTGTTTAGTTTGCTTATGTGAAGAAAAAAAAACCTGTCAAAATAGGGATTTGGAAAGGGAAGAGGGAGCAGGAAGTCTTCCTGTTGGCATTTATTAGAAGGGAAATGAATGTTTTATGTTCAGGGGCCCTGCTGGATGTGCGGTGCTTGGGGGACAGTGGTGCGGTGAAAGCCTCCTGACTTCTTGAGTGTGGGGTGCAAATGTGATCTGGAATAAGCAAGAAAGAGCTAAATATAGGAGCTGCTGGCTCCCGTCCTGCAATGGCAGCTCTGCCCTCGCTGCAGTCCTGGAGGCAGCGAGTTCTGCCTATTGTTCCGGTCACATTCTTGTGTCCCACGATGGGGCCTCTGTGATGGAATAAAATGAAGAGAAACAGATGGGAAAACAATAACCCAAGGAACAGGCCCTAAGCTTTGCTGGAATCCTCCAAAAACCCATAAATCCCCAAATGCATTTGTGCTGGATTAGGGAATTGAAGCAAAGCAAGGGCCAAGTACTTGCCTTCCTGTATCCCATGTGCTCTTATTGCACAGAGGCAGCTCTCTGCTGAGGCTTTACCTTGCAACAAATGATTGTGGTGGCAACTCTGATTGTTTAATCTTTTAATTCTGGCAACTTTCTTGGCTGTCCTTTCCCTGCACACCCTGACCTCCTTGTCTTGCAGACCTCTGGATAAAGTGAGTGCACAAAGAGCCAGCTCACCATTCCATCCTTCTCATGTAGAAATGAGCTGGCCGCAAGAAAAATGCGCTGGGACCCTTGCAAGGCAGTGGTGCAGTCTCAGTTGCTCTAAGTGCTCTATAGAAAGGAATAACCATTAGTGACTGTCAGCCTCTTGGAAGGAGAGGCAGACTGACTTGAGTACTGAGCAGGGAATATCACCTGCCTGAAACATCATATTTGGTGACCATGAAGGTGTCAAATTAATCGGAAAGCCTGACCCAGCCACAATTTTCTTTTTGTTTGAGCTTGAAGTCAGTGCATGATGGTTTCCTCAGCAGAGGAACGTTGATAACGTTACCTATAGCATTGCTTCCTTGAGTGTGTGCAAAACCCTCAGCAAGCAGCAAGGAAGGATGGATGATTCTGGAGGTGAATGAATGACATTTGGTGCTTTCTGCAGAACTCTGCTTTACCATGCAAAAACTAAACTTGTTTACTCACCTGCCTGTCTGTGAATTGGCTTTGCTTGCACTCAGGCAAAAACTACAACTGTTTCTCTAACAGCTTATTTGCTGCTGTCTTTTGGAGATGAAGCAGTTCCCCAGAGGATCAGATCAATGTTGCAGCTGGCCCAGGGGAAAAGTGAGGCTGTGCTATGGGGAGCAGGGGACAGGATGGGGGCTGAAATAAAATGAGGTCTTAGTTTGAACTAACCATCTTGTGAAACCTCACCTTTAGGATCTAAGGCAGGAAGAACTGCAAACGCTGAAGCTGTGCTGTTGCAGCTGTGCTGTTACGGCCTGGGAGCTAAGTTGTTTAAAGCCAGATAGGGATCTATACAACAGTGATCTTCATCCCTGTTAAAATTCTCCTTTTCTCCCCCTGTTCCTTTCCCCAAGTAAATATTCCTTCAGTCCCCCTCCTCCCTGATATGTTTGCTTTTTCCAAACACTGTTCCATATTAAACAGCTGTCACTGCTCTGAATAGACAGATATATACCTCTGCAAGTAAAGAAATGGTGAAACTATTCATGTGCTGGAGTGGCTTGGTCCAAAGCTACTGAAACCAACAGCTAGGCTCATATTCTGTGTAATGGTCTTTGAATTAGGCTTGATGTTACTCAGGCGGTTGCATTTGCAGGATACAGGTTTTCTGTGTGACTGGTCACTATACTAGAGGGTATTTTGTACAGACAGATGTGTACTCTGGGGTTGTAATTACATAGTTTAACTTTATTGTTCCTTGCATTTGAGTGGGAGAGGTTTTTTTTTTTCATTGAAATTATAGAGTATTTATGCCCTTTTGTTCTTTGCATACATGAAACCGCATAGGAACCACCAAGTTGCTGGTAAAAAGCGAACTTGAAATCAACACAAACCAGTGTGTTGTGCATTGCTTTCTTTGACCGAGTGTCATGCTGCCAAACTCATTTCATAGCCTCCATCCCCTGCTGTGCTGCAGCACTGTGATGCAGCTGATGTGTTCCTGTGTCGCTACTTCTACACCTGCGTGTAAGGAGCACACCTAACAAAGTGTATTTGAAAGGCAAGGCCAGGCAAGTGCAACTGGCCCCTGCTCCAGTTCATGTGTTTGCTTGTGCCGCCCTGGAGGACTGTCCTCAGAAAGCATGGCTGAGGCCAGGGAACTGCTCCTGCCAGCCCCGTGGTGCTACAGGAAATGAATCTTCCTGTTTTGTTACCCACCTCGGTTCTATTTAGGGCGAGCCCTGCTTCCTGCTGAGAGATGAATAAGGGACCGATGGAGGTAGATTTCGTGAGGGACAATGAAATATGTCCTTCTTTCTTTGGGCTTGGAGCCACTGAGAGCTTTTTCGTGCCACCTGAATGGCATGTGGGAGGAAGCAGGGGAAGAGGAAAGAGTCAAGCTGATACTCTCTTTCAGAATCTGACTCCCATTCCTGTTTTTTCAGGGGGGAGTGGCTTACAACACCAGTCAATGACCTTTTCTCAAATGCAAAGTAAATGTTTTTTTTTTCAGCAGACTAACCATCGTGAAAGAAACAGTAGGAGGCAGGGAGATGGCAGGTATCTTTAGATATCTTAGGTCAAGTACCGCAGAGCTAGGGTAGATAACACCAATGAAGCCAGCAGGAAGAGACCTCTCTACGTTTTAGGGAGGCAACTGTGCAGTCCGTGCAGAGGTGGGGAGAGTGGAATCTGGCTCACAAAGTAGGGAACAAGGAAAGAAAAGTCAGGGTCTTCAGCAGGTGTGAGCCTGCCCAGCTCAGAGGTGAAGGAAAGGGAAAATCCTTCTGTTTGCCTTGTCTCACTTCTGAGGTACCAGCTAAAGCCTTTTTTATGTGTGTAGGCAAGAGTCACTTTGATCAAATGCAGTTACTGTTAAGAGGGAAAAAACCAACTCCAAACCAGCATATAGCAGGGCATACACAGCTGAATCTTCAATAAATCAGCTGAACACATGGAAGAGAAATGTTTGGGTTTGAATTCCATTTGGGTGGGATGGCATTCAGTAATGCCACACTGCAGTGTTTTATTTTGGAAACAAACCAGAGTTGTTTAATCCTTTCTTAACATTGAAGCTATTCTTTAACTTCCAATTTGAAAGTGTAGCTTGGGGGAGCTGATTGCATTTCTCGGTGCCTGTTTCTTGTGCTACATACAACCCTGTTTGGTTTTTTTTATGTTCATGCTGTGAGAGCTGGTGGGAAGGTCTGCCTTTTGGAGGCAAGTGAACTGATAGATTTCACAAGCAAAACTGAATGTGAACAGAATTATCTCTGTGTTCAGAGCCCTAGAGACCCCTTGGCCCTCAGGAACATAGTGACTGGAGGGAACTGTTAGGTCTCATCGCTATGGACATGGGCTTTTGGCTAAGAGATACACGAAATGATTGTGTGAAAGCAAGACCCCACCTAAACAGGCTTGTGTTGTATTCCACATATGGTCTGATTTTCTGGAGGAAAGAAAATTTACTTCTTTTGTGATTTTTAGATTGTATTAAAACTTGCTGTAGCTCAGCCCCTGGATGTCCACCCCATTTTTGAAATCACAGTGGTGCCAAGTTGTCATCCATGCAGTTTTGAAGTGGATTCTCTAAGAGTGCTTTTGCCTTGATATGGTTAGTTTGGTTTGCTTTAGAGGTCCACACCATCTCAGAACTAGTTTATCTTGAAGCAGGAAGGATTCATGCTGCAGTCCCTCAAGGACTCATTGTGCTTGTCCCTGTACAATCATGCTGCTTAGCTGGAGGCATTCATTTTTTGGAAAGAGTAGTCAGAGAAGTGACTCGCCCAAGGGTGCGGAGGTCTCAGGGAGGCAGCATGAGAACAGAGCAGACCGTAGCTCTCCTGTTGCCGGAACCAAAGGCTCTGCCATCAGCCTGGTTTCTTGTGGAGCGTAAGCCTGACCAAGTGCTTGGGGTGTTGATGCCACTGTGATTTCTACTTACAGCCTCGGAATGGCCAAGTATGTTGTTCCTTTAGTAGTTGTGTAGATTCTGCAATGGAGAACAAATAGAAACAAGTTGGGGCTTGAATTGTTCTATTTATAACTCTAAGCACCTAAAGTGCATGAGGCTGTAATGCTGTAGCAGGTACAGCATCATTTCAATTTTGAGAGATAGAGACTCCGCCTTCCCATTATCAAACCACACTGTAAATTAGCACAGTGCTGCAAGCAGTTTCTCTACTGGAGAATCTTTTTTTTTTTTTCTTTTTTTCTTTTGGCAAGTGAGTGACACTTAACATTACCTTCAATATCATATTGATGCATGTATAGTTTTTACAAAATAGTAGCTACTGTCCAGTCTATTCTGCCCATTCCTGTGTAGCAAACTAATCTCTTGGATGTGTGGCCGGAAAAGCAGCTGTGGATGACTTCACCAGATACAAAGCAATGGCAAATCCAGCTCATGATGTATGTTACCAATATGAATAGCTTACCCCTTTCTCCTGCTCCTTGTCTCTTCTGGCAAGAGTGATGGAAAGTTAAAAATTATTTAACATATAATAGATATTTAAAGAAACACTTCTTCCTGTAAAGTGTATGCATGGCTATCAACATCATAAAGAAGAGCATTTTGTCTTTAGCTCCTGAATGATGGGGACTCATAACGCAGTAAATTACACCAATATAAAAGTTAATGTACTCAGCTTTAACACAGATATTTTACCGTTATTATCACTATCGCAAGTGACATCCATCACAGTGACATGCACCCAAAAAGGAAAAAAAAAGCCTGGTGTAGTTGCGTCTAATAACCCCAATTACACAGCTCTTCTAATGCCTTTTTTATAACAGTTTTGCAGCTGTGTACTATACCCTATTAACGTGATTTCTCTCCTATCTATAAATTTCTTAGGATTGCATCTTCCCCTCCACTTTCCATAGTCACCATTTATTATCCAAAGGCTTCCCATAAAACAAGGCTGTAGGTGACATAAAGAGGTTGATGCTGACCTAGATACAGACCCACCCCTCAGCTTTTTTCTTTCTTTCCCCTCAGCCATAATGTGCTCATTACAGTGTTGAGGAGGCTTTGTTAAAAGGTTCGGCTTCTCCTAGCAATTGGTGCTAAAAATAGTCTCATTAGCTGAAACTTCGCTTGATCAGCAAAGGAGCTCTTTGGGGAAGAGGTACTGGGATGGACTCGGGACATAAATAAACAAGAGGAAACTCCGTCCCACTGTCCCGTCAGCTCCAGAACTAACTTGGACCTGCAAGGCAACACCAGCAGTGTTTTCTGTCTGTGGCTCTCTGCAGAAGGAGGCTTTTCCATCCTCGCTGGCTAGAGTAACCATATACCTAATGATGATTTTGCTTGCATAGTTTTGGGGGTTTATTTTAATGTTCCCACACTGAGCTTTTTCCATGGGGAGCTGAATAGTCTGCAGATCTTGCAAGGCTGCAGCATTTGTAAGTGCTCTTGGGAGCCTGAGTACTGAAAAGCAGCCCTCTCTTGGAGGGGACAGGTATGGAGCAGTCCATGGCTCACTGAAGCCAAGGGATTTAGGATAATCTGGGCTGGGCTGCAGGCCACTTTGCTGTGGCTCTTTCCAAACAGCTCTGTGCAGTTCTGTTGCATTTCCCTGGAATCCACTGGGTCTTTCCAGCAAGAGCAGCTCATTTCTGCCTGCCCAGGCTTCAAGAAGTGTAGCAGAATGCACTTGTCCCCTCTGCATCACTCTCTGAGCCAAGAACCCTGCCAAGCAGGACATATCTGTCACATCTGTGGAAACCCCTGGGACAGCTGTTCAGGCCGGGGATCCTGAGGAGTGGCCGGGTAGTGCCCAGGGAGAAGGTTACATTTGTTTTCTGTCCTCCCACTGCTAGGAAAGCTTGGCCGTGTTGCCACACTGGTAGGTGGGCAGTGGGTTCTACAGCTCCAACCTGCTTGCCCTTTGCCAGCCTTTGCATTTGCTCTGGTAGGAGACTCTTCTGCATAGCAAAGGATATATCGTTATCTCTTGTCCAAAAGAGAAATGCGGCTCGTAGAGTAATTATCTCTGCCATCCATGCTGCCTTATTTCTTACCGTGTTAGCATACTCATAATACTCATAATTAACCACAAAGCTTTCTTTTTTTTTTCTTTTTTTTTTTTTTTTTTTTTTTTTTTTTTTTTATCCTTCCTTCCAGTTCTTGCAGTTGAAATCTTTGAAATAAAGCTCTGCCTGTTTCTACTTACCTTGAACTAAGCTTAACTCTGCCCTTCGGTAAAAACTGAAGGCAAAGGTCCAGCTCCCCCAAACAGGAGGAGGCATGGGAAGGGAGCGTGTTGCAGACTCTTTGCCTCTCCTTTCCCAGTCAGACTGTGACACGAGCCCTGTACAAAGACCTGCTTTTGAGGAAGACCTTTGCAAGCCGTACATGATGAGATTGTCCAGGCAGCTGGCATGGACTGGCCCTGTGGTGCTGCAGCTCTATTTGTAGAGTTATATATACCCTCACTTTGTTTTTGTCATCATTAGTAATGAAAAAAAATCAATAAAGAATAACTTTGAACCTGCTGTGGTAATGGGCTGTGCTTTGGTTAGCAAGGAAAAAGCTTACACTGAATGCCATGTTATTAATGAACCATTGGTTTGTCTTCAGTACTGCCCTGAAATGTTGTTTATAGGACCAATATGTAAAGCCTTTGTATGTGTGGATATATCCAGCTAAGGGATGCAGTAGCATTTCTGAAGACACCTTGGTGGCCACCAGTCTGAACATCCTCCAAAACTTGTTGCTGATTCAGTTTAGCTGGAGCATCCCTGGGAAAAGGTTGTTTCCTCCACTGCTTTTCCTGCCTCTGCCCATAGCAGTGGTGGGAGAGCAGGGAGCAGCTGGAGTGATCACTGGTAATTATCCATCATCCTGGTGAGCCTAATCCTAGGGCTGTGTCTTGGCTTGGGGATTGTGACTATGGCTGTGCAGGGGCAGACCCCAAGGACTTGTGACAACCATCCCAGGGCTGTGAAGGCTGCACATGCTTCTGTCAAACTGTGGCTCTGCAGAGTGAGAAACTACCTCTTCCTTTCCCCCAAGAGGCCAGGAAACCAGCAGGGGAAGAGAAGTCAGCGTTCATAGGCAAGGATCAGCACAAGTAGGTGGGCAGGGAGGCAGCTAGGCGGCCCCTGTTCACCTTGCTGCTGTCAGCCTTGCTCTTTTTGACCAAAGCTGTGTAAGCTTGCTGGCCGTCAGGCTCCAGCCAGAGGGGTGTGCTGGAGAAGGCCTGCTCTGGCCTTCTTGCTGGAGAGTCCCCCCCCAGGTCTGGCTCAGACAGCCATGGCTGTGAGGTCCCTTGCTGCCAGCTGCATGTTTGGGGGAGGTAGGATCCCTCCATGCAGCAAGACACTGAGCAAAGGAAGGAAGTGTCTGCAGTCTGGGTGCCTGCCTGGACTTCCCAAGCAGTTACTTAGGCTATATGACCGCAGCAAAGAGTATGTCATCACTGTACTTGCTCGTTTGATATGGCCTCTCCATGGTCTGCCATGTGGGCTTCTGAGACCAGGCAGGAAGAGTAGTTACTGTGCAGCCAGATGGTTTTGGTGGTTTTTTTTTTCCAGGGAGGTTAATTAGCATCAACTGGCCAAGCCCTGGCATCTAAGAAACAAGTACTTAAGGCAATAAATGAGCTGTCAGTTGTCCCCTCCTGAGCCCGATGAAGGAGTTCAATGGGCTTTTCCTCAGGCCCTTCGTACCTAGATGTTGTGTGCTGACATATGTTACCTGTCTCAGTTCTTGAGGTGTCTGTTGAAGCTTGTATGATGGGCATGTAGGTGTGTTAAGGAAGGATCGACCAGAGTTTATTTTTGGGATCCCCTGCATCTGTGAGGAACAGCTTTGCTGCCAACTTCACGATACCCCCTTTTCTTCCACAGAGACTTCTGAGCCTGCTGAGAGTCGCCCAGTCACGTGGGAGGGTGGCAGGGATGCGACTACAGAGAAGTGCATGTTCATGTCTCCTGGGAGCCCCCACAGCTCTGCAGAAGTGCTCTCAACAGCTACCAGTAAGTCTTTAGAGTATGAATTTCTTGGGTCAGACACTGTACAGCTCATGTCTTGTTGGGCCTTAGTGAATGGGAAGTAGCATCTGGAAAGGCTGTAAACTTGGCTGTACTAAGCAGAGAGCACTGAAGGGAAAAAATGGATTTGAAGACTATTCTCTCAAGCCACGGCTTGATTTGGAGATATTGAAGCTTGTGTGATGGACGTGTAGGTGTGTTAAGGAAGGACTGACCAGAGTTTGGGTACAGTTTGGGGATCCCCTGCCTCAATAAGGGACAGCTGTGCTGCCAACTTCATGGAGGAAAGACATTTGTCAGGAATGCTTTGTTGCTTTCTGGCCAAGCTCTGTTGGCACTCCGGCCAAGCTGGAGATTTTATGGCAATTGCTGTATTGGGAGGAAAGACTAAGTAATGCCCTTGGAGCTTCAGAAAAAAAAGGTTCAGTGATGCCACAGCTTCCCATGCGTATGTTCTGAAATCTGTACCCAGTGCTGGAGCACATGGACCTGTCTGTTCAGTTCCTCACTCATGGACAGTGAGATTTAGCTCCTTCCCTTTGCGCAAGTCTCCTCTTGTTTCCTGTACCCATTTGTGACCTTCTTGGGAGGGCTGGAAGCCCCAGGGTTTTCCCTTGAGGTACGATTGCTCATCCTTGAATAAGATGTTTACTCTTGCCTGTAATTGCATGGGGCTTGAGCATCACCAAACCCTAACTGTGCTTCCTTCCCACCTCATTGCTTTCATGTAGAGACATGGGTGTGTGAATTGCTTGGGGAGGTTCAAGTTGTGGCATGATAAGCTCCATCTCCAGGCACTTTCCCAATCTAGTTTGTTAGGAGCAGGTTCTGCTTCTTGTTGTCCGTTCATTGCAATCCCCAGTGTACATCAGGGTCTCCTGGCCTTCCTCCACTGCCCTAGCCACCTCTGGCTCACAGTACATTCAGGAACCAGTTACTGGTTTTAAAATCGGAGACAGGCATCCTTTATTCAACTTTGAAAAATGGGGAGGTTTGAAGCAATGGAAGGGAAAGGGCCATGGTTCTGTTCCAGTATTTATTTTGCTTATTGGAAAACAAAAACATTTATCAGGCTGTTTTCAGAAACCAGCAATCCGTAAGCTTGGTTTTCATTAAAAAGGCACTCATTGTTTTTCCCATGAGGATTTAGTGACATTTTTCAAAAGTTTCTGTGCATAATAATTGTATTTTTTAATCAAATTTTGTTCTGATGTTGTGACCACAATAAAGTTTAGGAAACTATTATTTATTATGGGTTCAAAAATATTTTGTGAATCTGACTGGTTTCCTTGATTACAGGATCATACTGTGATTCTTCTCCCAGTGCAAAACAGCATTATAAATGTTGCTTTCAGACTCTGTGGGATGTTCCTAAAATGGCTTGGAGAGCTACTGTCTCTATCATCTGTTGCTTAGCTCTGTTGGTGGGATTCTGACAGAGAAATTTATGGGTTGATGCCACAGGGAGAGAAGGTGGTATCTGATTCAAGGTTTGTCTCTTTCCTCTCTCTTCCACAGACTCCAGAAATTGAAGTGTTTCTGGTGGCTTAGTTTTACCTTCATCAGAGCTCAGTGTTGGTTGGAAGTTGAGTAGTAAACTTCTCTCCAGTCCCTCCTCTTTTTTTTCTTCTTTTTTTTCTTCTTTTTTTTTTTCTTTTTTCCTTTTTTTTTCCTTCCCATTCTCCTGGGACACATGGTGGCATTTCATCCCTCTGAGATCAACTGATTGCGGCCTTAAACTATCAGAGAACATGGATTCCTCACTGCTTTATAGTGAGACTGGAAGCTTTTTAAAGAACATGCCATAATTCATCTGTGGTTATGGATTATAAGGCGGAAGTGGTCAAGTAAAATCTATGAGGCATCATACAGGAGGGAACTGTGAGCTGCTGTTAATCTCAGCAGAGGAGCAAATGACTGTGTGAGATGGAAGACCATAAAGAAAAGAGCCTAAATGTATTTATCTGTTTCCCATTTATCCCTGAAACGGATGTCTTAAGGCACAAAATTATTTTAAAAATCCAGCTCTCTTTTCAGTTTATGGCCTGAACTTTCATAGCTAGTTGTATAAATAATGCAGGAAGTATCTTGACTATTCTCCTGCATGTTAAACTGCCACAGCTGGTGTCATTGCTTGCAAATATTGTGTGCCACAGCAAGGGAAAAATTTGGTTTGCTCTGTATTCATTGCATTTCACTCAGCTTAGCCACTGGAAGCAGCTTGAGTCAGCTTTGCTTCATCTCTCTCACACCCTTAACCCAAAGCTGCATTGTTTAGGTTCCTAGTAGAACTGGTTGGGAATCTTTTGAGATGATTGTTAGTAAATGCTGCGTTAAGTAGATGATGACTTTTAACAGAGAAATGTACATTTTGGTTAAAATTTTTGTAGCTACCTGCTTACTCTAGTACAGCCAGGAATCAGACACTCAAGCTAAGATGTGAAAGCTCCTACTTCCAGATCCAACCCCACAGATATTCAGTCTCTTTCCCTTTCAGTTTTGGACTGTTGGCTCTTCTCGGATAGATATGTGGGGTTGGGTATGCTCTAAGGTGTGGGAGCCCCTTTTTTTCCCTCTGTGTGTGTGGATTTTTTAAGGGTTTGAATTTATGCCATATCAAGTGCTTCAGTCCCTGAAATACATTTCAAAAAGGCAAGTATTTTTCTCTGGATGACTTTCAATTCATGACTGAGAGAAAGGGAATCCTTCCAAGAGATTAAGCAGGGACAATGGTATCTGCCCTTGGATTGTGAAAGTTTCTGCCTCTGGGGGGGCTCTTTGAGACTCCTCTCAAGACCTGCCCACTGTTGGAACTTGCAGTGAAGCCAGAAGACTTCTCACCATGATTGTGTGGCTGCTCGTGGGAGCCAGACCTGGACAATTTCATGAGGTTTTAGATCTGATTTAACAATGGGTAACCAACACCCAAAATCATGACACAAATTGAAGCACCTAAGAAACCTGGGATTGGGACCGGTAGAGCATGGTTCTGCTTGAAAGTTTGCTAACATGAGCAACTGGAGGCAGCAGTTTGCCTCAATTCCTGTATCTACATTTGGGCAAAATTTCTGGTTGACAGGAGTGAGCCCAGCTGGTCTCAAGTGTGAAATCTTGCCTGTTTTATCTGTAGGAGGTAAGAGCTGTATGTACCATCTTTACCTTTTTGTTGAGAAATAAGTCTTTCACCTCCAAGATAGAAAAGCTGTCTTGTGTGTGAACACCCACAAACCGGAAAGGCCAAATCTCTTGCTTTTCCTGTCCCCGGTGCAATTTGCAGGGAGAGGCCTTTGCTTGCCCTGCCAGCTTCACTAAAGGGCTGTTATTGCACAGCTCTATGCCTGATCAGCTGAGCTCTGATTTGGATTTACGCACAGATTGTTGGAAGTTCAGGCAGAAAAACCTAGGGGGGTTGATTTTATTTTGCTTTTCCTTCTTAAGGATAACTGAGAGTCCAGGCTGCCAGAATCGATTGGACCAACTTGTATATCTTCTCTTCTGAAGCCAGCTGACAGTTTTAAACCATCTTTAAATCAGATCTTTGTGGTTAAGATTTACTGGGAGCTTTTTTGCAAATGAAATGCAGAATCTTGTGCTCTCCACTTGGAAGACAAATTCTTGAAAGTGGCTTCCTGTGCATTGACAGGAATGTGGGGCTTTCAGGTATATATTTACATGTACATGCTGCTGAGCCCTGCAGTGGTGATAGACACTTCCAAATGGCCCTGCTCAGAGAGGTATCCTAGTGTCTGAAGGCAGATCCTGCAAGCCTTCTAGATTTACGGGAACGAGGGCCCCTGAAGTAGATGAATGGGACAGGTACCTATAAATACAATGAGCTAGTCTTGCACACAGAATAGCTACATCTAGCTTTATAAATAACAGCAGCCTTTTAGGTTTCCTAGGAGGTCTGGCAGTCTTACAAATGAATGTGCTGTTAGTTGTCTGAGACCAGACATCAGAAAGCTGTCCATGAGTGCTATTGGCCCACTGTCTCTTTTTCCCTGCCCCCATTCCCTCTCCCTTGGTGGGATTTGTTGGTTTGTTTTTTTTTTTTTTTTGGCTGTTTTTGGTTACTGAAGACACAGACCCTGCTTGGCCTGCAATCTCTCACTGTTGCTTGCTGCAGATGAATGATTCATCAGGCCCAACCTGATAAAATTGTGCAAGCCAGTCACCAAAGTTAATCAGACCAAAAGGAAAGAAAGGAGGGAAGGGAAAAACAAAACCAAAAGGCCCCAGAGCTAGTTCTAATTTTCAAACCTCCCCTGGGAGTTTAAAAATGCATGTATAATGTTCTCAGCCGGGGTTCTCCATCCTCCTCCAGCCTTCATTGGGAAATCGGAGAGCAACCTAGGCGATCACTTTTAAAGTGCAACTTCCGATGTTGCAATGCAGAAGAACATGATTCAACAGGCCTCTGACTACTGTCGGGCGGCTCATTCATGGCGCCTTATTTGTTAATAGCGCTGGGGAGCAGGCAGCCGTGGTTGCAACCTGCTAATCACTTCCACTCAGATTTGTTGTGTCACACCAGCAAGGACTGAGGTGAGGGGGCTGAGGAGCTGCTGACATGAATCACGCAGTGCTGTGCCATGTAATTAGGAAGGAGCCCTGTGGTTCTTGGTGCACTAGCAAGATTTCTCAGGCCTGAAACATAATAAAGACTGCCACCCACTTTAGCAGTGAATTAGCATCATCCTTGCTGATCCTGAAAGAAGCTGAACACTTGCTGGAGGCCCAGTTGCTTGGGATCAGGGGGAATTGGTGTCTGACCAGACAGGGCAAGGCTGATAGCTAGGTCACTGCCATAGTGGGGATGACAGATCTAGGAGGAGGGAGAGTGCCTGGGGGTGCTCTTCTTGAAGGCCATCACTCCCTACTTGGTGCACGGCTGCGATAGTCCTGCTCACGTCCACCATGTGACTACACAAGACGGAGTTGCACAAGCAGTTGCAATGGGGTGTGCCTCTCCCCTGCCTGTTTGCTGTGATGCTCAGGGGCTTCCCGGGATGCTGCTTCTACATCTGCAGGTGAAGAATATGCTTTCGTTTCTCTCAGCTGTTTGAAGTGGTGTAGCTGGCAGTGGGGTGCTGTGCAGGACTCACTGGCTTCAAGTCCTGTGTGGCTGCAGGCCCCTCTTGGCCACCTGAGCTGTTGGGAGCCAGTGAGGGAGGATCACCATTACAGTCGCCTATCATGCCAGTTCGTCTAGCTGTTCTTTGCATCCTTGGTGCTTTTGGCTTCCGGAATGACGCTGAACTCCTAGTGAGCATGAGGAAATGTGTTAAACCCTAAAACCTTCACACCACCAATGGCCTCGTTCCAGAATTAAGAGACTAATTAGTCAGTAAGAATGCTTCAGGGTATTTCATCAAATTGTCCTGTCATTCTTTCTAGCCTCTGAGTCCACATTATAACAGAGAGGCATTCCCTTTACTCTCTCTCATTTTAGGTTCATTTTAGCTTAGTTCAGTTTTGGTATATTTGTTATATATCAATATTGTATCAAAACAACATCTCCACATGATTTTAATTTAGAATTACATTATTGTGATTCTGTCAGGAGAAAACCACATGCCAGACTCTCAGCTGCTGTGAATCAGCAACAATCCATTGATTTCAGCAGGGCAGCACTGATTTATTCCAGCCAAGGATCTGGCCCACCCTTGCTTAAAAGGAAAACCCATTTCCTCACACTGTTACTGAAACATTGCATATCAAGATGGGATGTGTCTAAACAACCTCTTTTTACTTTTCACCACTTGTGGAAAACACAAAATGACACTACTCATTTTTTGGTGGGGCAATGAAACTTTTCTGTTGGAGATAATTTTAATCTAAGATCACAAGGCTTGGCACAGCTGAGTTTTGGGAGGATGGGTTTAATTTGCACCGAATATGAAAAATGGAATTATCTTCTGCAAAATAAGGCTTCTGGCTGTGATATCTTAGTTCTTGTATGTAACCTTTGTGCTATACAACCTGGGGGGGAGCGAGATGTTTCCTGTTCTTTATATGATGCTTGAAGAAGCCAAGGGTTGGTGTGTGATTGCACTCCTCAAGTCAGAGAGCACCTGAAGAGCTGGGTACCTCTTGAGACAAATTAGAGGACTTCAGACTGACTCTTGTGGAAGTTCTGTGCAGTACCTTTCATGGGCTAAATGAGAGTCACTTCATTTTTGTGAAAAAAAGCATCTGCTTTCCACAGCACAGTTGTATTTTTCTGTTAACACTGTCAAACCACTTGCTTTGAACACCACAAATGACAGCTGTGTTACCCACTGCATCCCTTCCTTATGAGGGGAGACATGATGGCATGTGAGAGAAGGAGCACAGCTCTGATTTCTGATCCAAATGGTCCCAGGAGCTCTTACGCCTGGCTCAGGGCAGGGCAACCCTGTCTCTGTATCAGTGTGGTCTACGTGTTTGACAAATCCTGTTAAAGTTAGTGGCTTTTGCCTAGGTGACACTGCAGCCTGAGCCACCTTCCGACAGCAAAAGGAAGAAACCCCCTTTTTGACAGGTAACAGGAAAACCAATGATGTATAACGTTATAGGTTGGGTGTAACTGCCACCCTTCATTTACTGCAGTTGTAAGAAATTATTAACGCTCCTTTGTGGAATCAGGGAGCTGAAACAATGGTGGCCTCCACCCCAAACACACGTCACTGCCCAAAACAAAGGCACAGCCCGGGCCTGCATAGGTGTGGACAGGTTCCCTTGGCTATTGGCTTGGGAGAGCCTGGCAGGAAAGGCAGGGGAGGCAGCCAGGGAGAGTCTTGGTCAGAGAAGCAGTCAGTGCTTTGTGGGCTGACTGATGGTGGAAAGGGAGCGGAAACAAGAGCAAATAGACTGTGTCCAGCATGGTTAGGAGAGATTTTGTACCTCCTTCCTACACAAGCAGGATTTCTGCAAAGAAATAACTGGCACTGCTGAGAGGCAGTATCCACGTGGAGTCGACCCAAGGCTCTGGTTATCCACTTGTCTGAGAGAAAGTCACTAAAGAAAATGAAATGAGTTGGAAAACAGAAGGCATTGGCAAGAGAACAGCCTGTTACCGGAATGTATTTGTTATATAGCAGTAAATGGAGGAGCCTCATTTGCCTGGCCCTGTGCAAATCCCACTAAGCGTTTACAAACCAAGAAGTGATGACTGACGCAGAGCAGAGGGGCAGCAGGAGAGTGAAGTGCTTTAAATCTCTCATTTTCATTTGACTCTGTTCCAGGATGACATAGTCCACCCTAGATTAAAAATAACTACAGAAAGGAGTAAAGCACTTTTCTTTTTTTTCTTTTTTTTTAAATCAAGCTTCAGGATGTCTTTTGAGACCATTGCAGGTTTGATTCAGCCTCCTTATCTAGCTTTCATGCTAGCCTGTCATTGAAATTGTAGCATCATGGCTGAAGTAATACTGTGGTGACTTGCAGCTATTACAAAGACCGTGGGCTGCCTTTCTTATTTTAACATGAAACTGTAAGGAAGAATTAGTAATATCCTTGTTTTTACCCAGAAATGCTTTTCATCCAGAGGTCACGGACAGTAGGGCTTAATGGATCAATTCTGGTTTGGGAGCCAAGAGGTGTGGGTTCTACCTCTCAGTGTAAGTTTTTGGGAGAACTGTTGGGAGCAGAGACTGATGCTTGCTATGGCTTTCATCACTCCTTGCAGTTGCCTTTGCAGATGCATCATAAGAACACTTACCCACTGTCCCTTTTGTGTCTGGTTTGCGAAAAAATACATTCTGTCTCATTGCTGCCCATGTGCAGCTTTCAGCCAGATTTGGCAAGGTGGAAGAGAACTCAAAGATACTGACTTCCAGCTTTTTTTTTTCTTATTATTATTTGTGGAAATAAGCAGTAGCTAGGACATGAGATCTAATTGCTTCTTCGCACCAAGTTGCAGCGAAAGTGCAGATCTTAGAAAAGCTGAACCCCCACAAGCTCCCCCCGGAGGAGGCAAAGTGCTGGGTGACTGGGGTGGCGTTGTTACTGTCAGGGTGCAGAGCTGCTTGATCCTGGGGAGCCTTGGTACACAGGTCATCTGGATAGGTTTTCTGACTCCCTCATCTCCTGTCTGCTTGGAATGGGACTCTAATAAACTACCTTACTCTGCACCAGTAAATAAGATCTCCTACGGAGTCATCAGCTATGGGTGGTGTGAACTGGTGTAACCATGAGGTGAACAAACCTTAGCCTGTTACTGGAAGATCTGCCAGGTTCAGCAGGGGAAAGTTGGCTTTGACGCCTCCTCAGTAAGGTTAGAAGGCAGCTAATAACTCCTTTCCCCAGTGACGTAGAGCTGATAAAAACTAGAGCTGGCCCAGCCCTGTGAAAGCCATGGCCTGGTCTTCCCGGGCTCCTCAGCCTCCCTAGGCTTAGACAGGGAGGACAGACACGCAGTTTGGTGGACAAACTGAAAAATAAGGCAGAGGGCAGGATCTCCCTTTTAAGGGATGGCAAATGAGGAGAGATTTAGCCCCAGATTTTGGCTTTGTTCAACTGGCAATATATTATCTCCAAGTAATCTCATCAACCAAAACCATCAAGTTGTTTAAAATGGCTGCTTCAAAAGAGTCGGGGGTTTGTAAGCTTCAGAGTTTTTATTGACAGATTTGAGAGTTTTAATTTTGACAATTTTTTTTTTCAATTAAAAAAAAAAAGGAGAGAGGGTTGTTTTTTCTCTAGTGCCAAAAAAAAGTTACATTTTAGGGACAGAGGAAAACTTCCCTTTTATCGGTAATTGAAAAAATTGAATAAAAAAAATCTGCCAAAAAAAATTGACATATTTGAGGGTTTTAATACATTTTTCTGTGAATTTACTGTTTTCTGTAAAACCAGATGAATTACCCAGCCCTCTCATGGTCAGATGGGACCAGCGGTGCTGCAGCAGAGGGGTGAGAGGTGCCTCGCAGAAGTGAGTGGCTGGAAGCAGACAGGACTGACTGCCAGCTCCCTCCGAGCACCGTGCATGGTGCCACAGGGTGTTAGAAATGCTGCTGTCATCCGGAGGATGTTTCATGCTGCTGCAGAACAGAAAAAAAAAAAAATCTTCTAGGAACTCAAGTCTGAATATCATAATGAATCCACATATTTCTTGGTTTTTTTTCCGTTATCTCCTTGTGCTGCCTCACAGTACTATCTCCCCCACCCCGCAGGGTGGTTGCGGCTGTTCCCAGTGCATGAGCAAGGGAGTATCAGACACTTCCTTGTAAGGAGCGCACACCGGCCTTACCTGCTGCTGCTTTGCCTTGCAGGAAGTGTGACTCCTACTGATTCTGCTGCTTATCTCATGTGGGAGGAAGAAAATGTCTTTATCCAGCAGTGAGGTAGGAGTGACCACTTTTATGTAGAGATGGGGCTTTTCAATGGAAGGCAGGGCTTTTGTGCTGCTGTTTGCCATGATGTGCAAAGCCCTCCCATCAGAGATGGGATCCTCTTGTGCTAGGCTTGCAAAGTTAGAAAGATTTTTCTAAGTCACAAAAATGTTAAAATAGATAAGAAGAAAGCTGGGAAAGCTGCAGAGACTCATTGACTGTTCTGTGTCCTTTTGGTGGGCTAGTGGCACACAGGCCCAGTGAAGTCAGTTCAGTGTGCACAAAACAAGTCGAGTAAGTGTCCAGTGCTCCTTCAGCTCAAAATACCTCATTTTGGCACACCTTTGGAATGCACTTAGCAGACGCAGCCAGAGAAGATGGCTGAGCTCATCATTGCTGCAGTGTTTTTTTATTCTGTTAGTTTTCTACCAGTTCAGTGAACTGAACTGGCTCATGGAAGCATCTCCAGAGCCAGAAACATCAGTGTACAGAGTAATAGTGGAATCAAGACCAGCCCTTCTGACAGCTGTTAGATTAAGCCAGCCATTCTGGTTTACTCACTCCTGGTGCCTCTTCTTCCCTTCATAGGTGGGTCCCTGGAATCCCTGGATTTCCACAATTTGTAATGATCCTCCTTGGTAGAGACCATGCTTTCAAGCACAATCCGTGCAACACTGTCAGTGCTGAAACTGTCTGTGTAAAAGCACACAAGCAGGTGGGTAACTCACAGCTGGAGAGGGATTCCTGAAATGAAAGAGAGGAAGACAAGGAGTGTCTAGTGTGTTAATGAGGGCTGTTCACGGAAGCTGGCCCTGCAGTGAGAACTAATGAAGACGTAACTTACAGTCCTTTGTGGGTTTAGTTTCCATCATAGATGAGTAGTGGGCTTCAGCTTCAATTTTTTAATCCAGTTGGTGCTCTCCTGGGGTTGAGATTGCAGCACCTCCTCAGCACAGTACCTGAGGCAGCTCTCAAATTGGTTGCCAGACTCCTGCAGTTCTCCCTAGAGCTAGAGTTTCACCTCCTGTTCTTCAGGCTAACTGCATGAGGTGGATTGAAATTGCAGGGTTCCCTTGCACACATGTTTTCTTCTTTATGATGTTTCATGATATCTCCCTGCTTTCAGGCAGGCTGTTAAGGCTGATGCAGCATGAAATATTGGAGGGGGAAGGCTTTCTAAAGTAGTTAAGGATTAGGAAGTGATAGGTGGAGTGCCTGGGGAGCTTGTGGTGTCTGTCCCTGGAAGCTTTTAGGAAGAGGATGGTTATACACTTCAGTCATGCTACACAACAGTGGGGCCTGTTTCAAGATGGGATGTGAATCGCTTGTATTTGTACCATTCCTTCATCTCTGCTTTGCAAACAGTGCTTGCTAAGATAATCAGCGATGACAAAGGCTGCATGGAATATTGCAAGTGTGTGAATAACCACCTAAGAAGTATTTGGAAATATCTTGGTATTCTGGGTTTGAGATTCCAAACAAGAGCTCCAAATAAGTAAGCAAGAAGATGACACATGTTCTCTTAGCTGTGGGCACACTTTGCTGAATGGGCGTGGGCAGCAAACCTGTGCAGAAGCTGTTAGTAATCCTCATGGGCTCTGATGTGGTCACGCTGAACCAGAGGCTTTTTGTTATATGTGAATGTAATGACTTTACTTTCTAATATTTGGCTGGCTTTAGAAACCATCTTCCTTTTTTCCCTTCTTGTTTTCTTTCATAAAGCCAACATTTCTCATTGTTTTGGGGTGTTTTAGTGACTAGAGAGGAATGCTGGATTCTCAGAAGCACACAAGCTGTTTTGCTTTTCAGTAGTGTCCCTCCCCCACATATGGACAGAGGAGACCTGGGTGGAAAGAATCAGTCATGAAGCTAAGGAGAGCCACAGGCATGACAGAAAGCCTCTGAAACAGGATGGAGTGGCAGAAAGGCTGCATTTTCTCAAGGGATCTGTGCATTGCATGAAATGAGATGATCCTGCCACCTTTTCTGCAGCAGGTAATTGCATGTCTTGTGCGTGCTATGCTTGTTCTTTGTGACCCAGAACGTGTTTCTCTTCCCAGCCTTTAGCTCTTTCTTTGCTCTGAGTCTTTTGATTTGTTCTTTCTCATTCTTTTCTACTCTTTGTGCATGAAGCACAGGCCAGAGGTGCCTGCTACCCCTTTGACATCTTCTCAGCATGACTGACGGTAGCCAGGCTTTGAAACAGAAGCAGCTGCAACATGGGGCCTCCCCAGCAGGTCTCCTGTCCTGCTTCCGTTCCATCTCCATGCACACATCCGGAGGAGCCAGTCTGCTTGCAATGCCATGGCTGCAGCTTCAGCCAGCCAGAAGTCATCTGCAGTTTGCCTCCTGTGACACTGAGTCACAGAGGAGAGGAAGGTCTTGATTCACTGTCACATGGGAAATGCTCTGGCTCCATGCTTCCCTTAGCATTTCCTTGCTTAGACACCAGTTCAGCAAAGCATTTGAATAGAGTTCATTGAGTTGCTGTCTACAGCTCGCTGCCCCCCCCCTCCAACATGACAGAAAATGTCCTTGTGGCACTGATGGTTGTTTCCTGAAGAAGTGTCAACTGTATGAAGTGGAGGTGGTTGCTTTGATATTCCCTATTCATGGCAAATACTAAAAATACTTGTTAAAAATCATGACTCCGGTGTCAGAAATTTTTTTTTCCTTTTCAGTTTTTGCAAACTCTGTTACTTCAGTAGTGGGGAAATAAATACACATGCATGATGGAGAGAGGGTTCTTTTTTCTCCACTGCCAAAAGAAAGTTACAATTTAGGGACAGAGGAAAACTTCCCGTTCCTTTCATCGGTAATTGAAACTTCAGAAGAACTATCTATCTTTTATTTTTGCTACCATTGTGGAGGAGATTTTCCACTTAGCCACTTTCTTGGAGGTGCTGGCCAGCTTTGCCTTGGCTTTGGTCCAAAAGCGTCTCTGATCTGCAAAACTGTCCTGGAAACATCACTAGAATAGTGTTTCCTGTGAGATTTATGCTTCCTGCTGGGCTGACAATGCAGCCAGATTCAGTGGCTTTTCCCTTGTGGTGAGGGGGACATAGTGGCTGCATGGTAAATGAAGTCTCAGGCTCCTGAGCAGAGGATGAATCTGTGAAGACCATGTTCTACTTAAATACTTCAGGTTTTCACACTTGAGGGTTTTACTAGTAGGTATTGTTTAAATTCTTCATGGATGGAAGGCAGCCTTTAGTTTTCTCAACCTTACGGAACAAATTTAGTGTTTGGAGCATTGTGCTGGGACCCCAGAGAACTATTTTGGAAAAACTAAGAATATAATATCAGCCATCTGGCCATGGCTAGGCAATATTGCTTCACTCCTTTATTCCTTCTTTAATGTGGTGTTGGCTCACTTATGGCAGGTAGTATGGCTGGAGGTACACTGGCAGTGTCGCTCAGATGTCAGGTGTTCTGATGGCCTTAGGGGCCACTGGGTGCCTGTCTCAGACATACAGGGAAAAGACAGTTGAGTTCAGACTTTTTTTTTGTTTTAATTTCCTCCCTTCCCAACCAAAAAGCCGGAGCCCTATAGATCCAGTTGCTCAGGACTAGACTCAGAGAATCTGTTCATTTTACATTTTTGCACCAACCGCCATTTGAATGTAATGGTTCTGTGTCATTCAAGGTGATGTTGAGTCCGTAAAGCCTCTTTCTAAATCCCTGGTGCCTCCTGTCTCTCTTTCTGAGATCTGCTGTGTTGCAGACCTTGCTTTTATGGAATCTGCCAGGCTGGAAGGTGCAGCCTGCTGTTCAGATCACATTTACAGAGGGCTCATGCTAGACTTAAGCCCATATTATGTTTATTCCTCTGTGATGCTTCTGTTTGTCTTGTACTTTGTCTGGGAATTCAGATTGTGTGTCTTGGCGGGGCTTTGTTGTGTATGTTTAATCCCAGCTTCTTTGCTCTCCTCTCCTGCAGGGACTTGCTAGGGAACAGGAAGTAAATGGAGTGTCTTGTAGAGACAACTTGTAGGGGGAGCTGACTGCCAGCCAAAAACCCCATCCAGCTACAAAAGCAGCTGTTTCAGCCCAAAGAATTTGTAAGCAGAATTATTTTCTTAGCACCTCGTCATGCTTCCTGCAGGAGCTCGGGCTGTCAGACAGGTTTTCTGTCCTGGTAGGCTAGGAAACACAGGGTGCTTATTTAGATAAACTGGTGAATACTGCTTGGTGATCTCATGGCTGAGGGGGCTGCACACGGGTTTGGGGGGAGAAAAAGTCTCAAGGCATGAAAAGAGGAACACGTAGGCCAAATCAATGCTCAAACTTTGGAGTCAGGTTTCAGCCTTTTTCCTGTGCCTGCTAATTCCAAGCCCCAACTAGAGCAGGTTTGCTAACTTCTGCAGCTGAATCTGGAAGATGTGTGTGTGCATGCCTCAGGCACAGTAGAAAGCAGGAATTTTCCTAGGCTGTGACGCACAGTCTACCTGGAGGACTGGCTTTGTCCTGGCTCTGGGGGAGGGGTCCCAGCTATCCAAGCATTGGTCCTGTCTGGAACCTCTTCTACATTGAGAAGTACCTGGAGTTAAAAGAAGAGTGTCATTTGGGAGTGATTAACTGGCACAGGAAAGGAGAGAGACATGCTCACTGTATCTGACATACAGGTCCCACTGTCAGTTCTCTTACGGAAAAAATCCTCCAGATCTTGACAACAGACATAAAGGAAACAGATTTGTTTGATCTAACAACACAGTTAAATGTAGTGGGCTGGTTCCCCTTTGCTCTTCGTTTCCCCACTGGCCCAGAGTGGGGAAATTCCTAATCTCAACACTCAGGCATGCCCCCTTTGCCAAGCCTCATCTTGCCAACATGGTTTGTGTTGAGGCTGTGACTGGGAGAGCAAAACTTGGCAGCTCTTTTTCTAAGACTGTAGCAATCCTTTGCCTGTGTCCAAGGGTCTGCTGTGGAGCTGCCGTTTCAGGGTGCTGGTACAGAGCTGCAGGGGCCTTCTGGGCAGGTCCTGGCCAGAGCTGTCTGCCCTACCTTGCCCCAGGCACTCATGCCCTCATGGAAGGAATGAGTGAACCACGCAGAAAGTGGTTCTGACACAGTTTACAACTCAGCATGTTAAGATAATGCCAACTGGTGCTGCTTGGCTGCACCAGCTGCTTCCTTCACTGTGTCATTACTGTGTGGGGTGACATGCCTGTTCGTGATGCTGCTGTTACAAATCTGTTTCCCACTGTGACTGTAAACAGCATTGCTGTCGTGGAGACAGACCGTGGTACCGCAGTTCACAGAGAGATCTGGGTTCTCCTTTTCTGCCTCTTTACGCCCTTGCAAGGCCCATGGGACTCTAACTTACATTCTCAAAATTCTCAATTTACCGTTTGGTCCCAGCTGGCTTTGTTGTGCCCTGCATTAGCCTCCAGAAAGCCTGTGTCATGGGACAAGAGACCTTTCAGCTGGAGAAGTCAGTCACAGTTCAAGCTTGGTCCAGATCCTTAGGCAAGGGTTAAATCTGCCTTTTTTTCTCAAACACAGCAGTAAGCAGCACAGGGCAGGGATGGCAGCACAGCTGTGCAGTGCAGAGCTGCTGGGGAGTAAGCATCCTCACCCCTGCCCACATATGTCTCCTCTTGGGGAATGGTTACAAAACTGTTTCTGTGCAACTATGACGGTACTTGCTGTCTTTTATTGCACTCCCTTATATTCATAACTTTGGTTGATGATTTGGCAGTAATTCAAGAGCAATGGTAAAAGTAGTCAACTGCTACCAGCCTTGCTGATTGGCTGCTTCAGGACACCATTTCAGAAAGCTCCAGAAACAGGGTGCTGGGGGGAAGTTACTTGTCCAGAGCTGGGGCTTAATTGCCAGAAGCAACCTTAATTACAAAGCAAATGTTAATTCTAGACTTGATTGTCTGAATTCTGTGGCACCCTTACACATGCAATGGGATGCAATATACTTTTCTTCCTGGCCAAAACTGTTTTAGTATCATTTGCTGTGTCAGCCTAAATGTAGGGGTGAATTTCATTGGGTAAAGTGATGCCTGCATATGGATGAAAAACACATGATAGCATAATGTGAGCCAGCAGCTAGAAATTAAAGTTAGATAAATGTAAGCTAGAAATAAGGTACATGGTTTCAACAGTGACTATTTAACTGTTGGCACAGATTACCAAGGGATACAGTGGTTCTTCTGTCACTTGAAGCCTCTGAAGAAACCACGTTTTGCTATCTCAGTCAGAATAAATTTGGGACATCAGGTGAAATTCAAGAATATTTTTATGCAGGAGACCAATATGAACATTCCTGCTGCCCTCTTAAAATCTAGAAATCTAAAAACAGTCATTTTAAAGGCACTGAGTACTCTTCAGAATAAATAATGCTATTCCGCAACAATCTCTTGCCCTCTCCTTAACGCTGTTTTCCTAACACATTACTGAGTTGGTGGATGGCAATCAAAACCAGTCGCAAGCTGTGTTCATTAAATGCCTTGGTATGTCTATATAATGTGGATGGTAGTTTATACCCAGATGTGAAACCGAGGTTGATCTATGAAGAGGCTTCATGCTGAGGTGACGGTTTGCTGAGTGTTTCTTTTGGTGGCAGTATGGCAGTATAGTCAGAAGCTTCTTCCACTCCTGCTCCTTTTCTGCTTTCTTGTTTGCTTTTTTTAAATAAAGCTCCCAACACCATCACATGTCAGAATGTGATTTTCTTCTAGCTGCAAAGGCCTTCGTCTTGAGAGCTTTCTTGCTGACTTTCAGCCTTGGCTATCGTCTTAGCGCTATGTGAATTTCTGTCTCCAGACCAACTGGGAATGTAGGAGCTGCGGGATAAGCTGGCTGCTGCTGAAAGAGGCACCCATAGGGACCTGCTTTACCAGGTGGGAGACAATGGTCATGGACAGAGATTAACCAGGACTTCAGCCAAGGCCCTGGGCAGTGGTAACCTCACTGCACTCACTGCCTAGGCCAGGGATAACTGTATGAGAGGTGCTGATGTTTCTGAAGGAGGTAAGAGAGAGAGTGATCTAATGACTGGAAGGTCCAAACTCTTTCTTGATTTGACCTGAGATTTGGGAAATTAGCGGTTTTGAATCCTTGTGATCCTTGAATGGCTGTAGGCTATGGAAGGAAGTCTGGGCCTCCTGAAACACCCTGTGCCACAAACACAACCTTACTGTGAAGGACTGTATTAAAACTGGTTTCCTAATTGAGATGTTGTTTGCTGGATATTTACTAAGTGTGAGAAACCTTCAAAATTACTCCAAATGCTCATTTGTAGTTTTTTAAAATTTGGTTTTATGTGTCTCTAGTCCTATTACCTTTTTTGGGCTTAGTAAATTAAAAAAACCTCCATATATTTCCTTTGACTTGATGAACTTAAGGGTGACATCAGTGTCATCTAGTATCAAAGCATCACAGCACTATGGACCTGTTGATCCTTTCAACAATCAGTGAACTGCTCCAGGCTAACCAGGGGTTATTAAAATACATCTCCACCTAACTGTAGGCATCTATGTAGAAGTATCTTCATTTACTTTACATTAGCCAGGAAACCTCTTCAGCCTCCCCTGAAGGGGTGGGGTCCCCAAAGTCTGTAGATTGCTGCAGAGGTTGTGGTGGATGCTTCTGTTGAGCTGTATTCTGTAAACACAAAAAAACCCCCTTCTCCACCCAGTCATTTCCCTGCCATCTTCTTTCCACTCTTCAAAATCTGTTCTGGATAAATGAAAGTCATAATTGCAAGGTCAAGTTTTCAAACTCATAGGTGCTGCTTATGCATGCTGTTGAGTTGGCCAAATGGTATTTGAAAAGTGCTAAGGATCTCTGAGATCAATACAACAGATCATGAGATCAGCTAGACCTATGACACCCTAACAGAGAAATGGAGAAATGTTGGAGGTCAAAGGTTTGAGTAATAGGATGAGGAAGTTACAGCACCATGTCTTGAGTCATGAGCTTTCATTTTGCCCTTCTGAGAAGGGGATCTTTGTGTTTTTCAAGACCATTCATTTTGCTTTCTAATTGTTCTCTTTGATTTCAAAGGGAGGAAAAGTGATTGTAAAAGAGGAACACTCATCTGTGATTTCTTTCTCTTCTTTCTGTAAAAGTCTTGTGAAAGCAAAAGTCAAATTCACTTCTGGAGAAACAGGGTGGGGCTGAGTGGGATATGGTGCTTTCCTACCCCAATAGTGAATTTTGGCCTGATAACTGGCAAGCGACCTCTAGCTGACAACTTGCTGCGGGTGTCCTTCTGAGTCCAGACTTGGAAGCTTCCATTCAAGGAGTAATGGAGCAGTCTGGGATACTTTAGCCTGGAAAAGGTATGATTTTGGGGAGAATGTATCAGAGACCTACAAAATCTGGAGTTACATGAAGAGAGTAGATAGGGACTGACTGTTCCTACATTTTGCCATGCAAGAGCTGGAGGCCAACGAATGTGGGCGGTAAGGTCAGATTTTGAACAAATGAAGGGAGTTGGTTCTGGATGACCAGATAATAGACCTGGAGAACTTCTTGTCAAAGGGTTTTGTGGGTGCAAGGTGTATACTTGTGTTCAAATGAAGACAATAGTGTTTGAAAGTAAGATTTGTTGGAGATTACTATATAGACAAACCACTGAAGGCCAAAAAAAGTCTCTTCAGCTGAAAGCAATCGAAGGCTAAATAAATAATTTGGGTTTGGGGAGGGAAGTACCATATATTTTTGGCCTGTCCTTGCTCTTTCCTATGTGTCAGCTCATAGTTTTTTGTTGGAGATGGTGGTGGGCTAGGTGGACACTTGGTGTGGACTTGTATGGCTCATGTAGGAGTTCCAAGACAGTTAAGCCTGGAGACGATATTGTTGACTTTTTTAGTCCCCCAAAAGAAGCATCAGCACAGCTAAAGCTTTCTAGAACATCCCAAGGAGAGCCAATCTCCTTAGAAATCATTTTCAGGCTATTTCTAAATTGTCTGCAGTCTCACTGATTATTTCCTTAATGCCCTCCCTGACCATACAAACAGTAAATGAGAAGGACTCCACTTGCATAGGGAAGTATCCCCTGTGATATGAGGATTTCTGAGGAGGAGTAAAGCTGCCATGCATGAGAGGGGACAGAAGACAAGGGAGAAGTCTAGGTGAAGGTGCTACAGTGGGATATTGGAAACGTAATGTTTGGCAAACTATTTTCTTGGAAAGTTTCACCTGGCTACAAACTGATAGGTGAGTGGCAAAGCTGAGCAAGAGTTCCCACAAGCTGGACTGGCCTGGGGTAGGAACTGATGGTGGAAAAGAAGCTCTGAGCTGGAAGGTGTGGGCATGTCTCATTGTTCCATTTGCTCCTGAGCACAACCAACCCAAAGGAAGGGGAAGCCAGGCTTTCTCCTTTACAGATATTGGTATCAGCAGGGCTGATAACACCTCAGATGGATTTTTCAGGGACTGCTTAATGTCATGTCTACATGGACCTTGTGTCAGGGAAATGCATATTCCCAGAACTGTTTTTCTGAAAGCAAAACTGCAGGACTTCTTCCTTTATTTTTCACTTTTTAAAGACTAACTTCATAGATTTTGTACCTGGCAGAACCTGCCTCTCCCTTTGTGATGGCTTGAGTATGCTTTTGCAACCAGTTCTGCATACACAGGGAGTCAGGGAGCAGGTGACTTCAACTTAGCCTTTCCTTTGAGCTCAAAGAAAAAAGCCAGGGCAATACAAAAGACACTTTCTAAGAGACTTGTGCAGCTGCACAGCCCTTATACTGGCCCCATGATCTGTTTATCTTTTGCCTTCAAGGAAGTGTCAGAGTTAGGGGAAGCTCCCCCAAGCAGGATGGCTTAAAAGACTGCTGAGAAGCGCACATGCTTCTTTATAAGCCATTTGATATATTTTCCCTCTCTTTCTCTCTCTACCCCTCCTCCCCTGGCAGCAGGATCTCTGGCCGTTGCATGCTTTTCATTAAATCTTTCTGATTGTAAGCTTGTACGTTCTGACACAGGGTCAAAGAGTACCATGGCAGGGATAAAGCTTAGCAATAGAATGGAAGGCTTTTTCTGGTTTTGATTACTGGACATCACCAGTTCTTGCAGAGCACATTCTTGTCTGGGATCTGAAGACTGAGTTAAATATCACCTGGAAAGGAGTGTTCCATGATGCTCCTGAAACACTGAACTTCTGAAATATGAGGAGGGAGGGTATGTGGGGGGAAGTTGTGTCTTGGCCAATTTCCAGCCTCTCTAATGCTACTGTCACTCTTATCCCACATGTTCTGCTTTTGCAATATCCATTGGAGGAGGTTATTTAACTTCCTTTGCTGATACAAACAACTGCCACTGGTGCATTGTTGGATTTAGGTTGTTTGTCTCTAATGAAAGCCCCATGCTTAGCAATGAACTCAAATAACCAATTGCTTACTCAGCTTTGCAGCTCTGTTATCTGAATGTATAATCACTTCCTGCATCTTTGTTTGGTTTTGCCTCTGTACTGATGATCTGGGAGGTACCGTGCTGCTCCTGCAGCTGCTTTTCTCTGCCCCAAGGCATATCAGCATGTGGGGAGGAAAAGCAGTTCCTGGTTATTGCTGCATCTTTTTGTGCTTTAAACACAGGTTGCCCTGTAACAGGGAATATGGTCCCTCTTATTTCTGAGGGGGAAGGACAAGGAGCCTTTATGTCTATTGTGAAGTCTATGGAGTTTGCACCTAAGGGGAACAGTGGCAAAATCCATCTGTAACTGGGCAAGTGCAGAGAGGCAGAGGAGGTGTAGGTCAGGGGGCTGCTCCCCAGTCACCTGGTATGAGCATTTGTACTTAGATGGCATGGGATCTGTGAGCATCTCTCTGGGTGGCTGTCTGTGATACTGGCTGAGCAGAGCTGAAGTGTCAGGGCCCCAGCTGTACCTAATAGGACTTAATTGCCCTGATGAGCCTGTCATGGGGCCTCCACCCACTCCCCTGCTCATGGGCTTGGGGGCTCCATTTGAACTCAGTCCATGACTTTCAATTGCTCCCTGAGCTACGGTGTAGGTGTATCTGTCTCCCACTCTACACAGCCATACCTGTGCCTGGCCATGGACCTCAGACTGGGACCCTGACCCATGGACTGGTTTCCTGGTTTGGTGTTGGACCTATCCCGTGACAACTGGACTGTGTCTGACCCTGGTTACTGCCATTGGAGCTGACTCTGACCTGCAGTTTGACTTGCTGGCTTGACCTGCCTTATCACTGTGGATGACCTGGACTCTTGGCTGACCCTGGCTGCCATCCCCAGGCTTGGCTGCTGGTCTTGCTTATGTCCTGTGGGACAGAGCCCTCTCTGGCAAGCCCTGTGTTACTCTGCTTGACTCCTCATCTGGTAGGGGACTTCCAGCCCTCGCTGATCCCTGACGCTTGAGATGTCTTTATGGAGGGGTGACTCTTTGGAAAGACTTGTCTTGGTGTGAAACACTTCCTCAACTATTAGCATAGCAAAACAAGAGATGTGGCTTTGGATATAGCCTGTCTTCCCAATGGAGAAGGTGACACCGTGCATCAAACCTGTGCCTTCCTTTAAATCTCCAGTGTGTAAATAGGTTCTCGCCAGTAGATGCAAAATTAATTAGCATTCCAGCCACGGGATGTGATGTACTTCTCCTTTTCTGTAGATATTCAGAACCCATCTGGCTGTGGTGCTGTGCAACCTGCTCTAGGTGAAGGTTGGACTAGATGATATCCAGAGGTCCCTTCCAACCCCAACTGTTCTGTGATTCTGTGCTTAACCTAGTGGGCTGGCCAGGCAAAAGCTTCTCTCCAAGTTTGGTGATCTGGGGGTTTGTTTCTTGTTTGCTTTTTAAGATGCTAATATTTACAGTGTTTTCTGTTGGGATTAGCAATGTCCCCTGTAATGTGGGGCTTGCAACATCCTAGGACAAGAAGAGAAATTACTCTTTTGCAGAATCCTTGCTAAGCAGGTTCCCTGAAAAATATGAGGAACTCGTGATTGCTTGCTCTTTGGAAGCATAGATCAGGACAAATGCGATTACAAAGAAGAAAGAATAACAATCAACAATAGACAGGAGGAAATGGCTCCTCTGAGAATAGGAGCCAGACTAAGGGAAGAAAAATGCTAGGGTTAGGTAAGGAAGTTTTTTGAGAAGGTGGGAGAAAATGCCAAGAAAGCAGGGTGGTAAAGGAGGTGGGGAGCAGGCCCTGGGGAGAGGATGTGCCATGTGCAAAGGCCACCTGTGAAGCAAAGCCTCCTCACTGATAGGACTGCAGTGTAAACTGAATTGCTACAGCATTGTCCCACGGGAGACCAGGCCCTGCTAAGCAAAGCAGTGCATTTTGCACTAAAGCAGCTGTCTCAAGGGAGGGAGCAGAGGTTTCCTTGTGAGAGGCACTGCCAGGTCACCCCTCTCACTTGGTGTTCCTGATGGCAGCTGTGCATCTCTTCCCAAAGGGCAGGTGAATACAGAGGCAAGTATGTGGCAGCTTTTGCCGACTGGCTGTTGTTGTCTCAGGGGGATAGAGACAGCTGGACAGAGCGGACTAGCCCTCCCAAACTGGTCTGCATGGGGCTTGTGGTGCAAGAAACCTCACCTGCGATATGTACTCTTAATTCAGCATTTTGTCCAAAGTCCTTCCTGCTCCCCTTTCTTTACTTGCTGAGCTTGTCTCAAGCTGATGGCAAATAAAACCTATTTTTCCCCTTTTCTGTGAGGCTTCTAACTTCACCTATGATTGCAGATAGTGGAAGTTGCAGGCTTTTGCTAACCTTCAGAGATTTATAGCAAAATCTTCCTGCATGTACTATGCACCCCAGAAAGCAGAGTATAAGGAGTGTTCTGGGGATTGCTGGGAGGTGTCCGTGACCTTTTGGAGATCCGCTTTGGTCACTGAAGGGTAAGGTGGCTAACTGGTGTCACCGTGAGCCTCTGCTCTGTTGTTTCTTCCCAAATGAAGGGATTTGGGTGACGCAGCAGCCCCTGTTATGTTTGTGTGCTGTAGCCCTAGAGGAGCTTTATTGGTTATACCGCATGCAGCTCACAAGGCACAGGTCCTTGTCAAAATAATAATTCACACTATGCTCCTCTGAAGCTTTTCTGGCTATTGTGGAGACAAATCAAGGCTGAAGAATCTTACTGTTGCAGAAAATAGACACAATTGTGTTTTTTCCCTACACAAAGTCACAGGAGAGTGATAGTGTGTTGCTTGAGATTTGGGACTGAATTAAACTGGAAGTCTGGAACTGGGGAGACTGAGAGTCTTGAATGAAAGCTGAAGAAAATTTTCCTGCGACTCTTTGTGAAACACAACTCGCTTACACAGATAACAGGTGTTGTATGGCTCTTAATTATTGTAAAATCAGAATATGTTCCTGGTCTTAAGCTTAGTTTGTTTTTTTTTTCCTTGCACTTAGTTGAACAATTTCTTCCTCTGGAGATCTTAAACATTGTCTATATTATTACTGTCACTGTTGTGCCCAATTAAAATGTAAAGTATCACATGCCTGCTCTGATTATAAATAAGGTCCTAAAATTATCCCTAATTTACCTAAGTTTGGGCTTCTAATGTGGGGACTGCATTGGAGCTGACCTGGTGTTGGGAAAATAGTTCTAGCTGTTCAAGCGCTGCAGAGATCCTCTGTCCAGGCTTGTTCCTACAGCCTAGACTATTCACAATGTCATCACAGGGGAAAAGATGGGTTCTTAATATGTGTTTTTTAACTTGCATATGTACTAGCAGGTCAAGGTGGTTCCTAAATTCCCTGTCACCTCTAAAGTGATGTGTTAACATGCATACAGAGCTGTTGCATATCAAAGCTGTCACCTGTTACCTGCTAACTGAAATCAAGAATATGCGTTTCTTTTCAAATAGTTAACAACCACTAGATGTGATGCTCTTTGCTAGACTGTCCTGAGCCAGTATAGCAGGTGTTGGCCTTTTGAGGAAACTCTGCTCTGAAGTGGATCTTGCTCTAGTGAACCCATTTCCCCTTGTTCCTCTTTACCATATGGGTGGAGATGAGGCTCATTCTGAAAATCATGAATCAGCTAAAGATAAATGACACTTCTTCAGGGAGAGCTGACTCTAGTAACAATCCTTTGCTTCCACTCACATTTTTTATTCTATTTTGAGGCAAATCTAGATTACCCAGGAGTTGTATATATTATCATGACTCAAAAATGTCTTTAGGGTACATTTCCTTATGTAATGCTGATTTGCCAAAGTTACCTGCATGCCAGTTTGTAGATCTTTCTGTCCAAAACTGAGATGATTTGCTCTCAGATTGACCAAAGAGAGTATCAGTTCCTGAATTCTTCTATGCTGGGATCTCACAGCAAGACAGGTACTGCTGCTAGCTCCAGAGAAGAGCTAGATTTTACATGTGTTTGTCTAGAGTAATGGTAACCTCAAGCAGCCCATCAACTGCAACAGCTAGAAAGGATTCTTGCATAATCCTACTGTCCACATCACTGGAAGATCTATGGTATGACAGTGCTTTCCCTCAAACACGGCTTCTGGCTTGTGCAAAAGGCAGTACTCAGACGTGAAAAGGTTTCATGGCAAATCTTATATTCCTAGGGGTCTGGTGTTGAAAGACTGCTACTCTTATATTAGACATTGCTTGACCAGTGGTGTCTACTGTTCAACATATCCACCCATTTCATAAATTAAAAGTAGCTATATGTTCAACTAATTGTTTCTTCAACATACTTCTTATGGTGAATGCTTCCTTCCATGCATCATGGATGCATGAAGATGACAAACTCATTGGGAGGGCAGCTGTGAACTAGCAGTTCTGTGGTGGCCACAAGCAGTTTTCTTCCTTATTTGATTCTGCATGATGCTATTAACATGATACCCGTTCTTTTCTTAGGATGAACTATAATCAGAAAATTGGGAGTAGGAATCCTCTCTTCTACTGATTCTGAGTGAGCCTCAGCAAACTCTTCTGTCTCCTTTCTTGTAGTTGTAAAGTAGGCAATTAATAGAAGTAACTTGCTTCTTGAGTCACCATGCATGGCTTGACCTGGAGACTTCTGCATCCTGAACTTCAGACACAAGCCTGAATCTGTTAAGGAAAACATTAATGGGTAGCTATCCTCCAAAATGAGCTGCAGAAAGTTATGTGTTGCAGCTCTTACTTTTTGAAAAAAGTTGTCATCATTGATCAAGGATTGCTTTCAATTGAGGGATCTGCTTTAAAATGGCAACCGTATTTCCAAATACTGTGAACTGCTGGAGGTTTAAGAGAAAGGTGAGTAAGGAAGAACAATTTTTACATCCCTAGGAAGCTTGACCACAAATAATGTAGCAGATGTTGCAAAATGCTGTAGCTGAAAAGTGACAATCACGTTTTTCCAAAGTGTGCTCCAGGTAAGTTTTATCTTTAGCTGGAAGGTTTAACGGGGGGAATGATTCCAGTCTCTTAACTGGATGAATACAGTATTCCTTCCAACATTGCTGACAGTAGTGCTTCACACTCCCCTTTCTCTGCTCAGTGCTAGAGCCACTTCTCTTTGCTGTCTGACGAAAGATGAATTCTGCCAGTGCTGCAGAGTGAAATACAGAAATTAGCTCAGCACGCTTCTGGTTGCTTTACAGGGCCCTTGTGTTGCATGGGAGTGGTGAGCGCTCAGATGGGATATCTGGCTCCAGCCCAGAATATGTAAGTGTGATGGCTCCCTCAGAACATCAGTAGGAACAGGCTGTAAGGCAAATACTTTGGAGTATGGGGAAAAAAAAATCAGGAATAATGTTAAGATTAATAATGGAAATGAAACTTTAGTCTTCATCGTGGTGAGATATGAACTCTGGATTGAAAATCTGCTGCTCCACAGAAACACGGTGGCTCATTGATCTTTGTTCTTATCTATGAGATATGTGGTTGGCTTTTCCACTGACCTTCTCACAGCTTCTTCGGACAGCTGGATCAGCTTGTCTTCTGCTGAAGTGACCTATTATTTATCAGCTCATTATCAAAGGATTTACTAAAAGCTTACACCAGAGGCCAAAGGGTCAATATCCAGAAACATCTGCACTTTTTCCATTGTCCCTAGGAGGTGAATCGTATGCGGCATTTGACCCTTGAAGTAACCTGAGTATGTGAGAGGCAAGCATGTCTCATCTGTGAACTCAAGACACAAATGAAGTGTGTAAATGGCTGTCTGCCATCATTTGGTTGATCCTGAGTAGAAAGTTAAGTGTTTGCTTGCTCACAGCTCCCATCTCTTCTGCTATCCAACCCCTAGTGAACACAAAGCTTGCAATGGTATTGAGGTGGGAGAAGTAGCTAGCTGAGAAGCAATGAGAACCTGCTTACTGTGGTCTGTGTACTTAACTTTCTCACCTCATCACCAAGAAATGCTTGAGAAAAAACTCAACGGCTCAGCCTTTGAAGCTCTTGCTTAGTCATACATAAAGGACCTATGGGGTGAATACATTCAGAAACAGTCCTGACAAAGTGGAAGGCTGAGGCTTGTCGAATATGCAGCAAATGCAACAACTGAACAGCCCAGGTGACTGCTGGAGAGGAGCTGTGACTTGTTATCTGAAAGAAGGCAAACATTGGCTAAGGGCTGCTGCTTTGAGTTGTTCATCTTCAACCAGAACCAGACATGTGATCAGAAAATTATATTTGTTTCTGTCTTCCTCATCAGTCATTTAATGAGAAATAATGACAATGGATTGATCCTCTTGAATGTTTTGGACTTACCATCCCAAAGCCAAAACCCATCAGGCACACTGCTGCTGCTTTTCTCTTGTAAATAGGTCACGTCTGAGGGGGGGATTGTCAGTCCTTCAGAGCTGAGTGTTGGTAGAAACAGTCACTCACATTCCAACCAGGGTCTCCTCCTGTATGGGACGATCTCATTAATGTTAAGCTTCTGTATTTCAAACACCTAGAAGCTGAGCAAAATCTTCAGTTGATACCTCAAGACGTACTGATTGGTAAGAGATTGTGAAAAAAAGGATGACATATTACAAATTTGACAATCCTGTTGGTGTCAAAACCTGCATTTTTTGAAGCCTTTGAATTTTACAGAAAAAAACTTAAATCTGCAAAATTCATTTTTTTTCCCCTGAGAAAGCTGATCTTTTGTAAAATAGAAAATGTTTTTCATAGTATTTGATTTCTCTGGTTGCTTCTGCGTGGGGAGGAACTACAGTATCCTGTGATGCTGAACAAGATATGCTAGCAGAGCTATGAATCCTTTATTTCCCTCTGTCCCACAAGAAATTATACCTGTTGAAGGGCTGAGTAGACTATTGAAATGCTCCCTTTTGGCATGGTGTGAGTACACAGGAGCTATTGAAATGGAAACCAGGTTCCCAAGCCATCACCCACAGGAGGAAGAGAGAGATCTTGATTGATTGTTTTTCATTAAACAAGGAGAGAGAAATGGGCTAAAGTTTTGTTGCAGGAGAAAATGGGTAAAATGTCTTAAGGATTCCACTTGGTGCTTGTGGTTGTGGAGAGGCACCCTCTATCCTTAGCAGCTTATAGAGTATTTATTTTCCCGATGAAACACCATTGTGGGGGCATGGATAACAGCGTCAAAAAACCACAAATCGGGATGAGCCTTAGCATTGGCAAGAAACCATGGTTCTGAGGGTTTATGGGGAAAGAGCGTCATTTTGTTATTGTGAAAGAGCAAAGTGGTCTTATCTATATACCAGCCTATGCAAAAAATGATGTCATGTCAAAATCCCCGTGCATTATTTTTCAGTGGATTTGTTTTCTTTTCATCAAGACTTTTGGGAAGTAAGATGTTGTGGGTTTTGTCTCTTAAAGCTGTACTGCTTGTTTGGATGTTTACCCCACATGGATCAAAATCATGAGCAGGGAGACTAACGTCCTTTGTCCGTCATCATGTAGTAATTCTTTGTGCAGGAGTTGCCTCTGAAGGCAATTGGTGTGGTCTTTGTCCCTTCCTGAACTACTAGAGATCTCTGAGCTTCCCCTCTAGAAAGGATGGTTTGGAATGCAGATTGTTCAGGTCAGGGTTTTTTTTCCTCTGTAGCTTTTCTCAGAGTGGCATTACTTTTGTATATTGCTTTTTATCTCTACCTTTCCATCTGTTCTGAGTTGTTCCATTGCCATCATTCCCTCAGAAGCACCCGAGGGCCCTGTTTCTTTACCCAGTCCTAAAATCAACCAGCCTAGGACTATGCGCCCAGTGATACTGTCATTACTTGATCCTGGCTGCAGCATGTCTTTGCCAAAGAGATACTTCCTCTGAGAACCAAGTACATTTTCACCTTTGAAGCCCAAGCTCTGTTAGAATTAATTAGAAACACATAAGTGCATGTATTCTGGAGTGGCTTTTTGCTGTTTTTTACTCATTGAATATGCCAGAAAGTAATTTTTATTGTAATGCTGACTGTTCAAATTGAAAATTACAATTGTGTTTTTGCCAGAGCTGGGCTCCTAGATGATGAGAGGTGTTAAATACATAAGGTGTTGCTGCATGGCATGTCACCCTACTTCTAGCTCCAAAAGCTAGAGAAGGTAGTTGCTAGACTTTTCTTTGTCATAAGAAGACTGCCTAACCCTACAACTGTACAAGAGCTTGAAATCTGTAAATATACCCCAAATAACCCAAAAGCATCGCTAGTGTATCACTGATGATGTCACACTCAGAGCTAATTGTACTGTTGAATTATGTTAATGGAGTTTCAGGGGAAACTTAGATCAAACTACAACTCTTGTGAGCTAGGGACAGTGGGTCTGGAAAACATGCACTTTCTGGAACCTGCTTGTCTCCAGAGCTGCTTTTTTTGTCCCCAGGTTATCAGTAGGTGAATGATTCCCTCATGCCCCTCTCCCCCCACCATATTCAAGTAGGGGAAACCATCAGAACTTCTAAACCTTGATTTCCAAAATTTATTTTGTCAACACTGCTGAGCAGTGGCTTGCAGTGTAATGACACTTTGATAGACTTGTGCTTTTAGGAAAAATCAGTCATTGTATTGTAGGGGAAAAGTGAGCATGGAAGAGGGAAGAAAATACTTCGTTTTCAGCTGCCTTTCCACAGGGCACTTCAGTTACCGTAAAACTTCTAGATCAAAAAGTTTGAAAGATCAATCTGCAAGACAAAAGAGGCAATGGCTGGGAATGCTGGAGGAAAAATCCTTCCCACTGTCCTGGGAAGCCTAGCACTTGCACATTGCAGAGGGAAGAGTGAAGTGCAGCTGTCCTGGACAATATCTTCTAGGGAAGATCCCTTTTTGCCCCGAAGTCTGGCACCAGGAGACAGGTGAGACATTCCTCAATCAGCTCTTGAAGGAGGAAATTGAACGCAGAGATAGGAACCACCTGTGGGCAATTGGAATTGCTTTAATTGTGTGGGTGAGATGAGAAGACAGAAAGTTCTGATAATGCAGTGAGCTATTACTAGGGAATTCTCAGGACTTTTTAATGACTTGTCTGATAAAAGAGCTGTACTGAAATGAAGACCAGAAGGAGGATCATTGTAGGAGCCCTTCAAGTGCTGGATTCAAGAAAGAGGGCAAGTAATGCTTGGGAAAGAGGTGTCCCTAAGCTCCTAGGCTAACCTCACCCAGGCTGTTAGGCTTTGAATGCATTTTACTCCCCAGCTGAATGGGGTCAGCCTGGGATTCCTTACAGGCTGCCACTGCACTCTAGCCGTTGCACAGGATGCTGCCACCTTTCCAGAAGAGTGACTGGGGAGAAGCAGCGACAGCAGATGGCTTAGGAGACGTGAGCCCGAGCGATCACTGTGCCTGGCTTTGCCAGCTCAGCAGCCAGGAAGGGAACAAGATGAGCCTAGCTATGGCTGGATGAACTGAGCCGCTTTGCAAAAGCTTGGGCAGACACCGTCACCTCTTGCACTGCCAGGGATTGCCTACCAGTCCAGTGTCTATCTAGCATTTGATCTTGGCAGCTGTAGGCGCCAGGAAAGGTCTGCATGCTTTCAGTAATGGTAGGGAGGGTCAGGTTTCCCCTGCTGTCCTGTGTGGTGACCCTAGATCCAGGTGTATCTAAATAGGGTGGCCTAAAATACATATGAATAGGGTGCTTGGAGCCCTTAGCTTTGTAAATAACGATTAACAAAGGCTTTTGAAATGCAGTGATTCTGTCTGCACCGCTGTATTCAGACTTCCCACCCTCCTCTTTGTTGCTGTTCTGTTGCAGAGTAACAAAGTAGCCATAAAACTGCTTGAAATAAAGCCTCGTGCACCAGGTAGATGATTTTGTGGCCTCAGCCACCTAAGGCAGGGTCGCCAGGGTCATGGCGGGTTGACTCATCTATGCCAGCGGTGGGATCCACTAATTGCAGTGGCAGGTGGTAACAGTTACCTTTGATTTGGTGGCTTGGGGAGCAGGGGAAGAACTTGGATCTGAGTCAGACTGGGGAAGAAGGGTGCTCTGAAATTAAGTTAGAGCTCTGCTGGCGGAACAGGTTTGGAGTTTCTTTGCTTTGGGAAGCTTGGTCACTGTGCAAGTGTGAGAATGGATAACACGCCTGCCTTTCATACATGTGGTAAGTTTCTACTATTTTCATTTTGCTTCAGTCTTAGAGACTGGCAGACCCTAAACAGTGTGAATCTGTGGGTCCACGTGTGTGTTTAAAATCTGGGACCAAGCTGTGAAGGTATCTCTCCAGGAAGAGTATTTTTACTAAGAACTTGATGAATAATGAGTTGAGATCTGCCCCAGGGCATGTGATGTGCTGGGTGCTGTCTGGAAGCAGCATCACCGTGAGAGCTCCTGAGTTAGAGGTGACTGAGCGAACATGTGATCTGGGTTGTATTGACTGGTTACCTTCTGTGTATCTGGGGAAAGAGGTCTGCCTTCACATCCAGTTCTCAGCCCTTCCCCACAGGCAATTCCATCTCTTTGGTGCTTGCCTGGGGACTTCTTGCCCTGGTTGTTCAAGTAATGGGTCTGTTCTTGGCTTTCTCTTCCTGAGTGCTTCCACAGGTTAATGGAAGGTTAGAGCTTCTCTGACCACACTTTTGTTTGAAGTGCTTCAGGTAACTGCAATTTCATCTTGTGTCCATAGGCTTGAAGGGAGACAGCAGTGCTGGATGATGCTGGTGGAGAGGCAGCGGGTCTGGGGTAACAGGGAGTACAGTGCAAGCCCCTGCCCAAACACATCACCAGTGAGTGGTCAGATCCTAACCTGTGAGTTGTTTGGGTAGTTGTTCACTCACATGATGCACGGGTCTGTAAGATTGTGAAAACCCCATGAGACACAGGGTCAACTGGATAAGCTGTAGGGAGCTGGAGTTTTCAAAATGCCAAAATTGAGAGCTGAGAAAACTGTTGCCCTGTAGGGAAGTTTTGAGCAAGGAAACTTCTTGTGCACGTGGTTTCTGGTCCTCTTCCCTTGTGCAGTGCAAGCTACAAAGAAACCAGGATGATTGAGGATGGTAAGAGGTAGCTGACCAGGTCAGCAGGGGAACTGCGAATTCAGGAGTCCCAGTCTCACAGTACTAAAATCCAGAAGCACTAGAAAAGGGCCAAGTAGGAGAGAAGCACAAGCTGCTACTGGGATCTGCTTATAGCACTTAGGTCTGTTAAGCCTGTGTGAAAACCCTGCAGACAAAGAAGGTGTCAATCAGGAAGCTCAGCAGCATGAGGGGAGTTCATAGCTTCCAAACAAGCAAATAAGGGGACTATCTCCAACACAAGTTGATTCAGCTGACAGACGACTGCCTCTTTGTGCCCATCAGCAGGAGGTGGGATTACACTGCTTTTGACTGAAGTTCCTCAGCTGGCTTGTTTCAGTGATAAATTACAGTATGCTCTGATAATATTGTAGAGGCTTGAGTGTTGGTGGGTCAGTTGTGATAAAACATCCCTAAAGTACTGGTGAGATGATGATTAAGCCGTAGCTTGTAACTAAGCTGAAAGTAATGGATCAACAACAAAAAGAAGCAGCAGGAGAAGGGCAGGACAGGAAGAAGAATGTTTCTGGTGAAGAATGTAAAATGGTATTTTGTTTTTTTGCAGAGCATGTGGAGAACGTGGGTGGTTTGACTGGAACATATTTAGAGTTCTGTCCCTATCGCAGCTGAGGGAGTGAGCGATGGCTGTACCATACTGCTAGGCAGCTTGTTTCTCACAGGCATCGCTGCGTAACAGATACATGTACAAGCCACCCTTAACTTGTCCGTTGCTCTTAAAATGATAAATCTCATGCATTGCACAAGGTTCCAGTGCATTGCAGTTTGTGTAAGAAAAGCAGGAAAGAAAGCTGCGAAGCAGAGCCACAGCGTGCCTTGGGGAAACTCAAGGTCTCCGTGCTTCTCAGCCACTTCTGCATGGTGCGAGGACTGCCCTCCTTGGCCTCCCCCACCCCACAGGGCGTTTGCTGGTGTTCTGCAGGTTGCTCAGGAGCAGGCTTCTAGACTCCAGCAGCCCAGCCTGAGCTATTTCCATCCTCCTCTGCGATGTTGCAGATAACTCTGGCATGACTCTGAGTCAAACTGTGTCAGTCAGCAGTCTCGGAGGCACATGCAAATCTCATTTAGGCCTTTACAGAAAAGATGCACGATTCCCTTAGCACTTGTATAGATTTTCCACAGTGTGGTATTTGGCTGCTTAGTCACAGACTTATCTTTGTGTTTTAAGAATAGATTTGACTACAGTCTCCTTGGCTGTACTGCAAAAGAAGAAAGACTTTGTCTTAGCACAAACACCTTTGTATAGTGTCAGATGTGCCAGCAAGCATGTGCTTAATTAAACAGGCTCCTTAATAAGTTTTGTTGTCATTTTAGTGCTCTGTGCTTGAACCATATCTCTTAAAGGACTATTTAACGAATTTCTGAGGCTATCTGACAAGTAATGTTCTTTGCTTGCTCATTATGTAAAATTCATTAATGTCTACCTTTGCATACATTGTTGAATTACCAATATTATGACTTAATTAGCTTATTGCAATTTGTGGGATGGTAGAGGTAGTTTTTTTACTTACTGATCTTATGCAGAACCTGTTTAAAACAAGCAAACAAATAGAGACTCTAATTGTTCTGGTGTCTGAGAAATACCTCCCCTTGACCCTCACCACCTGGGGACTTTTCCATAGCTTGATAACCTTTATTGTTCCCATAAAAAAAGGGGAAAATCTGCTAGCAGTGAGCAAACCTTTTGTTTTAGGGGATTGGTGGGACTCAGCCACTCTCATTGCTTTGAGCAAAAAACTTTGAATGTGTATTTTCTTCTGAAAAGCAGGTGTCTCTAGTTCTTCTTTCCTTTGAGTCTGATGTAAATATACCAGCTAAGGAATTATCCCTGAATAAGCTGAAGTACTTCCATCAGTAGCTCTGAGAAACGGCCAGAAAAGAACCCCAGTTGATTTTTCCTATGCTTCTTTTGGACTTCAGATTATTCACACTAGTAGAAACAATTGCCTCTCATGGGCAGGCACAAACCTGCAAGGCTATCGGTATCTGAAATGCCCGCGCTAACAGGGGTGAGGGAGGCTCAGTGTATCACCGTTGCGGACCACAAAAGGCAGCGTCCCTTGAAGGTCCTACCTAGTGGAGGTAGCTCTGTCAGACTGAAGATGCCAGTTGTACCCTCTGTTGACATGTCTGTTTCCAGTATCTTTACAACAGCCTGGTGTGGTTACCATCTATCCAGACTATCCAGATTTACTTTCCTAATCAGAAGGTTTGCTGAATGGGAAAAATGTGCAGCGGGTCAGAAATCATGTGCAAATGGTTTCTGCAGGGTGACGCTAACTGCAGCACACCCTGGATGTGCTGGGTGTTTTGGTAGGCTGTGTCATTGCAAGGGGATGGCTATCTGGTTTGCACTGGGATGGAGATTGAGCAGTCTCAGCCCAGCAAGACAGAGGCATAACTAGATTATCTGTGGAGGAGGCAGAGGTGCAAGTAATAGTAATAGCTTGCCCAGAGCATATAGGGAATCTGTGACAGAGAAACAGGACTTTTGTCTTAGATCTTAGTGGGAGGAGCATCCTTTCTTCCATCTGTACTGATTTTCAGATTCCTTCATGTTTCATTTCTGAGCTTTACCTTTGTTACAACTTGAGAAAAGTTGAGCTGCTTCAGTGATCTCTCTCTCTTCCAGTCTCCTCTTCCTACAGCTTTTGCTCCTTGTTCTTATTTCTTGCTATGCGATGCACTGAACGCTTTTGGAAATCAGCTGCTACTGGTGAAAGCTGGACCTGTTCGGAAATTGCAGCCACAAAAGCCAGACTCTCCAGTGTAACAAGACCATTAAACCTCTTGTGGGAATCTTTAAAGCTGGCTTTATCCGCCCTGCAGAAAGAAGTGTGGGGAGAGGCTGTTGCACCATTGTTCCTCCTGCTGACGATGCAGACTGGAATTGCTTCTCCTTGAACACTGTCTCTGTTGAGTTGAAGCTCAGCTTTGTGTCGTCCTAATCCCTCAGTCAAGACCACAGCAACCGCACTAAGTTAGAGCAGCCCTGAGGCTGTTCCCTTATTCTAACACGTGCCACTAGCAAATTGCTCAAAGAGAAGAAATCTTTGACTAGACTGCCCCGGTGCCTCAGCTTCAACCAAAAATGTAACTACTTGGCCTGGGCAGCCAGGTTAGGTTTGGACTTAATCTAAGTAACTGCTTAGAAAATTCAAAGCCTTGTTTTCCTACTTTGATAACCTTCTTTCTCCCTTCTGTCATCTCATGTTTAGCAAGTGACTGTAGGTTTTGTGGAAAGAGTCAGTCTCCCTGGGAATTACAAATGTTCGTGCAGTCTCATCCTCAATTTTTGGATCAGAGGGATGGATTTGAAGAAGTTTTCTTAGGCTGTAAGATTTTTCAAGACTTCTTTTTTCAGTATTTCCCTCCTGAACTGTAATGAGTTTTACTATAGTTTTTTGTTTTCTGGTAGTTGACAAAACCCCCAAAGTTGGCACCAGCAGAAAAGACGTATAAGGTACCCAAACTTTCTAAAGACTGTTTCTGGCCCATTCCAAAACGCCTGCCTCTCCCAAAATGTTGAACTAGGAGACTGCTGAAACTGGTCTGTTCCCATAGCTGGATTAGACCTCAGTGAATCAACGCTGTGAGAAACCTCCTCGGGAAATTCCTGCCAGGCTGTACCCCAGCATCACTTGCTGACTAAGTTGGGAGCTTCCTCAAGTAGCATGGCTGTGTAGGACAATAGGTCAAAGCCTTGGTGCTGCAATCCTGGAATCCAGCTGTGGCTCACAGCTCTGAGGATGGGAAAAAGCCCTGTCCCATCATAAATCCCTTTTATCCTCTAAATTCTCCAGAATGTGAATGAGGTCACCCCTCTGATGCTTGAGGGGTGTTCCTGCTCAGGGAGAGGTGGCCTGAGTGTGGTGCAGGGAGAGCTCAGGGCAGCAGCAGTAAAGCAGAAGGGAAGGTATGAGGCATGCTGGTGCACCCAGGTCTAGACCTGCCTGCTGCCCAGTCCTGCCTTGTGTTGTTGCTACCTTGTAATAAAATGCTCCAGTGCTGATGTAGACAGTGGGTCTGGGATGAAGGCACACTTGTTTGCATGCTCCTGGCTGCACCAAACCCTAGACTGCTGCTCCCCCAGGAGTGTTGGTGGCTGCTGGGCTGCCTGAGAGTTTGGGGTACCAGGCAAGAGTGTAGGAGCCAAAATAAATAAGTACCTGCAGCCTTCTGAACACTGACGAGGCTCTTAGCTGTGGGGTATAGATTGGCCACCAAGCTGCAGAGAAGACAGATGAAAAGCCTTTCCTAGAAAAGACTGGGGTTTGTGTAGCTCGGGAGATCACCAAAAGTTGCTGGAATAAACTGGAGAGCAGCATTCATCCTGGGAAGGATTAGACAGTGGGAGAGAAATTTACTTTTGAACTTTGATTTAATTTGTCTCGTATGGCATGCCTGCCTTTTCTCTATTTAGACTTATCTTGTCCTTTTTGTACCTTTTTAGTGCTCTAATAAAATGCAACCATGGGGCCAGAAGCCTTTGACTTCTGCTTTGGCTGCCTCCAAGACCAGATGTTGCAATTCCATCTCCCTGATCTGCCTGATTCGGCCTAGTCCAGAACAGCTTTTAACTGATGAAGAAACAGAGACCAAAGACTTGTCAGAGTTGCTCTGCTTGCAAGGAGCAGAGCTGGACAAGCATTTTGGTCATCAGGGTTCCAGCTCCCTGCCCAGCAGGGGTGTTTGCTGCCTGCAGTGCTCAATAATGTATGCTTGTGTGGAAGCTGTTCTGCACATACTGATTTTGAGCTGTAGGTTTTCTTCCAGGAAATTTGTATGTGACTTTATAACTTTCTGGGAATAGCTTGTCTATTGGAAACCACCTCCTATTATATAGGAAGTATTCTCTTCTACACCCTGTAAAATATATGTAAAGGTTGTTTGGGGTTTTTTTGATGAACTTCTGAAGAGTACACAAGCTTGGAGTTCTTGGGGGCCTTGATGCAGTGTCTGGATCTCGGTGTGGGTGTGACATTTGTGACATGGGCTCTGAGATGATCTGGGAAAGGGGCAGAGCCACACATGTCTGTCCCTTGTTTGGTCCAGGATCAGGCACAGAAAACCACCAGCATGGTTCAGTATCGGAGCAGCTGGTGCAATGCATTGGCTCAAGGATGGTGTGTTAGATGAGCCATAGATGCCTTGAACCAGTAGATGTTACTTTTGTGTAGATGGCTCAGGTCATCTTCCCATGTCCAGAGCCTGCAGCTGGCCCTGGGCTACTGCCTTCATCCTTTCACTGCTTCCTGGTTTCCAAGGCCAGTTGCGCTTGGTTGAGCAATGCATAACAAGTGAATGTCCAAGATGATGAATCTGTTCTTAAGATTCATCTAATTGGCTCCCAGTTGCTTTCCGCCCAGAGCTGACTTTGCCCTTCAGCCTGAGCACTCTTCACCCTGATTGCTGGGTTTCTTTTTAGTGCAGCAGAGCTAATTTCATCTGCATGGAACAAGTATTGGAGGAGAAGCAAGTCTTCAACGGATATCACTTTTTTTCAGCTTCCCAGCAGTAACGCCTCCCTTGAATGGAGACTCTTACCTTCTCAGCAGACAGTTTACCCTGGCATACCTTGATGTTTGCAAGAAGCAAGACTTGATAGAGATCCCAGGGGTAAAGCAGACTTGAGAAAAAGTACTGTCGGTATCACAAGATCCCTGGCTTTTCTGTGGCGCTTTTTTTTTTTTTTTTTTTTTTTTTTTGAAGCTGTTTGGATGTTGGTTGTGCAGTATTCTGGTGTCCCTTGAGAGCAGGAGGGTCAAAGCAAAGCAGTGAAATAATGTTTGCATTTCAGAACTGGAAATCTTTCTTTTTTTGCAGGAGGCTTCAGATGTGAATTTGTAAAAAAACAATCAACCCAACAACCTGGCCAAAATTCCTCCCAGGAAGGTGGGTTTGACCAGGGAGAGAGGGGAAGACTGGATAATTCTTTTGTAGAATTCATAAAAATTCATTTTACATCAGATTTAAGTCTTGTCTTGCATTAAAGAATACTCCTTTTGCCTTCCTTACCTGGGCAGATGGAAGAAAAACATGGCACAGCAGTAGCAAAAGGGATTAAGTCTGAAGAGAAATAAATCATCTCTGTCTGCAGTCACTGTGCGCCAGGCAATTGGCCAGTTCCACCTATACAAACACTGGTGTCCATTTGGCATAGGAGCAGCTGAGCATCAGCCCAGCCTAGCAGGTCTGCAGGTGCCAGGTACTTTTGGGTGGCATCACATATTGAATATTTCCCAGAAAGAGAGTGTCCCTGTGTAAACACGCTGAATAAACAGTCATTCTCTCTGTCTAGCCCCATCCTGTCAAGCATAAGGTGCAGATGCAGGATCTAGGAGCTCTTCCAAATTAATTCTTTCCCATCTTCTCTTGCTGCCTCTCCTTTCCACCTGTGGTTTGAGAGCAAACCAAGGCCAATAGCCTCAAGCAGTGTCAGGCTGGCCCAGTTCTGACCTCTGTGCTTCCAGCATCCCTGTGCTGTGGACCTGCACACAGCTCTGCTTCCTCATGGACTTGCTGAACTCGGGAGCAGTGTTGCTGTTACCTTTGCTAAGGCAGAAACATGATCCAAACCAGCTAGTTTTGTCATAGGGGAAGAGGAGTGTGAAGTAACCAGCTCTTACTTATACCCGTGCTCCATAGGTCTTGTGAAAATAAGTATGTAAGGGAGAACTGGGACTAGGTAACCCTCATGCCCCTCTTCAAGTGGCTAGTAAAGGGCTTAGGAGTGGTAGAAGAACACCAGCATGTGACAGATCAAGTGTGCAGGAGGGCCAGCCACTACTGGTTGTCACTGGTGGAAACAGAGCTCTGGCCATCCTTCATGTTGGAAAACCTTTGCCCCCGCCAGTCCAACCTGCAGTTTTTCTCCGGGGGATTGTTCTGTGCTGTTTAAAAACCCAGACTGTTAGAAGCATTCAAGAAACTGAAGCTAAGGCTATAGATAAATGTTTGCCACATGTGTTTTTAGTTGAAAAATGCTTAAGCAGCTCTTGCTTCAGTGGAAAACCCACAAAGCTGTTTGATCGGTTCTGCTGTATTTGTTACAAAAGGCCTTGACTCCTTTCCCCTTGACTGCTGGGGAGCTTCCTGAAGACTTGGGTAAGAAGATGGGAAATATTATTTCTGCAGGGAGTATGTGAGCAGAAAAAACCCCTGTTTCTAAAGCAGGATTATGGATTGATGTCCCTTTTGGGCCCTTGTACAGTTTGGACCCAGATTTGAGAAATGAGTCTCTTGAAGAAGGACTTGGAAACTTGAAAAAGCCCTAAGATGGGTTTTCAAGTCATAGAAGAATTGTGATTTTCCTGCAATAGCATGAACCACCCGTCCCCTACTGGATGCAGCAGTTTGCTCGGTAATGTGAATGATCCAGCTGAAGAGTGGTGATGATATAATCTGTGCTCTCAGTTCTGCACCTGGTTTTTGGGGGGCTTGAGGGCTTGTCAGGGTTTTTGTTGAAGGAAATAGAGGTGACTTTAGTGTTGTTCAGATTCTCCAGCTCCCATCTGCTGCCCTGGCCCCCATCACACTGGGTTCCCACAAAGCTGGCTTTTAGCATCTTTCCAGGTTGAAAGAAAAACATGTATGCTTGACTGGCTCTCCCTTGGAGCCAAGGCCACCATGGTGGTACTATAAGGGAGGGCACTGTGCCATGGCCCTTTTCAGCTCACTGGCTGGAGTGCTGGAGGAGCCCAGCAGCATTTTGTTTGTGAGAGAAATCCCTCTGGCATTCTGTGTTAGAGCTGGATTTACTGGAAACAGGTCCTTGATGAAAACCTTCCTTGCACAACACTTTTCCCACCTACAGGCAATGGTGACTGGCACAGTCCAAAAGCCTTCAACAGCCAGCTCTTTTGTAGATGTCTGGCAAGAAGGCTCCAGAGTTGGAGAACGAGACTTAATGCAATGCTTAATTGGGGACAGTGCTGTGGGTCTGTGTATCAATGAGTAGGTGATGACCCTGCAAGTTCCCAGTCCTGCTCCCTTGTAATAGTTCCTTGGGGCCATGTTTGTAAGAGTATTTTTGGAAGAAGGTTGTGTTACAGAGTGATGGGTGTAGAGAGCTGAATTTGCAGACCCATCTCTTGATAGTTTCTGGGGTGGGTGTGGTGTGGTTAGTTTCTGTTGAAATATGGAGGTGCTTGTTTAGTAATGCTCTGCTTTTCAGAGTGGATAGGGTTGGGGAGAGACAGTGTATACAGAGAAGGGAATATGGGATTTGTGTTTTCTTTTTAACAATCCTGTAAAATTTTGGGGAAGTCTGTGGCTGTTGTTTGATGATATTCCTGCTTCCCGAGCCAGCCAACACTGGCAGTGCAGGTGTATGTCTGCATTCCTGTTGACTCAGCCCCCTGTAGGTTCCCAGTGAAGGCTTCGGTCTCTTCTGTAATAGGTGTGGTGTGGTTTGTCTGCTGTGCTGCAGACTGTGTTTAGGGACTAGATTGTGACTTTGACCCCAGCACGTTACTCATGTCTACACAGATGAGCACAGGCAAACCTGAGCTTGTCTGTCTATGCAATAATGAAGCTGAATATGAGCCAGTTGCCTCTTAGCATGGAGTCAGAGCAGCAGCAACTGCATGCCGGGCTCTATACAGCTCTGCTTACAGCCCATGGAAATACCTTCTGTAGCTGAGAAGATAGTTGCATCCCTGTTGCACATCGTGCCTACCCCCTGGGAAGCCCTTGCTGTGCAGCTTCCCTGCATACAGTCATTTGCCATTAAATCCCATCCAGGAGTAAGCAGGTGTTTGGGATGTGCAGGTTTCTGGACTCATGGCATGCACATGGGCAGCAGGAACAGGTGCCTCATGAACTCTGCCCCTCAGGATAGCTTTCAGGACTCAGGTGCAAAATGAGCATGCTGTCTCGGAGCATATCCTTATTCCACAGTAAAATGTTGGCTCAAGAGAGCTAACCTTTTGTACGTGAGCAGAAGACAGGCTTTGGATTTAAAATCTTCCAAAGAAGGTGGAAAAGCCAGCTGTAGTTTTAGGTCAAAATGGTTGTTCCAAACAGATAATCCTGCACAGGGAGGGGCTGTTAGCACATGCATCAACTTCAGCCACGTGGGTATAGATTTGGATCCTTGCTAAAGAAAAACAAGCTTTATGCTGTATTAATATAAGAGTATCTCAAAACAAAGGAGAGATTTCTCCTTACTCCTCTGCCTTGTAACTGGTCTTTGGGTGAGGAAACTGAGATACAAAATGCACAAATATAACATTGAGATGCAAGGTATGTAGTGAACCTTGTAGAATTGCATACCCTGGCCTGGTGTCTGACTTCAGTTCACTTGATCTTGTGAACTGGGGCCTGCGTGACTTACCAAGGTCTGAAAGTATAGCGTGGGCTGCCAGCTGAAGAGGCCAGCTGGTGACAAAAAGGAAGGACCAGGCCCTTGGGCTGCCAAGGAGACCCCCTGAGAAGCGTCGTGCCTCAGAAAATGCCAGTTGTCTGAGACAGAACAATTTCATGGGAAAATGTTGGTTTTGATAAATTTCAGTTACTGAAAAATATTGGACAAAAATGTTTTGAAAACTGTTTGACCTTTTCTAAATGGCAAAGTTTCAATGTTTTTAGGTCCAAATGCTGCTTCATTTTGATAGCTAGCATTAATTGAAGGTTAAAAAAATGTTGGAACTGAAATGAAATTCCTGAAAATGAATAGAAACAAAATGTTCTCTTCCTCTTTTCCTCCCCCAGCGTTCTTATTTCTGGGGAAATTGTGAGATTTTTTTTTTTTTTGACTTTTTCATTTATCTGAACTGGGATATTTAAAACCTCACAAATTGTTGTGGGAGGGCATCCCATCCGGCTCACTATCCACCTTCTCCAATGCAGTTGCTAGTATTAAAGTGATTTTTATTTTATTTTGTGATGGAGCTACAAGCGTTTTTCAGACTTCCCAAAGAGAAAGCCTGCAGCCCTTCAAAGGGACTGAGTGCAGCCTGTCCCTGCAGCTCTCGTCTGCCCTGCACTGTTGGGTTTCTGGCAAGTCTTGCATCTCCCCATCTGAAATGAAAGGGTGTGAGCAGTGTGCTGTGATTTTGTGCTGTGGCTGAGTGACAGACACACTCTGTTTGCTAAACTAACACACTGGGAAAGCGTGAAATGGTTGCTTTAAGTGCACCATGGCTAAAAGGAGCCAGTTGTGTGTACAAGTTGGGAGCCAGGACTCATGTCTAAACACACAGAATATAAGGTAAATAGGACTATGCAGCAGGGGATGTCTTAGAAGCCTCACCAAGCAAATACAGCAACCTGGTCCAGAACTACAGACAGCAGGAATGTCATCTGGCTAAAATAGCTGGAGCAAAACTCTGTGCAGATGTGACATTTGCACTTACCAGACATCTTACAGTCAGGTGAAGGAACTGGGATGGAGAGAGCAGGAGTGCCTGAAGCTGCAAGCTTCATCTTTAACTCTGCCTTGGAGTGAAAATGCACCTTTCTGCCTCCTTTCTTAAATAGAAAGGATTAATATAACGTCTGTCACATGGGGTGTGATGGGAAACAGGCTGTGCTGTCTCCCCCAACATCTCAAGTCTGTTGCTGAGTTTCTGGCTGATGTGAAGAGCATTCGTTGCTCCCCTCTTAGCCTTGCTGTCTTTGCCTTATCTATCAGGTAATGAGTCACATCACCATAGTTGAGTGTTGATTTCTGAGTTCCATGTGTTACTGTACTGGCTCCTTGGTTGGGGTATATTGTTTCTCCTTTTGAGGTGATGTGGGACAGTTTTATTGTACCTCTTGGAGTCTCCTCAGTAGGAACAAATTTGCACTTCAACCAAGAAAAAGTGCATCCTCTCTGAGTCCGTTTAAACTTGCAGAAAGACTCTAGTATCAGTAAGTGCAATGGATTTACAAGTTTTGAAGTCATGAATTTCAGGGAAACTGCTGCAAATTAATGTATAGTAATGGTAAAATGATCTTAGTGCCAAGGGTGCTCCTATAGGTCCCCACAAGAAGGCAGAATGGGTAAGATGCAGTCTGCAAGCAGAGTCTGGGGACAGATTTATGGTGAGGTGTAACGTTCCTATGAACAACAAACATTCATTTCAAGTTGCTGGCAATAATAGTTTTATCTTTTTCATTGATATATTTATGAAACGTGGAGTATTTTGAAAATCCCTATCAAGCTGATTTGCCCCAAAAAGGGCTCCTGCAGGATAGCCAGTAACTGGACTTGCATCCTTTCCCTGTTCTCTAATAGCAAAGCTCTTTCTTCTTCATTTCCCTGTTGCTGTCAGCAGAAGTGCCAAATATGAAAAGGTTGTGATGCAAGTAAACAATTTTTAGCAGGATATTTGAAAACAGAACAATGGCACATAACAACAAAACCCACAGGCAAATCTGAAGGATTTTTAAGATGTTTTGCCTCATTCAGATGGATGCAATTATGCTGGAGAATGAATGGATACAAATAAAGAGGACCTGAGATGGAAAAATCAAAATACATAATTTCTAGGAGACATACAGAGCTAAATTCTCTGTACTATATGTATTGACTATATTCAATGCAATAATTGTGGTGATTAATTGTGAAGCCACTTTCTTTTAATTCACCTAATGCTTCTAACAGTTTGCTCTGGTAAACTGCTGTTGTTGAAATACTTCTTGCATTTTAATGTGTCTCTCAGTACCATGTCTGCTTTCTAAAATACATCTTGCAGGTATTCTTGTTCTGGGTACCCATGTAACTTGTTCCTTGGAAGTCATTCACTTTGTTTGAATGGTCCTCTTGCTGAATATTTGCTCCTTGAAGCAGAATATATATAGGTGATGCTCTGTTCCACTTGTGGGGTTTTTTTGTGCTTCAAAATCATCTAGAGCTGAGAGGGTGACACTGTCTCTTGTGTGAGTAGCCTGTGTTCCTCTGAGCAGTTCCTTTAATGAATAGGATGTATGGCTTGTACCAAGAACTTATAACCCTTTCCCCTCTCTGCTGGTTTTCCCTAATAGTTGACATTGCTTTCATTTCTGCTTTCTGTTCTAAGTATGTAAAATGGACTTTTAAAAATTATTTTTGTGGTCAGTTACCACAAGAACATTGGGTTGGGCTGTGTCTGAGTAGAAAGATGGAGTTCCCTCTTTCTCCAATGTGCCGTTTTCCTTTTCAGCCTTGCAAGCCACATGTCCAGGCCCTCTGTTTATAAAAAAAAAGGTAGCCTGATTTTGCCAGAAATTGGACATCTGGATTACAGTCTGCACCACTGGAGTTACAGGTGCTGCTCTCTACTGCCATTGCGCATGACCAGCTCATAGTGGTGCCACTCAGCACATGGTGACTGTGATGGGCAGTCTGTGGTGTGGTGTGCTATGCAATGCTCCTGAAAGGTGAGCAGTGTGGGCAGTCAGGGGATGCTTAAAAACATCCTAAGCCAGAGTTACAGGAGATGGTGGTGTGGCTCTAAATGGTTCTGCTGTTGGCTTCTCCAATGCTTTAGTGTGTCCATCAGTTTGCAGCATGTTTTTCTGCTCTGGGCATTGGCTTGAAGAGTTGGAATCTGCTTTTCCTCGATTATTGTGCCCAGGACCTGACTGTTAACCATCAGAAATGGATAGAAGCTCAGATTTTGAGAAACTGAAAGGCTTTGGCTTATAAGGGGCCCTTAAAATCACTTTAAAACAACTTACAGGTTTTTACAACCATAGCATTTTTGCTTTCATTTTGGATTTAAAGAAACCCTCAGACTTCAGGATTAAAAACCCACTCACCAATCTGTTCTTGTATCAGCTTATCAAGTTCCATCAAAACTACTTGCTCAATTGCATCCATGTTAATTTTGAGCTGCTGTGCTAACTGGTCAGAAAAATCTTGTCAAGCGTTTCAATTGGGTAGAAGAGTGAAAGCCAGGAGTTTTTCAGGCTTGGAAGTTTCACAGTTTTTTGAGAGTACTGCAGAATTTAAGCCATAACTTGAAAGGCTGTGGCAGGGGGGTGGTGTGTGTGTATGTAAAATAATCCAGGCAACTGCAGATCTGTAATGTAACCTGATTCTTTGCATTTTCATGTTCCCTAAATATGTTTACAGTCAAGAAAAATAGAGGGTTTTTTTCCATGAACACACAACTCTTAGAGCTATTTCTTGGCTTTTTTATCATCAATGCTCTCTATTATTTTCTGCAGATGTAACTGTGAGTATGAGATTTCCATAGACAAATAATACCCTCTCTTTTCTGGGACTTTGGAAAGCAACAAGGAAAGCCAAACCAATCCCATCCCCCTGTTGAGGTTTGCTTTGAAGAATGATTGCTTTGTGGTTTCTTCAGGGCACAGCTTCAAGTTTGGAAGCAAATCCAAAGTGAGCAGATTCCGGCCAACAAATTTCACCTGCCAGCAGGGTGCATTTCTTAGGTTTTACTGCTTGAGTGCCCAGAACTCTCCCTGCAAGACACTAACGAAGCAATTAATGGAAAGGGTTTGTAGGTATCCCCATAGGGAATAGTTGGTCTCCTTTTCGTGTAAAACTCAGCATCCAGAATTACCTTATGCAGCTGGCCTTCTAAGGTGGCTCCTTATGAGTCCCAAAGTACATGGGTTTTGGGCAGTTACCTTTCTCTTCCTGTTGTAAAATGCATCAGAAATCTGACCTGTCTAATAATGGTACTCACTACCACTAGCTTAGTACTGGCAATGCTGCAAACAGTGCTTGCCAGAAGCATGGCAGCTGTATCTGGTGGAGCAGCAGCTCCCTTTTAATGAGGGGAGCTTGCTAGTTCGGTTGCTTTAGGCAGCTTTCTTTGAAATACTGTCTCCAGAATTCAGGAAGAGGAGAAAGCTGCCTCCTGTAGCTGTGCTTGAAAATCCTCCTGTCTTGCATTGGGGCACATGGGCTTTCAGGAGCCCTTGAGAAAGATTCACTCTGGAAAGCAATGAAAAGGAAGAGCCACCCAGGAGCATGAACTAGCAAGTCCTCTCTGTGTTCAGAAGTTGTTTTGGGTACTCCCATATTTGTGTGAAACAGTGGTGTTGTGGTTTGTCTCTTTGTTTCAAAGCAGGGTAAGCTACAGTGTTGGTACCCAAGCAGTGAAGGCAGCTTATGAACAAATACCAGAGAGTCCAAAAGGCCTCTTGTTCTTCCCAAGTATCAAGGGAATATTGCATTCTGGCTGCTTCAAGCTGTCTCTGGCAGGGCAGGCTTTCCTGGTTAAGGAGAGCTGATGTTTCAATCTGACTAAAGTCCCAGTGCTGCGTAGCAGGCAGACCTGCAGCAGGCATGCTCCTCACCATCTAAGCCTGTGTGTGCGGTGCTTCGGAAGACCAGAATTTGAAATGTAGCACACAGGGTAGACCAGGATCACTGGTTCTGGACAACTGAGCTTGCTAGCCTTGAAGTTTACTTGTCCCTGTCAGTACCTCTGAAGGGGAACTGCCCCACATCTGGCAGCTCTGGCTTGGGTAGGAAAGTAGAGGTCACAAGCAACGTGGTCCCGTGAAGCACCAGAGCATTGGCAGTCCCTGTCACGGGGTTTAAGTAACTCAGATTTTTACAAAGCTGCTGCATGCAAGGAATGGAAGTCACCAGCCACCAAAGAAAGCAGAGCCTGAAGTTGCTGATGTGCAATGTCAGCTGGGTGTCAGGCTTGGGGACTGGGCTGGGAATGCATGATATCTGTGTGTGGCTTTGCCAGAGCCCAAAATTTGTGTCTGCTTGTTGTCAGCCAGCAGTGCTGGAGTCTTCTGTGACACCTCTGTGTGTGCCTGACAGAGAAGTGCGCCCCAGTGGCAGGATGATTAGGAAGGGGTGACCTGGCACAGACATCATAGCGTGCCTCCGTTGTAATTTGCCCAGTGCTGATGTAAGCTTAAGTTCAAAACTTGTCACCTAGAATTTTGCTCATGTGTGTCCATCCTAACCTGGGCTGCAAAGGGTCCAGAAAGAGAAAATGGCGCGATTCCTAGGAAAAACTGTGCAGGATAATGGTGTCATTTACTTCTCATCTTTTACTCTATTACCTTTTTGCTATCCTGCCCCTGTTCCAGGCCAAATCATGCATTTAAGAACTCTTCGGTCATGGTATTGATAAAGACAAATGGATAAATTATTTTAAAATCCCGGTGCTTTTAAATGAGAAGGTTATTTGCGGCATGGATTAAGGTGTTTGAAAATGTGGCAGTGATAATTGTGCAATGGGAAGCAAAGGAAGGTCTCTCCCAGATGAATTGCTGTATGAGTAAGAGCAGCCTACCTACCAAAGTCCTGCCCAGGGTTCTGGTGGGGACTGGTACATCGCCCTCCTTCCTGTCTGAATCTGCAGCGTGACTCCCGTGTAGTATTTCACAGGCCTCTGCCTGAAGCTGGCCATCTGCCCTTGGGATGCCTGTGCCTTCCCTGCAAGCTGTGGTCGTTGGGGTTTGCATGTCCTGAGTGAAGCAAAGGTGAAGGCTGGCACAGTGGTGCGTTCTGCAGGGTTTCCAAGGCCTGGAAGCTGCCGTGCTTTGGTGCAGCCTGCTGCACCTGGGGGCTGTAGGTGGTGGGAGGCACGCACCTGCCCATGAGAAGAAAAAACAAAGGATGGGAAATGAGAAAGGTTAATGTGCTGGGTGCAACAGGCAGGCACAGGGAGGGGGAGTGAAGGGACAGGCTTTGCAGATGCAGCATGCTCTTCTGTGCTCTTATCTACCACCCTGGCAGCAGCCACAACACTGAGACATGGCTCTTTGGGAACTGGCCCAAAGCTTTAATGACGGCAGGCAGAGAGAGCTCACGGGGCAGGGGGGCCTTTTTCTCTCAAGGCTATCAGCTTTCTCCGAGGAGACACATCATCACCCAGCCCTGTGCTGGATAAGAGCTTTTGAAGTCTTCTGTTTGATATGCGTCACTGCCTCCATCGCACAACACAAGACCTTCTGTTTTTTTCCTTTCCCCGCTGCAGTTTCACCCACCTGGTATCATAACCAGAGATGAAACAGAGCTGAACCATGAGTCTTGAAATAACTGGAGTTTGGGGAATGTGGTTTCCTAGAGAGAGCAATTAGCACCTTCAGAAGGCTTAGCAGGAGTGAAGATGAGTCTTTCCCTTCCATGCACAAACTGAACTTTATTTCATTTAACCAAATTGCTGGTGGTCACAGCTCTTCTGCTGTGATCTGGCTGCTGGGCTGTGCTTTCTGTGGCTGCTGTGGCCTCAGCCTCTCAGCCTGTGGTGATGGGGCTCTACCTTGGCAGGCATGGGCAAATAAATACACAGGTTCTGTCTTCTAAGCCCAAGCACTGCGTGCATCTATGGAGGCCACACAATCTCACGACAACAGTGGCCACTGTAGTTAAGGTATTGTTGTTTAAGTTCAGGCTTTTTACACTAATGCCTAGTAAAAACATGGAAACCAATTTGGGTTTTGGGGTGTTAAATGTTTAGGCAGGGGGGATTCCTGGTTTCTCTACCAGCAACAGGAAGCTGCTTTGAACTTTTGCACTGGAGTGATAAGCATGTAATTAATAGTTTATATTTTCTCTAAGAGGCACATGGCTTCCGCTAATGGACTAGTAAGAGCAGTTAGCAGCATAGTACATGATGTGCTAGGTGGGATGACCTATCTTGGTGACTTGTGAGTCGGGCTGTATGAGCAGCTGGTGTCCTGGTGAAACCATGGTACTTGCAGAGCTAATGTTTGACAGTGCTGTGTGTCAGGTGACCCTCTTGCAGTTTAGAAGTCAAGTCATGCATGGAGCGAACCAAAGGAAGAAGTCATATGAAGGAGCAGGGTGAAGTACCTAGCCAACAGGCAGAACAAACAAATGATGACTGAGAATTAAAACAACACTTCAGGGAAGTTCTTCAGGGAAGAAGGGAAATCCTTCTGAGAAGCTACCTCCAGTCTCTGATTGTCTTGCTATTTCTGAGTGAGGGAATTGTGAGCACAATGAACAGTGCAAGATCAATAATAAAGCACATTCACCTTGGATCTTGCTATTTCTGCTGTGCCAGCAAACAGTATTTCACGTGACTGCTGAGAAGGAAAAGCTAATTAAAGAACTGTTATTTAATTGGCCTAGGTTCATCTCTATCTAATAGTCAACAGCAGACAAGCGAGTCTGGAAACAAAGGCTCTGGAGGGATAAAGTGACTTGACCAAGATTAAAATAAACCCAGGCCTGAAGTCAGCCCTTGTTAACTCTCGGTAGAAGGAACCTGCCCAGCTGACCAGAAGAATCTCTTGCTGGCAGAGATCTGCAGCCCTGAGCACAATACAGATGCCTAGTTTTAAAGAAATTACTTCTGTAAAGCTTGTCTTGGTGCTTACATATCTACATGAGCAGTGGTGGCTTGGAGGGGAGATGCAAGTGGTGCATAGGCAAAGAGTCTGGACTGTCAAATTCCAGCAAGAGGGTTGCATTGAGCTGCTGGGACATGCCCAGCAAGATTTTTGTTCATTGTGAGGGTGGGAGGTGAACCTGTCCTTGGAGGGAGTCCAGCTGCTACAATTGCAGCGCATTCAGAGGGGTTGAGGGCAGTCTTCTGTATTTGTTGGCACCTCTGCCAGCTCAACATGCATTTCTGCAGGTTCTCCCCTAGCTTTTTTTTTGGGGGAAGTTCAGCCTCTGAATGATACAGCCCCTGCATGGTTTTAGGATCAGGCCTTCTAGGTGCTTAAAGTGCCACAAGGATGTCATTCCGGAGCAGCATCTGAACTCTATAAATGTAAGGTAAAAATGTATGGTTAGTGCTTTAATGGCAACGGTGTATGTGTGTGTGAGTGAAGTGAGTGACCTAACTCAGCCTGGTCACCCCTTTTTGAAGGATGGTGCTGGCAAGATAAGCTGGTGTCAGGAATGCTGCTGGCAATTCCCCCTGCCCCTTGGAAGCTTCCTCCTACTCAAAACTAGGGAAGCTCAAGAGACACAGCTTGGGGTGAAACCAGGCTTCAACTGCTGAAGTGGAACACAGTTCAGTGTCCATCCTGGGGTCTTCTGGTTTGCTTAGAAACAAAAGTGGTCTCTGGGAACACCAGCATGTTGAACAGCCTGGGGCTGATTCTTGACTTTTGCTCTCTCTAGTGGCTTTGCAGTTGATCGTCGTATCTCCTGAAGTCTGGCATGGTGTAAATCACACCAGCCAGGCGCTGATCTGTACTGTCTGTAGCTTAGCTAAACGTGCCCGTGTAACTGTCTCGGCAGCTAGAGCAGTGTGTGTTATCAAAGGTGTTCTTTGGGCCGAGGCAAGATTGGCTCTGTGTACTACAAGGGTGTCTGTGGTTGACTAATAACTACAGTAGTTTTCAGGGATACCCAGCTGTCACCCAAACCCCTGTTGATACGGCTGTGGTACCTCCAGAACCTTCCATTGCTTTCCTGTGGAGGAAGCTTCTGGGTCAGTAGGTCTTGCCATGGCTGTTTCTGGAGCAGTGTTTACCGCACGCTTCCTGGGCTGACAGCTTAGCTCCTCTGACAAACTTTTGCCTGAGATTTAAGAGGCAAAAATACAGTGTTTGTTACAAATGATTGCCCCAGTCCTCTTCAGTCCATATCATCTCCCAGTCTGACATGGTCAAGTTATTGAATCAGTGCTTTTAGAGGCTAGATTCATTTTATTTGTGACCAGGCAGTCCTGGAGACACAAGCTGCCAAGTATCTGTCAATAATCAACCGGAGGATACCTTATCTTTTTTTTTTTTTTTTTCCTTGGCTAAACACATTGTAAGGGCTAACACACCATGAATAATAGATAGTCATAAAAAAAACACATCCCCTGTAAATCTGTCCCAGCTGTTACTAGGCTGAATTTATGACAGCAATATATAATCAACTCTTTTCAAGAAGAGGGTTACAAAAACACTGTTATAAAAGTTGTGGGTCTAGCAAGAGATCTGTGCTTTCTGGCCTATAAGAGTCCATCTGGAAATGGAGAAATGTGGGAGGTGATGTGGACAGAGACTTAGGTGCTTTATTTTTGTTTTAATCCACAGCCATGCTGTTGTGCTAGCTTCTAACCTGAGATGACCAAAGGGAAATGGCTTTGCTGTCTCAGTGTTTTGTGCAGTCTCTGGTAAAAGCAATGTTTGAGAAGTCTGATTCTATTCTCACTAGCCTCCATCTGTTACTCTTCGGGGTTTGTTCCCACCCCCCCACCCCCTTCCTTACTATGAGATGCAGGTAACTCATTTACTATGGTTGTTGAGATGGTAACTGTTGTACCTCTTTCTGGGTATCTACCCCTACATTAAGGGAACCTGAATTCCCATTAAATACCACTTGAATTTGGACTTGAGTTCAGATTTCTGGTCATCTTTGTGGTGTCAGGACTCATTCTGTTGGCTGCTGGAGTTCTTGGGTTTTAGCGATTTTCCCTGCTCTCCAGACTTTTTGCATGCTGCCTGTTTCAGGGGTCTGGAAAATCATAGGTCCTCTACCCTCAGAATATCTTTTGTAAAATTAATAGTTTAAAGAAATGAACAGAAACTGTCTTTCATTTGCATTCTGGTGTTTGAGACTTTAGGATCCAGTTTTTAAGTGATCGTCTGTGTGACGCTGATGGCTGCTACCTTTTGTAACAACATGGCTCCATTAGCTACACCTCTGAGAAAAAGTTAATACTGCAACAGTCTTGGTGAGAGACTGAGCGTCAGAAATTGTCTCATTCCACAAAGTCTGCATGAAAAAGCGATCGTGTCTGATCACAGTATGATGATATGTCAGGATCTGGGCTGACAAAACTTCCTTCACATTTCTAACGAACTTGGAGCAAGTGTTTGTAATGTCTCTTCAGGATCTCAAGCTTAGTGGAATCCAGCATTACGGGAAGTCATCGAGGTGATTTCTGCATCCAAGCAACCCTATTGATACAAATAACATGCAAGTTCAGATAAGGGTAATCGAATCATACGCCTCAGGTTGTAAGATGATATCTACAGGGGTTGGGAAAGTATGCTTGCCACTCGGGTTGGCGGGTAGCCAGGCTTCACCATTGATTCGCCTGTCAAACTATTAGGGAAGAAAAGTTCCATTCAGCGTTAAAAACAGTAATGCAATCCGTTGCTCAGCTATTTTCTTTTGCTTTCTTAAAAGCATTGTGTCTTGGAGGATGCCGAGAGCAGTAGGTTGTAGAATGGTCTATTCTTTTGAGCTTTCTACTCTTAGTCCTTCAGTGTTTTTAAAGTCTCTTGAGATGGGTTAGGCATCCCAAAAGTGCAATTTCTATGGGCACACAAGCCTTTTTGATTTTTGACTCAGGCTCGTGGTTTTATGGGAGAAGATTTTTCCTGCCAGAGTGCTCCGGCCAGTGTGGTATTTGACTAACAATGGAGATATATTATTACCATGCCCTGGAGAAATGACTGCTGAAACAAACTGTCAGGCCACTGTAAGGCTTCCTGTCGTCTGAGGGGATCTGGGCAAAATCTACAGCCACCAAAGAGCAGATTTATATGCAGCGCTGTTGCAGCTGCAGTAAATCTAATGTCAGCTGTAACATGCCAAAGGCAAAGCTTTTCAGGCATGTTGCAAGAATGGCTTTTAGTGTGGCAGGGCAGCCTTCTCTGATCCCTGGCAAACATTAGTAACTGTAGAAACACTCAGAAATTAAAAAGAATTTGGTGGGGGCAAGTGGCACTGAAATACTTTATTGGGCTGGATGCAGGAGGGAGATGACTTTGTTACTGGATTTACTGCTGGTTTGCTTGGTGCTCTTGTTGGGGTTTTGGTTGTTGGTTTTGGGATTTTTCCCCTTCCAATTGTGTTTGGTATATGTATACTTTCTGAATATTGCACTTAGGTTTTTGAACAGCAGTAAAGGATTGAATACTGCTTCAGTTTCAGAATGTGTGTGAAAAATATCCATTCCTCCCTTTTCCATCTCTTAACAGCTTGCTTACAACATAGAATATGTTGCAGTGCTGTAGGCCTCTGCACCTTGGACTTCCAGGTGTATTTTACTCGCATTAACTTGAATACGCAGATCCCACTCTCCTCCAGCATGGGCTGTTAGAAGCAATTTCGTTTCAAAGGAAGGGAGAGACCCAAATCTCCCCTCATGCAGGAAAGCTACAAATGCTGTGCAATTTGAGCCTCTCAGCTTCATGACTCTTATTGCTGGCTTCATGATTCACTAATTCTGATCAAACCAATTTCCAGCAATAAACAGCAGGAAGAAGTGTGTCATGTTGATAATATGATAAGTGAAAGGATCAATGACCCTCAGCTGAGAGGAAGGTGAGCCAATGCTATTGCAAAAGAGGTGGCTCATCCTGGTGGTGTGATGCTTTGTAACAGCAACTTGGGGCAGAAGACAGGTGAGAGAAAGCATAGATGGAAGATAAAAGGCTGAGTGACCATAGGCCCTGATTCAGGCAAGCATGTGTACCACTCCCTGCCACTCCACTGCAGGCCACCTGACACGCGTGTCTGAAAGCAGGTGGATGGACATGTCCCACAGCCAGCCCAGTACATGTGGACAGTGGATCTGAGCATGTGTGCCCATCACAGCTGTGACTCTAGCCTGGGCTTTTTGGTTTTCATCAGTGGCCTGGGCTACCAAACATACCCGCAACCTGGTATCTGGCTCCCTGATATGAAAGTGCTATAGATTAGCACTGAGGCTGGGTGTGATGACAGGGCTATTTCTGTGCATCTTCAGTGTATTTCTGTGAACCTTCAGGACCCCCCTTAGGAGAGAAGACTTTAGTCTGTAGTCAAGTACAAGATAGTTTGGATTGTAGCCTGTGAGGCACTTGCCAGTTTCTCAGCCTCTATCTTCCAATTTTGGGGCCAAGGTAACTGTGCAGCTGTCACATGCTCATTTGCCTAACAAGGTTAAGCCTTCAAAAAGCAACCAGTGAAAGTAAATGTGAAACTGAACTTTGACTTCATGTATTCAGCAGAATAGGACTGAGCTGTAAATGTGAAAGAGCAGAAAAACAAGCTTGGTAAAGCAATATAGCTGCTTGGATTTGGGCTGTAGGGTGGATGTTCGCATTGTGGTTAGAGGCTTTATCTCCAAATGGGTTGTTCTTGCCCTCAGTTTTTCTTTATGGTGCCTGTTTCATCTCCCTGCTGGAGGATGTCCTCAGCTGAAAAGATGAAATAGCTAGCCTGGACAGGGCCTTCACCTCTGAATGGCTCGTGTTAGCTGATTTTCCCCAGGTAAAGCCCTTACCAACAGTTCACTTGTCCAGGGCAGCTCTTGGAGCTGGGCCCTGCTCGCTTTTACACTCAGTGTTCCACGTAGTCACTTGCTTTTCTCGTCCCTCTGCATGACATGCTATCACCAGGCATCTTATCAACATTAGCACTGCCTTGAAGAGAGCTAATTTATGTGATAAGGCCTTATTGCTCATTTCTCAATCTGTACCATCACTCCTTGCTCAAAAATAAGATTACGGTGATCAAAAACCTGCAGGACAGTCACCTTGTGGATAGTGTTGTGCTCCTGAAAATGGTGTACGTGATAGAAATTTTTATCAGGATGTCATTTAACAGGGAAAGAAGCTATTGTATTTCTACCAGCATATACTGAATATTTAATGTTTTTGTTGTGTGGATTTTATTATTTTAATGAATCACCATGATTATGCAGCTGCACTGTTCAGCAATAAAGTGGGGGACATTGCCTGGCTAAGTCCATTGGCCCTGGGTGAAATCTTGGTGGTGGTTGAAACCAAGCTGCTAAAGCAGCCCTGCTGTTGCTATCTACTATATAAGGGACTGAGCTTGATAGGAGAAGCTGGCAGGTTGTCCTGACAATAGCAAGTCTCAAAACTTTAATCTTAGCTGGTTTATTTTTATGAACAAGCCAAATCTATCTAGTTCCCCTTTAAAACAAGTGGTTTAATTAGGCAGTCTATTTATGGTGAGATGTATATCTGAAGTGAAGGGCATTTCTTCATCATCTTCCACTTTGCTAATGAAAAGAATAGCTACAATAAATTGCCTGCCTTGGTAGGAGTGTTATATCTCCATAGATTTTTGGTTTGATATGGAGTATGCCCTTAAACCTGACTTAACTTGACCTTGTGTTGTTAACTTTTCCCACCTGCAGAATGTCTTGGAGAAGGCTAACGCAAACAAAAGAAGGGCAAAAAAGTTATAAGTTAACTTCTCAGTTGCTGTGAACTGGCATAAACCTTGAAAAGACAGTACATTTAATGTCTGTTTGGTTCATAGTAGTAAGCAATTTATTTGGGGGCATATTAACCTGGCACAGATAGTTTGTCAACTGCTTGGGCATTTCAGCAGTGGAGCAGATGACCTGGCAAGGGATAGTGTTGGTATCACTAGAGGTTCTCAAGGAACAGATTAGGTAGACATCTGTCTGGAAAAATGTGGCTGTAATTGATCTACCCTGGGGCAAAGAAGTGGATGAGACAGAGTCTGAGAACCATTCCTGTGCTCTTGTTCCAGGGATCGGGCTCACCATCTGCTGTTGACCAGGCCAGGGAGAGGCAAAGAGTGACACAACTATTTGGAAAGTACTAAGTTGGTTTTATATGTGGGGATGCTGAAAGAATATGGGAATGCTGACAAGTTGACTGCATCAGTGATGGCACATTGTGGAGCTTGCTTCTCCTTACCCCTTCATCCATGTGCAAGGCTTCTGAAGGAGCTTTCCACTTGCCATTGCGTGGTGTGAGCAATGCACTGTACTCTTGCAGACTGTACTCTGGGCCTTGTTGCCTCTGGTTCCCTCTTGTTCCTTCCTAAAAAGGGCAGCATGGCTATACCAAACCAGGCAAGAGACCCACCTAGTCTTGTATTAGCTCTTGACAGTGGCTACAAGGCATAAACCAAGCGTGCGGTGATAATTCCTTCTGGAATGTGCTCTCCTGCTCTCCAGTGGAGAAGTGTCCTGTGCTTAATAGTTTCTGTTGAGCTTTTCTGTGGATTTGTCAAATTGTTTTCTGAACCCTTGGTAAACTCTGGATGTCCTTGGTATCTGCTGGTAATTAGTAGTTTTAGAGGTTTTGGTTGAAGCCATCTGTGATACTTTCTGGTCCTGGTGCTGGATCCTGTTCTGGAAGCTTTAATCAGCCTTGTTTTCTAGCAAAGCCTGTGCTGTTGAATCACCTCATAAGCAGGTCTCTCTCCTCCTTTTGTGTTAGGAAAAGGTGAAGTCCATAATGTCAGCTAAGAGAGTGCCCTGTTTGATAGCAGGGATATGAGTTAGCAGCACAGCAACATTCAGATAAGCTTTTTCCATGCAAAAGTATATTGCAGGGGTTTTGTAAGTAACTGCTGTATTTGACTAGCTCTGTTTACTTAAATATACAATTTCTCATGTGCAAATAAATTTCAAAGGCCTCCTTATCTCATGGGTGACTGAAAGAGAGGTTTCTATGGGAGGGCTTTGCACTGAAACAGATGTGGGATGTAAGTAATGGCATTGCCATGACCATATAATGAAGGATGTAACAATGTGGCTGTCCCTGCTCTGCCCTGGCTTTCCAAAAACCTGTTAAGATGCCATTTTGTGCTGGATTGTCTTTTCTTTTCTTCTCCCTGTTAAGGCATTAATTACCCTGGGAACTTTCCCCTTCTTACAAGCTCAGCAGAGCTTGTGACCAGAACTGAGCCACCCTGGGCCATGCAGTCAGACAGCAGGGCACCTTCAACCTGAAAGAGCAGGAAATCATTCGATTTTTAGTTGCCTCGAAGCCTTTGCCCTTGGCTCCATGACTAGGGTTAAACAGTTCAGCTTCATGCTAGGGTGGAGGTCTGCAAGCGGGTTGTTTGCCCTTCCCAGAAAAGGGGATGCAATCATCTTTACCAGGCAAGATGCTTAGAGGTGACAGTTATATTTGTATACAGCTGGTCTAGAATGGAACACGGTTATCCTGGTTTGGGCTGGGACAGAGTTAATTTTCTTCTTAGCAGCTGGTGCAGTGCTGTGTTTTGGATTTGGTGTGAGAACAATGTTGATAACGCACTGATATTTTTCGTTGTTGTTGCTGAGTAGTGTTTGTACTGAGTCAAGGACTTAGTTTCTCAGGTCTTGCTAGTAAGAAGGCTGGAGTGGCACAAGAAATAGAGAGGGGACACAGCCAGGACAGGTGACCCAAACTAGCCAGAGGGATATTCCATACCATATGATGTCATACTGAGTATATAAGCTGGGGGAAGAAGGAGGAAGGGGGGACATTTGGCATTATGGCGTTTGTCTGCCCAAGTAATCGTTATGCATGATGGAGCCCTGCTGTCCTGGTGGTGGCTGAACAGCTGCCTGCCGATGGGAAGTGGGGAATGAATTCCTTGCTTTGCTTGCGTGTGCAGCTTTTGCTTTCCTTATTAAACTACCTTTATTTCAACGCATGAGTTTTCTCACGTTCCCTCTTTCTATTCTCTCCCCCATCCCACTGTGAGGGGAGCAAGCAAGTGGCTGCTTGGTGGCCAGCCAGGGTTACACCATGGCAATGGTCTTACTATTTTTAAATATAATTTCTAAATGAGAAAAGTGACAGATAGTTTTAAAGCCTCAGTTCAGAAATATGCATAAAAATTACAGAAACATTTAGATTTCTTAGACTCCCAAGTTCTGTTTTCAAAAACTACTTAGGGCTCCTGTATGTGTGATTACAGTTTGCCGTTAGGGAACTAAATGCCTCAGGGATAACATAATTTTCTTGCTTCACCCTGCCACTTCTAGGAAATCACACCCCAAATCTCCAGCTGAGGCAGATTGGAGTCTGTCCCGTGAAGGGAGCCAGAAAGAAACTGGGTTCCTCGAGCTTGGTCAGAGTCTGCCCAAGGCGTCTCTGGTTTCCTGAGCAATGAATAGGTACCTAAACAGTGGCCCTTTAAAGTAACCCATAAAGTCATGACTCTTGCCTACGCAGTACTCACAGGGACAAAAGAACATTTCATAATTGTTTGTCCAGATAAACAAGTGTCAAGCCTGCACTATGAATTAGTCATGGTGGCTTAAGTTAGCCTTTATTATCAGCAGAACGCCACTTGTTATTTGATCTCTCATAAGAATGCCTGGGCTGCTCCTTTGCTCACTTGGTTAAGTAATACATGTGATAAGGCTTTTCTTGTGTCAGGTATTATTTTATACCACCTAGAGGAACAGAACTCTTGGTTTAAAAAAAAAAAAATAAAAATAAAATAAATCAAGCTAGCTTCCTAAAATCCAGTGGAGGTCAGGCAGTTTAAACCAGTTTTGGTTATGAACCTGGAAAACGACTGTAACTTCAGACAAGGTTACTTTTTCTATAACCAGAGGTGGTAAGTGATAAGATTTGAAGTTGAAAGTTACATAGGACAAGTTCGTAGGTCAGAGCCTTTCCAGGTATAAGGAAAAGGAAAGGCAGCAGGCTTAAGTATGGAAGAGTCACAGCTCTCAAAAGAAGAAAAAAGTCCCCCCCCAGTCTGTCTTTAGTAATACCACTCTGGAGTGTATCAGGATACTGATACCGAATGGGTGGCTGCAAAAAAACCCAAACCAAAACCCAAGGTGCTGGCAGCCTTCCTCTTACCTTCAGTGGAGAAATAACTGCTTGTTCACATCCTGTGACATGTAATCATTTGGAGGTGGTTTGCAAAAGGGTGAATGAGAAAAACAAGGACATTTGAATAGGTTTTGCACCATGAGGATATCTATGCTATCGCCTCTGCTAGTAAATCCTCGCAGTATATGAATTGAAGCAACTGCCTTAGCCCAGTGTCCTGGCTCAAATGTGGATGCTGATAGAGGTATGGGGTTTTCTGGGAAGGAATGAAAAAAATCAGATTGCAGGCTTCCTATAGGCTCCAGTCCTATAAAGGCAGACCATGTTTATTGTGCCAGTGGGGTTGCTTAGGCAAGTGGATTCTTGCTGGATAGTTTATTGATGTTGATGCAAACAGTTGTGTTAGTTTGAGAAGGCTTAAGATCAAGCTCCAGATTGAAAGAAAAAGGCCCATAATCTACAGATACAATTTGTATTTCTGCAAAAGGTCAGTTTTAACTTGCCTGTTGAAAAAAATCTCGAAGTCCAGAAGCACAGTCAGTCTAAATGTATTCTGCCTGCCAGCTGGAGGTAATTCCGTGTTGGCCGATATAGCCACTACTGGCCTCTCTGATACAGTTGGTGAATGGCCAGTTATATACACCAGTGCGGGTCCTGCTCTGCATAACAACCCCAAATTTTCATGTAGCACTTTCTATTAGTAGATCGTCAAGCACTTTGCAGAAGCCCATTTCATTGTGTGTTACAGAGGGCAGAAAAGGCATACAAAGTGCAGTTACTCCTCTGAAGCTCACCAGTGGTAAGCTGTGGACTAGAAAACAGTTCTCGCTAGTTCTAGTCTAATACTTCTCAATAAATCACACTGTTACTCCCAATATGGTAATTTATCGACTATATATAAAATTAAATATTATATATAAATAATTTATCAATTATTTAGAGTGCCCAGAATAGGGAAAATTCCTAGGCCAATCTGTTGAAGATCCCTGTTGAAAGCTAGATGAGTGCAGTCAAGGAGGAATTCTTAATGTATGGCTTTGGAAATCAGCATAATGGATATCCGAGTGAATGCCTAGACTCCACTTCAATCCTGCAGCTGGTAAATGCATACTGTTTGTTATGGGAATGAGGCCCCGTTTGCCCCAGTAAGAAAACCATGTCAGGAGGAGCAGGTGCCTGCTAGACTTACCTGGCGGTTAGTGACTTTTGGGGTGAAGTAAACTTTACTTTCCTCTTTTACCTTTTGTGGAGAACATAGGGACAGAGGCTGTCCCGAGACTTCCCCCTGCCTTGAATGTATTAGTCCTTGGACTGCTGGGAAACCAGCACTGTGCAACAGACTGAACCTGCCGAGGGCTGCGTTCTGCTGTGTGGTGCCCAAGCTATTGCCTTGATGGGAAGCCATGCAGTGGGAAGTGTGAAATGCTGCTGCTCTCTCTGCTGAGAGGCAAGGCAGATCTTGCAGCACTTCTGTGTGGGGCATCCTCAGTTTGATAGCAAGGGAGAAAACAAGACCAAACAGCATGAAACACAGGGTGCAAAAGCTTTCCTGTTCGGCCTCGTGGATTGTCTTAGGTTTTGGTACAGAGAGCTGAAAGAGCGCAGGATGCTGGCACAGGAAACTCAGATCTTGATTTGTTTAATTTTTCCTCTTTTAAGGCATAGGAAAAGTATTGGAAGGTCAAGAAGAATGAGAAGTCACTTGTTAGCAGGAACATTATTGCAAGTTTCTGAATGACAGTAACACTTTCAGTCAGAAGTACTTACCTAACACCATAGAAACAGCCTTTATTGTGAGTTTACCTACAAAAGGTGAGACACAAAGGGAAAATCATCAATTTCAGTTTACAGATGCAGAGGTGAGCACAGAGGGGTAGCTGGCCTGCTCCAAACCACACGGGTGACATGTTAGAGGAGTCCTGGCCCTGCTCCAGTGCCACTGCTTGCAGACTTGATCCAGCTTTCAATCTCTTCCTCCCCTCCGGCCCCTCCTACTCACCCATTGCAGCACTGTAGTAACATGCTCTTGGAGCTGGTCCATCAGCTAGGGAGAGGCTCACAGCTTGCTGTACCAGGGCCTCTGCCAAGTGGCTCCATTAAGAATTGCTTTCATGATTACAGTGCTTATGCAAGCGGGAAGCAGGCTTTTGGGAGGATGTTTATATTGCACAGATCCTTTATCTGGCTTGGCTATCTCCTCATTACCTGCATCGAAGAATTGCCTGCCTTAGTGGCCAATAAAACTAAATTGCTAAATCCAGCTTTGTGTAACCCTATTTACCTTTTGTACCAGATTAACCTTTATCATATTTGCAAGTGTATTGGGAAAGTAACATAAACAGAGAGGTAGGTGGTGGAGGCAAAGGCTAGCCTGGGAGAGCCAGCAGTGCCCTTTTTGCCAAGGGCCTGCAGATAAGGAGGCTTGTGCCAGGCAGGGAGTTGCCGAGAAGCTGTTGCCGAGCTTGCGCTGATCAACATGATAGTCGTAGGAGTCTTCCACGCCTTCACTGGATTAGCAGAAATGGCTGGGGTTTAAGGTAAACAGTGAGGAGCCCAAACACTGTAGAAATTATTGGTAGGCAAATGAGTCCTTGGGGCTGGCTCTGGCAGGCAGCTGCCCTGGGTGACTTGGCAGTTGGGTTGCTGCCAGCCTAACGCTAGCGCACTGTTTCCAAAACATGCCCAGAGCACTGTCACTGGGCTGCTGTGCTTGGCCTATGTCTAGGGCATATCCCCGGATGTTTTGTGCTGAGGTGCTTGGAAGGTCGGTTTTCTGTGAGCTGTGAAAGGACTTTAGGTGGCAGGGATGTTGGCTGTCTGCTGGGGAAGATGCAGCAGGGACGTGGGGGACTAGCTGTGGCGAAATGACAATGTGTTCTGTGTTTGTGCAGGTGTGTCCCTACTACTAGGAACAAGAGGGTTTCCAATAGCTCAGATGAGGAGAGCTTCCCATTTTCTGAGCGCCTGCTCTGTGGGGCTCACTTGGAGGAGGTCTGGTCTCTTGGTCAATTTGGTCAAACTGTGCAATGGGAGCAGGACTAGTCCCTTTCATCTCTCTTGGAGGAAAAAAAAAATAATTGCCTTGGGAATATTTACCAGTGAACAAAATAAGTATTACTGGGACAACTGATCCCCTTCCTCCCGCATTGCAGAACATGTTCCTATGCCTTTTGCTTGCTAGTGTATTTAAAAGAAACATGTGTGTACAAAACTCCACAACAATCACAGTCCAGGCAAAAATTTCTGGGATAGATGAGTCTTACAAATGGATCTCGCATGCGGTTCGGGTCATGGTGAGATCTTGCTGCTTAAAGTTTGGATGTGTTTCTTAGAAAGTGTGGCTGTACAGTTTTTAGACTGAGCAGCTGACAAATACATGGATTAATAGCTGTGTGGATGCATGTTCAGATTTTTTCCCTAGTGTTTGGTTCTTTTTAAGATTCAGAAAAAGAACTGAAGGAAAATTTGCATGGATTTATTCACCAGTACTTAATTTCATACCAGGATTTCTGGACTTGTGGAATATTCAGCAAATTTGAGAACAATTTTTTTGCAGTGTTTGGACAAGCACTTGCTGGTGAGAGCTGTATTATACCATCACTGAGTTCACAAGGCTGAGTCCCATAAAGTGAAACTGGAGCTCCCCTTGGTTGTCACTCCTGTTTAATTGAAGGGGAATACTCATCCCTTTAAACTCCAGTCTCCTCAAGAAGCTGTGTTAAGCTGAATCCTGCAATTGCAATTGAGTGCCTGGCCTCATCCTTGGAAAAGGCGGTCCCAAAGCTTGTTTCCAGTTAGATCCAACAGGATAGGAGAGGCTTCCCTTGTTGCTGAAAGGAAGAACGAGGATGACGGGAAGCACTGCTTGCCTTTAGGGCAAGTTTTCAGGGTCCTGCTGTCCTGAAGCAGGGAACAAAGAGAGGAGATTCCAAGAGAGATCCTGGGGGTGACAGTGTTCCCAGTGAGAGGTAGCTCAGAAAGCTATCCCTGACCTGGAAAACCTAGATTTGCTGTGGCGATGGGGAACTGGAGCAAGCTTTCAGGCAAGATGCCTTTAATAAAATGTCATGGTGAATTATTTGCTTTCGGGAGAAAGGACTAAAGGGTAAAGAAGCAGTAGTCTTGGACCTGCGGCTAGACAAACTGGTGGGTTCAGACTTCTCAGGGGTCCCATAGAAACACTTCTAGTATGGCTTGGGTTGTAGCAAAAAGCAACCTAAGCGTTTTGAAAGGCTTATTTGGAGAGGTGCAGGGGGAAAAAGGTACTGCGGTTTAGTTCAGCTTCCTAAATAGCTTGCTGTATGGTAAGCTTTTGGGAAAGTGTCTTCTATGGGGGGATTCAGAGATGGTGCCCCTATGAGAACCTGTTTTGGTCCTATCTCTAATCATGGACCCCTCTTCTGCTTCATGACTTCCTGAGAGAGTGTGGTGGTAAACAAAGCAGCAGGGTACAGCTGAGTGCTGGCAGGGGATGACTTGGTGTAGAACAGTTTCTAGTGGAAAATGTTTAAGTGTAAATTGTAGTCTTCAACTGTTGCCTGTGTTTCAGATTGCTTGAAAATGTTGCGGTGGCTGAGGTTCTGGAGTCAGTGTTACTTCTGGGCCACTGGTTTGCAGCTGAGCCTGTTTTATGCTAAGGGAGGTCCCAATCGGATGCGTACAGCATCATCTCAGTGCAGCGTTGTAGGCTGATGCTGAATCCCTTCTTATAACTTATGCTCTGGTATAGTCTTGTCTTAAAATCACCTACCTTTGTCCGTAAAAATACAGTAATTTAATACAAACTCTTCCCTGTATCCTGCTCCTGTTTCCTAACAGGATAGTGATAATATTTAACCACTTGCGTCTGTTTTCTTACCTGAGGTGTAAGTTGTGTTGCTGCTTGCATACACTACTGAATTTGTCCTGAAGGTGCACCTGGAAGCTGAATGCAGGCTGTATCTGACCCACCATTCATCACATTAATAGTCAGCTTGTGTTGACAAACATCCATGTAATTTCAAAATGTGTTTTCTTTTCAACCTGTTTCAAACATTAACTAATAATCTGACATAAACCAAAAGACATGAGAGAAATGAGCATGTAAGCTTTTTTTTTTTTTTGTGATTTTGCTGACTGTAGAAAAGATGTGGAATTGGGCCCCGACAACGGCAAATTAAATGCGTCAAAACCAATGCTGTCTCCCTTTTTGGTTTTGGCTCGGGTCTTGTTCTTGCAGCCGTGTTACGTGATTCAGTCTGGGATAAATATTGTGCTCACTGAAGCAATGACCAAACTCCCTGCATCCAGCACAGATGCATCCAGATTCTGTGCATCCAGAGTGGAACTGAGCTTTACCCAGTTCCAAGCCTGGCATGCATTTTGGGCACGGAAGAGGTGAAGCAATGGGAATGTGCTACATAAGAATATCTTGTATTTGAATGAAAACAGATTAATTTGAATTCTTTCCGCCCTAAAGTGTTGTTAACAGTAGGAGTATGACTTGTATGCATCTCCTGTTGGGACACAGCTGTGTCAGATGTAACATGGCTGATGAGATCAGGAGAAAAGAGGTGGCGCAGCAGAGCCCATGCTTCCCCCATGCATCTGCATCTTGGCTGCTTAGCTGTCTGCTTGCCTTGCTGTAGTTATTGCTGATGGCTCTTTAAAGAGAAGAACACTTGAAATGTAGAGAAGGCAAAGCTAGCTGTGCAAAGGAAAAGTCAGGTCTTGGAGTTTCCTCAAGGAGCATTACCCCTGCCTTTGTGCTGAGGCTGAAACAGGCATGTGGTTAATCTATTTGCTGAGCAAAATCCTCCAGCTCCTTGACATGTTAATGGATTCTAACAGGCATAGTCATAAGTGACATAGTTTATGTGGGATTTTGTCAGCAGCAGGTTTTGCTTTTATAATTTTTTTAAAAATCATTTAAGAGAGTTACATCACAAAACATGCAAGCTCAGTGGAAATTTTACTGTCCTGGACTTTGAAACTTCTCAGAGCAAGCAGCAGCCAAGCAGATAATCCCATCTTCTCATATCTGTGACTTTGTCCTTCCTGTCCTGACATGAATTTGATCGTGATGCCTGTGTATGTACTGACTCCTTTCAGATGCTGGTGTGGACAAAGACATTGGGAGGGTATCAGAGAGCAGAATAATACTGATAGAGACCTGCAGCCTCACTTGCAAAGAAAGTCCACAGCAATGGGGAATGGTTAATAGCTCCAGAGACTGGATATTGACAGGACTAGCCTTGGCTTTTGGTTTGTTTGAGTGGTGAAATGGTGAAATCATGGGTAAGTGTCAAGGCTCAGTTCTGAACCTGGGGAGGCAGAGGTACAGTCAAATATCAACCTCAGCCTTTTTCCATGAAGTGAAAATCTTTGCTAGCAGAAATCAGATGTGAAATGGAGCATTTCCAATTGCTGGGGGAGAGAAAGGTCCTTAAGCAAAACCATTGCTCGCTAAAGTGAAAAATTTGCCAGTTCCCCTACAGCTACCATCTTGTTTCCAGGCCCTTAAGGTGCATGTCCTAGGAAAAGAAAATGCAAGCTGGCTGCAAATGTTTCCATGAAAGTGTTTTTATTGGACAATTTTGTTGAAATTGAGACCTTTGTGGGAAAGGATCAGATTTAATGAATTTCCTGTTTTGAAAGTACTTATGAAAACAAGTTTAAAGTTGCGGACATATGATTCCCTCTTTTATGAAGAGAGGCTTTTATTTTTTTCCACTCTCCCCTCCTCCCATTTTGGCACAAAAATCTATTTGAAACTTCATTTTATTTGTAGTTTTAACAAGTTCCTAGGAAAAATGGCAATCAAATAAGAGTAAAAGGTCAGGCCTTTGTGGGTCTGGCTCCTTCTAGCTCCTTTCAGTGCTCCACTGCAGGGTACTGAGCCATCGCTGAGGTCTGTCCCCTGCAGCTGGTGACACATTGGCCTGAGCAAGGAGGGTAATACAGGCAGGACCCTGTGAATGCGTAGCCCCATGTCACCTCCTCCATCCTGGCCTTGGGGAGGCAAAGAGGGCGTGGCTGCCTTAAGTTATGTAGGGGACAAACAGGAGCTGGAAGTACACGTAGCCCATAGGATGAGTATTGTGAATGGCTGTGTTGTGTGGGTGTGCATTTCCACCTGTCTCAGGTGCTGGAGACAGCTTCCAAGATTGTGCAGACCACGAGCAAGCTACAAGAAGAGTCCATTTTGTTACATGATTTAACCCTCTACCACGCTTCTCAACTGGCCTTCTTAGCACTCAGTAGTTGTCATTAAGTTCTTCCTGTCTTCCTAGGGATTATTACAGCTGCCCCAAAATGTAACAACCCACAGACTACAACTCCTCATCCTTTTTTTCTGTCGAAGGGCTGTGATGGCAGTGCACTGCTCTCCTCCACTGTCTTCTGCTTGCCTTACTTTTGCGTGTAATGCTGTGCTTCTGCCAACCTTACATGCATGCCAAGGAGTCACTTGGTATGGCTGCTGCCCAGCAGAATAATGCTGTCCCTGGAATCTGCTGTGTCAGAGTTTTACATATAACAAACCCCAAAAATATTATGATGTCTGGTTTTTGTACTTCTCAGCATGTGCGGACGGGGCAGTCCTGCTTCCCAGTACTGCCATCCCAATGCTTTGTTGTGCTCCTTTGTACAGTGTAGGCTTGCCCTGTGTTTCCTTCTCACCCTGTTCCCCTTACCTGCCTCATCCCTAGACATGCACACAGTTCAATTTACTCCTTGGAATTTGTACTGGAATAGGAGCTAGGAGGTGCATAGCTTCAGCTGGGAGAAGCACTTCTGTAACCATACTGCAAATCAAAAAAGCTGGTGCTCAACTTCCAACTGGCTTTTAGTGAGGTTGCTGGTGCGGGTGAATTTAGGCACACAGTTATATAGTGCCTGGTGTCCTGTGGAGAAGCTGTATTTCGAGGTGAATGGTTCTCATGTTTTTTTCTCTTCTATATCCAGAGTTCAGGACTGCAGTGTGAGTGACACAACAGACCTGACATGCTGTGGTGTACTGAAAAGATAATAGTGTTTTATGGCTGTTGTCCGATCCTCTTCAGTATCAGGGAACATGACTAGATCAAAGCTGCTCTAAGCTATATGAATTCAAGAAGCTGGTGATCTTCTCTCACTTTTCCAGAACTTCAGCCTGATAATCAGCCTGCTGAAGTCAGAGAAAAGACTCCTGTTGAATGTAATGGATCAATTGTGTAGGCTGGATTTGCACTAGCATGTTTCAACCTTGTTCTCTTTAATATTTGGAATAAGCTTTTTTTGCCAGTTTCCCAGGATATGAGAGCTTGAGAAAATTCAGAGCAGCACAGGCGGCATGTATGTGAGTCACTCAATGCGTGAAGCCTTTGCCCAGTCATCCCCAGATTTTTCACATGATTTTGAGCAGACCGGTTGTGTTATGGAACAGGAGCAAATGACTAAGTGTGTTGTGGAGGCTATTGTACCCGTTTGTCGTAGACCTGTGTCTCCCGTTACTCCATGATGCCTGACCCACTCATGTGGAGTCTGCAAACCTGGTGCAATCACTCTGAGTGGGTGTTTGGGACAGATAAATTTAAATAATGGGAAGGGACTCTTCCTTTCTTCTTTTCTGATTGCAAACATACTGGCAAGCTATAAAATATGGACAACTGGGGAGTTACAGCAAAATTCAATCAACTCTCACCCCATTCTTGCTTATGCCCCTCGTTGGTTTTCTTCACCCACTGGCTCAGTGGTTTCAGGTCCATCCTGAAAGAGATGATGATTCTGCTCTGAGACTGCCCCAAGTCTGAAGGTTCCCTGTCTGTCCAGGTCTGACTTCCCACTGGCACTGCTATCTCACTGCCAGCCTGATGATAACGCGTGGCTTAAAAGACATTGCCACTGCTGGAACTGCTGCTGCCACTGTGCAGGAGCTCTGCTGGAGCTCAGTGCAATGCACTGTAAGGAACGAATAGTTTGGGATTATACCACTGCTCACTTTAGCTGGTATCTGTATTCAACCCACATGCCTCCAAAATCAGTAGGCAAAACTCTTGCCTGGGGCACCAGGATTCGAAAGGGAAAAGGTGGTGAATCTTGCCCATCCTCTGCTGTTACTTCTGATAGTCTTTGCAGATGGCCCATACCGCCTGCAGGCATCTGTAGAGAGATTAGGAGGAACTGGTGATACCATGCATGTGTGGCTTGTTGTTAAAGGACCAACAGGCAACAATGTAACTCAGTAGGATATGGAAAACAGTTTGTATTGCCTCTTTTTTAGTAGCTGAGAATAGGATGGGATGCTCTGAACTTCCTACGTTTATAATTTTTCTCCACTTTTCCTTGCATACCCTCCAAGCTGTTGGTATCTTGACTGTAACTGATCTACAGTAGGGAAATAGAATTTGTCCTGAACCTCCATTTCTCTTTTATTACAGTTTACCAATCTTTCCTCTTCTGTCACACAGAGAGAAATATTGGTTTGGGAATTAAAGACCATCTCAGGACTAGACTCTCTAGTTTGTCTTGATTTCATACAGTATGTTCCATATGACTATATTAATAAACATCTCTTGGATGTAAACATCATCGGAGTAGTGCATACTCTGTAGCTTGTGTAGGAAACAAAGCCACTGACAGTCACAGCTGTGCTGTGCTCCCCTCTGCTTGGGGAGCGTGTTGCTGAGCCCCACCGTTCCAGTCAGAGCTGTCCTGCCTTCTCCCAGCAAAGTGTCCTGAAGTAGACCAGACAGAGATGCGAGTGGTTCAGGGAAGTCTGTTTAACTCCGTCTCCCAAATCACTGCTCTGTGGTTAAGACTTTCACGATTTATGTATTTAAAGAAGACGACCAACAAAAGTTTTGGCAAACCGAACTTGATACAGCAAGAGAGAGTGCTGCCGCTCACGAGACATATTGGAGTACTAAAGTACTTCCCCAGGTTTCTTCTTTCTCCCCTCAATTTTGCTAGCACTTACTCCTACCCCAGTATTTTATAAAGAAAATACTTTGTGGCAGCTTTAGAACAGCTATGTTAGGCACGAGCTCCCTGCAGTCAAATCAGCCCATCACTGTCTCTTCCCAGTTTCACTGTCCATCCCTGAGGAGGAAAGGAGCATAAGCCTCTTCTTGGCAGGTTCCCATCACCTGATCTGCATTTAGCTGTGCTGGGGGCATGTTCTCCCTTTGCCCACAGTGCCTGCCTTCTGCAGTCAGCTTCAGCTTTTAGGGGGCTGAATCCACCTCTTGAATTACTTCTGCCTTTCTGCTGACTGGAGGGAGCACAGGGAGTCGGAGGTCCTGCACGAGGAGAAAGGTGAGGCCATTGACTAGCTGACATGGACTGAACTTGTCCCCGTATTTGTGGGGGACAGCTGGAGCCCCTGTTTGATTCTAAAAGATGACAGTTCCTTGCTCAGACCAAGGAGTCTGGGAAGATGCTTGGATTATTTCTCTTGCTTCTCGCTGGCAGTTCCCAGGAAGTGTGCTGCCCCTTGCACAGTGAGCAAAGAGGGAGGGGGGAAGAGGAGCCTGCAGCGAAGGGTGAGGTTATGGTGTGCAGAGGACTCCACTGAACCTGTGCTCAGAAGCTGTGCAACAAGCTGTCCTGGGAACACTGCCCTCACCCTGGTCATGGATGCTGCTTTTCCTGACCGCTGATCGATCTCCCTCTGCTGTCCTGGTCTTCACAGAGTCCTTGTCTGCCTTTCCGTTCAACAGCCATGATGGGACCTCTTCTTCCAGTCTCACCTGGCCTGGGCTAGACTAGCTTTCATTGTCGAGCATGTGCCCTGCTTCCTCTTGAAGACAAATCTACCTTCCAGTGAATTGTATTTGACTTCAGTGGTTTGCATCATGTGCTCTGCTTCCTGCTGTAACACTATATTCCATCAATATATTTTATCAAAAAAAAGATAACGAGGAACAGAAAACATGTAAGTTTGAAGTAGGCCATGGCCAATGAACCATCTCCGAGATACATCCCGTGATGTCTGTGACTCCTCTCTTCTCATGAAATAGTTCCTGTTCCACCTGTGCTCTTTCACCCCCAGAAATCCCCTTCAGAGGAAGAGGAATGGTGGTTAGAGGCAGCCTGAAACAGAATTAGCAGGGTTGGAGAGGGAGAGGGAGACTGGCTTGTCCTTTTTAATATGTTGCTATAAAGTTACTTGTGCTTCCTGTTGTTTGTCTTAGGAGTAAATGAGATAATAAAGTGTATACAGAGATAGAACTCCATTCATCTGAGGTCCTCGGTATCTTGGAAATGATGTTGTGGCTGCTTTGCAGACAAGCCAGTCTCTCTCCCTTGCTTTCCTTTAAGTGTTTTGCTTCTGGCACAAGTCATATGGAGAGCTCTACCTGACCTTAGCTGGGGACAGGAGCAAAATACATTGCCCAAGGCCACAGGGTGAATCCATAACACAATCGGAGCCCTTGGCTGTGAATCCCTGTTCCTCAGCCCTCCCCCTTCCATTCCTGACCTTGGTGGGAGCCTACAAGAAAGCTGGGGGACTTTTGACAAGGGCATGTAGTGATAGGACAAGGGGTAATGGCTTTAAACTGAAAGAGGGTGGATTTAGATTAGATATTGGGATATTAGTAAGACATTCTTTACTAGGAGGGTGGAAAGGCACTGGAACAGGCTGCCCAGAGAAGCTGGGAATGCCCCATCCCTGGAAATGTTCAAGGCCAGGTTGGATGGGGCTTTGAGCAACCTGGTGTAGTGGAAGGTGTCCCTGCCAATGGCAGGGAGGTTGGAACTAAGTGATCTTTAAGGTCGCTTCCAGCCCAAACCATTCTGTGATTCTACCCAAAGAAGTGTCATTCGTTTCCCTTCTCCTTTATGTCCTTGGTTTTCCATAGCAGGGCTTGTGCATGCTGCAGAGAAATCCATGAGTAGGCTGTCACACTGCAATCGATGATCTCAAGGGTGAGGAAATCCCTGAAGGATAGTGCTGTTATACTCTGGAAATCCGAGACCTAAGCGCATGTGGCACTGTGGTAACCTCACAGAGCAGTATCTTGTCTTCCCAGGAGAACCGATGCTTGCTTTTTCCAGGCTCCATTTCTACCATTATGTCCCTGCACCTTGAACAATTAATTTCTCTACTAACTTTTGTGGCTAGTTCAGGCTCTTTTGTGTCAGAAATGTTAATCTCATGGAAATTAAACATTTCTAGTGGCTTACTAGCTGTCACAGTAGTCAAATGCCAGTCCTTGAACTCCCCACAGCCTTTAAGTTGTTTGGTCCTGGGGTGTTACCATTTACTGACAAAATTGGTGCAGTGTTTGTTCTGCGATGCCCTGCTGTGATTGTGAAGATCCAGCCTCACACAGTCAGACCTGCCTGTCAAAACAAGGTCATCTCCTCAGCTGTGCACTTTGGGGAGGTCAGGGTAAAGGTATATGATGCTCCCAGCGTAGCTGTTCAGGGAGAGAAGAAAGCTAAGCTTTGTGTGCAGTTTTGGAGAAGAGTACTGCCTGCCCCATGCGACTGTTTTCCTTTAGAGGTTTGTGTCAAAGTTCTGCATTTTTAGCATTTTTCTTTTTGTAATATCCATTGAAGAAACTTCTTGCAGAAAGGCTGTCCTGGCAGAGTTGGGAGGATGTCTTTGGAAAGACAGTAATTCCTTTTCCAGTTGGAAGAAGCTGCAAAGCTGCCACGGTCTGGCTTTTTCTCTAGTGCAAAATAATCCTTTCTGAGCGATAGCTGTAGAAACTTGCTGTACTGACTGATGTGGATGCTTGAAAGCATGCACAGGCACTAGGAACCTGCAGCTACAAGAACATATATATACACAGATTGAGAAGAGAGAGTTAAAATGCTAATTCAGTCTTTCTAGCAATACTAGGGGAAAAAAAATTTACAAATTTTAAGAGACTATCAAGGCAAGTATGTGTTCTTCTGAAGTCTCCCATACCAGGCATGGTGTTCTGTCCTGCACAAAGCCCAGAGCTGGTCATGAGAGGAATGCAATAGAGTGCTACGTGTGCTCCCTGATCTATAGCTGTGGTGATCATTGTTTTGAAAACCTGCTTGCTGGTCTTCAGGAGCAAAACCCCAAGTCCTTGACTCACAAAATTCTTCATAAAACACTTCTGCCAAAAAAAAAGTTTGGTTTGATCTTCAGTCTGAAATATTTGACTGGAACATCAAAGTGAGTTTGGAGAGGAAGGGTTAATTGGTAGAATTGGTGTTGCAATTTACCTGACTCTTTTCCATGTCAGAAATATCTCCAGTTGGATGTTGTAATCCAATTTCTAAATACCCGTATTTCCCAAATAATTGGCATTCGGCTTTGTTTTTCATTGGATCCTTCTGAAAAGTCAGTATTTACCTAGGCAGTGACTGCTTATATCGGGTTGAATCCTGACAGTGCTCTTCTATAGACATTTATATGTCCTTATAGGGAATAGGGCTATGATCTAAAAGCTGTTCTGATCAGTATCAGTGTGCAAGAAATTCAAGTAAATGTCTTTTGGATGGTTATTGGAGTAAAACTAAGTGTTAACAGTAGTGCTCTTCCAAAGCATTAAATATCTTGTGTACAACTTCAACAACAATAATGACATCTTAGTTTGTCCTGTTGGTGCCTGTTGCCATAAACTGCTGCAGTTTAAGGGCCAAATCTAGCCACCACTGAAGCTGAAAGAGATTTTTTGGTTGGACTTGACCGGCCTTTATAGAAGCGAAGTTTGTCAGACACGCTAGTTGTACTATTACTCCTTTGAACAGACATTTTTAAAGGCTGAAGATATGGGTGAAATCTATCACTCACAGGGTGACTTCAAGATCTTCCCCCATCCCTGACTGTAGGAGAGAACAGCAGTTTTTCTGTACAACACGCAGGTGATTCTTTTAAAATCAGACACAGACTTACAGCCAAACTATTGAGACTGAGAGTTACGTGCCTGTTAGAATATTTCGTGAAGAGAAGCTGCTCAGTGTGATGGTGAGACTAACCTGGGTTTGGAGGCATCAGGGTACATCATTGGTGCCTGTGGGGACTCACAGGTCACGGAAGGGACTAACGAGCATTGAGTGACTCCATTTTCTGGTGTCCAGGAGGGTACTGATCTTGAGGGAGGAGAACAACCTAACATCAGAAAAAGAGGTCCCTTGTGATGTCTTGGATCAAACACCCAGAATTAATTAATTTCAGATCCAAGCCTTATATTGTGTCACTGCACAGAGGATGACTTCTATCCCACAGCCACTTTGTGGAGACTCAGTCCCACCTCATGAGGGAAAAAATAAGCTTTTTGAGTTGTTTGTAAGCTTGCCCTGCATGCTGTTACCAGATATATGTGCATGCAAATGAAGCACTTACCTGTTTTCATGGCTTATAGTTGGTAAGCAAAGTAGTGTGAGTCTTCTGCTATGTCCATTTGGCACAGGCTGCAACAGAGAAAGCAAGGCTGGGGGAGTTGGCATGACGTTGGGCAAAGCCTGCTAAGACAATGCGTTTGTGTCTATACACAGATAAGATCTTGCACTTAAGTAGCACTTCATATTCGAAGTGGTCACTGAAGAAATGATACACACGCAAGCTCCCTGTTGAAGTGGTGTTCCCGAAGGCACTGCTGACAAACCATTCAAGAGCAGTATCACCTGGTTTATCAGGTCAGGAAGTGACGAACACTTACTTCTTGCTTAAACATCCAAAGTGACTAAGTTCTGGAAGAATAAACAGTAGCTATTTACCTGTCATCAAATCATTGGGAATAGGCCTTTTCCCAAGAGCAGCTACGAACTCTTTGGTGGTGACTCTAGTTTGGGCTGTACAATTTAAATCACATCCAGGACTTAGTCCCTAAAATAGTGCAATGCCCTAATGCTGTCCTTGCATGCTGCCTCACTGTTGAGTCACACAGCATTTCCTGAAGAGCTCAGGTTCTCCTGCAGGATCCCTGCTCAGTCCTGTTGTGCTCTGGGAAGGGCAAGTCATAGCCTGGAGTCAGATGGTTGCAAGCTGTGGCTTATGGTCTTTGTTCCTAAGACTACCAAAAGGATGATTTCTCATTAAAAACCAACCCTATGACTCTCCCTTCATCCCCTTGGCTTGCTTATACACTGCTATACTGGTCAGGACCTGCCTCTGAGTAATCCCCTTGCTTTCTCTGAAGGGTGTCACCTTAAAAAGGGCAATGATACATGGTTTTGATACAGACACATGAAAAAATGTGGGTGATTGTTTAAATCTTATTCCTTAAAGATGTAGTCTCCACAATTTTTGATGGCATCCCCCTTTCGCTCAGATGTTGCCATTAGGAAGAACACCCTCAGTGCGTGCATCATGCAAACACCATCTATCTTTTTACTCAGTAAGGCTAAGAATCTAGAGCTTAACTGTTAATGGAAGATGATTAAACGGCTTGTGGGCTCGCTTCTGCTTAGGTGAAATAAAAACTCAGGTCTGGGCTTCCACTGTGCAAACAGGACAGGACAACTGGAAAAGCTTTATTGTTCAATCAGTTTCTCATCAGCTCTTCTAAGCTCGCTACAGACTCCTCTAAGCTGCGCTCCTTAGCAACAACCATCGGACACTCACGACGGGCTGCTGACTCTTTCTGTCTCTTTAGATTGTGCCGCGCTGGGGTCCGATGGCGTCTGCAGTCCTGAGGTGGCAGGTGCAGGTGGGGCAGTGGGGGACTGGAGGGCTTTGTCTGCAGAGTGGCGCTGGGGACTCTGGCAGAGCTGAGAGTGGTGGTGGGGAGGAGGGGGCCACAGGGCTGAAGTTCTTGCTGCCCGCTGCTCCCGCTGGCTCTGGAAGTGCGGGAGCAGCTGCCGGTGGAGGTGGACGGGTGGCACCGAGGCTGGGAGGTGCTTCAGCCCATCGCTTGGTGGACGCTGGCATGTCCCCTGCAGGCTGGCCACCTGGTCTTCTGCAGGGCTGCCCCTCATCCATCTCCAGGGCTTTCCGCTTGAGGCCAGCCCTCCTCCGGCACTTTTCCAGCAGGTGGGGATGCCCTCTGTTAAAGAGGGGGTTATAGTAGTAGAGGACCTAGAAGAAGCAAAGGAGAAGAGTCAGTTGCCGCCATCCCAAGCCCGGAAAAGCCCAAGCTACGAGAACCCAGACTCTGAATTGCACAAGACAAACGTGGATATTGGAAGGGACTCTCGGGGATGGCTGAAACCTCAAGCTGAGGCCGAAAGGTTACGTGAAACGTTCTGTTCAGTCACCGCCACCCCTGGCAGCAAGAGCAGCGTAGGCTTTTCAAAAGCATAAGAAGTGCTTTCAAAAGCCAAATACCATGACTGTTCAGCAACTCCAGGGTGGGCACGAGCAGGGAGGTAACACTGGGGTCCTTAAGTGTATCCTCTTGGCATTCGGCAGGAAGGTTTCACATTTGGTGCAGCAAGACACGTAGCAAAGACATTCAGAGCAATGAGGTTACACGGAGCCTGTCTTTCCGTGTAACGGGTTCAAACTAAGCAGGTATAACCAAACTGCATTTTATCCACGTTTCTACTAGCCAGAAAGACTAACTCAAACCTTCCTGAAAACGCCCCGAGGAGGAAACTAAAACCAGACCGCTCGCTGCCCTCCCCGCCCCCTCTATTGCGAGGCCTTATGCGATGCGAAGGTCCGTCCCTCCCCCAAGACCCCTGTGAGCGTTAGAGGATGTGCGGAGCGATGGCTCTACCTTGCTGTGAGCAGAAGCTGCTGCTTCTTCTGCCAGGAACTCAGGCAGGGAGGCAGATCTTTCGCCATCCTCTTGCATTTTGATGAATCCGTGGTAGTTCATCTGGCGAAGGAAGCTCTTCATGCTCTGCCTGGTGTAAACCTGCAGAGGTCCTCCCCCGCCCAGCACCTCCTCTTTGAAGAGCTTCTCGTTGATGGCCACGTATTCTCCTCCCTTGCTCCACCAAATGGACCGAAACTGGTCACTTTCCACCACCGTCCAAAGCTTCTGTGGAAAGCGGAGCGACAGGAGCCCACTGCCTTGGCCCACGCTCTTGCTGGAAGCAGGAGGGACTTGTTTGGTGTCATGTCCGTCACCCCCCGCTTGGACGTGCCGCTCCTCCCCTACCACTTGCATGGCAGCGTCCCGGGGGGCACTTTCCCCCTGTCCTGGAGGGCCAGCACAAGTCACGTCTGCCCACTGCCCCAGCTCCTCTGGAGCAGGCAGGGATGGTGTTACTTGAGCAGACACGTCCCGCTCCATTGCTTTTGTGCCAAGCTTGCCTCGGTGGCCACCACCGTGGAGAGCCAGGCCTCGGTCCTGCCAGTCAGCAAGCAAAGGCCAACTGGCACTGGCTGGCTGTGGGTCCCAGCAGATATTCCGGCACGGCATTGTGATGCCCGTGCTGCATAGCGGTGACATCACAATGCGACGTCACGGTGACGTTTGAAAACGGTGGCCTGGCAGAAAGGAGCAGCCGGAGGAGCAGTTGCTGAAGAGCAACTTCTGTTGCTGCTTTTCACTGGCAGAGCCGCCGCTGGCGGGACTGCAGGGCCCCGAAGGCAACGAAGCTGTTGAAGGGCTGTGGGCAATGAGGGGACCGTGCCGTGTCCAGCTGCATCCAGGGGGGTCTGCAGCGAGGAGCGGGGACGGCGGCGGCGTTGGGCACCCCAGTGCTCTGTTCAGGCACTTTTTCAGCTGGCCGCCTCTGACATGTGCAGAAACGTCCTCATGCTGCTTGTTGTCATTTCACTGGGATGGTGTCTGTTAAGGAAACACGATGCAAGGTGTTTAATCTGCGCAGTGGTGTAAACACAAAGAACAGCTGCAAGTATGGAGGAGGAGGCGTCCACTAGATAAAGGAGAAGGCAGTCCAAAGCACGGAGCAAGTGTCCGACAAAGAGGAGGAGGGACATTCATCCCATCCTCGGCTTTTTCAAGTGGTATTAAAATACTGAAGAAAACCACAGGAAGAAAACCTTTTCCTAGAAAGAACAGAATCATTTACGTTGGAAAAGGCCCTTAAGATCAAGTGCAACCATTAAGCTAACACTGCCAAGCCCACCCTGCAGGGACAGTCGTGTCTCTGACCGCCACAGCTACAGGTCTTTTCAATCCCTCCAGGGATGGTGACTCAACCACTTCCCTGAGCAGCCTCTTCCAATGCCTGACAACCCTTTCAGTGGAAAAAAATGTCCTAATGTCCTGTTTAAACCTCCTCTGGTGCAACATGAGGCCATTTCCTCTTGTCTTACTGCTTGTTACCTGGGAGACTGGCGGGCACCTCACTATATACCAGCTCCTGTCAGGTAGCTGCAGAGAGCGATAAGGTCTCCCCTGAGCCTCCTTTTTTCCAGGCTGAACAACCCTCGTTCCATTAGCTGCTCTGCATAGGACTTGTTCTCTAGACCCTTCACCATCTTCATTGCTCTATGGATGCACTCCAGCGCTTCAGTGTCTGTCTTGGAGTGAGGGGCCCAAAACTCAATCTGAATGAAGGAAGGGAGGCAAACTATTAGGGAAAGGTGTGACAGGGCCAGCACCATCTTATATCTTTTCACTGTGGTAATGCAATGAAGAAGCGTCATCTCCAATACAATGAATCCTATTCCTGGCATCCCCTGCTCTCTAGGTGCCACTTCCTAGCACAGGACAGGAGTCAGGGCCAACCTGTTTCCTCTGAATCATTTCTGCCATGGGGATGGACAGGAAGGCAGTATTTGCAGTGGACCTGCCCCATGTCCAACTACTACATGCTCCACATTGAAGAAATGACCACATGCCATCTGCTTATCAAAGCAGTGCTGAAGGAAGCACCTACATTCTTAGTAGTCTTAGTGGAGAGGAACCACCTGTTCTTTGTTGTAATTAAGAAGCAGTCCAGTTGTCCAGAGAGTCTAGTTTTTTTTAATCAAAGGCTAATTTCTCCAAAGCATCTGTAGTTCAAGAAAATCTGTTAAATCTTTCTTCAAATGAGAAGATGCTATGCCAACAGCAACTGGTTAATATTTTAAATTGTGTGATCATTGACACTGTAAAGGTATATTGCAAAATTTTGGTTATTAAGACTGGGTGATAATATTTATACTAGCTAAGTAACAGCTATAAAATCTACAGTTAATGTTTCTGGCATAGATTGCACGTGCAGTACAAGTGGAAATGGTTTATTAAACAGCTGAACATGGGAGAATGTGTGGGGGGGTGTTGCACAAGAGGAATTAGAACATTAGAGCTGAAAAGCAACTAAAGCAACACTGAACTCCTAAGCCAGTGGAAAAATTGAAATATTGACATAATAATTGACATAGTTAACTTAAAAATACCATGTCAGTTGTTAACCATTTAGTGCCAAACAAAGGCATTTAGTTCTTGCCTAAGAAGCTGAACACTCCAGTGGTGATGGCTGTGGCTGAATAGAAGCAGCAGTGAAGTCCTGTACTAGGACATTTTCCAAATCAGTGCTTAGATAAGTTATTGAGGACCTGAGACTCAAGCATTTCATACAGGGCTTTTATAAAAATACTTTTAGATAACGTTTATACTGCACAGGACTAGACTTTTAAATGATATCTGACATAGGTAAAATGTTCATCTAAATTCTAGAAAGGCAAGTGTGAAACCAAGCCGTTAGGAAGGTTCACAAATTATACAGCTCTTATCTCCCTGAACAAGAGCTTCTAGAATAATTAGAGCATCAAGCCTGGAAAACGAGAAAAGAAGCCAAGGTTTAGGGAATGTTTTCCAGTATGTTTGGGTCATCACAAATTGAATATTCTCAAACGGAACTGTAACTTGGTCAGAAATGTGGTGTGAGTAGGTCTGGGTTTTGTAGTTTTGTAATGATAGCGAAAAGTACAGGTTAAAGACCACGGTCATTGCCATGAAAAGGTATATGGCCTTTTAGAAGGTACTTAAACAAAAGAGTGATTTTAATAGATCAATGTGAGGTTTTACGTCAGTAGAACTGAGGAAGCCTTGGAAAAAAATCTGCACTGCTAAGTGCATTTGCTGTTTACAAAATATTTCTAATCTTTGTGAGTGGGAGCAGTCAACATTGTACGTAATGATGAAGAGTAAAAAGAGAAAGTATTTGTGTTTCACAACTTTCCTATCACCGTGTAAAATAAAATATGTAAATTTATATATATTAAAAAAAGAAAATACATAAGGAAGTGAGCTAAACAAAGAATGTGGGTATATTCCTTTTTACTTAGTTTTAGGAGAGTGTGGGGTTTAGTATAAAATTATTTTAAATATTTTTATATATTATGCGTACTAGGGTACCTGGTGTGTACAGTTTAGATCTGTAATATGTTATCCACTGCGATATTTAGATTACAATCCTGCATTTGACTGAAATCTCTGAAGGCTGATGAAAAACCTGTAGGGAATGGAACTGCCCAGCCCGTATTCTTTCTTCCCCTTTCTCTGAGGAACCCACCTCTTGCCTTTGATGGTGTAATAACTGCGCGTTTTGTCAAGTCCAGCGGAGTCCCAAGGGAAAGTTTTTAATTCAGATCCACAAAAGCCTGACCTTTGCCAGAGACTGCGTAAGTCACTTGTTGCTTGCAAGTCTGGTGAAGATGCATGGTGATCACGGTAGCTGTTTCTGTGGTGTTAGGAGTGCACCAGAATGCAAGAACTGGGCAAAAGGTTTGCAGACTCTCGTGGTGAGTGGATGGGGCTGCTTGTAAGGATCACCCCAATGTGTCATCAAATATTAAATACTGTGGGAAATGGGTAGGAAGGATGGGTTACCTAGTGGAGGTGAGGGCAGGCATGCCTCTCCTGGAGGTCAGAGTAGACCTCTGGAAGGCGGTATGACTGGGGCAAGTTTGTGAGCCATCCTGATGGAGGGCCAGAAGTAAAAGCCAGTCTGGTGCAAGGTTCAGGCAGAAGTTGCTTTAGCAACGCAGGGGCCTAGGCTATGTGTGGGCAGCATAATTTGTGTCTCCTGCTCCCCCTTTATGGCATGCATAGGTATCGACTCTTCTGTTACAGGTGTTCAGCTCCCTGTGAGGCTGGGGAAGTGTCTAGGTATGGAGCAGAAGAGTCCTGGGACAGGTGCTCTGTGGGCACTAGTAGAGGCAAAGCTTTGCTGTAAGGCTTCCTGCGGTTAGGGAGAGTTGTGTTGGTGGCTCCCATGTCCTCTTCTAACTTTGTGCGTGCCAATGTGGTACTTTGGGAGGAAGGCAAAGTTGCAGAGAAAAGAGAATGGGCAGCTGACTCATCTGTGCGTGTGGCCTTCACTAGCCATGCATAGCTTGCTGGAATGGTGTGAGACTTCTGTCCAGCTCCTGATGCTTACCCATTTTGAAGGCATCTGGGCTTGAGACCCTCAGATGTACAGCTTAATGCCCATGCCGTGGATGGGCTCTGTCCCACAGCAGGTTGGAAACAGTGCCTGGCAATAGGATTAATGAGTTTAGTCATTAAAGCCTGTTTTAGGAAAATTAGAACACGACTGCTTTTCCTGTCGGCCTCCTGGGCACAGCTGTGGAGCCCATCTCTGTGGCACAGAACAGCAAGTTCTCCTTCGCTGGGCGGTGTTGAAATTGTTGTGTTGTGCTTTTTGTACAAACACCTATTACCACAGTATCTGAACACCTGTGAGGAGTTGCTGCACCAGGATGTGGTCAGGTTCAGCGGCACACAAACTGATGAATATCACATTCTACCTCTTTAATTGCCACCCCACACAAATCTCTTTTCAGCAAATAAATCAAGGAGGGAGGTTGGTGCATGATTCATTAAACATAATGTTCAGTACAAGGAAGGCAGGAGTGGACAGGTGGAGGCAGGACTTCCAAATGCTGTGGGAGCAGCTCTTTTTGCAGCAGCCTGGAGATGACCAAAGCTTTCTTTGAGGTTGGCAGTAGGTTTCCTGTTCCACGTTTTACTGAGTGATCTGAAGCAGAAAAGCCCGATGTTTTTGGAGTAGGTTTCACTGTAACCACCTTCCTCCCTACCCCAGCCTAGCCACCTCTGGTCTCCTTGTCCTTCCTGTCCACCTCCCTGCAACTGCTCCTGACTTAGTGCCACCTCGAGCTTCTGCTTTCTTGCCCAGCCCTGCTGCTACGTGCAGCCAAGCAAATGGGGACCCCAAGTTGGTAGGCTTGGGGAATGTAGCAGCTTGAGCCTTGCTCCGCATCATGCTTCACTTCTGGTTTTGGCTTACGTGACGTTGGAGACCTGCCTGTTGAAAAGAGAGAGGCTTCCTGTAGTTCCCAGCAAATTTCAGAGCTACCTGAAAATCACAAGGAGGACTTGTATGATTGTAGGAATGCGGGAATGAGAAATAAATGGAAATGTTTAACTTTGTTACTTAAATAAGCATTTACAAACAGGAGAAACTTGTCTTTGCTGATAGCAAGATGTCCATACATGAGCAATGAAACCTCACCAGGTCAACCTTTTGTTTGAATGTAGCTCAGTGGAGCAAGCAGCAGCTCTGCCTGCAAGACATCCTGCCTTTCCCTTCCCTGTCTCCCTGTTCTCTTGAATGCAAAATGGGGATGATGGTGTCTGGCTACATTTGCATCAGCCAGCAGAGACCCAGGGATGAACAGTAGCCAGAAGAAACACGTGTAAAGCCTAAACTCACCTTTGCCATTCATACTGCTTCAAGCTTGTTTTTTTTCCCAAAGTGCGTTTTCAACCAGTCTTAAGCTGCTTGCAGCTTTTGTTTGTGTCGGGCAAATAACTACAGCTAAACTAATAGCCAGAAATTCAATATTTCATATGGAAATATTCAGAAAACCAGTGTGTGGTGGTGCTCTTCTCTGTAGTTAGCTGGTGAGAGCACTGCTAGGTGAGGCACAAGACCCATGTTCAGCCCCCCCCCTCTGTTTAGATAAATCCAGAATCTGGATTTAGAAGTCTCCTCTGTCACAGAGTGGCCTCATGAATGGACTGGGGGCCATTTTGTGATGCGTTTTTTCTGCCTTTCTAGCCGAGCTTCTTGTGGAGGTGGGTGCAGTCACCAGGGACCAATCTGAAAAATGCCTAGCCCATCTCTGGTGTGCTGGGACAGCTGTCACTGGGCAGTCGTGCCATTGCAAAATACTCTGTTCAACTGCACATACCTTACTCATAAGTAGATGTTCCTTTTCCTCTAATTACTTCTGCGCTACTGTTACTCCCAAGCACCTTGGAGTACTGTTAAGTAGTAATAATTACTGATACATGTGGGAGAAATCAAAGTTAATATGTAGCTCGTTAAGAGAGCTCCAGGAGGAGCACAGAAAGGGAGTTTTGTCTTGTATGGTGTGTAAAGCTCCCCTGGGTGTGTCTGAATGCAGAAGAGTTACACTCAGAAGAAAAGTGGTTTGGTTCCTGGGTATTGGACTCTGTCGGGTCAGCGAGCGGGAAAGCAGTACTTACAAGCTAAGCCTCTGTGGTTTGTTTTGTTTATGTATTTATTTTGGCTTGGTTTTGATCCAGAGGTCTTTGAAACCAAATGGAAGCTCCCAACTGATGTTGAGTCAAGCCCTTGGTCTGGCTATGGGTATGTGGAAATGAGCCGGAGTCGGCAAGACGGGCAGTATTACTCCAACCTACTTTGAGTACCATGTCACAGACCTCTTTCCTGTACTCTGAGTCTTGTGTCTCCCCATTATGCTGTGGCAGTGAAATGAAAAGCTGAGCGAGCTGCACCTCTGCACAACACAGTTGCATGGCAAAGGGTTTCTGGGTAAGAACCTAGTGGGATGCTTGTGCTTGCCAACTGGAGCTCTTGGTTTGCTGCAGCACTTGCAGTTTCCCTTCAGCAGCTCTCCTTTAGCCAGGATGGTGCCTGCAGGGAAAGAGGCTGCTTTGGGCAGAAGCAGAGGCCAGAAAAAATAGTATTTTGGCACCTGGATTTCTGTTGTAGGCCATGTCCTGTCAGTGTTTTGTTGCCCTCTAGCTACTAGCATAGTGAATTTAACTGTACACAGGTCAAGAGCAGGGCAAAGAATGCAGAAGCTGTTGGGGTTGTGGTACTGGGTACTGCACCTCGCAAGCGAGGCAGCCAAACCCGCCTGTAATTGTGATGTTCTGCAACTCTAGCTACTGTGTGCAGCTGCTTGGAAAAGGACATGTAGGAAAGGTTTCTTGCAGGGGCCTCTGGGATTGCTTAGTACATACCAGTTATATTTGCCCAGGTGTTGTGGCTGACCGTAAAAAAGTGAGCGGAACAACATCAGAAAGCTCTTGCAGGTCTGCAGCAGTGCTGCTCGCCACAGTTACCATCCTGGTCTCCCCCTCTGTGCTTTCAGTGCCTCCTCTCCAAGGTGACCAGCACCCCAGCTGTCCTGCTCACATCGATTGTCCTTAACTTGAACTAGCTGGTTTCGAGCGAAGTCCTCATACAGAGAGGGCCATCGGTAGCTGTCTTATGGGTCAGCAGCTCAGTCCAAGACCAGGTTCCTCTAAAGGGCACAGCCTTGAAAATGGGGGCTTAAACACAAGTGATTGGCTTTGCAGCTGCAGTAGATGTTGGATCCCATAGGAAGCCTAGCATCTAAGTGGTCAACTAATGAGCTGTGATACTGCATTTGCATTCAGTTGTGTCCTTGTAACTTAGTCTAAACTGAGCAGATGGTTTTTACACCAGCTGGAGTGGTCACCCCCTTCCTTTAGCTAGTTTTTAGCTCTTTTTGTTTTTTTCTTTAAGGATGACAAAGACCCTAGTTGTGTGATCTTCCACAACTGTGAAAGTGGCCTTGTGTGCTGCTTGGAACCTGAGTCTTCACCACCACTTCTCAAGGCTGCTGTGCATGGCCTTCTGGTGCTCCCTCCTTCTGGAAGGTGTGTGAGTGTGCGTGTGTTGATCTGTGAGGGTAGCACGGGTGATGCACACGCAACTGTGGCTTCTTAAGGAGTAACTTCAGGACTTCCTGGCTGCACACTTGATCCTTCTCCTTTTGCCCTGCTCTAAGAGAACAACAGGCTCTGGTACCGCTGCCTGTGCATGGGATGTTCTTGCTGGGGCTTGCTCTCTAGCCCGTGGCATTAAAAATAGAAAGGATGTACCCTGTTATCCCTGTGCTGTGGCAAGAACACAGTTGTATCCATGTAGAATTATTGCAGTCTGTTTGTAAGACATGATATAACTGAAAAGTCTGGCACATTTCCCATAGCAAACATTGTTAATCCCCACTAGCTAGGATTAGTCACCACTTCTTACAAGCCTTGACACAAAACTAGCAAGATATTCAGTTAATCCGCACTTACAGGATAAATATTGCATCCTATGGGAAATTAGGCAGCATCTTCTTCCTCTCCTATTGTACAGTGATGCATTGTGTCTCTTACACCTGAAGGTGGAAGGGAAAAATGCAATAACATGTGATTGATGTTAGCAGACACCTGCTATCTCAATGCAGCTGGACCAGCAGGGAAATTTAGTACAAAATAGCTTGCTGAAACTAGGCAGCGAATATAAACAGCATCTTTGTGCTCTTCATGGCACTGGAGAGTTTTCCTGTTACACAACAACAAGTACTCGATGCCTCACAGCTGCAAGACTCTCCTAAGCATCCTCCCTTCCTTTTTACTCTAGTTTTTTTCCTGGTGTGATCTCAAGCTGTATCTGCAAGTAGTGTCACTGGAGTCGGTTGGTACATTTCCAATGCAACTGAAGTTGCTGACATGAAGGTGTTTTGGGATCTGAACTTTTGCAGAGTCCAAAGTGCAGCTCCAGGTTTCCTTGTGGACAATGTCCAAATTACCAAGATCCCACTGAGTAGGTGACCTGAGATCCCATTTGTGTGGGAAAAATAGCTGAGTGGATCTGGAAACACCAGGTTTCCAGTTGTTGGGCAGTTTACCTGGGGAAGCAGGCTTGAAGCAGAGCATCAAGAAAGTTCAGAGACTTCACTTCAGCAGCCCTGCCAGGGAGATTCTTCCAAGCCTGCACTGTGCAAGTGTCCAGTGAATCCAGTGAAACCAAGACCACCAGTGGTCATGTGCAGGGAAAGAAGGGACCTTCTGGCTGGGGAGTTCTTGATTTGTGAGGAGTTGTGCAAACTTCTGATTTCAGAGTGGTTTGATTCAAAACCTTTTTCTTTTTAATATATTATTACTTCAAACAAGTATGTAGTCCCCAAAAATTCTTGATGGCATCCCCCTTTCGCTCAGATGTTGCCATTAGGAAGAACACCCTCAGTGCGTGCATCATGCAAACACCATCTATCTTTTTACTCAGTAAGGCTAAGAATCTAGAGCTTAACTGTTAATGGAAGATGATTAAACGGCTTGTGGGCTCGCTTCTGCTTAGGTGAAATAAAAACTCAGGTCTGGGCTTCCACTGTGCAAGCAGGACAGGACAACTGGAAAAGCTTTATTGTTCAATCAGTTTCTCATCAGCTCTTCTAAGCTCGCTACAGACTCCTCTAAGCTGCGCTCCTTAGCAACAACCATCGGACACTCACGACGGGCTGCTGACTCTTTCTGTCTCTTTAGATTGTGCCGCGCTGGGGTCCGATGGCGTCTGCAGTCCTGAGGTGGCAGGTGCAGGTGGGGCAGTGGGGGACTGGAGGGCTTTGTCTGCAGAGTGGCGCTGGGGACTCTGGCAGAGCTGAGAGTGGTGGTGGGGAGGAGGGGGCCACAGGGCTGAAGTTCTTGCTGCCCGCTGCTCCCGCTGGCTCTGGAAGTGCGGGAGCAGCTGCCGGTGGAGGTGGACGGGTGGCACCGAGGCTGGGAGGTGCTTCAGCCCATCGCTTGGTGGACGCTGGCATGTCCCCTGCAGGCTGGCCACCTGGTCTTCTGCAGGGCTGCCCCTCATCCATCTCCAGGGCTTTCCGCTTGAGGCCAGCCCTCCTCCGGCACTTTTCCAGCAGGTGGGGATGCCCTCTGTTAAAGAGGGGGTTATAGTAGTAGAGGACCTAGAAGAAGCAAAGGAGAAGAGTCAGTTGCCGCCATCCCAAGCCCGGAAAAGCCCAAGCTACGAGAACCCAGACTCTGAATTGCACAAGACAAACATGGGTATTGGAAGGGACTCTCGGGGACGGCTGAAACCTCAAGCTGAGGCCGAAAGGTTACGTGAAACGTTCTGTTCAGTCACCGCCACCCCTGGCAGCAAGAGCAGCGTAGGCTTTTCAAAAGCATAAGAAGTGCTTTCAAAAGCCAAATACCATGACTGTTCAGCAACTCCAGGGTGGGCACGAGCAGGGAGGTAACACTGGGGTCCTTAAGTGTATCCTCTTGGCATTCGGCAGGAAGGTTTCACATTTGGTGCAGCAAGACACGTAGCAAAGACATTCAGAGCAATGAGGTTACACGGAGCCTGTCTTTCCGTGTAACGGGTTCAAACTAAGCAGGTATAACCAAACTGCATTTTATCCACGTTTCTACTAGCCAGAAAGACTAACTCAAACCTTCCTGAAAACGCCCCGAGGAGGAAACTAAAACCAGACCGCTCGCTGCCCTCCCCGCCCCCTCTATTGCGAGGCCTTATGCGATGCGAAGGTCCGTCCCTCCCCCAAGACCCCTGTGAGCGTTAGAGGATGTGCGGAGCGATGGCTCTACCTTGCTGTGAGCAGAAGCTGCTGCTTCTTCTGCCAGGAACTCAGGCAGGGAGGCAGATCTTTCGCCATCCCCTTGCATTTTGACGAATCCGTGGTAGTTCATCTGGCGAAGGAAGCTCTTCATGCTCTGCCTGGTGTAAACCTGCAGAGGTCCTCCCCCGCCCAGCACCTCCTCTTTGAAGAGCTTCTCGTTGATGGCCACGTATTTTCCTCCCTTGCTCCACCAAATGGACCGAAACTGGTCACTTTCCACCACCGTCCAAAGCTTCTGTGGAAAGCGGAGCGACAGGAGCCCACTGCCTTGGCCCACGCTCTTGCTGGAAGCAGGAGGGACTTGTTTGGTGTCATGTCCGTCACCCCCCGCTTGGACGTGCCGCTCCTCCCCTACCACTTGCATGGCAGCGTCCCAGGGGGCACTTTCCCCCTGTCCTGGAGGGCCAGCACAAGTCACGTCTGCCCACTGCCCCAGCTCCTCTGGAGCAGGCAGGGATGGTGTTACTTGAGCAGACACGTCCCGCTCCATTGCTTTTGTGCCAAGCTTGCCTCGGTGGCCACCACCGTGGAGAGCCAGGCCTCGGTCCTGCCAGTCAGCAAGCAAAGGCCAACTGGCACTGGCTGGCTGTGGGTCCCAGCAGATATTCCGGCACGGCATTGTGGTGCCCGTGCTGCATAGCGGTGACATCACAATGCGACGTCACGGTGACGTTTGAAAACGGTGGCCTGGCAGAAAGGAGCAGCCGGAGGAGCAGTTGCTGAAGAGCAACTTCTGTTGCTGCTTTTCACTGGCAGAGCCGCCGCTGGCGGGACTGCAGGGCCCCGAAGGCAACAAAGCTGTTGAAGGGCTGTGGGCAATGAGGGGACCGTGCCGTGTCCAGCTGCATCCAGGGGGGTCTGCAGCGAGGAGCGGGGACGGCGGCGGCGTTGGGCACCCCAGTGCTCTGTTCAGGCACTTTTTCAGCTGGCCGCCTCTGACATGTGCAGAAACGTCCTCATGCTGCTTGTTGTCATTTCACTGGGATGGTGTCTGTTAAGGAAACACGATGCAAGGTGTTTAATCTGCGCAGTGGTGTAAACACAAAGAACAGCTGCAAGTATGGAGGAGGAGGCGTCCACTAGATAAAGGAGAAGGCAGTCCAAAGCACGGAGCAAGTGTCCGACAAAGAGGAGGAGGGACATTCATCCCATCCTCGGCTTTTTCAAGTGGTATTAAAATACTGAAGAAAACCACAGGAAGAAAACCTTTTCCTAGAAAGAATAGAATCATTTAGGTTGGAAAAGGCCCTTAAGATCAAGTGCAACCATTAAGCTAACACTGCCAAGCCCACCCTGCAGGGACAGTCGTGTCTCTGACCGCCACAGCTACAGGTCTTTTCAATCCCTCCAGGGATGGTGACTCAACCACTTCCCTGAGCAGCCTCTTCCAATGCCTGACAACCCTTTCAGTGAAAAAAAATGTCCTAATGCCCTCTTCCAAGCCTGCACCGTGCAAGTGTCCAGAGAAACCAAGACCACCAGCGGACATGTGCAGGGAAAGAAGGCACCTTCTGGCTGGGGAGCTCTTGATTTGTGAGGAGTTGTGCAAACTTCTGATTTCAGTGTGGTTCGATTCAAAACATTTTTGTTTTTATTTTAATATATTATTACTTTAAACAAGTATTCCCTTAGATACTTAACTCGCTCTCTGGTTTTGACTAACCTATTTTATCTTGGGTCATGGGATAAATAATTACATAAATGAATTGATATTTCTTCACCTTGTTGATTTATGATCTCATTGAAGTGAGCCATGTTTTTAGGGATTTTTAAGTTTTAATTTTATTCCCAGTCAGCAAAGTGGAGCTGTAAGTCTTAAGCAAGTTGCTTTTGAAAAGACAAGAATCATGTTAGGAACTTTTTCTGTTTTGACAGTCTCTCTAGTCACTTATCCATATTACCATGTGACTTAAATTTCCTGAAATCTGGCAGTGAATTATGTTCTCCTTTTGCCTCTTCCCCCAAAAAATCTTCTGGTGACCATGTGTGTGACCAGCCCTGACTCTCTAGCATCTTGTCTGAGTGGATGCTGCTGCCAGGCAAAGTCCAACATGGGTATCACAGCAAGCTGAGGTTTTCACATCTGGTGATGTTTTTGTCTTATCTTTTTCCTTCGCTTAGTGCTGTTGCTTGTCTGTCTAGGAAAAGTTAGGATTTGTTTCCATCCCATCATTAACAGTCTATAATAGTTCTACACATGATGTTGGAGTTACAGCAGTATAATTGTAGTAACACTGTGAGTCCAGCAGAAAAGCAGTGTTTTAACCTCTTGCTTCTACTGATCCTGGATGCAGCGAGCATGGTTGTCATGCTCAGTATCTATTTAGAAACTCTCCTACCTTTCATTTGGGTTTTTAAATACTTTATTATGTTTCCATCGTATATCTTCAAGACAGGTCAGTAACTGCAGGAAGAAAGCTCTCAGCTGGTCCTGCCTTTGCTGACACTGGAACCAGCTTGTCCCTGCAGTACTTTCTTGAGTAGTGTCCTGGCCCCCGTTCAGGGTGGCCAAGCAGAAAGGCATCCATTGCTGCCAGCACCTCATTGGTCAGGTCTAAAAGTTGTAGTTTCTGTGCTTTCCCCGGAGTGCATCTCTTGTGTCTAATAAACCACATCAGTAGGACTCTTAGAGAACTCTTAGAGAAAATACAGCACGCAGACTGCCCTTGTAAACTGACACTACCCTGCGGCTCCTGGGGGCAAGACCTGGTGGTTCTTTGGTGCCTGGAGATGATGGGGGGGCAGGTTACAGGCTGGTTGAGGTAAATTGCTGAGTCAGTTGGAAATTGCCAGCAGTATTTTTCTCCACTTCTCCCCTCATCTAGAATTTACATAAGAAAGTCATGTTACTGTTGTTTCCTCTCCTACATTCCCTGTCAGACAAGGTCATTTTTGAAGCCAATGACCGGTTAAGCTTTATTTCTGCAACCATGGAAAATTATTATCAAAGGGGACAAGCTTCAAAGTAGATGATTAACTGGCACATCCGATGACTAGTTACATTTTAACGGGCTCCTTTTGCACAACTCCCTTCAGCTGTAGCAAACTTTAACTCATATGGAAATGAGTTTCCCATGGGATGTAATGGGGTGACTGTGCCTTACAACATGGCTAATGCATCCAGTCCTGGCTGAATAAATAGATGGTAAGAGAAGGGACACAGCCCCCTCCTAACAGACTCCTAGCAACTTTCCCTGAAAGCCCAGATGTCCCTGCTCTCAGTCCCTCGGTCTTTGTTGCTTCATTTTCTTTTGCCAGGATTATGAGAGGCGTAGTCTAAGTTGCACTGAGACAGGTTCAGCCTCTCATAGTCCTTCAGTGGTGAAAGCATCAAGGTGGATTAAAGCCAACCCAACTGCTGTGTGAGTAGCTAAGAGCCAGGCCAGGTTTCTGTGAGATGTAATTCATCAAGGAGGGAAACACACAAAAGTACAACGGTGGCAGGAGGAGCAAAATAAGGTCTGGGTTACAGCAGCATGGCTTAAGTTGATCCTTCTACTACTGCATTTTGGAAGTGTTGTTTTCCTAAAAGAAAATGTGAGGCTGTACAGTGTTTTGGTGCAGAGCACATATCCAATATTTATAGTCTTCTTATCTGAATTAGCTGCAGGGTTTGAATGTCTTATTTTTAATGAAGGAAGAAGACGGCGGACAAACCAAAGGGGAGTACAGCTATGCAATGAAAACTCACAGAGAGAAAGATGCTGTCACAAGGGGAGATTTTTTAGTGAATTAATTTATTGCTTCATGTATATCATCAGTCTTTCCCTTATGGCTTCCCTTCACTGTGGTTTGAAAGGTGCATTGAGGAACCTCAAGTCATCTTGCTCCAACCTGAAGTGTAGCAGACGCTGATGTGCTTAAAGCTATTTGGAGCCAAACTGTTAGCTGCCAGCCACCAGCAGAGCCACCAATACCCGGAGCTCTGCCTCCCTGTGACCGTAGAGCATCTGGCACAAAAGTTTACCCCCTTGTTGAAAAACTCACCTAAGATGACTTTTTTCTGCACTGATCCCGCAGCACTGCAACTAGCCTGCTTATGGGTATCTAGTCGAGCCTCCTGTACCACTGGCACAGATGTGTCTAGACTGGCCGTGGCTGTCCCTGTTTGACTGCTGTCTAGTCCAGAGTCCATATGGTTACACAAGAAACAAGCAGAATTTGCTTTGCTGGTGGTGCTGGGGGAGCATGAGGCACAGAGGCTGGTATGCAGCCCCATCCCTGGCAGTGCTCTCCAGACTCAATTATCTTGTCTTCCCTGACTGACCCCTTCCAGCTCATGTACAGCTGGGGGATGAAGTTGGCCTTTGGTTTATTTACGGCAGCTTCATTTTTGTTCTGTTTTCCTTATTAGCAATGAGGAATGAATTCTGGTTTTGGCTTAATCAGAGTAATTGTGAGCAGGCTCATGCCTGTGCACCTGGAGGCTGTTTTTAAAAGCTGGCTGGTATCAGTGTTATGGTGTAAAGCTGATAAATCTTTAAAGAGAAGGTCACAGGGCTGCCTGCAGAGGCCTGACATTAGCTTCTACTGACAGTGATAGAAACTGGTGGTGTACGTCTCTGCGGTATCAAAGGAGGATATCTAAAATTCACCTCTGCCTGAAGGGCTAATCTCCTAAAGTCCTTATGAATGGCTTCTGAGAGAGGCTTGAGCAGGGTAGGCATTCAAGTTTGTCCCACACGCTGTGTCTGCCGTCCCCTTCCCCGCAAATAGCTTTGAGTCAAAGCTTTGACAGTGTTGTATGCATAGCTCATTCAGAAAGCAAACTGGTGTGTCTCTGCTGGACAGCTGTTAATTGAGACTTGCAGCGCTGAAAACCTGTGGCAATCAAAAATCTGGTTAATAAGGGGTTTTTCCTTTTTTCTTTCTAACCACATGAATGGAAACTGAGGTTCTTACTTAGTGACATGATCGCCATTCCCAGGCCTTATAATGAAATTTGAATGTTTAGACGTGGGACCAGAGGAGGAGCCAGCACTAGCAAATACCTGGTTGCTAGCGATGTCCTTGTCCTGGTGGAGACAGGCTCAAGTGTGGGACCTCTGTGGTTACATGCCGGCTGGAAGTTCATCACCCTTGTTGGCTGCTCTTCCAATTCTCTGTTTGTGTGAAGTTGTCCAGGATGAAAACCTGGGGTTTGTGCCTTGTAAAACTTTTCAATTAAATGCAGGATGTTGGAAATAGTGAAACAGATGCCTGTCTCTAATAGCACCAGCAAGACAAGGTTTCAGGGAAGAATATCTCAGAATAAAACCAGCTGCTAGAGCTGGGAATAAAGCTGACAAGAAGAGGCCCTAGAGATCTTTTTTCAGGTCTGAAATAGAAGCCGCTGAAGTTTAGGGAGACATTAATTGGTTAACCATCCTTAGATCTACAGCAACACTGCTGTAACAGCAGCAGCACAGGCATTTGCTAACCTTTTTCTCTGTCACTCCATTGGCATATGTTAGTCCCTGGTTTCCCTGCTCTCATCAGCCTTCTGCCTTTTAAAATGCAGAATGTTCATATAAAGACATTTTTAATATAAACCCAGAATTGACTTTACATGACAAACATTACTGTCGAATCTAGGAGGATAGCCAAAAGGCTAATGGAACTGATGAACGATTGCGTACAAGCATTTTTCAGTGTCCGGTGATCTACTGCAACCTGGAGTGTTATTTTCACAGCAGTCTTTCCTGCATCTGAACAAGAGAGAGGGTTCATCAAGGTATGCAGGGGAGTGCCAGTGGGAGCAGTGGTGGCCTCACTCCCTAGCAGTCAGGTGCTTGGGTGGTTTTGAACTATGCTTTCCCACAATGATTATCCAGGTTCCTTCTTTTGTTGTTCCTGACTGGATGAAGGACTGCACTGTAACTGCTCCCTGCTGGGAGCAAGGACCTATTTGCAGTATAGCAAATGATTCCTTAATAGAAGACTAGATTTGGTGTATTCATGTGATACACAATACCTTTGAGACCTCTTTGTCTAGCTTAGATAAGATATTACACAGCCCAAGACTGTGTAGAAAGCTGGCAGCAAGTGGTCCCAACTGGGAAGCATTTTCCCACAGAATTAGACAGGGCAAAAACTTGCTAAGCCTCAGAGACTGGAGCATTGCTCCTATTTTCCACAAAGCTGAGGCTGATTTGATGCACACTGAGGAGCTGAGTCAGAGCTGGACTTTGTAAACAGGTGTGAAGCCACTGCTGAATGGCTTTGCACCTGATTGCACCAGGAGGGGCTTGGCTCATTCTCCTATTTCTTCCTAGCTTGACTGAAAAGTTAAAAGTAGTGTTTGCTTTTGTAGTAGTAGTTTATACTGCAGACTGTTGGTAGAAAGTACCTAGGCACTGAAATTTTAGTGATAGATATTGCAATTAACATGTTTGCATATTTTTTTGTGTTGTTTTGTTATGCTCGTGAGGTTTGTAAAGGACCAGGGGATCCCATAAGAAGGTACATAATATAAATCTGTATTATTATATACCTTCTATTGTCAGCCTCAAAGAAATCCCAAATGTACTTCTGTTCTATAAGGACAACAACAAAGAATCAGGCCTCTAGGAAAACTCGAGAAAGCATTAAATAAACTTCTGATTTTGATAATGAAACTGCAAGGAGAGAATTCATAAGTGTGATGGACATGCCCTACAGCCTGTGCCAGCAGGCCCCAGATACCAGCCATGCTGAGTGGGCCAGGCTGGTACCCCACTGGGTTTGGATGTTTCTGGTCTATGCTGAAGATCTGTCCTTACGGTGAGGAGGCAGTGGGGATGGGGGGCGCTAAGGAGGCTGGGATGCTGGAGGCTGCAAGAGGGATGCAAGCAAGTCAATAAAATCTGGAAGAGAAAAGCCAGTCCCAAGCAATAGGAAGCAAAGGCAAAAGCAGCAATATCTACCCAAGAAGCCTCATGGAGGCATTTTTGGCAGCATTTCTAGGAGGCCACTGATTCCAATTTAACACAGCTCTGATCACAGCCTTTACCTGAGGCTTTTACAGGACAATGCAGCTTAGTGTTGCAATAAAATTGGGCTTTGAAATGCTCTGTGCAGCCTCTCTGTTGGCAGCCGTATCATCCCAACCATTAACACTGGTCCATCGGCCTTCTAGAAACACTTAGTAGTCTGGGCACAGTCAGCCCAGTTCAAATACAAACCCAGAGTGTTGCAAGTTTAATAGCCATAGGTTCTTTCCTGGACCAGTATGAACTGAACCTATGCTGGCATCAATGGGCTGTGCTGATTTGAACGAGTTCAGACCTGATAATAATGGTTTTTTGTTGTTGTTGTTTTTGAAAAAAAAAAACATTTTAGGAAATGCTGCTGCTAACATGGGAATCTATCTCCATCTTCAACATAAATGCATAGTTGACTTATATTAAATATACAAGTGACTAAATCGTATAGCAATAGCAGCATGCAATTATCAGCTCCTCTGTGCTCACTGTGCACTTCAGACTGGTGGCTCTGGGGGCTCATGGCTTAGCAGGGGCTACCCATGGGGCAGGAAAGCTCACACAAATGGGGTTTGGGAAACAGCAACCTTTTTCTCACAACTGAAATAGACTGCAGCACGGTGTTTGGGATGCAAGTTCATCTCACATGGCATCTGCTGAAGGTGTACAGCGCAGCTCTGGCTATTCGGTTAATTATGATCCTAACTGTATTTTCTTCGTGGAGTGAGTCCTGGGTCTAGGATCAAGCTCTAGGGTAATCAAGCTCTAGCATCACTGTCCCCACCACTGTCGCAGCCTGTGCTCATCCATTGTCTCAGTACAAGGGGAGAAGAGGCACTGGAGGTCTTGGCTTGGTTTGCTCTTGGTCCATGAACAGATATCTCACAGCACCAGGCTTTGTTATGGTCCAGAGGCCGGTTCCTCATCCTCGCTGGCTGAACCCTGTTCAGAAGACTAAAAGTGCCTCCCACCCCTTGAAGGTGTTTTACATATGACAGTTGACTCACCTGCACCCAAAGGCATGGATTGAAACCTGAGAATTTGTCTTGAAACTCAAAACAAAAACAGTGAAGCAGTCGGTGGTGGTTTAAAGACGTAGCTTTGAAGATAGGATTTTATCTTTAAAAAGGGTGTGTGTGGAAGAGGAAGCAAATGTCTGTGAAGGACAGCTGTAAGGAGAAGCCTGTAGCATTTATATTTGCAGTCCTTCCATTTTTTTTGCTTTGTTATTTGTCTGGAAGGTGATGGATAAATACACAAACCAAATAGTTGTTTGCTTTTAAAGTATTTTAATCTTTAGCTCGAAGGTTGGGAGAGCCCTGTATTGGCCTTAAGCCACATGTTTTGGTTTGGTTTTTTCTTGGGGGGTGGCAGGGAAGAATAATCCCCCCCCACCCCCCCCACCCCCCACCCCAGCCCCGAGGTGAGACTTATTGGAAAAATTCCTCCAAGATGAAACTCCTTTGGGCTTGGCATAGTTACACTGGGAATAAATGGGAATAAATGCCATTCATGGTGTACAGGGTGTTGGGCAAAATATATAGCAGCCCCTTTGCAGTGATCTCTCTCTTATGTCTAGCCTACCACACAGGGATTTCACAAATATTGCAGAACATAACTCAGTGCTGAAGTGATCCAACAAAATTTATTTTACAAATCTTTAAAAGACAAGGGATAAAAAGAAGGGCAATGCACTTAGGAGTCTGAATGCTGAGTGTAGAGAGCAGGTGGTTTATCTCCACTGAACAAAGTTCTGCAACAAAACCTGTCTGCATCAGCACAAACAAGAGCGGAGGTACGAGAGCCCTCGATGTCTTGGCCAGCAGTCTCTGAAGTCCAGGCAGCATTTCCTTTTAACTTTCTCATGTCAAGCCCATCCTGGCTTGCTGTGAGTGCTGTAGGAATAGTTGGTTTAAAAGTCTTGTTTGCTAATGACCAGTGACTCTATTTTAGGTCATCTTGAGCCTTCTCTCCAAATCTGCTCCGTGATAAGAACAAAACAAAAATCTTGGTTTGGCATTGAACAGAACAGTTTTGCTCTTTTAAACAGCTGTTACTGGGACAGCAGCTCCTTGCCCCATTCTCTGCTGGAAGCCGGGCTTGGTGTCGCTGTGGCCTCCAAGTCAAGACATGGGTAACAACATGGCTGGAGGACCGGCTTGGTGCATGGTGGAGAGAAGCCCCCTTTTCCATTTGGAAGAAGGGTGGTACATCAATAACGGATTCGAGGCTCTCCCCTATCTTTTCATTGCTTTGTTGGGCAAGTGATGGTACTGGCAGGGTCATGTACCTTATTTTCTGAGAGACACGTGTTCTGCCCTGGCTTCATTTCCATGATGCCAGCCAAATTCTTCTTATAGATCATGACAAGCTGGAAGTCAGTGAGTATCAAAACTCCTGTTAATATATAGAGTACTTTTATATGTTCCCATATCAACTTATCACCCAGTTAAAAGATAAGACACAAAAGAGCAACGCTGCCAAGGGAAGTGAGATGAGATTCCCATGCCACTGAATAAAATATTATCTTGTGTAAACCAGACCAAATGTGAGTCCTGAACCTCCATGTTCAACCAAACTACAGCTGTTTCAAAGCAGATCCAACAGCACTACGAAGTGCATTTTCTTTTTTCGTTTCTCCTAGACAAAACACTTATTGTGGAAGTGAAGATGGAAAACAAACAGGCCAGCCCATCAGTCTGCTGCTAGATCAAACCTGGTAGGAAGCCTGACTTCCAACTGGCTTGTTATGGTGGCCACAGGAGGTGAGACCAAAGCCCATCTCCCAAATTCCAGCTGTGCAACCAGATCCAGGAGGAGGCTGGTTCAGAGCAATTCCTCCCTGAACACACTTCTTTCTTCCATCAGGCAGTCATTTAACAGTTTCCAGACCCAAAAGCTATATCCACTGGACTTCTCTGTGAATTTGTCTTAGTTGGTGCAAAACCCAGTTCTGGCCTCTACAACAGCTAGTGGCATGTGGTTGCACAATCCCACCATGTGTGGAAACATACACTGTTAGTTAAGCTGCAGATACTGCTCCTTGTTGAGCAAACCACACCCCAAGACCTTGTTTATAACACGATGGGAGGGACCGCATTTGAAGTCTGTTTCATGGCAACTGAAATCATAATTAGCCCAGCTATCTTCATATGTTGCAAGATAATTTCTCTTCCGGAGGGGGTGGATGTTGAAGTATATGTAAATAGTCAATTAAAATGAAGGGCTCGTTACGGGCTTGCTCTCTAGCTGCCATGTGGTAGACAAAGTTTGGTAATGTATATTCTCAAGATATTGCTGCAAATTAAAATATGAAAAGGTAAAGGGGTTTTGGAGAACGGTCTTCTGCTGCTTTCTGGTTCACACGTCATCCTTTTCATAGGGAAAAGAGTCACAACTGCAGGACTTCTCGAGCTGGGTGTGAACTAAGCCATTAGTTTAGTGCAGCAAAGGCAACTGCACGGTCGTTTGGTTCTCAAGCATGGCTGAGAGAAAAAGTGAGTGACAGTACAGCAACCTTTATGATATTAGCTATAATTATAGGCTGCCGTTCTTTGTCAGAACAGGAGGAAAAATCAAATATTTATTTTTGGGCATAAATGGAGAAGCAAGAGCCTTTTCTTGAGTGTGAGTGCAGAGGGTGGGTCTGGTCCTGCACTCTTTAACAGGCTGATCTGAAAGGTGTCAGCACCTGCTCCTGTCCTTTGTCAGTAGATGCAAGAGACACAGTGATCATGTAGAAAGGTCCAGAGCGACAACACAAAGTGGCTGACTTTGGAGCTTTTTGTATTTTTAGCACTGCTGGTGGCTGCGATACCGACAGCAGAATAATCTGAGCTCCCTTCGAGTGAGAAATGATTCACACTCTGTAAAAATAAAGCTTGATGCAAACAGCTCTGTATCCTCTGAAATGAGGACTGCAGCTTTTGAACTTTTAAAAGGACCTTTCTTTCCAGTTCTTTAGGGAAGACTTCCAGGGTTTTAGTGTTAGTGTGAATTGTCTGTTTCTCCTGAATGGAATTTTCTGGAAGTGCTCTGTCTTGCTCTGGCCTGGCACCGAAGCTGAGCATTAGGAGGTTTTAAACATGGATCCAATTTGGCATCTTCAATACTGTCGTGAATTGTTCTCTGCCACTTCAGCCAGATGTTGGTTCCTTCAATGAAGAAGCCTGTAATAGTTAATGCTTCCCTCTGACCATTCCTCTGACGTGTAATCAGAGAGCCAGTGTAAGCTTGTGATACCAGAGCATCTTGTCTCTAGCCATCTGCTCTGGGTGCTTTTTGAGGCAGAGAGGAGAGCTATTTCCAGACAAGTGGCACTTAGTTTCAGTGGGAGAATCTGGATCTTTAGCAAAATGTTTTACATAGACTTGAAATAAAGAAGGGGGAGGGAGCATGAGTGGGAAAAAATATTTTAGTAACACTTGTGGTTTACAAGGTCTTATAATATTTCAACAAATGACATGCACATACTGTACAAAGGCAGCTGTAGAAACAACCTTCAGAGAGCTGATACCTCTTTTAATTAATTAATTACTTGGGCTGTATAAAAGGGCATTCACAGATGCACTAGGTGCACATGATTTTAGCACAAAATACTGGTACTGAAGCTCCACACCTTTGAAAGTCGTTGTTCCTCTCTAAACCCTTTTCGTTGTAGCGTCACATCGTACGCAAGGTCTCTCCTCTGAGGCTCTATCTGCACAGTGGGACTGAGGTGAAGGCCTGGCTTTTGCCCTGGGATCTGCTGGGGTGAGGTTGGATGAGGAATGCAGTTCTCACCCCGAGTTGTGCATCCTTGCATGGACACCCTGAGAAGAGTGGAGCAGCTCATTACATTTCCACATGCAGGCAAATACGTGCTCCTGTAAAATCAAGGTCGCTTGCTCGTTCTGTGCCTGCCCCATAGTGCAGAGCTGCTTTGCATGTGTTCGTGTGCAAGGCAGATGAAATGACTCCGCTCCAGGAATTGAAATAATGATTCAACTAAAAGTTTAAACAGAAGTTGCAGGATGGCAAAAAAGCCTTGTGTGGACTTTCCACTGTTCCTACAACTACTTATGACCTTCCATACAGTCAGATAAGTGGCTTTATCAGACCTGAAGCAGGAATCCAGCTTGTTAACAGAATCACTTCGGTTGCAAGTGACATTTCTTTCCTTTCCTTTACAAGCTTGATTACCACATTTTAAATGGCGACATTTATTCTGAGAAGTGTTGACTGAGACTTTAGCCACATCATTGATTTACGCACCAGATACCATCAAATTGTATTTGCATTAAGGAATGAGCCATAAGCAAGGAACTGGAAACTGTGGCTTAAAAGGTGAATAGCCTCTGGATATCTAGGTTCAGATCTTGGGTCACAGTTTAAAGTGAGTATTAACGACTCCTAGAGTCTACAAGGGGATGTGGGTTTTTTTGTTTGGTTGGTTGTTGTTGTTTTTTTCAATTCAGTTGACTAAACCAGTGCACAGTTGGCACTGTTGAAAACAAGATGGAGATGGGCTAGTAAGTCAGGTCAGACTTGGGGTGCATCTGCAGAGCAGCGTTATCTAAGGATAACTCAGATAAGAGGTTCAGTTCATCAATTGATTTATTAGATTTATTTGCTCATCTGGGACTTTGAGCAACCCGATCTAGTGAAAGATACTCTTGCCCATGGCAGGAGGGGTGGACTAGATGATCTTGCAGCCCAAAACATTCTATGATTTCTCTCCATTACAGGTACAGCTCCATAAGGAGGAGGACGATGCTAATGTATGGAAGCATATTTAGATTCTTCAGAACTGATTCAGTCCTTTCCAAAAATTGCAAACTTTGTCAGTTGATCATTAGAATGGATTATATTTCCTCTCTTGTCTCTCATTTAGAGAAAGGAAAGCTTAAAATATGCAAAAAGAGGAATAAGGAAAGCAGGGGAAAAAGCAACCTGTTACAGCTGTGTGCCTCAGGCAAACCTCATAGTGCTCCCAAATCACAGATCTTGTTCCAAAACATACAGACATGAGCATTTCTCAGTGAAATGGTTGTCTAGTTTGGGTGGCATGGGAAAGGCTGTAAAAAATGTCTATTTTCTTAGATATAACTTCAGAAAAAGAAATCCAGCTTGAGGTAGTTGCCAGTTTTGGAGAATTGAAGCACAAGGAGCTAAACCTTAGGTAAGTTGCATGCAGTAGAGAACGGAGATGGATGCTGAAAAGTCCTGGGCAGGCTGTACCAGGAGTACAGTAATGTAATCTGTAACATAAAGTGTATGTTATGTAAACCTAACATTTACTGTAATGTAAAGTATAGCTGAGAGTATGTGATAGGTAGGGCAAGAACGTTTAGCAGCTTCTGGTGTGTTTACTCTGGAGAAATTGTAAAATGGATGTTAGGGAACCTGCTTCATGACTGCCATTTAGATTAGGAAGCCAAGCAGATAAGTATTGGTGTAGAAAATGCTGAAATGCCAAGACCGTCAGACGTTTAGGCAATGTTCTTCTGGGCACCTACAGGACAAAGAAAACCAGCAGATACCCAGACATCTTATCAGAGACTTAGGAAAAACTCAGTTCAAGCTAAGCATATAGTTATCTGGGCTGTTTCAGTTCCACAAAGATTCCTTTAAAATGCAATTGCTTGGTTAAAATAATTTCTTTAGTATTTTCAGCATGAACAGAAATCCGTGGCTTTTCTCATTCCCCAAATCAGTTCTGAGGTATTTACTTCCTCAAGGGCAGGTATTTTATCACTGTTTTGGTTTCTCTGCCTCTTCTGCCTGTATGTAGACTGAGGGATGCTCCTGAGCATGTTAATTGAGGGGTACATCTGCAAGGAATTTCAGGACTCTGATCCTCTAAACAAGGCTCTCCCGGAGCAGCGATCATTGCCTGGCTCAAGTCAGTCCCGTCAGCTCAAAAATGGTAGTTAGGATTGGTGTTACTACAAGGAAGGTGAAATATATTGTCTTTTCTTTCACTGTGCTGCCCAGTGAAAGCTGCTGCGTGAAGCTAGGAAAGCTTGCATGTCAATCATGGTAGTAAAGCGTGAGCGTTGCTCTAGGTTGAGCCTTGTAATCAGCTTGGAGGAAAATTATTAAAACTTCTTAAGTATGTTCTAAGGATAACGTAGCCCTTAAACCTCCCCACAAATGTGAAACTGCTGAAGGGGATCTCTTCTTAAAAAGCCCTATATTAAAATATTGCAATCAATAATTGTGTGAGTTGCAGAGTAAACACCAGACAAAGTATTGACACATCTTAGCAGTGTCTTAGATCCCAACCAGCCTTAGAAATGCCAGTCTTCTCCTCCTGTTGTCCAGAATAAGTCTGCATGTTGGGCAAGATGGTCCAGGTCAGTGGCGTTCTCCTGAGTGATCAGCTGATATTCTTGGAGTCTAAATAGCACAATATTTGGAACAAAATCTGGGCTGCTAAGTCGGATCTCATCGCATGTTTGGTACCCAAGCCACTGCCCAGCTCCGGCAGCCTACTGGGTGGGTCCTGCCTGTCCCCCTTGGGCAGAGCAGTGACTGCATCCAGCACTTTCTGCAGGATGCTGGTACAGGCATGGCTCAGTGCTCTGGGGTTGCACAGAGGGTAATCTAGGTGCAGGAGATTGAAACTGAAGAACCATCCAGGCTTGAACATTGCTTCTTCCCTGATGCTGATTAGGTGATTAGCATGTAAGGTAGTTATCTGATACAGTGGCAGTTAAAGTCGTATCTATGTGGTGCTTACATAACTGGCCAAAATAAAAAGCACCGTGACTTCACAGAGAGTAACCATATAAGCTGCTTTTGATAATGTGCTGACGTTGTGGTGACACAAACTGGCAGCGTGTTCTGAGGGAAGTCAGCCTGACTGCTGCTCAGCTTGGGCTCTTCTTTGTGATCACCCTTGCTGGGCTTGAGCTCTTGCTTTTCATTTCTTTGAGACTGTGTTGCTGGTATTGAGACACTGATATTTCAGATCCTTTCTTCATTTGGACTCCTTCATAATTTTTTTCATTGTCCATGGAAATTGGTCTGTTCTAACACTGTCCTGGTTAGATCTCATTTCGAGCTGATGTTCAAACACACTCTACTGCCATATGAGGCCAGCTAGTGAGTATTTGCCAAGCAGAAGCTGGGCAAGCCACAACGGGCTGGATTTGAATGAGTGAAGTAAAAATGGAAATTACAGGAACATAATTTTGAATATCTCAGTGAGTCACAATCCATTTGTTAGCAACAGGATGCCTTTTGGAGATGAAAAACTTGGGAAGAGTACGGGAGATATCACGTCACCTTTGCTCACACTGAATAGACTGTCATCCTGCTGTGAGACTCCAAGAGACGTGTTGCCAGATGAGAGTTTTGCTGGCAGAGTTGACTTCAGAAGCCATGAAGGAATTATGTAGCCTGGGACTTGAAACACAAAGATCAGAGTACAGTTATGATCTATTCTCTTTTTTTTTAGATAGATCTGTGGTATTTAAAGAGAAAGAAGGATACAGTGTTCTCAGGTCTGGAAAAAGTTTTACTTCAGTATTAATCTGAAAGTAGATGGGAAGAAGAGCCCTGTCCAAATGAAGGTGGCTTTGTGATTTATCCTTTAAAAATCATCTTTTCTTAACAGAGACGCATAACATCTGTGTGACGATTAATCTCTGACTCTGGTTACTGCATGTCATTCATTAAAAAAATGGCTTAAAGTAAACATATAGTACTGCCTTGGACAGATTCTCTTTGGGAACGGTTTCATTTGAAGGCCCTGTGTCCCAGGCCCTTTTCAGTGATGACTTTATGGGAAATACCATTTTAGAGGTGTTACCTGGCAGACATGATCTGTTATCGCTGCCTCCATATCGGCCTGCTGTGCAGGCGCTCTGAGAAGGCACAATCAGGACTCGGCCTGTTTCTGTGCCACTCGTTGCCGTGTTTGCTCTGCGCACGGTCTTCAGAGGAATTTCTCCATAGCCACCAAGGACCGTGACTTTTTAACGTGTGCGTGGTGCTCCCACCCATCCAGAGCATTTGCCTCCAGCGACTTTGTTAATAGTGAGACTTCTGGGAACGCGGAGAATTTTCAATGAGCTAATGAGGAAGGAAGACACTAACCCCCTAGGTCTGATCCTGTCATTTTTGCTCATGCTCATAGAGTTCTGTTGACTTGGAGGAACCAGGAGCGCAGGCATGACCAGGCCATGCTGCTGCTGATACTCCTCTTGGAGCAGATACTCCTCCTTTTTGCAATGCGAGAAAAAGACACTTAGTGAATTCTTTACAAGCTGGTTCATAGTCTCAGTTAAGCAATGCATGCATTATTCATTAGGTTTATTATGACAGTTCCTAGGGACTGCATAAGAGTAAGGCTTAATTATGGTGGGCATCAGAGCCCCTGCAGCCCGCCCAGGTTTTATAGAAGAGGAGGGCAGGCAAGGCAGGGAAAGCGCTGATTTCAAGGCACTGTGTTACAGATTGAGCCCTGTTCTCATTTAGCATCGTCTGTGCTTGAGTGCGGTGTGAAACAGCAGCCCGATGTCTGTGCTCTGTGCTGATGTGGGGGCTGCGGAGAGCAGCGCTATGGAGTGTGCAAGAACATGACACAAATGGAGAGCAGAAGACTGCTCTGTCCCATGTTCCCCGCCCCCTCCTTTTTTTTTTTTTCTTCTTTTTTTTTTCTCCTTTCATGCCTGTCCCCTTGTTCTGATCTAGCTTCTCTTTGTGTTGTCTCTGGAAATCAGCTGGAAGACCTTGGTGAAAAGGTTACATCCAGGCTGTGGTGACTTAGGAACCAAGGCCAGTCTCGGAGGCCAGACATGGATGTGAGACGGGTTGTTGGCTCCTGGGCTCACAGCCTTCCTGAGGGCCAGGGGAACTGGGAGGGCTGAGACCGTTACGGGGCTGTAGTACTGTTTGTAGCTGGGTAATTTTAATTTCCATAGAGTGAGCACTAAGGCATGGCAGCAGTGCCTGTGGGCCTCGTGTAGGGTAGGGGAGAGAAGCCCTAGTTTTGGGGAAGCCAGCCTGCTGGACCCAAGTGCAAATTTTTGACATACACGTACAAATCTCTGCTTGACTCTGCTCTCTAGGTGGTGTGAGTCTGGATGAGCAGTGAGGAGGAAGCATCCACCAGCTTTACAGGGTCTTCCTCACTCCACGTAGTCCCATTCAAACAGGGCTGGGTGGTGACCTCCATAGTGCCATGCTGGGACGTGCTGCTTACAGAGCGGTACCGCTTGGCATGGCGCAAGCACCTGCAGTGTTGTAAGTGTCCAGGGGAGCTTATGTTCCCTTCATGGGACACAGGGACTGGCATGCCTTGGGACCTCATGCCTTGAGCACTTTGGAAATTCTTCTTTCGGTACCTCAAGGTGATCCTAACAGCAGGTGCAGGGTGACTGTAAGAGGCTCGTTTTGTAGAGTGCTGCTTGCTGCTGCTCTGGCTGCCGCCTGCCCAGGGGTTAGGCTGTCAGTGTGGTATCCACCCAGCCAAGCCTTCTTCTTCCTTCTGCTTTAGAGGCATCCAAGTTCAGTTCCCTCGGGCAGAGCCCATGGACTCAGAGGTGCAATGGTACAATGGCTCTGAACTCTGTCCCGATTTTGACACTCCTCCTTAAGTATATAAGGGCTTTTGATGTATAACCTAGGAATGTACCAGCTAGTGTTACTTGTAGCCAGATCTGTACGTTACAGCTCTTCAGGGATCTGTCCTTCATTTTTGTATTTTACAGAGCCCTCCAGGCTTCACACCTTTCTCACCCTGCTAGCTGTGATTTACTGTTTCTTCCTTAAAACAACCTTCTAGACCACAGAGGCACTGTGTGCTACAGCACATGCCTCTCGAAGTGCCACTGCTTCCCTGCTGTTCCTGCTGCAGAAACACCAAGAGGACCTCCCTGGGGGGTGCTCTGACCATTGCAGAGTGCACTCAGCTGCTGGGACGTGGCTGTGGGGATCCCTTCAGCAGCACAGGTTGCGTCAAGGTTGTATAGAGCATCCAGTGCTCTTGTGCAGGTATTGGAGTCAAGATAAGGGCGAGGGCTATCTTAACTACAGTTTTGCTGTCCTATGAACTCTACTGGAGTTTGGGAAGTTTGGCATCTCGGTATCCAGAAGGAGCTCAGCCCATTTTTTTAATGGCCTTTTCTTCTTTCAGTCTGCTGCTAGTACACTTGTAAACTAAAGAGAAAGGAATAAACTGGGAATGGCTCCAGTGGAGCCTATGGAAATGGGCAGATGCAAAGCTGGAGTCAAGAAAGTTGACTTTTGAGTCCAGTACTGGACTTTGAGGCTCATTTTCTTCTGGGAGGTTGGTGGGGGCGTTTGCCTCCATTTCTGCTGAACTTCTACAGAAAAGATACCAATTTTCTTCCATTTTTATGGCACCACAATACTGTTCTAAATTGGAACAGAACATGCCAAGAAGTTATCTTTCCATGGAGAACTTGTTAAAATGCTTTTTATGAAAGTTTTCCCTATGGTTAGAGATCCTTCCAGGATTTTTATTTCGAAGGAGCACAGTAAGTTACTATGTGAGCCCCTCTGCAGCCTGTACCAGTGCCAGCCTGCCTGTCTGATGGTGGAAACCAGAGGGTCCAGCCAGCATGTCCCCTGAAGCACAGTGCCATCATGCTGGCTGCTTGCAGCCGACCACTGTGGAAGGTGACAGGGTGACACAATCATGTGACTCATTTTCCAAGCTGCTTCCTTTACGTTATGGAAACTGTTGCTGAAGACTGAAAATTCAGCCCATAACAAAATAAATGGGTAATCGTGCCTGGACAGCGTGGGTGAGCACATGTGCTTTAGCTAGCATGACTTTTAATTTTTTTTTTTTGTTATTCTATCTGTTTTTTAGATCTCTCATCTTGTGAACCTTTGGGAGGGTACAAGTGATTTGGGATCTGAAGGACACCTAATTCAATGCTACCCAAGATTCAATAGCTGCCTGTTGTTGGTACAGATCTAAAGGTGTGGCGCACATACTCGGAGAGATGGAACGTCGTGACGTGCTATGTACTTCAGCTGTCCAGGTAAGCAGCTCCCTCCAGTCCACACCACAAGCCCTTACACTTCAAGGTAACAAAACAAAACATCCACATACATGATGGTGCTCTGTCAAAAAATCCTCCTCAAGAGTTGTTTGCACAGAAAACATTTGAGGGATTTGCAATGAAAATAAAGGGACAAAGACCTCTGAACCTAACTGGGAAGTCCAGCATGAAGGGAGGGAGCAGAGGTCACGCACGTGGAAAGATGCATGTTCTCCTGCCTCGGAGAACAGCAAGTGTCACATCAGCTCTGTAACAGTGGAGCAGCGTCGCTCCTGAAGGTCAGGCTGTCAAGAGCTGACTTTCTCAAACAGACCAATATCTTTTTCATGAAGTAAGCCAAACTCCTGCATGAGACCTTTTCTTCAGTTTCAGGGGAAAACCGAGCTATTTTGAAATGCTCTTTTGATTAGTGCTGTGTAATACAGCATCCTGCCTTAGCCAACATTCAGCACACCTAAGAATTAGGGACGGCACTGCACCCGGTGCTTCTGTAATTGTGAGGAGCTGTACTAGTTACTTGTATTATACAAAAAGAAAACTATAAATCCTTTTGATGTTATCAGTATCCCTTGCTGAATGTTTGTGTGTGGATAATTCCAGTTACAAAATATCTCCTTGCTTACAATTTCCTTATCAAAACTAGAAGGAATCGGAATTCTCTCCTGTGCAATTGTATGGGACCAGGTCAGCTGAACTTTTTTGCCAAGAGTTTTCTCTGATCAAATAAGAGATCTAACTGGCATTCATGTAGATGGGGTCTTTTTGTGTGTTTCTTTTTTGTTTGGTGTTTGGGTTTTTTGGCAATGCATTTAGATGATTTCATATAAACATACCACTTAAGACTGTCAGTGTTGTTTGGGACTCTTAGCTCTACATTGTCTCAGGCAGATGGCTGACAAGCCAGATGCCCCCGTGATTAAACTTTTTTTTATTCCTGGTTTGGCTGCTGGGTAGTTGAATACTGGTCATATATGTGAGGGTTTTGTATCTTTATTTCTTGGTCAGTGAATATGAGACTAACATTAGTGTCTCTAATATAAAGTTCTGTAAGGGTCTTAGAGTGGAAAATGCTGGATATGACCTCAGTGGTGATGCCACCAAGTTCTGGGGTGTTTTGGAGATGCCAGTGATACAGACTGGGATAGTGCAGATGTTTGCCACTCATTCCTTTGCCAGCTGCTACACAACAGGAGCAGCAGAGCTTTTCTACAAAAAGAAAGCTCTCCTTTCAGGTCTCTGTAGAAAATACGGAGCATCCTCTTTCATTTTTGGAAGGAAATGAACCTAAACAAAGAACTGACTGTGCTGTGGCCTCTAGGCTGGTGGCCAGTGTCATTATCCTTTAAGGGCACATTACAGCAACCTTCAGTTCAGAGGTGTTGATTTGTATCTCTCTGGTGAGATGCCAGAATGGGGACAAGGCGTGGATCCCTCTTGTGTTGCTCAGTGCTGCTGGACCAGTCAGTGTCAATGGGAGAAATGTTTGTTCTGCTGTCATCCTGTCTTCTGGACGGGGATTTGGGAAGGACACAGTAAAGGTGACGTTGCAGGTAAATGCAAGCTATCAGACAGAAACAACTCTGAGACTGTAGGCTTTCCTGCCGCCAGATGTTACTAGATCCCACCCTCTGCTGCATGCTTTAGAGGAAGGCACAATCTTCACAACAGGCCAAATTCATGGGCTTCTATTTGCACCATAATCATCTCTAGAAAGAAATTTCTTACGGATTAGCATATGCCCAGAAGCGTTCACAATGAATAGGCCTTACAGTTTTGTCTTCAGTGTACCGCAGACATTTGGTCATATCTTCAGCTGGTGAAAACTGGCATTGCTTTGTTGCCTTTCCAAGTCAATTTACAATGAGTGAAGATTGGTCTTTCTGTTCTCCTTCACATGAAGGTCATGCAACTTTTGTGGCTTTGTGCAATATGTTCTTTCTAAAGAGAAATGAATGTGCAGTTGTCTTTTATTTTGCAATGATCTTTTAAAGTACTCAGTTCAAAGATTGGGTGTGCTTTGACACACTTTCCACCCATTTCTTTCAAATTAATAATCCTCTGGTGCCTCTCACATGATCTGTTGGTCCTGTGAGGGTTTGAGCTTTGATGGTGGAGGAGTCTTTGAACAACAAGGGAGGACTGGAAAATCTGGGGAACTTCTGTTTTAGAGGCTTTGATATTGTGCTGGTACTCTATCCTACTGTTCGGTTGTTTCAGTATTTCCAGTCTCAGAGATTCATTTCATAATAGACACAAGGATTCTCACTTGGCTTGTCTGTGATTTTCTTAGTTGCTTGAGGAAGACTGTAATAACTTGCTCACTAAGGCTGCCACTACCTTATATTCAGCAGGATCTAAAAGCAGGATTTCAAAGGAAATGTAGAAATCTGGAGGAGAACCAGCCCCCACTGAGGAAAGGTCTCACCCTAAAGCCTCAGTAAGAGAGCTGGGAGGCACGTATTTTTACATCCCTCTCCTTTCTTCTCTGTGATGATTAAGAGCATCGGCTGCTACTCACTGTGAGCAAAGGTTTAAGAATTTCTCTCACAGATAGTGGAGACATGAGTCGTTCTGCAGGCCTACCAAAATCAGGACTCAGCTTCCTGCACAGTCAGCCTTTGAATCAGATCCCCCAGTGTTGCAGGGAAGTGGGTTGTTAGCTGGGCATCCTCCAGACCCATCTCCAAAGGGATCCCAAAGATGAGAGCTCAGAGCACTCTAGGAAGCTGGAGGAGTCTCGAAGCATTTACAGGAACAAACTGACTTGAGAGTGTTTCAGGCACTGCAAGCAATGAGGAGGAGAAGTCCCCTTTGAAAGCCAGTTTAGGCTCCAAAGCCAGCAGAGGTTTGGAGGAACCCCTGCCTTTTCTGAGAAGAAAACCACAGAGTTTGAACTATGAATCCACAGCCACCCCCAAGCTATGGATAAAAGCAGAGTATCTTTAAAATCCAAGGCCAGCAAGTCTGGCGTGAGTGGTTAGGAGCAGGAAGCCTCCTACGAGACAGGAGCTCATCTGCTTTAAGAACATCAGGGCGTGTCACAGAGTAACGGAGCAAGATACCAGCACTTTCACAAGCAACACTAGGAGTCAGATCTGCTTTCTAATGTGTCCTTCTGGGCACTCTCCCATGTTGGGGGAGAGAGACCTTAGTTTATCAGCCCTTCCCCTACTAGGGGCACCAACAGAGACTTTCTGCTCTGTTTGACCCCCAGTGTTCTTAAAACTCATAGGAACTCGGTATGTTGGTGGCTGCTTCTTCCAATTCCAGTTGAAATTGGACAACAATTCCCAGAGGCAAGGAGGCACATGGTGTGACCGCACATATGGGTTGTCTCCCTTACGTACTGGGAGGAAACGGCTGCAGATCGGCTCTGTGGTGGAAGCTGATCTCCAGGAAGAATCACCTTTGAAGAGAAAGAAGTAACTGCCCTGTGACACAGAGTGCATCTGTCAGTGCTGTTTCACTTTGAGGCTGTCAGTAAATCATCTCAAAGGTCTTGTTTGCACTTGATGCTGCCTCAGAAATCCTGAGTCACTCTTTACCCGATTCACCCTGATACATCTGTTTACTCTATGGTTATATGATGGCTGTGAAAGTCCTTAAGTACAAAGAAAGTCGAAACTGGCTCCTTCCTAAAAATGTAGTCCTGCTGCTTTTATAATGAGAAAACAGGTTGGATGTCACATTCCTTGATAAAACGCAACTGCGTGTCAGTCCCAGCATTTCTCAGGTGTTGAGACATAGCTTAGTTTTGCTGTCTGCTTGTGCTCAGGATCTCCTGGCTGTTGAAGTCCAGGAGTACCAACACAGATTTATACCTCTAAGATGTTAAGTACAAATTACATTTATGTCAGACAGAAGCATCTCAGACTAATCCTCTCAGTCTCTGACCTGGAAACAATTATAGGTCTGTATCAGTGTGGAAAAAAAAAAAAACAACAACAAAAAAACCCAAACAATTTTCTTTCCATTTTCAACGTTGAAGGGTGTTTGGGGCCATGTTCAGCTCAGCTCTGGCCTGTGTTTACTGCTGTCTATGTACATGCACGTCTGTGTCACTTGGGTCACTCTGTCTTTGCTGAGGGTTAAGGCTGTGTACACAGCTGTTTGCTGGCGTCATCTGAAGTGCATTTACATTTATTCTGCAGTAACTTGGTCATGAATTTAAGCTCTGAAGGGCACCAAGCAATTGTGCTTATCAGTAGGAGCCTTGGTGCTCACCTCTTGCTGATGGGCTCTTTCCTAAGTTATCTTCAACCTCAGTCGCTGCTGGCAGTCCTGAGAGCTTAAAATCAGACAATTGTTTGAGCGTTCATTAAGCTCTAAATACTTAAACAGTGAAACCTTTATAAAAGCACCTCTGAAAGCTGAAGAAGAAAAATACAACTGCCTGTAATGAAACTTTCCTGCTGGTGGCTGTAAATCAGTAGGGTTTTAGTAGCTTTTGATGAGCATCTCAATGGGGCCTATCAATCTGACTGCATTTAAAGTTTCAGCCGTTGTTATAATACCCGAGTGATCACAAATCGTCTGATGACAGAGATAACTTGAAAAGATTTAGCAGAATGTGAGTTTAGCTGAAATTGTGACCTGACAACCATGGTGTCTCTAACAACTGCCTTAAGTCACTAATGTGCCTCTATCCTGGATGCAGAGACTACGCTGATGCCATTCTGTCTTTTGTGGCAGCTTAGCTACTGGTGTCCCCATCTCTCCTACCTCCATTTTCTACCTGAGGCAATAGCATTCACTCCTGACCCAGGAGACATGGAGTATAAATTCAGATAAAGGAGAGAAACTAGAAAAGCTGTGTATGAGCCAATGCCATCAGAAATTTGGGCAGCCACAGCCACTTCCCGGTCATATAATTCACTTTTCTCTAGCAATGGATGCAACATAGCTACTTAAGAGTCTCACCTCTTTATTTTTCTCCTGTTTCAAAGCTAATGGTAAAAAAAAAAAATAATTAAGGTATCCATGAACATCCTGTGGTTTAGGAACTTGGGGAAGCATAAATTGAGAGTTTTAGGCACTTATCTTCAACCAGCTATCCCAAAGGCCATTTGAGCTGTAAAGTCCATCCATCACTTTGGCTACTGACGCCAGTGCCACTGCCAGAGAAAGATCAGTCAGGCTGGATTATCAAAGTCAAACCCAGAGACGGCTCTTGTGGGAAGTCGTTAAGAAAGTCTCATGTCTTAATTCCTCATTGCGTAGGAAATAAAAAGGGGATTGTGCACGAGGGGTGGGAATGTTCTGTTACTTATTATCTGAATGCGTGGTCTTGAAAGAGAGGGCAGAGCCCCTGTGCAAAAGATAAATCATATTAATGCAGTTTGTTTCCCCATTTTTGCCTTCCAGTGCTGTCTTCTGGGAGCTGGAGTCCAGGAGCTTTGCACATGAACTCTTATATAGGGCTAGTAGTAAGAGTGGGTTGTTTTTTTTTGTGATAAGAAAGAGCCAGCCTTGGGGAAAAGGAAAAAAACAGACCCTCAAAATGGAGTGAAAGCTATTTATTCATAAGAGAGTGACCAGCTTGACTTTAGAGGTGCAAAGGCAGGCTCAGACCTCTCTCCGCATTCAGCAGCATTGACTGTGCTCAGGGTGCTGGCTGCGCTGCTGGCTTCCAGAGTCACCACGGGGGCTGACGGATCGGCTGTGCCGTGGGCAATGGATGTGACCGATGGCATCTGTCCATGCTGGTAGCGAGATCCCCTCTGGGGAGCAAGCGGCCTGGCAGCTTAGCATGGGGTGCAGTGGGCTTGGGAGCTGCAGTTTCGGTAGGGAGGGAAGAGGAACGCCTGGAAGCGTCTTTGGGGCACCTGTGAGAGCAGAAGGCAGGGATTTGCACTGGTCTGTGACATGCACTGTGGTGTGATTCAGTCGCCGGCCCTGTCTCTTGGCTCAGTTCAGAACACAAAGCAACTCAGAAGCTTCCCCCCCACCCCCACCCCTCCCCAGAAGCTGGGGCTTTTTGATAGGTATGTGCATCCCACAAGCAACTGTTTCTGTCAGGACATTTCATGGCTTTTGAGGGGAGTGTGTGTGAGAGGGGGAACCTAAGCAAAATGCACAGGTTTTGCTAACCAAAACCCAACTTTCCCTACACCTCTCTCTCTCCAGGTAAGATTTTTTCGGGGTTGGGTGTGGGTGTCTGTGTATACGTGATTCGCTTGGATTTTAGGAAAGAAAACCTACCTGGGAACCAAAACCTCCTTTACAAAAATACTGATAAACCTTTTCCAGTTCCATGAAACGTTTCTCAGAAGGCAGGAAACAATTTCTTGCCTCCCTCCATGTGGTTAAACAAGGCTGAGCAGTGAATGGGCAAGATGAAGTTTGATGGTGGTGAAGGGCCCTGGGGCTCACAGGCACAGGCTTTGAGCTGGCAAAAGCCAGCAAGCTCCTACCTACGCAGTGAACCAGGAACTGCAGCATTGGAAATGTGTCCCAGCGCCAGCTCAGTGAAGTCTGAGCAAGAAGGTACATATATCTGCCAAAGGCCAGGGTCCTAAATCTGTCTTCAGGGGGAACTTTGCACAGAAATCCACTGAAAACCAAGGAAGTAGCATGATTTTTGGACCCATGGGAGAAGGGTCAACACTATCCATGTCAATTAAGCAGGTAGGTGAATTTGAATAAAAGAATGGCGTAGCTCAAAATACATGGCTGTAGCTTGCCCTCCGTGGTCTGGTAGGGTATCTCAAGATACCCTCTAAAAAGCTGTTCAAGCTTCTCCGGTAGCAGACTTGTAGGAGCACTGACACAAGGCACAAGTGCAGTGCAGGTTACACACTCCCTCCTTCCTGCATAACTTCATCACTGGCTACTTTGCCTCTCATCGGATTTGATTAAAATCTCTCAAACTGCGTTAGAAATGGAAAGAATACTGCTATTAATTTTCATGGCTGCTTACAGTGGGCATGTTGCATTCAATAGTTCAACGGGTAGGTCAAGCTGCGGTGTTGTTTTAATGAAACCGTGAGACGTGCCGTGCAGAGAAAAGCAAGCTGGGTTCCGCTTCACGGTGACTCCCCCACTCTGGTGGGTCTTGCAGGAGCAGTTTGACTTGCATGCCCCGTGGACAGGACATCACGTCACAGTGAGCAACTTCCATAATTGCTACTGGTATTGGTTATCTTGGCAGAGAGGCCGAAGACTGAACACACTGCAGGGAATGAGCTCTGGGCTTGCTCTAGAAGAAACCTCTTTAGCTAAGGGTCAGGGCACATGGACAGGCAGCAGTAAAGAGGGAGCTATTATTTCTGGACAGACAGCTGACACTAAGGGTGCTTATTGCAGCATATTTATCTGTAATTTAAAATCTGGGTGTGTTTTCTATGCTTAAAAAAAAAAAAAAAGAAAAAAGCTGAAAGCAAGCAACAGGAAGAGGGTCTGAAATAAAAGGTTGCAAAAAATCAAATGAGCAGCTTCCAAGATCTGCATGTCCGGGTATTGCTCTGGGTGGAAGGTGGCTTGTTTTCCAAAATTAGCTCTTGGCTTATGCCCCAGTAACTAAGACCATGCATCTGTACTGGCTGTGGCCCAAGGCTTACCCTAACCTGTCCCTGACTGTAACTAGTAGCACATGCTTAGGGGAAGCATAAGAGAGAAACTGTCGTGTGATCCTTCCTCTGTTATTCTTCTGGAGAAACTGGCTGCTCATGGCTTGGATGGGTGTACTCTGTGCTGGGCAAAAAACTGGCTGGGTGGCTGAGCCTAAATATTGGTGGTGAATGTAGTCAAATCCAGTCAGCGACCAGTCACAAGTGGTGTTTCCCAGGGCTCAGTACTGGGGGCAGCTCTGTTTAATATCTGCCAGTGATCTGGACGAGGGGATTGGGTGCACCCTCAGTAAATTCACAGACAACACCAAGTTGGGCAGGAGTGTTGATCTGCTGGGGGGCAGGAGGCTCTGCAGAGGGGTCTGGATGGTCTGGATCGATGGGCTGAGGCCAACGGTGGGAGGTTCAGCAAGGCTGAGCGCTGGGTCCTGCACTGGGGGCACAACAACCCCCCACAGCGCTACAGGCTGGGGGCAGAGTGGCGGGGAAGCTGCCTGGTGGGAAAGGGTCTGGGGGCGCTGGTTGATGGCTGGCTGAACACGCCCAGGTGGCCAAGGTGGCCAACAGCATCCTGGCTTGTATCCAAAACAGCATGGCCAGCAGGACAAGGGCAGTGACTGTCCCCTTGTGCTCAGCACTGGTGAGGCCGCACCTCAAATCCTGTGTTTGGTTTTGGGCCCCTCTCTGCAAGAGGGACGTAGAGGTGCTGGAGCGTGTCCAGAGACGGGCAACGGAGCTGGGGAAGGGTCTGGAGCACAAATCTTATGAGAAGCAGCTGGAGGAACTGGGGTTGTTTAGTCAGAGAAAAGTAGGCTCTGCGGGATCTTATTGCTCTACAGCTACCTGAAAGGAGGCTGCAGCGAGGTGACACTAGGTCTTTTCTCCCAAGTAACAAGCAATAAGACAAGAGGAAATGGCCTCACGTTGTGCCAGGGAAGGTTTAGACTGGATAGTAGGAAAAATTTCCTCACTGAGAGGGTGGTCAGGCATTGGAACAGGCTGCCCAGGGAAGTGGTTGAGTCACCATCCCTGGAGGTAATTAAAGACCTGTAGCTGTGGTGCTGAAGGACATGGTTTAGTGGTGGGCTTGGCAGTGCTGGGTTAACAATTTGACTTGATGATCTTAAGCATCTTTTCCAACCTAAATGGTTCTATATTGTATGATAACCTCCGGCCTGTAGTCCCATCTTTTGGCATCAGAATCTTGGTGATTTTTTGGTTGAGCTGGCAATTGCAGTGGTTCTAGGCTTGGTTTTGGGGGTTGTTTGGGTGGGTTTTGGTTTTGGGAGAAGTATTGAACACCTGTGCTTTAATCACCTTTCTGCCCTCTGTGTCTCTACAGAACTTGGTCACCTCCCCCTGCCATCCCTTCTGAGCTGAGGCATCTTCCCAAACCCTGCCACCCCTTTCCTGAGCCGAGGCATCTTCCCACACAGAGGCAGGAGCTGTGCAGTATGCCAAATCACTGGTCAGTCCGTTCTTCTTCTCCATGGGTTGTCTATCCTTTTCAAGAGAGGGTGATGAGACGCACACCTCCCCAGCATCCCTACTCCCTGGGAAGGTCACCCACAGGGTCATTTTTTTATGGTGGCTATAAAAAAGGAAGGCTTCACCTTCCTTCTCTAGCCTTTCAGTAATACTTTTTGAGATCCTGCATGCCTTCATGACCATTCCTGAGCCTTGAACTGGCTTTTTTAAAGTACTTTCTGCAGCAGCCCCAGTAAAGTGACAGATGACTGTGAGAGCAGAAGGAAGCATAATGTGCTCACAAAGTAGAGAACTGCATGTGCAGGTAGACACTTATTTTATACTTTGACAGTGTATTATTTGTGCTCTTATAGCATGACCAGTGTCCCTTTGCTGCGCATCTGCTTGGTCGGCCTTGGAAGTGACCTGATTGCAGCAAGCAAGACAAGCAGAGCAGAGCATTTCCAAATTCTTGGTCATATTTGAAAACTCGCTGAATTACCGGCTGGTGTATGTGGATGCTGTGCTAGAGAGAAAGAGGAAACATTGGTTTGAGTTGTAGATTGCAAGTGTTTCAGAATGACCTTGCAATCCCCTGCATGTGGAGTCAGCCATGTCTCAGACACCGCTGCTGTTAAGTAACAGCAATGTAATCTGGTCCTGGGGTTATTCTGTGTACATACCCTGATCGTTTTGTGGTTTTGAATTTCCCCAAACCAGTTTTTTTTTTTTTCTAAACTTAAGTAGTGAAGATTAAATCCCTCTTTGAGGCATTTTTATTCCTTTTTGTAGATGTTACTGTCTCACTGAGAAAACAAATTTGATTATGAAACACCCTGTTCCCATTTCTCGACTCTTCCCCTCTGTATCTGGAGACCTATGTCCCCTCCCCTTTTGCATATGTTTTGATATAAAGCTCTTGTTGTGCAGGACGTGTATACATAGGCATGTGCTACCTATAGACTGACTATAGAGCTTCTTCTGCTTTGCTGAGAACAGGTGAATTTAATCAGAGCTGCAATAAGGACTGGATTTCCAGTCCTTGCTTTTTTATTTATGTAAGTTGCTTTTATTTACCTAAGTACAAGCCCTCTTCCCGCTCTTGGAAATTTCCACTGACTCCATTCATTTCTTCTTCAGGATTTAACTTCATCTGTTCAGATCAGCCTTGCTGGTCAGGGTTATTCTATCCATTTTTATTCAAGAACAGGGTTAAGTTGGTAACTCTGAACTCTCGTCCCCAGGAAACAGGCTTTGACACGGTAAATAACAGACCATGGGGGTGACTTATTTAGGTCTGTTGCTTGGATTGATGTCTCTCTCGTCTAGGGAGGTGAGCTAGTCTTTGTCAGAAAATAAAAAGGACAGAAGTGTAAATAGAAATGCATTAATTTAGATATCTAGGCAATGTCTGTAGAGTTAAAATGATTGAAAACTTAAGGATAATTGGGAAGATGGCAGCAGTACCTCCCTGGGCTTTACGCAAGAGGAGCTGTTGCATTTGGGGGAGAAGAGGAGGATGAAGTGCTGAGGTACTTGGGTAACGACTCTGTTTTGCTTTGTCACGAAAAGAGGGATGGTATAAAGGGGAAGGCAGGGGACAGAACAGCTTTTATGTTTGGGCATGGGCTGGGAGAAATAACATGCTGTAACTATTGGAGCTGACACAGCAGAGGCCCATTTGGCCGGGAATATAGGGCAATAAATGCAGTCAGGTGATTGGAGGGTGTTGTGCGTAAGGCTGCCAGGTAGTTAAGCGAGAGCCGATCAGGAAATAATTATGGCTGATAAGAGGAGCTTGTAAGGAGGCCAGCAACTTCTGTGACCATGAAAGGTTTTAATGATTAACTATTATGGAAAGGCTAGAAGCACATTCTCCCCTGTCTTCGAAGTCACACCCCACTGCTCTCTCCCGCGTCATTAACTTCGGCGCTGCCCCGCTGGACGGCCGACTGCTGTGCCAGGGCATTGCTGGTGAGCGTGAGCCAGCTTTAATGCAGGACGGTCTCTGGGATGTGAATGGAGAAGCCGGTTGCTTCCGAGACGGGCATAGGTAGCTAAGTGCTGGGTCTGCCCGGGTCCCTGCACCTCCTGGAGTTAAGTCCTGGGGGAATCCGTACCCGGGGACTCTGCAGGGGATTGCTGTCCCCTGTATATTGCAAATGAAACCCCACCCTGGCAGTAGGCTCATGTGTGGGTGGGTGACAGAAAGCTGTGTGGCTTGAAAAAGGGTTTGGGGAAAAGATGCAAGAGGGAGGAGAGAGGAAATCTCTTGCGCTTTGAGTAGGTGCAGCAGCGTATGGTGCGGGTGCCTCAGGACGGGTACACCAACACATGCACAGTGCAGCTCCCCAGGACTGGGCCTGGACACTGTGTCTGAACATCTCCTTTCTGTTTCCTTATGCAATGATGAAAAGAGCAGACGTCAATAAATGCAGCTTTTGCCAACGCGATGTTGACAGTCTGTGGGTGTTTGCCTGCTGCAGGATTTACAGCTCGGTACAGCCCTAATCATTCGCCTTGCTCACTTGCTCTGGCTTCCGAGGCTCACACAAGAGAAGTGACCTACCACCATCAAAACTTCCGCTTCCCACAACTGGGAATAGTATTCCAGTCTGGTGGGATTCCATCTTCTCAACCACTTTGGCTCCATTTACAAAGTTCTGTACGCACAGGCTTGCACCTAAGTGGCCGTGCTGCGGGAAGATGAAGAGGCCACAGACCCTGCTAGGACTGTACGATGGATGGTGCTCAGCGTGCATGAGATGAGATTTGTATATTCTGGCTCTGTATGTTCCTAGGATTGGCCGAGGGGTGCAGGGGTGGTGACCACACAGCAAGCTGGCCTTGTCTGTAGTTGGGTCGGCCCTTTGCAACACACCACAAAGCGCCATCCTTTGCATGGTAGCTCGCTCTTCTTTCCGCTGCTCCGCCTGTACCAGTGAGGGCAGAGCTGTGCCCGGTGCTTGGCAGGCGCTGAACCAGCAGTCTCCAGATTCACTCCATGGAGGGAACTGGCCCGGAATATTAAGGCGGCGGTGGTATTGGATGTAGACAGTGGGAACGGCGCTGAAACAGTACTCTGGATCCTGAATAGACTTTCCTTTGCAACCTTACTGCATAGCTGTTATTATAGCGTTTGCTAATTGATTTTTCTTGATTAATGCTAGCTAATTGATTTTTATTAATTAAGTCACATTTAGTGACTTCTAGGGTTAGGCACAGCTATAAACCTGTGCACAGACCATCTGCAATGAGCACCAGTTTTTCCAGCTCAAGATTTGCCCCTGGCAGGACAAGGTGCTACCAACCCTGTGGACCCCCTGTGCTGGACCCACAGTAAATGTGGTATTTACTGTGGTATATAAATACTATAAAAGCATGTAAAGGTGTGCCAACAGGCCGAGGGAGCGGGGGCAAATCCACAGGCTGTTGTTGGGACTGCCCACAGACTGCAGGTAACTCCTGTGTCAGTCTGTGTTGCTGTATGTGTTGGATAACCTTGGCCAAGATACAGTTTCCATCATCATTTCTGAGAAAATTACGTCATTAATGTATCGTCTTTAATCAATAGGCCATGGCCCTGATTCAGCAAGACACTTAAGTACACGGCTAATATCCATCACAAAGTCTGGTACCTTGATAGGTTGGTTTTTGTTTTTTAGGAACCTGCTTTTTGTATTTGCGATTGAATTTGTGCTAAACTGAGGGGTTTGTGCCTGCAAAGAGCATCAGCTGTGGCTTGACCATGAGGTGCCATGTGCTCACAGTATAAATATGACCTCAAAGCTGTGAGATGCCATCATGTGGAAAACAAAAATCAAAGAAAGCCAAGAAAAGGGAGAGACTGTTACCAAGTGGTGCATTTGGCCTCTTGTGACCCACCTCACCTGCACGGAAGGTTGATGCAGAGATCACAGATGATGGAGTGGAAGGTGTGATTTTGGTAAAATTGCATTTGACTGTTCTTAATGCTGGACGAGCACACCGTGCCCAGGAGGCAAGGGGAGAGAGAGGACTTGCTGATGAATGGGCAGAAAAGCAGTTGATCATACTAGGGGAAGCAGAAGCTCTGACTTACTTTCCATGTACAACTTAAATGAATCCTTACAAGTCCCTATTTGATTTCTTTTTTCTTAACAAACATTTATATTTAAAGAAATCTGTAATTTTATTTTAAACTGTTTCTTTTTTTATTTGAAGGATGAGTTAGGAATAGTTGTGAAGCAATTGTTCATTAGGCTTGTAGCTGGGTTTCATTTATTTTTAATTCTGTTCAGCTTGGATAGCTTTTAATCAGTTTAATACTTAACGTCTCATTTCACTAATTGTTATTTATTCCATTCAATTATGTATCTTACAAGCATTCATTTCCCCTTACAGATCTCCTATAATGACCCCTAGGAAGCCGAGGAAATGAAGGCAGAGAGTTTCAAACCACCTTGAGAACAGCTTCTAGTGACCACCTTGCATGTCAGGAGCCTGAGCCATAATAGCAAGAGGCAGGAAAACTGGGATCCTCCAGCCACTTAGATGCTTTTGAGAAATTACTTCTAAACTGTATTTAAGCACTGCAGTAAAGCCCAATTAAGTAAGTACTTAAGCAGAGGCTTAGTTTAAAGCACACAGCCAGTCTTGCTCCTGCTTGACAAACTATATGCTGTGAGTTCAGTTACTACTTGCTTGGGGAATAGCTGGAGCCATTTGCCTGCCGGGAAGATTTGCCGTAGGCATGTAGCAAGGAGGAAGAGTCTGAGCTTCAGGTGTTGAGCTGGTATCACCTGGAATTATTTGGTTGACTTGGATGGAGGTGGTATGATTTACGCATCCATCAGGGGTACTCAGCAATGCTTTGGTCTTGTTTGTAATTGTAGCGCCAAGTGAAGAACTGTGGGGACTCACTGTCACCTCCCCACATACAGGCAGCCACATCTGGCCGTGGGCTGTGTCTCTGTGTTACATTGCAGGGAGACAAATTTTCTCAAGCTACTGATTTTCTGGCAGAGCAGCAGCAAGGTTTGGTGGCTGAAAAGTGATGAACTCTGCACTGAGCTGTGGGGAGAGCCAGGGGCTCAGCACCGGCACAGTCAGCCCCAGCACAGTGGTGGGTGCAGCCTTGTGACCACAACCATACGGGTTTTGGATTCCAGCCATCAAGTAAGCACTTGGTCACACATCATGGACCACCTCTGTCCTCCCTTCAAACAATTTCCTTGCTGTGACCTGCTTTGGTCAGGGCCTGATCCTGACCTGAGAGGAGTCAATGGAGAGGTCAGCCCTGACTCTACCACAGACATTCAAGCCTTGGCCTCTCTCCTGAGCCTCTCCAAGGAGCTGCAGGGCTGACCACATTGCTGATGGCTGCCAAATACACTATTTTCCATTCCAGCCTCACAGCATCATTGTCCCTGCTCAGTAGTCCAGTCTCCCTGGTTACATGACAGCAAAGCTAGGACAGGCATGGCATGGTTTTGCCTTATGTTCATTGATCCTGGCTTAGTGCTCAGTGTTTAACATGACAAAAGGCTGTTTGCAAAGTCACAGCAATTAAATTCTCTAATGGTCCTATTTTTTAGAGGAGTTGAGTCTGTGGGATGTAAATGTATCACAAAAGTAGTCTGTTTAGCACTGTTGCTTTTTTAAAGGCAAAGCAGGCTTGTTGCAGCTCCAGGGGTGAGATCCACAAGATCCTCAGTGGGTGTGGTCCGAGCAAACCCCCAATAAACAGGGTTGGCCAGATCTTCATGGCAAGTTGGTGGCCATGTTGCATTCCTCTAGCAGAGCATGGCTAGTGAACACTTCTGAAATGGCAGAGATAACGACTGATATTTAGGAACAGGTCATAGGGTACTACCAGGAAGTCAGCCAGGAAGCTGTAAGATGCTCCTGTACTCCTACAACACAACAGCAACAAGCAGACCCCTGCCTGCATGGGCTGTTTAAACACATCTGTGGCTCCAGCAGGTTGTTCCACCCAGGTGTGGCTTGTCTTCAGTGCCCTTTGAAGCTGGGACTTGGGGACTTTAAGCAGCTTTCCTTCTGCTCCCAGCCATGACTGTTGAATTGCTGTGCTTGCAAAGACTAGAGAAAACATGAGACAGGGGGAGCTGGAGCTGGAGCAGTTGTGGAACAGCTTTGTCAGAGCTTGTCTTGAACTGAATCACTTTATGGTCCCAATCTGATCTGGATTGTGCTCATATGGGAACCACCCCCTGCTCAGCTTTCTACTGTTGTGGCACAAGGAAGAGAGATCTACTGAGCTCCAAACCCTCGTTCCTTTCCCAAAAAAACATTTTGTCTGGCGGTATGGACTGCTGTAAGGTTAGCACACCTAAGAGGTCTAAAGCAGAGCTCCCATCCTCTTGAGTTTTGTGGAGTCTCAGGATCTCTCTTTGGCTTGCATAAAACGAAATTAAAAAATCAAAAGCTGTCCTGCCCCAGGGCTGGCTGTTCTTGCAGTACCCTGTCACCCTGTGCTTCCTGGCACCCCCCGCCCAGTGCTGGTGCAGCTGGGGCATTCTCGGTTCCTCTCTTGTGGGAAGGCTCAAAGGTGGTTTTGCAGCCGAGGAATATTTCCCTGGGGGAACTACACATGGGGAGCTACAGTCGTTTTGCTCTTAGCTGGAGCTAATGGCTGAGGTGAAACAAAGTGATTCAGAGTTTGGAGAATGATTCAGAGTCAGGCTCTGGGAGCAGCTTCCCTAACTCCACATTCAGCTAAATCCAAGGGCATTGCTCTGGCTTGAGACTCAAGTTGGCAGTTTTATCTCCCATTGGTTTGTCTCCTGAAGCAGTCAGATGTGGTGTGATGTATCTTGGGATAGGTGGTTTTGTTTAAATATAGAAGAATTTGTTTGTGTCCCAGTTCCTTGGTTTCTGTACACTATTTTGTTGCAATTTCAGTGGCCTTGGGATCAAGCATGTAATGATGATGGGTGAGGGGTCCCTCCACTGCTTCACACAAGTCTAGAAATATACCTTAGCTGATGGCTGCATTTAGAAGCTGAAGTCAATAGTCTGCTGCTTTTTATTTAGCCAAGCATCCCTGCCAAAGCACCAAACTGTAAAGAAAAGTGACCTTCCATGGGCTAGGGGGGAGGTCAGGCCACCAGGATGAAATTTGGACAATACTGGAAGGAATAAACATGAAAGGCTCCAAGCCTTGCGTCGCACTGGAGATAGCTCGTGTTGACCTTGCTGAGGGCTGTTTGGTGCTGTGTGCTGGGGGAGAGTGCCTGTGCCATAGCTGGCAGCAGCTGTCGGGCAGTTGTAAACTCAAAATTAAAAAAGCACCATAGAGCCAGGAGGGCTTTTTCAGCCCTCTAAGCATCCGTTCCTTCACAGTGTGGAGGCACAAGCCAAGACCAGCCAGGATGGGCTAATTCTGTAGTAAAGAGGAAACACTTTGTCTTTGAGCCTGGCAGCATTCAAAGCTTTCGCAGTGCTGGAATTTGTCTTACAAATGGGGAAAAAGATTTCCCTGGATTAATATCCCACCAGACTTGGTTCAGCATACCTAGAGATCAGAATAGATCTGGTTGTTTTTATTTGGTTGAGAAATTAGAAGAGCCTGGCATGGCTGGACATGAAGTCATGCATTCACGGTGTTTATGAATTCTCTTGTGAATGTATGGAAAGCATGTGTATCATTTCAACTCCCAATGTTGGAAATAGTGCAAATAAATGACTGTGAGTCAGAAGAGGGTGAATCAGTATAAGTTAGTTCCACTGACAATCGTTTAAGAGCACAGACATGACATGGGCGATTATTTGGCTAATTAGAGCAGACCTTTGAGCATTGAAATCCAGGGTTTTCAAAGGAGCCTGGCAGAATTAGGTGCCTAAGTCCCTCTGCTATCAGTAGGAGGTGGGTACATACTTAATGCTTAGCTTAACAGAACATCCAAGGCATTTTATTCAGATGTTAAGGAAGCAGCATTTCCCCTGAGTGAGTGGGCAGCATGTTCCTAGCAAGCGGGACAGAACGCCTCTAGACAGAGACCTACAGCCTGTACCAGCCCCTGCTAATGCCCACTTCAGTCATCCACTCAGGCTGGAGCTGAAACTTAGGATGCTCACAGGAGTGTGTGAGTGGGAAGAACCCTCTGGCCCTGCCGTGCGATCTAAGGGTGGCAGCTCTGTCCCATAGTCCTTGCCAGCACTGCTTGGAGAGGGCGCCCACACGTCTGAGCAATAGCACTGCCCCGCATAAAACATGAGAGGGAAGGCTGTTAGTCCTATGTGTGAAGTCAGACAGTATTAAGATGGTTTCTGTTTGCTCCGCTGATGTGTGATGTGACTCTTGTTTATCCAGCAGTAAAGCTGCACATTTCTTAAAGGCAAGCTGCATGTCGGAGGTGTTCACCCAGACACTGATGCTTCCAGCAGAACGTGCTGCTGTGTCCCTGACTGCAGCTGCCACTGGAAATCTTTGCAGCCTGTTGATTTCTGCCCCCTCCCCTTTCTTTCCTCTGGCAGGCAGTGTATATGGACTGGTGCTGTGAGTGTCAGCCAGGCAAGAGTTAAATGCGGTCCCGGAGCTGTTGGCTTACCTTTGAAAGCACAGTGGGAGACATGTACCTCTGATCTTGTAAAAGAACCTGTTTTCTTGCTGGCAGTACAGCCTGCTCCAGTTAGAATACATGGGCTGAAACAGGGCCTGGAGTCAGTCTGTCTCCTGTTGCGGTGGTGGCACTGTCACTGCTTTTGTGGTAAGTAGGGCAATTTCAGTGCCAGTCACCTCTCTAAATACAGCCTTGCAAAGACATGAAAAGTCATTGATTTTTCTTTAGCCCCAGCGTGTTTTCCCTCCGTGAGATCATGGAGCTGGCAGGACAGCCCTGCCTGCAGAGGATTTGCTTCCACTTGGGCTCCAGCCAGGCAAGACAGGAATCCTAAGTGCTCGCTGCTTTGTGGCTCATCTGCAGCAGCAAAGCCCAACGCTTTCTCCCCCAGTTCACGCTCTCAGCACAGAGGTGGCCCAGGGGAATTGTTTGATTTTTTTCCTGTTAAGTGGGTTTACCCAGGGCAGGCAAAAGAGGAATGGAAGCATCTTCATCAAATGAGTACAATGGTCAGGTCTTGAAGGCCTGGTAAAGGCTGCTGCACGAGACAGTGCAGACACACAAGTACTAGAGATGGGAGTGTTAACTGGGATGCTACACTCTCTGCCACCAAAGTGCCTTCATGTGGTGGGCCAGGAATTGAGGTTAGGGGGCTGAAGTGATGGAAGGCCACAGTAGAAGTGAACAGAAGGTTTGGGAACTTGTTCAGATTCCCAAATGGCAAGTCTTCCAGTGTTGCAGGTCTTCCCATGCTGCTTCTGTTCTTGGGAGCTTTTCAGACCCATAGTAACATCTGTGCAGGTAACAGCCCTTGATGAGATCCTATTTGACAGACTTCCTAAGGTCATGCCTTGAGGTCACGTACAACTCTAGCATCCTTTGGCAATAAATTATGCAGCAGGGAACTGTACGTAGGAGAGCTCCACAGGCTGCCAGAGAGTGCCAGGAGCTTGTTGCTGAGAAGGAAATCTCAGCCTGACCTGAAATCCCTGCTCAGGGATCACTTGCTGCCTAAGTGAGTAGGTAGGACTCTAGTGACATCCTGGGCTATGTTACACAGAAAGTCATGCTACACATCTTCCAAACCCAAGACTTCTAGTTGCTACCAGGGAATGAAACCCAGGCCAAGCCAGTCTCCCTGACTCCGCTAGAAACCTATGCCCAGTTATGCCATCAAATTCCTCCATGGCTTACGGGTCCCGGCTTGGGAATTCAGTGGCTAGAATGGACCAAGCAGCTTATTTGAAATCCCTGCACACGACTCCATAATTAAGAACAAGAGAGATATTTGATATTAATTAGCTTTCATTGACCCACTTTTGACCCTCCAAATGCTGTTGTGGTACACTAGGTCTCTGAGAAAGCATGTCATTCTCTTTGGGGAGAGATTAATCTTCATTACTGTTTCTGCATTAGCTCTTTGTTAGTTTCTCATTAATGTTCTGGCAGATAGGCTGCTAACTGAGGAAGTAACATTCACACAGAACATTGTCAGGAAAATACAGTGCTTTCATGTGGTACAGTAATGGCCCAGGGCACTGCTGCCCAGGCATCATAGCACAGCCAGGCCATTGCGGATGGGCTAGTAGCAACAAATGATGGTCATGGATAGTGTGGCACGAGCAACAGGTCGTGTTAAACCATGTTGCTTGGTTTTGTTCCTCTCTTCACCTAGAGTGGCATCTCCCTTGATTGTCTCGTCCACATGTAGCTTCAAATCACCCAAGTTTCTGGGTCCTGCTTTGGTTCAGTTCCCACTGCTCCCTGTTGCAGAACATCCCCTGCTTAGCTCCACGGAAGGATGCAGCTGTAACACTGGGGACTAACTGAGGTCCACACCCAGGCTTTCTAAGGCCTTCCTGTTAATCAGGATACAACCCTGTGGTTTTTCACCTGAGATGAGAGGGGAGGAATCCAGTAGAGGCTACCTCACAGATATTTCACCAAAGTGGAGACCCTCCAGCAGGTAGCCTTAAAAATAAATTCCAACTGATACTTATCAGAAGAAAGGTCAGCACCAAAGAAATCATATTGTTTTGCTGCTCTGTGATCTCTCTGTCCCATCTAAATTAGGAAAGGGGCTTCAGTTGGTTTCCCTCGGCCGCACTCATATGGTGTTGCAAAAGTTTGCTTGACTGTTTTCTGTGCCATGGTCTTGCTACAAGAACAGTGTTGCTAACAAGGAGTAATGGTATGGTGTTTGTGGTGAGTCCCAGCCACAGGTCACAGAGAGCTTCTGCTCCCCTAAAGGAGTGACCCCCACAACCTATTCTGCAGGGGGATAAAACAGATAATTTCTAGTGACTTGCTGCGAATTGGTGAATGAGTCAATGGCCAAGCCAAGAGGCTAGGTCTCCTGGCTCCCAGGACTGCCTGTTGTACTTGGCTCTGGGCTCTGGACTTTGGAGAGCAGAGCACATTGCTGGAGTCACCTGGAAGTGGTGTGACAGATGTAGGAGTGCAGCCTGCTGTTCTCTTGCAGCTACTTCAGGATCCCACAAATCATTATCTGGAAGTGATTCATTTCTTTGCAAGTGCCACGAATGAGATATGTGTCAGGGTTACAGCAGTCTGTCGCAATGTTACATTGAGTTTCATTGAAAGTGTAAGGTCCTGGTTCAAGGGATTGTCTCTTTTCAACAGCGCATTGCAGTAGCTGAAAGAACCTGCTAAATGCAGTCCTTGAAGGCTCCAAAATTCAAAGGGAAATAAAGAGAAATAAAAACATATTTGAAAAAAAAGAAGAATGAAAGAAACAAACCATTGTGTTTAGATTTCTTGCATATGCATTTGGAATGTTTGGTACTGTTAGTAATGTTGCTGGTAGGGGCTGCTGTGTGAATTTATGAATGGGCTGCCAGTGTCAGTGGCTGGCTAGATTAGGAAACACATGGTAGAACAGAACAGAACAGACCATTTAAGTCGGAAGGGACCTACAATGACCATCTAGTCCAGCTGCCTGACCAATTCAGAGCTGTGTCTCTGGGCATGGGCAAGTGCTTGCATTTGGGACCTTTTATTCTGGGCAGCAAAGGCAGTGGTCAACAGCCCAGGCTAAGTACTCAAACACAAGGCTGTTTTCATTCAAGCACCAGAGTGAAATTAAGCCGTAGGATGACCATGGATCTTATTTATGTGCTTGGGAAGATGAAAGTCCTCAAAATACAGGCAATCCCTTCCTAAAGCACTTGTAGCTTGAAGAGTGTAACATCTCAACAGTAGTTAGACCTGGCTAATGTGGGAAAGATGGGAAGGAATTAGATGTGATGCTTTTAATGTGTCTCAGTGTCACTGGCAATTACTCACTTCTGTTGCAACAAGAACCTGGAAAGCTGGGAAGAAGCAGGTTACAAGAGAAATGTGGCAACTGTTTGGTCAGCTGGCCTGAGGAAGCTCAAAAATATGAGAAGTGCCTGTGTAAACATGGGATGCATTGCCTGCAAGGGAACCTGGATGGAACTGAATCCAGTTTCAAGCTATTCCTCCTTTATTCACCAAAATTTTTGAAGTGCCCCGGAGCTTTGCAGTTGCTTTGTAAGGTTATTCTTGGTGCAAGTACTTGGGACTTCTCAGGGTGTGCAAACACAATCTTTAAATCTGTTGCTTGGATTCAAAGTTTCGATGTTTGGACACATCAGCTATGTGGTATGTTCCTAATCTTCAAGTGGATGAGGGTAGTTCTGATGGTCAGGTTGGAGAGGTAAATACTCACCACTGCATATTTCAATGTTACTTTGAACAAAGGGCTAAAAAATGTGATTTATAGTCTTAGCAAACATTCCTGCCAGGGAACATATTTGCTAGATTGTTGGTGAAAAGCTAGATCTAACGGGATGTGAACTCGTTCCAAGGTAATTTTGTTTACACATTTCAAATACATGATTGCAAATAATGTTGCTTTCTGCTCTCTGTGCCCCAGTGGAAGCTGTGCACTAACTGGGGGAAAGGAATTTCCCGCCAGACTCAAACAAAACGTAACCTCTGTCTTAGCATGAGCTAAGGACTGGACTCATTCAGACTGGGGTTGGGAAGACAAGGCCTTTTGCCTATGGAAAAGGGAGCTTTTCCAGTGGTAGCATGCTGTCCAGGACTCTCAGTGGTGGTTTGAAATACTGCTGCCTTGTGAATTTTGGGGGAAACTTTGCTCAGCTGCAGTTCCCGTGGTGCTGTACTGGTTTGCCCCTTCCTTGGGGTTGGAGGCTGTGTTTGACAGATCTCTAGCTGTGCTGTATCACAGGGGACATTTCCTGGTGAGAGAGAGGCAAGCCACAATTTCCAAGAAATATCCTGGCCATCTTTCTGTATGCAAATAGTTTTTGGAGGGCAAAACTTTTTTTTTTTTTTTTCCATAAAACAACATAGTGAAAAATATCCCAACTGTACTTTTCCTGTTCAAGCCTACTATAATGGAAAACCTGTGCTCACACCTACCTATTAGTAGCACTGTATTAATTCTGAAGCCATTGATCATCAAATATGGCCAATTTTGGTCATTGCAGGTATTTTCCCATTAAAAGAGAGCCTTCACTCTAATCAGGTAACAGTCACAACATTAGGAAAATAAAAATAAAATTCTCTCAATGAGATGAAATACACAGCTGGGAGAGGTAGAAATAGCACTGGCAGATGAGATGCTGGAATAAGGACTTGTCAGCTGGGGGGTGTTGAGATCCAGGATATAGTTGTGGAATGAGGAGAGCTGTTACATCTGTTAGCTGCGGCAGCTGAAGATTAGGTAAAGGCAGCGTATATCAGAAATGTCTAGACAAGGTGGAAAACTTATTACAAGTATTGGGGAGAAGGAAAAAAAAAAAAAAAGGAAGGAAGAAGAGGAACAAAAAGCCAGTAAATTGCATGATTATATGGTGCCTAAGCAAGGCAGGTTGAGATTATGTAATTCTCTGGGGAAACTACATGAAACAATTATATGTTCACTTAGGTGCATTATGTTAGGGTTTTTTTAATTAAAAAAAAAGGGGGGGTTGAATGCTCAAAAAAAGTGTGGAGGAGGGTAGTGAAGTGCTGAGCTGAAAACCTTTTTTTAAATCTTTATGTGTACTGCATAGTGAGGGAGAAAGCAGAGAAAAGGATGCATTTGACACGTGTCAGAGATATCAACAGCTCCAGTGACAATTCTAAGGAAATTAAATGGAAATTAAAGGGAAGTGCTTTAGAGCAGAAGTCCCAAAAGCACTTAAAAATATTGAACATCAGAAAAGCTCAGCATCTGTCAGCAGCAGGGGATCAGCTCCTTTCATGACCAGCTTGCTAAGCTTTGAGGGCCAAGCCTGCATCAGCTCTGAGACCCCAGGACTCAATCTGATGCACATCAAAAGCTGTGCCAGAGCGCAGGAGAACCTTGAGGGAAAACCAGCTCCTTCCAGCAGGCAGAAGCTCTTAAATTCTGGCATCATCTAGGGATGAGGGAAAGGATTGGGAATCGGGCACTGATATATCAGCTTTGTGGATTGTCTAATTCTTCAGCTTAGCTGCTGAGAGGAGTTCATAAGATCATCATGATTTCATGGCGTTTGCTTCCCCATTGCCCCATCCCTGTTGCCAAACTGCCGCAGGTTGGGGTGAAGACTGGCCCCAGCCCCTGGCTATGCTCTTCACCCTCACCTCAAGGGGACTTTAAGGGGGGTCAGGCTTTTTGTTGCTGTCCTCAACTGCCTGCTCTTGGTGCACAGTGTGACTTCTGGAAGGCAGGGCAGCACAAGTGTGTTACAAAGCAACTGGAACCAAGACTTTGCAAGCATGGCTTGACTTCCTTATTTCAGTTTCTCATGGTCTTGCAAGGCTATGCAATACCCAGTGCTGGGTGTGCCCAGTGGTCTTCCACTAAAAATCAACAGGCACTTGGCTGTCGACACTTAGCTTAATGCTAACACCGTGTGGCCTCTTTCCTCAGGGCCATGCTTGCTTTCTTTTCTCTGCCTCACTCTCATTTCAATCTCTGCCCATCTGTTGGGTATTTTCATCCTTCTCAGTTCTACCAAGCCAGCGACAGCAGCAGGCGTGTGATACGACACCACTGTTACTTCTTTTGGACTCCCACTGCCTACGTGAGCCAGAACATCATGCAGCCCATGTAGCCTGACACAGAGAGGACCCACAGAGACGCGTACCAGCATCTAAGCAGGAGAACAGTGAGTGTGTTCTATAAGGAAGCAAGAGAAAAAAAGACACTAGCATGTTTTCATTTCCTCAGGAACACATCCCCCAAAAAAACCCACAAGATGGTGAGTCATCCACAGAGGGTATTGGCCTCTCTGAGTTGCAGCTGCTAATTTTTAATTCTATAATTTTATAGACAAATAAAATAAAAGAAGGAAAGAATGAGCAGATAGGATGCATAATATTGTCTATATGTAAGATTCTCCCTTTTCCAGCATGGAAGCATGAGATTGGCTGTTGGATCTCAGGTCTTTGACGTATTAGTTGGTCGTGCACAGGTGGAGTTTGTGCAAACACATCTACAGGCTTCAGGTATAGCTTTGTGAGATCATATAAGATCATATCATTGGTGAAAACAATGGAAAAAATTTTAAAATTATCTCTTTTTCTGTAAGTACTTTAACATTCATCAGTATCCTTTGACTGAAGCCCTATATAAAAAGTCCAGGGAATAAAAAACTGGGAGGAGTGGCTGATACGCCAGAGAGTCATGCTGCCATCCAGAAGGACCTAGGCAGGCTGGAGAAATGGGCCAACAGGAGCCTCATGCAGTTCAGCAAGGGGAAGTGCAAAGTCCTGTCCTTGGGGAGGAACAACCCCAGGCACCAGTACAGGCTGGACACTGCCCAGCTGGAAGGCAGCTGTGCAGAGGAAGGACTTGAGGATCCTGGTGGACACCAAGTTCAACATGAAACAGCAACGTGCCCTCATGGCAAAGAAGAAATCTGGCATCCTGGGCTACATTAGACAGAACATTGCCAGCAGTGGAGGGAGGTGATCCTTCCCCTCCGCTCAGCACTGGTGAGAGATATCAGGGGTGCTCTGTCCTGTTCTGGACTCCCAGTAAAAAAGAAAAATGAACATGCTGGAATGAGTCAAAGGCAGGGTCAAGATTAAGGAGTTGAAGTATCTAGTGTATGAGGAGAGGCTGAGAAAGCTGGGGTTGTTTGGTCTGGAGCGGGGAGTGCTCAGAGGGGGATCCTGTCGGTGGACACAAACTGAAATTCAGGAAATTGCATTTAAACATAAGAAGAAACTCACTGTGAGTGTGGTCAAACATGGGAATAGGTTGCTCAGAGCGGTGGTAGAGTCTTTACCCTTGGAAATATTCACAGCCTGACCGGACATGATCCTTAGCAATCTGCTCTATGTGACCCAGCTCTGAGCAGCAGATTTGGGCCAGATGATCTGCAGAGTACCCTGCTGACCTCAGTGATTCTGTGATTTTATTCCCAGTTGTTACCGCTAAATGGATTATTCAGCTGTCAATAAATTGAGATGATCTAGTAAAGAACTGAAGTGATTCTGTATTTAGCCTGAAGCTTCCACTGGGCTGCTATGGATTAGCTGAGTCAGACCACCAGTCTGTCAACTGGATAAACGTGCCTCTTCCATTTCTGCTGAGGTACTCCCTTTGGCACACACTGAACAGCAGAAAGTCAAGTGCTGCAGTGCAGAGTAAACCCAGAGAGAGTTTATGATCAGTAAGTCTAGATCATAATAAGACTAGATCATAAGTCTAGTTTTTGTTAGATGAATGGCAAATGGAAGAGTAGGGCTGACGCAAGAACTTTTCCATATATCAGGTCAGAACCTCTTCAGTTATCGGCCATCCTCTACTCTTAGGCTTGACTGGAGTGAGCACAGAAGCAATTTTTCAGGCTTTGTGCCATGAGATATAAGGAGTCAGTTGCAAAAACAACAAGGGAGGCTGGCAAAAGGGTACCAATACTTCAAATACCAACTTAAGCTATCTTACTGAAGAAGGACGCAGTGTGGGAAGAATATTCAATTTGATTAGAGGTTGTATTGTTGATCTAATAGAAATCCTGCTTGTTTCTCCAATGGCTGGTACAGCTTGGAGGCTGGGATTTCAAGGTCTTACTCTGTTAGCGATAATGGGCGACTGGGACTGAGTTTTAATTCCTGGCACCTTCTTCAGGGTGCTAAGGGAAGTAGTTTCAAGGTATGAACTTAGTCCAGGGGTCTCAGGAAGGGAGAAGGCAAGGAAAGCTTAAAGGTCAGGCTGTAATCATGAAAACTAGTCTGGTGGGACTGCCTTAAGATACAGGCAAGTCAAGGGCTCTGCAAAACTAAGAGCTCAGCGGCCAACTCCAGGCTGGCTGGGGCTAAACTGGTACTTTTATGTTTATGGACACCCTAATGGACAAGAATGGAAGCTACACAGCTTCTGCCTTGGAAGATCTTGCACTTCCTAGCCTAGGCCAGCCTGGAATGAACTGAGTGGCTGAAAACAAAATTCCATGTGCATGTGTTTTTCTAGGCTTTTCCGCTATCATACTTTCTGAAAGGGTACCTCTATTTCTTTCTGCTCTTTATTGAGGTATCCAAACTAGGGGCACAGGAGGAGCAGAGATGAGGGGTGGGTTTGGCAGTTGTGCTTCTAAAAATCTCCAAGGCAGACCTGTGAAAACATGAAGATTCTCAGTAAAATATCTATTTTTGGAAAGCCAGGGAAATCATGAAACTATAAGGTAGTGGAAAATAGTTCTGCAAGACCTTTGTCATCTTCCTCTCCTCTCCTTGTGGATAAGAGGATATGGATTTCTGAATGCTATTTAAAGTTGGAATGCAATGTCCCTATTCCCCTGCCCCCTCCAACTTAATTGAGTACGAACTGCTTTACTGACACTACTGTTTGAGAGCCAAGGACTGCCTTGTGGTTAAGACTGATTTGATCAATTGTCTCTTTTTCAGTCCCAGCTCTGCCAGCAGCAGCCTGTGACACTGGCAAATACCATTTCCCTAGTATGGGAACGCACTTCTGTATGAATTTCCCTGGACTATTGTGTCATTAAAGCTAATCCTGTACTTTGAATATGGTACTGAATCAAGTTCTGCTTCTTCTCTTTATTGATTGTACACAGTGAATCAGGATGGCAGCATCTCATCCTGTCTGGCTTTTCTTTGTAGATTTAGGCTTTTAATTTCCATCTGAGGATACTAAATATTTCTAGGGGCTGCAGCACTAGGAGATGCTGGTACCCTCACAGCTGTGGCGATCAGGGTATAAAAAGATGCCAGTATGCCATTGCTGTCTAACCTAGTGCTGTTAATTCTGATAGTGTGAACAGTGTGGTCAGAGAAAACCAGAGCAAGTGGTAAAGGCATTATCCAGTCTAGAAAGAAAATTGTGATGGTCAGGGATGATGGGAAGGGAGTGATTGAAGTTCTTCCTGCAAAACATCTCCTAGCCTACTCTGCTGTCTTGTTTGCAGCCTCAGTGGGGTGTCAGGCAGGACCTGGACGTTAATGAACGCAAGGAGGCTTGAATGTGGCAACTGTTAATTGCAGACAACTGTGGGAGTGATGATGCCAAGATTGTCACTGTAATGCCAAAAGGATCCAACTGGAGTGCTTAAAATTCAGTCATGCAGGATTGTATTTAAAGCCTGTTCTCACCTCTCATGGTGGCTCTACGCAAATCCTGCTGGATTATCATCACTCTTCAAAACCAGGCACACTTTTGAAGTTCCTAAATTCAGGTAGTATTTTAGAATTTTTTCCTGTCTAAATACTGGTTGTCTCTGGCTGGTCCCTTTGTGTGCTGGTGTCCCATCTTACATGAGGGTGTTGAAGATCCTCCACAGTGTGCCTAGACTCTGCTGCCCAGTGCCAAATGGCCTTGCAGGTCACATCGTCCCTGCTTGGCAGGGCAGGTGCAGGGAGCTGGTGGCAAAGCAAGACAAACTCTTCTGTCGCCAGGCATGGCTGGGAAAGCTCTGCCTTGTCTGTCTTGTGCTTTGAAATATTTCTTCAGGGCACCACTGATTCCAGAAAATGCTGTTCCCTTGGATGGGGGTAAATCAATATGCAAAAATCCCTCCCTACCAGCTGATACCAAATGTGCTGTGTTTTTGTGTTTCTGTTGGCCTCAGTGCTTTATGTATAGTTTCTGCATAATATTTGCGTAAGGTACAATTGCACCAGTTGTCTCTTCCCTCAAAATGTTACCCTGCTTCTGCAAGAGCTGGTGCTGGGCAGTAGAAGACAGTAGACAGACCAGGGGGAAGCCTGGCACAGTGATTTCATCAGCCTCACATTGAGTTAATCCTCTGGGGACTTGAAGGAAAACATGAAGTGATGCCAAGACTTGAGGTCAAAGCGAAGCTCCAGCGATGAGTCCAGCCCCTACCTGAATCAAACCATGGTTTCCTTAGTCTGCCCTCTGGTAAACCTACACATGAGTCCAAACACTTTAAAAATTATTCAAGAAAAGGCAATACCCTGGAAGCGTGTGTCCAGTAAACACAGTGGTGGCAGAGGGAAAGGTCCACAGAGCACACTGGACCGCTCCTGGAGTAACCAGAGGCCATTACAAGTGCCCTTGTCCTTGCTCAAGTAGTTGTCACAGGAGGAGGAGATTGCTAAGTGTTTGTGAGGGTTAAAAGTGAAATGACAGTGAGGGCTGGACCCAGCCTCCCCTCTGCTTGAAGTACTGGGTTTGGGATAAGTGGATACCAAACCTCTCAACTGCTGCATCAGGAACAAAACGTTGGGGTTTTCCCCTATTAATTTAGCCAGACTGACCCATGACTTTCCATCAGGGTCACATTGCATTGGCAATCAAAGGATGCTACTAGTATCTGGAGCCACAACCTGCAAGCCTTCCCCTGCTAGCGTGCCTTTGCTCTGCTCTGAGGCAGTGAGGATCTCCCCAAAATATGCAGTCTGGTGGCTGCTCATAGACAGGAAGGATCACACAAGGGCCCAGTCCTGGCATAGCTTTCAGCCCTTTGGGTGCAAAAGGTATCTCTTAAAAGGGGGTTAAGAGCCACATTTCTCTTTCTAGGGGAAAATTCAGAGAGTTCTAATTTTTAGGGCTTTTTTTTTTCTTCAAAGCAAACCAAAACCCTAAGGTTAGATTTCTGGTGAAGAGCATCACAAAAATAATAGAGCCCATCAGAACACAGTTCTTCTCATTTCGATTGTGGTTTTTCCTAGAAAACTGTTGAAAGTAAACAGCTCAAATGTACCTTTAAAGTACAAAAAATGCAGGCTTTGCACAAGGGTGCTCAGCAGGTGGTTTCCAGTTCAGTTTTCCAACTGAAAAATCTAAAAATTGCCTTTATATAAGATGTGGGCTTTTGGTGAATCAACCTTGTCCTGCCCAGACAGCTGGGTTAGGTCAGACTTTGAGGAAACCAGCCTTGCTATGGACAGCCACTGCTCCAGCACTGCTCAGGCCATTGCCTTCATCTTGCAAACCCTGGCTTTAGCTTCAGCTCCCTGGAGTTGTTCTGTACCCTTCTGCAGGGGCCCTGATGCAGGATGCTGTAAGAATGGGACTTGCTGCTGAGTGGTGCTTGTTAAGGCAAAGGGGTCGGGGGTTGTGTAGTTTGAGTTAACTCTGAGAGACACAGGAGGCTGAGTAATCAGCAGGGTAAGGGGAAATTTGGCAAGCTGCCTGGGAGGCTTCAGGGAAATTGGGAACAGCTGGGATACCCTGGCAGAGTGAAATACCTCCTGGAAGGGGTATTTCTCTCTTGGTACCTGAGCTGAGTGGAGCTTTGATTCAGGACAAGGTTTGGAGGCAAAGTGAAGCATAAAGCAGTGGCTGGGAGAGAAGAAGGCTGGTTGTCCTTGGCTGGGGACTGGCGCTGGGAGAGCTGGTGGCAGGAGGGTCACAGTGAGGTGCGTTGCTGTGTTCACCAGCCCTGTTGTGCTAGCCTGCTGTCTGAAAAGGCACTCTAGTTTATCCAGAAAGTGGTGGGTTCCCTAGAAGAAGGGAGGCAGCTGACGTTGCTCAGCAGGAACGGGGCAAGGAGGGGCTGGAGCCAGGCAGCAGCTCTGCTGCACTGTCAGAAACGTGTGAATCTGTCTGTGTTGAGCGTCTATGTGTGTAATTATCTCTGCAAGGCAGATGCAAAATCAGTTGTGTCTCAACCACTTTGCTTTGGGGGGGCAGCCATCTGTAAGCGAGTAAGACTGCTGTCCTGGCAGGGTCTCTCTTTGGTGGGCGGCACTGCTGTGTTTTGGGAAGGGAAGGAGCTGAACGCATGTGCAGGCTTGACGATGAGGTGATATCCCAAACCCCACAGCACAGGTACCAGTACTAGCTCTAGTGCAGAAGCTGTGGGCTGCGAGGATGTTCTCTTCCCCCACTGCTGCCAGGTCTGTTCCCAAGTGGAAATGGGCTGTGCACAGAGTTCTTGTTGTGGCCTGGGGGCAGGAGGAAGAAATTATGTTTGCAGCTAGCTGGTGGCATGGGTACTCTGGAAGGGGATGAAGGAGGAGGTGGAAGTTGATGGAGTTGTTCTGTGCTCATCACTGCAAGTTTGTGGGATCATAAGGAAACTTGCAGTGCGGCATGGGGCCAACTTGTCCGTCTGCAAGGGGAATGATGTCTTTGCCATAACTTTGGTCTTTGGAGTTTTGGTTGGGAGGGAGCTGCTTCCTCAATCGTACTTGGCTCCTGAAAGTTGTGTGCGAGTGACTTTGGTCTTGCAGAACTCCCTGAGCTTCTCTGACTCCTCTACCTCATGCTCAGGGCAAGAGCACACTTGGAAGTGGGAAGCAGTCACTGGGAAGCAGAGGATCTGGCACTGAGTGGGTTCTTGTATCTGTGTGTGCTTCAATGCTCTGTCTTCAGTGTTAGGGCTGAAGGTGCGAGGTGGTCTCCAACATCCCATGTAGAGGGAAGGAGAACTACTGTTAACTAGGGTTCTTGAATTCTTTGAATTGCAGCTGACTTAGAGCTCAGAAGCTGCAGGGAATGATGCCGAGTGTGAGGAACAAGCCTTTAACTCACTGACCTACATTTCTGCTCTAACAGTGTCGCAGCATGACATGTTTTATTCCTTTAGTGGCCTGTGGCTGCTCAGTAGAGCAGAGGGCTGCTGGGGTGCTTTGTTCTGGTGCATTGTCCTGAGTCTCAGGAGGATCTTACGCAGGCTGGGAGCTGCTAGAGGCAGGGCAGAGAGGAGTGTGCTGGCAGTAGTGGGCATCGGCATCCTACAGGTGTCTCCTGAACCTGCAGAAAAAGGGATGGGGGAGGAGGGACTAGCAGCTGATTTGAACAAACGTGAAAATTTCCAGCAACTGTTTCTTGGCTTTCATGCCGGTGCTCATTTGCTGGGCTGCCATGTGTCACAGGGTCAGAGGGATGCTGAGACTTTTTTAAAGTGTGGTGTGTGTGGGCCAAGTCAGAGGAGCGTGTGAATACACATGCAAAGTCAGCGCCCATGTACGTGGCTAGAAGACCTGAACCAGAGAAATCATCGTGTAATTTGTATTTCTGCATACAAGTAGATATTTCTGTAATTGAGGGGGACTGGACCTCCAGCATGAACACAGGAGAATCCAGTATGGCTGATCTGAAAAGAAAATGTGAAATATGAAGTTGTCTTAACTGTCTCTAGTGCTGTATTTGTGCTCGCTGTCTTTTGAGGTAAAAAGGAGGCAACATGATACTTCTGTTACAAAAAACCCTGACACTTAAAAGCCAGAACTTTTAAGTGCATGTGCCAACCTGGAAGTATTGAGACAATGGCAAAGTACTGAGATGCCAGCTGAAGAAGCAAGTGACTTTGACCCACCTCTCTTCTCCCAAGTAAATCTTTCTGAAACACTAGAGACCTTTCTACCTGTAAACGCTCAGCCCTTGCAGCTGGCCTTGCATGTCACTGGAAGGAAACAGCTTTTTAGCAGGTTTATCTGCTCCATGCTGGTTTCTCATGGAGACTGAAGGAATTCTTTCTAAACCTCAAAATGTCAGTTTTCATGGCTGGCCCAGAAGCTGGAGCTAAGTGATAAATGGGACAGATTTTTGTCTTGTAGTGTTTTTTTTCTAATGTTGCAAATAGTTTTGTCAGATTTTTTGTTTGTTTGTTTGGTTGGTTTTTTTTTTTTTATAAGGACCAGACCGCTCAAATCTGAATTTGTGAACAGGTTTAGTCAAAAAGCAGTATTGGTAGTTGATGGAAATATAGCCAGAAGAAACTGGTTTCCTGGGTCTTGTTTTTAAAGTGACTGTTTAGCTTCTAGATGATGCTGTCAGTTTTCTGAAACTTGTGGCTTAACCAGAGCCACTTTGGACTGCGGAAGGTGTCCCTGTTAGCTGAGCTGCAGAAGCAGCAGCTGTCATTGGGACGCAGAAGGGGCTGGAAGCTTTAGAGAGGAAATGCAACCTCCTGCATTCGTAGGTTTAGTTGTGTAGACTTTTTCTGCACCCCAAATATACTCCCTATTTCTACATAAAGAGCAAAGAGTAGACTAGTGTTCTCTGTAGCTGGGTTTCACGGCATCTGTTGTTCATCTGTAGCTTTGCTGAAATGATTGAGCGATGTGGAGCAGAATTCCCAGAAGCAAAGGGCAGTACCAAGTGGCTTGTGTGTGTGGATGCAGTTGGCATCTGCCACAAGGGCTAGGGATGCTCAGCAACGTCACGAGCACTGTGCTAGTAATGCAGGGCAAGGTGTCTCGGGCTGGCAGGAGGTTGTTGCAGTGGTGAGACTGGATATTAGTATCCTGACTGCAGAAGAATCCTGCTTGTCCGCTGACTGTTCATGGCATGGAAAGGATCAGTTCCTGAGATGCTTTTGAGGGATAGGGGGATGTCAGAGCTAGAGTGTTTTAACCTGCCTTTCCACTGCCGCCCCCCCCCCCCCCCCCCCGTAAGCCCGTTGAGCGTCACACTATGCAAGAAAAGACATACTGAGAAGGAGAGGTTATTAAAACACATTTCAAAAATAGCTGAAAATAAAACATATTTGGATTTTAATGGCCAGATTTGTAGAACCTGATGCCTCTTCAGGCTATGGTGGAAGAACACAGCTGTCCTGTTCACCCACCAGTGTGGCAGGTACAGCTGCCTTGTGGTACCACCAGACTCTAGCCGTAGAGATGTCCTCTCCTGGGTCCCACAGAGCTGCACCAGGGCCAAGCTGTGATCACAGTAGAGGTGCTACAGCTTTACAGGGCCAATGCTGCAAGCTGAAGTGCTCAATGGTAAAAGTATCAGACTAGATTTCTCCACAATATCATCCTCACATAATCCTGGCTGCCTTGTTTTGGGGAGGGACAGCATAGTGTAGGGGCTGCGTAGGCTGTGGAGCAGGAAGACTACAGCTGCAGGGTGAAACAGCCTCACTGCCCTCATCCATCTGGAGTTCACATTTCTCCTGAAACACACTGAGAACAGCCCTTGTTCCCTGTGGTCCTCACATCTTCCAGTCGAGAATTTGAAGAGCACTCCTCCACCTCTCCAGCAGGATGGATACCATGAGACTGACCTCACTTGAAGCCACTTCATCCCTTGCCAAAGCTGCTGCTGCTCGTGGGGTCACCTCAGCAGGTTGACACCTTCTCTTGAACTTCCGTGCTCCTGGATGACTTTTCTTGGAAGGATTTGAGCCTGTTGGCTGAGACAGGTGCATGACTGAATTGAACAGGCTGCTCTAACTCACACCAGAGATGTCCTCCTCCTTGGTTTGCAAAGGACACTGAGGGCTGGCTTACCAGCCCCCAGCTCCCACCTCTCTGCTTCCTCTGCAAGGGAGGAGAATCCATGCAAAGGGGAACGTGGCACCATTTTCGTCTCGCAAGAGACACCCAGCCTAGTCCAGCACAGTAAACTACAATTATTTTGTGGGTCAGGAGCCCACAGCCCTGTTATGTGCCACACAAAGATCCTTTAGAGTTAGCATAACTGAAAATGGGGGTGGATAACTTCGAAAAGTCACAAACTGTAGCATAGCACAGAACAGTGTGGACAATAACGAGGTGTTTTTGCATACTCATGTTTTTCCTGAAGATGGTAAGAGCTCTTCGAAGTGGATGCCAGGATGTGGTGCCCACTTGGCTCATGGCACAGCAGGGAAAGTTTTGTCTTTAAAAAGATGGTCAGACAGTCTCTGAGGATCACTTTGTTTTCTTTCCCAGACAGAGGTGCTGAGACCGGAGACTCAGTTAAATTAAACAAATCTTGAAAAACTTCCTCAGACTTGGTAAACCAAGCAGGTTTATCAATCAGTTACTCACCGATTCTGATGAAGGAGCTATGAGCTCAATTGAAATACAAACAGCAAGTCTAATTCTCTAGCTTGAGGCATGTTGTGGGGGTGGTTTGGACTGTGCAGTGCTCTGAGTCAGGCATCAGATGTCCCCAATGAGCAGATAAGCCAGCTTCTGCATGTGAGCTGGTGTCACCACAGTGCCTTGGGCCACATGGTGCCATGGAGGTGCTGGTTGTGGTGTCTTTCATAGAGCTTTTCCATGGGGGAAAAAACAGTCTGCTAAATTAGAACGAGTGCATGCTTAGCCTGCGTGAACCATTTGCGTTTAACCTCAGAGACATGATCCAAACCCAACAGAGGTGATAGAAGTTTCCCAGGGATTTGTGTGGGTGGTAGAGCTGGCTCCTTTTAACTGCAGGCTGGGACAAATGTTGGCTGAAGAAACCCTGATGGTGAAAGCTGGGCACTGCTGCCTCTCCAGGCTTTGCAAGGGTCTTTTTGTTGTAGCTGTCTTCTGTAGCTGTAGAGTCCTTGCAGGCTGTCTTGGATGATGAGTTTTGTTCATCTGAGCAATCTTGACACCTCTGTCAGCAGTTTTTGTGAGATGGGCCTAGTGGCTTCTGTGCTTGCTGCCTCTGTCACAGAGGCTTTGATGTAAATTGAACAAAAAGGATGAAAATCCTGCTCCAAAGAGCTCTGAAGTGTGCAGTCCTGTCTCTTCCTTCAAGTACTGGTGGGCCACGTCCACTGCCTTCATCTGCCCAGGCTCCTGGGGGTCCTGGAGCCATAATCCCTTCCTGGCTGAGAGTGTAGGGTGAGTGCTGGTAGACTGACAGGGGTGTGAGGAAGGGATTTATCCACCCAGATGCCTTTCTTCCTGTGTTTTGCTGCAGTCATGGTCTCCCATGGTGACTTAGGTTTAAACACGTGGTGTTGAAAGTTACAGGAAATCTGTCTCCCATCCAGGCAGTCAGCTGTACAGTGTTTCTCTTAAATGTCCTTATAACGTCTTCCATTACAGAGATCAAGCCTAAGTTACTATCTGTAAGTCAAATTCATTCCCAAAGAATTAGTCGGTGCTGATATTTTGGTCATCAACAGCCTTTTAATTGGAAGTCCTAGCAGAATTACAGCTCAGTTCCCTGGTATCTTGATGACTGTGCTGTGTCCTGGCGAGCTCCCCCCCCCGCCCCGAGCCACTCTTGCAGTGGGCTCGGCTCAGCTCAGCGGGCTGCTGGCTCTCCAAGAACTGGAGCTGCGTGCTCAGCCACCACACTGATCCAGGCGCTTGCATTTGGCAGAGGCACAGCCTGTTTCTAAAATTGTCTCTGAGATAGTTCTGCATGGGTTTGTGTCTCCCAGACAGACGATCCGGGTGGTATTTTATATAGTGTCATTGTTTGTTTAACTAATGAAGCAGGAAAAATAAAGAGCTTGGATCCTTGGCTCTATGAAGCAGCTGTCAACAAGCAGCCCTGAGAGAGCAGAGGAGCAGGGACCTAGCAGCCAGGGCACTGAACTGGGGCTCCAAGGGATGGTTTTGATACTGACTCAGTGTAGTCGTGGATGAAATGCAGAAAAGGATGCTGCAGCCCAAAAAGAGAAGGGAGGTGCTGGGAGCTGCATGCCTTTGCTGGTTCTGTCTCAGGGAGCAACTGCTGCAGTGGCGCACGGTGGAGGCCAGCTTTTGTCCGCTGCTGCCTGCTTGGAGTGAACATGACCCACTTCTGCAAATGTTTCCAGAGCCTTCCTTTTGGAAGAACTTGTCCACACAAGGGTGGTTTCCTTCCCTCATGGCTTGTGCCTTACCACGTAGTGTGGGGCAGTTCCTTTAGTTGTTTTTATCTGTGCTGAGGAGGCTAGTGAGAAGCTCCTGCCTGGAGGAGCTCTGCTGGAAAGCAGAAAGCACAAGGAAAACAATAAAATGTCTTCCTGCATCGCGCTTTAGTTTGCCATTTTGATTTCAGATGCAAGCTGCCATCATTTCCACATGGAGAAGCCACATGAAAAGCACCACTAAACAGTTCTCTGAGTTTCTCAACAAGAAACACAGCAGCTAAATGTATTTAATCTGTGGGTATTGTTCATCTTGGCTTTAATTTCCTGTTCTCAAAAGGTTTAGGAATTTAAACCCATGAATCATTACTGAAGCTGTTAATGCTTGGAGCCTTTTTCAGAAATGGAGATAAAGGAGCTGATATTAATACCAGCTTAGCATGAGTTCAGCCAGAACAACTCTGTGAGAAGTTAACTGCCATCCCAGAGATATTACTTGGTTCTAACCACGATGAAAGCCTCTAAGAAGCAGGTATGTGGATGAGATCATTATCCCCCAGGTAAGCAGAATGCATCCTTTTAAAATAAAAAAAAAAAGTCTCTCTGGCAGGTTAGAGGCTGCATCATCCCCATCTTGAGACCTCTAGAGCACTGTACTGTTCCACTGTTTCTAAAATTGCCACATGTATTCAAGCAGTGACTTTTTCAGAGTATAGTCTTAAGATTTCTCTGGGGCTGGAGGTCATGCACTTACACTGAATAAAAGATTGCAAGAAAATTTTTCTCAGTTCCATCTAGCTGGGCTTTCAGGTTCCTGCTTTTATACTTGCAAGATGTAAGCATCCTCCCTAAGTCCTGACCTTAACAGGCTCCCAGATAGCTCAGAAGAAAGGTCTGGCCATGAGATGCTTCAATGGAGGATGTGGCTTCCATTTCTCTGGAGACCGGACAGGATTTAGGGTAAATCAAGTTATTAATCATATTGCAAGAGCCTGGTTTGGCTGCAAGACCACGTCAGGCTTCGACTCCTCTGGGATTGAACTCTGAAGGTCAAGAGAGAAAGTCCAGTAGAGCTTATAGAAAGGTCCTAACTAATGATTGTAGTCAGGAATTAAATGAAAACTGTGTGGGCACTGGGTTCTATTTTCCTGTTGACTTGGTTTTAGTTCTGGAAAGTCATAGAAATAGAGAATTATTGAGATGGGAAGTGACTTCTGGAGGTCTTCTAGTCCAATCCCCTACTCGCAGCAGGGCCAGCTGCCTAGTTGGTAATGTTGGTGGATGTGACTGTGTGGAAGAAGCTGCCTCCTTCTTTCTTGTTTGATTTTTTTAACTTCAGGTAGCACAGGAGCAGTGAAACTACAAGGCAGCTGCAGGAAAACATTTGGAAGGAACAAACTCAATTCTCCTTAGCAGACTTGCTCTAATGATTTCTTTTTTCAGGATGGAAGAGAGGTGGCCTGGTTTCTGGTGTCTCCCTCAGGAAAGGGAAGGCCCTGATCTAGAGGAGGTGGTCCTGCTTTGTCTTGCTCCCTGTGCTGGTGGTGTGCTGGAGAGCTGCTGCTAATTGAGATGACGGATTGGTTTCTGTGTGTGTTCATGCTGTGACTGAGACTCCTTGCTGTCAAACAAATATATGGTGGAAGGAAGGGTGGGGAGTGGGGGCATGAAGCACAGCAGTGTGCTGTGGCAGTTCAGGAATGTGCTGGCTTGCAAAGGTGCTGGATGTCCAGTGATGCTGCACCAAGTCACTCTGTCCCAACACTGCTAGAGCTGCAGTAGTTTTGTGCCAAGCGTCACCTGTTTGGGAAGAACTGTGCTATTTGTTTATATACATGAAAATGTAGCTGAACCCTAATGAGAAATGGAGACATTCCTACAAATACAGCTGTAATTAACATTTCTCTCCTCTAAAACTAGTTTTAAAATGTGTTAGTCCTACAAAGCAAGATGCTAAAAAATGCACGCCCCAAGAGCCTGCAGCTGCTAGTACCAAAAATGGTGGCTGAGTCTGAATACCTGATGGTATTCATTGTGATTGCTGCTGGTGTCCTTCCACTAAAGCACCTGTGAGCCCATTTTGGGCAGTTTGGATTCACTCTGAAGTGGCACAGCAGAGCCCTGTGGCATGCTTCTTCCAAAGAGCTGCTTATAAGGACAAGGCCTCTGTCCCCTTCTCTCCTCTGCTCTCCATCACCAATTAGCTCGAGTCTCTGAGGCTGCAGCCCGTGACCACGTCTCTTCCTTTCACAGAGTGCTCTGGAGCCACTCCTGCTCCTGGAACAATCACACTTGGAGCCAGAAAGCATCAGGCTCTGTCTGAGCCTCTGGGGCTGTCTCTCCATCTGTTTGTTTAATGACACGCAGCAGCCTCATCTCTGACTTTGCACCCTCAGGACAAAAATCCACTCTGATGTTCAGGCTAGCCAGCTGTTCTTCCAAGACAAGGCTGCGGCTGGTACACTGTAGGTCGGAGACCGTTTAAAATTCTTTTTCTGAATTGCTTTATGGCTCAAAATGTTGCTCTCGGATCTGCAGGATACACAGAAAGCTTGCACAAGTTTGCTTGCTTGTTTTCCACTGAAGGGATGGGTGAGCCTAAAAATCCAGATATGCTTACCTGATTGGTGAGGAGAACACCAGCTTGAAGACTGGGAGCTGAGGACTTTTATCTAGCACCGATGTGCAGCCTTGACCAAGCATCTTTGCACTCCTTTTCTCCCCGTGACTGCTGGCATAGCATGAACTGTTCAGATGCTTTGAGGTAGGACAGAGAAAGGAATGTTTGCGGAGTTGTTGCTGTTCTGAAAAACTGACTGTAGATTTGTGTTGCTGGGGGTGACAGTAGCAGTGATTTTTTAGAAGCTTATTGCACAGTTTTGTGAATCAGTGAGGGGTAAAGACTTGCTGTCACTTACAAACCAGAACCACCAGGATCAGCAAGTATCTATGGTAAAATGCACCTTCCAAGGTAGTGTGGAGCTGCCCTGTATCCTGTGAACACTGTGTGGTTAATAGAGGAAAAATTAAAAAACCACCAACAACCAAACAGAAAAAAAACAAAACACCCCCCCCCCCCCAGTACAACTGAAAGAGAAGAGTAGCTTGAGATATACTGCCTTGTAGTCTGTGCTTAGATGTATCCATGCCTGGGACAGAGAGGGAAGCAGGCAGTAGTGCCAAGTGGTGTCTGAAGGAAGGTGGGCCCCGAAATCACTGAGTGAGAGTAGCAAAACTTCAGAGAAGAGAGAACTCGGTAAAGCGCTGGCTTTAAAATCCTCCTTTGCTCTAACTGCTTGGTTCCTGTGGCCTTTTGTGTGAGAAAGTGGCATGGCTCCTCTCTATTCAGGAGCTCGGGTGTCAGAAGGGAAGAGTCGCAGGGACTGGATCCTCTTGGGGCTGCCCAGGTGGTACTAGCCCGAGTGGAAGACCCCTCAGCTCCCCCAGGGGTATGGTTTGGGTTTAGTGCCCCATGCAATAAGGGGAAATGTACTTCTGAGGTGGAATGAGGAAAATATTTGGCTTTCCTATAATCCATTACTAGCTCTTTCCTTTTGTTTTGGAGGTGAAGATCATGTGTGGTAATTCCAGTTGGCTGCACCTCACATCACGTTTCATAAGTAGAGTGAAGATGTTACCCAAATAGTCTGGTTCTGTGTGTGAGCCCTTGTACAAAATGGGGTCCTGTTCTGCCATGTGCGTCCAGGCCCAAGGCACTGTCAGCAAGATTTCTGAAGCAGGTGATAGGACCCCAAGGCTTTTTGCAAGTTCCAGGGGGTATTGGCTCACCATGGGCCCAGAAGAAGATGCTTCGGGGCCTTACAGAATGAGCACAGGGCTGGGAATGGCAGGGGGAGCTGCTGTACCTGCCATGCCATTGAGAAATTCAGACCAGCCAAATATCCACATCTGAACATCTGCAGTTTCTGGCAAAGGTAATGCCAGGCCGGATGAAATGCAAGCCCTGAATTACACAGACAGATGGAGCGGGGTAAGAGGGAGGCGTGGGTCAGAGGAAAGCAGCAGCTGATGCGTGCAGGCATCCTTCTCCAGGGTGAAGGAGCAGGAGCAATTTCCTTTTCGGAGCCAGCCGTTACCCAGCATGGTGCTGAGCACAGTGGGTACCGTTCATGCAAAGTCACCAACAGTGCATTAACAAAAGCCCTGATGAAGAATAGAGCAGGCTTATCATTCACTGAGGAGCCGCAGCTATGCCAAAAGAGCCATGTATGAAAAACAGAGATGGGAGCACGTGTCTGCATGCACCCACCCATGGAACTGAGGGACGTGTGCCCAGGGCAGCTGGCCTGCTTGGCGCGGGTATCTTGAGAGGCTTCAGTACAAAAGGTTCTCTTGATTTGCTTGAGCCTGTGTTCAGTCAAGGAACTTGATTTCAGTGAAGCAAGATCAAGCCCTCCTTAAACCAGAAGTTATTTTCAGAGTGATTTTTGAATGCTCAAGTTGATTCTGTTGAGTGGGAGCTGGTTTGTTGATTTCATTTTTTTTTTTTTTAATGAAAGTGGATACATAACATAAGCTTGAACATCTTAAGATGCTTTCACTTAGGGCATCCATAATTGATGAAAGTCAAGGCTATTGAAATCTTTCCCCACTGGACCTTTGTGAAGGGACCTTAGAGCTCTGGAGAAAGCAGGATGGAAAGTGGGAGCACTTCCACTTCCATAGCACAGCAGCTTACGGAGTTTATCCACCAGCATACTGTGCAATCAGCCATTCAAATTCCTCCATTTGCATCCTAGTAATAGCAGAACAAGGCACTTTTCTCCATTATAAAAAAAATCTCCTTCTGCTCCACCTTATTCAGAGGTGTTCAGGAAATCTGGCTTTTCCCCCTTCTCTCCCCTGCTCCCTGAAAGCGCTTTTCTTTCTCCAAAAGCAGCATGTTGCACCTTTCTCTTGCCCAGGCAGATGGATTTGGATGACTGCATATACTCAGGGTTATTGCTGCTACCTGCTATTTTAGCAGGAAAATCCCCCGCATACAGAAAAGAACAAAGCCCAAGGATTCCCAAGGTCTCTATTGATGCAGAAGGCACCGAGCAGAGCATGAAAGAGATAACAGAAGCGCAGCAAGATCCTCCTCCATCCCTCCCCCTTACTTGCCCTCTGATTCAAGGAGCAGAGACTGGTTTGTGAATGAGGAGCCGAAACTCGTTCAGACGGAACAAATAACCGATAAAGGCACACAATAGCGGCTGCTCGCAAGCTGAAGTCAGCAACGAAAAGGTAGCGGTTCTCAAGAGGGGGCTTATTTCCTGATGAGTCATTGGTGCATGACAGATGGAAGGAACTAATAAAATATTACAGACTTGCAGAGCTTTGATCTTCCGGCTTTTTCTTTTTCCCCTTCTTCCCAAGGGTGCAGGCTGTGTTGTTCAAATGAATAGGGTGGAAAGCTCGTTTGGAAAAGGCTCCCCCGGCAGCCATGGCTTGTGGAGGGAAGGTCAGGAGCCCTGATTCAGCACCATGTTTTGGTGCGTGCTGGATTTTAGCCCCAGCATGGTTTTGTAGCCTTTGGAGCACCTGTTCCCCTTATCATTCTGTTGATGCTGGTACGTCTTTCAGCCTGCTTGCAGGTCTGCTGGAGAAGGGGTAGGACAAGAACAGCCATTTTGCAGCTTTGCACTTACTTTGCAGGTTCTGGACTATGTGCAAGAAAGAGCGAAATGCATTTCTGGGTCAAATGCGCACATCTAATTTCTGTTCCAACTGCTGCAGCTCACAAGGACCCAGCAACCATGAGCTGGGACCCTTGGCAGGCACCAGGTCTTAATTTACTTTTCTTAATGTGACTAGTCTTTAGGGTGAACAGGTGTAAGTTTTGTCTCTGGGGCTGTGATGCAGAGAAATTTCTGTTCTTTATGGAGAAGTCAGTATAGTAAGAGCCCCAGCCCTGGGGCTTGAATGCAAAGAGCACGAGTATCGGCTGTGTGCAGTTGCCTCTGTGGACAGAGAGTGCTTTCCTTGATTTCAGGTTGTGTCTCTATTGTTGTCTGTCAGTCTGGCTGTCACTGCGCAAACGGAGGAGGGTTAGCAATTCCCATAGGAATTGCTGCACAGGGTTGAACTGTGATTATTTTATTTTTCTCTCCCCTTAACAAGCGGTATTTGTTATTCAAGTCATCTGGTCTGGCTCTGTTCAGAATTTTTTCTTTCTTGAGCTCCTGCCTCGGTTCTGCCATGCTTACATGCCTCTTCTAAGCCGATGTCCCCTGTTCCACCTCACCATGGCAGTTCTGTCATGGCCACCACTCCATGCCACACAGGCGTGCATCTCTCAGCCACTGATGAATCTCCAAGGCTTTGCAGCACCAGCTTTTGCCTTGGCCCCTCCTGCCAGCCCAGGTAGAAACCTGCCTCCACAGTGTATCCATGATTCCCTGTTGTTCACTCCTTGCTGTTTTGCTATAACCACCTCTGTTCATGAAATGATGGAGTTGGGATGCCTTGTCTGCTTGTGGGGTGTGTGGGGTTTGGCTCTGCAGGTTTCTCCCTTCCCTGTACTGCTGGTCAGCTTCCTTGTGCTGCCCTTGCTGCATTTACTCAGGCAATGCTCCTACTCTTACTCCCTTTGCTGTCCTCATCATCTTCTACCCTGTTTGCCTGTGTTATTGCAATAATACCATGAGACCCTTGCACCATCAGCCCCAGGGGTTTCCTCTCTGAGGAAAGTTTGAATCAGCATTGTTGCCGCTTGCACAGGGAGGTAGGGAGGTGTTGGTGTAGCTCTGCATTTTAATTTCTGGTGGGGAGGTGAGGGGTCTGCCATTTGAGGGGGGCAAGGAACCCACACCATTGTGTTCAGCTGCTGTTATATTTTCTTTAGTGCAGTGTAGGGTTATCAAGGCGCATCTTCCTAGCACAAGGTAACCCGAACAGAGGGTTACCTCTCTGTTAAAGAAACACATAATGCTTCCAGTTTGCAGTGTTTCGGGTTGGGGTTTTTTTTTCCCCTAAATTGAAATATATGTGGCTTCTCACTGGGAAGTGTTGATCCAGAGCTATGTACAGAAAGAACCTGAGCCTGTTAGCAGAGGCAGGAAATGTAAGGAAATCGTACAAGTGTTGTGGCTTTTGTTCAAAGATTGTCACAGAACTTTGCAGAAATGCAAGGCTAGAAACAGGTAAGGGCAAAGGATTTGTTTAATTTTATGGTATAACATTGCAACTCAGGACCTCCGTGGGGCCTTTTTGTTCAAGATACTGTGTTTCACTTTTTGTTTGTGAATTTATTACATTCCTTAGCTGGTCCCATGGGCACTTAATCTCCAATAGCTGGGGGGCTTCGGATTAGAGCGCAACAGCAAAGCTGCAGATGTGCAGCTATGTAGTAATCTTCAGCTGTGTTACAGATCTTGCTTGCCTGGCTTCATTTTAGCAGAAAGCCCGTGGTTCCTGCTTGTTTTTCATGTGAGTGGCTTTCTAACCAGTTATACCCTTTGCCAAGCAGGAGGGAGGGAAGGAAAGGGTGGACTGCCCCTAGGTGGGTGCAGAAGTAATGTTCCTGGTCAGGAAGAGCAGACCCCAATGGAAGCAGGTGCTGGGCAGGGAGATGCCTGTGAGAGTCAAGACTAGTTTGTCTTTTTGGTTTGTGTTGCTTAACACTGAAAAAAATGAAAAATTATGAGTTAGTGGTTCTTCTGTCCTTTAAATTTAAAGAACAAACTAGGCAGAGAGGCCTGTACAGATTGAACACTTAAAATAATATCTTGGGTTTTTTCAAGCTTGGTTTGCCAAAAAACTCTTAGTAAGACTTTTTGCACTGATCTTGGACAGGAAAACATTGCAAAATACCACATTCTCCTTGGATGATAACATTGTTTCCTGCCCCACTCTAATACCAGCCATGCCGTCCTTTTGCCTCAATTCCTGGGATTACTTTACTCAAATGTTTGCTTTCTCCACTGGGCTGGACTCTGACACTTCCTACTGGTTTTGGGGGATTGGCTGAAACTGCTCCAAGCCTAGAGGCAGCGCAGCCCAAATGCTTGCTTGCTTGTCTGGAGCTAATCTGTGTTCCCAGCTGATATCCTGACAAGCTCCCACCCCTTCACCTCCAGAGAGCCAGCTGGCGTATATAAATCCAACCAACTGGAATTATAATCGCCACATGGAAGTGACGAGATAAGTGCCAAAGCTGCATCTTTCGGTTATCCCCTGAGAGCATCACTGAGCTCTGGAGTTCAACTCATCACAGATAACATGGTCCCTTCTGCAGACAGATGGGCTTTGATTTTCATAAATTGGCTTTAATTCCCATAGACTGTCCAGAACACCCTGGTCTGAGAGTGGTAGCTCTGGTTGTGTTTGGAGCAGATGTACCTGCCTGGAGACCTGTTAGCTGTTTGCCTCATCTCTCAAACAGATACCTGATTTCTTGCCTTTATTTCCACCACAATGTTTCTTTTAGACCTACAAGATCCAAAATCCACTAGGTGAGTTGCAATGTGCTCTATGAGGAGGGTATTTTTTGCATGAAAACAAAGCCCGTGGCAGATGGAAGGGTGGTGAACCTTCCTGAGCATGCTGTGGTGACCCTGCTGTCCCTGGTGGCCAGCTGGCCATTTTCACCAGGTGGTCATGTGGAGCCTTAGCCTGGCTTTCCCAGTCCCAGTTGCTCTGACAGTCTTGTTGGTGGCTTCAGGCTTAAGTATTGGGCTGCAAAAGGCAAGAAGCCAAAGGACAAGCATTGCTGGGCGTTCCGCTGTGTCTTCACAGCGGGGGGGTGGGGTGGGGGTGGGGAGCAGGTAGCTTGTCCCTCACCCCTCCCAGGCCTGCGGCAGGCAGGCTGTGGGCAGTAACCCAGCATCTCCTCCCAGCAAAGCAGGCAATGGCAAGAAACTGGTCAGACCTAAGCCACTGGCAAGAGGAAGAACTGCTCCTGTGTCCCTGCAGGCGAGGGCTGGGAGAGTTTTCTCCTCACAGGTTTCTGTCATATGGTGCACATCAGCTTGATATGCTGTTTACTGGCTCGTCCGCTCCAGAAATGTTACACAGAGGGGAAAGCTCTTGGCCACTGCGAGGTTGGATTTTCCAGACTGTTCCCACCGGGGTTTTACTGCTTGCAACCTTTAGCGTGTTTTTTTGGTTTGGTTTGGTTTTTTTGCTTAAATCCAGGCCTATGCAACATTAATTAGCTGACAGTGGACATAAGCTTGCTTGATGCGTGACAGTTTTGATGGGGAAGTATAAGCAATGGAAGTGGTGAGTAGAGGTGCTCAGGAATAGTGGGTTTGGTCTGTGGAAAATTTCAGGAGTCTCTCTCTCCTCCTCCTCCACCCCCCACCCCCTCCCACCCCCAAACCTGGATACATACTCAGAATTTCCCAAAAGCCCCTCCACCCAACAACAACAGAAGAAGAACTGCAGATCCCACGCCCCCCCATCTTCACTTCAAATAAAAGCCTTAACTCTATTTATACCCTTTATTTAAACAAAGATTTTTATAAATACCCCAAAGTATTCCTGGTGACTCATGACTTCAAAAATGTCAAAATAGGCATTTCGAAACCTTTTCTTTCCATTCAATGTTTAACAAAAGTATTTCAGTGCATTTGTTGAAGTATGTTTTGTTTAAAATGGGAGATTCCTTTGCGTATCTGTCTCTGGCACAACCACAGCAGGTTCTGGGGCCAGTTCAGCACGGGGGCTCCCAGCGACCTGCATGGCCCGGCTGGCTGGCAGCCCTGACCTGGATACAGGTAGACCAGGTTCCTGTGTCGACACAGAGATGGTTTTTCTCCTGCTTCATAAATCAGTGGACACAACGGGGTACAAAGCTAAGCAGAAAGAGCTTAGCAGCCAATGTAACTGTACAGGATTATATGTGCAGCTGCAGCGCTTGTGTTACCCTGCAAGGCCACCCAAGAACAGATGGAGAAGGGGACTGAAAGCTGTCTATAGCCTAGACCTTGGTCAGAGCTCAGGAATAACTGAGTGAACTGAGAAAAAGTCCAGAGCTGCACTGGCCTTCTCCTGTTCTCCTTCTGGCACAACTGAGCCAGTATAGGGGATGTCACTTGCACCTGCTGGAGTGTGGCAGATGGTGCTTTCCAGGGACTTTGCTGCTGCCCAGTTGGGCTTAGCACTAAAATCCCATCTTGGAGTGTCAAGAGTAAAGAGTAAGCAGATTCTTACCTGCCTATAAGCAGATTCTTACCTGCCTACAGCACCAGTGTCCTGCTAGCTGGACTAGCAAGGCACTTCCCACCCAGCCTGGCTTTCTGCATAATCCCTGTCTTTAACTTGGTCTGAAGGTGATCAGTGCAGAAAGGATTAGAGACATTTCTGTAGCTACTCCAAAAGAACAGCAGATGTTCCCAGCAGTGGGAATCTCGTCTGCCCTGCGTGGGAGCAGTGTTTGGTACAACCTCAGCCCTGTGTTGGTTGTATCTCCTGCCTGTAATTTACACAAGGAAATGGAGACAACGGCAGGCTTCTGAGAAATGCAAGTAGATTTGGGTCTAAAATGAGAAATACTAGAGAGGTGGCTAGTGTAAGCGGGCACTCACCCTGGGCTGTGCAGCATAGCCATATTTGCCACCTTTAATTTTAAGGTGCCCAACCCAAGCTCACTGTGGCTTATCCAAATCCCTGCTGGGAAGAGAGGCTGGGCCTCTTGCTGTATTGTAAGTAGGGAACCAAACTGAAACAGCTTGGTGCTGTGTCCTGTTCCTGGGACCTGGTGGCTATGGTCTGGCCGGAGCATGGGGAGCGGGCCCAGGAGGGACAGAGTGCCCCAGAAGTGTTCACCTCTCCCATTATGATTGAAAATAAAGTTGTCTTATTCAGTCATGTAAGGGTAAACCCAGGGACTGTCCCCAGGGTTGCTTTTACCTCTCATACAATCTTTCCTGGTGTGTTTTTTCATTTGTGCTTCAGCCCACGTGCTTCCTTCTCGAGTCTGGGAGAAGCAGACACTCCTGAGGGCTAGGTGTCCCAGAGAACTACAGGTATGCCTCAGTCTCAAGCCTCTTCCAGCCTGGCTTCATTTGCTGAGCTCTTGCTCTGCTCGCAGCCTCTCAGCACGAGAGGTCTGCAGACCCCTGGCAGTCCCAACCATGGTGAAAAGCCAGCTTCTCTTGGTTTGCAGGTAGACCCCTTGCCACACATGCTGAGATCCATTTGCAGAGTACGTGGTGGATCACTGTGGCAAATGAGATATTCTGGAGATAGTTTTCCAGAAGGCGAGGTGGGACCTTTATTGTAAGGGACCCCAGGCCTGTGGGTTCCCATTCCTGAGGTGAAACGGAAGGTGCCATGTGACCAGTCCTTTGCCTACAGCCATGGGGAGGGTATTGCCTAGCAGATAGCTTCCCACACTGCTTTCTCATCCCCTTTTCTGCCAGTCTTTCCTTTCTTGCCTTGAACGAGCCTTCCACAGCAGAGGCTTTGGGGGTGGCCCCTCAAGAAGTGGGGAGGACAGTATTCTGATGTGAGTGGCTGGTTTTCCTTCAGAGCGAAGAGGCAGCTGCCCTCAGATACCAGGATGCCCAGGAGATGTGTGATAGCCAGCTGAAAAGGGAGAAGCTGATCCCATGGAGGATACTTTGCCCTTTGAGCTTGATGTATGTCTATATCCATTTTTTTCAGATATATAAAACGTTCTGTCAGGTGGAATAGTTATATAATTTTTTCCTATAGTTTCACATAACGAATAGGCTGTTTCTATAGGTAGTTGTTTCCTAAAATCTAAGGATACATGGGTGAAGATGCAGCATGCTGATGCTTATACCTGCATTTTCCAAAGCAGATAGCCAGAGCAGTTTCAGGGTGGTTGAACCACCATGGACCACAATAATTTTCAGAGCTACTGTGAAGTATCTGTAGAAAGCAATTTTCTACAATCAGCTACTGTATCCTGTATTTTTGGCTGAGTTCAGGAGCCTGTTATGTGGTGTTCGTCCCTCTCATCTTTTAATCACAGCCATCCAATGAAAAAGAGGAAAATTATGATTGTTTCAGAATAATTGACTGTGATTAAGTATCTGCTTCCTCTTGGGGGAAAGTAACTGTCTGGATCTGTGTGCGAAGTGCCAGGTCCCCATCTCCTCCTTAAAGAGTGTCCAGCTGAGGTGTGCGTTTGTATCAGCCCTCATGCTAGAATCTGGTCCATCCCCAAAGGGGATAAGAGCCCTGACAGTTTTCAGAGCCACTACCAGGAGATGCTGCTGCATCTATAAAAAAGCCCTCTGCTCTAAACCTCCCTGCGATGCAAGAAGAATGGTCTTTATTTGTCACAAGGAGCTGCAGTGAGAGTGGATTAGTTAATGTTTCGACAACGTTTGGAATTATTTATAGCATTAAACTAATTTTCATACCACTCAGTAAATAGCTGTTATTTCTTTATGGCAGGGTGCATACGTGCGCTGTTACGGTGGTGTAGCTAAAGGGGCTTTTGATAGTTTATTCCCATTAGAACTTGGGCATACGCATTTCATGGGTGCTTTCAAAAATTTCTCCAGTCAGATCGTTAGCAGCAGGAGGAGAGATAAGATTGATAATATGAAATACAGTTTCTCCCCCCATTTCTCAAAGAAACTTGGTAAGAGGGAGCAAAGTGAGGTTTCAGGAGGGAGTGGAAGTGCTGTACCATCTAGCCAGGGTGTGCATAGGTTCCAGCTCTGTTCACTGTCTTCTGCCCTATTTCAGTCACACTTTAGCAGCCAGAGTTGCAAGGGTGAATTTTAGATGCTACAGCTAAGCTGGTTTCTTATTCCTGACAGCAGCGAACTGTTACATCCTCTCCCTGCTTCCAGCTGTGTCTTCCCATCTCTTCCCTGGCGCAGGTCCTGGTGCTTGGCAGACCTTGTGCTAGGAAGATGCACCTTGATAACCTGTCAGAAGCAAGTCTGCTGTATTTGGGGAGTCGCTTGCTTCAGTGCAGGGTCTGCTGAGTGCCAGAGCTATGGCAAAGAGGATAAACGGGGGAGCATGCATAAGGGAACCAGCTCCTTTTGGCACCAGTGATCCATTAGATCGGTTCAATCTGTACATCTGTCATTTACATTAGGACTAAAGATTTTTGATCTTCATACACATTTTCACTTGAGGAGAAAGATAGCTTTAGGACAGCCGAAGCTGAAAAAGTGCAAAATGAAGAGTTGATTCATTTACTCCCAGCACCTTTGGGACCATTCTTTCAGAGAAAAAGCTTCTGGAAGGAAGCTTTGACCCTCACTCCAGGTGAGGTGGTAGAAATTCAGTTCCTTGCGGAGCTCATGATGAAAGTGAGCAACAAAGGAGATGTTTTGCTGAGATCAAAACTGAGGAGCTGAGACGTGGGAAAGAGAGAGAAGGTGGTGATGCATCTTTGTATGGTTCTAGGCAGTCCTGCTACAGAGCTGCCTGGGGCACTGCAGGGACACAGCCCCGTAGCTAAGTGTCTGCTGGCTTTAGCTCTGATAATCTGTTCTGTCAGTCTCACGTTTCTTTTGATTATGACAATTTGCCATTCCTGCTCATGCAGGGGGTGCTGGATGCTGGCAGAGCACTTGGTCTGGCTGCCGAACAGCTGGGAGCAGAGGGTAATCCCTGACATTGCTGGGAGGCTGGAAGAGTAGAAAAAGCCAAGGGAAGCTTGATGATGGGGTCAGAGCTGTTTACTTAACACAGCCCATTGGCATAACACTGTGAGTCCATAGTTCAGTAACAGATTCCCAAGACGATGAAAACTGAAAGCTCCAAGCATAACTATTAGGCACGAAAGGTGTTATTTCATAGTGTTATGATTGTTTATGTTTGCATACACATACGCACAGCTGGGAGAACTTTTAACTCTCCTGGACTGGGGCCCAGAGAGGCTTTACTTCTTCATCTGCAGGGCAAGCTCTGGCTCCCTTGGAGCACCCGGTCTTTGTCCTGCCATCTCTGTATCTCTGTCCTGCGGGCTCTTGCCCGTGTCCTTTTGGGAATAGGCTCTCTCACCCTGCACAGTAACTGTCATGGGTCACTTCAACAAGCCTGGGTTATTCTCTGCATGGGAACAGCTGCCACAAATCTAGTGCAGGTAGGAACCTGAATGAGAACAGATGAGCCTTGACAGAGAAATGAGATATTGCATGCCTAAGAGCTGGGAAAAGTCAGTATCTCTGCTACATCCTGTAGTTGTCTGTTCCTATGCCTGGCTGATGGAGAGCCGTCGTGTTACTTAGCTATGCAGAACGTGACAGAGACAGGGAGAAACTCAGGCCTGGCTGGCCTGAGACAGGGAGAAACTCCTCTGACACCCATCTGAACTCAAGGAATTTATCAATAATCTCCCACCTGCCTTGGAGAACAGATTAGGAGCATCTGCTGAAAACCCTAATTATCCCTTTTCCCTGCCAAATATTCTGTGGTTGTCAGCTCAACACAGGTTTGACATGGCAGACTTGGAGTCTGCATTTGCTGACCCTGCTATAAATGAGTAAATGCAAAGGACACAGTTACATTCTTGCTCCCTACAATAAACATCCCTATGACTCCAATTTTGCTTTAGCTACTGAGATTAAAGGCAGTGGATTAAGTGGAAGGGAGTGCAGGGGCTTTGAGGAAGACCTGTGGTTCTCCCTGATAGCCGAACAGGCTGGAGATGAACAGGCTGTGACTTGAGCTGGGGCCGTTTCACTTGGGTGTCTCTACACCAGAGGAAACCATCATCGTGGTCAGGTTTAAATAGCTTTTTGTTAGTTTTGATGGAAAGAAGGCAGGCAAGCTATGCTCTTGGGCTGGTCTCTTCTAAATTGAGCCAAGATGCTGTCTTGAGAACAGTGACCCTGAGACTGCTATTTTCTTCTGCCCAAGGAGAAAGAGGATTTCCGTTTCAGTAGTAAGACGTATGTCCTTGTTTCCTACATAGATCAAGTGCAAAACCCCGCAGCATCACAGTGCAGGGGCTGCCCTGCTTTTTTCTCAGGTATAAGCTTTTTTCCTAGTTGGTGTTTTGTGGTGTGTGGTGTGTTTTGTTTTGTGGGTTTTTTTTTTTCTTTTCTTTTTTTAATTTCCCTACCTTCTTTCCTCTAACTCCAAATGCTTGTAAAATATATTAAATATATTTCCTGGAATGGCACGTTTCTGAGCATGATTCCTTCATTTCTTGTGTACAGGATTTTCTTCCAGGCTTTGTGAAGTCCTCTTTGTTAGAACAAAATGCAGAAGAGCCAGATGGTTTGGCTGGAGTCCAGTTACCTAAGAAACGTAGCACCAGGACCCTATCAGAAGCTATTTCCTCTAAAGATCATGCTCAGCCTGCTTTGTTCTAATAACCGGCTTAGAGTCAACATTGAGCTGTCAATACCTATTTTTTTCTCCCATAATTAATCTACAAGGTTCAGCCTGGAATAAATATAAATGACTTCATGGTTTGTTCCCCCCACCCCCTTCATTCCTCAACATTTCTCCACATGACTCCTCCCTCAAAGGTGTGTTGAATCATGCTTTTTGTCCCAAGTAATACTGTAGTAGAAACTTTTCTGGTCTCTCGCTCTCCCTGGCCCAAAGCATCTGGGTTGTCTGTACACATGGGAGAGCTGGAGGAGCTTTAACACCTGCCTGGTCTCTAGTGGCTTGGGAGCTCCTGTAGCTTCTACAGTTTTTCTGCCCATTGGGAATCGATAGATGGGGGATGAGGTGTGTGCTGCGTAGGTGTTGGCCTGTGTATCTGCTGTGTGCTGAAGAGCAGAAATTTCTTATCTACATGATGTTTGCAACATGAAGCTGGGCAGCATGCTGTACGTTTATTTCCCAGGAAAAACTAAAACTCATACAGCTGCTGGGTCACTGCTGTGGAGGGATGTGGGTATATTCAGTCATTCAGTGCACGTGAAATGGGTTGGGAGGACCTCTCAGAGGCCATCCTGCTCTGAAAGGTGGCACTGGCCACTTTACTGCAAGAAGCAGGTTCATCTGCTGAAAAGAGCTTTCATTTGTTTCTTTTTTTCCCTAGCATGTTTGAGATAATGTTACGTTTTCAATCTTGATTCAGACTTGAAACAAAATTGAGGTTTTCTTCAGCAGAAAATCTAAGGGAACATTTGAGTTCATGCAGTGGAGACATTCTTGCTTCGGATCAAATGCTTGTCATGTTCTTTGTCTTTCAGATTGAAGTAATCCATATTTTGAACCAGATTTTTTTATTTGGTTGTTTAGACCATGTTCACTTAAAATCAAATATAAAGTGGGGAAAAGAATAAAGTAATGTTGTGACATCCAGCCCCATCTCAGAGGGGAATGGCAGAGGGACAAAGAAACACACAGGATCATGATCCCATGTGACAGGCAAAAATTCATGCCACAGCCAGTACCTGTCTGGGTCCTTCTGACATGGAGGATATGATTTAGCAACTGCTTAGTATCATGCTCCAGGCTGAGTGCTCGGGTGTATTGACTTTTTTGGTAGTGAGATAAGAGCTGATTTTTCTTTCTGAACAAGGCTCTGATTGTCAGTTGTATAGCTGGGTAGAAATCTGGCCCTGTTGACTTCTACAGTGTGACCTGGTCATTGGCAGAGCCTTAGGTCTAAGGCATCTTTCTCCCTTCGGAGTTTGTATGTCACCAATTTTTTTTTTGTATGTCTATGATTAGTCTTGCACAATCGCTTCACTAAAGTAGTGTATCAAAATAATTGAGTGAAATTGGACGCTTCCTTTGCAGATGTAAAATTTATTGTCCGCTCGTGCCTTTGTGCTGAAGTTAGGATCTTGGGTTTTAAAAACCCTCCTTCTCCTGGCTATGTGGGAGTTTCCCCTAAAGATGTGGAATGTTTACTGCATACCAACAGCAAGACATTATGCAGACACGAGGCTCACAACACCTACAATTTCTAAACCGCATGTGGTCTGTGTGGATTTCCTTGTGCTGAATTCACATGGAAACACAAACACATGTGGCATTTTTGTTGCTTTTCTAGGAAATCACTGAGCACAGCCCTGCAAAATAATACTTCCTACTGTTAGATCCACGGCGTGTGGGGGAAGGTACTGCTTTTGTGTCCTGTGCTGTTGGAGCTGCATGCCAAGGCTCATGAGTCATTCACCCCGAGTGTCTGGCTTTCCAGGAAGGCAAATCTCAATTTTAGAACCTATCAGGGACTGAAGAGCGCTGTGGGGAAATAATAAAGGAAAGGTCATCGAATGTTATCAGAACTGGAGTTTTCCAATGGGGATCATGCCAGGAAGTGCATGATTAGAAATAGGAGAAACTGTGTTGTGTCAAGACAGCTGGAGTAAAGCCAGCAGGATATGAAGTGGCTTCAGCCTGCTGTAAAGAAGGGTGAAGTGAGCTGGCAAGGTGTAAGAAGAGCAGAGGTTGGAGAAAAAATGCAAGAAATTAATAGCTGTCTTCTTGCTATGTGTGCTCGATAGCACTGTACAGCTATCAGCTGTTCAGTCATCGCTTGGGTGATGTGAAGGAAAGGGGCATCTCTCTTGACTCAGTTGCTGCCAGGTGAATATCAGCCTGTGTTGATGTTTCTCAGAGCTTTCTGACCTGCCGTCAGGATCTCTCAGGTTGGCACCCAGTGAGGTGGTGCTGCATGGTCCTTGAAGAAGTATGCAAGTGAAGGACAGGAGTGGCAAGACAGATCGTTGCTGCAGGAAGGCGTTCCCTCTGCACGGGTACCATCAGCCTTCTGCCTTTCTGATGAGGGAGATGTCTTCTCTTTCCCACTTAGGATCAATATGGCTGAAAAAAAATATCAGTTCTCAGGGAATGCAAAAGTCCCTTGATTTCCTTGGCGCATATAGCAAGAACAAGGACACTTCACCTCAGTGCCCTACTCAAATTGTGATATAGCCTCGGTTGTTTTGTTTGATTACTTGCATAATTCTTTCTTTGGATATATTGAGCAAAATACATGTGCACTACCAGCAGCTGCAGGACTCCGCCCCAGGAATGGCTCCATTTCAGTGGTGAAATCACACTGGAATGTGCTTCTCATCTGAACGTTAACCCCACTTAACCTGGAGGGGGGATGGACAGACAAAAACAAAAACACCACCACCAAAACCACTCCAAGTTTGTCCGGTTTGAGAACAATTTACTAGCCTGTAACAGAGGGACTTAAGTGTTCTGTTTATGTCCCTGCTGACCCACCTCAACTGTTTAGCAGAGAGCTAGAAGGCTTAGCCGTATTACATTCATGTTGGTTTGGGAGACAAGACGTGAGTGGGAGAGAGACACGCAATTTATTTCCCTTTTCAAAAAATCCACTTCTGCAAAGCTATGTATACTTTGTGTGATTGACCTCTTGGTCATGTGAGCAGTCTAGTGTCTTTCATGGCCTTCGCTATGGCCTTTGCAACTTCAGCAGAGTTCTTCTAGTTGGGTCTCCTTTCCCTTGGCGCGCCTTCAGCCTCCTTTGCTTAATGTTCACTTTTAGCCCTGGTATCGTGCCTCATATAACTGGCCTCTATCACTGCATGCACAGAGCGCTTTCTTCATAAGAAACCTAGAAAGCCTGGCTCATCCTCAGATGTCTTCCTACTTAAAACCAGGAGTAATGCTCTGCAGAGTTGGTACCTAGAGCACAGCTGCAAGCGTCGCCCTTAATGATTTCAATATGTTAATGACTTGTACTGCAAGATGTTGTTAATATTTTCTTATTTTGACAGTGGCTATGAACAAGCAGTTGGCGCATGGTTTGTGATACCCCTAAAAAGCTCCTGGCAAGGAACTGCATCCCTCTCAGTTCCTCTGGGGAAAGAATGCAATGTGACCAGATGCATCTCCGGGCTTGGTCACTCTTGTGTGTGGTAACGCAGGCTATTTGGGCATGAGTATTTCACTGGTAGAAGTGATACGAGTTACCAGGTGGGGTTGCTTTATGTTTATATTGCCAGGGAAGAACAGGAGAGATCATTCCCAAGAGACTCACCATGCCAAGAGGCCTACCGATTGTTTCAGTTCAGATTGTCACCTCTCCTGTGGTTACCTTTTACACTTTGGTCCCATTGCTGCTAAAAGCGCTGATAACTGTGAATTACTGAATCGGCACATTACTGGTTTTAAAATGTAAATTAAGGGTCTTTGAGTAAGTGGATCAGTTTCTCTACCTGCTTTGACTTGAGCTGCATTTTCCATCGCTTGCAGTGGTGACAAAGTATTGACACTGCTGATGGCTCTGCAATGTATCAGGACGAGTCCTTTTCAGTGAATGACTTCAGAAATCCTTGTTGCTTGTTTTGCTCATTGCATTTGGATTTTTTTCTGGCACTGTTATTCTGCAAACACTAGCTTTTAGGCATGTTGATGAAACTTTCATTCAGCATTTACATCTGATTTGAGAAAGGGCTTGAGACAAAGCTGAGGGACACCAAGTTGCTTGGTATGGCCACAAACAGTTGCTAGTATCCAAAAAGACACAAGGGTTGTTGGTGACATGCTAAGTTTTCACTGTAATCAGAAGAAAAACAGGAAGACCCTAATAAGGATATGAAAGAAGCAAAAAACCACACCTGAAATGGAGGCTTGAACTGGTGGCATAAATTTTTCCAGTGAGCTGTTAACTTCTTTGTTAACAAACTGGACTTGAGTCCTAAACAGGGCATGTAGTCTAACCTGTGGGAATCAGACACTTCACCGTTGGAAAGCCAACATCTTGTTAAAATGTACCATCTGATTAGGTGACAACTACAGGGAAATCCATTTAATTAGTTGGAAGGAGTCAGGATGTTTGATCTTCCAAGAAACAGAGACTTCCAGGGGCTGGTAAATATGAACTCAGGAGGGGGATTTTGTGAGGTGTTCACAATGCATCTGTTCACTCAAACTTGTAAAAAGTCATTACAGCATTCAGTTCTCTCACAAGTCTCTGAATGTAATGAGTTATTTCAGTTATCCAGCAAGTGCTTCAGGTTCACATCTCATGCGCAGTCAGCCTGTTTTCCCTATCCAGCTCCTTCAGTGGCCAGAGAACTCAGAAAGATGAACCAAAATCTGTCCAGAACTACCACAGCTCAGTGGGGAACCTGCACATCAGCTGTTGTTCACAGTAAGCTGGTAACACCAGGGTGGTCACAGGCTGTGTGTGGTATGATTTCAGGGAAGGAGGGTTCACTCTTCCTCTAATGATGCTGGTGGTTTTGGAGATCCATTTTCACAGCTGCAGCTGCTTTTTGGTTCCTGTGGAGATGGACAATTTGGCATTTTTTCCAAATTCCCCTCCTTTCTGCACCCAGCTCTCCTCTATGTGTGTTGCCAGAGCAGCCAGCACCAGTTTAACGTTGCTGGTTGTGTTCTGCGTGGTGTGAAAAGAGGGACTTCAGTCCACAGGAGGAGACTTCTAGCCTAAAGGTCATATGTGATTTCCACATACGCATCAATGTACAGATACGGCACAAAACCTGGTTTCGAGAAGCCTGGGGCAAGGGTCAAACGTAGAAATATTTTATCACTTGTAAGCTACGGTCTTTAAGCCACCTCTCCTGCCCTCCCACAGAGTGCTTTAATAAGCACAATGTAGAAATATCTCTTCTTCTTTAACTCACATTATTAGAACTTTGATTCAGATTCAATGTTTTATTTATGAATTCAACCTTTGACATTTGAAGAGGGTAAATTCTCCCGCTGCCTATTTCATGGCACAGGATAATAGATTTTAGTGTCACAACAACAACAAAAAAAACAACTCAAAACCCAAACCAAACAACAAAACCCACCGGTATAGTGTATCCCTGACACTGTTATATGCAGAAGCTGTTGGATGAATGCGCAGAGGTTGGTGTGACTGGGGGTAGAGAGTGCCCTCCCAGTTCTCTGCCTGTCACAGAGCGATTTGAAATGTTCCCGCTTTCCTCTCCCATATAAAGTTAAGTATTTCCATGTTAAATATTCCCCCTTTGACTGGGAAGTAGCTCTGTGAGGATTTCTAGGAGGAAAGAGGGGCCAGCTAATAACAGCATTAAACCTGACCTTCTGCGTGTGCCTGAGTCTGTTTTCCCCAAAGTGGTGCATAAATTAACATTCTGGCAATAATACTGAGCCTGTTTAATTTTCTGTTTGACTAGAAACGCTGAGAAAATGTCATGATATTTGATTTTATCTTTGTCTATTTTTTGCTCCCGCTGAATGAAGCTTATTGGACTCTCAAGGCCCAAGTGCACACAGCGTGTCTGGGAGCACATAAAGGGGTACTGTCCCTCAGGCATGTGCTCCTCAGCCACGCAGGAAGTATTGGGTTTTATGTTTGAAGCCTGGCTGAGGTTCCCTAATGGCTGTTAATCCACTGGTTTCTTTGACTACATCCTGTGCCAGCCCCGATCCCACCTCAGAAATCTTGAGGTTTCTGCTTGCTTCAGTTAAGTATTCAAAAATGTGTAGGAGCAGGAGGCTCCATACCAGACCGAGTACGCGAGAGTGGGATGGATTGAAGGAGCGGCTACAAAAGCTAGATTTTCCTCGCTGAAGTGCTGAAAAGTTTGAAGGTACTTTCAAGCACATGAAGGGGCAAGGCACTTGGAAGGTAGAGGAGCTCTAGCCTGAGCGGGCTTTAGTGTAAGAGGCAGCAGAAGAAGTTAAGAAAAGCTTAGGGGTGGGCTGAGCAGATCTGCTGCTGGTGGTTGTTGTAGCTTCGCTGAAAGCTGTGGGAAATGAAGCCAGATGGAGACATGGCCTTGGGCATTGCTGATAGAAGGAATGGTTTCCCAGGAGAAAGGGTGAAAAACCTTAACCTGAAGAGATGGCCTGACACATCACTATGGTAATAAGTCCTAAAAATAAAAAGTTTGGGAAGGAAATGAACCCTTTACTCACAATCATCCTTCCCCCCCAAGTCCAGTGCTGCTCCAACAGCTGTGATCCCATGGAAAACCTGTCCCAACAAGGCATTTTTCCTTAGCTCTCTTTACAGTCTTGCAGCTATTCTCTCTGTGCTCATCTCATATATTCCCTTTCCCTGTGGCTTCAGGTAGTGTTAATTTCTCTGTATTTATTTTCTCAAAGTGCTGGAATAAGAAAAGGAACAGGTGTTGGCAGTATTTTTTTCCCCCTGGAGGTCCTGGGGGGGTGCCTGTGTGTGCCACAGGGCTGGCAAGCACAGGGGCTGATGTGCAGAAGGACACGCAGACCACGTGACTGCAGGCCCGTGTTTGATGAAGGACGTGATACTTCAGTGATGGAGCAGCGGCACTGAAGGCAGCGTGATTTACCACTGCCCATGCAAGGAGCACGTGTTCAGAGGGCACACTGAGCACAAGAAGTTGTATATTATTTCTTTTCCCCACCTACTGCTCCTTGCCAAGGGATCCCAAGCGCAACAGCCAAGCCCTGCTTGCTCATCTCCCCCAAAGGGAAATTGTGTCATTTCTAAAGAAAAGGGCCTTGCAAAGAGAAACAAGATGGGGCGGGAAGCGGGAGAAGAATATGGGGGCAGTGGGGAAAGGCGATCTGGGAACGAGTAAGGAGGCTGGCAGAGCAAGGGGAAGTTGAGCGAGGGGAATTTTCTAACAAAAAGCCTCCAGCTGGGTGCTTCTGGAGGAACATGTTGGTGTTGTCAGGGCACCCCTGCGTCATGATACCAGGTGAGAGTAGCAGCTGTGTAGATGTGGGGCTGGTTTGTGATTCCTAGGGGCAAATGTTGCAAAACTGTTCAGGACCTGTAGAGGAACCTGAAAAAGTATAGGACAACCTGTGGGGATATAGACTGGGCAGGCATAAATGTACGTGTCTGACACTTTAAGCACACCTTCAGAGGGGACAGTCAAGCAGGGCAGAGGATCAGCTTACCTGAAAGCATTTCAGAAAGGCATTCACAACCTATCTGGTCTCACTTCAGGAGGAACCCTGTGTCCTGTGTGGGTGCTTTGGCACAGACTGGGCTGGAGAGCTTGCCCCAGTGGGTGCTGTGGGGACACCCAGCCCTCTGGAACACACGTGTCCTGCATCGTGTTATTGCCGGCTGGGAGAGGGTTTGAAATCAACACAAGGTTCAGCTTATTAGAGACCAAACGCAGAGGTGATCATGCCAGCACATACTTTTCACTCCTGTAAATTTTAGGATACTTGCAGAACACTTACTCTTCTTAGCTGCAGTTGTTGGACTCAAATTTGAAATGTATGCAGGGAAGACTTTGGCCCATGTTAAATGCGATAAACACAAGATCCTTCGTTATAGTAAATCGATCAATCAAGTCTGCTGTGGTAGAGATCCCAGTGAGTCACTGGTGTCTCTTGGCCCCCGAGCAGGAGCTCTCAGTGATCCTGGGCCTCTCAGCCAACAGATGCAATATGGCCACCTCAGTTTCTCAATGTGATTTTCATGGGTTCTGCACATCTTGGGGCTTAATCCCAACATGGAAGCAGAATGGGACTGCTCAGAGATTATTAATGTTTCAGTAAGACCTGCCAAAGAGGGAAAACAGTTGTGAGCTTGCTGGGTGAATGGCAGAAGCTGTTCTCAGCTCCCGTATCTTGGTGCTGTGCTGCTGTGTCTGCTGGCTGGCCAGTGCCTGTGAGCACCTCCATCCTTGCTGGAAAAGCCTTACCAGCATGGTTGTCTTTAGTCAGTTTGCAGCCACCGTCAAACTGTAGTGGCCAAGACCTCTGTGTCTCTGAAGAGAAGCTGGCTGAAGGGCACGTGGGTGAGAGGAACGCTTGCCAAACACAGGCCCTGACACCTGTCCCAAAGATTCGTTCCCCATCCCTTGGAGAGGTACTGCGAGATGTTATGATCCCACCCAAAATTTCCATTCAAGCTGCTGTAACAAAGCAAAGGTTTTGTCGAAGCCAGGGGCCCCTCGTGCCGTGTGGCAGCACCAGCTCGCTGCCTGGCGGCGGGTGGCGATGCGTTTGTGGCGCTGTGGCAATGGCGGGCGGTGCGGCGAGGCCCTCTAGGCCATGCCAAGGCAGCGCCTCTCTGTATGTCAGAAACAGTAACTCGCCTGGCCATATTTTGGAGGTTTTTTAAAACTGTAGGACTGATTAGATGCGGTTTTTGGATCAGGATTCTGAGGTTAAAAGCTGGTAATAATGTGTACAAAATATATTATTTTGGTGGAACATGAAACTTGCTGAGGGCTTAAAAGCAAAGTCTGTGACTGCTGCCCCGGGGAGCAGGAACATGGACATGTGTAAATTGGGATGTGAGATTAGCGGCCTCTCCAAAAAGGTCTTTGAGTAGCTGGGCTTCCCTTTGGCATTTTATTAACGCATCTGAGCCTGAACTCTTCACCATGCTGCTTCCTTGCTGCCAAGGAAACACAGGCATGTTTGGTGGCGGGGGGTCCCCTTTTGTGTCTCTGTCTACACAGGTATATGCTACTTAGCAGCCATCCTTACTGCTCCATCAGCATTTGTGGGGTTAAGACTCTGGCTGGCAGTGGCCATCCAGGCTGGGCAGAGCACATGGGGAAAGATAGCCCTGCTCCAAGGGGCTTGAGCTCTTACCAGGCGAGATGACCAGCGAGACATGATTTTTTTCCTTTTCTCTTCACAGAAATAAGGAGGATGGCTGGCTGAGAGCATGCAGGAGCAGCAGCGCTAGCAGCAGAAGAGGAAACCCACATCTCCCAAGCACCAGACCAGTAGCTCCTCCAGGGACTGCTGGTTTTGCTCTGGTTGCTGCGTGATGCTCAACTCTTCTGTCCTGAAGCGGAGCCTGTACTGGTGCCAGTGTAGCTAATGGAGAAAACCTCAGTGTTTTGGAGGTGAGCTGCTCAAGCATTCTTTTCTTCTCAATATTTCTTTCTAGGTAACTCTGGATATTCGTGACTCCTGGTCTGTGAGATTGAATTTCAGCTTTGAAAGATTGTTTGAAATCACCTATTTTTTCCTACAAATAACTGTGAAACTATTTTTACAATTAGGCACTGGGTGGTTCTGAGTGGTTATTAAGAATTACCTGCTACTACAAATAACACCTAGAAAATGAGTGAAATTCTGGCATTTTCCATACCTCTGCGTGTATTGTTGGTGGCATAATCAACCTGTTAGTTAAACCTTGTCAACCTCAGAAAAAGAATGTGAATTCAGTTCAGTAATTTTATTTTTAGATGGGTTTCTGTTTTGTCTGGATCAAGCCTTGACGAAATTTGCACCGCTGCTGTCCCTGGTGCAGCAGAATTGGTAGCAGGTAGCCTGTGTGTGCAGACAGGTCTCCCTGTTGGGTGTAAATGAAGGGAAGATTTCAACCCGCTTCTGCACCTGAGGGTACCGTTTTCACCCGGATGGTGCTAGCCACCCTGGCACTGCTTCTCTCCTGCATTCTCCACTTTGTGTGGGTTTGGTAAAAGACTTTTCTCCACTGCTGGCTCAGAGTACTTTCGCTCATGGTGATTTTCGTATTGTTTGAGTGGTTATTCACCCACCATGTAAATATCTGCAAGTCTGAGTCAGGTTTGAAGCCTCTAGGAGGGGGCAGAGGGGTAAGACATACACCAGACCACAACCAACCCTGATCTAGATGTGTTGTTGGTGGTAACAGTGTTTAATATGACGTGGTATTGGGTAATTGTAAACAGCTTTTGTTTCATAGGGATGTCTCTGTCCCATATTAACACCCCCACCCTTGCCACAGACAATCAATGCCTTATGCTGAAAAACAGATGGGGACTCAGAATTTCTTTTTGACCGTGATGTGAAAACCCACAAGCATGAAGCAAAGATTTCCCCTCCACCATACACTACTAGCAGGTCCTAGGGTGCAGAGTTTCTGGAGGGTCATCTCTGCTCAGAGTGTTGAGAAGCAGATGGCTCAGCTTCATGGGCTGCACACACTGGGAGTGATGGTGGCTCAGTCATTTGTGACACTCAGTCCCTTGAGGTTGTTTTGCAAGAGTGTTATTAAGAAGATATTTCTGGAAGTTGTGTGTGAAACTGCTGAAAGATCATAGGAGTTGGACAAACCAAGGGATCTGAAACAGCAAAACCCTAGGGCTCTGGTTTAACATCAAGCCTGAGATGTGCCGCTACTAGCCCTTGCTGCAAGGTGTATTTGGGACATGCACTGTAGACAACGGTTGTACATAGTGAATCATGAGGGCCTGGCAAGATATGTAGGAGTGAGAAATCCATCCTGCATTTGGCAATGCAGTGTTACAGGCTCTGTGTGCTGGGGGGAATTCAGTAATAGTGAAAACACAGATAACAATGGTAGGAAGGAGCCTCTGTAGATCCATGTAAGTGCCGATGGTAGGGACCTCTTGCTGCTCAGGACTGATGCCGTTGAGAAGACAGTGGAGTCGGGGAACAAGGCCAGAAGCCCTGTGCCAAGGGGAAAGAGCAGGTCTCTGAATTTGGGTACTGTATTTTTTGCCGGATAGCAATGAGCCTGGCCTTGAAGAGCCCACAGCAGCTAGCTGGAGGGAGCAGCAGGGAGGGAAGGTCTTGCATGGCCGTCATCTCTGGGGCTCTTTTGTGGCCTTGGTGTGCTTTGGTGATCACCACACCAAGGACTCAGCCTTGTGACTAGGAACTGAGGGTGTCTCACCAGCCCCTTCCCCAGAATGAGCTACCTGTCTGGCTCACAAATGCTCTACATCACCTGCTAATGAAGCAGATGGCAGGGGAGGTGTAGGCAGAGATGCTAGTAGGAGTTCTTACTCAGGGCCACATCAACCAGCGCTATCAGGATAATGTAACTGTGATGACCTGACATAGTGTTTGGGTAGCACCTAGCAGTGTGGAGACGTGATCCACATGCAGGCCTCCTACAGCAATGCACATAAATAACAGTGATTTAATGGGGAGCTATCGTGCTGAGTGGTCCAAGGGCCCCTTATTGCTGCAGATGAATGGAGTCTTCCAGATGACAATTCATAAATTCTGAGTTATTTACTGCATGCAACCTGTCCTAAGCAGTAAATCTTATTTTCATTTACCTGAAGTTAACTTCTTTTTACAAACAATAGCATTGCCCAGGAGCCTTTTGGAAGATGTATCAGTTTGTGAACTCGTGGCTAATGGACGGTTTGGATGGGTTCCAAGTCATCGGGAAATCGGTTGTGCCCATTCTGGCCGAGCTTGAAAAACTGTCAGTGTTTAGTAACACTATCCAGGGGCAAGTAGAAAGATGAAGAAACTGACAAGCAGGAAGGGAAGAAAATACCCTCTCCCATTGTGCATTACTTAGCTCTGGTCTGGGCTATTTGATCCATCCAGAGTGGTGCTGTGCTGGAAGTTGGAGGCATTATTGCCTAGTGCAGGACACCCTCCAACAGGGTGTAGTGAGCTGGGAAAACAAATGGGGCAAAATTAAATTTAATGCTTTAATGCCACAAGTTGGGAAGGGAAACTTCATGCCTAAGGACACAGAAGCATATTTTGCGCGTATATGTTGTATCTGAAGAAGAGCATCTTCCTTGACTACCAGATTGCTTTGGTCCTGTTAAAGTCAAGGGCAGTATTCCTGTGGACCGCAGTAGGAAAGGACAGTAACTTCTCTATACAAATAATTTTACCTGGAAGCTGGGTATTTCAGATTTAAAAGTTTAAAGGCCTGGTTCTTAGATCTTTTGTGCCAATAAATTGCTGTGAAACAAAAACAAGGCTTCTGTCTGTACTTGTGGTGCCTACAGATTGCAGACAAGTACTTTCTTTAAACTCTGTTCTCTGAAATAATACTCTTTGCAAGATCTGTTTCATTCTGTATGGGAAATGAAATTTGTTGTGAGCACAGCCGCTTTGCTTTAGGGAGCTAAATGGATTGAGTGTAGCTAATGGAGTCTTCTGACAACATCAAAAAGAGGTAAAGGAAGAAAGGCAAACCACTTGCATTTTGAACCCCTGTGGATAAAGCAGGACGTGATGAACCCATTTCATTCTCAATATGAATGCAGACTTAAAGCGTATTGCTTGATGCGTGTTTTTCTTTTTTTCTAAAAGCCAGTAGTGTGGGTTTTCTTTCTGCACTTGGGAAATGTGTGTCACAGATGAGCGATCCCACCAGATAATGTTGTCACTAGCACTTAGGTCAAACTAGACTCTCGCAGGTCATCTTGGCAGCAGTCCGTAGGGCTTTGCATGGTGGCTAATGAAGTGCTAAGTGCCCCTTTCACAGACAGGCTGACAAAATGTAGTAAAAGGTACATTTGTACAGAAGGACGTCTTCTGCACCCCACAATCCCTCTGAGAGTTTGGGTAAGATTTGCTCAGTAGTTCTTACTGGGAAAAAATGGGTGCATGATGGCTTGAAGGTGGACATACTTGCCTCTTGGAATTTCAGTGGCCTCATTCAGAATATGAGTCATAGGTCTTTTTCCTTTTATTGCTGGGAAGGGTCTAAGTTTGAACCTGGTTTTGCTTTATATTTGCAGGGATTTGTGGGTTGCATACTCTAGGAGAGCACTTCCTTCCAGACGTCCAGTGATCTCATCTTTCTGAATCCCTGTTCTCTTCCTCATTCTTTGTGTACCATGTCTATACAGATTTCAAGTGCTTCATACCCTCAGTGGTTTGCTGCTCAGGTTTTTATAGTCTTATATACCATAATCTTTTCAGTAGTTGCACTGAAACTTCTCTGTTTAAAGTGTAACCAAGTGTGGATTCAACCCAGAAACACATGAATAGACCCTGTATCTAGAAAGAGGCAATTTTTGATACGTCACAAGCAGCAAAGTAGACTTGCATCAGTGGAGTTCCTTGTAATACAACTGCTAATGGGCCCGGTATATATTTAAGTAGATCAGAGACCAAATTAGGTAGATGTTAAGGATGTTAACAGAGATACCAAGGGTATGGTGAGCATGAAGAATGAATGATCTTGTCCAACTCTACCTAGAAACCCTGCTAGTTTGGGCTATTGTGTTGTGTGTCATGTCCCATGTAGCAGAATTTCTTGTCTAGCTTTGAAGGTGTAGCTGAAAGGGAAAACCTGAGCAAGTGTCTCTGAACTTACATAGCCTGTCCTCTGTTCTGGGAAAAATAAATGAGCTCCTCTAAGGAAGCTCTGAATGGGTAAGGTTGTGCACTCTGCTGGGTCCTCCACACCTCCTCCAAGGTGTAAAGGCACATCCTGGAGGTCTGCTCTGCCAGAGGAGAAAATTGTCACTGGGGCAGCCTCGCCCAAGTGATTTCCATCTGTCAGACAGTACAAATACATTTCCCCTCAGCTGACAATTTCTGAGAATTCATTAGTGCAGTCATTAGAGGGGATTTCTCCTCTTCGTGTGTGGTTTCGTAGCCATTGTTTCAAACGAGCTCAGCCCTGAGTCATTTAGGATTTCATCAGAGTATTTGTGTCCCAATGGCCTGGCAGGCCTGTGGGTGTTGTTCCTGGGGACAGGGCAGTGTAGCTCTCTTCCCATGCTTATGCTGTTGTGTGTGCTAAAGTTGTGTCCTGAGGCCACGAACTCAGTTGAGACCCACCTCATTACCGGCAAGTGGTGAATTAGTGGGTTTTTTTCCACAATGATTTTAACAAGGAAGGATAATACAAAGCGGAATGTGGCATTTCCCCATTATAGATGGCAACAGTTAGGAGGATACCTCTCGTTAGAGGTGTGCTCAACTGTCTTAGTAGAAATAATTTGTATACTGATGGCATGGGTTGCACTGATAGAAAGTGTTCGTACTGCTTCAGCTTGGTCTCCTTCCAGTGCAACAAAAGGTGCAGTAGCAGAGACAGCTTGAATGCAGTACAGGTGGGTGAGGTTGTGCTGTATGAGGTGAACCTCTATTGGAGGTGTGCGCTTTTTCATCTGAAGAGAAGATCCACAATGCCTTTCCTAACCCACACAGGAAGGTGAGGGCAGCACCATTGTCTGAACCCCCTTCTTAACTTTCCCTGCTGGCTGATGAGTTTCACTAGGCTCAGTTTTCACACCAAAGTAAATTAAAGCTAAAGAAAACACAACAGCAGGGAGAAGTCCTGTCATCTCGCAGCACAGTTCCCCTGCAGTGAGATATTTTTGACAATTCTGTTTCTTTATTTCCTAATTAGAAATAATGATGTGTTTTTCGGGTCAAAAGACCTCCTTTGCTGTGAAATATTAGGCAGATTTTGACAGTGTAACTAAAAATAGGCATGTGCACACACGTGTGTATGCATGCACATGCACTAGCGGGAATAAACATGCAAAGTTCTTTGCTTAATTATGAACATACTTTCCTCGGGGAGGGGGCAGGGGGGAAGCGCCTTTGCCTCCAGTTAATTGTTTTTCAAATAAATAGAGAGAAGGAGTTTTCGGAAGAACAGATGGGCTGGAATGAGGAACAGAAATATTTTCAGTCAAAGAGGGGACGGATGATGTAATAAGCCACAGGAACAAAGTTCAGTTATTTTATGCTCTCATCCAGACCTCAGAGTGAAAATGCCTCTGTTGTTAATTTCATATTCATCTGCTTTTGAAGGCTGGCTCTGTCTTTAAATGCTATTATAATACACACGGAGCTAAACTGAGCAAATAGCAATTGAGCAATGATGGAAGAATATATTTGTCAGCACTGGAAGCGTTTGGGCACTGTTTGCACTGTGGATGGTAGGCCAGATATGCATTTGATTATGCTGGAGGGAAAAGGATGTACCTTGAATAACCTTAATGGAGGTCCTCAAAATTTTCATGACTGAAATGAAGTTGGCTTTTGAGGTCTGGCATTTGGGGCTCGATAGCTGCTCACAAATACTTCCAGAAGTATGGCTAGCTCTTATGCTGGTGACTAAGCTCTTGACTTACGTGCATAGCTCCTACTGGTGGGGGCTTGTAGATGTGCACGTCCCCACCTTGGGCTGTTAGGGGCCTCTTCATGCTTCTGTGGGCAAACCAGGGTGAAGCAGACATGATGCCTGCTCTGCAGGCTCAGCTACTTTGTTCATGTTGGTTGTTATCTTTGTACCCTTTGAGAGAACTGCTAATGAAATGCTTGTCATCCTGAGTTGCAGACTCTTCAGGTGAGTTTAAGGGTCAACAGACATGGGTTGCATCCCACCATGCAGAAGAGGGCCTTGTGCATGGCCGAGACAGAAGAAAGAGGAGGATAGAGTGATGGGGACCCTGAACAGGAACTCGGTGCACTTTGATTCCTCCAGTGATGAAGAATGACCATGAGAGTTAAATGATGGTAGTTGGAGCTGTTGGCGATGAGCCTTTTGTGCTCAAGCTGGTCAGGCAGCAGCTCCTGAGGGAACCTGACAGCCTCCGCTTCTTTTATCTCAGAGCTATTGAGCTGGTGTGTAGCTCTTTGAAGCGTTAGTGTCCCAGAGCTTGCTCGGAGGAGCACTGTAGCAGTATTACAATGGAGAGAGGCTGTGTGAAATGCAGTAACTCTTGCGGGGGGTCTAAGCATTGAGATTTTGCCAGTCACTGATGGGGGCAGAGAAAAGCAAGGCAAGTGTGTGTGATAATCACCTGGTGTCTCTGACAAGCTGGTGGAGAAAATGAGGATAACAAATAGTGCAAAGGATGATAGAGAAGGCTGTGAAATGCGGGGTTCAGGGGTGGTCGCATACCTGCAGAAGCATTCTCTCTGCCTCTAAAAGCTACTTTTCAGGACTCAATTAACTTACATTTCAGTTGGAATAAAATTCATGCTGTTTGTTTCAGTATTGATCAAACTGGTCCCAGTTGCTTGTGTAGCACTATGCACTAGTCCTGGTTACGTTCTGGTTAACTCCCTTCAGAGACAGCAGCGTTGCCCACAAATCAAGCAGAACAATTTATTCGCTAAGAGAAGTCTAATGGATGGTTTGGACAGCCTCCAAAAGCACAGCTCTCCCTGTCTGAACAGCCTGAAATGTTTCAGCACTTGAGAACAAAATCCAGAGATGGGCACGGCTGAGAGCTGCACAGAAAGCTGATGGACCGGGGTTGCTTTTTCCTTTCTCTGCTTCCTCAGTGCCTCGGGGAGACTGGACTTCTAGGGGGGAGGATTGGGGAATCCAAATCCAGCCCAAATGCCATTACCCCAAACCCACAGCTTTACCTTCTAAACTTCAAGGGTTGAGGTCTAGAAAGCTTCTGAAAAGTACTGTGATTCCTTACAGGTGTTGTGTTCTGGGTCCTTACATGGCTTTACTTAACATTTATTTGAATTAGCATGTTCTGAAGTCTGAAGTGACTGAGACATCTGAAAAAAATCAGAATGCAGGGCAATTTGAGACATAGCTAAAGGGAGTTGATTGGTACAGGGTGGTTTTAGCTGTGATTACAAAATATAGTTAAGCCCAGTAAAGATTAGCCTGAAAATGTACTTTTGGAGGGGTTTAGGGTGTAGCGGATCGCCCCCTACCAGCAGCTAAACACTCACCTGGCCACTTCCTTACCCCTCCCGCAGTGGGATGGGGAGAGGATTGGAAGAGCAAAAGTGAGAGAAACTCCTGGGTCAAGACAGTGTAATAAGTGAAGGAAAATAAGTGGGGGTGGAGAGGAAAGGACACAAGCCCTGCAAAGGCAGTCATTCACCACCTTCCATCAGCACACTGATGCCCAGCCCGTCTCTGAATGATGGCTACCTTTGGTCCCACCTGTGTCCCCTCCCAGCCTCTTGCCCACCCCCAGCCTACTTGCTGGAGGGGGAGAGTGAGAAACAAGGAAGGTCTTAACGCTCTGCAAGCACTGTGCAGCAGGAGCTAGAACACTGGTGTGTTATCAACACTAATGAAGTCACAAATCTAAACCACAGAACAATATGGGCTGCTAGGAAGAAAATTAACTCCTTCCCAGCCATGTTCCTGTGCACAGCATTTTGGAAGGGGGAGGTCTTTGTTAGGTGCACGTCTTTTGAAGTCAACAGGAGTGGAATCAGGAGGCTATGTAACACTTCCCAAAAGTGCAGTATGGAGACATTAATTCCAGCAGTAATTTTTGTTTGGTGATAATCACGCGTGATACATGGCACAAAACAGGAGATAGAAAACCAATACATTCGTTGATGAGTTAAGAGGATGGAATACGTTTGGGTGATGGCAAGTAGCCTTCACTTTTGAAGGCCACAGTGGGTGATGACTTCCAAGATGAGCATTTGCATTGCTCTTCTGCCTGGACAAAGAGGTGCTCAGCCAACAAGAGGATAATGTTTTGTAAGAGAAGTAAACCTGGTGTTTCCTAAGGTCCTGCAAGTTGGTTATCTCTTATGGAGCCCAATTTTCAGCTGGGAGGGTTGACTTAGGGAATGTCAATTTGAGAGGCTGTTTGTAGAGCATGCACTGTCCCTTTCTGGCAACATTGCATGAGTTTGTCCAGATGACACATGCATTCTCAGGGGCACAGTACGGGAACGCGTTGGGCAGCAAGGTTCCTTCTGGGGCTGTGGTTCCTTCACATGCTGTTATTAGGAGAGGTTGTGTTGTGAGCAAGGAGAGTTTGAAAATTCACTTGGCCAAAAAGAATTTCTTCTGTGTCCACTCTGTGTCACAACTATCAGTCCATTGAGTTAGTGCTGGCTGGGGCTGGGGGGCACTAAGGATCGTGCACAGTTTTGTTAGAAAAATGCCAAATGGTACAAACTACTTCCAAACCAGAATACAGCAGTGATGGTTGTATGACATTGCAGTAGACAGTGTACCAAGTGGAGAAATCTTTACTGAGACACTGTAAGGGCTCCTCAGAAGCCAGGATATGTCTGCTGCTCCATCCTTTGGCTGCAGATGGAAGAGACCCTTATGTGCTAAATGCAAGTTCCATAGAAGGAGACAGCATTGGCAGAAGCGCACATAAACAGAAAATAACATACAGGAGAAAAGGCAAGTATGTGGTATGAAGTCTTGAGTAGCTGCCAAAAAGCTAATCTATGTATTTAATCACTTGGAGGTATCCCAGAGCCTGTGTGGTAGGGTGAGGGTCCCTCAAGATGGAAACGTTACTGCCTATAAGTAATGTTCCTGTTTACTCCCACTGATGCTTTACGTAACAATCCTGCTCTGCCCCTGACTGCCTGTCAGATCTGAAATAACTTTCCTTCTGATGGATGTCTTCATGCTGGAGGGGAATTGTGGGGATTTATAGTATGAAAAGCAGCAACAGGAACAGGTATTCTCTCTGTGCTGTCTTCTAGAGGAGCACAGAAGCTTGAAGGTGGATGTTTCTTTACCTGAAGCAAGGATTATGAGGACAAGAGTCTTTTACATTGGGAGAGAGACTCTCTGATTAGTCAGATGCTTCCAGGAGTTTTTGCGTTAAAATACTAAGTCAAAGTCCTAACCTAATAATCTCGGCTGCTTTCTTTACATGGTGTTTTCTGACTTCCTTGCTATGTTGTATTTCCATTAAGTTGTGGAAAGCAAGGCTGTTTGTGCTTGGGAGAGGATGCAGAGGCAAGCGTCCAAGCATGTCCATAGTATTGAAGATGATTATATTCCAGCCATCTCCGATGTAAACCACAAATCAACCACTCATGTAGCAGCAGCAGCAAATGGAGGGATATTTAAATTGCCTTGAATAATTTAAAAAATAAAAGCCTTTTAAGTCCCTATCTGCAGCTAATGCTGTATATTTTCCCCCTTTTGTGAGAGGAAGTGGAAGGGGCAACACTGTTGGAGGAACACTATCGTCCAGTGCTCCAGGGACCCATCGTGTTGTGGGGTGGGACATGAAAATTGCAGCAGCATCTTAAAACAAGTGTCAGCAACCAAGTTCCCATCAGGAAAGCTGCTTTGAGCATGCAGCAAGATAATCTTCCAGGACTTGCTGAGGTCATGGCTCAGATCACATTTAATGAACAGCAAAGTTTGTGGTAAAGAGGTAGGCTCAGATTCTTTTCAAATCTTCTACCTTGCTCTGAGATTTACCAGGACAAAACTCACCCTGAATCATTTTGAACCATCTCCCTTGACTCTTAAATAGAGGAAGAGAAGCAGCAGCTAAAACTTGACCTTGTTTAGAAGAACTCTAATTGCTTATGTCCTTTTTATGGACTGCTGCTGCCAACAGCTTTCTCTCACTTTGCGGTTGTGGGTCGCACTGCCTGCTGCTGCTGTGTGTTCAGCTGGGCAAATATCGCATGCCATATTCGATGAATATATTCCCTTGATCAGAAATCGGAATTTCTTTCAGCTGTGTTTATTTCTCTCTTCGTCTGCTCTGTCTCCGTCCATCCACCATACCCCCACCAGTAAGACCTACTGCTTGCTTTTTCTTGAGACTAACACGGTCTGAAAATGCAGTTGCTTTTCATTTTATGCATGTGACTAGACTTCTGAAAGTCCTGTTTTCACCTCCCTTCTTCATGTCTTCCCAGTAAGCTGTGTCAAGATGTGTCAAGGGATAAACCTGAGTTGTGTTCATCTATTCTGAAAAATCTGAGGTCTTGGCTACACTGTGAACACCTGCCCAAAATAGGACACTAAAGACTGTTACGCCCACAAAATGCTTCCTCATCTGGACATGGCTGTGCTTTCTGCTGTCACAGTGTAAAGGAGGAAACATACCTTTGTGCAGACACAGATAATACAGCGCAACACAAGTTATCTTTGTTTTAAAAAAAAAAAGAGGGGGGACGGGGACGGACGGACTGATGGGAGAAGCTTGCTGGTATAACCATATCTACACATGGGATTGTTGCCAGCACAGCTCCATCAGTGAAGGATCACACCTCTTCATATCCCTGCCTTGCAGAGCTGGGCTGGCAGAAATGCCTGTGCATACGTCACCAGCTGTTGCCTGATTTTTCTCTTTAAAAGGACTTTGCTGATGGGAAGCAGGGAGAGCAAGAGACCTGGCGTGAATTCCTCCGCTTCGCCCACAGAATAGCTCCTGTGGGAGAGGAGAAACTAATAAATGGGGTGTGAGTTTGAGATACGGTCCCCTGACAAAAATACACATCAGCTGAAATGGTGTGAATCCAGGCTGCTCTTGTCTCTCTGGTATTATCTCAGTTACATGATTCTCATTACGGCTGGAGCAGAGCCATGCAAGTTTGGTCCTCAGTGGGAGAAGAGAGACATTGTGTGGTCTCAGCTCTCTAGGGCAATCCTGAAATTCATCCTTGCTTTGAGGCTGCATTGGCTGTTTCAAGCTTGCCAGTGGCCACCTGACTTCACTGAATTGAGCAGAATCAAAGAAATCACCTGCAAAATCACCCAGTGGCACAATTTCTCACTGAAAAGGTGTGTGGGCCTAAGATTGCTTTAGATATGCGTTAATTTTGTGTATTGTCTTCTAACGTATTTATGGTCATGCTGAGGTTGTCCCACACCAACTGTAGGATAAGGCCTTATCCTGCCCCAGGCAGCTCAGAGTCAGGAGCCACACTCAGTGGATCCTTGATATAGGATTGAAAGTATCAGCAAAGTAGTCTTGTTTCGCAGCTCCCTTCACCACATAGGCAAATCCATAGTGTTACCAAAGTCCCTCTTATCCTCTGTCAACATCCCACTTCTGACGTGGGCTGTTAGCTCTAGAGTGCCTGAGCCGGGAGGTGGTTGTCCATGCCATCTTCAAAGGAGACATTTTCCTGCTGGCATCAACCAGTTCAGCCCTGGAGCACCAGGATCCTGATGCCATTTGTTCCTGAGTGTGTCTTCTCGTTATCCACACCAATACCTAAACTTTTTATTTGATTCTGCCAAGATCCTGATCCCAGAGCAGCTTTGCTGCAGTCGTTTCCATAGTCAGACAATGCAACTCACAAAAAGTTGGTTGCATTACCTGGTTTCTTTGACACCAAAGTGTTCCCCAGATCCTCCTATTGCACTTAAGGTCTGGTCAAATGCTGTGTAAGGCCAGTGTGTTCAACTTGCACCTCAGGTTTTATTGCACAAGTTTTGTATTCACTTAACTCCAGTTTGGATGCCTGTAAAACTCCCAATATGCAAATGTCCTAAATTTGGCAAAATTGGACTGGAAATCTCACTAGAGTAGGCTTTTATGTGCTGTGCCTCTGACTTCCTTTCCAAATAATCTGTCTTCAAAATACTTTGTGGTAGTTCTCTTGGGATTTTTGCTTTTTCTGTTCTTGCTTTTCCCCAGAACAGGAGGAAAAAGGAGGAAAAAAAAATAAGGCTGGAAAATTACAAATGCAAATATAATTTGCGCACATGGATTTTTTTTCCTACCTTCTGCACAGGTTAGCTTCAGATCAAAGTTCAGGTCATTCCCCAGTGCCTGAGGCTTTTTATTTTCCATGCTTGCAGCACAGAGGATGATGGAACTAATATGAAGTGATGCCAGTGCCTGTTTGGATGTTACTTGGATCTGTAAAAATGCACTCAGTGTTTCCCAAGTATAAAAAGCCAAAAGAAACCATCTTGAGGTACCATGTGATGTTATTTGCTTTGACCCAGGATAACTAAAATGAAAGGTTTCTCTGAACGCAGGGTGTTCAAAACCATCCCACTATTTTACACGTATGTGTGAGGAAGGAAATGTTCTGTTTACGGGGGCTTCAGCTCGTGTGTTTGCCTCTGCGTGTCTGTGCCTAGACAGAATTTCCCGAGTGAAATGGGTTTGGTGGTTCTGGTCCAGCTTTTAAAGGTGGGAAAACAGAGAGCTCTTCTCCCAGATTACACAAATTGAACCTTTTGTTGGAAAGTTCAGAAGGCAGGGCAAGGGCTGGGGGGCTTCTTCCAGACAGACTCACTGGTCAAGTGACATGTCCCAGGTTAACTTTGAGGGGGGCTGTCAGAGCCCTGTGAGGTACTTTTACAGTCAGTTGTTCAAACTGCGATGTGCGTACTTTGAATATAAAAATTAATCAGAGCTGCTGTTACTTCTAGCTCTTCATGGGACTGTTCTTGTCCGCAAGGCTTGGGAGTGCCTGTGTGGTTTTGGACTGAGGAAGCCACGACAGTCTGAGGCTGGACCGTGGGTACCAGTACCCATGAGCAGTGCTCAGCTGGATCGAAACCTCAGAGCTGCTCTGCGCTTCATCTTGCCTAAAATAGGAATAAGTCTACTTTTTTTTTTCCTACCTGCTTTCTTTGGGACAGTGCTGTGAGATCCGTGGGTGAACAGCACTGCTCAGAATCAGCACTTTGTGCATTATTTTGTGATACCGGGCTGATCTGCTGGGGAGCTGTTAGCTGGTGGACATTTCAGAAGGCATCTGCACAGTTCTCAGCCTTGGGATGGGGTTGACGGTGGTTGTCTATCCTATTTTCCCACCGTACCTGTTGGTTTGGGGGTAATGAGAGAAGTGGAAGGGTAAAATGCTGGGATGAGCACTGACTGTTGAGCATGGTCTCAGTTTCACCTATTTGGAGATCACAGTAGTGGCCGCTGGTATACCAGAGCGTTAACTGCCATCAGCATCCTGCCTAAGCCCCACTCATTCTCCTAACAGCACTTACGTGGGGATGCATCACTCAAGGTTCAGCTAGACAGAGAAAGAGAAATAACAATAGCAGAAGAACAGGAAGGATGCAGAACTGTGCTGTGAGAGGAGAAAAGGTCTCCATGAGCAAGATGGGCACTGATAGGACTGGTATGATTGTACACAGGAGCACATTGGACATCTATGAAACAGCCACATAGGTGGTGTGAGTTGAAACAGAAGAAAATCAGAGCATGTAGACTGCTACACAGCCTGGGATCCTAGTCCCAAGTGTGAACGCAGCTTCCATCTGTGATGTGTAAGAACAAGCCCCGCTCTTGTTGCACTGGCTGACTCCATCAGCTACGATCGAAGGCTCCCTCGGCTCTGTATTAACACAGCAAAAGTACGGTATCGTGCAGATACAGGTGGACACCTGTCCACAGAGGAATATCCATGTCTGTCTAGGTTGTCCAAGTTGCGGTCTCAACTGACAGAATATTCTTCCAGTTTAAGATTTGCATCTCTCATCCCTTGCACAGCCAGAGGAGGAACATCTCTCCTCACTGCAACCCTTCACAGGATTCCTGACCCTCTCCCACCCCCAGTGCTGCCCTACACATGGCTGGGTTTAATCTGGCGTTGCTTGTACATCCTGTTTTTCTCATGCAGGTGGATGGGAGGGGGTAAGGACGGATGCCTGAACTCTGAGTATTTCTGAGTGTCAATGTATAATCGTTCTGTGCTCAGGGGGGCTCACTGTACCTGTTGATGAAGCTTGGAACAATCTCAGCTCTGCCCTGATGCAAATAAAGGTGTCTAATCTAATTGCTGTTCCCTGCTGCAGGGATTACTTGTTCCCAGTGAGCTGGGACTCACATCTGATGACACTCGCCCTGTTTAATCCTGGGGATGTTATCCCTGCCACGGGAGGGGCTCCCCAGGCAGCCATCTGTGCTCTGCCTACTTTGACATTGTCTCTCCCCTTGCATCCCCCTGTGTCTGAATGAAGTCGGGAGGATTACAAGCAGGAGGAATATGGCTGCGGAATGGGAGGTCACTCTTACAGTGGTAGGAAGGTCTAGTTCAGTTGAGGTTTTGGCTTTTAAATGAAAGAGGCACTGGGCTGCTGTTTGGTACAGAAGCCATGAATTAGTGATTAGTAGCTTGCTGGCCCAAACTCAAGGCTTTGCCTATCTGATTTAGTACACCCCAAATTTCTCAGATATCTTGGTATGCACTGGAAGGATAGACCCTTGGGTTTGGGATTTTTTTCAGTTTATTTTATTTTATTCTTTTTATCCCAGGCTGTGGGAGCTTTTGGGTTTAGACCTGGAGGGTCCTTGGTTGCAATTGCTACTTAGGATGCAAACAACAATCCTCGGGCATGCGCCTGCCACCCGCCCCTGTGGCTTAACAGCTACATCCAAACAGTGTCCTCTGCTGCCTGCGCACTAGGGCGTACTCTCAAGTGTTCGTTGCTTTATTTTACAACCACAATTTCTTCTAAACTTAGACGAGCACACAGTTTGTCAGGAACTGTTCCCATGCCAAGTTTCAGGTTTCAAAGTATTGCCATTTTTGAGCTATTCCCTGCTTCTTTCCTTCTGTGTGTCTCCCTTGCACTTGCACACAAAACTTTCTTTTTAGTGTAGAAAACTATATTTTTTCCACACGTTTGTAACTTAAAACATCTGAAGAGGTTTTGCTCCAAGTTTATATTTGAAAGAAATAATGAAAGCCAACACTGGCAGAGAAAGCAGTGTGAAAAGTTGCAGCTCAGAAAATTCAGGAACGTTATGGGCATTTGCAGAGGAGGACTAAAATGGAAGTCCTTGCAGCCTGCCTTAGCAGGAACTCGGGTCCAATGTTCCGTAAGGTTGTAGCTGCTGTAGCACAGAGTAGTACTCCTGGTCGGGCAACTTCATGTGCTTTATAACACGACGAGGCAGTCCAGTTGTTTGTTGTAATCTAGCATCTTCAAAAGCACTGCAAAGGCTAAGCATTTATGTTTGAAGATCTAACTGGGAGGGCTGTGCTGTGAGTTTCTGGCCCATGAACAGTTACAAACATCTGGGTTTTCTTCGTACTAGTATTGTCAGGTCAGCAGCCTTGCACTCCGTCTGCCCTGGCAGAATCTTCTACCTTTCCCTGACATCATGGGGTTTATTTACTGCATGTCCCCCTGAAGAAAATGGGTGTTGCATAGGCTGGGTCTACGTTGTCTAGAGGCTGTAGGCTCAGTTTAAGCCTGTGTTTCAGAGTGTTCTTAATCTACGTCTAGACGTAGCGTAGACATTCCTATGTCTTCACTCTAGTTGAAGCATGGCGTTAGGTTTTGGTGACTGCGTGGCTGCTAGTCAAGGCAACGAGCCAGACTTTGATTTTCATCAGAAAGTGTAGCTTCTCCATGTCAATATCCCACGAGCCAGATGCTGCCACCTCCTGCAGATTTTCCTCTCCTCCCACCCTGTCCTCTGAAGCCCCCCAGCAGTTGTTTTATGAGTAATGACATGCACCTGGGTTTCAAAACACGCACTCTTGTGGATTTTGCTGGGGTCAAGCAGAGAGTTGCTCTTTCATCCACCACATGGTTGGGTTGGCTACATTGAAGAAAGTATGAGAACTGTAAGATAGGACTAGGAAACGGGTCTTGGACTAGGAAATACATCTTCTACTTGCTTTTTATGTAGCAGAAAGGGTTTTCAGCTCTAATCCATAATGCTGGGACCAGGGTGACAACTTGGCTCCATAGTAGAACCCAGCATATCACAGCTGTCATGTTCCTACGTTTCCCTGGGTTTTATGTTTGGTTCTGGAGGTTTCAAACTTCACAAATTATTTTCTGTGGTACTGTTAGGGCTTGTGAATCTGGAGTTATGGATTCTTTGGCATGTACAAGGATTTGAGGGGCTACACAGTTGATCCTGGCTGTAATGCCAGCTATGATGAGACGTGGCCCTGAATCAAAGCCACAAGCTGGCCAGCCTCTTCTATGGGGACATCCTTACCTGTTTCCAGATCTAAATGTTGTGTCTGTCTTGAATCTTTGTGATCAGGTAAATTAAATTCTTAACCCCGAACAGTGCAGGAATTTGTAGAAAAGTAGAACTAGAGGAGGATCTAAACTGGTGTAGTTTAAGCTTATCTTTTTGTCTAAACAAACTTCAGCTGGGAAAGAGGTAGACTTTCTGGGATGAAATTGTAGGTTCACTGCCCTGAAAGGGATGATTCAACATTTCATCTTTAGGCCTGGCAGGATTCGTTTGGGTGCAACCTATCTATTATGCATGAGCATGAAAGATCTCATGTACTTTCCATAAAAATCTTCTTCAATTTGGGACTGTTTCAGACTTTTTGCCATTGAAGTATTTGGAAATTTAAAAAAAATCTGATGATTTTCTTTAAACCAGCCTTGTTTGGTGTGCTCCTCCGTTTTGTGCTGCTTTGAGTTGAGTTGTGCGTGGGCACTGTATTTAAAAAAAAAAAAAAAAAAAAGGGAAACTCCAAGGATATTATTGTTATCACCATAGACAAATTCCTAGAAGCGGTGCCATGATGTAGTAAATGCTGTGTAAACCCAGAGTAACAAAATGTTCTTTCATTTACCACCTACCACAACACAAAGCTGTATTTTTGGGTGTGAATACTGTGATGTATCATACATACACAGCATGCTGCTTCTGCGGCAATCTGATGAAATGCTGCACGCTGTTATTTCTAAGCTTGCGTCTTTGGGACATTCCAGGTTAGATACAGGAGGTTTCTCTGTGGCTTAGTGTCCATAAACAGCCTCGTGCTCTTTGGCATCTCTGCCAATTGACATCTGCCTCTTGCTAATTACACACAGATTAAAAGGTGATCACCCAGCTACTTATCTTTGCAATACAGGTGGCGATGCCAGGCAGTGTGTTTTTAACATGCTGGCAGCCTCTCGTCCCACACCAGTCACCCTCGGTCACCATGCCCACCACACAGCTCTATTTCTACTCATTAAATATACTTAATAAATAAATAGCACCTTCTAAACGCGTAGGCGGTTTGTCTAGCACAGCACTGGTCCTTCCAAACACGCTCTGAAGTCAAAACTGTCTGTTCAGCTTGGCCAGGATTTATCATTAGAGCAGTATGGGCTAGAAAGCGTATTTGTGGCCGGCGTGCCAGCTTGCCTGAATAGCCCGCAGTGTAATCTCCCTCTTTCCTCGGTGGGAGGAGCTGCCAAAAATAGCAAGCCAAGAATTTGTCCATGTTATTTCTGGGATTGCACCAGGAATTGACATCAGGAGGAGAGAAGAGAAAAAGCAAGCAGTGTGAGAAGTTTAGGGTCCAGGGCTGTTTGGGTTTGCAGGCTGCCTCGGGGTGGTGTGGAAGGGTCTGGTAGCCACCATCTGCATGTGGGTGCTTCCATGGGCAGGGCTCTCCCCAGGCCCTGGATGGCTTGAATGAAGTGGCTTAAGCCTCTGCTGTCTGTTAGGGCAAACCTGCTTGGCCCAGCACATTGGACTGAGCCAGGGACTTCGTTTTGTGGTCCCACGGAGCAATAATGTCCCCCACAACAGCCACGGGACTGTGCCAGGAGTGAAGTGTTAGTTCCTGCGGCCGAGAAAAGGCATGAATGAGCCCCAGCTGAATCAGCCTTCACAAAAGCCTATGAATTGAGCTGTGACTTCTCTGTGGAAAGGGCTGTTTGTGCTGTAGGAGACATCACTGCCCTGGACAGCTGGGTGGGATCCCAGGGACAGGGATGGAGATGCTGAGCATGTTTTTGTCACTGCTGCTGCATCCAGACCTGGGTGGCCCTTACGCCATGGGGTTATATCAAGACCAGTTTGAATGACCCTCCATGTAGAAAATTTTTGCTTATTGCTAGTTAGCAAAAGATTGGTCCTACCTAATGTCTTCTGTGCTGTCTGCCCCCTCCTTTCCCCTATTCCCTTTGTTTTCAGTATGTACTTTTGGGAACAGCAGTAATTAACATCCTAATCTGTGCCCACAGCAGTTCCCCTGTCAGCAGGGAAGTCACTCTGCACCAGCCTGGCACACACCGCCGCTTGCTCGGGAAAAGGGTAGGGGATGTATAGAAAGCTGAGGTTACCCTGTGCTGAATGATGAGACAACGGGGGGAAAGCAGGGTGTTCTTGTTGGATAAAGAAGTGAAAGGTGGTCAGGGCGAGAAGGGAGGAACTTGTACTGACAGTGTAGGAACTTGGGCAGCAAATGAGCGGTAAGTCAGGCTTCGTTAATGTTGCTGCTGAAATAACCACTTTGTTAGCCCGAATGGATTCATACAAGTATGTCATATGCATCATGAAAGAGATCAGAGCCTCCTCTGTGTGCTAACGAAAGATCCATCTCGCTCCAACACAGGCTGTGGGCCAACTCTCTGGCCTGTGATGCAGCTAATTGGGCATCCGAGTCCTGGGTTCAGTGGCACTGGCCTCATAAGGGCCTATTTAGCTGCCTGACTTATCTCCAAATAGCCGTTTGTTCCCTGCCTGCAGTTGCATTCACCATTATCTTTACTTAATAGTGCATCATATTACAATGAAGAGGCTACTGAGTACAAGTCCTAAGGAATGAATAAATTTCTGTGTTGTCTGTTACGGGACAGAAGGTGAAAGAATTCAGTTGCAGCTTTGGTCTACCCTTACTTCTCCAAAATTTACCATGCTCTCAAAGTTGGTCCATGTGCTGTATCAAGTGGCAGTTTGAACATCCTGTGGGGGGCCACCAAGATTTACCAGTGCAAAGAAAATAAGAAATGCATGTTCACATTTGACTATAATGATTAATGACTTACTGACACCCATTTTAGCAAAAGCCATGTTTGGAGCTCAACACTGCTGCTGCCATGGTGAGAGATCCATCCTGCTTCACAGAGCTTAGAGTCTACCCATAAAAACCAGGTAGTGATGGAGAAAGGGGAAAAGGTAAATGTAAAGGCTCCAAGAGGTAAAAACACCTTCTCCATGTCCTGCCTATGCCAGAAAGCAGGGCTATGAGCATAGATTAGGTGTCTTTGTTTAGAGTTGTAAGTGAAAATATTCTAGGCGAAAACTGTCCTGTAGGTTGAGGATCTGGATAATGCCAGCTCCTCCTGAATTCTGCCTTTCACCATAGTTAGTCCTGCTAGAGTCAGACAAAGCAGCTACAGAGGGAACAGACCTCACTGTAATTAAGGAGATCAGCATCTGACGCTAATGCAGCAAAAATCAGTCCTGGCTGCAGCAGGTAACAGGAGCTGGGCATGATGGGTTTGCTTGCACGTTCTTCCTGAAAAAGTAACTTTCACCTGTCATCCCCTTTTTCTTTCCTCAATGAATCAGAAATCAGGAAAGCATCTTGGTTTAGCACTTGCAAAATAAAGCATTGGGTACTTTTTGTTTAAAGTAACGTTGCAGTTCAAAATGTACTTGATCTTTATTTCTAACTGTTTAGAATGACTTGAGCAAAATATTTCATCCAAAAGGGGATTTTTTTGAAGAGAACAGTCCTGGGTACCACTCTACTGATTGTCTGATCATTTTTAAGATCTGGAAATGGCAGCAAGCCTTTTCCAGGTAAAAAAGAGATACCTTAAAGGCACCAACCAGCACATTCAAGGGGAATACTGTTGTTTGGTTTTAGCTCCTCCTCTGGTTTGGTATTTAAAGGATAATGTAGAAATGTATGGACATTTCTACAACTTGGAATCAATGCAGTAGGTTTTAAAATTTCAAAGGATGGATTGTTGCAGTAGAAAAAAATTGTAATCATAAACCTATAACTGGGTCATCTGCCAATTAGAGGAATAAAAGAGTTGCAAGGCAGAACACACCCCACATATTAAACTCAGCAGAATTATTTGATTAGCGTATTGCTGTCATTCCCATTAATGGCACACAATTGAAGCTGCTGTAGGTGACCCGTCAAAATGTTTTCATAGTTTTTTAGATTCATGGGAACTTTTTTCTAAACTACACAATGGAACAGCTGCACCGTACAAAACACGGCATCTCATCGAGTCACAGCCTTGAAAAGCCACACTGTTTTTCTTTGGTGCAGGTGCAGTAAATGGTAGCTAGTCATTCCATAATTTGAAAGCTGCGGATGACCTATCAGTATGCAGGACCCCAAACTGTAAAGCCGGGTGGAGAGGCGAGAATGAGGGAAGCTGAGGGCAAGGAGGGAATTGGGCTGCACAGCTTTTGGGGATGCTTAAACTGGTGTGAGCGAACAGGACCCATCCAGCAAACAGAGATGTGCTTCCAAACCACTTTTATCGACAAAGGTATTTAAAGCCTGAATTCAGGGGGATGGCAGAGTGCTGAAAATGCTGATCAGGAGGGTTTAATCCAGTGTGAAAAGCGTGAGAAGTAGTTAAAGCAAAGGAATACCTTATGGAGCAAGCTGTGAGGTGACGGGGTTGAACCGCTGTGTTCATCGTGCTGACTCTCTTTATCCCTTTGGTTTGGTTTCATTATTATGCCTTCATGTGAAAACCCCTACAAATAAAATAGATAACAACAGCTCATGAAACTGTTGATCTGCCTGCCATAAAGGATTTCAGCTGTGGCCTGGAAAGATAAATATTATTGCAGTTTGGGTTTTTTTTCCCCAGTTCCAGATACTTTTCCTGAAGGATGTCAGAGTGGTGGCCAGCTGTAGTGCTTTTAATGTAGCAGACATAGGGAGATCTCTATACAGAGCATCATCAAAGCTCTGATTCAGACCTCCTTTTCCACTTGGTGCAGTGGAGAAGTGAGCTTGTAACATCCTTCAGTTAAAATCATATTGAACCCCTCTGAGATTCACGAGTGCAAGTTGCTGTTAGCCACCTGCAATGCAAGCACTACAGGTTTGATTAAAGGCAGCTCAGCAATCCTTTGGGCCTTCAGGAAAGCATCTTGCAATGGAAATTTTGTACAAAGTGAACAACAGCAGTCGGTAATAACCAAATAAATACCTTCAGTACCTGCATTTGGGCTTAAAAATGCTGCTTGGGATGATTTTCCTCAAGAGAGCTCTGTTTTTCCAGCACAAGCCAGAATCTGCTTGTATGTCCAGACAGCTTGGCTAGTAGTGAGATGGAAACATTCTTATTTTCTTGTACTTTGAAGTCTAGCTATTGTACAGATAACTATTGTGTTGGAAACCCAAGGCTGGTGGTTCAATCCAAAAGGACAGAAGGGAAACCCAGTGTGTATTCTGTTCTTCCAGTGCTAGTGAAGGCCCTTGTTCTAGGAGATGGCATGGTTAGATGGTTGGAAGAGCTTTTATCCAAACAGGCCAGAGCTGATTTTGTTCTACAAAGCTGAAATGGGGCCTCTGGAGAGGAAGATAAAACTCTGTATGCTTAGGCAGGGAGTTGCCAGAGGATTTTCTGTCTGGGGGCTCTCATCTTTCAACACAGCCTCACCTGGGCAAGGTAACTGGGACATCAAGGACTACACAAGCCAACATTATCTCCACTACAGACCCATTTCAATTCTGGATAAGGGTGGCCAGCTTGCTCTGTTGCAAATGCTTTAATAGGACTCTATAAAGTCCTTAGATTTTGTCCCTGCCCTGTGGGGCCAAGCCTATTCAGCTAAAAAAACCACACAAAACAAACCTTTTCATCACTTCCCTGGACTATGTCCCCTTTGCATACCCACAAGTGATGTTGGTGGTTGAAACGTTTCCTCCTATCCTGAAGCCCTCGCTCAAGACAAACTCCCTGTCTCCGTGGGAGTTTCCCAGTGTAAAAACTAATTAAGGACAGGACGATGCAGTGACGATATAAGCCATAACCTGTTTATTTTAGCCAGTATTTAGATTATGACTGAAGTGGGAAGCAGCGTGAGTTTCTGCAAGACAACACTCACATTTCTCACAGAGCATTGGAGATGGCATCAGTTCAAGGTGGGGCTGGTGATGGTGGAAGCCTTTGGAGTTGATGTTAGAGGAGAACAGACACGTAGAGCATCACGTCAACTCCTCGTTGTATGTGAAGACATAATGAGGGGTGTTAGAGATTAACCACAATGACGTATGCTCATAGGAAGCAGTGGGCCTGGCACTCTTTCCTCTGTACAGATAAAGGATCAGATAAAGACACTGTGCCAGACACAGCCTCAGTTAGAGGAAGAGCTTTTGGGCTGGTAAAGTCATTGAAATATATCAGATTGAAACACTTGTCCTCTCTCCTATCCCACAGTCATTCAGAACAACCTTACTTTGTTTGAGACCCTTTACAGGAATTACTGGGGAGGGTTCAAGGCTGCATTGCTCACACCATTTTCCTGTGTGCTCCTAGAGAAAGAGGATTGAAAGTCAAGAACCTTCCACGCTCCCATTCCTGTGGCTGAGTAATTCTTAGTGTAAGGCAAGATTTGTTTCAATCAGATGATAAGTAACGAAAAAGCTGTTTTTCCCAATTCCCCTTTTTTGTCTAAGTTTAGCCTTGTTTTTTAAAATCTGTTTTGTTAGTTTTACTTAAAAAACAAACAGAAACAAGTTGGAACCCAGAAGGGAAGCATAGATTCACGCGCACTCACACTATTTTATTTTCATCCTAATTTTTGACGTTGTGACTCTTCACCAGCACCTCTAAACACGGACCAGCTCTCAGGTGTGGGTGTTGCACTGCCTACAGAGGCTGACAGCTGCTGCTCTTGTTCATCATTAACAGCACAGTCGTGCCATTGCGTACCACTCAGCACTCATTAATTTGAGACCAAGCTCACTGCATGTCCCAGCAGAAGCAGCAAACTGTTAGAGAAAAGAGATAACAAGGGGACAAAAAAAATTGTATTTGGTAGCAGTAAAGAGCATGCAGGAAGATGCTAGTCATGCAAATCTCTTGTAATGTAAATGCTGCCTGCTCTCAGGTTAGCTTCAGTGTGAAAAGCGGCTCTAGAAGTATCATGTGTAACTTCAGGTGTAAAGCAAGTGAATGGCAGCAATGAAGCCCCTGTGTTGTTTTCCATGTGGGTAGTACCCCTTCAGGAGGGGGGCTTTATGGGAACAGTCATTTTAGGACCCCCCTCTCTGGCCTTCCTTGCAGTTATGTTTATCTCATCTCTAAACATTCCCTGTTACCCAGTGTATCTTTGATGAGCGTCCAAAGTTCATATCCGCTCTTGTGTTTAACCTTCATGTTCAGCGGCTGAGGTCGGTGAGCTAATTACGTGCACACCAGCCTCTGAGCACGTAGACCAGGTCTTTTTCTTTTTACTGGGTGACTGATTAGCAGCAGTGGGCCAGCCCATAAAGGAAGGGGCAGCCGTTAGCACCAAGGAGTCAACAGGGCTATTCTTGCATCTTGCAAAACATGCTGGAGGGTTGGTGGGCAAAAGTGAGCTCTGAGCCCAGCCTGTTGGGTTTTCCATAGGTTGCTGTACAGAAAACGTACTCTGTAGCTGACTGAAAACATTTTCAAGGTGTTGTTAAGAGGTACGTGCCCATATTTTATCCCGTGATCTGGCCCAGCTTTGCTATTGTTATGGAAGTGAAAGGTTGGGAAGCTGCTGCTGGAGTTTCCCTCAGCACAGGGAAGTCGCAGCCTTGAGGAATAAGTCCTCAAGGAGACGGTACAGCCGTCAGTGGGGTAGGACCCTGGGTGATGAAGTCTGTGTGTGTGAAGGAGGCATCACAGCTTTTCTGCCTCTTGAGGTGTTTCAGTGGACAGACAGTGTCATGCTGTGCAGGGTGGTTGTGATGTTCGTAGTGTCTTTGATATGTATCTGCAAGCAGTTTTCTTTTAAGGCACAAGACGCTTCATTAGCTTTGGAGCACTTAACTGGGAGGATGTGGAGTGTCAGGAAGCTGTAACCCTGGAACTGTTTGTCGTTGCCTTCTAATAGATGCAGCGCATGAATAGGATACACAGTGGTCAACACAGGGCAACGTGTAAGTGGGCCAATGCTGGAGGCTTCGGAAAAGGGTATGTCCTAAGTTCTCCTCTTCACTGGGGACAAAGCATCTAATGTTCATAGCAGAGGCCAGTTCATAGATGTCTAATACAAAACATGGAGAGAGTATGGCTTGTCCTTTTAAAACAGACCATGGTGGGACCGGCCTCTCTGTGATCACAGCACGTGCCCAAGAGGCGCGTGGTGCCAGGTAGTGGGACTCGGGCAGAGGGACTGAAGAACCCCATTTCCCTCACTGCAGAGACTGCCCTGGGCAGGGTGCTCTCCCCTCCACCTTCATGCAGCCTCATGAGGCTTTTGTTTTGTCTGCGGTTTTGGGGTTTTGCTTCTTAAATACCTAAATAAAAGCATCTGTTTGGATTGCTTGAGCAGGATGTTACGCACACCAAAACCAGAAGGATTTTTCCCAGGGCTTCCAGACTTTGGTGGCCTTAGCACCCACTGAAACTTTGGGAAATGGAGCTTTACACATAGATGTCAAACTCTTTATCTCCACATTTTACATGGATATTTTGCTTTGCATTAATACTTCTCAGACACTATATTTTGTGCTAATGAGCTCCAATACTTATAAGGAGCAGAACAGAACTGAATAAAGTGCCAAAGGAATAATTATTTTCACACTTGAGCAGCAGACTGACAAAGACAAGTCCTAATAAGCTCCTGGAGCAAGGAGGTGTTTTGAGAGGTTGAGCTCCAAGAGGTTAAGAGTGTATTTCCGAGCTTCCTAGAGACTGACACCTATTTGAAATGCAAACCAGAGGGAAGCAGGAAAGCATTAGCAAATCAAAGTGTGTTCTTCACTTGGGGTAGCTTCTGTCTTCACAGGCAGATGGGTTATGGGCACCAGTCTGGTGCAATATAATTTTTTTTTTCTCCATGACTGGGAAAGAAAATGAAGCTAATGCTGTGGTTGATTAGAGAGCTCTTGCCTGGTCCAAACAGAAAAATACACCTTTTGCTGTTGGCACGTGACACTGTGAATATTTGCTTTGGCTAATAAACATGGAGAAGTTGTTAAATGATTTACCTGCTCTGTGTACCTAGTATTTGTTGCTAAGCTTTTCAATATTTAAACGCCCATCTCTCCAGCACACAGCTCTCTGCAGAGGTGGGGTGTGGAGGCTCCGTATAGTGTCTCCTACCAACCTTTTTGGTGAAAACTGGAACTGGGTGTGTAAAACATTCCAGAAGCAAGGATGGGCTCATGGACCATCAGCTCTACTCTGTAGGTAGCCATTGCATGCCCTTGGTGGGAACTGCACAGGGGGCATTGCTGGATTTGCCTGAACAGTCTTGCCGAGGGACTGCTGGTGGCATAGTGATTGTGCTGGCTGCAGGATGCACAGGGTGCCTTTGGGAAGACAATTTGTTCTGTTTGTAATCTAATTTTGGCTTTTTTTTTCCTTGCAAATAGTGTTAGGCTACCAATAAATTGCAGGGGTTTGCCCATGGATCTTAATAGCAACTTTGTTGGCAAGAGAAAACTGCTTTTAAATGTGTTTGTCCTAAGAACAAGCAAGTGAACAAAAATCCAGCCAGTTGTCATCTGTGGTTTTAAAGAGGACTCAAGGTGTGAGTCGTGTCATACGATTTTGGTGGTTTCTTATGCAAAGCTTTTGGATTTTGATGAGCTTGGGGTTTTTACATTTGCTTGATTCCAGTGTCTGCAGCCATATTCCAACAGGGTGGCCTGAGAGCTGGATATGCAAGACAAGCTGCCCTGAATCACTGTCTCCAGTACAGGTTATCTTATTGTTATGATAGAGATTGTTGCTGGGTTTTGACCCTTCTAGGATTGATACGTAACCAGAGGTACCTTTTAATCCTCCCTGGAGGGGGGATTTTCCAAAATAATCACTTAATGGAGCCATATATAGCCAAGAACAAATTGGCCCTTACCCCAGGTTGATGCTTATGCATGACTTCGCTGTAACGCTGTACAGCTTCTGGGCATGCTGGTGGGTACTTTGTGCCTTTGCAATCTCTTCTGCTTTAAAAGCTGAAATAGAGAAGAGCACAGAGTTTTAAAACCCAAGACTTACATTCCGTATGCTCCAGTGCTATTTACTGATGCTGTCTATTAGCTGTTTGCTGGTGTGGCTGCAGCCCCAGAGTGTGCTCGTAGCACTGCTGGAAAACGCAAAGCAGGACAGAGGTGGTGTCTTCACCACCGGTTGACTACATCCCTGCAGTGCTGAGGGCTGTGTGGTGTCCTCTGTGTTCTCACAGGTGGATGCTCTTTTGCTCTGAACTCCTACCGGCATCCCAGAGCCAACCTGGGAACCAGGCTGGTCCCATTGGTGTAGAATCCTCTTTTAGGGCAAAACTCTTGCTGCTGATGTGGATATCTGTGTTAGCAGCAGAAATCTGTTCCTGAAAATCTGTAAACTGCAGTTCTTATGCTTATTACAGAAGGAAAAGTAGGCTCCCTAGATGGCTGGTTTGCTGGCTGGAGCTTGAAGTGTTAATTTGTCTTTGCTTACCATGTTTAGCTATGCAGTGGCCCAATAACAGCTATTCCAGACAAGTACCTGATGTTTATATGACACATGGGCAAGTGCAATGACAGACTGGCCATATAGGAATACACTGCATGGTGTGCTCCAAGGGATAGATTTACTGAATAAAAGAAAGAAGAATTTAAATAACCTTTACTCTTCATATTCAGGAGTGGGAAGGGCTCGATTTGAAGTTCTGCACACCTGCAGAATGATCTTTTTTACCCCAGTAAAGGCTTGCTAGTGAGTTGAATTTTGTACGCAGATTCCAAATCAAACTATTTGTTGATGTCATGAAAATTATACTTTAAGCTGTGTCAAACCCTCAAAAATGTAACTAATTTCCTCTGTTCACTCAACACCCCTCACTCAGTAAACTGGGGCCAGAAACCAAATGGCAAACCAGCTTGTGACTATTTTTGCTTTTTGTATGAATGTTCTGTTTGAATGTCTTTTGGGGTTGAATTGTTTGGGGCTTTTTTTACCTTTTCTGTAGCCTTTTTTATCTTTTCTGTGAACATTCCAAGAGCGGTGTTTCTGCTGGGTGATTTTCTCTAAGCAAATGAAATGTGTTTGCTCAAATTATCTCTGAATGTGAACTCTGCATCGCATGTTTCCTGTGATGCATTGCAAGCTGTTAGTACATAGCCACCAAAATGGGGAACACGTGCAGTACTGGAGCTTCTATAATTATTCAATACAGAACAAATTCCTAAATTTGACCGTGAGCTATCTGAAATTCACTGTTTTCAAGGTATTCACTGAAATAGACTTGTACAGTGCAGCAAAATTACAAGCAACAAATTCATTCAAAGATTTGATGAGATACGTTTGAACATTCAGTGGGAAAAACATAACTCATCTGGTAGATTCCAGGTAGAAAGTAATTCATGTTTTAGCTATTGTGGTGGCTGAGTCTTTGTATGGGAACATTTCATACCAATTTTAGTCCTCCAGTAGTGTATATATAGTATAATTTCAGAGTGCTTTGAGTTAAATAGGTCTGTGTGCCTTTTTTACAAGGATCTCTAGGAGCTTTACAAATACTGATTGTGGCTTACATTTTTCTTTCCACCTGGGAGGTGTGTGTAAGTGGTTGGGTTCACATGTACAACAAAAGATTTGTGATCATAGAGGGCATCTGATCTGCCTGACATCACACACAGTACCTCAAGGTCAAGCCAGACCCCAGGAATCTTACCTGCTGCTCAATCCCCTAACTTCATCTACGACCTCAGGCTTTCTTCACATGCACTGTCAGAAGGAAACATGTATGTGTATCCCATGTTTGCCAGTAAAAATGGTTTCTAACATCTGTGGAAATGATGGGTAGGAATTTGAGACAGGTTTCAATGTGAGCTGGAACTCTGATCTTATTGATGTGTCAGCTCTTGTAAAAGTTGAAAACTTAGAGTGGAGAAGTTAGCAAACATTCAATTATCTCTTTTGGCCCCAAACCGGGCTGTGAGATCTTAACTTGGAAATACCATGAGAAGTCAAAATACAAGAGCAACAGGAAGAAAACGTAGATGGAAGGAAATACGGTTGGGCCTTAAGCCTTAGAGCTTGATGTGACGTTCAGAGCAAAGTTCAGGCTAGCGGCTTTTCTGTCCAAGCTGGACCATGTGCCCATGGCTGGTCAGAACACCACTCACCTGCATGATGTCTAGCTCGAAGCACCAGAGTGTGTTTTCCCCAGTTAATGGCCACTGCCTGCAGGAGCTGAGTGCTGAGCCCACCTGAGCTGCAAGAGCGTCAAAGGGGACCCATGTTTGGTGTTCAGGCAAGGTCAGAACCGGGTGGGGGGGTGCTAAGCCCCCCATTATGGGCGGCCTTTGCTCTCCACCACATTGGCCAGGCACTCAGAGCGGGCTGGCTGTCCCTTACAAATTACAGGTCTTTGGTCTCCGGTGCTGTCAAAGCCAGCAACTGTCATCAGTACTGTGTTGATATTTCATAAATAAACAAAATTGGCAGAAATGGCTCTGCAAGCCATGTTGGCTCCTTGGAGGACAATTTCCCAGGTTCTTTGCTTACTATAAGCCTCGCTTTTGCCTAATGTGCTAACTCTCAGAAGAGCTTGAGAAGAATTTTAATGTGCTAAAGCTGGAAAAGAAGTGACCATCTCATGGCAGGATTTGCCTTTCCCCTTTGGCCTCTGGTTCACTCTACACTTTCCTCTGGGTTTTGAATGTGCTCCCAAAGAAACATGCTTTGTCCCCTAGGGGAGCATCGCTCTTCGGTGTTTCCTTCTATGCATTATTAAGCTGCAAAAAGAGCTTTGCAGCTTTGAAATATGTTCTCATTAGCTGTAATTAAATCTTTAACTTCTTCAGGCTTGGATAAGGCACAAGCTCTGCTCATCCCAAAGTCTTTCTTCTCCTCTTCCTTTTTTTTAAAAATATTTTATTAGTCTCACACTTTGCTAATTACTGAACGCAATGATGTTTCCAAAGCAGCCACAAATAAAAGTATTTACTATTCAGTGAGGCATGTGTTAATCTGGCAAACTATTATATTGGCTACACAGTCTCTTATTTAATATGAATCACTCTGTAAAGTGCCTCAACAGCACAGCTTCTTATTCATTATTGCTTAATTTCATGATATCTGAGATGTGGGATTTCAGTTAACGGATAATTGAGATCATAAATCAAAATATTTTCAATGAGATTACATGAAACACAAGATGTTCAGGTTTGGAGCCTGAAATACCGTTGTCCCTCTCAGCAGCTCTCAGCAGGGATGGGAGAGGTCTGCAGGCATGTCCCTTTTTCTGTCTTGACTCCAACGCTGGATCTGCCAAGACAGGGCAAGTTTTTGGTGCGTGGTCCACTTTCTGTCTGATATACTTGCATCACCTCTAGTGGTGTAGGATTCCCAAGTGACGTTTCTCTGCTCTTGACACATCCGTTAGATGGGAAGATTTCTTGTTCCCAGTTTACCAGTAAGAACATGAGGCCAGTCACAGCATATGCACTCAACTTTTGGCAGCATGTGAACATCCAGCGATGTATATGGGACTTAGCTGGGTTTTCAGGTTCTATACTACGTTGCCAAAACCATTCTCCAAGTGTCCTTAAGGTTTTACAGGAAATCTGGGAAGGAATAGAGATGTCGTAGACAGGTGGTCTCAACAACTGACCCATCTCTCTAACTCTTTTCCATGACAGGCACTGAAAATCAACTTACCTGGGATGACTAATTCCTTCCAAAAATCCTAATTATTGCTTTTGTTACTGAAAAGGACTCCTAGATAATGCTATATAAACCACTGATGCAGCAAGTATTTTAGAAGAGAGAAATTACTAGATGTACTGACAGGCACCTTCATTCTGTCTTCCCCATTTAACCCTACCGACCTCCATAAGCCTCGGATCGATCACGCTACCAATTTTCTGACAAAAAATTAACTGATTCCTTTTTTTGAGAAAGTGGGAAAGAAAGGTTACCTTAAAAGATCACAAAGAGGACAGGAGTCCTCTTCATGTGGAACAAAGATGTTGTAAAACAAGAGTGTCCAGTTCTAAATTTTTCTAATGGAGATAAAACCTTCAGCAGAGTTTATATATTTTTCGCTAGATTCCTTTTGTTTCTTTTCTTTCTTGGCTTATTTGTAGCAGCCTTGAAAATAGTAGTTTCATATGGAAATGCTGATACAGCACTCGGCACCATAGCAGCAACCCGTATCTTCTCTGGTGTATTTTAGGTTGCCAGCAAGGCCTGGGTTACTGCTGGCCAAATCTCACCAGGCAAAATTATTGCTTTTTATAAGGTCAAACGTGTAGCTTCTTCCTACTGGAAAGCCTGAGGAAGGACAATGAGTGATTCATTGTAGGCACTCAAGACACACAGACCCCTCGTGTGCACGGTTGTGGGAATACATTAGTACACAGATTTCCTGTTCGTACAGTCCAAGTTATGTAGAAAATGCCTTTGACTCATCGCTGGAGGACAGAATGGGCTGTTTGTGACCAGCTTTCTCTTGTTTCCTATTCTTTTTTGCTCTGCCCCTTCCAGGGTGTTGTTTGACTTTGTTATTCACCCTAGGGGTTGAGCTGGGAGGTTCACCGAAATCATGGACCATGTAGATTTAGAGCAGCTGAACCATTTAACCCAGGGGTGCAGCAAACTGTGGCTGTTATGGAACCTCCTGCAGCTTTGTCCAAGAGTCTCTGAGTTGCCCCATCTATCCAGATACTCAAAGTGGACAAATACACTCTCATTGCTAATCCTGTTTACTGACCCCATGCTCTGTGCCCCCAGGTATCTGCACAAAATGCAGGGGGAGGATGGAAAGGCCATGGGATGGGAGAGGAGAAGCACGGGAGGATCAGTGGTAGAGGGTGTTCAAAGGGAAGAGCGTCCTGGGCAAATATTTCCTTGTGCTGTTAGACCCTTCAGGTCCACAGGTGCTCACACCTCTCTGATGGGATGGGGACACTATTTTATTTCAGCGAACACAGTCATTTTTCTAAGAGCTGAAAAAGTTGCTTGAAGCCTTCAAAGCGGTAGCAGTCTGATGTCAAAGTAATTTTGTGGATCCAGTGGTTTTCTCCAGGCTGTGGTCAATTTGGTGCAGCACTCATCAGTCCTTGGGTGCCTGTGGTTCTGCCCTATCATCCAAATCATCTTCATCTTCTGCCTGAATTCAAAAATTAGAAAGTGCCATTTTTCATTCCCAAAAGCTTCCAAGCTGCTCCGTAGCTGCTTTACATTTGGTTGGTGTTGGCTAAAGGCCTTGCTAAGAAGTTCATCCATAGGTAAGGGTGAGTAAAGAGGTTAGGCGATGCAGTGTAAGGTCCTTCTCGCTGTCTGGCCTGGATCACAAGACCCAGGGAGCTTCACTTACTTCTTGGACCCTCTCTTCATCTCTGCTTTGCCCTTCTAGATGGGTTTTTCTTTCTTTCTTTTTTTTTTTTTTTTTTAATGATTAAAATAGTTCTTAATACCATCATTTTGCTCAAAGTGTAGAAATAGACCGAAAATGCATTCCCCAACTGAACCGAAAAATGTTCAGGTCTCATGTCATTATTTTTTAACCAGGTCTGCATTAAAAGTTTTATGAGCTGCTCCAGTTTCGGAAGGTTTCCCGTAAATGAACTTTCCACCACTCTGTGACAGCAGTGTGTTGCCAACACATGGATAATATGGAAAAATGAAAGGAGGGGGGGGAAGCCCCCCCCCCCCCCCCCCTTTCCTCCATCTGTTACAATACGGGACTGTGGCAGGAAACGAGGTTTTGCAGTTTTATAGGAGCAGAAGTGTGTTGTGTGTTTTGTTGTTTTTGTTTTTGGTTTTTTTTTTTTAAAGCCGTGGAGTGTGTCATTTCAGAGCTGTCTCCAACAATCTGGAAGCAACCAAATTAAGGCATGGAAAAGACATTATGTAATTGCAAAAGACAAAAAACCCTCCCAACACTGAGGCCTTGTGGCAGAAGCCAGTCTCTGACCTCACCCTTCTCAGGATCTCTGGAGAACACTGTGTTCCTCTGGCCCCTTGCAAAAAATAGCCTCTGCCAGATTTCAGCAAACAATTCCGGCATTTCCTTCCCCTGCCTCTGGTCTGTGGGTGTTTTGGAGTCTCTCGCATGTGTGGGCAGGGATTCATTAGCTAAAATAAAAACCGTACTACAGAGCTGCATATTAGAGAAGGAGAAAAAGAAAGTTGGGGGGGGGGGAAATTTAGGCAAGTGTAATAAGCCTGCGGCATCAGCTAGTTTGGACTCAATTCCAGTTTTGGAATTAATAAAGAGTAAGCCAGAAATAAAGGGGGTCTCTTGGGTCCTCTTGTCTCCCCTCCCGTCATCAGTCGTGGTCCCTGGTGCCTTGTCTTGCCCAGCAGCAGCCAAACCCCTGGGGTCTGAAGTGCTGCATTTGCAACTCCTGCCGGCACAGCTGAGCACGGGCCGAGTATTTGAAAGATCAAGGTCTTTGTTCTTTTTTAGCTTTTCCCAGTATAATCCCTACAGAGATGTAATCATTTGGTGTTGTTTTTACTCTGAATTCTCTTTAATTTCCTGCCTGTGGTTTTGGGGGTTTTGTGAGGTTTTATGGTTGTGGAGAAATTTTGCTGTTTACAGTGGCTGTCCTACATGCTCTAAAAACAGCATCCCATTTCTTCTAAGAAAAGTCCTCATATGTCCTAATTTAAGTTACTGGGTCATCATTATTGCCACAGTGATACTGCTGAGGGAACACAAATAAATATCCTTGCCCACGGGCATCCTGCTGTCGCTTTGGTCCCAGGTCTCTGGGGGCAGGAGAACCCTGTTCATCTTCAGGCTGCAGGTTGAAGACCCCAGATTTCACTGCTGGTATATCCAAAAGCAAGGGAAAGCTTCTCCATTTCCTAACCACAGAAGCCAGCATGTTGCCCTCAGTTTTCCCTGCAAATGTGCTTGACTGTGGTTCGTGTCTGCCAGCTGGAGCTCAATACCTTCTTTACAAGCTTCTGCTTTTGGCAGGCAGGCTGCCAGGGGAGCCGGTGATAGATTTTCAATGGCTGGGTTGTTTATTTAGGATCATTGAACCTCAGAAGGCTCCCAGAAGCAAACAGAAGTTTTGGTTGGCCTGGTAGGGAACCCTACATCTGCCTGCTTGGGCTCTGCAACTATTGTTTTAGCATTAAGGAACGTTTGTGTTGCATGTTCTTTAGCTTAACAATTTGGCTGTTGTGGTGCAGGAAAGAGTTTTGTCCTGCTCCTGTCGGCTGCGATGCTTTCCTTGCTCATAAAGCTCTGCGCTGAGGAACGGGTTGGGGCCGGGATCTCAAAGGAGTCTGAAAGTTGGCTGTGGTCAGGATGCCACATTATATGTGTTAAGGTTCCTCTGCTAGGCTTGAGAGTGTGAAAGTTGCATCTATTACCTGAAAATGTAGAAATTCAGTGATATTAGGAGTGGAGAGGCTGGGGAATAAGGTGTAGAAAGACCTGGGCTTTCATGAAGGGTGTCATCAAACTCACTCACTGTGCTGCAGCAGGCACGGGGTTCCTCTTTCTGTGCCACAGCAGTGCACCCCTTCCCCTAAGCCCAAAGACGATGGAGAGATGTGCAGGCAAGTTCTCCACTGCAAATCCCGCTCCTGTAGCCAGCAAAGGGAGGTGAGCAGCTGCAGGGCTATGACAATGCTGCTGCCAGAGCCACAGCATCCAAGAAGCCTTCCTTTTGACTTGAGCTCAATTTCTGGGTAAAACAGGGATCCTAGGTTTTAAAAAAACCCACTAGCATATCGCTGGGATGGATGGCCAGGTGCAACAGCCCAGCGGCAGGGCTGTGCTTGGTACAGCTGGAGCAGGGCACCCACAGCCATGTCTTTCTGATACATCAGGTCACGGGCTCCTTTCTACAGCCACTTCCATGCTCCTTGGCAGGGCAGAAGGGCAATGAAGGGTGAGGTGAGGACTTCTTGCCTTCAAAGGGGCTTACAGCCATGCCCTTAAATGCCTCTGCATTGATCGGTCCTCCCTGGCACCAGCCTGCTGGCTGCACAGTTATCTGAGTGCTGGCCCTGCCACTTGCCCTGTAGGGAGAAGCTGCTGCTTGCTGGCAGCTTTTGCTTTTTCCCCTGTGGAAGAAACCATAAATCATTGATGAATCCTTTACCTAAATGATGCTGCAGCTCCTCCACCAAGGGAGCCGGGCTGCAACAACCCAGAGTCATTGGGGGGAGTAATTCCCATTCCCTTGTCCCTCGCCAGCGGCAGCAGAGCGTGCAGAAGCCCTGTGGGCTGGTGAATCGAACATGAAGCCCTGGGAGAGCGTTTTCTAAGCCCCACAGCGGCGCTGCCTCATTGCCTGCCTTCTGGAGGAGTATCTGACATCTTGGTGCTGGGGATTTTTTTCCTCCATTGTGCCAGAACAAAGATAAATATATACATAGTGTGTTAACTGATAATAAAATTAATATATTAAATATATTATTAAACATATATTACACAGATATATCACTAATAATATAATGAATAAATACAAATAATTAAAGGTAAATAATAAAGCTGTTTGCCTCCCTTGCAAACAACTTTAAAATGTGGCAGGTCTCCGTAGTGCTGCGGAAAATGCAGCAGGAAAGGACAGCGACCTAACTGTGGCAAAAGTGTTGATGATCGCCAGGATCCTTCAGACCACTTTGAAAAACCTCTGCTGAAATGGGGCAGAAACTCATTGATGGATGGATAGAGAGGGGCTGAGCTGGCTTGGGGGGTCAACGCTGGCTGCCCAGTCCCAACTGGCTCCTTGTGGTATTTTGTCTTGGTTAGAGGAATCAAGCTCACTTTGTAGGATGATTGGTAAGAGCTTTTGAGTCTCTTGAGGAATGACCATCATGTTTGCCGGGGTGAGGAGCTGGGGAAGGCGTCGAGTATCTCCAAAGCTTGTGGAAAGAGGTGGCTGGGGAAGCAGCAGAGATGCAGCTAGGAGAAGGGAGAAGAGCTGAATGTGGCCATTAGGCACTGGTGGGGGAGGGATATGACTAAGCTCCTGATGTCCTGGGGACCTCCTTCCATGATTGCTGAGGCTGACAAGTCTAGAAGGATCACACAGACATCAGAGAGCATTTATGAACCTGATCTCAACCTGGCCGTGCCTTGCCGGGGTTTCCACTGGGAAGAAGTTGGCTCTGTACACCTAATTCCGCCTCCTCGGATCCTGATGCCTTGTTAACTGCCTGCCTGATTTCTCAGGTAATGTTCCATTTGCACAATGTAATTTGATTTTGGAGAGGGGGCACAGAAAGCACTGCCAGCAGTTGTTACCCCCTTGACAAACAGCACTGTGTGAAGAGAGCCTTGAAATGCCAGCCCTGAGTCCTCTCTCTAAACGCAGCCGGCAGCAGGGTTTAAGCCATATCCCCAAGGAGACACTATCTCAAGCATCACATCTTCCCCTCTGGAAGAGGTTTTACCTTGCTGCTTGATAATGTTCCTTATGATAATTTGCCAGCAATTACTTCAGAGCTTTGTCTCCTCTTGTAAACAGTCTATCAAATTCTGAGTTGTCATTCAGTCTCTGGGCTGAAATAGCATGTGTGTGTCTGTGCAATCCTGAACGCACCTGGTTTAGGTTAAACAAAGCCTGGGGTGTGTTTTCTGCTGCACTGATGTGCCTGTGTGGCTCAGACCTGTGATTGTCCTTAAATGCTGCAGATTAGTGCTGACTGGTGCAGGGATTGCATTAGTGTCTGCTGGCTGGATATTAGGACAAATTTCTTCACTGAAAGAGTTGTCAGGCATTGGAACAGGCTGCTCAGGGAAGTGGTTGAGTTGCCATCCCTGGAGGGATTTAAAAGATGTGTAGATGGTGGCACAAAGCGTCATGGTTTAGTGCTGGACTGGGTAGTGTTAGGTTAACGATTGGACTCAATGATCTTAAAAGTCTTTTCCAGCCTAAACAATTCAGTGATTCTGTGGCTACTACCCAGATCTCTGTATATTGTTGTGTTCCTGCAGCACATCAAAATGTTCTCTCCAAACATTTTTGGAGCAAGAAACAGTTTTTTGGGGGAGAAGGAAAAAAAAGTATTATTTGCTGAAAACATATTTTTGTTTTGAAAGAAAAAGGCAAAAAGCATCTCAGACAGGTAACAGGAATGTAAAATACTCAGTGGAAAGTAAAATCCTTTTGATTTTCTCTTCTTCCCATCCACGTCTAACCCAGCCCCTCAGTATCTCCCATGCATAGCTATGGTACAGCCAGTCTAGAGTTGTTAAGGGAATTTCTTCCTTCTGAACTGAAGATGATCTGTATTGGAAGGAACAAACCTAATGCATTTTAGCTTGGCTAAAAAAAATGGATTATTGTTTTAAGTTGGGTTATTTGAAAGGGTTGAAACTACTCAAAATAATTTGCTTCTTTCAATAAGCAGTACTTTATGGTGGAAAGATCATAACTTATGTGTCTTATCTTTTTATCACCATTAAGTTTTTAATATATTACCAATTATCTCTGGATTAGTTGAAAAGTTCATCGTTATGTCTTCTCTCTCCAAATTAACATAAATTAATTACTCTTCCCGGAAAGGGCTGTGGAGAGAATAAAAATGCCTTTTGGTAACTGGTCAGACTTGAACAAAAACCCAAAAGTGAGTGTATCTTTAAATGCAGAGAGAAGAGACAAAGCAGCCCCCAGTATTAAATGCCAAACAATAAAGCCTTTAACATGTCTTTGGGATTTCGAGGGGACTGTACTGCTGACCTCTCATTCCTGCATATTTTCTGCTGGCAACGTGGCAGCCTTTTCCCTCTTATCTGCTCTTAGAAACCCATCCCATGAAATGGCAACTTGAGGACCAAAGTAAAAGCAGGCACCGAACTGATGGCTTTGCTTGGGAGGGTGGAAGAAGCACAGAGCTGGTGGTCGCTGGAGGTAAAAATGGTCCAAGGCAGTTAAGGCCGTGGACACGTATCCTGGTCCTGGTCTGGCTGGACTGGCTAGACACATCGCAGCCACTCACCAGCAGTGATTTCTACAGCTCTCCTGGCAGAAGGGTTGGGAAGCCCCCAATGTGGCTGCTTTCTTCCCCACAGGCTGGTTGGCTGGTAGCTGATGGGGCAGCTCTGGCATAGCCATGGTAGTAAACACATAGGGGATGTGGGAATGGCTTGATCTGGCCACCATTCATAAAAGAGACACTTATTCAGAGCCTAAATCCAACTGCAAATCCCTAGCTTGCTGCTGCAAGTATCTCGTGAAGGTGTTCAGGCTCATGGGGAAGTTTAGGTGAGGTGGTTCCTGGTCCTGGTGGGACCTCATGATGAGGATGGGTGCATGGTGGCTCCTTCTCACTCCAGCATGGACTGTGGTTGTTGCACACACACAGAGCTGCCACTGTGCTGTGTCTGTGTCATGTTGAAGGCATCACTGGTGGTATGAACCTTGGTATGCACCTCTGGCAAATGTTCCAGCTCTGGAGCCAGAAGGCTTGGGCAGAGGAAAGGGGCCTCTGTCTCCTGACAGTCACATTGATTCTGTATGAGCCTGACAGTGGCTTGGATACAGAAGCCTTGCCCCTGCGGGAGGAGGAGGAGACTGCATTTAGAAGTGACTCGTGGGGACATGAGCACCCTCCTTGCATGGTGGCATGAGTGCAGAGGACCTCCTGGCTGCTGGCATGGGGGGCATTACTGACGGGTAGTGGTGGGGTGGCTGATTTTATGTATTAACAAAAGGGACATCTGACTAGTAAAACAGTAATTACCTTCAGATCTAGTAAGTGTAATTACTGAGTAATCCACCAGAGTATATAAGGAGGTACGAATATTTTTAGCCTGCAAGTGAGTTCTTCATAGTCCCCAGGTGCCATGCTCCAAGTAAAGAGCACTTAGGCAGCACTGATGGCCTGTAGCTTTTAAGAAATTACTGTGATGCATCTTTAAAACTGGCAGCTTTATTAAAAAGGGAGGTGGGGGGATGCTATTATCTTAAAATAGCTAGGTTAAGAGGGAATACACATTTCAGGAGGGCCCCATTGGACTGCAAGACTTGCAGGCTTGGTAGCTTGAGGTACAGCTTAGAGCCAGAGATGCTGAGAAATTTGTCTGGGCCATTTTGAGCTGAACGTGCTGCTGTTCTCTGATCCAGGCAGTGGGGCTGGGCTGGGCTCATCCAACGCTGAGATGGGCACTGCCCAGCTGTCCCATGTGCAGTCAGAGCAGGACAAGGAACCTTTGTCAAACACCTGGAGGATGCTAGAGCACAGAAACCAGTTGAGCTGGACCGGTACTTTAACCAGTACACATTTGCTGCTTGGCTGACGAGTGTGAAAAAGGAAAGGAAATTGTAATTTTCTGGTGGAGCAGATTTATTATTCCTTTTTTTTTAAAAAAAAATAAACTTCCAGGAAATCCCATTCATGTTTGCCATGTGGCCAGGGCATGTTTTCAAAGAACCGTTGCAGAGTAAGCAGCTCACCATTATGTTCAAGCATGATTTCAGAGCACCTGCCTGAGCTACTCCCATTGCCAAGCGCTAGATGAAGCCCTGGGAGACAGAGCCTTTGAGCCTGTGTCAGCACAAGCACTCCCTCATCAGCCTTTCTTTTAATACCTCTGCATAACAAACACCAATTACTATCATTTATGAGGGCAAAACAAAGGTCACACTGGCATCCTGACTTGTGCTTGGATGGTTTCAAGCTGCAGTTTGTTACTTATGTGACAAACATTATCTTTTGCTCCTACTAAGAACTTTCCTTTGCAAGTTCCCCTCCTCCACCCCCCACCCCCAGCCAAAAGTTTGTGCGTTGGAGAATGTTTTCCTAAATTCAGGTGAGGGGTTTCAGAGCTGAGTGGCCATAGTTCACCTGAGCCAGCCAAGCACTCCCAGTCTTATCAGTGCCTTGCCAGCTGGGAGGGATGCTGATGGGATGGGTGCTTGAGTGGTTCCCGTTGTGACTGCAGAGCGATGGAGCTAGCAGTTTCTATTGCAAACACCTGTTTACCAGCAAGCCCAGTACTACGTACATGTTCACAGTGAAAGGTGTGCACTCCCCAAGTGCTCACAGAAAGCCTGTTTAAAAAAAAAAAAAAGGTGTAAAACCCACTCAGCTAGATTCATTTCCATATTTGCAGAAATTTCCGTGGGAATGCCTTTCACAGCACTCAGCCAGCTCGTGCTATGAATTAGCTGAGCCCTTCAACTGCCCCCGGCCTGCAGAGCAATGGTGTGCTGCCTCTTTCTTCCTTTTTTAGCAGACATTTCAAAAGGCAGTATCTTATTCCAGCCTCTTCAGACTGAAGTGGGAATGCAGGCCTCGAAACACCTGCTTCCCGCACCGGCAGCGCTGAATGGCTGAGGAGCATGCAGCCACTGAGCCTTTGTTTTAGGGCTTTCTTTTAACTACAAGGAGTAATCGGAGTTGGCTGTTAAATGAATGAGTTTCGTTGGAAGACAAGCCTGGACACCTGAGGTCTTGCATTCCCGGCAGGGCTGGTGAGCACCAAAGGGCTTTTTCAACAGGCATCACTGGAAAGTTGCTATTATGTGCGAGCTTTACACTCAAACACCTTTGGACAATGAAGGCACCAGAGGACACTGCTGCTCCCAATTGTCAGCAGCAGAATAAATCCGTGCTTCCTGCAGTGTTTCCCTCCTCCGGCCGAGGGGCTGGTGCAGAGCAGAGAGCTTTGCAGAGGCACAAAAGGTCTCTCAGTAGAGCAGGGGTCAAACTGCGGGTTCCTCCTTTCAGAACAGCTCCTGATCTCTGATGCAGAGAGTCCTGCGAGACCCCCTTTCGGAAACGGAGAAAGAGTGACATTGTGTTGCAGAAGCGAAGAAGAGAGGGAGGAGGAGGGAATTCCGTTCCAGGCCCTGCTCCTGAAATGAACCTGGGCTGGGGTTTTGAAGCTCCCCACAGCAGTTTTAGGCCCCCAGCTCCCAGTGGGACCGATGGGAACTCTTACCCTAAATCTCTGCCCTTCCTGGCTGTGCAGCGTCTCTCAGAGGAGGATCCAGATACCTGCATCCTTCTAGCTGTGCACCCCATTTGGTCCCCCACGTGTGTCAGGGGGCGTCTGCTGGCCCTGGAGCTGTCGGGAGGCAGTGAGATGGGTTCTGGTACTGAAGGACACCTGCAATCACAGTAATTCAGGTGGACTGGTGATGCGTGTGTCAGCAGGAAGGGGCCGTCTCTTTGCAGAGCTGTGGGCTCCAGTGCCCACAGCCTTTCCCAGGACTTTGGTGAGGACCAGCAGAGATCTTTGGGATGAGCTATGCTGTGGTGCCAGTAGCATGCTCACTCTTTCCTCCAGTGGTCATAGGCTGCAAGTGGATTTGCTTCTGCAAAGCAGACGGAGGCTGCAGTGCCTAACTTCAAAGTTGCTGGGCTCCCTGCAGAACCCATGTCTGCCCTTGAAGGGTGCAATACAGTGCCCTTAAAAATAGGCCGGGAGTCTTACACTTGTCCTCGCTCAGTCCTGTCCCGTGGCAGTCATTGGTGGCAGGGTTGTTTTGTACAGTGGGCTCAGCTGGACATGGCACCCCAGGATGGCCAAAGGAGGGTGCGCAGGGCGACCTCATTGCCGTTTACGTGTTATCTTCATGAGCAGATACAATGGAGCCATAGAAATTCATGTGGAGAGTGACGTATTAATACTAAGGACTTGATGTCCCCGCTGTTCATGTTTTGGGATTTGCTTTGACTTGTTCTGTTTAGATCTTGGACCTGTTCGCTGATGGGCTGTATTTTTTATTTGTACCTGTAAGGAATCCTGTTCTCACAGCCTGAGTCCTCTGTGTGATGGGAGCCAAAGTGAAGAGTTTGGGAGTTCCAAACCGCACTTCTGATCCAAATCAAATCCTTCCGAGGACACTTTCTTGGGCTCTCTGCTGGGGGTAGGGTGATGCTTTATCACCTTGTTTCTGCCAGTGTGTGCTGGGTGGCAAGTCTGGAAGAACTGATGGGATGTGCAAACCTTCTTCTCCCCTGTACAACAGCACAGGCACCTAGGCTGGCTCTACCAGCAGCAGCTGGAGGGGCCCAGGCATCCAGCCCTCACCGAATTCGGGTGTCCGGTGGGTGCTTTGTTCCCCTGCGTACTGTGAACATCCCAGCCCTGGGCCATCGAGGTCCAGCAAGCCAAGAGCCACTGTTGGCCAACGTATAAATGTACACAGCATCTGCATTCTGAGTCTCTTACTACCTTTTTTAAGGCAAATGTTTTCCCCAGAGGTTTCTGAACTCTTTGAATAGTGTAGGAATATGGCCATGCACGTGGTACTCTTCCTGTCCAAGCCCTGCAAAATCCCTGGCTGCATCACCCTGGCACAGGTGGGGTCTTCAATGGCCCTGGACCCCGGCTACTGTCACTTGTCCCTGTGGCTGAGGAAGCTCTTGCAAATCATGCCCCTTCTATTTTTCTACCTGTAGAAAGCATGTGGCAGCCCAGTTCTGAGAAACTAACGCAGGGGAGCCTGAATTTGGTCGTCACATTCCCCATCTGTTAAGTACATCCACACAATGGTATTTCAGTACGTGGCTTAAAACAATTATTTCCTTTTCTCTTATTGTTTCAAATCCTTTGGATTCCTCGTGCAGATTAGGGAGTGACCCTGTAGAGCTGAAACACAGCAGCAGAGCTTCTGGGGTAAATCGGATCTCGTCTCCCCGCAGAGCACCAGCAGCGGAAGAATAGCACTGTGCTGGCATTGCATATTTGCTCTGCAGCCAGGAGCCCGGGGAAAGAAAGGATCCAGCTTGTCCATATTGCATGGGTGCAGCCGTCACATTTTAAGGGGTGGAAGAAGGGAAGGGGAGACCCACCAGAAACTTGTTGAAAATCACCATCCATTTACAGCTTTTCTTTCTATGCAATAAACTCCTCTGCTTTCTGCTGTGCAGAAAACAGCATGTGGGGAATTCTGATGCCAGCAACACTTTTTACTGGAAACCAGGATGTTTCTGTAATGAGGAAAGAAACGTTCTTCAGCATGAAGTTATCAAACAACTTGACAAATTCAGATGCGCTAAATCACTCGGTGTAAACATCTGTCTGGCCTGCTTTTATGTGCCTACAGCAAGGGTGGCTTATCCACTTCTTGGCAAGATGCGACCTCTGTCCTCTGGTGCTATTTTTAGCTTGTATTTATTTGGAGGAGGATGTTACAATAATCTAATCAGGCCTCACTTGCCTTTAATTCCTCTTAAGACTCTTTTGGGGAGAGGGGCGGTAAAAACACTGCTGTGGCTAAGGCTATTGCAGCGTGCTAGGATGTGAAAGCTCCACGTATGGTTCCCTCCGAACATTGGAGCCGTTGGACCCTGCATCGTTAGTACTTGTCTTGGCTGCATTAGTGACTTGCTTTCTGATGTTAGGGAAAATTGCTTCGCTGCGCTGTTTCAAGTTTACGTTTTGTCCTTACGGACAAAGCTCTTTTGGGGCAAAATTGGTTGTTAGTGAGTTTTCCTGGCCCTTCTTTTGGGGTGTAGGGGGGGAGAAGCATGGCTGGGAGCTGTTGGAAAGCAGCAATATTCAAGTGTAATCCCATTGACCTCACTGAGAATGCTCACGTGTTTTAAATTAAGTGTGTCCTTAAATATTTTCAGGAATCGGAGCTGGGTTAGTTTAGGCTGAATATATTCAGAAATGCATATGCATTTGGGACCAGAAGGGAACTTGACTGTTTTAAACCCATTAAATGTAAAAGAACAAGATTGTGTGTTGGCTTAAGAGCTGGGAAACCAGTTTTGAAGTCACTATTCCCTATTGCTGAAAGGAACCCCGTGCAGCAGCTGCACAGTAGCATGGGAGGGGAGCAGAGCTCCTAAGGGCAAGGCAACCACCTCCCTTCATCCAGGCAGACCTGGGCACGAAGTGATGCTTGGTACAAACATCTGCTTGCTTTGCATTTCACTTCTCTGTGCAGTGATGCGCTGCTTAGGAAGGTAGTCCCACCTGTGGGAACTGCACCTTCCTGGCTTCTGTGCTCCCACCATGGGACTGCATCATGGAAATAGATTTGTAGTTTATACTAAAGGAAAACCTACAGACGGTTTTGAGAAAGTTGCCCGCACCAGGGTTTTTACCTGCATCTTTTCCCATCAAGGCATTTCTGTTTCATGAAAAGGTACTTAAAACCTTTAGCTGTTTCTTTTGTTTGGCATCAAAGCCAGCTTAAAGGAGACTTTTTTTTTTTTTTTTTTAATTTTAATAGCAGCCAGCTGCATTAGCATGGTCTTGAACCATAGTCTTCCTTCTGCTTTGAATATGAAACGTATAGCAAGGGAACATTAGTTTTTTGTCTTGGCAATAAATAGTGTCTTAAGCTGCCAGTAATGGAACTTGCCCATTTACTTGGGAGAGAAAGTAAAAACAAGCACTAATGAAGAAAAGGAGCAAATCCAGCATTTCAGGTCCATGTTCCCTGTTCCCTATGAATAGGCATATACTGCTTGGAGCAGTTATGACAATGGACTGGAAATCCACCGGGTGTTGCTTGTGCAGGTATAAATCCTGCTGGCTGTGAGCCACTTCTCTCTTATCAGTTTCTCTGCTGCAGTGAAATGGTTCAAAATTCACTTCTGGGTCCTGAGGCCATGCCCATGTACTTGCTTTGGCTTTTGCATGTAACAGCAGAGCATGTGTTGGCATTTTTTTCTGTTTTATAAAAGGGAGGAAGAGGAAGAAAAGAAGGTGTTTAATTTGCTCCAGGAAGGATCACCTTACAAACCTGAATGAAATAAAATAAATGCTGTTTGGTTCTCCAGCCACAAGAGAGAGCTTGTCCAGTTGACAGAGCTAATGCCCTGTTCATGGGCTAGTTCTTTTTGAGCTCTTCAGTGCCCATGGCCAACATCCCAGAGGCCATGGAGCCTATTTCTGAGCCATCCAGCACTGGGAAATGGGTGAATCCCCTAGGATTTGCTCTCTGGCATGAGCTCTCTGTGGCCCTTGGTCACACATTGCAGCACTTCTGGTTTTTGGCTGGTTCTTAAAGGATGTCCCGGTCAGGCTGAGCAGACACAGAGTCTGTGGTTTTCTCTCTTCCTGAGTTCAAGTTCTGTTAAGTGGGAGTGCAGGAAAGAAATGAGCCTTTGTAAACTGTTAGTTCACAACTGTTGCTGGGTCATGTATCTGTCCGCTCATCCCAGTGCCTGTCATCACACAGCTGCCACAACCCTCTATTTATCTTGCTCCTTCTCTTTCTTCCTCAATCATTTCCCCCCCTCCCCGCCCCGTAGTCTGCCTTGCTGCTGGTTTCTGCTCCGTTTTTTCTCTCCCTCTTGCTTTCTCCTTGTCTCTGTACTTTTTTCATGCCTTTACATTTGTTCACCACCTGCGTTCGACCAGGCTTGCAGCAAGAGCAGCTCGCTCCCTTCGAACCTCCTAGGGGTGTTTCTCATCGTCTGCAGGAGTGAAATGAGCCACAGCCACGGGACAAAACTGAACTTCGTTCCTGCGATCAGAGCACAGTGAAATTACTCAAAAGTCTATTTAGAAAACAAAATTCCAGCTCATCTTTCCTTTGAGTTTCAAAAGCCCAGCTCATCTTTCCTTTGAGTTTTTAATTCACCAACGTGAAGATCCAGCAGAGCTGGACACCCTGGAAGTCCCTGCACAGCCAGTCTTGGTGCACTGCAGTCCAGCTGGGGAGTGCAGATGGATGCTGGGGACACCAGTTTAGCAGTGCTGCTGAGCCCAGGGTCTGTTGGTGCTTCAGGGGCAATTTTGACACCCAGTCCTGCCTTCTTGGTGCTTAGAGTTGGAGTAGGTGATCTCCTGAGCTGCCTCCCTGCCCTTCATTTCAGATAAGCTGCTCTGCTGGGCTGTGGTACACCTGCAGAGTGCCCTGCCTGACAGCCAGCCTGGCAAACCCAAGAGGGATTGGGAGCACCCATTTCTGCCTGAGGTCTGTGTTTGCCCAGTTAGGACTTGCACAAGAGGAATCCTATGTGTGTGCATGAAGGAATGAACATAAAACCACCTTCTCACCCGCCTTCCTGCATCTGCACCTCCCTACTTAGTGTTTCCAAAGCTATCTTTGCATCTGCTCACAGATGATCTCAGGAGTGATTTTGGGGAATGAACAGGCTTTGCTGCTTCTACATCAGCTTTAGTTTTCCCCGTGGCACCCTGAATTTCTTTAAACCTGAAGTTCCAGAAGTGCAAAACCGTGGCAGAAGACTGTTGAAACATGTACAAACTGGCAAGCAAAATATGCTGCATCTTACTGAGAGGGCCAAAGTCTTAGAATTATCCTTCTCTTATTTAAGGGCTCAAGTGTAAACTCAGAAACCTGACTTTAGTAACTCATGTCTCTTAGCTATTTTATTTATAAAGAGCGAAAGTTCTTCTGTGTCCTGCTAAATAACTTTTTAACTGGGAAGATACGAGGTGAGGTACATAACTGCTTCATAGTTATAGTAGTGCAGTTGGGATTAAGCTTTGAATTTTCCTAGATATTCAGATATCAAAGCTTTTGCCTTGAACATGCTTTGTTTGTAGGAAGATTTTAAACAAGGCAATGTGTAATTCCAATGGGATATTTGGTCAGAAGATAATCCTACAATTGTCCTTCAAGTGTGGATATATCATGGCTTATGTAGAGTTATGGAAAACTAGTCCTAATTGTAACCTGAGATTTTTATCTAAGACATGACAGTTTTTTGGAAGATGCACTCTGGAATGTCAGGTCATGACCTGCCATATTGTCAAAAGCCAAATACTGTATATAGCATACCATTCCTGTCTGCGGCTCACATCAGTTTTGGCCAACAGCTAGTCAAGGATGAGAAAGCATGGAGGAGAACAGCTGAAGGCAAGGTGATTGTCTTCCTCATCCTGCTGCCGCCTGTGTTTTCCCAGCAGCATGTGAGCCTGCAGAGCTGCTGTTCTCTCTGACAGCCAGCCAAGATTTCTCTTTCAGGAGAAAACTCTTGATAGCCAACAGCTTCTAAGGTTTTTGGGGTGCCCCTGCCAGACCCTAATTGGTTGTTTTACTCAAATGCCTCTTCTTTTTTGGCTTCATGCAGTTGCTTGTTAAATGTAAGAATCCACTGGTCATCTGATATGGTCTTTGGAGATGAGAATATATCTTTTTATACGTAAAGATATAAATACACACAGACAAATAAATATGCTCCTTAGTGTTGTGCCACCTTCTCTGTCTCAAAAGTCTTACATTGAGATATGTAGTGTAAGGAGCCATTAGAAACACCTGTGGACATCACCCATGGACATCTCTGTTGATATTTCTTTTCTTTAGCAACATATCTAATTACCCTTATATTGAGCCTCCTCCAAAAGTACTAATGAAAATTGTCAATAATAGAAACCACTAACGCTCCTCAGCTCTTGCAGGGGCTTGATGAGGTAAAGGACCTTCTTTTCCACATACCGCTTTGGTTTTAGCTCTATGTTTCCTGTTAAACATATGTGGTGTATTCCCAACATATGGGTGTTAAAAAAGAAGGAATTACCCCCAATGCCGCCTTATGAACATCATTATGATTCTTGTGACTTTTTGATGGTTGGTCTCCAGAGGGGGAGAAAGCGTGGGATTGCGCAGTGGAAACCTTTCTAGCCCTCTCCTGTCCAGACTCTTCTCCCTGAAAGCCAACCTGTTCCTAAGCGATGAAACGAGGGAGGCCAAAACTGGGATAGGGCTGTGCAACGGTAACAAGGCAAAAAGTATAATTGTGTTTGCATATTAGAAACCATGGCCAAATATCTTGAAATATTGCCTAAAGCAATACTTGGGCTGCTCCCCTGCGCTTTGCCGGGCACATGGCTTGTCAGCTGGATTCAAGAGCAGGCAAGGAAATGTTGTGAGGTGGTGTGACAGCTGTAATTGTCACAGAGGGGGGAAACCCTGCAGAAAGCTCGTACAGTGTGTGTGTGGTCTCCTCAATGTGCTTTACTCTGTGTGTATGGGTGTACAAAATTCCACATACAAGTTGGTTTGAACTCCAGGGATCAGCTTAAAGATCTGTGATGAGCCAGGTTGTACTGAGAAGCAGGAAGAACTGATTCAGAAGGTGTCAGTGCAGGAAAAAAGTAATCCTAACGCATTTGTAATGATGGTGGCTTGGACTTTTACACTTAGTTTACCTTCTGAAGGAAGAATCTGGTTTCCACAAAAAAACCACCATTTTCACTCCAAAAATTTATTTTTTACTGAAAACTGGAGAAGGGAATTTTGAGGCTGGGGCAAATGCTAGTCTCTGTGTCTTCCCGAGTACTAATGAGTGCCTCTCTAAAGTTTTGTCACAAGTTGTGCATTTTTGTCCATGATCTGGACACTCTCCTTCCTCTTGTCTAGAAGTCAACTTCCCGCAATGCATTGCACTTTCTGCTGCAGGGCTTAGGTCCATACAACCCTCCACTTCATTGATAATTGCCATAATTTTCAAGCTAGCCGAGTTCTTGATTACATTAAAAGGGATGCCTATACTCAACTCAATAGATGTTAGCTATTTTGCTTCCAAGGGTAATTAGTCATGGATTTAAATAGAAGGAAATAATTGATGTACACATAGAGTGGAAGCACTTCTGTGCCATTATGGTCTGAAAACTCATGTTTATTTGTTCATTCTGTCTGAACTTGAAGGAGCTCTTTTGTTAGCATGGTAAAAGCAGTAGGCTTTTTGACATAAGATTTTTCTGTGTCTTATTAGAAGCTATTTTCTCATTTCTGGAAGAGTGGGTAAGAGCAAATTACTTGAATTTATCATACTTGGAAAAGGAAAATAAAGGGAGTTTTCTGAAGAGTTATAACGTATTTCTGACATGGTGGGGTTTACATTGGTATAACATGACAAATGTTTATTGAGATACACCTGCATATACATACTTTAGCAGAAACCTGTGGTTTGGAAAGGTTCTGATTCAGGATTTCCATCTGGAAGGTGCAAGACACACTGGTATCATCAGCCAAGAGCACAAGAAGGACTTTTGCTTTGTCTTTGTAAGTCCTTTTTGTCCACTGACCTTGTGGTTCATGTTCCCTGTCTTCTCTTCTTCCAAATGACCTAGTGTGGTTAGTTGTGTGATGACATCATAAGGAGGAGCATCACCTGGCTCCTCAATCATCTTAAAATACAGTCTCATCCCTATTTTATGCCTCCCTTTGGTTATCTCTCAAGTCCGTCCCCCCCCCCATTCCCTTGCAGCACTTGCTAGGTGCAGCACCTCGTGATTCATCTGTCCTCCAGGGAAGTCATCTTGATTATCTTCCCAGTTCTGTGTCCACCTTTTCACCTAGCTTTCCACGGTGAGTTCTTACAGGGAAAAAAACCTCCACATGCAGGATACAGACCGGTGTCATGTTGGTTGTTGGAGGACGGGTATCTTAGCTAAAGCAAAAAGTAACTGAAAAACTGGGCTAGGATACAGGAGCCAGAAGAGCTGAGCTAAGAACCCCTTGAGGAAAAATGGGACCCAATCCAGGTCTCCCACATTCTGTGCAAGAGCCTAAGCCACTGGCCACTAAAGAACAGAAAACCCTTTTATTTGCTGCTTCAGGTCATCAGATTTTGACTCAAATTCACCAGTTGCTGGATGACCTACACTGTATTTCTGCATTAGTTTTATGAGTAAGCGGTTAGGTGAAAAATATGATCTATGTGTAGATAAAGTGATAACATTAATTCTTACCGTGCCTTCAATCTGACAAGAGTTACATCTTGCTACTATACGTAGGAATTCCCATTGTTGCACATACAAATGATAGTGTGTTACTTATAAGCTCTCTTTCATGTCTCTTACTGGGCTAGAGAAATGCCTTCTCAGAAACCTGTGCTGTCAGCTAAGCTGACAAAGGTTTTATTTAACATGAGGCAGAACTAATATTCTTTAAAGAAAGCTGCCATGCCATTAATTGTCACTCTGGTCTGTGTCAGATGCTTGCAAGAAGCGTGCTTGGTTCCTCCACAAACACAACTGCATCTTTCACTCTTGAATAATGTGCTCCAGATGTTCCACCCTGTGAGAATTTCTTGTGCCCGCTGCAATGCCAAGAGAAAAATAAAGCGGTTCAATTTATTTAACCCAGATCTCAGACTGTCTGTCTGCATCATCTAACTCCATCAAGCTGATGGAGCACATGGAATGGATGGAAAACATGTGGTTCCTATAGACTCCGGCATTTTATGTTGATTAACAAATGTAACATTAGTTTACCCAAGGCCATAATGGGCATGAGCGTGTATTCATGGCAGGTTCTCTGTATCTTCCCCATACTGTACCATTAATACTCATGCTTTGCTACTCAGGCCCAGAGCCCTCAGAAAACTTTGCCAATCTTTCTCGTTCTGCTCATGGTATCAGCCTGAGGACTCTCTCACTTACTTTCTTTATAGGCCAGACACAGAAATAGTGCCTAAGTTGCCATTAAAATTTTAAATGGTCTGCGATCCTTTTCTGCTTAAGTATTTTGTGGATGGCGTTGGGACCTCTTGTGTTCTTGGCTGTAGCTCAAATACTTACTGTAGTGTTTCCAGGCAAGACTGGGGGCTTACACGAGGGTTTTAAAGAAGCCCACTCACAGTGGGCTCCAAGCTGTCCTGCACGAACTGTCTTGGTAAGTGAAATGCCAGCACCACCTTCCCACCACTGAGGGGTGATGAGAACCATTCAAGTGGCATTGGAGGGAAGGGCAGGAGAACTAGGTGTGACATGGTGGGCTACAGAGCTCTGGTTCTTGTGGCTGAGCATACGGAAAGGGGGCAGATCTCCTCTGTATTTAGCTCAAGAGCTTTCGATGGTTGTTTTCAAGGGGGAAGAAGTTTTGTTGTTCAGGTGTCTTGGGACATGACTTGCAGATACAGCATAGTGACAAACCACCCAAGTAACCTCACTCATGTTGTACGGGAAGCTCGTGCACTTGGCTTTGCCCTTACAGAAAATATATGTGGGAAATCCCAACCAGTCAGACTCTTGAGAGGGTATTTGTACAAGGGTGAAGGTTTTGTGTTGCTACAGGAATGAAGGTATTGATATGAGGATGTGTGCCTACATGAACACTATAGTCCTGCATAGGAGTGGAGAGCCATAAAGTTTGGCAAATAACTTAAAAGAATCTTTGATGGATTTCCAAAAGTCCTCCTGTCTCTGTGTTTATAACTCATTCTTTAAAAGTTATGTAGATTTTGGGGAAGCCTGTGGTGCCTAACTCAGGCACAAGACTCCAGAGTCATACGAGTAAGAGAAATCAATATTATAATCAGTGGGACCTAGTGTGCTAGTTCAGTGAGTTAAGTCCGTATCTTACCCTGAAGCGAAAAGTGGTGCAAGCCCGTGGGACCTGTGGTGTGCAGGTGGCACGTGCGGGGGGTGGTACCTGCACTGACAGCAGGGCTTCATCAGGAGCGCCAAAGGCAGGGCTTCAGAGCCAGAGAGCTGCACTGTCTTTACAAATGCAAATGGGAAAAAAATATTTTTTTTTCAGTGGCCACACAGTTGAGAGGAATTATGTTTCTTAGTGAAAGCTGGAGCTCCACGTGTCGTTCGAAAATAGCAAGTGTACAACTGACCTATTTCCCACTGGTTTCCACTAAGGTCCTGGCATTACCTGGTCCCTCCTGGACTGCACTATAGGATACAGGGTCCTGGTTCCATGGAGGTGCTGAAACTCAGCTTTTATAATGCCAGGCACCTCAGAGGTGATGGGGGCATGTGTTGCTACCACACTGACTGTTAGGCTCCCTTGCTAACTTCCTGAAGGGTTCTTTAAACAGAGCAATGTAAACTTCAGAGCAGAGCAGCTCTTACAGGACAGAGGAGAGGCCACCAAAGTAATTTCATCCTCCAACCTGAGAAAAAAGCTGTGCAGAAGATGGTATTTGGTTACCCATGCCCCCATGTGCGCCTCTGCCAGTGCCATATCTGTACAGGATCACATGTGAGTGTTCTGGCATATCCACCTCCACACCATGGCTTTCTGAGGTTTGTTGAGTCTGGAGGACACTGATGTTCTCTAAGCCCTTTCAGAAATGTCTTACTTCCTTTGAGCTGTGTGTAAGATGCATAACCAAAGCAGCATGCAAGAGCAATTATTAAATGTTGTTAATTAGGATGTGTGAAGATGGTCCCTCTCCCCTTCTCCTTTGAAGCATGAAAGCCCAGAGGGAGCCTTTATTAAAGTCAACAAAGAAATCTCAAAGGAAAAATTTCCCTTCTTTAATGTGGTCATACACATCATCTCCTGCCTGGTGTGACCTGACATGTGAACGTGATTACAGACTGTGTCGCATCAGGGCAAGGCACACTGCGCCCCGAGCCACGGTGGGGAGAGGAGAGGGACAGAGTCTGCACAGCTGGTTGAACACCCAGCTGCTTGGATCCTCTTGCTGCTGATGCCAAAAATGCAGCATCTGGAGCTTGCTTTTCATCGATCACATATTTTTTGTTAACTACCTTTGATTTAACGTGTTTTCTTTCCAAAGCAACCTCTGATAAAAGCAAGCTTCAGCACCCAGGGTAGCAGCTGGATATCCATCCTGGATTTTCCTGCTGGAGCGGTGGACATTGCAACTTCTTTACTCACCAGATAAATTTTGCTTGTGTGTTTACAACCAATCCAGAGTCTCACAGCAACCTGGTTACAGTGTTGCTGATGAGTTCAGGAAATGCCCTCAGAAAGACCGAAGACCCCACTGTACTTTGGGAGTTGGGGTAGCAAGCCAAACCTCGAGATTCAGCTTGGTTACATGGCAAGCACAGTATCACTTCCCACCCAAATTCTCAAATGGCATCCCTTTGTAGGCATAAATGCTTTGTCCTCTTTAATCCCAAATGACAAAGACAGGATTTGAGAAGTGCTGCTTCAGGACTTGCTTTTTCTTCCTAAACCTTCCCTCACCGGGACAGGTAGGGTGTGGTGGGGTCTGATCCATAGGATCAAAGACGTGGGGATCCTGTGCTGAAGCTGTGTTTTCTGTTGGATGCAGGTGGTGGAGACTGGGCAAATATGTTGTGCTATACTTTTATTGTATGAAAATATGAGAAGGTGATGCTCTTTTCCCTTCTCAGAGCTGCTCTGTGGGCTGGTGAGAGCAAAGGATGTGCTGTAGCTTCTCAGGGATGCTTTGATAATCATGGAGATAAAACAGAGAAGGTTCATTATAAAATTCGCGGAGTGGAGACTGTACCTGCACGAAGTCTTCAGGAACATCGCTGGTTGTTGCTATCAGAAATATTTTGTTCAAACAGAAACAGTGCAAAATGTGCTGTTCTTGTCAGCTTTGTGCTGTTCCTTTGGTTTGGTCTGACCGTGTTTTTTCTAGAGAATTTTCAAAAAAAACAGGATTTCTGTCCCTCCCCATTGTTGGTTTCCCACTGGGGCAGCATCCTCACTGGGCTTTTCTGTAGCCAATACTACCAACTGTGTGTCTCTCTCTGCATCCTAGAGTTGAGCAGTGAGCTTGGATTTTTCCAACCAAAATTCTCCCTTCCTTTCTTTAAAACCAAAATAAATAAAGAGAGACATATGAAAACAAAACAATTTCCTAAGTGAAGCATCTAGCTGCTTTCTCCTAACACCCAGATAGCTTGGTATGTTCATCTGATCTTCTGCCTTGACTGCTGGGATGGCTGGCCACATCTGAAAGGAGGGGGTAAGCCAGCAGCCAGAGCCTGGATCTATGAGCGATGTTGGTGGCAAGGAGGCTTTGGCAGTGGATTCCTCTCTCACAGCTGCTTTTTTCCCCAGCTGGAGGTTCCAATTGTTGGGCAATGGCACATGAGCCTCCCCCCGAGCCCGGTGGAGCCCCGCAGGAGCCGGCTCCGCGCTGTGAGCAGACAATGCAATTAGCTGAGTTTCATAATGTGCTGCTTTGGGTGACCTTTCCAGGGAAAATAATTAGAGGGAGACCATGTCTGCTGTTGATAATTGGCTTCATTAGCTCTGAGGTTAATTTCAGGGATGTGCCCAGGAAGCAACAGAAGAGGCTCGGGGGAGGCTGCCCAGTTAATTACTTATGAAATCAAAAAGTCCGTCAGCTTTGTTCTTGCGCATGCGTGAGGGGGGTGGGGGGGTGGGATGGTGTGTTCGTGGGGCAGCATGGCCAGATTGGACCCTTCTCCTGCCATCACAGCGATGGTGGGGTCAGCCAGACTCCCGGAGTGGGAAGTTTCCAGCTCCTTGGTACAGACTTGCCCGACTATTAGGAAATTTGAAACTCAGGGTCTGGATCTGCAAAGACCCATTTGGTCACCCTGGCTGCAAGGCAGAGGACAGGGCTGTCCCCGGCGTAGGCTGCTGTTTCTCAGGGCTTGGGGGATGCAAAAAGAACATCCCTTTTGGGGACCTGTTCTTTCTGGTGGCACTGAGGGTCCAGAGGATGGGAGCAAGATGAGCAGAATGGGAAGAACCCTGGGCAGCAGAGCCACAAGCCCTCTTCATACTGCATCTGGTCTGGCATCACAAGCACAAGTGCCACTTTCTGTCTGTCACCATGGCTGTACCCACACTGCCCTGGGGGCTTCTCTACAGGGCTCTGTCCCTCTCTACAGGGGCAATTGGAGGCTGAACCTTGCATTTCCTGCTGGGAAGACAACATTCCTCATTGCACATGCAGTGCAACGTCTACCTTTGTGGAGTCTCTTTTCTTTTGTCAATCTACTTTGGTCTCACCAAAGTAATTAGGTGCTTGACCCACCAGCAGCCCTGTTGTTTGCAGCCATGCCATCTCCAGGCTGGGAGTGATGGGAGCATGGGAAATTAAGACAGAAGAGTGCTTTGCAAAATGGATTGGGATGAAACTCTCCTCCTAATCCGGATGGTGTCGGTATGCACCTGCCAGGCTTAGTGGGGCTGCTCAGTGCAGACCTACTTCAGACCCATCCTGGGAATGGACAGCTAAATAAACCCCCCTGCCTTTCCCCATGCTCGCCTGTCATTGCAATAAGCAAACTGTGGGCTCTTTTTTAGCTTTTTTGTGAACTTCCGAAGCTTTTGTTTCCATTTGTATCTGAATCTGCACAGGCTTTGACTTCCACTTACTGGTGCTATTCTGACTCTCAAACATGTGCCACTTGATTGCATCTGGGCACCTAGGGTGTCAACCATCACTTGTGTGTGCGGTTTGGCAGGGCTTGCCAGAATCAGAACTGGGGAGAGGTGCAGCCTCAACCTGTTCCCTCACTATTGCCTGTGGTTCTCATGTTAAAAACTTGTTATTGTCTGGTGGGACGTGATGGGGAGAGGGCAGCAGGGAGAGCAGGAGCACCAACCCATGCACAGCCCTCCTCACTCCTCTCCTAACAACTACAAGGGGGCCACAGCCAGAAACGGCAGCTCAAAGGGCATCCCAGAGGTACATACAGCATCTGAAGGACACTTGAGGTACATTACATTTGTGTGGCACGTCTTTGTGCTATGAACTAAAGAGATGTCAGACAGTTTTGTTTCCACTTCTTATTGAGAGCAACAACAGAGGCGAGCAAGAGGTCTTGGGTTTTTCAAGCAGGAGAGTCAAGCATAAAGAAAGCGGGAGAGGGAGCACTTAGGAATACATTCCCACAGCAAGCAGTTGTGCAGGAAAGAGGTGACCAGGTCAAAGGAAAAGCATATAAACAACCCAGAGAGAGAATCTTCTTGGCTGACAGTTTGTTTATATCTTGCAGAAAAGAGTTTAGCAAACCGTGTGCATCTCTAGCAAGCTACGACACAGAGTTCCCGTCCTTTCAAATGATAATGCAGGGAGACAACTCGCAGAAGTCACGTCTGTATTTCCTGTCCCGATTTTGGCATAGGAAATACTGTAGGTTGTACCCTAATAAAATGATCAAAGTTTTTTTGTTTGCTTGGTTTCCCTTTCCTTGAGCGCACAATTCCCTGGGAAAGCTCTCTGCAGTGTGGCGTAGACAGCGGAAAGGTGGGAATTGTCTGGGATGTGTATGAGAGAAAGACCCTTCCTCTTGGCCTGGGTGAACCAATGCTTAAGCATGGCTGGGCTCGGCGAGGCTTTGTGGATTAAGATTCCAAAATACACCATCTGATAAAGACTAGGGCTTTTAGGGGACCTAGCAGGACCTGGACATAGGTGTGCCAGACCATTCCAGTGGGTACTGGGCATTTTTGTGCTATCAAGGTTTGAGGAAAATCCAATTCGATGTCCTGGTTTGGGAGCTGCTGTTTTGTCCCTTAATCCCAAGTATTCAAATCTGTTCTCGGCACCCTGCTCCTCATTGAGCAGAAAATGCATCCACTGAGTGAACGAGAATACATTGTACCTTGATGGTATAAACATACTTTAAGAGTACATTGGATCATCCCCAGTCTTCAAATTTTTCATTTGTGTTTGGAGTACAATTCTGCAGCCTTTATTGGTGATTGCAACTAAGCGAGTATATGTGATGTACTTCTCTGGGCCCTTTGCTGTGCACGTTTTACATGAGAACATTAGTTCAGTTTAATACTCACTAGGATGTTCTTCCCGTTGTGAAAAGCATCACAGAAATTCAGTATGCTTGAGAGCAGTGAAGTCCTGTAAGATTTATTTGAAAAGCCTGTGCTCGATATCCAGTTGGTGTAAATCCGTCTGCCTCCATGGAAATTGAAGCAGCTACGCTGATTTCCTTGAGCTGGCTGTTCCACAATAATCTGGTTACAGCTTATACTTCCATGATAGATATTCAGAAAAGATCTCAAAGTCATAAAAAAACCCAGTGTTGCTTTCTATTCCACGCTATAAGACCTTTTTTTTACCCCAAAAAGTTCTTAGAGTGAGACACACTCACTTGTTCACAAACTGGTCCCAGTTTTTGCAACTGTGTCCCTGATAAACATTTTCTCAGCAGTTGAGAGGACTTGCACCCGAAGGGTGGTTTAATTATGGTTAATTTCTGCAGTTTGGAGGGTGAGTGGCTGGTGAGATCACATGGCATTGTTTCTGCTCTGTGAATCAAAGCCTTAAAGCTAGAGCTGAAGGACCAAGAAAAAAGTGTTAATAAGTAACAGGCTTCTAGGAAAAATCTTTGGAGAAATAAGTATTTGGTCAAAATTAAGGCAGTCTTGTGAAACTTCTAGACATTTTCACAAGTACCTGAATGCTTTTTAATTATCATCTTGGATTGTGAAGAGGCAGAAAGCTACCCCAGAACTTCTATTCATGATACTCTTTGTGAATCTCTTTTTAAGTTTTTCTGCTGGCAGGTATTTGTTCATTTGCAATTAGTACTTTGAACACATTCTTTTGTTGTAAATAACCCATTCGTTTGCTCCCCCGGAATTACATCTTCAGCTTTATAACCTCTCCACACAGATACAGCCTTAATTCAATGCTGGGCTTCAGGCTAGTGATATTTCTTTACCAGGAAAATATCTGGCAGCTCCTCCCCAGTGGATTTGAGAACTAGGCTGTATTGAAAATAAGGTTATACCTGGTCATTTCTCCCTACGCTGTCTTTAGAGTGAGCGTAAAGCTCACCGGTCCTTTATCCATGTCATTTAGGGATTTCCATAGTGCCAAAGGAAGCACATAGCATATTGCAAAGGCAAATTATGCAGAATAAATCATATGGTGAGTGTGGCGGGTTTGCAGGCAACTGGCTTCAGGAAGATTTAAACCTGAAATGAGGTTTGATGATGAAGGTGGAATGATCACTTGTAAATGGATGGGAATATCCTCCATTTATTTGGAGAACTGTGAGACTCACCTAGCATACAGGAGCTCTTTATTTGTCCTTCCCTGATCCTGCCCCAAACTTCCCTCACTTTCTCACTTACCTCTCTTTCCTCCTTCCCTTCCACCGCTTTCCTGTTAGTGAAATCTGTGAAATCAAGTACATCGTCCAAGGACTCATTTTGAGGCAGAGCTGCTTATTTCTCTGGTCATGGGACATGGCTGGGTGCAGGGCGTTTGGGGCGAGCAGATGTGGCCCTCACCAGCCCGCTGGTACATTTTCACCAGCTATGTTCAGAGCCATCTGTTTAACCCACAAGTCCCATCCCACTAAACTAGCCTTGTTGTGTGTCGATTTTCATTTCTGAGCAGAAGCAGGAAACCGGCCAAAGTGTGAAAACAAGAAATAATGAGAAGACCTGTCTGAGTTGAACTGAGGTTTGATTTGCACTGCAGTTTCGGGTCAGCTCTCTGTGTTTTTTTTCTAATTAACTCAGCAAATGGGTTTAGGTAAAGCACAGCCTGTGTTTGCTGGGTAAGACCAGTGAACAGAGAGCTCTCAAGCAGAGCAGAGTTGGCATTCGTTAAGGGTGAGCTCACCTTCGCAATGGGGTTTTACTGTGCTTGGCTGCAGCCTCAGAGAACCACCACAGTGCAAACACTCGCTAGGAGTAAACATCTGGAGGCCAGAGCCATTGCTTGGTCTGTCTGCAGAGCATCTTGCACAGAGAGGTCCCAATCCAGGCAAGAAGTGTGTAGCAAATAATAATAAAAAGAAGCAAAGTGATTTTTGGCAAACACAGCTAATTAGCCCATCATTCTTCTGTTCCCTGGAGATGATCTAACAGAGTTGTCTTCAAAATCCAGTGATTTTGTAAGTACGTAAATATTATTTTAGTCGTCTTTAAAATTACTTGCTCAAATGTCAAGAATGACATTAGTATGAGAGAGGCTATTCTTTGAATTATATTTCCTCTTTTCTTTTTCTGTCTCATAATTTTTAGAGCCACCTGCATAGATTATTTTCTAGCAACTTCGTGCTTTGTCATCAGGTAATCTTGTCATAGTGATGGGAGGGATTATTTTTTCTTTTTTCTTTTTTTTTTTAATCACCTTTAATGTCACTTTCTTTTTCCAAGCTCTGAGCTGGAAGGTTCTGAAACCTTGTCATAACTCCAGAGCTCTGCACTTTCCTTGCCCAATCAGACAGTCATGGCTGAGTAGTTAGCACCTGGCCCTGAGGGTCAGGGCACCTCGACCTATTTCTAGGTCTTTCCTGTATCTACCATGTGACCCAGAATGAGTAACGCTTTGAAAAATGTGACCACAAATAGCAGTAATGAGAATTTCTTAATCCTCGGCTTGGCTTTGCAGAAAGCTGGGTTACCTGCCCTGCAGTTACTGGTGACACCTCCCGTTTCATACTTTGGACCTACGCTAATGCCTGCTGTCTTGGAGATAGCACAGGGGATGGATGCTGGTATGCAAAGCATAGCTGCTTGCTGGGGAGCGTGTGGCACCAGGGCATCCTACCAGCATGCATTTAGGGGAGGCTGTTGAAGGACTCGGTGCTGGCTTTCATCCATTCCTGCTGTAAGACAGTAGGATATATGCAGGGGCTGACCTTAGGTTCACCAAACCAGCCTTGCCGTTGACCCAAAATCATCCCTTTTTCTGTGCAGAAGTGGAAAGTTTCCCGTGTTCAGTAGTGTTGAAGTTCTCCATCATGTCACTGGGGGGGCTGTCAGGTTTTTCTAACTGGTGTTCCCTGAGATCAGCACTTTCCCCCCAAGGATCCCTTGCCAGCTGGCACTTCATTTCTGCATAGCCTACATAGGATCTAAACATGCGCCTCACAAATACCAGAAGGACTGGAGATACCTTTCATTCCTCCTGATTGTGTCCCACATCCTCCTTGGCCCTTGGAAACATTGTTATTCCTTATAATAATTTACTTCCCAGAGGAAAATAAGTAATTCACAGTCACATAAAGACAATCTTGGCTCCTTGGAGCTCTCTGTTCAAGAATAATTTCTGTCCCAGAAGATCTTTCCGGAAGGTAGTAGATGGGTCCTTGCAGCTGGTGGGTTTCATTGAGGAAAACGATGGTAACCTCCTTCAGCTTTCCAGTACTCAAGGAACCTGCTCAGTATGCCCAAATGTTGAGCAGGTAATATTGAAGATGACCTTGTTCGACAGCACCTGCCATGAACAAAAGCCCATGACTGCCCAGCAGTTGTGTTTGGTCAGTGCTGCTGCTAAGGGAGGAGTTGCAAGAGAGGAACATTCATCTTCTGCCTGTGGCTTTGGGTGGCATTAAGAAAGCAGAAATCTTAAAAAAAAATGTAGTGAAACTTGCGCAGGGTTTTATGCAAGCCTCAGCTGCTCCACCACGGTTGTGAGAGAGCCTCAGCCAGTGGCATGGGCTTTCCCCAGCAGCTCTTCTCATCAGCCACTGAATGTCATGAGCAAATGAACGTCAAGGGCCTTCCCTGTGGACATTTTCATTCTCTACCATAACCACATGACAGAATGCTTGTCAGGCCAGGTTGCATGCAGTGACCATAACAGTAAAAGGCAGTCATTTAAAGAAGTACCTGAAACTTCTAAGTATATTATAGGAGGAACAAATGAGACAGAGGATGTAGAAGGCCCACAGGGTCAGTCATCTTGTAAAACCCCTGGAAAAGTTGTCTTGATTTCATGTAACGTCTGCTTTCACAATGTGGCCTGTGGTTATTTAGCAAGTCAGCTGAAGCAGAATTTCAGGCTTCTGTCTCCTTCACGGGCACTAAACGTATCAACAGTCTATACAAGTGGTTTGTTACCATTCTCCCATCATTTCTCATCGCCATGTACTGGTGCACAGAGGCGTTTGGACAAAGCAACTGAAACTCATCTAATTTCCAGTTAAAGCAAAAGCACTGTAAAATGCTTTCAGCTTTTTGGAGGTGTTGAACATCAAGTTGTTTTCACGCCCCACTGCAAAGCAGCAGTGCTTCCTGCAGCCCCACTTCAACTCAGGGGTCTCCTCCAGGTCAGGCTGGGGTTAAAGCTATGACAGGGTCAGGGAGAGAAACTTAACCAAAGAGTGGAGGAAAATGCTGTGTTTCAGCTGTGGGATTATGGATACATCGGGTTTCCTAGGTGCTAATCAGACATACCTTCCTCACCTCTGTGATGTGCCTGGCCAAAGTGAGGAGGGAAAGGAGCGGAGGTGAAGCTGGAGGCGTGCTGCCTGCTCCTGCTCATTGCATTTCTCATTAGTGGGAACAAGGGGGTCTGGGAGTCCCAATCCTGGCTGAATTCACAAGAAGCACCTGGGGAAGGCTTGTTTGTAGTCACTAAAATCCAGGAACAACAAAAAAACAACCCAGCCACCCTGTCCCCAGTCAGCCCAAGAGGTGGGCAGGTGAAAATAAACCAGTCAAGCATGGGCTGGACACCAGCAGCATAGTGGGTCTTGCATAACAGCATGGAACTATGGAACTTGCGTCATGGAGCCAAAAGAAGGGGCACACTGAGGGTAGTTGTGGGGACCCAGGATGGTGGGCAAAGCTCTGTGGAGGGCCGGGGAAGGTTTTACGAGGTTTCTTGGGAGAAGTGACCACACTGGAGAGCTTCAACAGTGGTGGTGACTTTTGCTCTACATCACAAGAAGAGCCACAAGAGGCAGAGCAGAAGGTGAGGAGGAGATAAGTATGTTTTTTCTGGCAGAGCAGTCTAAAGTTGGGAGATAAAGCACAAGGACTGTTTTGTCTGTGCCTTCATGCTTTCTCCTTATTGTGTCTCCCGGTGCCTCTTTCCTTGGGTCCTTTCTCTTTATCACTGTGTTTTGGAGGAGAAGGGGACTAACTACTCTCTGCCTCTGGTGCAAGTAAGGAAAGGCAGCCTATGGGCTAGAAACACCTCTCCTGGAGATATTTTCCTTTTGGCAGAGAGTTCCAAAGTTAAAGGTGAGGCTTCAGGACAGAGTGGGTCCAGGAGCTATTCTTCAGTGGTCCTGTGTTGGAATCTTTGCCTGGGCTCTCCGATCCTTCCCCTCATTTCCCTCTCTGCCATGGTAGATCTTGGTGCCATCCTTTTCTTTCCAGCCCAATTCCTCCACATGCCACTTTCATGGTGGGATTCATTCGCTTCCCTCCTTGCCTCTGCTGTCTCCTGTTTTCCCAGCGTGCTTGGCCTCTGCCCTAGCAGCGCTCCCATGGTTCGTGCCCTGAAGCTTGATTTCTCCCTTAATCCACCACCAAGGCCTGCGCTGTGCCGCCCTCTCAAACAGCGTAGCGCTGGTGCTGTTTGCAGGGCAGCTTTTTTGGTAAAAAGTGGCCAGTCCTAGGTGGAAACCGAGATGTAGTGTAATTACTGCATCCCCCCCTCTCTCTGTCACTTCTCCCTGTCAAGCCAGCAGGCGTGTAGACCCCCAATCTGCCATGGATGTCAGTGGGTGTTGGCCCCATTAGTTGCAGGATATGTAGCCCTGGGAGGGATGTTGCCAGCAAGGGTGCACAGAAGGCAGAGGATGCAGAACTGTCCCCTCTGTCCCTCTCAGTTTCCTGAAAAGAGCTGAGGCTCAGGTGGGCTTTCACGGTCATCCAGGAGGGTCCTTCCTGCATAAGTTCAGGCCTTTGCACTAGAAATGGATCAGTGCATGGGTTGTACTCCCAGAAAGTCACCTCTAACACACCAAACATCTTGACAACACAAAATAACTAGGAATTTCAAGAATTTCCCTATCTCCCCACTGCTGTGCTGCATGATGCTTTTTGCTGGATGCCAGTTTGGGGGGTGTTGCGTCTTTGAAGACAACATGGCCTTGTACAATCGCAAGCACCCAGACGGGGTGTTTGCTGCTGGATTTTCTGCTTTGACAATGCATTTTCTGGGGGAAAGAGCCACGAAATCAGGCTGTGAGGCAGCCATGGTGAACTATTGCTTCTTCAAAGGAGGCTGTTTTCCTTAGGAAGTGAGACGGGACCTCTCCCTACATGCAAACCATCTTTCAGGGCACATTAGGAGTTAATAGAGATGGATGGAGTGAACTAGGGAAACGAAGCCAGTGCAATTAGTTGGTGTATGACTGGAGGGAATTAGTTAATTCAGGCTTTGATTCTGTCCTTTGAGAAGAAAACAAATGAGAAGACATGCCATTTAGAGGAGATGAGTTGTCTTAATCATTGACTGGACATTCCTGTTCTTTCTGTTGGACACCTTTTATCAGCAGATAGAGAGTACAGCTGAGGGTACCAGACAGGCACTGCGTTAGTGCTGGAGAAAAAGTCATGTCATCTTAGGTCATGGCTCACAAATTTCCCAGCAAAACTACACTGGTGTAACGAAACCTTGGTGTTTGGGGTAGCGCTGATGTGTAGATGCATTGCTTACTTTAGGGTATGAGTGATGCTACACAACTATGCTGCTTTAACCCGGTGGTTTCATTGTATTGGGACACTTGTGACGTTAAATTTATGGAGGTGGACGTGCCAGCAGGCGTATTGTGACTTAAATCACAGTATCTGCTGAAGGCAGCGTGTATTTTTTTCCCTTATGTATATATATATTTAAGTAGGCAGCAATTCTGCAGCGTTGCTCACATCAGCCCACCAGTCCTACCTACCTCATCGATAAATGAGTGTGACAAGTTCAGCTTCTGGGGGAAATCCAGTCAGTGCCTCTGCCCATTGTTCCCCTGTGGTGTCCGAGATGGTCATGGGGAGCCTGTCTCTGAGATGGGTGTCAGACAGAGACATTTCAGCCATCTGTGGTCAGCAGGGTGGCTCAGCAGCAAAGGGCTGCTCTTTTCTGAGCTATAAAGCAAGGCCTTGCTCTGGCTAATCCTATGGATTTTAGCTAAGCTCACGGTGGCACAGATTTTTACCTGAGGAGAAATGTTGCATGTAAAAGTCATAAATACAGAAGCCACATCCAGCTGGAGGGGGGGCCAACCGCAGAGTGGTTTTAATCCGCTCGTACTGGGGACAATCCCAGTGGAGGGATTTTCTTGGTCCCTTTCCATGGTTCACCAGCTCAAAATAGAGGTGAGGAGCCCTGCTCCCACTTTTATTAGGAAAGGTGGTATTTGGAGGGGCTGGGAAGCAAGGTGTGAGAGGCAATTACACACCCCGAGCTTAGAGGCCAGCCGTGACTTTTATGATCTCATTTCCTCATCCACACACAAACGCTTGGCCAAAGCCCAATCTCTGCAAACAAGCTTTGGTCACCACTGGTTTTAATTAGCAGGAACAGTCCTGTGCAGTGTTCCCAATAAGCGAATGACAAAGTATCAGTCTCAGTCTCTGGCAGTTTTCTCTTCTTCATCCTGCCAGAGGGCTTTTTCTGAGCCCCAAACCAGTCCCTTGATCTCCGCTTCCAGGAAACCTTTATAAAATTCAGACCAGATTCTTGAGCAAGAACCAAATGTTTCAGCCAGAAAGATTTCTTTTTTTCCTTTTTTTTTTTTTTTCTTCATTTTATTTTTGGAAAGGGTGAATGGAGGATGATTAAATCTGAACAGGATCTGAACAGATGATATTTTCAATGGCACATTTAGCATTTATCTGAGAAGGCTCCGATGGGCATGGCGTTGCTGTTGTTTTCTTAAAAATATCAATCGGGCCAATGTGTTTAAACAAGTTCGGCTGTTACCTTCTTTCCTCATGTTTCACAAGTACAACCAGTGAGTCATGTGCAATATTTTTTATTTGTATTACAGCACAGCAGTGACAGCCCATTGTAGGAGGCACTGCAGAAAGTCCAGCAAGCAGTAGGCTTTGCTTTTAAAGAGCATCTTCAGCAAAACACCCAAAATGCTGGCTGAAACTGCCAGCCCCCTTTTCACGCAGCAGCGGGGAGGTGGCTACCCTCCCATGGCAAGTGCCATTGCGTGGCACTGACATGACTTCTTGTAGGGCACGGTGGCCTTGTTGGTCAGGCCAAAGAGCGAGCTGAGCTTCTCTGAGCCAAAGGACAACCTGCTGCCACTCAGCGAGACCTCCCACAGCGCAGCCACGGCAGCCTCGCTGCTCTGACCTCTGCCGGGGTGCCCCAGTGGGTCACACACACAGGGGGTCCCGTCCTGCACCATACAGTTGGGTGAGCAAAGGAAGCCTGGCATACCTGCCAGTTATTAATTACCCTCATTAAAAAAAGTCTCGCAGTGTGTGGCACTGAGTGAGGGGAATGTTTTAGCGTCTGTTCGTTTGTGCTCTCTGGCTGATGCAGTGTGTGCACCGATCGTCATGCGTGTCCCTGACCCAGTGCCTGGCATGACTGCCCAGAGATGCTTTTCTGCATTAAAGATGGTCTCTCTCCAGGCCTTAGTTAACTTCCCGATTAATGCAGCAGCATTAATTATTCATCAAACTGCCAGTGAGGCCATTAAGTTTCTCTCTCTTTGAAGATACCGGTACCTATTTCTATAACAAGAGCAAAGGAGGAGGCGGCAGATCTAATTGCAGGCGTGTAAAGGGAGGAAGGCTCTTGGTCCGCTGCTGCCTTCGTACTGTGCCCGAAAAGCCTCTCTTTTATGGAGGTGTCAATAGCAATTTCATTCTTTTTTCAGAGGAACAAGTGCCTTTAACCATTTAAACCCTCTAAAACGAATGGCTTTTGTGCTTCAATTAAAGACACAATGCAGAGAAAAACAGGCCTGGCTGGCCACAGAGTGTCCCGTTGGGGAAGGTCCCGCCTGGGGCTGGAGGGGTCGTGGGTGCTGCTCTGCCCTCCTGACCCGCCGACCTCTCCCAGCTGGGACAAACCTGTCCCTGCTGAGCCAAGGCTGGACGCAGAGCCGCATGATTTGCTGTCTTAAGGCTGCATTTTGGGATACAGCTGTGGAGCAATGCCTCCCACCTACAGGTGACACCCTGTCCCGTCCCACCAGCCGTGTCCCAAAGCCCCCGTGTTGCCCCAGGAGCCCTGGGCAGCCAATGTCTGACTCAGCATCAGGAGATGTTTGCCCTCTGCTTTGCTTTGCTCCGCTGGCTTTGTCCTGTGCAAAACCGCTTGTGAAAATGGCCTTCTGCAGCCCACAAAGGTCACCTTGTTGCAGAGCTTGAGCCCCTGCCCAGGCACGGTGGCTTGCTTTGTTGTTCAAAATACTCCAAGATCTCTGGGCTAAGTGTATGACAGCAGCATTAATAAATAATAAAAGACATCAATAGTTCTGGGGGATTTTATAGCCACTCCTATCTCAAGATCTCAAAACGTTTCACAAATGTTAATTTGTGGAGCCTTACAGATGCTCTTGCCAGATTGTATGAGAGTAGAGAAGAGAGTCGGGGCACGCAGGAGAGCAGGAACCAGATCACGGCCAGTCTGTCCTCTGGCCCCCCAAGGAATGAACCTTTTGGGCTGCAGCTCCGAGCAGCCTGCATTTGTGCAAGCATCCATGGATGTTGCTTTTTCTCCCTGATTTTGATACGCATGGTGCCATTTTGATTGGATAGAAAAGAAATTAGGGAGGCTGCTTCCTCACATTGAAACTGTTTCCAGCGACCTTTGGTATAAATAGCCCAGAGCAGCAGCAGTGATACCCACCTAGTAAGCACTGGCCTGCTTATATGCTGTGAAACATGTCTTTAAGGGAACGTGGTATCATTGTCATATAAGAGCATTACTTTGCCATTAAAATGCGATAGGATTGAATGATAAGAGAAGGAGATTGTCTGGTCCAGACAGTCTTGTCCTCCAGGTAAAGTTAAGCAAGCTTAATGGTTAAACAAGGACTTTTAATGAGGCTAGTTTGCTTTCACAGTCCTTTATTAGCAAGTGTGTTAAACCTGGTCTCAATTAGCTTATGGCTGGAGTGAACTCGAGGAGGTTTTGCTGGGCGGGTTGAAGCACCACAACAGAGCTGCAGGAAAGCTTGGAGGAAGACATGCTGTCTTCCTTTCTACATGCTTTCAAGGTGTGTGTTTGCTCACCAGATTGAAATGTGTTTCTTGTGCCATTGCAGTGCCCTTAACTGGCTTGGCGCTCAGTTTGGTCTGAAGAGGAAAGCAAATGACGGCAACAAAAACCTTAAGTAAGAAGAAGAAAGTCATCTTGCCTCAGTCTTTCAGGGCAAGGAATAAAGTCCTGCTGAACAGCAATATTAACAGAAAAGGGCTGAGATCCAAGCGGAGAAACCTTAGAGAGTCTGGTACAGATGGGAAGACATGAGCTGTCTGCTTAGAGACACACAGTGCCCAAAACCCAGAGCAGCTTTGGGTATGTGTGTGTGTTGCTGTATGGTCAGCGCTTATAAGGAATGAAGCAAATTACTTTGTATTTCCTAAATACTCAGTTCAAGACTCAGTACCTGACCTCCAGGGAATCTGTTCAGCTGTGCTGTGACCAGTGTGGCTGCTCAGCGCCAGGGCTGAGCTCAGGGGAAAGGAAGGATTGTGGCAGAAACAAGGGATCAGTGGTGTTTATTTCTGTTTATCCCATCTAAAGTGACTCCCTAGTCTTGGCACAACGCAGCAGGGAAGAGAAGGGATAAAGCAAGGCTCAAAATCCATCTTTCTTACCGACCTATCCTCAGTGAGCCCCATTCTGATAGCTAACCAGGACAAATTGTCCGCACTGGCAGTCTCTAGCCAGGAAGATCACATCACCTAGGTGAAGCCTTTTTCACCCACCAAAGATTTAGTTGTTCTTGGACCAAAGGCAAAAAAAAAACCATAGAAACCTAGATCCTCTTTCTGTTTCTAGAAGCGAGGAGGGGAGGGAGCAGTTTCCACCGCAGCAGCCAAGTGCGTGACAACATGACAGCCTGTGGCCCTTCCCAGGGCTGCCTGGCTGCCATGCTAGGAGGTCAGCTAGCACCCAATTGTACCCGTTAATGGTCACAAAAAAGTAAGGGGATTAAAAAATCTATAAAACAGGCAATATGATGGTTAGTACTATATCAGAAGATTAAATCATTTCCCCAAGAAATACAGGAGTGCAATATCTGCACTTGTCTACCAGGCCATGAAGTAGTGAATCTGGTTTAGGAGCAATGTTGGAGGCAGTTTCTGAACCATGTTGAGATGTTCCCTATTGAACAGCAGCCCAAAGCAGCTACAGCTAACAGCAGAGGGTTATGTGCCTCTGCGGAAAGGCTTCCCAAGTCCCTGCATAACAGGAGTAAAGGAGAACCCAACTGGTTTGGGTTTCTTTCCTTTTTATCAGCCTTAGTTTATTTTAACCCACTTTGATTGGAAGTGGATTCATTTGGCAAAGGTGCTGATGTTGGTTCAAGTGTGCAGAGTGGAGAGTTTCCTCGGGTGATGCTGGAGGCTGCAACATCCTAAGCTCTTGCTCCACTGTGAGCCACAGATGCAGTGCTGTTTCTGGGGTTTTAACGGCTTGGTTGAAAACCTGGAGAAGGCAGAGCACAGAGCCACAGAAAGAGAGAGAGCTAGAGAAAACAGACATTGAGGTTGAGAGACCTGTTTAGTGAGGAAAAGAGAAATGAGAAGCGATTTGACTTCTGCGCCCGAGTACTTTCACAGAGAGAAAATGCCAGGTACCAAGTGGCTCCTCAGTCTCAGGAGGTAATTCAGCGTGAGCATCCCTGGCTGGTAAAATGAAGCAAAGAAAGTTCAACAGGGCTTGTGTTTTTGGCAGTGGGGACAGTGAGCCCTGGGGACAAATCACCCCCAGCAGAGGCTCTTTGTCTGAAATGCTGTTACAGTCTTTCTTTTGAGATAGGCCATAATCAACACAAGCCATTAATCTTAATACTGGGGTAATTACGCTTAATACAGGGTAACTGAGTGCAAATGAATAGGCTGGGATGTACGGGAAGTCAGATGGGATAATTCTTCCTGGCCTTCCAGTATACAAACAAGCTTTGTAGTCCTAATGCAAGCCCCAGAGGCTCGTTGTGTTTTACTGTGAAAAGATGTGGGGTTTATTAACAACCAGATACCCTTCCAGGCTGTTTTCACAGAAGTTGGAGGATGTTGCTGGGGCAGATATGGTGCTGGGTTTTTTTAAAGTGTTAGCGAATCTGCTTTCCTTTCTGCACCCAGAAGTCTGCAGCGTGCAAAGAGGTCCAGTCCAAAGCTGCAGAAGAGCACTGCCTTTCCCCAAAAGTACCTGTGGGATGCACATCATGGCGGATGGTTACAGAGGGTGCCTGTGTGGGGCAGGATGGGCAGTGCCGTACGTGCATTCAGCAGCTGCCACCCGATGAAAGGTCAGCCAGACCACTGCCATTTACAGCAGGAGCACACTGGAGCTGTGCAGAAAGATGTCTTCAGCAGAGGTGTCCCACAAGCAGGGAGGGAGGGGGAGGCAGTGCTGGGGGCAGAGGATGGGAAGCAGTCATCTCCGCAGTGTAAATGTCACTGCTCATCTCCTCTCTCCTCTGCCCCTGCACACCCAGCCCTCCACAGCCCCGTGACAAAAACCTCTTGGCATTATCGAGAGAAATGCATTTCTTTGTCTGCTTTCAGTTTTGTGACTGCGTTGTTTCTGATTTTATAGACATATATATACTTTCTTAAATTTTTTTTTTGCATCGCCATTAGTTTCAGCCACATTAAGCCCTGCTGGGTGGCAGAAGGGAGAAAATGTGCGTATACTGTTCTTCCCAAATCTGGAGCACATACAGCCGGGTGGCAGTTCAGATTTGGCTTCTCATCTGAAAGCCGGAGCTGCATTTCTAACAATACAGCACCCACCCAGCATGAATTTGTAATGGATCACGCTTTGCCCTAGGTCTTTGGCTTATCCTTGGTTGACACTGAATTAAAGGACGTGATGTGTGGGACTCGGTAAATCCCTAACCTGCTGTCCCAGAGACAAGTATTACCAACCGTACCACGCTGACACATGAGATTAGTGGAAGAGGTGCCCTCAATGCCACAGGCAGAAATGGGTCAGCTCGGATTTGGAAAGCTCTCTACTTGAAGTGAGTAGCAAAACAGCCTGTAGAAATAAAAGACCAAAAATGCTGTGTTTTCTGCCTCAGATCCCCCCTGAGATCCACAGGCAGTGAGTCTTAAGTGGCTGAACATGACCATTTATGTGGTGGGTATTAGCTTTGTGAATGGCATTTTATTAGAAATAAAGAAATTAGGAAACAGTTCAGCTTAGCAGCCGCACCATTACCAAATATGAATCTCCTTGATACCAACAAAGTCCCTAAATTTATATTATTGTTTATCAGCCAAGAATCTGATGATTAAGGGCCTTATTGTGAACTTTTCAAATGCAATCTAAGTGTCCCCGCTGCTTCTAGTAACTGTGCGGCAGGAATGCAAATCACATATCTGTTCCCCTTTCCCTCTTCCCCTTGCCCTAATCAAATCCGTTGTTCATGCTTTTTCTGACAAACTAGGTTTTCTGGCTTGGTTCAGCAGTGACTAAGTAGCTTTACAGTAACAAAACAATGCTGTCTTTGTTCTGGAAAAGTGGAGAAATGAAGATGTATAATCTTGAGATAAGGAAGCTCACAAGTGAGAAGGAAGCTGGGCGCACGCACTGTTGTACTCTGACATTAGCTGGGTTGAATTTACAAATGCTGCTTAGAAAGAGAGCAAAGAAAGAAAAAAAACCTCTGTTGTTGTTTTGGTTTACCAGCTCTTAAATGACCCAAAACCCACCAGAGCTGATGGTGTTTCTCTGGTTAAACTGATGATACTCACCCGCCTCTCATACATTGGCTTTATTTTCTCCATTGCACTCTCCCATGCTGCATATGCTCATCCTGCCAGTCAGGGTCATGAGGAGCCCTCATTGAGTTCTTCTTCCTGCAGAGCATCCCATCTTCAATTGGTATTTTGGACAGCAAATCATCCCCAAAGCTGTGCTTTACCTAGGACATCCTACTGTGCTTCTTCCATCGTGTTGGCTTCTTCAAAGACCGTCCAGCTGAGCAGTACATGCATGCAGTAATGAGACCTGTAATATCTTCCTGGGTGTTTTTCAGTAAACCCTGTTAATTCACCACGCTTGTAGGAAGCAAAATTGAAATACGAAGTGTTATCCCTTCTGCGTAGATCCTCGGGGCAGGGTGGTGCAGCCTATGCACTTTCCACAGGCACTGGATGTCCCCACTCTGCCTGTACTTCTGGGCTGGCCACCACGTCTCTGGGAGCGTTTGAGGAGTGAGAGGTCTGCCATGAAGGTGTCACTGCTGCAAGGTGTGGATGAGATGAAGGGGGCAGGTACATACGAGCTGGGGACAAACCTCGGCTTCTCCCTTGAGCTGGTGGAGCCAAGTGTCGAGCTGGGGACAGCAGGGGAGTGAAGCTCTGTTTCACTTGCTGGTAACCTTGCGAAGCCTGTGCAGACATTCAGGGCATGCAGCGGGCAGGAAAGGGGAATGCAGAACAGGTGGAAACCAGATGTGAGTGTGGTTCATTTGAAAGTTTGTGCACAGACCTGTGGAGTATTGCTTTCTCTGCTCTTTCGAGCCCACCCCATGAACTACCCCACAGCACTAGTGGTACAATTAATTCCCTTGGGAAATTTGGCTTCTCTGACCATCTGATGGTATGCACAGTCTGCTCTGTGTCCAGTTGTGATTCTGTCCTGGCAGGGTGTGCTTTACCATGGCTGTGTGCTCTAGGTCTGCCTTTGAAAGGGGGAAGGGTCTCTGCCTTCCCAGAGAGCCCTGGACCCTGCTCTTGGGGAGAAACATCTATAGGGCAGCGAGCAGAGCAGAAAGCGGGTGCAGAGAGAGGTCACAGAGCTGGTGGGAAGCCAGAGGTACCTGGAGGAGACTATATGGAGTTCACAGCAGTCTGGAAGGCTCAGAGAAAGCCTAAAGGAAAGGACTTGTCTTTCAAGGCAAGAGTGGGAGCAAAGTTTGTTTTAATCCTCTTTTTAGTAGCTTTAACCTTTTTACTGGTGTTCTTTATTCCAGGAGTTCATTGCTAAGGTAAGTGCTAGTGCAGGAGGTAGTCCTGGAGGCTGCTGGTGGCACACATGCACTGAGAAAGGGTATGGGTCAGTCCACCTCAGAGCTCTTGAGCTTTTGAAAACCCATTGCCAGATTTATCCCTTCAGCCCGTTGCTGTGGCCTTCTCTGGCCAGCCAGGACTGGTTGCACCAGCACCAAGCCAGCACAACTTCTTGGCCCAACCAGTGACCCCAGTGGAAAGCCAGCGCCAGTGGACTGGAAGTGTACAGTGTCCCAGCAGTGCTTTGCAGAGTCGGTCCCCAGCTTCTCAGCCTGGAGGGGTGGTGTGTTGCTGCTGCAAATCATGTTTCCCAGATTTTCCTTCATTGGTGGGAGCCTCATGAAACACGGGGCCACCTCTGCTCTTTCCCATGTCGTTGGGGTCCTTTGGGTACTGCAGGCCTGCTTTCTCGACCAGGGTGGTTTCCCTGCACATTCCCCATGGGAAGAGCCATCAGTGCGGTCGTGACACTGGAATTCATTACAAAGACAACTGTGACAACTGCAGGAAATAAACAGTGGGAGCAGATGGGCTTCTAGAGACCAGAAATCCCATTTCTCTATGAACATCCTCAATAATTAGACACACACAAAAACAAAGGAAGGAACTAAAAATGCCAAAGGCTTGGGGCAGCCTGTAGGCAGAGTTGCCTTAACACACGAGTGAGCCTTTTCTGGTGGCTGCAGCGTGGTGTGGACCTGCAGGAGCTGTACGTGAATCACCTGATATGCTCTTTGCTTCATTTTGCTGTTACTCGTTGAGCTGTTGCGTGAAGGTTTCCACACCGCCACCCCAAAGCACGGTTATCTTTCAGGGATTTGCGTTTCATCAACTCAGTAGCGTGAACCACTTACCCGATTTAACAGGGACGTTTTGTTCTCTTTTAAGGGCACAGTTGTGAAAATACTCTCTTTGCTTCTTTGATATTGAGGCAGAGGCTAAACCCCATTCTCCTTCCCGCTGTCCCATTCCACCCTGCCTGTCTGTAAATCCTGTTGTTCTGTGCTGAAACACCTTGGCTGCAGTGAAAATTACATCCTGAAATAATATGGATCTTAGCAATATGTAGAAGACAGGAGAACTGGAGAAGGCTATGGGGAAGCAGTGGTCACCTAAGGCATGAGGTATTGCTCACAGCAGGCCCTCTGAGTCCAAACCTTGTACAATATGGCTGTCTTGGGCCAAAGGGGCTGTGGATTTGTTGCCTGCCCTCCAGCTAAGGTCCTTACTCAGTCCAAAATAGCTGCTGCTCTTCCCCAGGGTTAATGCATAGCAGTCATGCTGAGGGAGAAGCCCAGCGTGGGCTGCTCTGGGAGAACTGCACCTTTGGGTCAGCATCAGCACAGTTAGGGCTACAGTCAGGAGGAGAGCAGCAAAAGCTGGTGCTCCACTAGACTGAGCTGGTGTCTTCTTCAAGAAGAGGGATCTCAGATGGTCCTAAGAGATGTCAGATGGGATGTGATGGTTCATAGAGGTAGAGGAGGACAATACTAGATCTCTAGGTGTGGGGTACAGATTGGACAAGTGCCTGTAAACAATGAGGTCCAGCTGCTCAGAGTAAACCATTTAGGAGACAGGTAGTTACAGCTGGTCAGGAAGTTTTTCCAGACAGTTTTTATTTTTTCTTAGAAGGAATATTAGAATTTGATACATAAATAATTACCATGGTAAGTTTTGCATTTTCCACAGCAATTTTGAGTTGTGCTGAAAAATGAAAAACTGAAAACATACAACCTTTTTTTTTTTTTTTTTTTCATATGAAAGGCCTGAACATTCCCAGGATAGGGAGTCAATTTTTCAACCACTTCTACTGAAACTGGTGGTAACCTGCTTATTTCCTGAAGGTGACATTTGGTGTCTTCCACAAGGGCTAAGATGTACACCCTGCTTTGATTTGAGAGTGTCCTGTCCCAGGTTTGCTCCCTGGGAAGTGGCACATTGCCCTAAAATCCCCTTGAAATGTGCTCTAGCCACCACTCAGCCACAAACTCACACACGGTGCTTTAAACTGCCAGCGCAAATGAGAGTTGGTTTACACAGTTCCTTGTCTGTAGCGCTAAACGGAAACACAGAGCTCCAAAATATGCAAAGATGTAAAATAATCCTGGCAGGGGGTAGTTAATCAGGCATTAAAACCCAGGACTGAGTCCAGGCAGAGATTAGACAGTTGCTCTTTAATCAAAGCAATCGAGCTCATGTGTGACTTCTAATAACACTCACTGCTTTTCAACCTGGAATTGGAGTTAGAAAAGCAAGGTTTTCCTGTAATTCCATGAATAGCATTATTATTATTTGTGCAATTATCTGGAAGCATTCTCTTTAACCACGGTCTGGGATCAGGTGCTGTCAACCACTTGTTCCTGCTAGAGCAGCAGTAAAAGAGAAAGACGTTCTATTTGGTTTGGTCTGTTGCATTGAAAAGGCCACAGCAAACCATTGCTTCTGAAGGCTAATGGCTTGCCAGGGCTTGCTACTGAAACTCCGCTGTGTTGGTCACTGGGAGGATGATGCTCTATCTTAGCTGACCATCTCTGGCAGCAGCCAGGTGCCTGAGCCTGAAAACCGCAGCACTTGAGCAATCTCGTTGTGTGCAATGCCCGGACTGTGCCGCGCTCACAGCCGGTCAGTGATTTGGTGGTTTGGTGTGTAAGCTGGGAGCTCAGGCCCAGAAAACCTGTCCCTCATCCTACAGGCTGCGGATCGTGCTTTACGTGGACTCTGAGGCTCCATCACAAAATATGGGTGTTGCTGTTGCATGGCTTTAGCCTCCAGGCACAGCAAAGCACTGGGCAGACCAAGAAGACCAAAACCGCGTTGAGAGCGTCGGTACTAAATACACAGCAGTCCCAGCAGCTGCCTCCTGCTGCATAATGGAGCTGTGCAGATGTGAGAGCACGGGATTAGCAGGACCCTGAGCTCCTCGCTGTCAGGATTTAAGGATGGATTTGAGCTGTGCAGCTCAAGCACAAGACAGCTGCCCTCGCGGTTGGTGCTTGGTTTCTCCTTGCCCTCCTGCACTGAATGCCAACTAGTTTCGCTTCTCACCGGGTGGCCTTTCTGCACGAGCACCTCTCTTCTAGCTCTGGCAAAGTCTCCCCTCACCAAGCAGAGCTGGTGCTTACTGGAGCTTGCTGGACCCTCATGGGTGCTTACTCGAGCAAAACTGTTTATGGCACTGGGAAGGTTGCCAGGTCTGCAATAAGTGTCACCAGGTTTGTACCTCCAGCTCTGTGTGGTCACTGAGATAAATTGCAGCCCAGACTACTTGGGCTTTCCTAGGGCTTGGACAGGGTGGGTTGTTACCAGCCAAGGAGACGTGGTGGTAGATAGGGGTTCATTTTTGGCAGTTCCCAAAGGTTTCATATGATGGGTTTTGTTCTGGGTGTGATAGCAGGTCGGGCAGTCACAGACTGGATTTGTTTCTCTCTGGTCTTGGAAACCTTCTTGTCAAAACCTGGTTGCAATCTATGCCTTTTGACTTCAACCCACTATATTGACATAATGATCCATTTGAGCAACAGCATTTGAATGAGCTTTGCCCATCAGTTGCTCCGTGATGCTTCGGGGAATGGAGAAATAGAGCAACTCCATTCATTTCCTCCCGGGGCTTAGAGGCTGCAGTGGCAGCTGTCTCAAGAGAGTAGATGTAAGTCCACCTACTTCCCAGTTCTTTACTAAACTTTACTAAACTCTGAATATATCGCTGCTTATTGAGCGTGACCTGTTTTCTCCCTAGTGGAAGGAGGTGTATTGGGGACATTTCTCTTTTTTCAGGATGAGAGAGGCTTTTCGTCATCCTAGCATTATGCAGCGGGAAGGAGTGCTTGTTGGAGGCACTGTCTGCAGATGGGTAGGGAGTAGCTCACTGGCTGTCCTGGCACCCTGCTCTTAAATTTGGCTAGTAATTTTCACCGCTTTCCAGCTAGATCATTGCTGCCTATTGTGGGCCATACAGAGTGCTAAGAAGAAATAAAGCACTCGGGAATTGGCCCAGGCACATGAAGCTGAATTGATCTTCATCTTAAAATTCACCAATAAATAAAAGGAGGCAAAAATATTTGCAAGGAAGCCACCTTGCTGCATTGCCGTGCTAAAAAGCTATGGAATTAGACATGCGTGCAGATAGATGAGAATGCTGCTGGGCAAAGCCAGGGAGATAGATCTCAGGTCATGCTCTGACACACTGCCTCTCTCTGTGGTGATGGGGGACAGAATCCACTCCTTGTTAATTGATGCTGCTTGTTGCCATCAGGACTGCAGGCCAACCAGAAAGCGTGCTGAAAACAGGCCAGCCATGAAAATGGCTGTTCTGGATTGATTTCTGCAGTGTTGGGAGGAAAACAAACAGGCTATAAAGGAAAAGATGAGCGGGAGCTGGGGCAATCGAAGGCAGCACGGGGGAGAGGCTGCTAAATAAAAGCAGGCTGGTGGTGATGTTTGCATCCAGCAATCCCTTCCAGAGTTCTGCCCTGCGCCCAGCGAGAAATCACTGCCTTCTCCATTAAGAGTTAACACCAGATCAGCGCAATCCCTATTTTTACCGTCTCCAAGGTTTCCTAGCAGCCTGCTTTGACTGGGTTATGCTGAAGGCCTGCCCTAATGTTTCTGCCTTTGGGGAAAAGAGGAATTCCTGTGCCTGCCCAGGAGCGGCAGGACATTCCCAGCGTGTCCTGCTTCGCTCACTGCCTTTTCCAATACTTCTGTCTGGTTGAAAGAAGAGCCCTTCCAAAATTTCCGAACAATTAAAACTCCTTGGAAGGCAGTCCTGGGTATTCTTTCAAGAAAGGAGGCTGAGCGCAAGCAAAGTTGGCAGTGCCGGTGCTGAACCATGCAGCAATGCTTGGAGCAGTTTGCCCTCCGATGGCCAGTTGGAGCTTGCAGCTCCTGCTCTCCACCGCTGCCACGGAGGTTTTCCTTCAGCTCACATGGCTCCGGACTCTGGATGAGGGCATTGTGCTCCTGGCCTGCGTCGTGGGTCCTCCACCCAGAGGATTATCTGTCAGGAAGGGCGAGCAGGGGGCTTGCTGGAGCAAAGCTGTCATGGAGAGCGCCCAGCACCTTCTCCTTCTCCAGCAGCACGCTCCCTTGAAAGCAGTTTTGGCTTCTTGAGAACACTGTGAGCCTGCTCTGCGTTCCACCGTTTGGTCGCTTGTTTGTGGTTAGTTGAGACTCTTGTATAAGCTACAAAATACCCAGAGCTGCTACACTTTGGTGAGAGCATCTGACAAGCATTTTCAGGCTGAAGCACCATTAGGTACAAGCTCACTGGACATATCTTCTGCATGGCTCTCATTGTGACATCGCTTCTCCACTCTGGGGCCACATCTCTCACTGATCCCTTACGCTTGGCCAGCCCCACGTCAGGGTGTGCCTGTAACTGGGGTGAAGAGAGTAGATTGGCCTGGCATGGCCTGGGGACCTGTCAGCCACCCTGGACCCTGCTGGGCTGCTGGTTCGAGCACCTCTCCCTGCTCTGGGGGAGCCCACAGGCCATTTCTGTTGTCTCTTGCAACGCGTTCCACATCCCAGAGCAAAGCAGAGAGCCTGGGCCAAGGGACCAGCCAGAGCGGGCACTCCCCAGTAGTCAGCTTTTACCAGGGACAAGGAGGAACCAGTTTGGAGGAGGCATGTTTTTATCCTCCTCTCCCGAAGAGGAAACGGGATCAACAGAACCACAAAGAAAAACACAATGAAAATAGAAAATCATTTTGCTTTTTGTCAGTGTTTTGCATGGTAAAACAAGAGGGTAATTACAAGCTCATGATTTCCACAGTCTTTGTTTTGATGTGCATTTATGTCCTGAGGCTCAGTGTTTCACAGTTAGGTAGAAGGCAAGAAGAGGTAGATAGGCTGGTTTCCCCTCCCCATCTTCAGTGACATCCTGATAACAACCAGGTACGAAGCTTTGTCTGCTCCTCTCCTTCATCCACCTATCAGAAAACTGTTCTCCCCTTTGAATTTGTGGGATTGTTGGGGTTTTTTCCCAGCACCTTTGGTAGATTTCCAGCCCCCAGCTATCCCTGCAGCCCCCAGCTACCCACAGTGGACTTTAGGCACTATGTGCATGACAGCGATTCTCACCCTGGTGACATAGGGTGTCCCCAGCCCCACTCTCCAGAAGACAAACCTCAAAAATGTGATCCCTGTTAACTGGCCGTTAGTGTCGAGTTGAATTTCTCAGTCTTTGAACGGCCGGCAGTTACCGTGCTGGGTCCATTGCAGCAAGTGTGGAAAGCCAGATGATTTTAATGACAGTGTATCCATTGAAGTCTCTGGTTTGTGGGAGGTTGTGATCATTTCCTCTTTCTCCCAGATGAAAGAAATGCAGACTAAGAGAAGTTCCTTGGCCATTGCTGGGTGGACACTTTGAATATCTCATTTAATTTACTAGATAATGATCACATTTATGGAACAGCTTGTTTCAATTTTCTCATTATCACTAACCGAGATGATAGCTTATTTAATCCACTTCTGCACCACTTCACAGACAATGAGAAATGTGGGAAGGAAAGTCCTTCAGGGGAGCACGTGGAGCCCTTGCATAAAGCAGGCTGGTACAGATGAACCTGCAGCAAGGAAGCCTCAGGTTGCTGATAAAGGTTACTAATAAGAAGCCATGTGAAAATGGGGAATTTTGCAGGGCGTCTGATGTCGTCCCTTCAGGGAGAGCCATCACAGGTTGTTACAGCTGGATTGCTGTAACACCAAGAACGGTGTCAGGATTGTCCTGGACACCCCATACTCCCAATGCTGCTGGAGCTGCAGTGGCTAAACCAGATGCCAAAGCTTTTTCTCCAAGGCAGTAAGAAGTCTGTGCTGACTGTCAAAAGGCTGATATATTGTCTGCCAAGAGGACTGAAGGAAATGATGAATGAGATCAGAGATGAATTTGCCTTAATACTAATATGTTATTTGTAAAAGCAGAGTGTTTCCGCTGATTCTGAAAGAAATTTAATCCTCTGCCGCTGAGAAGGAAATGGGTTTGTAAGTCTGAGGAATAGAGTGCATCATAATCCCAGAAGAAGTAGGCAGCAATTTCTGGCATCGGAGACTTGGCAGAATGTTAGGGTTGAAGTGGAAAAGGAGGAGCTTTAGCTAGTAGATTTCAGCAATGGTAAATGGGGTGAGGGACACCTGTGGTCTCTGGGCTGTTGCGACAGTTTTCCTACCTTTACCCATGTGATCCAGCATGGTATCTATATTATCTAGTGGTTTTACATGGAAGAGAGCAAGCTCTCATGCTGCTAAGCCTTCTCCTTCCCTGCATCAAAGTGCATGTAAAGACCTGCTATGGGAGAGGATGGGGTCCCAACTTCAAGGGCAGCCATGGAGGAGGATCACCTAAGGGCTGAAAGGGGACTCCCTCTGACTCCTTATTTGCCCAGTGTGACAGATGATGAACAAATTGACCAGCTGTCCAAGTCAGAGCAGAAAGGTTGCAACTGAAGCATTATATCCACATGCACACCTCCAAGAAACACCACCTTTTCTGAAGGTTTATGCAGATCCCCTAAAGTAACATTATTCCTCTTATTTCAGTTGGCTTCTAAAGAAGGAGGTGCACAGAAGGGGCATGGAGTATTGAGATGCTCAGCTGTCTTTGATGGTCTCTCCCTAGGACCTTCAGGAAAGCTCAGATGAAAAGCCAGGTGTGCATTGCAGGGGGATTTGTTTTTTCAAGTGGAAATTATAAGACAAGGAGAAAGACTGTCTTTTCAAAAGCAAGCAACTCTTCGGATTCCAGTTGTAAATCAGACTGTTGGTCCTTCTTGCATCTATTATACAAAATATCTGCTTGACCTGTAGCTGTTCAGGAATCACTCTTGAAATACTCTATTAAGTACTAGCATCAGAGCTCTGTCTAAAAAGTCCTTTATGGTGGCATGTCCTGCTTTCAAATCCTACTCATTTTATGCCAATTGCTGAAAAATTGTAATTTTCCAGTAAACCACTCAGAATAAGCTGATATAATAACTCTTTGAGAAGTCACCAAGAGTAAAATATGAAAAGCAGAGGCATTTGCTTTCGGAATTTGACCACTTTGAGTACTGCTTGGCTTCTAGACAGTTGGTACAAATTCTGTGTGTAGATGGTTGATTTTTAATCTCCAAATCACAGCGATGAGTTGAGCAGTTACCTATGGGATTGGCTCGGTTAGGATGGGAGTGCCTGGGTTGCAGTTTCTGTCCAGACTTAGGGCAATGACGTGCCCAGTCCCCACCAGCTTTGGTTGCAGCCAGATGCTGTATTCATTTAGGCACCTTTGATGTATCCAAGCTGTTACCCACTCATACTGCTCATTGCATTTCTACTCTCAGCCTTACAGAGGGCTGACTGCAAGTTGCGTGACGTGGAGGGGTGGCCAAGGTGCACTGATAATAAATGATATGGTCAGACATGCCTGGGGGTACCCCTGCTGCCTTTGGAAACTGCCCAACTCCACACAGATCCAGGAAGGGAAGTGCCAGGAGGAGCTGCTGGCCAGACCACCTAGCTAACAAATAAATCCTCATCCGCGTTAGCCCTGCAGTCACACATCTGCTGTCCAATGGCAAGTGGGGGAAATTCTACAAAGTGAGCTTGTTCCAGGCAGCTTTAGTCTTATTAGTTTTTGGAGGAAACCCAGGAAAAGTTATATTGGAAAGCTGAAAGCTGTTATGGCAGGATAGCCGCTAAGTGACTTGGTATGTGCCCTTGGGGACCAGTTCTCCCAACTTTATGAAAAATGATATAATCTGATTCTCTAACTCTGTGTCATTGCAGGCCCAGTGTGGTGTTTTTTACAAAAGGATTGTGATGCTCAACAATTGCCATAGTATTTCTATTCTTTTTTGTGGGTAGAACAAAAAGGGAAATGGGAAAGAAAATGGTGAAAATGTAAAATCTGTTACTGACTTGCTTCTTCCTGGAGTCCAGCAAGTTGCTGGACACTGTAGATTTTTCAGTCCTTTCAGTTACTTGTATTAGGTAACTCCTAGTATCACTCATGGATGTTTAAAAAGAGGAAAACGGGATTTTTCCTCTCTGCCAATTGATTCATTGTGATCAACACACAATCTTCAGGGCATCACCACCACCCGTGGGCCCCTCCTTCCTCTGCTCACCACCGCAGCTGCCTGGTGTGTCTGTTGAGCTGTTAACTTGGGACATGAGCTCCCACTGGAGCAGATGTTTGCTGACATCTTGTCTCAAGTCCGGAACAAGCAGAGGGAACAGTTGGAAGGAGATGTTGAAGCATGAGGGAGCAGCTGAGCTGGAACATGAGCTATACTTTGAGGGAAAGAGGCAGGTAATCAGTTCTTACAGATAGCTCAACCCATAGGAGGGTTGGACCAGTTAGAAGCTGATGAATATCTTCCCCTTTCTTCCTCTTGTTTTGAAGGAGCAGGCTATGCTGCTTTTGACAAGCTATGAGCACCTCTAACCTTCAGGGAAGGCTTAGTTGTTTCTTTGGGCCAGGGCTGGCACTGGTGGAATGGCACCACATAGCTGGAAGTGAAGAGAGGATCTGAGCCACAGGTTTCTGTTACTCAAGGTGACTGCAGTATTGTCCCTCCACTCACCCGCAGTGGAAGTGTTCCACATCCCACTCCTCATTAGGAGGGACCTGCCAAAGCCTCCACATAGCTTTTATGTCTGCTCCGTACCTGTGAGCTTGGACTGAATCATCTCCCGCTGCAGGTCCTGACAAAAAGTCAGTGTGATTCAGGAGAAGCCCAGGAACAAGGCAGCTGGGCTTGCTGGCTGGGAAGAGCTACCAGACAAAGGAGGCTTTCTTCTTGTCATCATGCTGCTGATCCTGGACTGCTTACAAGCAATTATGGCTTAGAGCAAACAGGACATCTTGGACATGCTCTTAGGCTTAGGAAAGGGAAAAGAGTAAATAGAAACTGGGAGGAAAGGATGACAATAGGGACGGAAGGAGGAAAGCCATTTAAGCTAGGCAGGCTATTGCAGCTGCCTACACAAAACCCTCTTCCCATCATCCCTGTCACACGAAAGAGAGTCCAGTGCTCACCAGAAAACTAGTAAAAGGTGCACAGAGCAGCAAGCAGAGGTTGGAAAGCTTTGTCAAACACACTGTTGGGCAGTGTCAAACACAAATGTTTTCTGCTTCAGAAGATAATGCGTTGTGTTGGGAGAGCAGTGCTACACCTCGTCCTGTGCCATGGTGGAGCATCCTGGGGAGGAGAATAGCTGGGTTTCTTGGAGTAAGGAAGTATCTGAGCATGGTAGGCACTGTGGGCATTTTAGAGGGATGTGGTCATCACCAGAAGGAATCTACTGTTGTGTTTGGTCAAAGGATGAACCAAGATGAAACCGTGGTGGCCTGAAGTGCGTGGCAGCTGCTTTGTCTCCAATGTGACATGAGTGGGGAAAAGGAGCTGTTAGCCAGCCTGCACCCTCTAAACATGACTATTCTGTTGTGTCCTTAGCAGATAAGGCAGCAAGGCTAACGATTAGTCCTTCGAAGTTCCTAGCCCTCTCCCCACGCCGGTGCCTTATGCTTGTGGCTGTTTGAGGCCAAACAGTGTCTCTGCATGTGCAAGGGGTTGTCATGCTGTCATGAGCTAGTTAGAACTGGCGGTGAATGCTTGATTTTACATTAGAACCCATTTTTTCCCCCCACACCAACCGTACGTGTCTCTTCATGCCCAGGCTGTGTCTTGTTTCCGTTTGTTTCCAATTACTACATCCCTCTCTGGCTGGACTCGCTTCCTCGCTGCCTGCTGAGCACGCATGAGATTTCAGTTGTGCCCAGAGCTGTGCAGACTTGTAGCGCTCCGTTCCCGAGGCCGCGCTCCGCTCTGTGCCAGCCAGGCTGGTCCCAGCTGAAGGGACGCTGTGGGCTGAGCGAGTGCTGGCTGGCACCAAGCCAACCAGGCAGCCAGGCCAGCAGCCTGCCACTGCTCTGCTAGTAGGTGTGGTGTGATTAACAGCAAAGGTCTAAGAACAAATGAGTAATCTCCCTTTCAGTCCCAGCTCTTTCACCTTTCATTATTAAAAAAAAAAAAAAAAAAAAAAAACAACAAACAAAAACACACACACACAAAAAAAACAAACCACAAACCCAAAACCCAATAAAAATCCCTTTGCGCTCTGTCGCTGAGCTACGGAAGGCCACTAAATGGCCCTTTGTACTTCATTGCCACCATCTATCCCTACCAACAGCGTGGCCCCAACTGAACCTAGAGTGTCCCTGTGCTCATAGGTGTTGTGCATTAGGCAGCAGGGATGCCCTACATGTCAGCAGACATGGGCACAGCAGATGGAGGACCTTTCCCCATCCTCTGTAGGGTGTATGTGGCTTGTCTGGAGATCGATGGGAAACCCAAGGTAGAGATTGATGCTTAGTTCAAAACCCCTGAGCCTTAGCCAAGAGCTTTTAAACTTCTGGCCAGTCTTCCTCACCTGATCTGGAAAAGCAGTACAGCATGTGGCCAATGTTAAACAAGCGAGCAGTTTTTTTGCAAAGGCTGCTGACCAGCCTGAAAATCATTCCTTTTAAGCTGTCCCAACTTAGGAATACAAAAAGGAGAGAATTTAGTCCATTTAAATCATTTGGCATGTCATTTAAATCTTTCTGGAGCAAAGGCAAAGCTGTACAGCTCTTGTTAAAAGAAAGTGCTGTAAAAGTGCAAGGGCATAGAGCCTTCAGGAAAAAACCCACCATTTTCAGATTGCCATGTTTGACAAGTTTTTATGTATTTGTCTTTCTCTTCCCCATTGATGTACTGGAGATAACTAACAAGCTGGTAAAGCTGATTATAATAGATCCAAAAATTTGAGTCAGAGAGATTCCCCGCAGCCCATATCCGACAGGTCTTGTCACTTGGATGCATTTGTAAAAAGCTGGTTTGTCTCTCCCCTTGACAGATGCTTTGATGAGCTAATCATCTCATTTCCGTGAAATGCACATCTGTAAAAACAAAAGGGGATGAGACTTGAACAAGTGACTAAGCCCTGTTCTTGTTTGCATTGTTTCATTACTATTATTTGAGTGAAGCTGGAATTCCTCCTGTGGAGCCTGCCGTGCCCTGCACCAGCTGACAGGTGACATGCACACATGCTATTTCAAGCAAATGACTTCTCTCTGAAATTCTGCTCACCAAAAAGTCCACAAGATGTGCCACTTATGATGTCTGATACCCCAGGACCAACTAGCCTTGGCTCGGCTGGCCACTCATCTCCTGAACGTGTTGCTCTGACTTAGGAGGCAGATAGGAAGGGCAAAGCCCCTAAAACCAAAAATAGATGCTGGAGCAAAAAACACACAGGCCACAAGCAGCAAGGTGGTCTTCGCTGTGCTTGCCATGGGTGGAACAAGTGCTAGCCAAGGGACAGGGGTCAAGAGCCTGCCAAAACCTTTCTGCCAGGGCCATCAGTTTTGGGGGGTCACCCGCTCCAGGAGGCGGTAGCTCTCCATGGGTGCTGGGTGCTTCCCTGCCTTTGTTATTGCCGAGCCAGTTTCCCATTATATTTTTAGCCTTGTGCTCAGCGGCCAGCGGGGTACAAAGATATACAACTTCTTTGGGCTTTTCTATACATCTTCTGTACTTTTTCTTTATGCTGTGGTAGATGAAGTGTCTAGGATTCCAGTTCCCATGGACTACAAAGGAGCTAAGGGCAGTTCAGTGACTCTGTTCCAATGCTGAAAGTCCTTACATCCATCCTTTGCATCAAGCCCTCCACCCCATATATTCATTCTGGACAGTGATCCAGCAAAGAAATCTAGTATGATTTAACTAATCTGCCTTTGCTTTCCACCATTAGTTAATTTAGATGGAATCTGCTGCATGTTCTTTACCAGGCAGTTACATTTTAGTGTATTTTTGCCTTGCTTTCCTGGTTTTCTCTCTTAACAATGTGGTTGTGGGTTTAATTCCCTTGTTTCAGTGTTTTCTGGATTAACTTTGTAGCAAACTACATTGCAACTGTATCAACTGGGGGAAAAAAACCACCCATATGATTGTTTGCATCAGGAAATTTGGTTGTGTATTTTTTCTTTAGGTTTTTGCGGAGTAGAATTGTGACGGAGGAAGAGCAGATAAAATGGCCCTTGAGTGCAGGGAGGAATATGCCCAGCTACTGAGATGGGCAGGAGCCTTAAATACTGGTTGGGCTGTGAGTCCTCAGAAGTTTATTTCTTTTTTTCATTTCAAACTTGAATTTGGGAGAATGGCACATGGTGTGGCCCTGCCTCCACCTGTCCAGAGCCATTTATTTCAAAGCAAGAAGGTTTTTGCTCTGAAGTGGAAGTTTAAAGGGAAATTATCAGGTCCTTTCTAAACCAGTTTTGCATCTTTGTTACTGCTTTATCTGTAGTAATTTGAAATGCTGGGGGTGGAATGTTTTTTGGTGCAATGCCAAAAGAAAAGTGAAGTCCAACTTTAACCCTTGGGCTCCTCTTGTCATAGCTGTGTACCTTAGGATCATGTTATGTGGACAGTAAAATTTCTTTACGCTTCTCTGGCCAATGTGAAGGGCACTCAGAAGTGCGTATGTGTTTGATGGTGGATGCAGATCTCCGTGGGTGTTCATTTTTGCAGGGCCAAGGTCAGTGTGAAGGAGGAGCATGCTGGCAGAAGTTGATGGGGTGCAGTGTGTGGAGCTGTGGCCATTCTTTCCCTGCTCTGTCTTTGTGGAGAGCTGCGGTCCTGGTGCTTCAGGCTGTGTTTTCCTTTGGTGAGACTTGTGGCAAGCAGAGGAGCTCACGCTGCCCTTACCAAGGTGTTTCCTGAGTCAGAGTTGCAGGCTGGAAATTCGGCGTTTATGCATTAGCCACAGTTCCCTGGAAAGGGGGTGCTGGTGTGGCACTGACCCAGCCCAGAAACGGGGGTGCACATACATGAGTTGCACTATGAGCAACCAGCCTCGGTGAGGCTTCTGCCTCCACGTTCACAGATCAGCACTGCAAGATAGTTTAGTGATTGCTTTTTCCATGGATGTAGTTCCTATTCTTCTTTTTCTTTCTCTCCCCCCCCCCCCCCACCCCCCCCTCTTTATTTCTTCTTTTTTCTTAGTTAAATGTGTCAACACCAGTGCATGGAAACTGCACCATAGGCTAACGTTGCTGCCAAGCAAGGGTTAAAGCGTGGCCATTCCCCTCTTGCCTTTCCTTACTAACAGCTTTCAGATCTTGGCATCTATCAAAATAGATGCTGGAGCCAAAAACTAACAAAGGTGGAAATGATTGCTGCAGGGCAGGCCGCTGTTTCCTGTAATCTGGTCTCAGGCCAAGCAGATACAGCTCCAGCTGCAGCCCCTGCTTCTGCTGGAGATGTTTACGATGAGCTGCCATGGGACCCAAGGCTGGAGCAGCCCAGGGAACTGGCTGAGCAACCTGAAAACCAAACCAAACCAGGCAAGGACAGATATCATACCTAAAAGTGTGGGTTTGGACAGAATATGCGTTAGAAGGTGTTATGGGTAGGGGTTATAAAGGTGACCTGGCCCTTGGGAGCCAGCTTTGGCTTACAGAGCAGCACGGTGAGTAAAGGCAACTGGTTTAAGTCAAACATCTTGGCCACCCCATACGGTGGATAATGAGGGAAACAGCCCCTTTACTTTCCTGGGGCTCCAGTCAAATACAGTCACCTCCTCCCCTTCTCCCCAGCCAAAACCCACCAGCAGTCACAACAGCCAGTGGCTCAGCAGGGGCTGAGCAGGAACCTTGATTCACCTGTAGTTCTTTTGTTGGTTTTATGGTCATGTAGAAACATGGTGGCTTTACATGCCAGTCCGGTGGTGCCCCTTGGTAGAGGTGTGGCATGGTGGTGGGAGGAAAAGGTAGTAGTAGCAGGACTTTGGGGCTCACTGGCAGCTCTGGCATGGCTGAGCACTGGCGTAGATTGATGGCAGCTTCTTCTGGACGCTGGCATGGCATCATGGGTGCCTCCTGGCTGCTTGTTCTCTACCCTGTGCCTCTTTTCTGCTGAGACACAAAACTCTGGAGGAGCAAGCGTTTGGAGGACTACGTCTGAGTTGCTGAAGTGCAGGGAAAGGCAGTTCTGATCCTTGAGGCATGTGGTGGGGCAATGCTGGACTCCGGATCCCATTTGAGGACAGTGGAAGCTACACTGAAAGCCCAGCGTGTTGGGAAACAGCCTGTAAATGAAAAGGGTGTGTGATTTCATAAGGCACATTGAGGCTTGTGGAGGAAGCTTACCTAAGTCAATTAGCAATATACATGTGCCTTGGTATGCATGAATCCTGCTGGCAGCGTTGAGGCTTTTAAAGCCAAATCTGATACAGTTTTGAGCACTTCTGGAAATAGGAAGGTATGCAAGTCTCCTTTGAAAGTGCTTCACGCTGGAATATTAACTCAATTTTAAAAGGGTTGCCAACACACGTAGCTCCACCAGTAAAAATGGAGGTCAGGTTACACCAGTTATGTTGGTGATGAATGGTGTATAGACATCCATTAAATTTTAAATCAGGCTCATTTTGACTTATTTAAAGTTGATTAAGAAAAGGTTGGTGTTGAACCACAATAAGCCACTCTCAAATAAGGGAAGCAATACAAATTAATCAAGTAGGTAATAAGCTGGAGCTACAACACTCAGGTTGCACCTCTGCCTCTCCAGTTTTCTATGGTTTCCTTTTGCATTTCAGACTTTCTATTACTTTCTCTGTGCCTGTGAAGTAATTTTAGATACCTGTTCTCTAATGTTTGGGTTTAGTTTCGTTTGGGTTTTTTTTTTTTTTTCCTGTTGGACATTGACTGGAAATAGCATTTAACTTTTTACCCCCTAATGCTTGTGTTCAAATCCTTCTCCATGCAGGGGGGAAACAAGTGCATTTCTTCTTCACTCCCATCACAGGTCTGTACCACAGTGTGCTCTCTGCTTGAGACTGCTTGGAAAGTACTGGAGGTTAGAAATTCAAGCTCTGTGCATACAGGTTTTTGCATTATAAGAAGAAAAAGTGAAGTACTTCAATGTTCAGAGCACCTGAAGGGCAGGTAGGTACAAAACGTTGGTGTCCTTGCATCTGCGATGGGTTTGGTATGTGATCGAAGTTTACTTACTGCTCTTGCCCTAATGGACTTAAGACCTCCCTGAGTTTGAAAAGTGCTTTGAGAACTTGAGATGCTCAGGTCTTTCTAGAAAGATAAAGCAGAAATTGCTATATTCACCTTCTCTTTCAGACCTTCTATTGTAACTGCCTTCTGTGAGCACCAAATTTATACGAAAAATTTATAAAGCATTAAAAAGTCATTGCAGTCTGTCTCCATTCCCCCACTGATTGCTGCAGCTTCTCAGTTTTGTACTCAGTTTCCATCACTTGGGAGACACATACATCATGCCAATAGGATCCATAAATATTCTTAATCCCATTTTGCTGGTAATTTTCTCTTGCTTTAATCTGAATGCAAATGGGATCCCAATTCACATGAGAAACTACTCTTCTGCCTGGCTGCATTGGTAGCAGTGCCGCCCCTCAAAATGAAGCACCCTACAGTTGTATTTTGAACATAAAACCACATTTATTTCATGTTTACATGATCTCTAGACTTTGAAATCCTTCAAGGGCACCCCAAAATGCACTCTCAATTTCTACCAGTTACCAGGCACTGGAGGGAATACTGGAAGCTGTTCGGGACAACAGCCGCAAGGCAGAGATCGGGATGTACTGGAGACTCATCTGGCAATGCCAAAAAAAGAAAGCACTGCATTTTAGGAGGGTTTCTCAAGTGCTCACCAGCACAGTAGGCGTGGGGTGGTGGGCTGTCACCGTTGTGACGGTTGAAGCAAGTGGGTTCAGCCAGAATTAATCCACAGCTCACAATTTTGAGAAGGGCTGTTGCCTCACCACATTATCCAAAGGTGTGTTCGATGCGTGGCAGTACATGTCACCCTCATTAAGCTTCCTAACGTCACACAGATCTGAAGCTGGTGATTTGCTTCTGGGACCACTGCCATGCCTCGGGGTGCCTGACGGGAGGATTATTTTTGTTCTTTGCAGAAGACACTGTTTTCCAAATGGATCATAAAAAGAAAAATGTGCTCGTAGGTGTTGAAAGAGCAAATGCTTTTGCATTTGACTGTGCTGTGCTTTTTCTAGTTTCTCCACTCTTTGGAAGCAAACGGGTGCTTTCATCCTAATTTTAAATTCTGGGTCCTTGCAAACTGGCCCAGTCCACATAATTACAGTGAGGACTGTGATTTTTGAGGGGAAGGCAACTGAAGTAGTGTACGGTGATTCACAAAACAGACCTTCTGAGATACTGTCTGCTCCCTTAGCCAAGTTTTTGCTTTACGTTTTCCTGGGTTTTTCCTTTTTTGTTTCTGGTTCATAAGCATTCATGCTTTCATACGCCCCCAGAGTGTTTCTGAAGCTCCATTAGGGCAGTATCTGCACCTGGTTTGAAGTCCATTTCATCCTTTCTCATGGAGTTGACGGTAACCCACACTGCAGTTTTCCATGAGGCAATCTGCCATACCGTGTCCTGCCCATTACATGCTCTTTCTTTACTCCATGTTACCAGTGACCCTGTCTGGACCCATCTGTGCTTGCCCTGGAGGTAGCTTCTGGTGCATTTTTTCCCCATGTCTCTGGCTTTTAGCATGGGTTTCTCCAGGTCCTTCCTGAGAACTCCCTGGCACCTCTTTATATACTGATTTTGAAGGATTCTGCCCTGGTTTTCTGCACTATAATGTTTGGATCCACTTGGAGACTTCTTGTTTGTTAGCAGCTGTATGGCTGGCCCCGTCTTCTACACCAGCATGTCTCTCTTTAGCCACCGTTTGACTGTGCAGGTCTGTTGTGAAATCCTTTCCCTGACTCATCCTTTTGATCCTTTTTAACTGCCCACTCAAAAAGCACGTTGTAGGCTGGGATGAGGGATTCACCCGGGCTTCAGCTGTGCTGGTGCCTTTCATCCAAGCATCTCTGAAGCTTCTGGAGAGGAAATAGTTCCCACCATGGCCCCACACAGAGTGGGCCATGAGTTCATTTCTCCTCTGGCTGCTGGTGAATTGTCCTGAATTTTCTGGACCAGAAAGGCCACTTCCTTCACGTGCTGGAAGGCACAAAATAGGACCTGGCCAGGCACCGTGCAGGTGGAGCTGGCGCTCCGTGAATGGCCAAAAGGAAATCAATCAGTAAGCACAGCCAACCCCTCTGGTGGCACAACTTCTGTCACTGGATGGGCAGGGTTATCAAATCTTACCTGCTGTTAAAACTGCATTAAAATGGAAACAGCAGCTTCAGATAATTTTGTCTCTCTGTCATTTCGTTCGCCAACCATCTGAGCTCTGGTTGCAGGGTCTGTCTCTTTGGAGCAGCCTTCCTAGGTGGATGGATATTGTCTCTTTTCCTCATGAATTCTTCATGACAGTGTTGATCTCCTGACTTAATTTTTTTATGCAATTAAGGCAAGCAGTATCATCGAACTGTCTGCACAGGAAATGATGATCAGTGACAGCCTGAATGTATCACATCAGCAACTTCCTACAAGGCACTTGCTACCTCCACAGAAGTTATTTGCAGGTAGTTTTAATTACTCTTTGTCTTGCCCAGAGGGGAAAGTGTTGCTCAAAAACTAAAGAGGTCACTGGGCCTCTAGAGATTGCCTCGTGTTTCCATGTGGTCCTTGAAGGTCTTGTTTTCCCGGCCTGTAAAAGGAGGATGTTCTTACTGGATGGAGGTGGGAAGCACATTGAGATGTGCAGCGTGAGCTTGGTGGGTACCCAGCTGCAGGGAGAAAGAGGAACAGGCCCAGTGCCCTGCAGAGAACACAAACCACACGCGGCAGAGATTGAGCAGAGCTGTCACTCCTGGGCAGTACGATACAGTTGTGGTCCTCCTGGCTCCAAAGTGAAGTCAAAGGGCAATGGGACATTCAGACAGCCATCTCTAGGGGACAACGTGCTGCCTGCACAGAGGGCTGAGTGCTGCTGCTGTGTACAATGAGTACTGATGCTCAGCAAACTGCAGTTTCCAAAGTGGGCATTGATACCTGTCTCTGCCTTTTGGGGCTGGTCTGGGAGCAGGACTCTCCCAGCCTTCGTGCCAGGGGGAGGATGGCAGAGGTTCCACATGGGCACATGTCAGGGCGAGGAAATAAGTGACAGAGCAGCCTTGCAGAGAAATGTTATCACCGGTGGTTGTGATTGTGTGCATGTGTTGTTTTACTTAACCTCCAAACAATGTATTTGATTCCTTTTTTTCATTTTAAGTATTATTTGAGCCCAGCTTCAAAACGACCTCCTGAGGTAGCAGATCTGGCAATTCTTAGCAGAAAACAACTTCTGAGTAACAGCTAGAGCCTTATACTGAGGTTTTGAAACGTTGAAGCCATCACTTCATTTCCCCCGGTACCTGCATGCCTGGAGTACGTTCTCCTTATACCCCTTTGTCTGAACACTAGGAGAAGTGGCAGAGTTGTTAATTAAAACAGTGCCATGCACAGGGTTTGGAAAAGGAACAACAAATACGAAAGGCCTGTGAGCTATTTCCTCCTCTTCTCCTTCCCCTGCAATTTATTCTAATCCAGGTTTTCCATGTGATATCCCTTGCAAAAAAAACCAACAAACAAACAAACAAAAAAACGCCAAAACCAACCCACCTCCCCATTCAGACTTATTTTGGGAAGACGCTTGGGAACACCTTTTGCTTTGAACCTGAATCGTTGCTTTATTTCATAGATACGGAGGCAGCAGCAGGGACCCACACACACACTCCCTGGATCAGGCGTTGGCACTATGTGAATATAACACAAAAAGACATGTCGGCAGTAATCCCTTGCCCTGGTATGGGGGTATGAGGGAGGCTCCCAGAAACACCTCTTTCTTCAGGTTCACAGCCCTGTTTGAGTCATTGATGGCCAGTGATGTTGCCTTTATCTAGGTCAGGCTAGAAAAGATGTAGAGCTAGTTACAGGTGAAGACTGAAGTTCAAATCCCAGAATCCAGTGTAGTTGTCTCTTCCAGACAACAGTTCAGGACCCATTACCCAGCCCGGCATCCTTCAGAGCTCTGTCACCCCCAGAAAACCTCCTTTGTATCACCCACTTCTCTGCAACCTTCTTGCCACAGCTCTCCATCGCTGAGGAAAACTGGTGTCCTTAGTGGCAGGGATGCTGCAAGGATAAGTACATTGTCTGTAGTGATGTCATTAAAAAAAATTAATACGTTAAAAATGTTTCCTTCCTCTACAATAATGATAATCTTAATTTTTGAGCTTCCTGCAGTGGAACATTTTCTTAATTGAATTCCTAATTCATTGAACATCTCTAATAAGCATGAATGACAATTTCATCTTACTGGCTGCATTCTTTGAAGGGATGCTCTTTGGAGACTGATGCATGAAACAAAACCTTCTTTCCCCTCTCAGGCCAAGGTTTTAACTCCAGTCTTTGCTCAGCAGCCAGCATCAACCCGGGGCACTCTGCCTCTCCGGGGTATGTGCTGGGCTCCTCTCATTGCTGTCTACAGCTTGGAGGCAGTAACAGTCCTGCAGGCACCCTGGGTTCATCTCTGGTGATTGAGCTGGGCTTCCCCTGCTGAGGAGGCACTGGGGTGGACATCCCTGAAGGTGAAGGCTGCTCTTGCCCCAGAGCACCGGCACCAATCAGGAATCCCACGTGCTCTGCTTTGTTCAGCACTGAATGAAATGCTTTGCTACGTGCTGGGCAACCTTACTGCATCCTTTTTAGACCTGCTTTTTTCCAAGGACCTGGGGAGCTGGAGTTCCTTAGCTGGCATATGATTAATCTGGAGCATGCTGTCACATTCTGGTGCATCTTCCTTATCCTTCCATTTCCAACACACAATTTTTTCCTTGTCCTCAATGTGGTAGGTCCTTTGCTGGAGATGAGCTCCTGTGTCTTGTTGCAGGATACGGGTACACCTCTGCAGGAGCTAAGCCACCACTGGGCTGCCTCTCAACTAGTTCAGCAAACGTTCTCCTGCCTGTATGAGCACAAACCCTGCAAACAACTTGCTTGAACCAGGCAATTTTGGCACCATTCCCTTGGCACATATCTCCTGATGCTGGCATGGCTCCTGACAGAGGTATGCTCCACCATGCCCTCCATCCCAAGTGCATCTGAAGACAACCACATAGGTGTTTAGGTTGCACAGAGCTTTGCAGGGCTGGTAAAAATGTTTTTTGGTGATGTTACAGTTCCCTTGTCACATTGGAAAAAAAGAGGAATGGAAAGAGAAAGAGGGGAAAGCAAGGGGAAGAGGATGGGAATCCTGCTGTCAGTTACCTAGCTTCAATGTAACTGGTAGCACACAGACACGACTTCTTCTCCTTAGGGTTTTTTGAGCAAAGAGCCTCTCCCAGAAGCTAGTCGGTCTCTGCTGTACCCCAGTGAGTGTCGTTGGTTAGCTCTAGCCTTGAAGCAGTGGCATTGTTGGTTCTTTGAGGCCCAGCTGAAATCCAGCAGCACTCCTGAAATGAAGATGTCCTGGCTGCTGCCTGGATAAAGCATGGCAGCAAGCTGAGCACATGAACCCGTGTCCTCAGATAGCTCGTCTGTTAAGGTAGCACTGCATTCTTAGAGTTAAATGGGTTCTCACAGCCAGAAGGTGACATCAGTGGAGTAAGGAGGTGGGCTCCATGTTTGCTACATGGAAAAAGGCACATCAGTTGTGGGAAACAGTCTTTCGCATCTCAATTAGATGTGACACACACAAGTCTCATCTCTAGGACCATTTATTATCCTCTATCTTTGTTATTTCTAGAGCCGCATTATTGTTGTTGTTATTATTATTATTATTATTATTATTAATGTCAATATCAATATTATTATTATACCTCAGTGCTTCCCAAGATCTAAAGTATTTATTCAAGACCAACATAGGATGAATGGGCTATAAAGGGATTTAGGTTCCTTTGGGAGGAAAATCTCAGTCTGGCACGCACTGAGAAGCCAGCCCCATCTCTTCCCTTTGCAGCCAGGGCTGACTGTTTGCGCTTTGCCATCCAAAGCAAGCAGACGGTCCAGAGGCTGCAGGACGTTCTGGGATTGATTTCCAGAGTAAGCCCACATATTGCTGCTGGTTGTGCAGGAGCTAAATTGAGCACGTATATATGAAATAGCTGCAGCTTTGTCAGCTTGTTGCACCCACAAAAGCCACGCTTACGACATGCAGAACTCCCCAGGCGATCTTGTGCCATGCTGGGTCGTTTCCTGTGGCAGAGGCTTTTTGCATGATTACTTCTTAATTGTGCTTTGTGCCCGTTGTTTTGTGACTTGCCAAGCAAGGCTATGGATGAAGCGTATTTGTTTGAAGTGTTATCCTTTAGATCTGGCAGAGAGATGACAAAGCCGGGGTAGGGGGGGCGGGGAACACCAATGGGAAATAATCCCCTCTTCACCGGAGATCTGAATTCTTCTTCCCTCTTCTTCTCTGAAGGTCACTGTTGATCATGAGCCCAGTTACAGCACGGTTCCTGCAGAACATCTCTCCCTTGCTATCCAGCTTCATTACGGTTCCTATTTTCTCTTGCCTCCCAGGGCAACATTATACTGCACTTTCATTGCCACTCAAGAGGGAAGGGAGCCCTCCTAAGCAAACCTCTTGAGCAGGGAATAGTCCTGATAAAAAGCTGTTTATGTGCAATGAGAAGACACCGACCTTGAAATCACTCCACAGTCTTCCTCTCCAGTCCATTATAAACGTGACAGCAGGCAGGTGAAGACTGCTGGCTAGCAGAGAACATTTCCCTCCCCCCCAAAAAAAAATAAAATTATCCAGCTGTTTAGAAGGAAAGCACCGATTATCTGCTCTCTCAGGAAAACTGCGAACAAGGAAAAGTGTAAAGCTATTCACACCAAGTCTACAGGGCCAAAGTGTGTGCAGTAACACCTTAAACTCCCAGGGCTCAACCATCGGCTGATAGCAGAAGTTGTACCAGGGGCTGTCAGGGCCATTTCACTATTCTGTGGTAATTTCACGGAAAATGAACTGTGCTGAAGATGCTTTTCCATTTGGGCTCACATAGGAATGTTCTCCAAAAACAGCAAACGTGCCCAATATTCTTAACTTAAAATGGCTGCTTAAAATGCAAGGAACAGTGTGGCTAATTAAGCCTCTGATCATTTAAAATTAGCTCATATGGCTTAGAGAATACAGCCCAATCCAATTAGCGCAAGAGTGCTTTGCTAGAGGCATATATAAAAAGAGGTCCTATGGAGGGGAAGAAAGATCTAGAGACTTTCCAACTCCCATCTACAGAATGAGACTGTGCCCTTTTGTGATAATTTCAATATTCTTCCTGTGACTGATTTGCAGCAGAGAAGAAACAGAGATAACAAACACCCATGGATCGTCTATGGCTTCAGTGTTGTATTTTCCCACTCTCCCGTTTCCACTGGTCACCTGAATGGAGTGCAAGATATACCTTTTACTCAAAGCCAGAGAAGATCGAAAGCACTCAGTGTGTTCTATGTATGTTCAGTTAGGAACTTAAATTAGGTTGTAGTGCAGTATTGTGGAGTGTGGCAGAGGAAGATTTTCCTCACAGGGCAGCCCAAGTGATGGAGCAATTGGTAAGGGCTCTGTATTGTCACCTCTTGTCATCCTACACACTGGAGGGGATGGCTTGGTAACACCCAGCAGTGACATCCCACAGGCTGGGGGACACATTTAACTACATTCCCTATCAATTTGATGACTTCTTTTCATTTTTATTAGCAACACCGATTTTGACTAAGGATAGAAACTTGTACTGATCATGCATCATTTAATTAAAGGGATGATGCAAACGTGTCTGAAATTTCCTGTGGACATTGACTTCTGGGAAGTTGTCCATATTTTGTTTGGACTCTGGCAAATTGATATCTGTCTAGTGCTTCCTTGGAACGATTTGGTTTGCTCTGAAAGCAATAGCTCATTTAAGGCCACTTAGTATATGCTCTAAAGCTGCGCTGCATCAAGGCTTCAGCTGATTTCAGCTCTCATTAAGGAAATGGACACATCCCTGTCTCTTTATACCAGGGGCCTCTCAATTTACTGATGTTTTTTGTGGCTGTGTGAAAGGACTCTGCCCAGAAAAGTGACCACTGCCCAAGCACCGTGTTTGTTCAGATAGGTCTGGCTATATCCTCAGACACGGCACGTGCCTTATCATTCTCAGCAGATGAGCCTGCTATTAAAAACTCCCAAACTATAGATTTTTTTATTATTTAGAGAAGCTGGACAGGTTCAGAGATGTGTGTGCTGATGTTTCAAACAGGACATTGTCATCAATGAGGAGCCTCCACAGTGTAAGTTGTTGTGCTGCTGGAGGATGTGGTTTGAAAAAAACCACGGTCACATAAAAGGACTGTATTGTCCTTTGGAAGTGGAATGAGTCGACTGCTTTTCTGGAGGCAAATTTATGGGGTTCACTTAGAGGCAAGCCCACATCATCAGTCTGTACAGCAGTCGTGGAGCCTTCAGAGTGCCTGACAACTGTTGCAGAATTTGCATCTCTACACCTTAACCCAGAGCCCCAAAGTCTGTGCCATACACGCTGGGGGACAGCACAGGCACCCACAATTACCCCCATCAGTTAGTTATATTCCCTTGGTAATCAAACCTTTGGTGTTTCAGTGCATTCCTTGCTGCACTGAAGTCACTACTCTTCCATGACGTCTTCTCCTTTCTGTGTTGTTCAGGTAGTTGCACTGCCTTGATCGCAGCAATACCAGACCTCTTCAAGAAGTGCATCATCACAGAACTCACATTTATCTTCCGTGGCTCTCCCTTCTTCCCAGTCCCTGAGATGATAACAGAGGTGAGTGTTCTATTTTAACGTGTTCCTTTTTTTATCGCTGCTGATAAACAGGCGTCGGCAAAGGAGTAGCTTAGCACTTGAAATGTGATTCAGTTCTGAGATCTGGTGGGCACTCATTTTAGGGCCAGTGCTTAGGGAAGGTCGGACTCCTCCAGAAGTGAGGTTCAGTCCCATGTTTCCCAACCAACTGCCTAATGCTGGGGAAATAGGCCATCCCAAGCTTCACTGTGGCCTCAGTGAACTGAGCGTATTTTAAGAAAATCCCAAGACCTGAAAACTGACATTGAGTAGAGGAAAATGAAGGGCAGGGTGGCTGCCCACCATACGACTGTGCAACCTGGCTGCCATCCAGGTCAGTGGGTGGCCCTGAAAAACACCCGGTAAAACTCAGATTTTCTGAAGAACGTGGGAAAGCATCTTACTCGGCTTATATCACCTAGGAATTAGAGGGGTGGGCTTCCTGGGTATTCGTCTTGAGAGGGACGTGTCAGAGCATTATTCCACCCCACTGCGTTAGCCTGGGGAGCTGGCGGAGAGCGCTCTCTGAGCCAAAGGTATTACCCTGGTAATGCAAGTTGTATTACTCAAAGAGATTTAGCCTTGAAAATGTTGTGAAGGGCTAAAAATGTGCAGAGAGATGGTTACTGCAGCTCAGCCGTTTCCCTCTGACAACAGTCTGTAGGAGAAGCTGAGCAACCTTTTGCAGCTGTCAGAGGAATAAGTCTTTTATCTCAAAGGACTGATCCATAAAGAATTAATTGTCCAAGCCCTGCTCTCAGCCAGGTCATTTTTGTTACAAAATGTATATGTATTATCAACATCAGGACATCCCATAGACTTTCTAAAGGTATAAGAAAGCCCTAGATTATCATCCTCTCACATTAAAAAAAAAAAAGCCCAAAAAGAGTCAGTCATCTTAGTGCCACGGGCTGGATTCCTGATTAAAAAAAAAAAAAAAAAAAAAAAAAAAAAGAGAGAAAATGCACATTAAGAAAAAATAAATGTGTACAACTGAGAGATTTAGGAGGGTGTTCCAACCCCCTGCAGCCAGAGAAAGAGACTGTCATGACTCTTAACTCTGGTACTCTGGCTCAGACCCTAAATAGTTGAGGCCAAATTATTAATAGAGAAGGTGAGTGACAGATTCCAGATACACAAGTCAGGCTGCCTCCTGACATTTTCTGTCAGTAAAAATAAGTAGCCTTTCTTTACATCTAACAGAAATCTCTTCCCTGGCTCTCCTTGACGGTTCCCCCTCCTGTCTCCACCTCCAGAGATGTCTGAACAGTATAATTTCCTTTTATTTTTAGCCATCTTTCATAATTGAAAGTATCTCTGTGTCAAAGAGAAAACGTTTCCATGAATTCCTCAACAGGCACTTACTGAAAGCAATTGATGAAAATGAAATATTTAATGGGGTTTTACACCTGTGGACTTGGCAATACTGGTGCATCTCAAAAGCAAAATTTTAATGACATCAAGATGGATGGGCATGGGGCCATCATCTCACCAGCTTCACTGGTGCATCTCTTTGGGGTCGGGATCTGGCCTGAGGGGTGTATGAGTCAGTGGCAGGTGAGCTGCTCCTCACTCCAGAGCTTTCTGCTTTTCCTACTGGAGACCCAATACCGCTGCTTGGGGCAAAGCTGATGTTTCTCACTTCTCAGTAGTACTTAGGGTGGCTGCAGCGCTCTCCGGAGATCCAGCCACATCCACAGGCAGTATTCATCTCATCTAAGGTAAGGACCACCTGGGATCAGACCCAGGGTCCAGCTTGCCCCATTCCTTCTCTTGCAAAGTGGCCAGAGCAGATGCCTCTGGAAGACAACACAGGAGCTCCTCAAGTGATCTCCTGCATATGTGCTGCCCACCTGTATGAGTTTGTACTTGGGATCTTCCTGAGGCATTGTTTTTGCCTTTGCCTTTGTTAGTGTATGAAGGATTTTTCTTCCCTGGATTAGCTCACCTCTTCCCAGGCCAGTTCTGTGCTCCTGTTTCGATGCTCAAGCAGACAGATCCTGCTCCTGCTCCTGCTCCTGCTCAGTAGCTCAGCTGGACTTTGCCTTGGCCCGAAGGGCTGCAGCAAGAATGTATCAAAGCAAGTACAGGAGCAGAAACAGCCTCTCAACAGCACACAGTGAGGGAAGAGGTGATTCAGTTTAATGCAACTACTAAAACCAACCCCAAGGATCCAAGACTTTAATTGCATCCACTTTGCAAATCAAGCTTTCTCTAATCAAGCTCTCTTGTGACTCACCACTAGCCCAGAGCTGACTGCTGTGGAGGTAGAGAGGACAGACCTCGGCTCTCGTCTGCCCTTTCTCCCTTCCTCACCAGCTAATAACTCCCCCTTGCTGTGTGCCCCCTTCTCGGCTGCCTCCCCTCTCCCTCCAAGTGTCACTGCTCTACCCCCTGCCACCTCCCACCGTGGGCAGTGTCTCACGCCTCTCACAGTGTCTTGGGGGAGAAGGGTGCAGAGAACCCTGTTGCATCCTCAAAATTAAGGAGGCAGAACCCAACCCCACCTTCTCAGTGCTGTCCCCAGGCATGGGTGTCAGCTTAAGGGTCTCTCTTGCTGCCTGTGTCAGTCCCTCATGGTTTTCTGTTGTGAAAGCTGCAGAAGAAAGTTTTCAGCTTACCGTGTCCATTTAGGAATGATAACATGGCTAGAATTTATGAATCATAACTAATCGTGTTGCCAGTACAGGGAGGATTATACAATGTGTGATCTAATAACCCCCGACTGTTTAATCACCTGTGGTAGGTTCTGAGCATGTTACACGACAGGTGACATACCTGACCTTTTAAGGTGAAGCCACAAAAGATGTTTCTTTCATAGGTGTTTCCCTGCTCCACTTGGGTGGAGCATCCTTGCAAGTAGCAGGACCTCCTGGCCTGGCAGAAGCAGGTGGGAGTGTTGTCACACAAGTGTTGTCACATCTCAGAGGAGTATCCCACTGGCATTCCTGCAGTGATTTCAACAGCAAGGGGAGGAAATGAGTCTGGATTTTGCATGAGGCTGTTGCTGCACGGGTGTCTGTAGGTGCCCAAAAGCCCCCATGGTCTCCACAGGAGGCTGGAAAGGTTCTGCCATCCCAGAGA